>NC_138027.1:104575613-105775613 GCF_964106645.2 Podarcis pityusensis | reverse complement strand
ACAGTGGTATATGGATACCAAAGCTCTGCCCACTCCAGCCCTGATGGCCAGCACTTATATTTCCTCAGCCCAGCCCCCTTGCTCCTCCTTTGGCTGCCTCTGTCCAATCAGCCTGGTTGAAATTCCTATTGGCTGTTTGCTAGAACCAATCATAAAAGATACACCCATTTCCTATTACCTTTTATGGGAGACAAAGAGCTATATTTCCTTCTATCCATAAATGGCAGACAAGTAGCCATATATCTTACATTTGCCTCGACCAGGCACCTTAATTACCAGATAACCTTTTTGCCCTATTGCCCTATTACCCTATTGCCCCTTCACTCCAAAACAGATGGCTAAAACAGATGGCTCATTAAATTTTATCTTAAACAGAGATCTTGGGTTCACCTTCTCACACACCATCAATGAAATAAGAATCTAACATAAGAATCTAACATTTCTTACTTTCTAAATCCTTTGCATAATTACATTTAAGCCAATATATTTCATACATTAACATAGATAGATTTTTAGAAGGAAAGGAACTTAGTAAAAACAATTTCCAAAAGCAACCCCTTAAATTTACACCCCCCTTTCAAGCCAGCTGCTGTTTCTAAAAGCAACTTCTTCAATTTACAACTCCCCTTTCAAGCCAGCTGCTGTTTCTATTAGCTCTTGCCCTTTAACCTTAGGAAGATGTGGCTCAAGTCTGATGGGAGGCACATGGTATATTATCTGTTAAACAATAAATTTCACTATTTACCAACTCTTAATTAGTGTGTTTTTTTTGCAGCTTGATTGTATTCTGTAATTTGTATGGTCAGTGTGACCTTTTGCTCCCAGCCTGTAATTTCCTTTTACAACCCTGAGGCACTCGTCTCCTGCTAATGCTACAAATCAGAGGGGCCCTGTTTAGGAAGATAAACATCTGCCAAAGTACTTAGCCAGCTGGTTTCTGCCTGGCATGAGAGATACAAACATTTACAAATATATTTTTTAAGCTCATTTTAAAATGCAGGCCTTGATCTGATGCCTCACCTTCACATTTCCATGGTCTGCAGTATGGCAAGGCAGCCAACCAAACAATTCTTCCTTTCCAATTCAGATCTTGCTGTCAGTTTAAAACATATAGTTTAAAAACAGTACCTGTTGTCTAGCGTGGCCAAAACAAATGAGTTAAGTTCAAACACAGGGAAAAATACATTGTGATAGAAGAAAACTGGTTAGCTGTGTTAAACAAATTGCTGTGGTTGGCAAGGATTCTGAGATGAGAAGTGTCTGTGGTAGGATAGGTACACCAAATTTTAATCTGCATCATGTAAAATCATTTTACTCAAACCTATGTTGTCTGAATAACTTATTTTCTCTTTCTGCTTTGGAAGGCTCTTTTCAGCTTACAAAATGCAATCTACCTTGAGTAGATTACCATAGTATCGTCGATGAGGCAGTCAGTGAGAAATTAAGGATCAGCTCACATTCATGAGCAAATACTCACTGCAGCCACTTGCTCCTGCACAAGCTCCCCAGTTTCAGTTCTAACACAAGCAACAGCTCAAAGCCCCATCTTCTGCTGAACCAAATAGGGCCACAATACTTAACTTTGGGGCAGGGAAGGCAATGGCCTAAGCGGCCACCCTTTTCTGCTGGGGCTATGGGGTGGGACTTGCCAGTGGGAAATGGAGGCTCTGTCAAAGAGAAAGATCTGGGGTGTCTTTTGCTTCTGTGGCCTGGAATTAGAAAAAATGAACCTGTCACCTAAACTTCTATAATACGCTTCTCCTAGGTTCCTCATTTGCAAGAAACGGGAACTATGATAGGGTAATATTTAGAAGACAACACATAGCACTCTAGTAAGAAATATATCCCACCCCAACTCCAGCCAAAAATGGTCCCAGCTGACCTTTTCTCTCTTTGCCAACAACTAAGACAAAGATCCTCATTTTTCTCAGCAGATTTGGATCCAGTGAATCCATTTGCACTCCTGTTAGTCTTCCCTGTAATTATTCTGCCAAGGCAATTCAATTAATGACAGAGAACTGTAGCACTAATTTCAGTCCAAGTGGCATGTGTGATTCCCGTCCCCCCATGGAGACTGGGAGGGCATGATGCAAACAATGTGTTCTGAATGCTTCAGTGATTGGAACTGACAGTTAAGTAAAATCTGCAAGGGATTGATCAACGTCAGCATGAAGTCAGAGTAATCCTTAAGAAACAACTCACGTAACTATAAGTTGCATAATTCAAAGCTGTCCTGAGGCATCTTTAAAGATGCATTTGTTTTCCGGAGGTTTCTTTCGTTCTTTCTTTTTAAAGAGAAGAAAAGAGAAAAGGTTGCTTGGAAATTTAACATGGAAGACGGTCATAGAATCATAGAATCATAGAGTTGGAAGAGACCACAAGGGCCATCAAGTCCAACCCCCTGCCAAGCAGGAAACACCATCAGAGCACTCCTGACATATGGTTGTCAAGCCTCTGCTTAAAGACCTCCAAAGAAGGAGACTCCACCACACTCCTTGGCAGCAAATTCCACTGTCAAACAGCTCTTACTGTCAGGAAGTTCTTCCTAATGTTTAGGTGGAATCTTCTTTCTTGTAGTTTGGATCCATTGCTCCGTGTCCGCTTCTCTGGAGCAGCAGAAAACAACCTTTCTCCCTCCTCTATGTGACATCCTTTTATATATTTGAACATGGCTATCATATCACCCCTTAACCTCCTCTTCTCCAGGCTAAACATGCCCAGCCCCCTTAGCCGTTCCTCATAAGGCATTGTTTCCAGGCCTTTGACCATTTTGGTTGCCCTCCTCTGGACAAGTTCCAGTTTTGAATATGAAAATAGTGGCCATTAAAAGAAGGTCCAATTCTGAATCAAGAAAATCCAAGTATTTAGCCAAAATATTGCAAAGACAGCAGATCAATTATGGATATACTGTTTGCTTTTCCTAAATAAATGTGCTTCATTTCTTTGTACTTGCTCAAACCCACTATTTGCATTTAGTAACATGTACAGGCAGGCAATATATGGATAGATGGAAGTCATGAGGTTGCAGAAAAATCCTGAATCCTGAGGCTTTTTGGGTGACAGTGAAAACCAAACAAAAACACTTCATATGCACGAGGGGCTGCAACATGACATATTATAATAAAAACTGAGATTGTCCAGATTTTACATTCTGACTGGTATTCCAAGATCTACGTATGCCAAATTTCACAATATAAGGAACCAGAATGATTTGTGGGTGTGAAGGGAGGATAAAGCTTGTCAATAAAACCGAAATAAATGAATGGTGATTTTTAGGAGACAAAAACCTGAGCTGGTTTCTATCCCATAATTAAGCAATTTCCTCACCATTTGAAATTGGTTTGTGTAGGGAAAGCAGAATATATAAAGTCACACACAACAACCCCTCTTACTAATGCAAGTCCTCTGGTGTTTGGTTGTGATGTAAAAGCAGAAATGGAAGCGTTTCTTTTTTGCAGAAGGAATGCCTCAAACTGTTATTTATTCACATAACCCCTCCTGGGAAACGACATTGTTAAGCAGCAGATGGCCTGAAGAAGAAAATACAGGGAAGAAGAAAAAAATCCAGCATGATGATGTTATTTGCTCAGGATACCGGAGTTTATAAAATGAACAAATTAAGGCAACATAGTTAGCAAAAAAGATACTATATTTGTTTAGTCTGAGAAATCGGCTCCATTATGAGATCACCTTCGGGGTTGGTTTAATTACACTGTTTTCCAGACAGGGGCAGGAATTCTAATTGAGTCCCTAAAAAACTGAAGTCAGGGTTTAACAAGTTGGCATCTATGAAGGACAAGCTTTTAATTGAATCCCATTTTCATTTAAAAATGATTCCTGTCCAAATGAAAGGGATTTCTGCTTCTCTGGATTCTCTCTCTGCGAACCAGTAGGTGGCAGAACTCCCTTGCATTTGCCTTCAGAGTTTGTGAGGAACAGAAAATGGATGTGCAATCAACACGATGATAAATGCTCAAACAGGTGTGTGAAGTCACCAACATGCATGGTCATAAACAGCTTGAAAGAGCTGAGTGCATGCTTGGTGGTCAACAGTCCATTTTGCTGTGTAGCTTTATTTCTGATGTTCTGCAGTGTGGCATTATGCATTTAAAAAACAAAACAGGCATTGGCGCTGGAAATGTCAAGCCCTTGTCTGCATGCTGAAGACCCAAGAGCTGACCCAAGAGCTCCCATTTTCTCCTAGGATTTTTGTGAATACATCTATGCTGATTTATTATTAACTTTTCCTCCTGCCCTTCCTCCAAATGACAAAAAGGTATGCATATTTTAAGTTTCAGCTCATTCCTGGCATCTCCAGGTAGGGATGGGAAAGACTCCTGCCCAAAGTCCTAGAGCTCTGCATCCAGTCAGTCTGGACCAGGGCATCACCTGTTGGTGCTGGGCACAACATTAGCAGGAGCCACAGCAGCAGCAGCAACAGGAGGGAGAGGAGAAGCTGGTGCTGGGGGTGCTTGGCACTCAGCACGTGTGTGTGACACCGGCCTCCCATCTGCTTCGTCAGTTTGTGCGTCTGGTCTAGGTTACACTGAGCAAGATAGATCCAGGGCAGCTTCATGTCCTCCTATGCTTCTCCAGTTGCCTATTGCATCACACTGAGGCTGAACTTTAAAAAATAAAAGTGAAAAGGGGGGGGCTGGGTTTGATTTCAAAGAAGATGCTTCTGAGCAGGCAAAGAAAGAAAAGATGTTCTTCAGATGCAATTACCTGAAATAATGATTGGAGGAACTAACTTGGATTTGGCCGCAAGCCAGATCTGATCCCAGATGAACTTTGAACCAAGTTGTAGTGTAGGTGTGCCAAGAGTATCACAGTTTCAAACTAAAACAAAGCTCTCAAAAGCTGCCCACATTTTCACCTGACAGTGATAACCACTCTTACAGATTGTGTGTGTGGTGTTTCAATATGTCCCTGAAAATGGTAGCATCTCACAGTGTCATCTGTCATTTGTAGCCATGAAATGAAATGCGGATTTCTTAGTCATGACGATGCTTTAATTATGTTCTTAACTGGATGACAAAAGTGCCATAGTTAAATCCTAGACCCAGGGAAGGCAGCTAACAGTGTAATTCTATGCTTAGCTACTCAGAAGTAAGTCTAATTGATTTCAGTTAGATTTACTTTCATGTAAGCAGCTAAAGGATTGCAGTCTTGTTCTACTCTCAATCCTGAAGACAGCTATTTTGGGTATTGTCAAATTGATTAATATATTTATTTTGTATATCTATATAATTTACTAATTAATGAGTTTGTTACTTTCAAGTCTCCTTACAGCAGCTGGTGAAATTCTGAAATACTCTCTGTGGCAAATCTTTCCTAATGATGTACAAGATCTCCCCAGTGAATCAGTATATTGACACAATTCAGTTCACAGCAGGGAATATTTCTGGTTCAACAGTGATATGCCTTCGAACAGTGGAACAATCTCATGCTAAACCATGCCTGTGAGCATCCTTCAGTGCATGTTATGCCAACAGTATCGGCTTATTTAATAGTTCTAAAAAGAGAAATGCTATCTATCATTGCAGTCTCCTCTAGCAATCCCATGAAAAGAAGTGTATCAGGGGTTATGGCAAAGATCTACGCTGCAAAGCAATAAATATGCAAACGGATCTATTTGAATATCAGACATCAAAAATTAATTTTAAACTGTGAGGCCATATTTACAGAACAAATTATTTATTGAGCAGATGAGGTTGAAGGGTAGAGTGCTTCTGCTGTCGCAATAGAAGAAAAGGCAGATTTTATACAAGGGTATTCTTCCTGTTGTGTTTGTTAGCTAACCTTCTCTTTCTGTTTCCACCCAGCAACAACAAAACCTACCAGTAGACAAAACTGAAATATTTAAAAAGAAGAAAATCCAAATTGCAACAAACATATTTTAAAATGATAAAATGGCTAATTAACTGATCTTGTAATGCTCTGTCTCCCCTTCTGAGCCAATTTTTTTTCTTGTTATGGTTTTTTCTTTAATTTTTTAAAATTTTGACACACGTTCGTGTGAGTCTATGTCATCTGAACTGTGTAGATCTTCAATCTCAGTTGACTATGTTAAAGAAAACATATTATATAGCAATGCTGATCTAAGGTTTATTTTCACACACATATGTCTTTGTGTTTGTTTATTTCTTTGTGTGCTTTGTTTGGGTTCTTTTCTTTTAGGAGGGCACTTGAAGTTTGCTGTGCTGATGAGCTTCTGAGAAAAAAGCACACTGATGATATAACAGCTGCCCAGACGCTAAATGTTTTATAGTGGCCCACTGGTTTTCATTTAGTTTTTATTTAGCAAGCAGCGGTATGCTAGGAGTATTGTCGTTGTTCCAACATAGCTTTAATACAAGGTTTAGTCTCTACAACGAGTGATGCTGAGACTCCGGCCATTCCTTCTCACCTGAGAGCCCTTTCCCTACTTCTACATCTAGGTTGATAATAATTGTTTTAATTTGGCCCTTACGAATTAGGCCTGTTGCACTCCCGAGCATAATCACTGGTAGCAAAAGAAGGCTAGAGGCATCATTACTTCAAAACACCACCCCAGTCAGAAACTTACCAAGAGGAAAGGGAATTTGTTGGGAAAAAGCACCAAGGCAAAAGCCAGCTCCAGATGGCTGGAATGCAAAACAGTGCAGATGTACTGTTGGAGAAAAGGTGGAGCCTATTCTCTGTACTGAGCACCGGATGTTAGCTCAGTGTGTCATATGACCTGTGCTGGAAGTACAGGGGAGGAGTTGTGACTCTTCTGATGGAGACTGAAGGGTGCAGTCACATTTCTATGTACTGTTGAGTGACAGGAATAAAACATGTAAAAAGGACTCCTGTCTGTCTCATTTCTCCTCCCTGGGAGAATGCAGGGAGGGAGAGAGAAGCAAAGAAGCAGAGGGTGTGTTCTTCTCACGTTTGAGGAGGATCGCCGGGTTTGTTTACCTAGCCTGCCGGGAGACGCAGCGGAGAGGTCATCCAGTATCTCGCTCAATTGCCTCGGGGGAGGCCAGGTACCTCTGCCTGTGAGCTGATGATACTGACATATGGCAGCCTTCGGATGGTTGCGATTCATCGGACGTCTGCATGAGAGGCTGGTGGATTGTCCTCCTCTGCTCCAAGGAGGAAGAGAGGCGTCTGAGAAAAGCCAGAGGCTCAACAGACAGCTGGTGGAAAGAAGAGGTGTTTTCCAGAGCAACAAAGTTCAAGGTATGCTGCTGCATTTCGGGCTAAAAGTGTGAACGCAGTTCGATTAATTCACTGGTTCACGGGGAGCTGCGTTTTGGAAAAATACAGCTCCGGGAGAAGAGGCCTGCAGCTTGAAGGCTGAAGCCTGCATTCCACAAATTCTTGTGGTTTAGATAAGATGTCCTATTGAAATGCATTGTTGCTAAGTAACAGAAAGTTGGAAAGTTACTGGCAAAGGGGCTGGACTGTGAGTGTAAGCTTGAGAAAAGCGAAACAAAACAGAGAATGTTTTGGCTAGAAGTTTACGAAGCTCTTGGAAGGGACCTTCCATAGCAGCCAGAGTTTAGCTGCCAGGTGCAAAAGGGCGTAAACAACTTGCAGTTTTGCCTGCGTGAGAAAGAAAAAAACAACTGTTGGATTTTACAGCTTGTTTGAAAGTGAGAGAGGCTTGGATTCAAAATGGATGCCAAGAAGGGGGGAGACTTGCCTAACTCATCTCCCCTGACCAGAGACAGTTATTCATCAGGGTCTGGATGGATAACTACCCCAGAAGGGGTGAGCCAAGATGATGCTGGCCAAGTTCCTAAGAGCTCAACGAAAGCTGAGGAGAGCTTTGACCCCAGAGGGGAGAGTGCAGGAACTGTGGCTGTTGGAACTGTTGGTGTTCCTGAACAAGGTGCAATGGGTGTTGCTGACAGGGGGAGGGAAGAACAGAGTTCAAATCTCCCCACTGATCATGCTACTGGGAAGCATGGAGTAGCATTGAGTGCTGTCCGATGCTACAATTGTGGACAGACTGGGCATCTACAGCGAAACTGTAAGAAGCCGCGCCAGTCAAGAGGAGCAAAGAGCAGCTCTACGAAGCCTGAGGCGTCAGGCAAAAGCCGTACCAAGTGCCAGGTGAAACCTGCAAAGGCTATGATGGCGAAAGGAACCACGCCAGATGTTGGGAACTCGTTCATAATCGACACGGGCTGTACAAAACATTTGTGCCCGCACAGAGGACTATTTTCGACGTTGAGGAAGCAAAGCTTCACTGTGAAACAGCCCAACGGTCAGGAGTTGGAAGCGACTGGAATTGGGACTGTGTATCTTGAGAGTCTGAACTTGACTATAAGTGATGTTTACCTGGTTCCAGAACTGAGATTTAATCTGCTGAGCGTGTCGCAGATTGCAAAGAAAGGACTGAAACTGTCCTATGATGCTAAAAGCTGCAAGATCTACAAAGATGGAGAACTGTTTCTTACTGCCAAAGAGAAAGATGGACTGTATTTGTTGACTTTTGATCAGAGTGATTACATGAAATGTAATTCTTCTGTTTCTAACGAAATCTCTCTTGCAGGTGTGACCAGTGTGAGCACCAGGAAGGTGACCAAGACCAAGAAGGTCGACAGAGCATTTCAGCGGGTGTATGCTGATGTGATTGGTCCTCTAGAACCATCTAGAGGCAGTGCAAAATATTACCTTTTGTGTGTGGATTGTTTCACTAATTATTCTTGGGTTTATATGATGGAGAAACCGCAAGAAACTTTAGAAAAGTTTCAGGAGTTTTGTGACAAGGTTAAAAATATGCATGATGCTAACATTGATTGTCTTTTCACAGATGACAAACAAGTTTTTCTGTTACAGAAGTTTCAGAAGTTCCTGGATGGAAAAGGGATAGACCACAAAGTGGCAGTTTCGCAAGAAGCGTGGAACAGGGGGGTCTGTGTTAGAGTGAACAAAGAATTGCAAAAGGGGATGAATGCGCAATTGCTGAGTTCACATTTGCCACATGAATATTGGGCCGAATCGCTAGCGTCCTATCTTCATGTGTGGTTGAGAAAAGTCTCAACAGAGTTGGGGTGTTCTCCTTTTGAGAAGCTGTTCAATAGAAAACCTTCTGTTGCCTATTTTAAGGTTTTCGGGTCTCATGTGAGAACAGAAGCTCCAGGTGGAGTAAAGAATGCCAGAGGCATTTTTGTGGGATATGAAAAGGGTCTCTACAGAGTAATTTTGTCTGAATCTGGTCAGGTGATTCTCACAAAGTTTCTAGAGAGTGCTCCAAAGCAAGAGCGAGTTGTACAAACATTTCCCACAGGTGGCGATTCAGATGATGATGATTTTTCTGATGTCACAGATTACAGTGGTACTGACGATGACAGTCATAGCTCAGAGAGTTCAGTTGTAACAGTCATTGAGAGGAAATCTCACACAATGGATAGACCTTCACAAATGAAGGAAGAACCACTGATTGCTACTGGTTCTCAACAGAGTCCAAAGGTTGAACCAGTGAGCACAGAGGATCAGAACCTCATACGTAGGTCTGAGAGAGTTACAAAGGGTGTACCACCAAAGAGGTACTCAAAAGAGTTTGCTAACTTAGCTTTTGCATGTGTTGCTATTGTTAACAACTCAAAGCAGGTTGAAGCAGTGTCTAAGTCAGAGACAAAGACACAACAGAGGGTAGCTAGCCAAGGTAATGCAGAAGCACTCATTCCTTGGAAGCCATACAACCAGAGAGGTACACTGGTGAAACCAGTGGTGGGGAGTTCCAAGGGTGGAACTGAAACAACAGGGGACTGTTATATGTATAACAACTGTTTGTTCTCTTCTCTGGATAATGTTTTGCCAGTTGATGCTTTTGGGGGAGGATGTTGGGAAAAAGCACCAAGGCAAAAGCCAGCTCCAGATGGCTGGAATGCAAAACAGTGCAGATGTACTGTTGGAGAAAAGGTGGAGCCTATTCTCTGTACTGAGCACCGGATGTTAGCTCAGTGTGTCATATGACCTGTGCTGGAAGTACAGGGGAGGAGTTGTGACTCTTCTGATGGAGACTGAAGGGTGCAGTCACATTTCTATGTACTGTTGAGTGACAGGAATAAAACATGTAAAAAGGACTCCTGTCTGTCTCATTTCTCCTCCCTGGGAGAATGCAGGGAGGGAGAGAGAAGCAAAGAAGCAGAGGGTGTGTTCTTCTCACGTTTGAGGAGGATCGCCGGGTTTGTTTACCTAGCCTGCCGGGAGACGCAGCGGAGAGGTCATCCAGTATCTCGCTCAATTGCCTCGGGGGAGGCCAGGTACCTCTGCCTGTGAGCTGATGATACTGACAGAATTATGGCAGGGAGGGCCCATCACAACAATTCAGGCCTCAGTGCTTCCATTAGTGCATATAGCAATATCCGGGGGGCACTGGGAAGCATCAGAAATGTGGTTGCCATGCATCCCAAGATCAAGGCATCCTGCTGAGTAAATATCCACCTATCCATTTATGCCAGGAAGCCTGGGAAATTATTTCCCATGGCATCCTAGAATGCCTGGATGGGTGCCTTGTGGCCCCATCCAAATTCCAAGGATTATAGTTGCTGCATGCTTAATCCACTCGACCCTCACCTTAGTCTCGTAGGAGTAGGGAGACTCACAGAAGGGAGCAGTCCTCAGGTGTGTATGGGCCCACTTCAAAATAGACTTGGAGAACTGGGCTTTTGAAATTCCATGTCTGTATCACCTCACCCGGCAGTTAGAAACCTGGCTGCACCATATTGTTCTGAAGTGGTTCCAGGTTAGCGTGCTTGAAATGGCTTGTTCAGTTGCTTCTGAAACGTCAAAGATAACCACCCCCTTTTAAAGTATTACTAAACTTACAACTTGTGAAAGACACTATTTGCTGGCAATACCTCAAAAATTGTTTTAATTAACCTTCTTAAAATTGGTAGATCCCTTACCAGATGCCTTACTGTAAGCCCCCCAGTTCTGATCAGAAATGGGGGAGGGTGGTTAACCATTTGCCCCCACCCATCCCAGTTGGACACAGGTGAGCATCGCTAGGATTGCAGTCTTGTTCTGCTCTCATGTCTTATTTGTTTGCAGTATTACATGCATAGAATCATAGAATCATAGAGTTGGAAGAGACCACAAGGGCCATCAAGTCCAACCCCCTGCCAAGCAGGAAACACCATCAGAGCACTCCTGACATATGGTTGTCAAGCCTCTGCTTAAAGACATCCAAAGAAGGAGACTCCACCACACTCCTTGGCAGCAAATTCCACTGTCGAACAGCTCTTACTGTCAGGAAGTTCTTCCTAATGTTTAGGTGGAATCTTCTTTCTTGTAGTTTGGATCCATTGCTCCGTGTCCGCTTCTCTGGAGCAGCAGAAAACAACCTTTCTCCCTCCTCTATGTGACATCCTTTTATATATTTGAACATGGCTATCATATCACCCCTTAACCTCCTCTTCTCCAGGCTAAACATGCCCAGCTCCCTTAGCCGTTCCTCATAAGGCATCGTTTCCAGGCCTTTGACCATTTTGGTTGCCCTCCTCTGGACACGTTCCAGTTTGTCAGTGTCCTTCTTGAACTGTGGTGCCCAGAACTGGACCCAGTACTCCAGGTGAGGTCTGACCAGAGCAGAATACAGTGGCACTATTACTTCCCTTGATCTAGATGCTATACTCCTATTGATGAGGCCCAGAATTGCATTGGTTTTTTTAGCTGCCGCGTCACACTGTTGGCTCATGTCAAGTTTGTGGACAACCCAGACTCCTAGATCCTTTTCACATGTACTGCTCTCAAGCCAGGTGTCACCCATCTTGTATTTGTGCCTCTCATTTTTTTTGCCCAAGTGCAATACTTTACATTTCTCCCTGTTCAAATTCATCTTGTTTGTTTTGGCCCAGTTCTCTAATCTGTCAAGGTCGTTTTGAAGTGTGATCCTGTCCTCTGGGGTGTTAGCCACCCCTCCCAGTTTGGTGTCATCTGCAAATTTGATCAGGATGCCCTTGAGTCCATCATCCAAGTCGTTGATAAAGATGTTGAATAAGACCGGGCCCAAGACAGAACCCTGTGGCACCCCACTAGACACTCTTCTCCAGGATGAAAAGGAACCATTGATGAGCACCCTTTGGGTTCGGTCAGTCAGCCAGTTACAAATCCATTGAGTGGTAGCATAGTTAAGACCGCATTTTACCAGCTTCTTTACAAGAATATCATGGGGCACCTTGTCAAATGCCTTGCTGAAATCAAGGTAGGCTACATCCACTGCGTTCCCTTCATCTACCAGGCTTGTAATTCTGTCAAAAAACGAGATCAGATTAGTCTGACATGACTTATTTTTCAGAAATCCATGCTGACTATTGGTGATCACAGCATTCCTTTCTAGGTCCTCACAGACTGTTTGCTTAATGATCTGCTCCAGAATCTTCCCTGGTATTGATGTCAGACTGACTGGGCGGTAATTATTTGGGTCCTCTCTTTTCCCCTTTTTGAAAATAGGGACAGCATTTGCCCTCCTCCAGTCTGCCGGGACTTCGCCTGTTCTCCAGGAATTCTCAAAGATGACTGCCAGTGGTTCTGAGATCACATCTGCCAGTTCTTTTAATACTCTTGGATGCAGTTCATCTGGCCCTGGAGACTTGAATACATCTAAACTAGCCAAGTATTCTTGTACTATCTCCTTAGTTATTCTGGGCTGTGTTTCCTCTGCTGAATCATTTGCTCCAAATTCTTCAGGTCGGGCATTGTTTTCTTTATCAGAGAAGACTGAGGCAAAGAAGGCATTGAGGAGTTCAGCCCTTTCTGTGTCCCCTGTTTGCATTTCACCATCTTCTCCTCTGAGTGACCCCACTGTTTCTTTGTTCTTCCTTTTGCTACGAACATACCCATAAAAGCCTTTTTTGTTGCTTTTAACCTCTCTAGCAAGCCTGAGTTCATTCTGTGCTTTAGCTTTTCTGACTTTGTGTCTACACGTGCTGGCTATTTGTTTGAATTCCTCTTTGGTGGTTTCCCCCCTTTTCCATTTTTTGTACACATCCTTTTTTAATCTTAACTCAGTTAAAAGTTCTTTAGATAGCCACCCTGGCTTCTTTAGGCACCTTCCATGTTTCCATCTCATTGGTATTGCCTGAAGTAGTGCCTTTACTATCTCCCTCTTAACAAACTCCCAGCCAACATGAACTCCCTTTCCTTTTAGTATTACTGTCCATGGGATCTCACCCAGCACTTCCCTAAGTTTTATGAAGTCGGCTTTCTTAAAGTCAAGAAATTGAGTCCTAGTATGCTTGGCTGCTCCTTTCCGCTGTGTAGTAAACTTCAGAAGAGCATGATCACTCGCGCCTAATGATCCTTCCACTTCTACCCCACTAACCAGGTCATCAACATTGGTTAGGACCAGATCGAAAATGGCTGTTCCTCTTGTTGCTTCTCCCACTTTCTGGACAATGAAGTTGTCTGCAAGGCCAGTGAGGAATCTGTTTGACCTTATGCTCTTGGCTGAGTTTGACATCCAACAGATATCCGGGTAATTGAATTCCCCCATTACTACTATCTCCCTTCCTTTTGCATGCTTGGCCATCTGTTCCAGGAAGGCATCATCTATGTCCTCTGTTTGGCTTGGGGATCTATAGTAAACTCCCACAATGAGGTCACTGTTATTCTTCTCTCCCTTAATTTTGAGCCAAATGCTCTCACTTTGGCTTTGAGGTTCTAAATCTTGGATCTCTTCACAGGTATACACATCCCTGACATATAATGCCACTCCTCCTCCTTTCTTGTCTGGTCTGTTTCTCTGAAATAGATTGTATCCCTCCATTATTACATTCCAATTGTGGGACTTATCCCACCAGGTTTCAGTGATGCCTATTATGCCATATTTAGTTTGCTGTACCAAGAGCTCAAGCTCATCTTGTTTATTTCCCATGCTTTGCGCATTAGTGTACAGACATTGAAGTCCATTAATCATTCCCCCGTGTCTCTTATTTAAGGATTTTTTCCTCCCACCACTAGGTCTGTGTGCTGTTTGCTCCATTTGGTCTATGACATTTGGATGATCATCTTCATCAATTGATAGACTCCTACCTTCAGGAGCACTGTCTCCCTCCCCCACATTAGTCAGTTTAAAGCCCTCCTGATGAGGTTTCTGAGATTTTTGGCAAAAACATTCCTCCCAACCATTGTGAGGTGCAGCCCATCGCTTGCCAGAAGTCCATCTTCAAGAAACTGCAGTCCGTGATCTAAGAATCCAAACAGTTCCTGTTTACACCATTTGCGAAGCCAGCTGTTCATTTCCACTATTTTTACCTCTCTCCCCGGGCCACGTCGTTCAACTGGGAGGACAGAAGAGATGACAATTTGTGCATTTAATTGCTTCAATTTCCTGCCCAGAGCCTCGTAGTCTCTTTTGATCTTCTGGAGGCTATTGCTTGCAGTGTCATTGGTTCCCACATGAACCAAGAGGAAGGGGTATTTGTCAGTGGGTTTTATGATTCCTTACAGTCGTTCAGTTACATCTTGGATCTGAGCCCCGGGGAGACAGCACACTTCCCGAGACATCTTGTCAGGCCCACAGATCACTGCTTCTGTTCCCCTCAGTAGGGAATCCCCTATCACCACTACACGCCTCCTCTTAGGTTTGGTCGGGGTTCTTCCGTGAGCTGTCCGTTCCAAGGTCGCCTGCACATTCCCTGAGGACTGACTTTGCTGCTGGTCTTCATATACCTGATCGACTGTAATGAGGGAGAGATCCCCAAAGGAGTCTGCTCTTCGTCTTCCATGCTAGGGGAGAGGACCTCAAAGCGATTGTGTATTTCTAAACAATCAGAGTGAACCCTGGGCCTCCTACTTCTTTGAGTCAGGTCCAGCTGTTTGCAGGTCCAGCTGTTTGGAGATCTGAATCTGCAGTGTGTCTAGCAAAGTTTTGGGACTAATTCCTCATGTTTGGATAGCAGGACCTGTGTTTACTTGATACCTGGAGGCAAGATGAACTCTGCAACAGTTTCCCCCACTGTGGGGCAGGAGGAGAACAGCCTGAGAAACAGAACCATGCTCTTTTTCTGCTTTGCTTATGCGCTTGTAGTGGGTCTGTTATTTCCCATGGCACAATTGCCCACAGAGAGCCAAACCTACACATTTTCTGAACTTTGTTCTCTGTATTTCATTGCAATGAAGCCTCCTAGCAAGGCAGTTTAGCAGCTTTTCCATCTTCCTGTAAAATAATAGATTGTATCTCTTACAATTTATTAATGCTGCTACTGTAAACTGATTTGATTTATATTTTTGCTGGCAGCAATGGCCTAATTATTTTCATATTACTGTGTGTGGTCCTAATGATAATTGTCCTCAATTTATACACTGACTAAACATCCACTTTCACCGATCTGGAGATTGTGAGATTACTGATGAGACCAAAGCAAAATCTGTAGAAGTTGAATATAATTAGTGATAAAGGGAGATTATGGAAAGGAACTGTACAACTCAATTTTTATTAGAAGAGTCTTTTGAAAAGCTGGCATAAGCCAAGTGATATTCAAATTGGAGAGAGGCTGCCTGGAAGCTCAGCTTGCTCATGGCTGTGCACACACCATACACTTAACAGGCCCCTGGGAACTACAGTTTACCCCTCACAGAGATACAGTTCTCCACACCCTTAATATAATACAGTTCCCAGATTGTTGGGTGTGGGATACATGGGCAAAGGCATCATTTCCAAATTATATCAGGAGATGTTGACTGTAACCTTAGATCCACTGCCTGGGATGAAAGTTGTATAGGAGGGGGATATAAATGAAAATATTGGTGACACACAATGGAATAATACATGAACCAGCTTCTGTTTGGGAGCATGCCCTAAAGGAATTTAATAGGTGGTACAGGACACCCGTTCAGCTCTCATCCAACCAATGCCAGCCATGTGGTGAGAAGGCTGCAAGAGGAGGGGTGAGAATGCCCATTGATGGTTTTTGGAACAATGCGTATAAAGAAATGGTGGATATTGTGAAAGAATCATTGCAAGTTACACCACAGCTGTCATTATTATCTTTATTTGAAGACATAAATGTAGACATCAAAGCTAAGGGACTTCTGGGTTTTTTTTTATACTAATGGTTGTACTGCTTTCAATGGCTTAAAAATGGAGAATCTTGGAAACTTTGGACCTTTCATAGTGGTATAAGAAGGTATAGAACCTAACAATTTATGAAAACATAACACAGAATTTAAGCGTTAAATTATGAACAAGCTTTTTATGCGACTTGGTGGTATGTCATTAATTATATTATCAATGCCACTTTTCAATTCTGGTTTTCAGCAGTATCTCTGGGAGGCTGGAACTCATGACTGTGCTCTGGCTTTGAAAGTTTCTACAGATATTCTCGCCTTACTTCCCGCTCCTCACAAATATTACTCATTATTTTGTTTCTGTATTTTTATTAATATGGAAAATGTCAAATGAGATTTAATGTTGCCTCCCCAGGAGTACTTTTACAATTTAATATTTGTTTAGTTTGTGTTTATATTTATGTATAATAAAACTCAATAAAAGTGATATTAACAATGAATTCCTCCTTGGGTAGGACTCTTACTCAGCAATTTACATCCAGCCTCTTTCAGCCTAAGCTGCCTCCTGGGGCTTTTGTGAAGGAGAGAGGGGAAGCACCTACACTCTTCTGAACTCCTTGAAGGAAGAGAGTGATAGAAATAGAACGAAAACACAAACTTCTGTTAAGGCTCAACAAGCGAAGGAGGTGGAAACGCCAAATAGGCACTAATGGCAACTCTGCTACTCCAAGGCCCAGTTGTGGCACCTTGCCTGGTGGAAAAAAGTGAGATGCTTTGATTGGAAGAAGACTGAAGCACCAACCTCAGCCAATCAGCATCGCCCTGCAAAATTTAGGGAGGGCTCCAAGACAAGAGAGCCACTTGGTATTAGCAATGGCAGACAGCTGGGTGGGGAGCAAGGGAGCTTCTGTGGCTGTTGCTCGGTTGGTCTGAGCCTCAAGACCTCAAGTCAGCATTGCCGAGCAAATGGAGCCGGGCCTTCCCAAATCACAACAAAGGGTCATTTGGAAAGTTTGTGCATAGTTTATATAATGACACTTACCTAACAGCACAAAGTACAGCAGAGCTGTGAGAGGCTAAGAGCAACCTGCCCAGGCCTCTGAATCCCCCCTCCCCCTGCTCTGGTATTATGGAAATCAGCTCATTTGATGGAGAGCCATCCTAGAGTAGCAACAGCATCACCACTCTGTGCCTATCATGATATAGCGTGTTTCATTTATTTCTGCTGAATTATACGAGTAAAATCAGCCTATGAAGTCATAGGTTGTTGCCATAGGAATGTCTATGAGATCACAAATGCAGTATTGGATTTGCTCACAGCTGTGAATGTGAAGGGAAACTTCAGCTGAAACATAATAGCTTCCGTAATTAAACCCATAGTTTGACAGGTTATAACCTTTCTATCTAATTTTCATTCTACCTGATGCATCAGTAAGAATGAGTTATTAATACTCCTATTCTAAATGCCAGTTAGGTCGAGTGTAATCAGAGAATTGTATTCTTTCAGAACACAAAGAAGCCCCCCTAGTGTGAATGTATAATTACCATGCTGAAGGGTTTCCTTCCACCCAAGGGCTACGGGAAATTTGCTGCGTTAATAAACAAGAACAACGGGCTCACCCCCACTCAGAATGATCAAAGAATACATGAGTTCAGAGGCAAACATAATTTTGGGAAGCAAAGAGACCTTGTTTAGCATAAATTGATATCAGAGGAATGATGTTGGATGTATGCATATTTGCACATGAATAATTTCCAAAGGAGCTGCAAACAACATTAGCATTAGGTTGGCTGGTAAATTTGGAAAGAAAGGTTAGTGCACTACAAGCACAGAGTGATTTCCTCCAGGTAGTCCTATGGGGGAGGAAAGGCAGAGATGGGCCAACGATCACAGGTCCTGCTTGGAAATAGTTCTTCATCATCATAATAAATCATTTATTTATACTCCGCCCACCTGGGGTTCAGGCAAATAAGTTTAGGCATGTTGGGCGGGAGCAGGGAGGGGATGAAACAGAACAGGGTGTTTGCAGGCTTTTCCAATGGTGATTCAAATATACACAATTTCACTTAAGTGTGTGGTGCCTTGGAACCTAATCTTCACATTAACGGGGGGGAGGTACCTGTTATTGTGATGTTATGTTTATTTCCATGCTCTTTAATATAATAAAGTAATAAAAAGGTTTAAAACCTAATACCATAAAATGGAATGAAACAACATCTTTGAAGTTTATGTCACCCACATTAAAAATAGTGGGGGACCAGTGACTGCTCTAGGGGGCAGTAGCATAGCTAGGGAGGGGCAGGGGGTTCACAGGGCACCACAGGGGTCTTTAGGGTGGCCCATCCCTGCCCATCCCTGAAATAGGCATGATTTTATGAAATGATTCTATGACATACTAACTTATCATGTACTGGTTAATAGCAGCCTTCCTATTTCTGCCCCTCCACCCTTCATCAAATCTGGGACATAAGTGACATTTGTTCTTCCCTGTCACACAGCAGAAGGCGCAAGGAGGTGGCCAGTAGCCCTAGGAGGCAACAAGGCTTTGGGGTGGTCAAGGGTGCCTCACTGTTCCAGTTCAACTCCTGCTGATGAGCCGTGATGTCTCGTTCTGGATGATGGTGCATTCACTTGCTGCTTGGGGGTTCTCATCGCTGTGCAGTATTCATTCCATTTTCTTCCAGCCCACACAGCCCACACTTGTTTGTCATACTTGTTTGTCACACTTGTTTGACACGGAGAGACAAACAGAAGAGACCTGTCAGGAGTCACATACAACAGCAGGATGCAAGCTTAACAAATACTTTAAAATAAATAAACATTGGTGTGTATGATGAAGCACAATCTCCTGGGTTTGATTCTCATACTGGCTTTCAATGAGGCTTGTAATGTGATATTGCTCTTAATAATTTGAGAAACCAGAGTAAGAGTTGATCTGCACATTTGGGTCTATGAACTATGCAATTTATGTCCAAATTCAAGCTCTCCTGCAATCCTTTCAAAAGGGCCAGGAGTGAGTTCCCATCCCTGCGTTCTGCTGCCATTGCTATTTGGCCGTGTATGGGAGCAAAGGAAAAAAAAAAACCTCCAGCACCACAGTTCTGTGAACATAGAGAACAGCCATCTATGTGACACACCCTCTCAATCGGATCCTTACAATCTATCAGGGACAAATAAATAGACCTTTCCCTCTGCGAAAACAGAGTTTCTGCTCTGGTAACAGCAGATACATATGCATCGTTTTCAGGCTCACGTGCAGTATAAAGTTTTGCACACTCTTTAAAAGGAAAATTAGAAACTACTGAGGGGTGCAGTTGCCTCTGTTCAACTGCAACATTTATATTAAAACACAGATTCTGTAATTAACAATCATTTTTTAAATAGCAGAAAGCACAGTAAAGAGAGGGAGGAGCAGACTCTTCCTGGGGCCCCCAGCAGCAGCAGGTGGAGGAGGAGGAAGGGGACCTGACCACTGTTCCAGAAAAATGAGGGGTTTTTACAGGACAACTTCTCCATAAGCTGAAGGGGGAGGGGAGCAGCTGTTCAGAGCCACTTGCAAAGGTCTCACAAGAACACAAGGATTATAACAAAGCAATAGAAATTATTGCAAATACAATAAAGAAACACAACAGGAGTGCAATTTTTTTAGTTCCTCTACTACTTTTCTTTTGTTATTAAATCATTAAAATTAGGGCTCTTCAACCACTTTGAATGAGTCCCAAATTTTGAACAAAATTGGATCCATGCAGTCCAAAGTGGGTAGAGGTAGTTCAGAAACTGAATCAATCCAGAGTGCATCAGACTGGGACAGAACTCAAAATACTCCCTAAGGAAGCCAGACTGACAATCTCCAAAGTGTTGCAAAACAGCCCCAACTAAGGAGGATGCCAGGGAAGGTGGGCAGGGGGAGGAAGAGGGCTCATGGACAGCACTAGTTTACAATTCAGTGTTAGAATCTCATCCAACAGCACTTGAAGGGAGGGAAGGAGAAGTATGAGAATGACCAGTTCACCACTGCCTTTCAACCTCCTGCAAGTCTTTGGTGCACGTTGGTGGCATTTGTTCTGTTTGTCTTTTGTTGGTCCTTGAGTACTCTACCCAACCTTTCATGTGTCTGCCTGCCTGCCTCCCTGCCTGCCTGGAGAGTCTTTCTTTGGCTTGGTTACCCTGGAGAAGGAGTTACACCCTCCAATCAGTTTCTTTTCATAAATAATCATGGAACAGGAAGGATTGAGAACTAGCTGTAAATACTTTTTTAAAAAACAACAACAACAAATAATAATAATATTTGTTTGGAAAAGCAAACTTTAAGGTGACTAGCACAAAAAAACCTGGATCTACCTGTTTGAAATTCTGCAGGGTTAATCCCCTTTTGAGAGGCTCCTATGCCCCCATATGCAATGCACCTATGTGAAAAAGAAACAAGTTGTGATAATTTTGGTTTCCCAGTGCAAATCCATGGGAAGACCAAAGAGTCAGTTTTCCAAATGTGGATTTCAGATCAAAATTGATCCAAACTGAAACCCAGGGGAGGGGGAGTAGCTTGCAGCATCCCAATTAAAATCACATCCATCTTGCAATTTATTCATTATTCACATTCATTTTTATGGTCTTCTATATTTATCTTAAGCATTACTTTTGTTGCTCATTTCTGTGACCACCTTCTCATGTTGGCTGTCTAGGTACGAAAGGAACCACTACTATTAGTTTCTGGGCCCAATTCAAAGTGCTGGTTTTGACCTAAAAAGCCTTTAACAGCTCAGGACTGCTATACCTCAAGGACCACCTCTCTCCATATGAACCAACCCGGACTCTGTGATCCTCAGCTGAGGCCCTTCTTCTTGTGCAGCAACATGAGAACGGGCCTTTTCTGCAGTGGCTCCCACTTGTCGAAGGCTCTTCTCCGAGAGGCTTGCCTGGCACCTTCGTTACATATCAGGCACCACATTTATCTTGTCTCAGGCCTTTGGCTAATTAAACAGGCCTTTTAAATGGAGGGCAGGGATATTGATTTCTGTTTGTTACTATGCTACACAGTTTTGTATTCTTATACTGTCAACAGCCCTGTAATCCTTGGATGTAGGTGGTATAGACATTTAAAAAATAAATATTAGAAACCAACAGGACAGCCTTATGCAGAAAGAGTTGATGCTATCAAAAGTCACTGAGAGGTTCAGGAAATCCATCACAGATACAAAGTTTCTGTGATGAAAACAGCTTTGAAACCAGACTGAAATGGACCTAGATCATCAGTCCCACCCATGATGTTTTATGTTTTTATATATGCTATAAGCCACCCAGAGTAGCTGAGGAAACCCAGCCAGATGAGCAGGGTATAAATAAAATTATTATTATTATTATTAGTGCTTGGATTGGTGCAGCAGCCACCTGCTCAAGCACCTGGTGCCAAAAGGTGACATTTGTGAGCAGCTAACAGGTGTTACGGTACTTGGGATCTTTCAGCAGTGGCCTCATAATCCCCCCTTTCAAAGTGGCTAGGAACTTTTCTTATTGTAAGGGAGCCTTGTTGATCTCTTACAAATGATTTCTGGAAATGGGTAGTTTAAATGACTATTTTAGTTACACCTGTCTTGCTGACAGTTATCTCAGGTAACTCTGTAAGCACTTGTAAACACTTTTGCACTCTAAACAATCCTCATGTGAAAGTAACTGTCAAAACAATTTTCTGTTACTATAAATTATGTTAAAATATGTGCAACTGCAGTCTAGAGTGTAAAAACATACTGCCTTTTTATATATTTCCTAATTCGGTTTCAGAGAGAAAAATATCTTTGGACACAACAGCATAACATTTAACTCATATTTCTCAGGCCTGAACAACTTAGGACCTCCCTATCTGATTATATCTTCCATGCATGTCTGCCAGGGGCTTTGCAGCCCCCCTTGCTGTTGCTGTTCAAGGCACGCAGAAAAACCAGTAGTGGCTGACGGCCCCTTAGACATCACTGGCTGAGGTGGTATTTTGTTGAGCAGGTCACAAATGGCAGACCTGCTCAAACATCAGTCCCTTCTCCAAGGCAGTGTCCTCAGTTTCCCATGTTCCAACACAGTGCTCCATATTGTACACATTATAAAAGGTAAAGGTAAAGGACTCCTGGACGATTAAGTCCAGTCAAAGGTGACTATGGGGCGTTGATCTCACTTTTCAGGCTGAGGGAGCCAGCCTTTGTCCACAGACATGACTAAACTGCTTCTGGTGCAACGGGACACCGTGATGGAAACCAGAGTGCACAGAAACACCATTTACCTTCCCGCCGCAGCAGTACCACTGCAGACAATACTTGTTCTTATTGAATAAGTTTTAATTACAAAGTTTTAATTACAAAGAGGAATATGAATGTGTGTGATGAGGGCACATGTAAATGGACAAAGGGAAATTCTTATCTGTTGCTAAATTTATTTGAAATCAAGATTACAATTGCCCTCAAATTTATCGTAGCACAGAATATGAGTATGATGTGACCCAGTCTCCTGTATTCTTAAAGGTAAAGATAATGGTACCCCTGACCGTAAGGTCCAGTCACGGACGACTCTGGGGTTGCACGCTCATCTCGCTCTATAGGCCAAGGGAGCCAGTGTTTGTCCGCAGACAGCTTCCGGGTCATGTGGCCAGCATGACTAAGCCACTTCTGGTGAACCAGAGCAGCACACAGAAACACCTTCCCACCGCAGCAGTACCTATTTATTTACTTGCACTGGCATGCTTTCAAACTGCTTGGTTGGCATTAGGATCAACTGTCATGATCCCTCCTGGCAGAACTGTCATATATTATCCATTTCCACTGGCTATATTGGGGAAGAGGAGAAAACGGATAGTCCACTCTACCCACTTGACTGGGACCAACTGCCATTTAGCTCCTTCTCTCCTGAAACCACTTCCTCAATTGTCATACCATCAGTTAAAATGAAGCAAATTGTTTTGGTACAGTATAAACAATTCCTTATTTTCCCCTTCCACTTCATGCAATGTTGGAGGTAGCTGCAGGCTTTTCAAATGAGGTTGCGCCCAGGGCTGCTTGGAAGGAGAAACATGGTTGAATCTCCATGTTTTGGAAAAAATAAAATCCAGGTGCTACCCAGATCTGTCTCAATCCTGTGATGCTGCACATAGGTTCCTTAGTAGGTAGAAAACAGGAATGCAAAGAAATTAGGCAGTTTTTATATTAACAAAGGTGGGTAATTAATTTTCGGTAATATGCTAGATTATCTCAGATAAAATATCTCAGATAAAAAAACAGATTTTAAAATGCAATAAAAGCCAAATGTGGTAGCTTTAACTAGCAGCCAGTAGTGGGCAGTCTGGTTGGGCAGCAGGGCTTACCTGCTCTCCTGACAGCTGACTCACTGCTGCTTACTAGGGAGAAGGCGGGGAGGGACAGGGAGGTCAGAATGGTACAAATGCACAAGCAGGAACCGTCTCTGCCCATGTGTTTGCACCACACACGCACACGCACACAAACACACACACCCTGTTGCTCCCAAATCCCTGCTCCTCTACCCAGTAAGCAGCAGTGACTCAGGGCAGGTGAGCAGGGCTGCCCTGCCATGCCGTTAGCATCTCAGCAAACAGCAATCCTGCAAACCTGCAAAGCCCCAGATGGAGGCAGAGGACCAAATCAAATTATTCAAACAATATTTTCTGGTTTTAAGTGACTTTAAAAAATCTTGGATGATTTAGTTCAGATACGAACACAATTCTTCTGAAAAATAAAAGAGCGCAGTGACAGTGAGATGAAATAACAGAGAAAAAGAAAGTCAATAAAACAAAAAAGTGAAATGCTTCAGTTTCTTCTTGTTATCCTGCTGTTTCTGTATCTTTACAGAAATTGCTGCTGAAAAAGCTTCATTACGACTAGTGAAATTTTTCAAGGAGTTGTTTTACAGATCCTTAGGCTGAGGACCATTAACACAGCATTTGCTAAGTGTATATATCCAAATTCTGACTATATCTCCATGGCTGGAGCTGACCAGACAATTTCTGAACTTGCTATGTGTACAAGGATCCATTGCTTTCTATTTCCCCAGCTGTCAACTTGGTCTGACCAAGAACAAAGTCCTGGACATAAATGCCATCTCTGTCCCTTCTCCGAGAATAAATTATTGCTCTTCGTTTGTTGAGGGTTTGTGCTTGGTGCTCTCTGAGCCGATTCATAATATTATGTCTACTGTTGGTCTCCTTGCAACCACTGTGTGATTTTTCTTATCGTGCAATGCTCAACTAAATAACAAATCACAATGCTCAAGAGGACATGCTTTCAATACCACATTACAATGTACTTCATCACATTATGTTGTTCAAGATGAATGCATCTTACCTTAAAAGTGAGAACAAAGATCAAGTTGGCGTTTGATCTCCTGGAGAATTAAATTGCAAACATACATGCTAAGTTTCATTGTGATATCTCAGTGTTTAAGGGAAATAGTGTCTGCCATCACCTCCCTGCCTTCCTGTAAAATGCGTCCAGGCGACCAGGTGGTGTTGACACCTTAACATATAGAACTTTGACCTAAATGTGAAGTCCAGCTTTTATTCCAGTGCCTCATTCTTCAAGGCAGATATAGTACAATTGTTTTGGAACATTTCTTTCTAGCCCTTCGTGTCCTGTGTGTGTGTAGTTAATTTCATTCTGGTGCCTCGATACTCAAAGCAGACTCCATATTGCAAAACAAGCAAGCAAATCATACACCAGAAATTGAACTGCAGTCAAGCTGAGCCTGGGCCAGCTCCAAGGCTGAAGCTGAAAGAAGCTTAGCAAAATACCACCTGGTGATTCCATTTGTTCAATGTTAGTGCCCTGCTCCCCACAGTTACACCAGACACTGCAGGTGGCAGCTCTTTCTCCCCTGCAAAAAACCTCCAAATTTGAAACCCTTCTGAAACTCTCTCTTTTTTGGGGGGGGGGGGGAGGCTGGTGTCACAAACAGATGGCAACTGCCCTTTTTATGGTATTTGGCATTCTCACCTCCAATGCTCTGGGCTGTTGTTGAAAGCAATGATAGTGGTGTTGCTGAGATACTATAAAAAATAAAGATGGGTGGTGCAGGGCACTACAGGGTGCCACAACTATATGTAACTGCTAAGCTGTGAAACTGCATTGTACTGTCAATATAGGAACTGACCCTACCCCAACCACTTGGCATTTGTCTGCTCCATTGGCACATTCTGCCCCAACAGTCATGTTTTCTGCTCCCCACTTCCCCTATTGCTGAAAGGTTTCAGGGCAGAGTTATCCCATTGGTTTCCTTTGAGTGAGACACTAAATACCTTTGTAGTATTTACTTTATTTGCAGTAACAGAACCACCTTTACCATCAGGGTCCAATAAGGACTCCAAGATCTCCTGCAATGATTTTGCAAAGTTCTTTGCAAATAAAATCTCTCAAATTTGGAAGAAGGTAGACTCCACTGGCATGCTCTGGTCCATGGGGTCACGAAGAGTCGGACACGACTAAACGACTAAACAACAGACTCCACTATGATAGCAGAACTGGAGCGGGAGAGTGCCAGAACTCCATCTAGTCAGGTACTTTCTAATCACACAGAACCTTATTCCGGAACAAAAAAGGAAGAAAGAAAAGGATTTGCTGTTGGTTATCAAATACACTGTTTTTCAGCACTGCAATGGGCTGAAGCCTCGTTGCTGTTCATGAATTATAGACATTTGCACATAATGGTATGGCTATCTGTCCTGGATGTTTTAGTTGAGATTCCTGCATTGCATGAGCTGAACTCAATGACCCTCTGATTCTATAACTATACATTAAAAACCCATTTGAAGTGGGTGGGCAAGATTGTTGAGTCAGAGATGCTCCCAGTATCCAGAGAGACATTTTTGCTACCTGGGAAAAAACAAGAACTATCAGCTCTACTGTTCCAGATTTATTAGCATTTTTCTTTCTGAAATTTTGAAAACAAAATTGAATAAATATTGTCCTACTTGCCTTGAAGCACAATACTCTAAACCAACCCTGAACAACTGGAAAATATTCAGTTCTTCAATAATGAATTCCTGGATGCAACTAACTAAGTAAAAACCAGGCATTTGCAAACTAGAAGTAATGAATCCTGAATAACAAATGAAAAATTACAAATTCAACAACAACAACAACAGATTACAAATTTAGAAATAATAAGCAGCAAATTGTGAGTCTTGAAGGAAGCAAATACACCAGCACCCCCATTACTTTAGAGGCAGGATTTGCAAAATGAATGAGCAATTCAAAATATATACATTGTGAGTTTAGCAAATTCAAAGAAATTGACCTTTCCTTTGAACTTTCTGTTCAAATTGCTGGATGCAATGCCATGCTGCTACATTGGCAGCTGAGCTCAATGATCTTTTCAGCAATAGAGTAGGTGACTAGAATTTCTAGATAACTTCTCACTGTGCAGGTAAACAGCAGAGGCTGAGGCATTCACTTTTCTCTTCACTGGATAACACCAGAGACCAGTCAAGTTAAACCAAACAGTTTCAATTTTTTATTTTCTTCCTCTCTTTTCCTCCAAGGGCATGGGGGGGGGGGAATACTCGTGGAAATCAGCAGCATGCTGCAAAACTTCTCAGGCTTCAGATATTTCCTCAGATGCTGTTTCTGCCTAAGATCTACAGCAGCGTCCTTGTATATTAGCCCCTTCCTAGGAGCAACATGCTCACTCTGCATGAATAAGTTCCACGTCGACTCCTGATTATGCTAAGTCGGCAGACAACATTGTAATATATTTTCCACCAAAAGTAAAGCATCTCCTAGAAAGTGGGGATGAGGAAGGGGGAGAGATACCAATAACAACCTGAGTGAATATTAAAACCAGTTTTCTGCAGCTGGTTTGCATTGTAAAGTTGTCAGTTTCCTCATATAATTTTCTATGTGCTGTTAGGTACCTTCTTTGGTTAGTAAAAATTCACACAATAGTATGAGACAGATGAAATAAGCTTGTGGGGCAGGGAGAGGAAGAAAGAGGTGACTACAGTAGGAGAAAAAGAGCCCCCAATGGATTGGCCACTAAAGCACATGCAACAAATCTCTGGTCAGTGTCTGTGTGCAGCTTGCTTTTTTCTGTCCGGAATCTTCCAACATTCAGCTTCACTGGATGCCCAGCTCTGCTCAAAGTGCTGACCATCTTCATTGCAACTCCAGGAAAACATCCACACCGAATGCCGTTCTCAGCATCCACTTTGCTTAGGCAAATGCTGGGCTCTAGCAGAGCGCATCAGGGCAGCTACCAAGGGCTGGCATCACCTTTTCTCTCCTTGACCCTCTATACTCAGCAGGTGTACATGGCAAAGCACCAGCTGAGGCTGCAGCTGCCCACCACAGTCCTTGTTTTCCCAGAATGCTGCAGTGCCATCTGTAGGGGCAGGTGTCCAGAAAGCCACTCAGCAGGAGGACCCCAAAGGCAGACTTCCTTCATCCCAACAAGACAACGAAGTCCAGAGCCAAAAGCCACCCAGATCCACCACTGCCCAAATACCCCTAATCCCAACTAAACCCAGAGCCAGAGGCATTTTGGTAAAATAAGATGGTTGGTAGCTGCTGCCTTGGCTGGTGGTTCCCTTCAAAGGGCACCAATTATGTTTATGCAAAAGGGATATGCTTACTGGGAAACCTCGGGGGGGGGGTATAGGGGCCACAGAGGGTGCTTTGTCCAGGCCCCACTGAACCTGGTACTGGCCCTAAATTCATATCTTTGAGGCAGCAGAAATGCTGTGCTGTGGGCAGGATGCTGTTGTCCTGCCAGCCGAATCTCCCAAAGTTCCCCTCAATGCTGAGCAAAGGAGATGAAGTACAGCAAAAGCAAACACAGTGGGGATCTGATACTGAGCTATGTGAGGCCAGCAGGGGGCACAATCTCAAATAAAGGGGATTGTCCTGCCCAAGGGGACCAGCACCAAGTGCAAGCTTCCCTCCATACTGGCCGCAACACAGATAATCATGTGCCATGTGCTGTGGTGATTCACAGAGTGCAGGAGCCCCTGGTGCTTATGCCAGGCCAGGTTATTCAGGGCTTATTCCATGTGCCATTTTGGTACCCCAACTTCAAAAACACTGTAGTATAAAGAGAATGGGCAAATACCAGGGGTGGAATAATTCCCCTGACATGAAGGTTCCCTCCATGTCTCTCATTGAAATATTAAAATGAATGGAGCATGGGCAGAAGAGCTCTTTCCAACCATGCTCCCCACCTGCAATGCTCCCCTTCCCAACAAGGATTCCCAGCCATTCACATACACAAAGGAGAAAGTGCAGAGCTGCTTTCAGGGTAGGAATGAACCTGCTACCTCTCCCTCTCCCTCTGCAAACCCCCGTGACTTCAGTTCTGGTTCTTGATCATTGCAAAATGTGATGGAAACTGCCTAGAAACTGGCTGCTTTCTCTCTCTTACTGGATGTTTACTTAGCTACTTTGAGTGCAGGACATAAACGTGATTCAATTTGTGTATTAAATGTTCCTGTTGACAAATTCAGTCACAAGAATGACTTAAGAACATAGGCGTTGCTCTGCCAGATCAGACCCTCCAGCCCACCATTCTTTCTGAGCCAGCCAGGTGCCTGGCAAATAGATTTCCAGGAAAGAAATTCACAGCCCATCAGAAGCAGCACTTGCAAGAACTTCTTGAACAAGCTTCCTCTTTAACCTTACTATGAATTGGGGACTCAAACTGCTTTCAACCGGTACTTAAACCTATGCCAGAAATATTCCCACCACGAAACAATAAATAGTTCTGAGGTATTTTGTTGCCTTGTGGCAACAAATTTACCTGTCTGGGTAAATTTTATTTAAAAGGTGTGAGAGTGAGTGAGTGAGAGAGAAGTACTAGATAGGATGAAACACTGTACACCTGAGCTGTTAGAGGTCTAAGGCTGCAAGCATCATACCAATTTAAACCATCATGACTTCCCCCCATAATCCTGGAAAGTGTAGTTTCTTAAGGGATCTGAGAGTTGCTAGGAGATCTTCGTCCTCTCACAGAGCTACAATTCTCAGAGTTCCCTGGGAAGAGGTATTGATTGTTAAACCACTCTGAGAACAGCTCCGGGAGGGTAAGAGCAACTCTCAGCACACTTGACAAACAACTCCTCCCAGCTTTCTTTGAGGGAAGACACAACTGTTTGATGTGGAATGAGACTGGCCTGAAGCATTTTTGTTAGGGATTGTAGGAAAACACCTGCCAAGGAAAATGAAGAATATATTTATGTATGTGACAATGGTGGCAAGAGTCTTAATAGCACAAGGATGGAAGAATGAAGAAACCCCGACAAAAGAACAGTGGGAAGAAAAAATGATGGACTATGTGGAACTGGAAAAATTGACGCATAAACTACGTGACAAGGACAACTGTGACTTTAAAGAAGAATGGGAACCTTTTACAAAGTACTTAAAGAAACAACAAAATGAATTGGACTCCTTGGCAGGTTTTGAATAAACATACACAAATTTATTTGTTAACATAATAGATGGATAATTTAGAGATTTTTACATTTTTATAACATGCAGAGAACAATATGTGTTGATAAATCAGAGAGAGGAGCTGAGGGAAATTGTAGGGGGGAGTGAGTAGAATCATAGAATCATAGAGTTGGAAGAGACCACAAGGGCCATCGAGTCCAACCCCTGCCAAGCAGGAAACACCATCAGAGCACTCCTGACATATGGTTGTCAAGCCTCTGCTTAAAGACCTCCAAAGAAGGAGACTCCACCACACTCCTTGGCAGCAAATTCCACTGTCGAACAGCTCTTACTGTCAGGAAGTTCTTCCTAATGTTTAGGTGGAATCTTCTTTCTTGTAGTTTGGATCCATTGCTCCGTGTCCGCTTCTCTGGAGCAGCAGAAAACAACCTTTCTCCCTCCTCTATGTGACATCCTTTTATATATTTGAACATGGCTATCATATCACCCCTTAACCTCCTCTTCTCCAGGCTAAACATGCCCAGCTCCCTTAGCCGTTCCTCATAAGGCATCGTTTCCAGGCCTTTGACCATTTTGGTTGCCCTCCTCTGGACCCGTTCCAGTTTGTCAGTGTCCTTCTTGAACTGTGGTGCCCAGAACTGGACCCAGTACTCCAGGTGAGGTCTGACCAGAGCAGAATACAGTGGCACTATTACTTCCCTTGATCTAGATGCTATACTCCTATTGATGCAGCCCAGAATTGCATTGGCTTTTTTAGCTGCCGCGTCACACTGTTGGCTCATGTCAAGTTTGTGGTCAACCAAGACTCCTAGATCCTTTTCACATGTACTGCTCTCAAGCCAGGTGTCACCCATCTTGTATTTGTGCCTCTCATTTTTTTTGCCCAAGTGCAATACTTTACATTTCTCCCTGTTCAAATTCATCTTGTTTGTTTTGGCCCAGTTCTCTAATCTGTCAAGGTCGTTTTGAAGTGTGATCCTGTCCTCTGGGGTGTTAGCCACCCCTCCCAGTTTGGTGTCATCTGCAAATTTGATCAGGATGCCCTTGAGTCCATCATCCAAGTCGTTGATAAAGATGTTGAATAAGACCGGGCCCAAGACAGAACCCTGTGGCACCCCACTAGTCACTCTTCTCCAGGATGAAGAGGAACCATTGATGAGCACCCTTTGGGTTCGGTCAGTCAGCCAGTTACAAATCCACTGAGTGGTAGCATAGTCAAGACCGCATTTTACCAGCTTCTTTACAAGAATATCATGGGGCACCTTGTCAAATGCCTTGCTGAAATCAAGGTAGGCTACATCCACTGCATTCCCTTCATCTACCAGGCTTGTAATTCTGTCAAAAAACGAGATCAGGTTAGTCTGACATGACTTGTTTTTCAGAAATCCATGCTGACTATTGGTGATCACAGCATTCCTTTCTAGGTGCTCACAGACTGTTTGCTTAATGATCTGCTCCAGAATCTTCCCCGGTGTTGATGTCAGACTGACTGGGCGGTAATTATTTGGGTCCTCTCTTTCCCCCTTTTTGAAAATAGGGACAACATTTGCCCTCCTCCAGTCTGCCGGGACTTCGCCTGTTCTCCAGGAATTCTCAAAGATGACTGCCAGTGGTTCTGAGATCACATCTGCCAGTTCTTTTAATACTCTTGGATGCAGTTCATCTGGCCCTGGAGACTTGAATACATCTAAACTAGCCAAGTATTCTTGTACTATCTCCTTAGTTATTCTGGGCTGTGTTTCCTCTGCTGAATCATTTGCTCCAAATTCTTCAGGTCGGGCATTGTTTTCTTTATCAGAGAAGACTGAGGCAAAGAAGGCATTGAGGAGTTCAGCCCTTTCTGTGTCCCCTGTTTGCATTTCACCATCTTCTCCTCTGAGTGACCCCACTGTTTCTTTGTTCTTCCTTTTGCTACGAACATACCCCTAAAAGCCTTTTTTGTTGCTTTTAACCTCTCTAGCAAGCCTGAGTTCATTCTGTGCTTTAGCTTTTCTGACTTTGTGTCTACACGTGCTGGCTATTTGTTTGAATTCCTCTTTGGTGGTTTCTTTCTTTCTTTTTTTTAAATGATATTTATTAAAGTTTCAAAAGAAGGATACATAAATAAAAAAGAGAAAAATAGAAAAAAGAAAAATACAAAATACAAAAAAAAAACAATTAAAAACAATTCCACCTTTTCATCACTTCTCTTTCATTTACATGTTTCCCGGACCTCCTCATACCCCCCTTTTTTGTATTCCAGTTCAATTTATTTAGTCCCGCAATTCCTTTCCCTCCTTTTTAATCCTGATCTTTAATCTTAATATATTATAACATTAGGTTTTTACGTATTGAAAATCCAATTTTTCCATATTCTTTTATACCATTAAAGCTAGAAACCACTTAACTTCAATCCAACATCATTCTAACATTCATTAATTTTACAATATTTCTGTAAGTAGTCTTTAAATTTCTTCCAATCTTTTTCCACCGACTCTTCTCCCTGGTCTCGGATTCTGCCAGTCATTTCCGCCAATTCCATGTAGTCCATCATTTTCATCTGCCATTCCTCCAGTGTGGGTAAGTCTTGTGTCTTCCAGTGCTTTCCAATAAGTATTCTTGCTGCTGTTGTAGCATACATAAAGAAAGTTCTTCTTTGGTGGTTTCCCCCCTTTTCCATTTTTTGTACACATCCTTTTTTAATCTTAACTCAGTTAAAAGTTCTTTAGATAGCCATCCTGGCTTCTTTAGGCACCTTCCATGTTCCCGTCTCATTGGTATTGCCTGAAGTTGTGCTTTTACTATCTCCCTCTTAACAGACTCCCAGCCAACATGAACTCCCTTTCCTTTTAGTATTACTGTCCATGGGATCTCACCCAGCACTTCCCTAAGTTTTATGAAGTCGGCTTTCTTAAAGTCAAGAAATTGAGTCCTAGTATGCTTGGCTGCTCCTTTCCGCTGTATAATAAACTTCAGAAGAGCATGATCACTCGCGCCTAATGATCCTTCCACTTCTACCCCACTAACCAGATCATCAACATTGGTTAGGACCAGATCGAAAATGGCTGTTCCTCTTGTTGCTTCTCCCCACTTTCTGGACAATGAAGTTATCTGCAAGGCCAGTGAGGAATCTGTTTGACCTTATGCTCTTGGCTGAGTTTGACATCCAACAGATATCCGGGTAATTGAAGTCCCCCATTACTACTATCTCCCTTCCTTTTGCATGCTTGGCCATCTGTTCCAGGAAGGCATCATCTATGTCCTCCGTTTGGCTTGGGGATCTATAGTAAGCTCCCACAATGAGGTCACTGTTATTCTTCTCTCCCTTAATTTTGAGCCAAATGCTCTCACTTTGGCTTTGAGGTTCTAAATCTTGGATCTCTTCACAGGTATACACATCCCTGACATATAACGCCACTCCTCCTCCTTTCTTGTCTGGTCTGTTTCTCTGAAATAGATTGTATCCCTCCATTATTACATTCCAATCGTGGGACTTATCCCACCAGGTTTCAGTGATGCCTATTATGTCATATTTAGTTTGCTGTACCAAGAGCTCAAGCTCATCTTGTTTATTTCCCATGCTTTGCGCATTAGTGTACAGACATTGAAGTCCATTAATCATTCCCCGGTGTCTCTTATTTAAGGATTTTTTCCTCCCACCACTAGGTCTGCGTGCTGTTTGCTCCATTTGGTCTATGACATTTGGATGATCATCTTCATCAATTGATAGACTCCTACCTTCAGGAGCACTGTCTCCCTCCCCCACATTAGTCAGTTTAAAGTCCTCCTGATGAGGTTTCTGCGGGGGTGGGAGGGGGAAAATGGGGGGGGAAATATATTTGCTGAAATAATTTGTTATGTGAAAATAATCAATAAAATCCCCCCCCCCCAAAAAAAGGTGGAACCAGACTGCTTTAAGCATATAGTGCGGATGGGACCAAGTAGGCTACACAAATAGCACAATATCCACTTCATTCGGGATTTTTATTTTATTTTATTTTATTTTATTTTAAAAACCCTAACTCAGGGAAGTTTTCTGTTGAAGGTAAGGTACGGTAAAAGGTAAAGGTAAAGGACCCCTGGACGGTCAAAGGCAACTATGGGGTTGCGCCGCTCATCTCGATTTCAGGCGAAGGGAGCCACTGTTTGTCCACAGACAGTTTTCCAGGTCATGTGGCCAGCATGACTAAACCACTACTGGCGCACAGAGGTCCATGACGAGTCACAGAGCGCACGGACCTATTTATCTACTTGCACTGGCATGCTTTCGAACTGCTAGATTGCCAGGAGCTGGGACAGAGCAACAGGATCTCAGTCCATCGCGGGCATTTGAACTGCTGACTTTCCAAACAGCAAGCCCAATAGACTCGGTGGTTTAGACCACAGTGCCACCCGCGTCCCTCTGTTGAAGGTAACCATGCGTAAGTCAGCAGGACCCTTCTAAGCCTTAACCCAGGGGTTAGAGCTGCTGTAGTGCTTTGCCTAAAGCAGAATTTGAAATGGAATTGGTTGCCATGCCACTGTAGCAGAGTCTGAATAAGTACTGGATTCTCAATGTGGCACAATCTGCCTTTGGGTGCTGGAAGCATCAGCCTTTGGACTAAGATGCTTCCCGATTTCCCATTCTGCTACAATGGGCAGGCTCTTCCTGACAAGAGAATGGAAGAATGCTAACAACCCCAGTTCATCTTTTCTGTCAAAAAAGAAAGGAAAAAGCATCAGCTGTTCTTTCCTCAAGTAGTGCCAATATTTCTGACAAAGGATGGGAAATGTTCTGTTGCAAAAATTAGAAGTGAAAGAACTCAGTCTAAATAAAGTGCCCCCAGTTCATAGCTCACAGCAGGCAGACAATAATAAATTGAACAGCAACGACAAGAAATATTAATTCCCAAATAGAAAAGCAGAAGGATTCACACTGTGAAGAAGAGCAAAGCCTGGTTATGTGAAATTTGTGTCTGTTACCACTCTCTCATGAATTTAACCCCATTGTTAGCCAGAAGAAACAAATAGTAGGCCTATATTGAATATTCAGATCAGAAATTATTTCCATGCAAATATTTACCTTTTTCTCAATCCTGCTCAGTGTCACTTTCCGTGGGAAACTGCAACTATCTTTTTTCCTTCCTGGAGTCTCTCCATCAGAAACCTAGGAATGATCAGAATGACGTCCCAATAGCATTTGACCAATCAGATTTGGCTCTGTGAAGCAATTCCTGAGGACGGTACTTTTTCCTGGCAATGCCCAATGGTACGCAGGACCAGCACCTTTCTGGTCTAAAGGGGGTTGGGGAAAGCCATTTTTACAAGAGATACGAAGAAGAAACAAACACTGCCTGTAAAAAACCCAACTAAGCCAAATGTTATCTGCTCAATTCATCTGCTGAAACAAATGTTTCTTGCTTCTGGGGAAAATGAAGGTGATTCCTCTGAGAGGAATGTGATTGGGGCCCCTTCCCTTCTGCATTAGTTGTTCTGTTTTTATCCAGCCAATAAGGTCAAAAGGGGTTTGGAAGACGAGAGAGGGATGGAGAGGAAGGCTCTGTTAGTCTTCTGCATTTAAGGCCTTAGGCTCTTACTCTTGCCACAATAAATACATATAAATAAAATAAAAGAAGATCAGAGATAAGAAAGCACCCTTGATTTGAACATCTTTGTTTATGCTACAATACAGGTAAGGAGAAAGAATTCACATTGAAACATCCTTTTAGATTGCAATGCAGATCAAAATATACCAGTGTTAGTAAACAAAAAAAAAGTAGACAAACTTACTATTTACTTTTTAAAAGAGAGCTTTTCTCTCTTTTTGCGAAACATTTCAAATCACAGCATGAAAATTAATTGTTCTGGCAAAGTTTGATTCCATATGTTGTTGTTGTTTAGTCGTTTAGTCGTGTCCGACTCTTCATGACCCCATGGACCAGAGCACGCCAGGCACTCCTGTCTTCCACTGCCTCCTGCAGTTTGGTCAGACTCATGTTTGTGGCTTCGAGAACACCATCCAACCATCTCGTCCTCTGTCGTCCCCTTCTCCTTCTGCCCTCAATCTTATCCAACATCAGGGTCTTTTCCAGAGAGTCTTCTCTTCTCATGAGGTGGCCAAAGTATTGGAGCCTCAGCTCCACGATCTGTCCTTCCAGTGAGCACTCAGGGCTGATTTCCTTAAGAATGGATACGTTTGATCTTCTTGCAGTCCATGGGACTCTCAAGAGTCTCCTCCAGCACCATAATTCAAAAGCATCAATTCTTCGGCGATCAGCCTTCTTTATGGTCCAGCTCTCACTTCCATATGTAGCCTGGCCAAATCGGTAAGATGTTCCTAAGACCCTGGACTCAGCTAGATTGGCAAAGAAAAAGCGATTTATATGCATTGTATATACAGAGTAATATGGCAATGTGGAGTCCCCTTTTTTCTACCCGTTTTCCCCGTTTAAATTTACAATGCATTTAACTGAAACGCTTCTTTGATGTGTCTAGATCCAACCCCTGTGCACTTTAAATAATTCTTATTTGGCTGAGGTTTGCTCAATGGTCTCTCTCCAGCAGCTATTGTTGCTGGAATTGTTAACAGTACTCTTAAGCTAACACAAACATTTGGAAACAGGTCGCCAAGTCTTTACTCTGTTAACAAGTTCAACAGATCGTTTACAAAATTTTCTTTCTGTATTGTTGCATTTCTTTTCCAAAACCATCACCATTAAGGTCAGCAGGATATTGCTTTGGTAAAGATAAAGCCTTTCTCTCCACATCACTTTTGGACACGGTGAAATATTTCCACAAGAATTCTATATTTTCTGTCAACTGCTTAACAGCATAGAATTATAGAGTTGAAAGGGATCCCGAGAGTCATCTAGTCCAACCCCCTGCAATGCAAGAATTTTATCACCAAAGCAGGTGGCTAATACTGCTATAACATTGTGTACCGAAACATAAAACAGAAACTTTCTGAAGTAGGCCTCTTCTGGAGAATCTTCTGAGTCATTTATTTCTTCCAAGTTAGCATCAAGTGTGCTGTCATCATGCAGCCCTGCTGTCAGGGGCTGGGCTGGGTGGAGATTCCCTTGGAACAACGCTATTACCCAAGAGGCTGGGTTCTATAGCCTCTCTCTGTAAAAGCTGAAATAAAAAAGGTCTGTAAGACAATTAAAGAAGAAGCAAGGTCTAAACACAATCAGTAAATTAAAAGTAGAGGATAAAATAACTGATAATCTGAAAGAGATCAGGAAACAATTTCTAAGATACTATATGGACTTATATAAGGCTGGAAAGGAAGATATGGGAAAAATTGAGGAATATCTAAGGCAGAGTAAACTACCAAAGATTCCGAAAGAGAAGATACACTAACTAAATGCACCGATTACAATGATGGATGTACAATTTGCAATAGGGCAAGCAAAACTAGGTAAATTGCCAGGACCGGATGGATTTACAGCAAAATATTACAAAAATTAAATGACCAGCTGGCTTTGCCATTGAAGGAGGTGGTGAATAATATAATGACTAGAGGGAAACTACCAGACTCCTGGAAGGAGGCCTACATAACATTAATTCCTTTTTTTTTTTTAAGATATTTATTAAAATTTCAACATATTACAAAAATGAGCGAAAAAAGAAAAAGGAAAACAGATATAAAAAATATATAAAAATACAAAATAAAAACAGTTAAAAAAAAACAGATTAGTCTTTCCATGTCTTATCTTTCATTTACTTGTTTCCCCGACCTCCTCACGCCTCCCTTTTTTGTATTCCAGTTCAAATATTTTGTTCAGCAGTTCCCTCCCCTCTTTTAGTATCCTAATCATTAATCATAAAAATATTATAGTTTTAGATTTTAACATATTACATAATAAACCCTTTTTTCATCTTCCCTTATAACATTTCAGCTAAAAACCACTTAGTTTTTGTCGAACATCATTCTAACATTCATTAATTTTACAATGTTTCTGTAGATAATCTTTGAATTTCTTCCAATCTTCTTCCACCGACTCTTCTCCCTGGTCTCAGATTCTGCCAGTCATTTCCGCCAGTTCCATATAGTCCATCAGCTTCATCTGCCATTCTTCCAAGGTGGGTAGATCTTGTGTCTTCCAATACTTTGCAATAAGAATTCTTGCTGCTGTTGTGGCATACATAAAGAAAGTTCTGTCCCTCTTTAACACCAATTGGCCGACTATGCCCAAGAGAAAGGCCTCTGGTTTCTTCAAGAAGGTATATTTAAATACCTTTTTCAATTCATTATATATCATTTCCCAGAAAGCCTTAATCTTTGGGCATGTCCACCAAAGGTGAAAGAATGTACCTTCAGTTTCTTTACATTTCCAGCATTTATTGTTGGGCAAATGATAGATTTTTGCAAGCTTGACTGGGGTCATGTACCACCTGTATATCATTTTCATAATATTCTCTCTTAGGGCATTACATGCCGTAAATTTCATACCTGTGGTCCACAACTGTTCCCAGTCAGCAAACATGATATTATATCCTAAATCTTGTGCCCATTTAATCATAGCAGATTTCACCGTTTCATCCTGAGTATTCCATTTCAGCAACAAGTTATACATTCTTGACAAAGTCTTAGTAGTGGGTTCTAACAGATCTGTTTCCAATTTTGATTTCTCCACCTGGAAGCCAATTTTCTTATCCAAATTATATGCCTCCATTATCTGATAATAATGAAGCCAGTCTCGCACTTTGTTTTTTAATTTCTCAAAACTCTGCAATTTCAATTTGTCTCCTTCCTGTTCCAAAATTTCCCAATATTTCAGCCATTTGGCCTCCATATTGAGCCTTTTCTGGGCCTTTGCTTCCATCGGTGACAACCACCTAGGGGTTTTGTTTTCCAATAGCTCCTTGTATCTTATCCAGACATTTAACAATGTTTTTCTGACAATATGGTTTTTAAATGCTTTATGTGCTTTAACCTTCTCATACCACAAATATGCATGCCACCCAAAAACATTGTTGAAACCTTCTAAATCCAAAATGTCTGTGTTTTCAAGAAGCAGCCATTCTTTCAACCAGCAGAAGGCTGCTGATTCATAATAGAGTCTAAGGTCTGGCAGGGCAAATCTACCTCTATCCTTTGCGTCAGTTAGTATTTTAAGTTTTATTCTAGGCTTTTTGCCCTGCCAGACAAATTTTGATATATCTCTCTGCCACTTCTTGAAACAATCCATTTTGTCCACAATTTGCAATGATTGAAAGAGAAATAACATTCTTGGCAATACATTCATCTTAATAACAGCAATTCAGCCTAACAAGGAAAGCTTCAAGTTTGACCATATCTCTAAATCTTTTTTCACTTCTGGCCAACATTTCTCATAATTGTCTTTAAATAGGTTTAAATTCTTAGCAGTCATATTGACCCCCAAGTATTTTACTTTCTTAACCACTGTTAAACCTGTCTCCTTCTGAAACCTCTTTCTCAATCGGTGTTAGATTTTTCTCAAGCACCTTAGTTTTTAACTTGTTCAACTTAAATCCTGCCATATGACCAAATTCCTGAATCAATTCTAATACTTTTTTTGTACTAGATTCTGGCTCCTGTAACGTCAATACCAAATCATCTGCAAAAGCTTTCAATTTGTACTGTTTAGCTCTGACCTGTATACCTTTAATCAGACGGTCCCTTCTAATCATATTTAGCAAAACCTCCAGGACCGAAATGAAAAGCAGTGGGGAAATTGGGCAGCCTTGTCGTGTCCCTTTCTCTATCTTAAATTCCTCTGTTACCACATTATTAACTATTAACTTAGCTTTTTGTTCTGAGTATATTGCACTTATACCATTTTCAAACCCTTGACCCACTCCCATCCCCTGTAGATTTTTCTTCATGAAGCTCCAAGAAATATTGTCAAAGGCTTTCTCCGCATCAACAAAAATTAAAACTGCTTTAGTGTTAATATTTACTTGCAACATCTCCAAAATGTCAATTATGTTCCTCGTGTTATCTGACAGGTGTCTGCCTGGGAGAAAGCCTGCTTGGTCTTTATGGATCTCTTCTACTAATACCTTTTTTAACCTTTTAGCCAAAATATCTGCAAAGATTTTGTAATCCACATTGAGCAGGGATATGGGGTGGTAGTTCTTAAGTTGCGTCTTTTCAGTCTCATTTTTCAGTATTAGTGTGATATAAGCTTCTTTCCACGACTCTGGCGCTTTTTTCCCCTCTAAGATTTCGTTACAGACCTCCTTTAATGGCATAACATTAATTCCTAAGCAAGACTCTGACTCGCTCTCAGTTAAAAACTATAGGCAGATCTCGCTATAAAATAATGACTACAAAATTTTTGCTAACATCTTAGCAAATAGGTTAAAGGTGGCTCTAAAAGAGATTATACATCATGAACAAATGGGCTTTCTTCCTGGCTGACAGATGAAAGATAACATAAGGAATATAATAGAATATCTGGAAGCCAGGAATGATAAGCAGCTTTGATGTTTATTGATGCTGATAATGCTTTGATGATATTTCTTGGAGTTTTATGAAGAAGAGTCTAGAAAAGCTGGAAGTAGGACAAAACTTTCTTACAGGGTTGAATGCTATATACTCCGAGCAGAAAGCTATGCTGATAGTCAACAATGTAATGACTGAAAAGTATGATGTTACAAAAGGAACTAGACAGGGATGCTCTCTTTCACCATTATTGTTTATATTGGTTCTTGAAGTTCTGGTGAACACTATAAGAGCAAAGGAAAGAGATATACAGAGATAAAAGAGATAACAGTGGGAAACAGAGAATATAAATTGAAAGCCTTTGCAGACGACTTGGTAATAACGGTTGAAGAACCTTTGTCCAGTGCACCAAAAGCACTTTAAAGATTTGTTAAAAGAGGCAGGAGACCAATTAAAATTGAAAAAAAATGGGGATATTAGAGAACTGTTAACGGATTGGTTGCAGCATCACCAATTAAATGATGTTTTTAAGGCTGACAAAAAGAAAGGTTTTGATACAATGAGATCGAAAAATGGGGGGGGGGATAAGGATGATATGTTTCTGGATAATATGTTTTGTTTTAATTTTGAATAAAAAAAGTTTTAAAAAATAATAATAATGGTAATTATGGTTATATAATAGCTACTTAAGGGTAAAAAGATGCAGTAAATTTAATCTTAAAGATGGAAACCATGGAGGGAGGGAAGGAGGTCTAAGGGTTCGAAATGTTTGAAATCGCTTTGTTTTATATGTATAATTTCCCAATATATATTATTCTAAGAAAAAATTTTTCCTTGTCTTTATGTTTTCCTGGGCAACCACCCGGGAGCCGCTGATAGCGTCCTGACACCTGCCCCATTGTGCCTAACTCCATCACATCTATGGCAGTGTTTTATTTCCATATTTACTGAATTTGGCTTCATCCCACATGCATCCCAATTGTTTTGAAATTTTCTCAGCTCTGTGAGAAGTTTCTGTTTGCTACTTCAACAGCCGGTGTTGCTTGGATGATCATGTTGCAAATATCTATGGGAGCTATTATTTTGTACCAATGGTTGACATTAACACACAGGCAAAATATGTCACATATAATAAAACTCCATGGACCTCATTTCTTGCTTTGGCCTCAACTTTAGTTCTAGGAAGTCTTCCAGTGCTAAGTTGATGCTGGGCAATAATTTTAATTTTAGTAGAGCCACCTATTAAATTTGCTCCTAAACCAGGAGTGGAAAATCATGTGAGCTTTTCTGCCCACTGTTTCCAAATGTAGTTTATTTAGACAAGATAAAATTAAGAGGCTGTCTTTGACATACAGTAATATTGTTGGGACAGGAGTGTCTAAAGCTGCCCCTTTCCTCTGTAGTAAAATACTGCATTGATTTTCCTCTGTTCAGTTTTAAAAAAATATCCTCCAGGCTTCATCATTCTTTCTGTCAGTTTCAGCTGTATTTGTAAGCAATATTATAAATATAAATAAAAATTGCAGCACCTGGCTGTGTTTTGCTTGATCAAAACAACAACAGGGCAGTCATTATCTCCCCTGCAGACATTTCAGCTAGAGTTGAGCTCAGTTGTAAAAATACTTTACAGTTCCTTGCTCAATATATATGAGCAACACTGTTTCTCAGGTTAACCAATAATACCAAATTAACACCACCTTTTGTCAGAAAGAGCCCAAATTAAATCACACAGAGACGAGTCTTCTATTCATAGTATTAATATAGCAGAGCATTATGAAATCTCTTAGGTGCTTGGTTAAATGGCTTTTTTTGCTTTTGCTTTTATTCTACCTCTACAAATATAATTTGAATCAATGCAAACATTCATGATCTCCTGATTCCTGTGAGAGTTGTTTGGAAAAGATAATTTCACCAGATGTAGTTACTCTTCATCTGTTTGTGATGGTGATGGTGGCAATGAGGTGCTTTGCCTTCTTCTGCCTGAAGGTGGGCCATGGTCAGTGCTGAAACCCACTGCCCTTCACTCAGTAGGCAGAGAGCATCCCCCGTAGGATGGGCAAGGCAAGCATCGCCTCTCTGGATTGGCTGGGAGAAGTAGGCGGGGGCATGTTGGCAGAAGAAGAAGCGGGCAGGGAAGGAAACGTCATGGCTCTTATGTCAGCTTACACAAAATGTTGATGCTCATCTTCACACAATATATGCCCATGTTTTCTGAGGTTCCAAGAAATTTCTGGCTGCACACCCTGCACCTCACTCTCCTGGGCCCTGGCAAGGAAGGCGTGCATTTATAAACAAAATTTCAGTGTGACAAAGGCCTCCAAGCAATCAAATGTGCAAGGATATAGAGTCGATCCTTTACTGAAAACATAAGATTTAGAGCAGTTAGTTTTCATGCACCCAGTCACTTCAAACTGTGCAATATTATTGAGTATTTTTGGAATAAAGCATTGTCCAGACCCATGAAAATACTATTCAAAGTTTACTTGCAGAACTTTCTTCAGAAGCAGAACAGAGGAATCAATGATACATCCAAAATATCCATACATGCTCTTGCCACTATCTCAGTCAATTTCATCTGATGAAGTAAGCTTTCAGTTACAACAGCTCATGCTCATGCCACAACAAGTTGTATGTTTATAAGGAACCAGAGAATGAGTTTTAAATTAGGAATGATAAAACCAATTAACTGCTCTTGTTTAGCAGACACAGAGTAACTGTTCTGTTCATTGTTCCATATTACTCTCTCATTTTTGCATTTTTGCAATGCATTTTCCCCCAGCAGCTTGTCCACCTAGGTTTGGTAGGCTCTTTGGCGATGGGTCTACCCAGCTTCAGGTCACCTAAGATACTTGGGAGTATTCCTAGGATGTGGTCTGAGATACAAGGTTGATTCCCTGGAAAGAAGGGGAAAGGTAGAACAAAAGCTCAGACCATGCCCTAGTGAAGCAACAGCTTTTGCATCCGCCAGAAACAGGCCAGGGCCTCACAGCCAACCTCCAATATTTTCAGCCAACCCTGAAAACCTAACAGCAAGATCCTACCCTTAAGGGAAAGGGAAAGCACTTCATGTTAAAGTGACCTCCATCTGTTTTCTCACGTTCATGTCAGCCAAGTCCTGTAGCTGTGACAAAGACACATGACAAGAGCCTACTAAAAGGAGCCTCTTGACTATTTTCTGTTCCCATGAGAATGGAGACTGACTTGGTCACACCATGACAATTGCTGTTCAGCCATTGGTTTTCATTCCTTCTCTTGCATGTCCCCCATCTCAGCCCTCAACATGAGAAGAATTTAAAGCATGCTAGAGATGGCTGCACACCTGCTACCTTATGCTGAAAATTGATGTGGCCAATGAAGCAAACAAAAATTGCTTCATTGCATAGCTGGCTGCAGTGCACCTTGAGCTCACACTGTATGCAGGGCAGATTCATTATATGAATTGGCCCTGAGTCCACAAGTGTGCAAGTGAGCCAGAGACTGAAGCGGATTTCATTTCAGGAATGTTAACAGTCAAACCAAGTGGGAGGAGGTATCAACCCTGAATGCCAATAATTCAATTACGGTGACTGAATGTTGAATTCAGCAAGATCCTTGACTCTGAATTGCCTGAGTAGTGCAAGATATCCTGCTTATGGAACCTGAATGCAGTCTTCCTGTCAATGTTTAATAAAGGGGGAAAGACTTGCAGCAGAACTAAGGGGAAGGATAATCAAGGAGCTGCTCTAGCCATGCCTATTAGAAGGAAAACCTTTTATACAAGAATGTTGCTGTAGCAGCTGCTGCCATTAGGGAATGCCAGGCTGGTGAAATGAAAAGCTATAAAACATTGTTATAGTAGATTAAACTTTTGAATAGTTAGTGTAGGTGTGAATTGAAGTTACTTGAGGAGTCTTGGGCTTCCACTGTGCTTTTTCTCTCTCCTTCCAATCAATCAGCTAAACACTAACTGACCCAGGAAAAATGAAGACTTTATTTTACAGAATGTATTTAATAAGTGGGATTTCCTGCTCTACAGAACAAGGCTGTTTGAAATGTGTTATAGGTGTGCAGAGACAAATTCCCCTTCTTTCTTTTTTCCTAAGGAAGAGTTAGAAGACCCACATCTCTTGCCCTTGTAAAACTTGTCTTCCTCACGTGCTGGATTTCACTCTCTATATTTTGGCTTTTAGTAAAAATATATTCTGTAGCTATATCCTTTTAATACAGCTGTTTCATTGCTGATAACAGATACCTCCTTCAGTGCTTTTTTATCATACAGTTTCATCCACAAAATGGGCTCCATCGTCCTTGCTATCATTCAAACACACATAGAGGCTCTTACCTGTAAGAAAGATCTTTATTTGGACAAGGAATGGTACAAGCTCAGCAGCAGCCCCAGTGCTCAGGGGCCATGGTTTACGGGCAGGGCAAGAAGATCAGAAGTGGACAGAGTTGTCCCAACTATTCTCCACCCCACCCCACCCACAACAAGCTTTTAAAGGTGAGCTGGGCTGTGCAGGAATGTCAAGCTTGCAAGTGCATGCTCCACTGGGGGGTCTGCTTCCATCTGCAAAGGCTGCATCCTCCTGTTCAGACTCCTGTTAAATGGCTGCATATTCCTGTTCAGACTCCCCCTACCCCAATGATCAAAGCCCAGACCCCCCCTCAGAGGGAGAGCAAGTATCTCAGCTTGCCTCCCAAAGGAGAGACCCCTCTCCTCCAACAAGGTTTGCACCACTAAGCCACCCCCTTCCTTACTCTGAGTCTCCCAAAGGAGCACATGGCATCCTTATCATGTGGGAGACCATAGGCGCCGGCTCCTAGGGGCTAAGGCACTTTTGCCTCCCCAATGTTTGTTTGTTTGTTGAGGTTGCCTCAATGCTCAGAAGGCATTCGGCTCCACTCCCAGCTCCTTGCGACACGTGGCATCAGGGCGTTCTGTCAGGCCCCCTCAATCATCTTGAGAAGTTGCCGCTTCTGTGGGAGACTGTATGGCTGTTGAGACAAAAACATGCTATACTTTTTATCGAAGTTTATCTTTCCGTTGGTAAGGCAGAGGACATAAAGAAGCAGGATATAGGAAATGCTTGTGATTTTTCACTCCCAAAGCAAAAAGTACACACAGATATATAACATTATCATTAAAGTGCTTAAATGCATGTCTGAGTTGTGTTGTTTCAGTCTGTAGGTGGTTAGCTGCTGACAGAAGTAAAAGCTCTTTCCTACAATCAAGTCAAATCAAATCCTTGATTTGATACTGGCAATCTAGATGTTTGGGAGCAGAGTTCCAGCCTTCCTTGTTCCTAACCTGATAGTTAAGGACAGAATTTTTTCCATATGGAGCAGCATTTGTAGGGAAGAGGCTGTTTCATGTGCAGCGGGATGTGACATGGCTCAGATAAAGCTTGACCACCTTGGAAGGAACTAGCTCTATGACTCGCCATAACCCAAAAAGTACTTCTGATTGGACTATAATTGTGTGTCTATACTATTTAATGTCAGACCAAACTGCAGGGCAGATGAGAGGGGACAAGTGAATTGAGTCAAAATAATTTAAAAATGCTCTTGAGGATGTTGAATTCATTAAAAGTGTTCAAATATAGAAATATTGTTTGTAAACGGAAAATGCCCCATTTCCACCCCCCCCCCCCCCAATGCTACAGCCTACTGTTTGCAGCTAATGATCTAGTCCTTGGCATAAGTTCATTTTGCAAACTGCATGCCACCCAATGTTTGGATCATCTAGCTCAAGTGTGTAATATTGCAATGCATATGGCTATTTATTCAGATTTGGAAGGTATCCTAATTATCTGCCAATAATTTATTTATTGGACAAAATAAATTGCTTTGGTTGGTAGAAAAGTCTATGTGAGCCCATTACTTCATCCTGCATGCATAACATTCTGCAGTTTCTAATATGATTCTGAAAATAGAAAAGCATCTCATTAGATGTTTCCGACCTGCATTCTGCATGCTAAATAAATCTGCACCAAATAATCCATACTGGAAGAATAGGTCAGGCAATTGGGCTGGAGTCTACATTTTCAGGCCAGACAAATAAGTCGGCTGAAAACTCTTCTGAGTTTGCAAGGCAATCTGTAGGCTATCTGCTAAGAAATGTACCACTGTTCTTTGTGCTTTTTGTGGTTTGAAAAATACAGTGGGATTAGCCAAAACAAAGATTGATTCTAGCCCTAGGATATCATGACTTGCTATGATATTGTGCACATACATCTTCTCAAGGGTTCATAGGTAAACTAGAACAGGTATGTCTGCTCAGGTGGCATTGAAATCACCTTGAAATAGGGCTGATCAAATCTGACATGATAGTCATATTCCTGCCGCAGCCACTGAACAATATGCTGGGTAGTGTACTAAGTCCACAGGGGACCTCTGTGTGGTCAGGCCGATGAGTCGGTTCATAGATGGGAGAACTGGGCTGTAAAGAAACAGTCTTCTCGTTTTGTCACATGCCAAGTGCCTTGGGATGGAGCACTTAGCAGTTGGGAAGAATGCCTCTCTGTTTCTTGGTAGGACCAAGAGTTTGCTTGACTTTCTCCAAAGAAGGAAGAAGGATGATGATGAGCCAGCTATTTCATTATTCCATTATTCTACCACTTCTCAGGAAGCATCTTAAAGTGATGTGCAATAATAAAAGCAGGTAATTGACCAGTTCTCTGGAGTTTGGTGCCAGTCACCCACAACATCTTACCAGGATTTAGAGTCAGGTCCCTGTGCCTCGTCCAGGGACAGGTCCAGGGCTTGCACAGCCTCTACTGATTCAGATGTTAGGGAGAAATGGAACTGGGTATCATGATAACTCACCCCAAATCTCTTTATGACCATTCCCAACAGCTTCATATAGATGTTAAATAGCGCTGTGGACAGGATGGTGCTCTGCTACACCCACACCAAAATTCACAGGAGGCTGAGAGATAATCACTTGATTCTATTCTCTAAAACTGATGCTGGAGCTAGCACTGGAACTACAGAAACACACAATACCCGCCTCACAGAGCTGGTTCAAGAGGACAGCATGGTCTCTAAAGCTGCTAAGATATCTATGAAGAATAGCAGGATCTCCCCTCCCTGTACTCTTCTCTTAACAAAGGTCCTCTATTAGGGTCTGAGTTTGTGAGTATCTAGTTGAACAAGAAGAGAACTTCCCCCTCCTCTTGGAGAAAAGTCAGACAAGTACAAGAGTGATCTGTTAGTAGCGTGAGAAAGTATGAACAACAATAAGTTATCCTGCTCAGGACTCCTTCTCAGGGCTCAGTGACATGGGGCCAAGCCCTAAGATCAGCAAGAGTTCTGTTTCATACCCACTCTTCCCTCTGTCTCTGAATGTCTCTAGACCTGGGATAAGCTGTTTGGTCTTGCATTTTATACTTTTTAAAAACACTACAATCTGTTAGGATATCTCCGTTCCACCTTAAAAGGGAGCAGGCTTTGTGAGTCACAGAGTCTGCGTATTTCCTGTTCACAGGGTGTTTCTGTTGTGTCTATGCTTTTGTTCTCTGTCTGTGTCAGGGACACTGAAGCTGGCAGTCATGTTTTCTTTGTTCTGACCAATGCTGAATAAACTTGTAAATAATACTCTCCTGCGTGCATCTTTTGCTGTGCATTATCTGCTGATAGAGCGTGCATCAGCTCTGGAATGTGGCAGGCTATTTCTGGAGCTCGTGTCGCTAATTGCTGATACTGTGTGACTACAGGAGATTGATGGACGTCCGGAGGCGGCTTGGGGGCCATGATGGACTTTGTCTCCCTGGCAGTATCCCAACAACAGGTTTCGGGCCCAGATTCACGGCACTTACAGGAGAGTAAGACTGTGACAGACTGCTGTGAGGTATGTGGAAAACTTGCCGCGGCAAAGTCTCTTTGAACTCCGGCCGACTAATTGGTCTGGGATTCGAGCCAAGCAGGCTTCAAGATTTATGAGCTGCCGAGATAAGGAGCCTCTGAAGTGAATAAGGCTCACAGCTCAAGTGAATAGCTGACATGGATCTTTTACAATCCTCAGAAGCTGCTCCATGTCCACCAAAGCTAAATGGCCACAACTATCAGACCTGTCATACTGTGAGGGAGTACCTTGAGGAAGCTTGGTGTGTGGAATGCTATTACTGAGGACCCCCCAGCCCGTGTCAGATGATTGGAGGGCACAGGATTCAAGAGCCATGGGGATTATTTTGCTCTCAGTAGCTCCTGAACAGTTAATCACCCTGGCTGGTAAGGCCAGTGCCTGTGAGAGGGGCTTAAAGCCTGCCATCTCCGACAAGAGGCTGGATCTGTGTTGCTTTACTTTATAAAGCTGCACAGGAAGTGTTTGGAGCCAGGGGAAGACCTTAGAGCCCATGTTTTACATTTGCAGCACCTCATACAGGAATTGACTCAGAGAGGTTTCAATATGCCTGAGTCACTGTTTGCAATTCTCATCCTGGACTCCCTGGATGAAAGCTACCATGCCGTGGCAAGTCAGCTGGCGACTCTACCTGCACAAGACCTCACTGCTACAAAGGTCTTGGCGACCTTGCAAAACGAATACGATAGAAGGAATGCAGCTGAGTCGGCTTGTGCGCTTCAGGGGGAGCAATGTGGGACAGCATTCCAGCCTCCAGGGGGAGCCAAAGCGTTGGCAGCTGTGAAGTGCTGGAACTGTGGGACCCAAGGTCACACTCAGAAGTTTTGTCCAAAGACTGGAAATGAACAAAGGAAGAAGCCAGCAGATGGCCCGAAGCAGAAGGGGGGTGGAAAGCCCAAGCCAGGGAAAAACAAGGCTTTGTTTGCTGGCACAGCTTCACCAAAGGCTAAAGGCAAGTTTGATGGCCAGGAGCAGGGGGGCAAGCAGCAAAAGCCCATGCCGGTGGAAAACAAGGTTTTGCTTGCTGCGAAAGCTGCTCCAAAGGCCAAGGCCAGATTTATTGTAGATTCTGGATGCACCCGCCATTTGGCAAAAGACTGGCATCTCTTTTATCTCCTTCAAACCTCAAGATGGTGAGATCCACCTGGCTGTCGGAAAGACGTTGCAAATTGCAGGAGAAGGGACTGTGAAACTGGCGAGTCTGCACACTACCATCAAAGATGAACTTTATGTTCCAGGTGCTGCAGACAATTTGCTCAGTGTCCCACAGCTGACTGGACGTGGTTTTGAGATTTCCTTCAAGAGGAGCGTCTGTGTCATCAGGAAAGGCAAAGAGGACATTTTGCATGCAAAGTTTATAGATGGTTTGTTCTGTATAACTTATGATGACAATGGTGCTGTTGTGTCTAATGTTGATTCTTGTTGTGTTGCACAAACTAACAAAGTTCTTCATGCAGGATGCATTCACGGGGCACATGGTTTGTTCATGGGGTACGAAAAAGGTGCATACAGGGTATGGATAACTGACTCTAAGTCCATTAAGTTCACAAAGAGTGTTGAGTACAAGTGGGGGGGAAATGTGGGAATTTTCCAGAGTTACCCAGAGGAGGATGAAGGTGATGTGAAAAAAGCAGATAATGTTGAGGTAGAAGAGGAAGCTGAGGATGATGATGATGATGATGATCAGAGTTCGGATTCCAGTTCAGTGGGCGGCACTGCTGCTGGTGTCAGCGACAGTGATGACACAGCAGACTACAAGAGCACAAAGGCCTCAGTCAGACCATCTGATGCGTCTGACAATGAACAGGAAGAACCACTGTTCACCATTGGTCACTTTTCTCCTAAGAAGGAGGAGATGAGTCCAGAAGACTTGCGTCTAGTACGCAGATCTGAAAGGGCGACGAAGGGCAAACCTCCAAAGAGATTTGCTGATGAGTTTGCTAAGACGGCAACTGCTGTTCTTAGTAGCTCAGAGAAGGCATGGGAACCTTCAAGCTTCAAAGAGGTTCACGAGTTAACCTCTAAAGATGCTGAGCCTTGGCTTAATGCCATGAAGGCTGACGTTGATTCCTCGAACAGGAACCAAACTTGGGAACTGGTACCGGTTGTCCCAGGAATGAGACTGGTTGGCAGCAAATGGGTCTTCAAGCCCAAGACAGACCAGAATGGCAAGGTTGTCAGACACAAAGTCAGATTGGTTGCCAGAGGTTTTTCACAGGTACCAGGACAGGATTACCACGAGACCTACTCACCCACCGTCAAGTATGAGAGCATTCGGCTGATGCTCAAGATTGCTGCAGAGGAGAAACTGCATGTTTCCCATCACGACATTAATACAGCTTTCTTGTACGGGATTTTGGGGGAGGAGCTGTATATGCTTCCACCTGACGGGATGCAGATACAGAAGGGAATGGTCTGTAAACTGCGGAAATCCTTATATGGTCTCAAGCAGAGTGCCAGGTGTTGGAACACAAAACTCACTGAGACGTTGCTTTCTCTAAGTTTTCACCAGGGCAAAGCTGATCCATGTGTGTTTGTCAAGGAGGAAGGGCAAAACAAATTGTATTGTTTATGTTTTGTTGATGATCTTCTGATGTTTTGGAAGAATCAGGCTTTGTACCAAAGCACCCTAGCTCAGCTGAAGGAGCACTTTGACATGAAGGATCTTGGTGAGGTATCCAACTATCTTTCTCTGCAGGTGGAGAGGGACCAAGCAGGTAATTTTCTGGTACACCAAACACAGAAAATTACTGATGTATTAACCAGGTTGAATTTGGTTGATGCAAACCCAGCAGACACACCGATGGTGACAGGTTACCAGGTAGATAGTACTGCTGAAGCGTTTTCTGACACTACGCTGTACAGATGCATTCTAGGCAAGTTGAATTTCATTGCTAGATGTTCAAGACCTGACATAGCTGTAAGCTGTAACCTGCTTAGCAGACATGCCAACAATCCTACTGTTCAGGATTGGAAAGTTCTGAAGTGCATGGCCCGCTATTTGAAAGGGACTATGCACTACAGGCTGAGGTTCACCAGTCAGAAGACTGGAAGTCTTGAAATCTTTGCAGATGCAAGTTTTGGAAGTGACACCACGGATGGTACAAGCACTTCTGGAGTATGCTACATGTACAACCACTGTCTGTTTGACTGGCTGTGCAGGAAGCAGACGACAGTGAGCCTAAGTTCCTGTGAAGCAGAACTCAATGCTCTGTCATTTTCACTCATGGATTGTGAATGGTTGATGCAACTGTTTAAGGACATCAGAGTTTCTGTGAAATGTCCTATACAAGTGTATCAAGACAATAGATCCTGTTTGGCTTTGCTGAACTCAAAGAACCAAGTACTTGCAGATTAAGCTACATCTTGCAAGAGAGTGTATTCAGAAAGGACTTATTCAGGCAGGTAACGAAATTCCTGCTGATCTGTTGTCTAAGGTTGTTAACAGAGAACAACTTAAGGTTTATGTACAGAGGTTGCAATTGGGTTGAACCACAGGTACTACAGGTTACACGGAAAGGGGGAGGATGTTAGGATATTTCCGTTCCACCATAAAAGGGAGCAGGCTTTGTGAGTCACAGAGTCTGCGTATTTCCTGTTCACAGGATGTTTCTGTTGTGTCTATGCTTTTGTTCTCTGTCTGTGTCAGAGACACTGAAGCTGGCAGTCATGTTTTCTTTGTTCTGACCAACGCTGAATAAACTTGTAAATAATACTCTCCTGCGTGCATCTTTCGCTGTGCATTATCTACTGATAGAGCGTGCATCGGCTCTGGAATGTGGCAGGCTATTTCTGGAGCTCGTGTCACTAATTGCTGATACTGCGTGACTACAGGAGATCGATGGACGTCCGGAGGCGGCTTGGGCTCCATGATGGACTTTGTCTCCCTGGCAGTATCCCAACACAATCTCCATGGCCCACAAATGTGTTGTTCATTCTTAGTTGGCTTAAGAGTGCTTATGACTGCACTGGACAGAGCACTTGTATCTAGAAATAGAACCAGCTCCAGGCTTTCATGGGGGTGGCAACCTGGTGTAGGGCTGCTGGGGTGTCATGCCCAGTGCCAACCAGGGTCTCTTATTTGCTGAGAGAGCTGCACTGGCTGTTGATTTTCCAGGTTTTTGTGTTCCAAAAGCCCGGAATAATTTTGGCCCAAAGTACCGCATTTATCGCTCTATAGGACACACTTTTCCCCCTCCAAAAATGAAGGGGAAATGTGTGTGCGTCCTATGGAGTGAATGCAGGCTTTCGCTGAAGCCTGGAGAGTGAGAGGGGTCGGTGCGCACTGACCCCTCTCGCTCTCCAGGATTCAGGAAGCTATCTGCAAGCCTGGGGAGCCCAGCAGGAGTTCCCACTGGGCTCCCCAGGCTTGCAGATAGCAGCCTCCAAACCCGACCTGGTTTGGAGGCTGGCGGTGGGGAGAAGCACTGCTTTCCCCACCGCCAGCCCCACAAGCTGGGGGGACAGTGGGGAGGCGGAGCGCCACCTTCCTGCTGTTCCCCAACCTGGTCTTTGGGGCTGGCGGGGGGGAAAGCAGTGCTCCCCCCCCTCCAGCCCCAAAGAGCAGGTTGAAAGGAACCCAAAGCCTCCGGAGGCTTCGGGTGAACAAACCTTGAACGCACAAAATGCATCTTGACTTAGAGGGGGAGAACAAGAAAGAAAAAAAAAATCCTGTTCTCCCCCTCCTATGGTCCGGTGCGTCCTATGGTCCGGTGCAACCAATAGAGCGAAAAATACAGTACCTTCAGGACACCCTGTGTATTTCCCATGTGCATGAGTTTCCGTCAGCCTTCTCCAGAGACCAAGCCTTGTGTGTGGTAGATTCTGTCCTGTAGAACCTTATTCCAGCAAAAGCCCCTGCTTTCTTTGATAAATCTTTGAAAACATGTAATATTTAGACAGACCTTTCGAACTTGATTTTTTCTCTCTAACCAGTTTCCTGATATGCTATTGAAGTTTTTACTGATGTTATCATTGTAGCATTGTGTTTTTTTGTTGTACATTGTCTTGTTATATTTCTTTTTTTTAAAAAAAATAAATTTTATTAAGGTTTTAAACAACAAAGAAAGAGAAAAAAACATACGCAATACCTATAACAACAACACACACAAAAAAACCCACAAAATTCAACAATAAAAAAAACAAAAAACATAACAATTAAAAACAATATCTCTTTTCCATTTCCATTTTTAAGTTACTTATTTTCTGGACTTTCTCATACCTCCCTCTTTTGTATTCCAAACCAAATTGTTTGTCCAGCAGTTTCTTTTCCACTTTTTTAATCCCAATCTTTAGTTTAATAAAATATTAAAATATATAACTTCAACTTCTTTAAACCTAATCCTTGGTCTTAGTATCATATAACCTTAAAATTTTCCCTCTTAATATCAAATTTCCATTTCTTTAAACATATTTAATCTTAATCTTTAATCTTAGTCTATCATTAACTTTAACCTGTACAGCTGGAAACCACTTGTTTTCAGTCCAACATCACTCTAACATTCCTTAATTTTGCAGTGTTTCTGAAGATAGTCTTTGAATTTCTTCCAATCTTCCTCCATCGACTCTTCTCCCTGGTCACGGATTCTACCAGTCATTTCCGCCAATTCCATATAGTCCATAAGTTTCATCTGCCATTCCTCCAGCGTGGGAAGTTCTTGTGTCTTCCAATACTTTGCGATGAGTATTCTTGCTGCTGTTGTTGCATACATAAAGAAAGTTCTATCCTTCTTTACCACCATTTGGCCGACTATACCCAGGAGGAAGGCCTCTGGTTTCTTAGTGAAGGTATACTTAAATACCTTTTTTAATTCATTATATATCATTTCCCAGAAAGCCTTAATCTTTGGGCACGTCCACCAAAGGTGAAAAAATGTACCTTCAGTTTCTTTACATTTCCAACATTTGTTATCGGGCAAGTGATAGATTTTTGCAAGCTTGACTGGGGTTATGTACCACCGGTATATCATTTTCATAATATTCTCTCTTAAGGCATTACATGCCGTAAATTTCATACCTGTGGTCCATAACTGTTCCCAGTCAGCAAACATAATATTATGTCCAACGTCCTGTGCCCATTTAATCATAGCCGATTTTACCGTTTCATCCTGAGTATTCCACTTCAGCAGCAAGTTGTACATTCTTGACAAATTCTTAGTTTTGGGTTCCAACAATTCTGTTTCTAATTTGGATCTTTCCACCTGGAAGCCAATTTTCCTGTCCAATTTAAATGCCTCCATTATCTGATAATAATGAAGCCAGTCTCGCACTTTGTTTTTTAGTTTTTCAAAACTCTGCAATTTCAGTCTATCTCCGTCTTGTTCCAAAATTTCCCAATATTTCGGCCATTTGACCTCCATATTGACCTTTTTCAAGGCTTTCGCTTCCATTGGTGACAGCCACCTTGGGGTTTTGTTTTCTAACAAATCCTTATATCTTAACCAAACATTAAATAGCGCTTTCCTGACAATGTGGTTTCTAAATGCTTTATGTGCTTTGACCTTATCATACCATAGATATGCATGCCATCCAAATACATTATTAAAACCTTCCAAGTCCAAAATGTCAGTGTTTTCAAGAAGTAGCCATTCTTTCAACCAGCAAAAGGCTGCGGATTCATAGTAAAGTTTAAGGTCTGGCAGGGCAAATCCACCTCTTTCCTTTGCATCTGTTAGTATTTTAAATTTTATTCTAGGCTTCTTGCCCTGCCAGACAAATTTAGAAATATCTTTCTGCCACCTCTTGAAACAATTTTGTCCACAATCTGCAAAGTTTGGAACAAAAACAACATTCTAGGCAATACATTCATTTTTATCGCAGCAATACGGCCCAGCAGTGAAAGCTTCAAATTTGACCAAATTTCTAAATCTTTTTTCACTTCAGACCAGCATTTTTCATAGTTATCTTTAAATAAGTTCCCATTTTTTGCTGTCATGTTAATCCCCAAATATTTAACTTTCTTAACCACTGTTAAACCTGTCTCATTCTGAAACCTCTCTCTTTCAATCGGTGTTAAATTTTTCTCTAAAACCTTGGTTTTTGACTTATTCAATTTAAATCCTGCCACTTGACCAAATTCTTGAATCAGTTCTAAAACCCTTTTAGTACTAGATTCTGGCTCCTGTAACGTCAATACTAAGTCATCTGCAAATGCTCTCAATTTGTACTGTTTAGTTCCGACCTGTATACCTTTGACCGACTGGTCCCTTCTAATCATATTCAGCAAAACCTCCAGGACCGAAATAAAAAGAAGTGGGGAAATTGGGCAACCTTGTCGTGTCCCTTTTTCTATTTTAAGTTCTTCCGTCACAACATTATTTACAATTAGTTTAGCCTTTTGTTCTGAATAAATTGCACTTATACCATTCTCCTGGGAGACCTTCATGGGACATGATCATTTCAGCCACCTCGCAGGACTGGGTATGCCCTGTAGATTCTTCTTCATAAAATTCCAAGAAATATTGTCAAAGGCTTTCTCCGCGTCTACAAATATCAACACTGCTTTAGTATTTATAGTCACTTCTAATTTTTCCAAGATATCAATTATATTCCTCAAATTGTCAGACAAATGTCTTCCTGGGAGAAAGCCCGCTTGGTCTTTGTGAATCTCTTCCATCAACACTTTTTAAAATCTCTTCGCCAAAATATCTGCAAAAATTTTGTAATCCACATTAAGTAATGATATAGGGCGGTAGTTCTTAAGTTGTGTCTTTTCAGTCTCTGTTTTTGGTACAAGTGTAATATATGCTTCTTTCCACGACTCTGGTGCTCTCTTCCCCTCCATTATTTCATTGCAGACCTCTTTCAATGGTTGAATTAACCATTCTTTTAAAGATCTATAGTATCTAGAGGTCAAGCCATCTGGTCCTGGAGATTTACCCAGTTGCATGTTTTGAATGGCACCTTCTATTTCCTGTTCAGTTATTCTATGGTTCAAAATTAATTTATTTTCTTGAGATATTTTTTGTAATCCATTTGTTTTCAAAAATTGGTCTAAATCTGTTTCTTTCATTGGCCCTTGAGTATATAGTCGTTTAAAATACTTCTGGAAACAACTTCTGATCTCCGCTGGGTTCTGTATATTCCTTCCTTCCACTTCTAAATTCGTAATCGTATTTAGTTTTTGTCTCTTTTTCATTTGCCATGCCAACAATTTGCCACATTTATTGGCCGATTCAAAAGTCTTTTGTCTCATTTGTTTAATTTTCCATTCTATTTCCTGATTCATCATTTTCATATATTGTACTTGATATAGCTTTAACTCTCTCAAAATCTCTTGAGATTTGGGATTTACTCTCAGTCTTTTTTCACATTCATTTATTTTGTCCATTATTTTATCCTTCTTCTCATTTTGAGTTCTTTTCTTTATCGCATTCTGTTGTATTAAGAACCCTCTCATAACCGCTTTACTTGCGTCCCAGATTACTCTTTTCTCCACGTTGGAACTAAGATTTATCTCGAAGTAATCTCTCAGAGTTTTTTGGGCCTTCTTAAGAAATTCTTCATCTCTAAATAAGGTCGAAATAAAAAAATTCCTTCCTGTAGCACCTTAAAGACCAACTAAGTTAGTTCTTGGTATAAGCTTTCGTGTGCATGCACACTTCTTCAGATACACTGAAACAGAAGTTACCAGATCCTTCTATATATTGAGAAGGTGGGGAGGGGTATTACTTAGAAGGGTGGTGGGAATCGGAGATTGGCAGATAGCTGAGATGAGCCTGTTGACGACTCTTAACGACTGTAATAGGTCTTACAGGAAAAGGCAAGGGGTGAGAAGGTGAGAAATGGCTTAGTCATGTATAATGAGATAAGAATCCGATGTCTCTGTTCAGACCAGGTTTCTCCATTGTTTTAAGTTTGGTAATGAGTTGTAATTCAGCAGCTTCTCTTTCCACCTAAATAAGGTGTCATTCATCTTCCATCTGAAGGAGCCAGTTGGTGTTAGTCTCATTTCCATCTTGACAGCATTATGGTCGGAGCAAATTTTCGGGCAGATTTCCACCTTTCTTGTCTTTGGTGCCATTCCTCTAGTTATCCAAATTTGGTCAATTCTTGTCCAGGTCATTTTGGCTTCAGAAAAGAAAGTTCCCTCTTTAGCCAAGGGGTTTCTAATTCTCCAAATGTCCACTAAATCCAAGTTGTCTGTCATACCAAAAAAAGTTTTCGGTAGTCTACCATCCTTGGTGACTACCTGTCTTTGTGCCTTGTCCATATAAGTAGATACCACTCCATTCATATATCCCATCAGAATCGTGTTATAGTCCATATGGTCCATCAGGGTCTCATGCAACTTCTTAAAAAATCAGATTTCCCATCATTTGGTGCGTAGACTCCTACAATCAGAAATTTTTCTCCTTGTGTTTGAATTTCAATTGCCACAAATCTTCCTTGGTCATCTTTAAAAACCTCTTTAACCTCTGTAGCAGAAGTTGTAGCAATTTCTTTAGCCTCCTCAGCAATCTGGCGTATTGAGGCCGATTCCTCTAATAATTTCTGAATAGTCTCTGTGTTGGTATTTACTTTCTGGCCCAAATTATTTATACTTGCAGTATTCTGATTAGTACTTGTTGTATTTTGATTGATACTTATTGTATTTTGATCAATCTTGTCACATGCCTCTGCTACTTGTTGGCTTATTCTGTTTAAAGATTCATTGACCTTGGCCAAGACTTGAGCAAAGGCATCATCACTTGTCGTACCTTTTACTTTTAGTTGTGCCGATGAGGCTGTTGTTAAGGTTCCAGAAGGGCCTGAGGCCGAAGATCTCCTTTGTAATCCTTCTTCTGTGCGAATAGGCCTTCCCGACCTTGTAGTCGATGCATCCGCTTTCTCTTTACCATCTGCCATTCCTTTAGATAATGCTCAAGGTCAGTCACGCAGTTAAAATCAAACAGTGGAAATTTCCAACAAAGCAATGTGAGAATTCCTCAAGCCAGCTACAGTTTCAATTATAACAAGTTGTAACAATTCCAAATTCCACTAGGGGGACACTGTAACAGTCATAAAAGTTCTTGGATACTTTAGTTTCTTTTTTAAGCCCCTCCAGTTTATTCAGGAAGAAAACAGTCTATACAAAATATTAACTTAGGACCAGGAGATATATATTCACATAATATGTCCAGACTTTTATTCCCTGTGCAGGACTAGCTGTCAAAATATATTGCAAGACAGTACCTCTCTTTCTTTCCTAAGTTACCTCTGGAGATCCTTTCCCAGGGAATTGAACGATGGTTTAATCCCTTCTATTCCACTTCTTTGTGAAGAAATCACATCCACAATTCTCCCCCCTTTTCCCTCAGTTTAAGGAGGGAAAAGTCCAGGTTAGATGGTTGGATTAAAGTCCACTATACGTGCTTTTCCAATGCTTCCGCTTTCAAGTTCAATGCTTTATTTTATCTACAAGGAAAGAGGCAGACTTCCTTTTTATACCTCTTTCCGTTTTCGGCCAAATTCCGATTTGTACAGTTCCAATTAGATTATATCCTACTCACGGATCGTTGATTTTCAAGTCCGAATTTCAAGGAAAAAAGGCAGCGCTCTCCGGTCAACAGCTTGCGGCTTCACACCACGAACGAGCAGACAGCCCACATCACAGCGCTCTCCCCCGCTCCGATTCCGAGCCCGTTGCCGGGCTTTTTACCGGATTGGGGGGGCGCCAAATGTGCCCGCTGGGGCCCAGGCTCACAGGCTTCCCCCGCCTGTGATTTTTGAGGGTCCCCCGCTACGCCGAAGCGGGATTCGACCCTTAGTTTCGTGGCGAGATTTCCTCCGATCGAGGAAATCCGCCATTAACCGCTGGCGCCGCCTCCGGAAGTCCATTGTCTTGTTATATTTCCTACAAAAGTGGAGTTTATAAATATTTTAAGAAATACATGTAAATAAATGAATCAGATGTGAACACAGAAATCAGCAATATGTTGCATTTCCTTACCACATTTACAGAAGACTGGACAAAAACAGCAATACTGCATTGTTGTGTTACCTCAGCAAATGTACTGTTCACTGTTTCCACTGCAGACAATTCTTGTTGTTGTTTAGTCGTGTCCGACTCTTCGTGACCCCATGGACCAGAGCACGCCAGGCACTCCTGCCTTCCACTGCCTCCTGCAGTTTGGTCAGACTCATGTTTGTAGCTTCGAGAACACTGTCCAACCATCTCGTCCTCTGTCGCCCCCTTCTTCTTGTGCCCTCAATCTTTCCCAGCATCAGGGTCTTTTCCAGGGAGTCTTCTCTTCTCATGAGGTGGCCAAAGTATTGGAGCCTCAGCTTCACGATCTGTCCTTCCAGTGAGCACTCAGGACTGATTTCCTTAAGAATGGATACGTTTGATCTTCTTGCAGTCCATGGGACTCTCAAGAGTCTCCTCCAGCACCATAATTCAAAAGCATCAATTCGTCGGCGATCAGCCTTGTTGATGGTCCAGCTCTCACCTCCATACATCACTACTGGGAAAACCATGGCTTTAACTATATGGAAGCTGGGGGCAAGGTGATGTCTCTGCTTTTTATGATGCTGTCTAGGTTTGCCATCGCCTTCCTCCCAAGGAGCAGGCGTCTTTGAATTTCGTGACTGCTGTCACCATCTGCAGTGATCATGGAGCCCAAGAAAGTAAAATCTCTCACTGCCTCCATTTCTTCCCCTTCTATTTGCCAGGAGGTGATGGGACCAGGAGGTGATGAGACCATATTTTGCGCTCTCCTCTTTCACCCTCATTAAAAGGTTCTTTAATTCCTCCTCATTTTCTGCCATCAAGGTTGTGTCATCTGCATATCTGAGGTTGTTGATATTTCTTCCACCGATCTTAATTCTGGCTTGGGATTCATCCAGCCCAGCCTTTCGCATGATGAATTCTGCATATAAGTTAAATAAGCAGGGAGACAATATACAGCCTTGTCGTACTCCTTTCCCAATTTTGAACCAATCAGTTGTTCCATATCCAGTTCTAACTGTAGCTTCTTGTCCCACATAGAGATTTCTCAGGAGACAGATGAGGTGATCAGGCACTCCCATTTCTTTAAGAACTTGCCATAGTTTGCTGTGGTCGACACAGTCAAAGGCTTTTGCATAGTCAATGAAGGAGAACTAGATGAAGCAGAAGCCTTTCTGGAACTCCCTAACTTTCTCCATAATCCAGCGCATGTTTGCAATTTGGTCTCTGGTTCCTCTGCCCCTTCGAAATCCAGCTTGCACTTCTGGGAGTTCTCGGTCCACATACTGCTTAAGTCTGCCTTGTAGAATTATAAGCTTGGAAGAGACCACAAGGGCCAAATCCCGTTGCACCAAGAAGTGATCTGACCAAGAGGTCTTCCGGGTGAGCGCCTCAGGCAATGGCAGAATTCCTCTGATCGGGAGGAATCCGCTCCGTGGAAATCAGGGTCTGGCCGCCACGGCGAAGGCGGAGAACCACTAAAAACCACAGGCAGGAGAAGCTTGTGGACGTGGGATTCGGCTGGCACCTTTTGCGCCTCCCCGGTTTCGGGGATCCGGAGCGACGTGGGGTGAGTGGCGCGGTGCTTTGAATCGACTGCTTCTTTCACGGAGTGAAGCCGCATTGCTGTTGCCGGAGAGCGCTGACTTTTTCCTGTGGACAATTTGATCTTAAAACAACTACCCGTGAGTAGAACAGAAAATTGGATTTTTAAACGTCTTAATTTGGCACCGAACGGGGAGGTTTCAAACAGGAAGTCCGCCCCCCCCTTTTGCAAATAGATTGAAGCAAAGAGGCTGCAAGCTAAAGCCTTGGAAAGTCTCTCATAAAGGATTAAACTTCCATCGGTTAAATCATCAAACCCCCCTTGGAAGCAGGAGAAGAGGGGGGAAATTTAAGATCGCGTAAGCCTGCAGGAGAGAGTGAAGAAAGTCAAATTACCACCGCTCTGAACCTGGAAACGGGCTGCTAGTAAGATTGACGTTTTGGATATGCTCATTGACTGTGAATAGATCGTTTGCTGACAGTAAGTTAAAGAAGAGAAATACATTGTTTCCATTGCCTCCTTCTGCATTTAAAAAGGAGTAAAAGTAATTGAAAATTGAAACTAACTTTATTGTTTGAACTGTGCTTAAAAGGATTGATACAAATAGAAACTGTTTCCCCCTAGAGGAAGCCTTTGAAATTGTTACAAGAGCTGAGCTGGGGAAATTTCCACCTGCAAGATAAAACTGTAGGAATCTGGGATTGACCTTGGACCGTTAAGAATGTTGACAGAAGAAGCCTTAGTGGTTGCATTATGTAAGATTAATGATTCACTGGAACAGCTTCATAAGAAGACGGATGCGAGGACTATAAAAATTGATAACTTGGAACAAAAAGTGACTAATTTGGCACAAAAAGTCAATATCAATACAGAAACTATTCAGGAATCGATACAGGGATCTATTTTGACATGGCAAATTGAGGAGAAGGCGGGGGAGAAAGTTTTTGTTGTGGAACCTAAAGTGGCACAAGTGGTGAGGGAGAGAGCCCCAGCCTTACAGTTGCAATTTGATGATTATAAGTTGATGCCTTTCAAGACTGAATTTAGAGAAAGTCAGACTTTTAGGATTGGAGCCCCGCTTGGACTGGAGAAAGAAAGTTGGATAGATCCCCTTATGCAGGGGTTTACTGACCTTTGGGACCTGGACTCGGGTCAGGAGGAGACTGGAGTTGTGGGGACTGCCAGACTTGGAGGAACTTTGAAACACGACTGGAAATATCTTTTGAATTTCAGTTCTAACTATGGAGATTTGGCTGATTTGTCGAGAAGGAATAAAATCATTGCTAGATGGGAATTTCCCGGAGATCTACTTTTTAGCATCAAAGGAAGGAAAATAAGAACAAGATCAGGAGAAGACAAAGTAATGTGCATGTATATTTTTTTTTATATAAAATTTTTATTGGTTTTTCGCATTTTATAAAGACATAACACACACATAAAAGACAAAGACAAAAACATGTATAATTTCAAAGATCTTATTTTCTTAACTTTGGTCCTTGACTTCCCCCCACCCCCCCTTCATACATCCCAATTCCCGTAATTGTGTCAGCAAGTTATTATTTTCCCTCCTTACCATGTTAATATTACATCTTTTATAAAAAATTAAATTCTTTTCCTAAGTTGGACTCAGATTCCCTTCCATCGATTTCCCAATTTTTATGAAACATAAATCATATTGACTGAACCCAAAAGACATAAGTGTTTTTGAAATTCTGTTTTCCCCCCCTCCCATCCCCGGTTTCCGTCCCTTCCAAATATATGTCCAAAATAACAGTTCTTAGCCTGGATTCCTCACATCCGAGGCCTTCAAGTCTCTTTCAGTCCCTCTCCGCCGGTTTTGTTGGTAGTCCTTCATGTTGGTCTTCGGATCTCGAAGGAGTTCTGTCCCAATCAAGCCAAATTTTCTTCCCACAAGAGAACTTAAAGACAACTGCTGCAAAAGTTCCACCAATCCTTCATATTCAAAATCAGAATGGAGGCCTGAATCATATTTCTTCTTTCTTTTAAGTTCTTGAATTCCAAGTATTCCAGGGGCCTCCTCCTTCATCTTTCGCTTCTTTTGCAGATTTGTAATCCATGTAATCCAAGGGTCTTCTTGTTTATAATCCACTTGTGTAGGCTTCTGGTTGGTACTTTCCATCTGTGCTTTCTCCTTTGCTTGTTTTGTCTCCTTCGCTTCTTGCGATATCTCTTCCAGTTCAGCTGCAGATTTTTTCTCATTCAATTCCTCAATACATTCAGCAGAGCTGCTTATTCCAGAAGTCAAGGTCATAAGTTGTTTATTCATAGCCAAACTCTGCTCTTGTAGAATTCCCACAAGGTAAAATGTTCTTTCTATCTCAGTTAGTAAATTTCCATCCGCAGCCATTGTAATGTCTCAGAGTTCCCCCTAGGGGGAATCTAGTTACTTATTAATCTTTTCCCAACAGTCCTTTACCTCGTTATTTGTTTCTTTGTTTCCAACCACTTTAGTTCAATTGTATCACATTTAGTCCAGAGAGATCTTAAATAACAAGCTTTTTCACTTTAAATTGCCCGTTTGACAGCTTTTGACAGCTGTCAAACTCCTTTCCTCTTCAGCAGGCTCAAAGACAGGGCGCTCCCGGGCCCGGGAGGGGGGGTTACATACAACAAGAGAAAAGCTTCTGAAAATCCACTCTTACACTCCAGCTCCACACTTCTTTTATCAAATCGTGAAAGTTAATGTCTTTTTAACTCACTCCAAAAGGATAGGCTCTCCAACTTAGTTCTCCTGCTATTGCTTTAGATCGTCTGCAGGAGGGGGGGTGCGGACTTCCCTTTAACACATCCCCCGGTCGTACCAAATTCGCAGATATATATTTTAAAGTCCGAATTCCGATCTACTCACGGGTTGCTTCTTTTTCAGGTCCGAATTTAAGGAAAAAAGTCAGCGCTCTTCAGCCATGGCACACGGCTTCGCTCCGCTGGGATAGCGGTCTACTCCCAGCACCACGCCGCTCTCCGTACCCTCTCCGAAGCCTTTAAAAAGGCTCTTCGTGGGTTGGGGGGGCGCTTAAGGTGCCCACCGAGTCACCAGGTCCGCAGGCATCCGTGCCTGCGGTTTTTAAGGGTCTCCGCGTCGCCGTCGCGGCGAGACCCGTCCCCAGCGGAGCCGATTCCCTCCGGAGCTCGGAGGGAATCCGCCATTAGCTGTTCGCACCAATCCGGAAGTTCAAAGTAATGTGCATGTATAAATATGAAGAAGACTTGCAGAAGGGACCTGGAAAAGAGTTAAGAGCCTCGGACAGAAGATCACCAGGTTGATGGGCTATACGGAATTGACGGAAATGACTGGCAGAACCGGAGACCGGGGGAAGAGACGGTGGAAGAATATTGGAAAAAGCTTAAAATCTATATATGGAAATAATGTAAAATTAATGAGTGTTAGAAAAATGTTGGAAGGGAATTATATGGCTTTAGTAGAAATATTTTAAGGAATTAAGTATAAATATTATATTATTAATGGAAAATAAGGTTAAAATATGTTAAGATAATTACATGACAGAAAATAGAGAAAGATGGAAAGGATTTGCTGAAACAATTAATAGAAATGGAATACAAAAAGGTAGGTGAGAGGAGGTCGATGAAACAAGGGAATGAAAGATGATATTGAGATGGTATGATGTGTGTTTTTTGAATTGTTTTTGCTCTTGTTTTGTTTAATGTGTTAATGTTAATGTTGCGTTCTGTATTGTTTATATATTGTATTGTATTGTTTTCTTTTTTGCTTTTCTTCTTCTTTTCTTCTTTTTTTTCCTTTTCTTCTTTTTGTAAGGTTTAAAAGCAATAAATATTATTTAAAAAAAAAAAAGTGATCTGACCATGACACTTCTTTCGTTTCACTTTTACTTCATGTCAGATCACCAATATCCATAGAGGTGAACACCAGGTCCAAGGTATGTCCATGGCTATGGGTTGGGCCAGACTTATTCAGGAGGCCATGCTTTCCACGAAGTCCCGAGCGAACCCTTGTAAGGTCGTGTCGGCATGGATGTTGAAATCCCCTAGGACAACCAAACTAGGTGTCTCCAGGAGAACATCTGCCACGACCGGAAGCAGCTCAGGCAGGGAATCCTTGGTGCAGCGGGGAGGTCGGTACACAAAAAGGAATCCTGTACTGCCCCTATTGCCCAAATTCCAGAACATGTACTCAGAGAACTGGGTCTTCCCAATAGGACGCCTGGTGCAAATTAGTGACTTCCTGAAAATCACTGCAACCCCCCCTTCCCCCCACAAGGCCTGGGTTGCTGTGCATAAGAGAAACCTGGTGGACAAGCAGCGGCAAGGACAGGCCCATCTGCTTCATCCAACCAGGTCTCTGTCACACATGCCAGGTCAAATCCTCTATCCACAATCAGGTTGTGGATGGCAGTTGTTTTATTCATCATTGACCTGGCATTGCACAGCAACACTTTCAGCTCATGTGGGTTTCCCTTGCTGATTCCAGTCAGGACCAGACCTGGACACAGGAATAGTCTTCAAACAACGATTAAGCATGCCTCCTCAGTAATTACATGGTCTGGTCTTAGCGTAACTCCTCCTAGAATCATAGAATCATAGAGTTGGAAGAGACCACAAGGGCCATCGAGTCCAACCCCCTGCCAAGCAGGAAACACCATCAGAGCACTCCTGACATATGGTTGTCAAGCCTCTGCTTAAAGACCTCCAAAGAAGGAGACTCCACCACACTCCTTGGCAGCAAATTCCACTGTCAAACAGCTCTTACTGTCAGGAAGTTCTTCCTAATGTTTAGGTGGAATCTTCTTTCTTGTAGTTTGGATCCATTGCTCCGTGTCCGCTTCTCTGGAGCAGCAGAAAACAACCTTTCTCCCTACTCTATGTGACATCCTTTTATATATTTGAACATGGCTATTATATCACCCCTCTTCTCCAGGCTAAACATGCCCAGCTCCCTTAGCCGTTCCTCATAAGGCATCGTTTCCAGGCCTTTGACCATTTTGGTTGCCCTCCTCTGGACACGTTCCAGTTTGTCAGTGTCTTTCTTGAACTGTGGTGCCCAGAACTGGACACAGTACTCCAGGCGAGGTCTGACCAGAGCAGAATACAGTGGCACTATTACTTCCCTTGATCTAGATGTTATACTCCTATTGATGCAGCCCAGAATTGCATTGGCTTTTTAAGCTGCCGCATCACACTGTTGGCTCATGTCAAGTTTGTGGTCAACCAAGACTCCTAGATCCTTTTCACATGTACTGCTCTCAAGCCAGGTGTCACCCATCTTGTATTTGTGCCTCTCATTTTTTTTGCCCAAGTGCAATACTTTACATTTCTCCCTGTTAAAATTCATCTTGTTTGTTTTGGCCCAGTTCTCTAATCTGTCAAGGTCGTTTTGAAGTGTGATCCTGTCCTCTGGGGTGTTAGCCACCCCTTCCAGTTTGGTGTCATCTGCAAATTTGATCAGGATGTCCTTGAGTCCATCATCCAAGTCGTTGATAAAGATGTTGAATAAGACCGGGCCCAAGACAGAACCCTGTGGCACCCCATTAGTCACTCTTCTCCAGGATGAAGAGGAACCATTGATGAGCACCCTTTGGGTTCGGTCAGTCAGCCAGTTACAAATCCACTGAGTGGTAGCATAGTCAAGACCGCATTTTACCAGCTTCTTTACCAGAATATCATGGGGCACCTTGTCAAATGCCTTGCTGAAATCAAGGTAGGCTACATCCACTGCGTTCCCTTCATCTACCAGGCTTGTAATTCTGTCAAAAAATGAGATCAGGTTAGTCTGACATGACTTATTTTTCAGAAATCCATGCTGACTATTGATGATCACAGCATTCCTTTCTAGGTGCTCACAGACTGTTTGCTTAATGATCTGCTCCAGAATCTTCCCTGGTATTGATGTCAGACTGACTGGGCAGTAATTATTTGGGTCCTCTCTTTTCCCCTTTTTGAAAATAGGGACAACATTTGCCCTCCTCCAGTCTGCCGGGACTTCGCCTGTTCTCCAGGAATTCTCAAAGATGACTGCCAGTGGTTCTGAGATCACATCTGCCAGTTCTTTTAATACTCTTGGATGCAGTTCATCTGGCCCTGGAGACTTGAATACATCTAGACTAGCCAAGTATTCTTGTACTATCTCCTTAGTTATTCTGGGCTGTTTCCTCTGCTGAATCATTTGCTCCAAATTCTTCAGGTCGGGCATTGTTTTCTTTATCGGAGAAGACTGAGGCAAAGAAGGCATTGAGGAGTTCAGCCCTTTCTGTGTCCCCTGTTTGCATTTCACCATCTTCTCCTCTGAGTGACCCCACTGTTTCTTTGTTCTTCCTTGTGCTACGAACATACCCATAAAAGCCTTTTTTGTTGCTTTTAACCACTCTAGCAAGCCTGAGTTCATTCTGTGCTTTAGCTTTTCTGACTTTGTGTCTACACATGCTGGCTATTTGTTTGAATTCCTCTTTGGTGGTTTCCCCCCTTTTCCATTTTTTGTACACATCCTTTTTTATTTTTTATTTTTTAAAAGATATTTACTAAAGTTTCAGATAAAAAGAAACACATCAATAAAAGCAAGAATTTAAAAGTAAAAAGAAAAATACACAATACAAAATGCAGAAGAAAAAAAAAGAAAAAACAGTTAAAAACAATTCCATCTTTTCATCACTACTTTTAAATTTACTTATTTTCTGGACCTCCTCATACCTCCCTCTTTTGTATTCCAATTTAGTTTGTTTGTCCAGCAATTCCTTTCCCTCCTTTTTAATCCCAATCCTTAATCTCAATATAATATAACATTAAATTTTTATCTATTAATAGCCAATTTTCCATTCTTTTGACCTTTTTAATCCTGATCCTTAATCTTGATCTGTATATAACGTTAAAGCCTGTGCAGCTAGAAACCACTTAATTTCTATCCAACATCATTCTACCATTCTTTAATTTTGCAATGTTTCTGTAGGTAATCTTTAAATTTCTTCCAAACTTCTTCCACCGACTCTTCTCCCTGGTCACGGATTCTGCCAGTCATTTCCGCCAATTCCATATAGTCCATCAGTTTCATCTGCCATTCCTCCAGTGTGGGTAGCTCTTGTGTCTTCCAATACTTTGCAATGAGTATTCTTGCTGCTGTTGTTGCATACATAAAGAAAGTTCTATCCTTTTTTGACACCGATTGGCCGACTATGCCCAGGAGAAAGGCCTCTGGTTTCTTCAGGAAGGTATATTTAAATACCTTTTTTAATTCATTATATATCATTTCCCAGAAAGCCTTAATCTTTGGGCACGTCCACCAAAGGTGAAAAAAGGTACCTTCAATTTCCTTACATTTCCAACATTTATTATCAGGCAAATGGTAAATTTTTGCAAGCTTGACTGGGGTTATGTACCACCTGTATATCATTTTCATAATATTCTCTTTTAGGGCATTACATGCCGTAAATTTCACACCTGTGGTCCATAACTGTTCCCAGTCAGCGAACATAATGTTGTGTCCAACGTCTTGTGCCCATTTAATCATAGCAGATTTCACCGTTTCATCCTGAGTGTTCCATTTCAGCAGCAAGTTATACATTCTTGACAAATTCTTAGTTTTGGGTTCTAACAGTTTAGTTTCTAACTTTGATTTTTCCACCTGGAAGCCAATTTTCTTGTCCAATTTGAATGCCTCCATTATCTGAAAATAATGAAGCCAGTCTCGCACTTTGTTTTTTAATTTTTCAAAACTCTGCAATTTCAGTCTATCTCCATCTTGTTCCAAAATTTCCCAATATTTCGGCCATTTGACCTCCATATTGAGCTTTTTCAAGGCTTTCGCTTCCATTGGTGACAGCCACCTTGGAGTTTTGTTTTCCAATAAATCCTTGTATCTTATCCAAACATTAAACAGTGCTTTCCTGACAATGTGATTTTTAAATGCTTTATGTGCTTTGACCTTATCATACCACAGATATGCGTGCCATCCAAATACATTGTTAAAACCTTCTAGGTCCAAAATGTCAGTGTTTTCAAGAAGCAGCCATTCTTTCAACCAGCAAAAAGCTGCTGATTCATAATAAAGTTTGAGGTCTGCCAGACCTCAAAGCTTTTTTAATCTTAACTCAGTTAAAAGTTCTTTAGATAGCCACCCTGGCTTCTTTAGGCACCTTCCATGTTTCCGTCTCATTGGTATTGCCTGAAGTTGTGCTTTTACTATCTCCCTCTTAACCAACTCCCAGCCATCATGAACTCCCTTTCCTTTTAGTATTACTGTCCATGGGATCTCACCCAGCACTTCCCTAAGTTTTATAAAGTCGGCTTTCTTAAAGTCAAGGAATTGAGTCCTAGTATGCTTGGCTGCTCCTTTCCGCTGTATAGTAAATTTCAGAAGAGCATGATCACTCGCGTCTAATGATCCTTCCACTTCTACCCCACTAACCAGGTCATCAACATTGGTTAGGACCAGATCTAAAATGGCTGTTCCTCTTGTTGCTTCTCCCACTTTCTGGACAACGAAGTTGTCTGCAAGGCCAGTGAGGAATCTGTTTGACCTTATGCTCTTGGCTGAGTTTGACAGCCAACAAATATCCGGGTAATTGAAGTCCCCCATTACTACTATCTCCCTTCCTTTTGCATGCTTGGCCATCTGTTCCAGGAAGGCATCATCTATGTCCTCCGTTTGGCTTGGGGATCTATAGTAAGCTCCCACAATGAGGTCACTGTTATTCTTCTCTCCCTTAATTTTGAGCCAAATGCTCTCACTTTGGCTTTGAGGTTCTAAATTTTGGATCTCTTCACAGGTATACACATCCCTGACATATAACGCCACTCCTCCTCCTTTCTTGTCTGGTCTGTTTCTCTGAAATAGATTGTATCCCTCCATTATTACATTCCAATTGTGGGACTTATCCCACCAGGTTTCAGTGATGCCTATTATGTCATATTTAGTTTGCTGTACCAAGAGCTCAAGCTCATCTTGTTTATTTCCCATGCTTTGCGCATTAGTGTACAGACATTGAAGTCCATTAATCATTCCCCCGTGTCTCTTATTTAAGGATTTTTTCCTCCCACCACTAGGTCTGTGTGCTGTTTGCTCCATTTGGTCTATGACATTTGGATGATCATCTTCATCAATTGATAGACTCCTACCTTCAGGAGCACTGTCTTCCTCCCCCACATTAGTCAGTTTAAAGCCCTCCTGATGAGGTTTCTGAGATTTTTGGCAAAAACATTCCTCCCAACCGTTGTGAGGTGCAGCCCATCGCTTGCCAGAAGTCCATCTTCAAGAAACTGCAGTCCGTGATCTAAGAATCCAAACAGTTCCTGTTTACACCATTTGCGAAGCCAGCTGTTCACTTCCACTATTTTTCCCTGTCTCCCTGGGCCACGTCGTTCAACTGGGAGGACAGATGAGATGACAATTTGTGCATTTAATTGCTTCAATTTCCTGCCCAGAGCCTCGTAGTCTCTTTTGATCTTCTGGAGGCTATTGCTTGCAGTGTCATTGGTTCCCACATGAACCAAGAGGAAGGGGTATTTGTCAGTGGGTTTTATGATTCCTTACAGTCGTTCAGTTACATCTTGGATCTTAGCCCCGAGGAGACAGCACACTTCCCGAGACATCTTGTCAGGCCCACAGATCACTGCTTCTGTTCCCCTCAGTAGGGAATCTCCTATCACCACTACACGCCTTCTCTTAGGTCTGGTCGGGGTTCTTCCGTGAGCTGTCCGTTCCAAGGTCGCCTGCACATTCCCTGAGGACTGACTTTGCTGCTCGTCTTCATATACCTGATCGACTGTAATGAGGGAGAGATCCTCAAATGGAGTCTGCTCTTCGTCTTCCATGCTAGGGGAGAGGACCTCAAAGTGATTGTGTATTTCTAAACAATCAGAGCGAACCCTGGGCCTCCTACTTCTTTGAGTCACGTTTCTCCATATATCTGGCTCCTGTGTTGGTGAACTAGCCTCCTTCTCAGGGGAGTCCTCTGTCTCCTCCTTGGTGGAGACGGTGTGCTCTGTTGCTTCCAAGAAGAGCTCCAGCTCTCTAATTCTTTGGAGCGTAGCTACACGTTCCTCCAGTTGCTGGACTTTGTCTTCTAAGAGGGCAATCAACATGCAATTGCTGCAGGTAAAGCTGCCTGCAACCTTTGGCAAGATGCCAAACATTGCACAGGAACCGCAGGCGACTGCAGCTGTTCCCTCACCCTCCATCTTGAGAACGTGTCGTTGGGGGTGGCTACAGCGGTCCTCCATCATAAAAAGCGTGAAGTCAGGACAAATAACTCCCCCCCAAAAAAACCTAGGTCTCCCCCAACAAACGTTTGAGACTAGCTCCCCTAAATCTAAAAGATGGATCAAACTGCGCGCGCTGCTGCCCTGCAAGCTCTGATAAGCTCCTCCCACAGCTAATCACCTGCCTCAACAGAAAGCCTGCCCCCTCTGACCTTTGCACAGGGAGAGCAGCTAATCAGCCACAAAGAAACACACACACACAAGAAAACCCTTTTTGCTCCTTCTTCAGCTAGTAGTTGGAGTAGTAGTATTATTATTAGTAGTAGTATTCTTCAGGTAGTTGGAGCATTCTTTGGCACTTCCCTTCTTTGGGATTGGGATGTAGACTGATCTTCTCCAATCCTCTGGCCACTACTGAGTTTTCCAAATTTGCTGGCATATTGAGTGTAGCACCTTAACAGCATCATCTTTTAAAATTTTAAATAGTTCAGCTGGAATACCATCACTTCCACTGGCCTTGTTATTAGCAGTGCTTTCTAAGGCCCATTTGACTTCACTCTCCAGGATGTCTGGCTCAAGGTCAGCAACCACACTACCTGGGGTATACAAGACATCCATTTCTTTCTGGTACAGTTACTCTGTGTATTCTTGCCACCTCTTCTTGATGTCTTCTGCTTCTGTTAGGTCCTTTCCACTTTTGTCTTTTATTATGGAAATCTTTGTACAAAATGTTCCTTTCATATCTCCAATTTTCTTGAACAGATGTCTGGTTTTTCCCATTCTATTGTTTTCCTCTATTTCTTTGCATTGCTCGTTTAAGAAGGCCTTCTTGTCTCTCCTTGCTATTTTTTGGAAATCTGCATTCAATTTCCTGTATCTTTCACTATCTCCCTCGCATTTTGCTTGCCTCCTCTCCCCCGCTATTTGTAAGGCCTCGTTGGACAGCCACTTTGCTTTCTTGCACTTCCTTTTCATTGGGATGGTTTTAGTTGCTGCCTCTTGTATAATGTTACGAGCCTCCATCCATAGTTTTTCAGGCACTCTGTCCACCAAATCTAAATCCTTAAACCTGTTCCTCACTTCCACTGTTTATTCACTGTGTATTTAAAATTTTAAAAGATAAGCTTGTTTTTTGCTGACTTTATAGAGCTTCTCCATCTTTGGCTGCAGAGACTATAATCAATCTGATTTCAATGCTGCCCATCTGGTGTTGTCCATGAGTAGAGTCGTCTCTTGTGTTGTTGTGTTTGTGATGACCAACTTGTTCTCTTGGCAGAACTCTATTAGCCTTTGCCCTGCTTCATTTTGAACTCCAAGGCCAAACTTGCCAGTTGTTCCTTTTATCTCTTGACTCCCTACTTTAGCATTCCAGTCCCCTCTAATGAGAAGAACATCCTTCTTTGGTGTCATTTCTATAAGGTGTTGTAAGTCTTCATAGAACTGGTCAATTTCAGTTTCTTCAGCACCAGTGTTTGGTGCATAAACTTGGATTACTGTGATGTTAAAAGGTCTGTCTTGGATTCGTATCAAGATCATTCTATCATTTTTGAGATTGCATCCCAGTATAGCTTCCGCCACTCTTTTGTTGACTATGAGGGCCACTCCATTTCTTTTACGGGATTCTTACCCACAGTAGCAGATATGATGGTCATCCGAACTGAATTCGCCCATTCCTGTCCATTTTAGTTCATTGATGCCCAGGATGTCAATATTCAGTGGTGCCTCGCAAGACAAAAATAATCCGTTCCGCGAGTCTCTTCGTCTAGCGGTTTTTTCGTCTTGCGAAGCAACCCTATTAGCGGCTTAGCGGATTAGCGCTTTTAGCGGTTTAGCGGCTATTAAAGGCTTAGCGGCTTAGCGGCTAAAAGGCTTAGCGGCTTAGAAAAAGGGGGGGGGAGCGAAAAAAATCGCAAGACTCGCAAGACGTTTTTGTCTTGCGAAGCAAGCCCATAGGGAAATTCGTCTTGCGAAGCGCATCGAAAAATGGAAAACCCTTTCGTCTAGCGGGTTTTTCGTCTTGCGAGGCATTCGTCTTGCGGGGCACCACTGTTTATTCTTGCCATCTCATTTTTGACCAAATCCAACTTACCAAGGTTCATGGTTCTTACATTCCAGGTTCCTATGCAATATTTTTCTTTACAGCATTGGACTTTCCTTTCGCTTCCAGGCATATCCGCAACTGAGTGTCCTTTCGGCTTTGGCCCAGCCGCTTCATCAGCTCTGAATCTACTTGTACTTGTCCTCCGCTCTTCCTCAGTAGCATGTTGGACGCCTTCCGACCTGAGGGGCTCATCTTCCAGCGTCATAACTTTTATATGCCTGTTGTCTTTGTCCATGCAGTTTTCTTGGCAGGGATACTGGAGTGGCTTGCCAGTTCCTACTCCAGGTGGATCACGTTTGGTCAAAACTCTCCACTATGACCTGTCCATCTTGGGTGGCCCTGCACGGCATAGCTCATAGCTTCTCTGAGTTATTCAAGCCCCTTCGCCACGGCAAGGCAGTGATCCATGAAGGGGACTGCAGACAATACTTGTTCTTATTGAATATGTTCTAATTACAATGTTTTAATTACAAAGAGGAATATGAAGGTGTGTGATGAGGGCACATGTAAATAGACAAAGGGAAATTCTTATCTGTTGTTAAATTTATTTTAAATCAAGATTACAAATTGCCCTCAAATTTATCGTAGCGCAGAATATGAGTAAGATGTGATCCAGTCTCCTGTATTCTTAAAGGTAAAGATAAAGGTACCCCTAACTGTTAGGTCCAGTCGCGGACGACTGGGGTTGCATGCTCATCTCACTTTACTGGCCGAAGGAGCCGGCATTTGTCCACAGACAGCTTCCGGGTCATGTGGCCAGCATGTCTAAGCCGCTTCTGGCGAACCAGAGCAGCGCACAGAAATGCCGTTTACCTTCCCACCGGAGCGGTACCTATTTATCTACTTGCACTTTGACGTGCTTTCAAACTGCTAGGTGGGCAGGAGCTGGGATCGAACAATGGGCGCTCACCCCATTGCAGGGATTCGAACCACCGACCTTCTGATTGACAAGCCCTAGGCTCAGTGGTTTAGACCACAGTCTCACCCATGTGCCCCCTGTATTCTTAGGCTGCAATAATTAACAATATTTGAAGATGACATTTGGAGTTAATCTTAATTGGAGCTGTCCTCACTTACAACTCTACAATTCTATGATCCTATGATTCTAAGTAGAGATCTGCATGTCTCAATTCTGGCAATGCTTTTTAGATTTCCAACTCACTATTCCTTAACAAAAACTAACTCTGTACATGGACCCTCCAGTCTGATTTGCTGTCCTAATTTGCAAATCTGGATCAAACCCAATTTGTTTTTTTTTTTAAAGCAATTTATTAAGTTTTACAGTAAAAATAAACATAATAAACAATGTAACATTGATCTTAACATATTTTCACATTTTCTTTGGACTTCCTCACATCTCCCGCTCCCACTTTCATCGTTATAACGTTTTGTCAGCAATTTGTCATCTTATTTAAATTCTTATATCCCTTCTATATTTCATAATCTTATAATTCTCAGAAGGAGCTAAATTTCACAGTCTTACTTATTTTCTTAAAAACTTCTAAATTTAGTGGTGCTCAGTTATTTTGATCTAGCGTCTTGTTTAGCATTCACTCAAATTACAATACTTTTGTAAATAGTTCTTAAATTTCTTCCAGTCCTCCTCAATCCTCTCTTCTCCCAGGTCACGGATTCTGCCGGTCATTTCAGCCAGTTCCATGTAGTCTATCAGTTGTATCTGCCATTCTTCCAGTGTGGGTAGATCTTGAGTTTTCCAATGTTTTGCGAGAAGTATCCTTGCTGCTGTTGTTGCATACATAAAGAATGTCTGGTCCTTCTTTGCCACCCCTTGGCCGACAATACCCAAAAGGAAAGCCTCTGGTTTCTTAGTGAAGGTATATTTAAATACCTTTTTCAGTTCATTATAAATCATTTCCCAGAACGCCTTCACTTTAGGGCAAGTCCACCAGAGGTGGAAGAACGTTCCCTCACACTCTTTGCATTTCCAGCACTTATTATCAGACAGGTGGTAGATTTTGGCAAGTTTGACTGGGGTCATATACCATCTATAAATCATTTTCATTACATTTTCTTTCAGAGCGTTACATGCAGTAAATTTCAATCCATTGCTCCACAACCTCTCCCAGTCCTCAAACATGATATTATGCCCAATGTCCTGTGCCCACCTTATCATAGCCGATTTAACCGTTTCATCTTGTGTATTCCATTTCAACAGCAAGTTATACATCCTTGAAAGTACCTTAATCTTTGGTTCTAACAATTCTGTTTCTAATTTCGATTTCTCCACCTGGAACCCTAGTTTCTTATCATTTTTAAAAACTTCTTTAATCTGAGCGTAATGTAACCAATCTCGCACTTTGTCTTTCATTTTCTCCAAACTCTGCAATTTCCAATTGTCTCCATCCTTTTCTAGTATTTCCCAATATTTTGGCCATTTAGCCTCCATATTGGGTCTTTTTCGGGCCTTGGCTTCCAAAGGTGAAAGCCACCTTGGTGTTTTATTTTCCAGCAAGTCTTTATATTTTGTCCAGACATTAAACAATGATTTTCTGACAATATGGTTCTTAAAGGCCTTATTTGCTTTAACCTTGTCATACCATAAATATGCATGCCATCCAAAAGCATTGTTAAACCCTTCCAGATCCAACACATCAGTGTCCTCAAGAAGTAGCCAGTCTTTTAGCCAGCAGAACGCTGCGGCTTCATAATACAACTTTAAGTCTGGCAGGGCAAAGCCCCCTCTTTGTTTTGCATCAGTTAATATCTTAAACTTAATTCTGGGCTTTTTGCCCTGCCAGACAAACTTAGAAATGTCTCTCTGCCACTTCTGAAAGCACCCCGTTTTGTCCAAGACCTGAAGTGTTTGAAATAAGAACAACATCCTTGGCAATACATTCATCTTGATAGCAGCAATTCGGCCTAACAAAGAAAGTTTCAATTTTGACCAACTATCTAGGTCTCTCTTAATTTCTGTCCAGCATTTTTCATAATTGTCCTTAAATAGACTTAGATTTTTTGCTGTTATGTTTACCCCTAGGTATTTAACTTTTTTAACCACATTAAGTTCCGTCTCATTCTGAAACCGTTCTGACTCTGTATCAGTCAAATTTCCCCCCAAAACCTTAGTTTTCTGTTTATTTAGTTTAAATCCAGCCACCCGACCAAAATCATTAATCAGTTGTAATACTCTTTTCGTACTGGGCTCTGGCTTCTGCAGGGTCAAAACCAGGTCATCTGCAAAAGCTTTTAATTTATATTGTTTCTGACCGACCTGAATTCCTTCCACCAACCGATCCTCTCTAATCATGTTTAATAGCACTTCCAGAACCGAAATAAATAACAAAGGGGAAATAGGGCAACCTTGTCGTGTCCCTTTTTCAATTTTAAACTCTTCTGTAACCACATTATTAACTATCAGTTTAGCTTTCTGTTCTGAATATATCGCCCCGATCCCATTCTCAAAACCCCGTCCCACTCCCATCTCTTTTAAATTTCCCATCATAAATTTCCAGGAGATATTGTCAAAGGCCTTCTCCGCGTCTATAAAAATTAAAACTGCTTTTGTATTTATGTCTGTTTGCAAAAGTTCCAAAATATCAATAATGTTCCTTGTATTAGCAAACAGATGTCTTCCTGGGAGAAAGCCGGCCTGGTCCTTATGAATTACTTCATTTAAAACTTTTTTAAATCTAATTGCCAGAATGTCTGCAAATATTTTGTAATCCACATTTAAAAGAGAGATGGGACGGTAGTTCTTAAGTTGTGTCTTTTCAGCTTCCGACTTTGGTATTAATGTGATAAACGCTTCCTTCCACGACTCCGGTGCCCTCTTCCCCTCCATAATTTCATTGCTGACCTCCATCAAAGGTTGTATCAAATAGTCTTTTAATGTCTTATAGTACTTGGAGGTCAGCCCATCTGGTCCTGGAGATTTGCCAAGTTGCATGTTCTGGATAGCTTGTTCGATCTCCTGTCGTGTTATTTTAGAATTCAGGATTGTCCTATTTTCTTGTGACAATTTAGATAGTCCGTTTTTTACCAAAAATTGTTTAATCTCAGCATCATCTTGTGGCCCTTGGGTGTATAATTTTTTGAAGTATCTCTGGAAACACTTTCTAATGTCCACTGGATTCTGGATGTTTTTTCCATCAACCTCTAAGTTTGTAACAGTATTTAATCTTTGTCTTCTCTTCAACTGCCAAGCTAGCAGTTTTCCACATTTATTCGCCGACTCAAACGTTTTTTGTTTCATTAATTTAACCTTCCATTCAATTTCCTGATTTATCAATTTAGAATATTGTGTTTGATAAAGTTTAATTTCTCTCAGAGTTGGCTGTGACTTCGGATTCACTCTTAATTTCTTCTCTAATTCTTTTATTTTTTCCAAGATCTTATCTTTTTTCTCATTTTGTGTTCTTTTCTTTACTGCATTCTGTTGTATCAAGAATCCCCTCATTACAGCTTTACTTGCGTCCCAGATTATTCTTTTTTCCACCATATTATTCATATTTATCTCAAAATAGTCCTTCAGAACTTTTTGGGCCTTCTTGGTAATTTCCTGATCTCTAAACAAATTGTCATTCATCTTCCATCTGAAGGATCCAGTTGGTAATAGTGTCATATCCATCTTTACTGCATTATGGTCGGAGCAGGTCTTTGGGCAGATTTCCACTTTTCTGACCTTAGGTGCCAGGCCTCTGGAGATCCATATTTGGTCGATTCTTGTCCAGGTCAGTTGGGCTTCAGAAAAAAATGTTCCCTCTCTTCCTAGTGGGTTCTTTGTCCTCCAAATGTCAATCAAATCCATATTGTCAGTCATTTCAAAAAAGGTTTTAGGTAGTCTGCCGTCTTTTGTAACATTTTGACTTTGTGACTTGTCCATGTTAGTTGATACGACCCCATTCATATCTCCCATCATTATGATGTTGTTGTAGTCTAGGTAGTCCAGCATTGTCTCCTGCAACTTCTTGTAGAATTCCGATTTCCCTTCATTAGGTGCATAGATTCCTAGTATCAGCAGTTTCTCTCCTTGATATTGTATCTCAATAGCCAAAATTCTTCCATGTTCATCTTTAAATAGGAATTTAGGTGACAGGCTCTCTTTTGCATATATCACCACACCTCTCTTCTTAACTTTGTCGGACGATACAAATTCCTGGCCCAATCTTTTATTTATTAACACTTTTCTGTGGAGCCTCGTCACATGTGTTTCTTGTAAACAAATAATGTCCAATTGTTCTTTTTTTAATATATGAAATATTTTCTTCCTTTTTTCCGGAATGTTACAACCATTAATATTCCAGCTCAACAGTTGCAGAGACATCCTGAACTATCTGGTTATTTTTCAAGGGGTGGTATCTTCTCAGGATCTTCAGGTTCCACAGATGCTGATGTTGGTACTGGCGTTGCCTCAGGCCCAGAAGGTAGTTCAATTCCTTTTTGAAGGTCCTCTCCGTATGTAGACAAGAATTTGTCTCTCTCTTCCGGTGTTCTTACTTTAACCTTTCTCCCTCTAAAGGTAAAAGATATTCCTTGGGGAAATTCCCACCTGAATGGAATTGCGTTGCTCCTTAGTAGTTTAACAAGTTCAGAATAGGCGGCTCTAAGATCAAGCAGTAGTCTTGGGATATCTTTATAAATTTCAATTCTTCTATCCAAAACTTCCAGTGATTTTACAAAATGTAGTCCCAAAATCTTATCCCTTTCCTCCTTTGATCTCAATGTTATCAAACAGTCTCTGGGCCTCTCCTTCTTTATAAATCTTCCAAGTCTGAAAGCTGACACGATTTTAAAGTCCTTTTCTTCCAAGTTCCAGAACTTGGAGAATTCTTTGGTCAAAAACTCAGTTAGATGTCCTTCTTCTGCCTCTTGTAGTGATCTAATCCTTAAGTTGTTCTCACGGTTTCGCAGTTCTATCATAGAGAGGTAAATCTGGTGTTCCCCGACTTGTTTTGTGAGTGGTCTTACCTCTTGCTCTAAATTTTCAAATTTTTGTCTGGTGTCCTCAGTCAATTTCCGATTTTCTGCTGAGGCCTCCGTTAACTGTCCAATTGCTTGTGCATTCTGTACCACTTGTGTGGTTAATTTATTTAGACATTCTGTATTTTTATCAATCTTTGCTGATTGCGCATCTGCTTTCTTGTCCAAAGCTTCCAATTTTTCAAAAATTTTGTCTAGAACAGAAACAGATGCTCCTGAGGCCATATCTTCCAATTGTAACTGCTCTGCTTCGCCCTCTCCCTCCACTTCTGAGGGCAAAGTAGGCACAGATGATCTACGTGTCTGTGAGGCTGAGGTTAGAGTTGTTAAAGTTGTTTGTTTAGCTCTCCCTCTTTTTCTTGTGCCACTCATTCCAACGTTATCTATCAGTCAAGGTCACACTGAGTTATTCCCATGGGAATGGAAAGGTCCAGAGCAAGCAAACAGCAAGGGAATCGAAAGTAAAAAATGCATGTAAAGTCACTGTTTTAATCCAATCCTCTAGAGGGAGCTTAATCTATCTTTCAGAGTCTAATTTAATGTCCAAGAACCTTCAAATACAAATGTTTAGCAGAGTTTATAAATGGTCACTTTGTTGCAGACAGTGCTTATTTATCTCCAAAAAGAATGTTTCAAATTTAAAAGGTCTCAATACCCTCAGATTGTTTCAAGTTTCAATATACAGTATCCAAATCTGCAATGCTGACAGCTCCCTTAGTGCTCAGGCAGCTCCTGACTCTGGGTTTCACCTTCTAATTTGTAATCCAATAAAAGGAGGAAAGTCAAGTGCAAATAAAATTCCCAAATCTTTAGCTTAAAGTCTTTACTTTAAGATGCAAGTTCAATAGATGCTTAGATCTGTAAAACTTAGAATCTCTTTCTTTCAGCCTCCACTCCTCCAGCTGATTGCTTTTTTCAAGTTCAATGGCTGCGGAAGACGGACTTCCTGCTTCCACGTCTCTCCGCTTTCAGCCAAGTTCAAGCCAATTTAAGTTTTCCTTTTAAAATCTCAAATTTAAGTGACTCAGTCTTTTACTCACAAGTTAGTTGCTTTTTCGTCCGAATCCGTAATTTAGCAGGAAAAGGGATCAGCGCTCACCGACAGTAGCAGCGCGGCTTCACTCCTCAGGCTGTGAAACAGCTCACAGCGCCGCAACCCCCCTCCGCGCTCCGGAGCCCCTTACGGGGTTCCTTCTGCACTTGGAGGGTCGCTCAAGGCGCCCACCGAGCCTCAAGACCCCAGGCTCTTGCCGCCTGGGGTTTTCCAGAGTGGGTCTCCGCTTCGCCGTAGCGGACGACCCGTTGCCTGCGGAGCCTCCTCTCCCGTTCAGAAGAGGACCGCCATTGCCGTTCGCGCCGCCCCCGGAAGTCCGGATCAAACCCAATTTGGACTGGACTTTCCTGAATGAGATCATTTGACAACCAATGGATTTTTGGCTTTGGGGCAAGGCTCAAATATTTCAGCCCTACTTCCGTCCTGTGTGAGTGCCTGGAGGCGGTTGGAGGATGGATGGTGGCTAACAGATTTGAGGTTGAATCCTGACAAGACAGAAGTAATGTTTTTGGGGGACAGGGGGCGGGTGGGTGTGGGGGATTCCCTGGTCCTGAATGGGGTAACTGTGCCCCTGAAGGACCAGGTGTGCAGCCTGGGAGTCATTTTGGACTCACAGCTGTCCATGGAGGCACAGGTTAATTCTGTGTCCAGGGCAGCTGTCTACCAGCTCCACCGGGTACGCAGGCTAAGACCCTACCTGCCCGCGGACTGTCTCACCAGAGTGGTGCATGCTCTAGTTATCTCCTGCTTGGACTACTGCAATGCGCTCTACGTGGGGCTACCTTTGAAGGTGACCCGTAAACTGCAATTAATCCAGAATGTGGCAGCTAGACTGGTGACTGGGAGTGACCGCCAAAACCATATAACACTGGTTCTAAAGGATTTACATTGGTTCCCAGTACGTTTCCAAGCACAATTCAAAGTGTTGGTGCTGACCTTTAAAGCCCTAAACAGCCTCGGTCCTGTATACCTGAAGGAGCGTCTCCACCCCCATCGTTCAGCCCGGACACTGAGATCCAGCACCAAGGGCCTTCTGGCGGTTCCCTCATTGCGAGAAGTAAGGTTACAGGGAACCAGACAGAGAGCCTTCTCGGTAGTGGCGCCCACCCTGTGGAACACCCTCCCTTCAGATGTGAAGGAAATAAGTAGCTATCCTATTTTCAAAAGACATCTGAAGGAGGCCCTGTTCAGGGAAGTTTTTAATATTTAACGCTGTATTGTTTTTAATACTTGATTGGGAGCCACCCAGAGTGGCTGGGGAAACTCAGCCAGAAGGGCGGGGTATAAATAATAAATTATTATTATTATTCCAAACTTAAAGTACAAAATACAGTCCATAATTCTAAGGGGAGCTCTGGAAATATTGCAGCTGGTCTGATGCTGGCTTAGCAAGAGTTTACATTTTTGACACAGGAGACACCAGTCCATAAAACCATAAGATGAATGTGTGGCAGGGAATGGGTGGACAAATGATTTGCTCTTTGTAAGGCAGGGGCTGAGGTGCGCCTTGAGATACTTGAGATACTTTGGCCTCAGTAGGATTGAAGGGGTTTCTTTGTTGATCAGTTTCTTTCCCATCATGGTTTTGGAGAGCAGGTCCTGCCTCCTGAATCTACTGCTACTACTGCGGCAAGCCCCCTGGCAAGAGGGTGTCCCTCTTCCCCCTTCCTGGATAAAGGGGAGTTGACCTCCCATCCTCTTCAAGATGCTGCTGTTTCCTACCTGAGGACCTTTTGTTGGGTCCTTTACTTTTCCCTGCTCCTGCATCTGGAGGCTTCAGAAGACAGACCTTAAACCACTGACATATTTCATCCATTGATTAGAAACAGGTCAGTCCATCCTACAATACAAATTAACCTGCCTAATTAATGGCTTCAGGAAGAAAAGATAATTGTCACTGTGATAGTTGCAAATATACAGCACCATTGGTCAAAATGGGATCGTGCAGAATATCACAAGCAAAAGAAAGATAAATCTGTGCCTTGGATTTCTTATCATCTAGACTGTGACAGTGGAGGAGATAACAAAGGAAAGGGAGCGATGGGACAGAGACAGGGAGAAAAAGTTATGTATATGGTTGCATTCAATGTCATGCTAAAGCGGATTGTTTTGTCAGCATAAGAATTTCTCTTTGCACAATGGAATGATCTGCCTTTCTTCTTCTCCCTTCCCCCTAAATCTTTTGTGGGGGTTCTCCCAACACTCCACATCTATCCTGTAGCTATTTTGTAGTTTATCATGAAACACTGTGTACTGATGTGCCCCCAACTTCACTGAACTGAGAAAAAGAATGCCTAATAATGAATACGCAGCCTAGATCTGAAAGAATGAGGATGGTGGAGATTTGTTCCAAAGAAAGTCTTCTCTGTACACTTGCATTCCACTTGAATTTTATATCAGTGTTGGGTTCAGGTTACCATTCTTTATTGCAGTAACCATGGACCATTGGCACAAATACAGTTACATATAATTAGAAACAAGTGAACAAATACAAGACAGATTTGAAACCAAGTGACACCACAGAAGGAGATGTTGCAGTTGAATAATTGTTTGACAAAACCATTTCTTCAGATTTTTAAAAGCTTCCAAGTGTACAGTATCTGTCAAATCCATGGGGTGCTTCTATCCAAAGTGGCATTTTTGTTGTTGTTGTTCTGCTTCTCAAAGCCAAGGGCGTGAGCCAATTTGAAAGTGAAGGCTTTAGAGCCTCATAGCGACACATTTTCCTCTTGGTGTGGCACATTTTAGGAAGCACAAATGGGAAAGTGGGATTAGAAGGCAGTGAGGTTGCAAATTGGAGAGGGTCTCTATCTCCCACCATATGGCATGTGTTGTGTGTGTGTTTGTATTTGTCATCCTCTTTGGAACAAAGGGTTAGCAGTTTCCTCCTTGTTTTCTTTCATGCTAATTCCTGTTCTTCAGAAGCTATAAATGGCTGACTTGATTCCCAAAAGTGCCATGACTTTCCCCCTCCAACTTCCCCTTTACCCAACATTCACATCTCCAATGCTGTTTAAAATACCCCATTTGTAATTAAGTTTAACCTTTGTAAAGCCTCTGGGTAAAGTCTGCTCATTAATCTTTCACCTGACAAGCCTTTGGGGCTGCAGAGTTGCAAAGGCTTGTATTAGAGGAACACTGACTGCCGAGGAGAAGTACAAAAGGGGTAATTAGGCAAAAGTGTTAGCTGGAACAGAACAGAACTAGAGGGATTTGATTATATTACAGTTCATGTCAGACAGCAGTGGGGACAATGAAAGGCAAAGGACTGCAGAATGACTGTCAGAAACAAACCCGACTATTCTTTTTTTAGTACAAAATCAGGTTAATTCACATCTGATCATGACACACAACTTTGGCTAAATTAGTACTGTTATAAGTTTGAGGGTGCCAAACCTCTCTAATTCCTGGATGCAGTAAGTGTTAGAATTTAATCAAGTCTTGGGGTATTAAGCAGAGTGCTAGACTTCTAATCCCTGGATTCAGCAAGTGTTACAAGTAATCAAGCAAGTGTTACACTAATCAAGCCAGGCTAGCTTCCTGGGTAATGGGCCATGAAGAGAACAAAGCATCAAAGGGCTTGTGCTACATAGCAAATGGGTGAGGTCCCCCCCCCATCAACAGATAGAGCCAGGTTTTAGAGGGGTCAGGAGTTATGGATCAGCAAGGCAGCAAGCGGGAAAGCCAGAGAGGCAGAGATTTCTGCTTGATTCCAAGGTTGCAAGATATGAGAGAAGCAAGACCCTGTGGCATGTCCGTGTTGTGAACCCTCCAACAGAAGCTCAGGTTGTATATGTGTGTAAATAAATCAGGTATCATAAAGATACCACAGTCTCTGCTGTGTCTTATTCCCAAAGAAAACACATAAGAGATGTTTGACACAGGAACGATCTCCCTTGGAGGTTGTGGACTCTCCTTCCTTGGAGGTTTCTAAGCAGAGGTTGGATGGTCAAATGTCTATTTAGCCATGAAATTGGTCAATTACGATTTGTCAGCTTAATCTATTTTCTAGGGTAGGGTTAAAGTGGAAAAAATTATGTATGGGCTTCCTTAGAGGATATAAATGTGATATGTAAAATCTCTAGACACATTAAGAATACTATTTATTTTTTTCCTGAAAAAGTGGTACTGAAGCAGAAGCAAATGGAAGAAACAATGACAGCCAATTGTATAGAAAAAGGTTGGATATTATGAGGTTTGGAGTTTTATATCCCAAAACACTATTTTCAGTAATCAAAATGGAATACAATTTAGTTCATCTCTAGTATGCTGTTTAGTTCTCAGTTGATTAAATCCACTTTGGAAATGAAGGTGCAGATGTTATAGATACAGATATCAATGATGTATATCATCACTTTACTGAATGTTAATGTTATGGAAAACTAGAATTATCACATGATGATACTGCATTCAATAGACATTAAATAGTATGCTTAATTTTGAGAAATCCTCTCAGTGTAATTATTATATAGCAAAGTTTATGCAAATTCAGTGGTCATTTCCCATGGTACTAAGAGAAGGTCATAGAATCATAGAATCATAGAGTTGGAAGAGACCACAAGGGTCATCGAGTCCAACCCCCTGCCAAGCAGGAAACACCATCAGAGCACTCCTGACATATGGTTGTCAAGCCTCTGCTTAAAGACCTCCAAAGAAGGAGACTCCACCACATTCCTTGGCAGTAAATTCCACTGTCGAACAGCTCTTACTGTCAGGAAGTTCTTCCTAATGTTTAGGTGGAATCTTCTTTCTTGTAGTTTGGATCCATTGCTCCGTGTCCGCTTCTCTGGAGCAGCAGAAAACAACCTTTCTCCCTCCTCTATGTGACAACCTTTTATATATTTGAACATGGCTATCATATCACCCCTTAACCTCCTCTTCTCCAGGCTAAACATGCCCAGCTCCCTTAGCCGTTCCTCATAAGGCATCGTTTCCAGGCCTTTGACCATTTTGGTTGCCCTCCTCTGGACACATTCCAGTTTGTCAGTGTCCTTCTTGAACTGTGGTGCCCAGAACTGGACACAGTACTCCAGGTGAGGTCTGACCAGAGCAGAATACAGTGGCACTATTACTTCCCTTGATCTAGATGCTATACTCCTATTGATGCAGCCCAGAATTGCATTGGCATTTTTAGCTGCCGCGTCACACTGTTGGCTCATGTCAAGTTTGTGGTCAACCAAGACTCCTAGATCCTTTTCACATGTACTGTAAAAAGGTGATTAAAATTATTAAGTTGATATCTCATATTTCAAATTATCTGAATAATTTTGTTATGAGATGGGGAAATTAATGCTTAGTTTATTGGTAGTTACATATTTGCTGATCACTTAATTTCAGAAACAGACTGGCATCATCTATTGATCTCTCATCGAATAAGAGATGTTGCTAATGCTCCTCTGTTGGCTAGCAAGCCTGATCTCACACCTTAATAACTGTTGCTATTTACTATGCTGTACTATGTATTTGGGATCTATGGACTGCAATAAAGCTGTGCGTGCTTCTTCTTTTTTGGAAATAATTTTTATTTGATTTTACAAATTCATTCACATCCAAAATCACAAATAATGAAAATTACACAAGATTCTTCTGAATCTTGGGACTTCCCCACCTCCCCTCCATGGGTTCTTTTGTTGTTGTTGTTTAGTCGTTTAGTCGTGTCCGACTCTTCATGACCCCATGGACCAGAGCACGCCAGGCACTCCTGTCTTCCACTGCCTCCCACAGTTTGGTCAGACTCATGTTTGTAGCTTCGAGAACACTGTCCAACCATCTCGTCCTCTTTTGTCCCCTTCTCCTTGTGCCCTCAGTCTTTCCCAACATCAGGATCTTTTCCAGAATGGGTTCTTTAGTTAACTTGTAATGACAAGAGTTATTTAAGACCTGCCAAAGAGTTCAAGTGTTTATAGTGGCCTGTCAAATGTAATGTAAATTTCTCCCATTCTTTGTTCAAGTTTTGATCCTCCTGGTTTCTGATTTTTCCAGTCATTTTTGCCATCTCTGCATAATCCAATAGTTTGGTCTGCCAGTCCACTCTGGTACGGACCTTGTTGTCTTTCCAGCTTTGGGCAAGCAGCATTCTTGCAGCTGTTGTGGCATACAGAAACAATCTTTTCAGTTCCTTTGGTATCTCTGCACCTATAATTCCTAACAAAAAGGCTTCTGGTTTTTTAAACAAATGTTATTTTAAATATTTTTTTCAACTCATTCTATGTTATTTCCCAGAATTCATTTATTACTTTGCAGTTCCACCTCATATACATTTTTGCTAATTTACTCGGAGTTAAATATCAGCAGTACATCATTTTCATATAGTTTTCTTTTAATGTATAACACACTGTACATTTCAAATCCTCTGTTTTTCCCAAGCTGACAATTGTATATTATACTCAAAGTCCCTTGCCCATTGTATCATAACCGATTTAACATCTTCCTCTTTAGTAAACCATTCCAATAACAATTTGTACATTTTAGAGAGTAGTTTCACATTATTCTTCAAAGCATGTGCTTTTGACCAACATGCTATGGAGCTACTGGGGTGGGGAATAATCCCATACCCTCCAACATTTCTCTGATGAAAATAAGCATGTCCCATTCTGTAATGATGATTTTACTATTTATACCTGACACATCTTACTGGGTTGCCCCAGCCACTTTGGGCAGCTTCCAAGAAAAACATAATCAAACATTAAACTTTTTCAAAATGTTTAATGCAGGATTGCCTTCAGACAGCTCAGGGGTCAGATAACTCCATACCTCTAACATTTCTCCAATGAAAATAGGACATCCTAAGGAAAAGTGGGACATTCCGGGATCAAATCAGAAAGCAGGACGGCTTCTCTAAATCAGGGACATCCCTGGAAAATAGGGACACTTGCAGGGTCTGTAATCCACGTAGGATCTCTACTACTTCCTCTGCCCCACCTGCTTGGTGTGGAGCAGATTGACTTCCCCCTCATTAACTATGCCAACGCTAGGGCTGGCATAGTTCCAAGTCCATGTGTGAGAGACGGACAAACACCCTTGGTCACCCTCAATGCCGCCCCCTCAGGAAAGGCCCTGTTTCTGACCTGTTGTTGTTGGCATACATCTGCCATCTGTTTGGGGAGACAATGGAGGAGGGCGCCTTTGGGGGTGAAGTCAAACTATTGGGATGTTGCAGCACCTGCTGTGGCAGGAGAGACCCATGTTGTATTGCATTTTTACTATTTTTTTGGAGAGCGGCCCAGAGAACCGCTTGGGGGAACCAAGTCAGATGGGCACCATATTATTTATTATTATTATTATTATTATTATTATTATTATTATTATTATACCAGTAATAGTTGAATAGCTTTAAATGGCTAAACTTTTAACACTTAAAAAACAAACCAACCAACCCACTGCAATCCTTTATGTTTTCTACTCAGAGATAAGTGACGCAGCCTTCAACGAGTTTTACTCCCAAGGTAGGAGTGTATTGGGTTGTAGCTATAATCTCTTATTTTAATAACAAAGTATTTTTTATTCTCATATAACTTATGTGAACAATATATACAAGAGTCTTATGACTTAGGTGAAAACAATCCATCTTAACTTGCTTTTCTTAAGTTTAACATCTATTCTTTCTCAAAGGCAGGCCTGCAACTATAATTAAAGCCTTTTTTTTTCTTAAAGAGAAAAAATAGCAGGAATATTATCAGCCTGACAAAAAGAAATATTGCAATTTTCAGCTTTGGAATGGGTGAGAAACACACTCAACTGAAGTGGTAACATTTGCACATAGTACTCTGTGTGTGCTTAGAAATTCTAACAACTCTCATCTGGGGGAGAATGCTAAAAGAAAATAAAATTTGACATTAATAATCTCTCCTCTTTTTCGATTGGTCTACCAATTATTTTAGTCGAGACAAAATTTCAAGCAGGATCTTGATCCCAAATCAAAGCAAGGAGGGGCAATGCCTTTGGTGGCCCCATTATTCTCCATAATGTGCTTTCTATTGTAGTTTTCTTTAATATTGTCTTGTATTGCATGATATTGTAGTTTCTCTTCATTGCTTCTTCTATATATCATTCTTGTTATTTTGTAAACCACTTAGAGATTGTTAAGTATTAAGCAGCATATAGGGACGCGGGTGGCGCTGTGGGTAAAACCTCAGCGCCTAGGACTTGCCAATCATCAGGTCGGCGGTTCGAATCCCCGCGGCTGGGTGCGCTCCCGTTGCTCGGTCCCAGCGCCTGCCAACCTAGCAGTTCGAAAGCACCCCCGGGTGCAAGTAGATAAATAGGGACCGCTTACTAGCGGGAAGGTAAACGGCGTTTCCGTGTGCTGCGCTGGCTCACCAGATGCAGCTTGTCACGCTGGCCACGTGACCTGGAAGTGTCTCCGGACAGCGCTGGCCCCCGGCCTCTTAAGTGAGATGGGCGCACAACCCTAGAGTCGGACACGACTGGCCCGTACGGGCAGGGGTACCTTTAAGCAGCATATAAATATATTAAACAAATACATTTCTATCCACTTTCCCCACTTCATGCATAACTCCATAAACCTCTGTCGTGTCCCAACACGAAGGCGACTATCATACACTTTGCGTGTTAAGATCCCCAGCAGCCTCCCAATAAATAAAGACACAATTGACATGGAATTTAGTTTTAGGTTATTGGCATAATTTTGGCCACAACTTTATTGATTGCAGATAGTGAGTGGTTTGTTTAGACATTGTTTCCTGACTAGCTGCACCTGACCTCAGCAGGGCAGCACTCACGACTGGGCCCCACCATATTGTCAGTACAGGTAAACCTAATGGGGGAACATTGGTCCAGGATCAGACTCAAGCTCACCCCAAATGCTCCCAGGGACTCTTGCATGGCCCTACCCCTCAAAAGGAGTTGACAAAAGCATGGCGAATCCTTGGATTCCTTTAACGGAATACCTTTGCACATTGGAGGGGACAGGTGCTCCATCCCTCCCTCCAGACCACCTTGAACCAATGTCTAACTGCCACATGAGCACCCATGCTCGGTGCCATAAACCACTCACACCTGCAACCAATCCCTTAACCCCACTGACACCTTGGTCAGCCAAACATCATTTCCGGGATCAGAAAGATGTACTCCATCTGGCCTGTACAAGACCGCATCCTTGAAGGAAATGCCTACATGGTGGATAACTGCACCTCCCAAGGCAAGGACCTTCTTGGCCACTGCACCATCCATCTGCTTTCTGGCCTTCTCGGTGGCAGCTGGGCAGACGCTACCTCGCCACGCATGTCGCTGAAGCAATTGTGACCAAAATATTTTTAGTCCAGGGAGAGCCGCCATCAACTCATCCAAGTCGTCTCGCATGCAGGAACACAAACTTATGCTGGGGGAAGACGGCAAATCATTTTCGCCCAGCTGTACCACCAGTGCTGCGGGAGGACCTTCACAGGTCACACTCAAACACACCCAAGGGAGGAACTCCTCCCAAAGCATTTCCCCGTCTAGACATCCAGGATATGCTCACAAGGGCAGGAAGGCCGAGGTGGTGCCCCAGTCCAGACTCGTCAGCACGCTTGCCAGCCCAGTGCACGATGCTGTGGCCGACAATCCAAATGCGCACAACTGCTCCTATGAAAAAGGAAATAACAGACAGGCATCACTGGTGACGCTTCCTGACATAACCCTTGTAAGTGTCAGACTTCCAATGTCCCATATTCTGAATCTTGTCCACTGATAGGCCCTGGAATGATAGGCCCTGGAACACAACTTCCCCAACCCACAGCGCACAAAATTGCAATGGAATAAACAGCAGAAAGGAGTCTCACCTCGATCTTTGACCAGCAGACAAGTCTTAACTTGCTGCAGATAATGCATAGAAGTCAAAGTGACCTGCTCCCTGCCCACTGTCCTGGGAGGTTGGAGTCTACTCCAACTTCCCAAGGCCCTGTGCACGACATACTTTGTGCAAAGGTCTCTGGAAAAATAAGCTTAACCCAAGAAGGAAATTGCATTGGACTGAATCCTGATGATTTTAATAGCACGTCCGATCTGCAGCAGGTGAGCCAAGTACTGCAGCACCTGCTCAGAGGATTGGGGCAAGTTCCTTTAAATGTCCGAGGACTCCCAGCAAAAGGGTAAGAAATCAGTCCAGGCCTTCTCATAAGACCTAAAAGTGGAAGGGGAAATGGAAGCTGCTACTTCCCGTAATAATTAATTGTTGCCAAAGTGCCACAGGAGTTCCAGAAAAAGTCGGGCTATAGCTGGGCATCCAGAGCCCAGGATCTGAAGCTCTCCATCTGAAAAAATGGGGTAGAGAATCAGTGAAAACATCAGATGATCCCGTAATAAAGCAAGCAGAAAACACAATATTAAACCTTAAGCAGTGCAGCTGGAAAGCGCATAAAAGGGGGGAGACTCTGCCAGAGCATGAGGACCGTTTTGCCAAGACGCTCACCACTGCCTGGTTATCAGACCAAGACAGACCCACCTGTCCCTGAACTCCTCAGCCCAAGTGGTGGCTGGGGGCTGGCAAGCAATAGCTCAATACCTCTCACCCATATTCCCAAAAATAGCATTTGCAGATCTTTCTCCGGCACACCCATTTGAGTTAATATGAATTTTTTTGGATCCTGATGCTTGGACTGCCATTCCTAGATATTTATAGTTCGAGACTTGTTCTAAATTTTGGCCTTGAAGTTTCCAGTTTCTGAGCTTTGGTTTTTTCCCAAAAGCAAGAATTTTGGTCTTCTGATAGTTTATTTTGAGGCGTTCCGTCTCACAATAGGCAGCTAATTTTCTTAGTGCTCTTCTAAGCCCTATGGGGGTTCTGGATAGTATTACCGCATCATCGAGATTATGGAGAGTGGTTACCAGGTTATTTAAATAAAAATTAAATAATAAAGGGGCCAAAAGGCATCCTTGCCTAACACCCTTAAATGTTTTAATGGGGTCTATTAAATGCCCTAGCCGGCAGCACCTGACTCTAAGGGCCGTATTTGAATGTACTACCTGAATTAAATATAGTAGCCTTCTATTGATGGTAGTGGCCCGAAGCTTGTCCCACAGTCTGGTTCTAGGAACTGAGTCAAAGGCTGCTTTTAGATCAACAAAGGCTGAATATATTGAGGCCTGCCCTCCTGAGTTATATTTTTCTATAAGATGTTGTAACGTTAGGCAGTGATCTAGCGTGGACCTGCCGGGTCTGAATCCCGCTTGTTCTGCTGCCAGAATGTCTTTATCCTCTAGCCACTCTGTGAATTTTTCCAGCAGGTGCTATGTGTAAAGTTTGCTGATTACACTTAATAAGCTGATAGGCCTGTAGTTTGATGGATCCCCTGTTGCCTTTTTTATAGAATGGAACGACTATGGCTGTGCCCCAGTCCCTTGGGATGTGGCCGGTATTGTCTATATGAGTGAAAAGAGTGGCTAGGAAAGGGGCCCACCAGTCTGCCTGTGATTTTAGCATTTCTGGAAGGATGCCATCAGGTCCAGAAGCTTTAGCCATTTTCAGTTGGTTTATATGCGATTTCACTTCTGTTTCTGAGACTGCTGGCCATTTAGCCAGCTGCTCTATTTCATGTTCCTGAATGGGATATTCAACATCCTCATACATACCTCATACTACCCAGCAATAGAATAGTCCCGGTAAGGAATACTAGGTAAAATAGACATCTAAAATGGCAACCATCACTATCAGGGCAAAACATATTTGAACAAAATAAGTTCAGAAACAGCATAGTTAAAGAGCATACACAGAGATCTCATAGTCACTGGGGGCACAGAGAGACGCTGGCTCCACTCTGTCTGCCTCAAATATACATTAGCAACAACAGCTCAGACATTCAGGCACAATGCACACTGAGCTACTGAGCCTGCAAGCAAACAGATACATTTTTATAGAGAGAATGAGTTATGTGTCACAGTGACTTAGCAATTTAACAGTAGCAGGCTTAGGCTTGAATGATTTGTGTAGGCTGTGTAGACCTCACTGCTTCTGCTCTTAAAAATCTTTGTCTCATGATGAGGCCCTCCCAAAATGGCAACGGCTGCAAAAAAAAGAAGCCCAAAATAGTGCTCACGCCAAAACGCTAGGAAGGCACGCTCAAAATAGCAACAACTGCAGTATTAAAGGAAGCTCAAAATAGCACTCCCGCCCAAGGCTAGATTAAAATTCGGCCAACAGTGCTGCACACACCCAAAATAAAGCCAACCTTTGGGAATACTATAAACGAAAGTGATTCCAGCCAAGCTGGGAACAGCCCTGACTAGCCCCACAATTATAAAACGGGCGAAATGGGGAAAACCTTTTTGCGAAAGAAAGCCCCTATCGGGAAAGGCAAGCCAAGGAGGATTACGCATGGGCAGTGCTCACAGGCACAGGGAGAATCTTCCCAAAGGGCAGGGGTAAGAGCCCAAACAGCCCCCCGGTGTGGCGAAGCCCCTGCCGGGAGTGGGGTGGGAAATCAAACAGGAAAAAAGGGGAATTAAATTAATGAAGGGACTGGAGAGAATTAGAAAGAAGGGGGAAATAAAGAAATGTAACCAGACAATGAGAAGATCATTCCACTGTCCTCCAGACGGTCCGACTGCTCTGGGTGATCCGGTGCATAAATCGAAAAGAGGAAGCTCTGCGCAACGTGCAGCAGTATATAAAGGTCCCTCGGTTAATACACAAAATTCCCCATTGGCCAGATCTGCCCAGCAACCGAGGGACCACCAATTGGGTAGTTGTGGCTATCCAATCGCTCCCACTTGCACAAACAGTGAGGTCAGTCCTGATGATCTCACCGCAACACGTGCCCTCTGTAAGGAGGACTCCATTTCTCATGAAAGCTGGATGGTATAATAGAGTTGGTGCCAGCTAGCAGGAAAGACACCCAGATATAAAAGGCTTAGCTCTACTCACAGCCATGTTTGTCTGCATATTACATTGAAAATACTGTAATTCTTGCAAAATAAGACATTCCAGAGTAATCTAGCTGGCAGCCATTGGAAAACAAGTTGCAGGACAAAGTCCGTCTCTGGTCTGATCTGGCCGGGTTATGTCCTTTTCCTTAGGCATTAAATTTTGAGAAGATAAGGTAAGGTAAAGGACCCTGGTTAAGTCCAGTCAAAGGCGGCTGTGGGCACTCATCTCACTTTTCAGGCCAAGGGAGCCAGTGTTTGTCCACAGACAACTTTCCAGGTCATGTCGGCAGCAGGACTAAACTGCCACCAGGGGCAGATAAAATTCTACTGGGCTTGGCTTTGAACAGGCACTGCCAGTTGACCATCCCTGATATATAGGCGCAAGCTCAGGGGATTTTATAAGGAAGGAGGAACCCTCCCCCCAACCCAGCCAGCTACATTTCTTTAGCTTGATCTGATCATGGTAGGAATAATGCAAGAATATGTGTAACTGTTCTCTTCACTATTCCAATGATTATGAATATATATGATTTGGTACCTGAGGTTTGGTGCCTGATATTCCTTTTAAATGACTTCCACTGCCATTCAGCAAAGCTTCTAGAGGGGCTTAGCAAAAATAAGGTGGGATACAATCCTCTGGAAATTTATCTTCTGCAACTCCAGTTGAAATGAATGAGAGCTGTGCAAGATCACTGCCAGGTCCTTGCATAGCTGCTATTCATTCCAGCTTCCACAGGACGAATTTCCAGAAAGTTTTGCCCCACGAATCAGAACCAACCATTTCCTGTGCTGCTGCCTCCCTCACCACTCCTTGATGTGCCTACCACACAGAACCAATAAGATATGGTGGGTGGCTATAAGAGAAAGAGACTTTTCAGTAGTGACCCCTCAGCTATGAGATATCCTTTCAGAGACCCATTTGGCACCCACTTTAATTTTTTTCCTGATCCAGGAAAATTTTATTTTCCATTTAATTTTCTTAGATACTGTTTTAGTTCTGTGTGTGTTATGCCTGCACTCTTAGTTTTAAACTGATTCGCTGCTTGAAGATTTCATAGAATCAAAGAGTTGGAATGAACCTTTAGGGTCATCTAGTCCAACCCCCTGCTATGCAAGAATCTCAGCTAAAGCATCCACGACAGGTGGCCATCCAACCTCTGCTTAAAAACCTCCAAGGAAGAAGAGCCCACCACCTTCTGAGGGAGATGGTTTCACTGTCGAAAGGCTCACTGTCAGAAAGTTCTTCTTCATGTTTAGTTGGAATCTCCTTTATTTTAACTTGAATCGAGTTCCACCCTCCAGAGCAGGAGAAAACAAGCTTGTTCCCTCTTCTGTGTGACAGCCCTTGAGATATTTGAAGATGGGTCTCATATCTCCTCTCAGTCTCCTCTTTTGTGGGCTAAACATACCCAGCTCCTTCAAGTGCTCCTCATAGGGCTTGGTTTCCAGACCCTTGATCATCTTGGTTGCCCTCCTCTGCATACCTTCCAGCTTGCCAACATCCTTCTTAAATTGTGGTGCCCAGAATTGGACACAGCATTCCAGGTGTGGTCTGACCAAGGCAGAAGAGAGTAGGACCATGACTTCCATTGATCTGGACACTAGACTTCTGTTAAGGCAGCCTCCCCCCCCCCCCATAATTTTGTTTGTTCCTGTAAGACACCCAAAGAATATTGGATATAGGGCAGCTTATAAACTGTATAAATTGTAAGGCTACTGGACTTGCATCTGTGACACCTCATGGAGATCTCCACAGCCTAAAGTGTCTGACAGGATTTTTTGTTGTTGTTCAAGTCAGTTTCTCTTTTAAAAATCTGGCGGCTGCTATATAGCACTCAACATCCTTTAACCAAAAACATCTATTTTGTTTACTTCTACAACACACACAATCATGACTAATTGTGATACCTTTTATATATGGAGGAACATACATATTCTCAACACCTAATTCTCTGTAATGCTATTTTGGTCTTCCTGTAGAACTGGAAGTACTAAAAAAATGGAGTTATATGCTATTAAAGCAATTTGAAGGCACAGGGAATAAGGCAATGTCTTTTGCATTATCAGTGTAAATAAGAATAAAACTTGCCATATTCCCTTTTTGCCAATTATGCTGGCAATTTTTATTCCTTAATGAGATTCAGGCCAAGGGCAAGCGGTGGAGAGTCTGCGTACGTATTTGGCTTGCTCCAATTACAACCCTAAGGGCAACTGCTTTTCCCAAAGGAACTAAATCAAATCTAATAAAACCTATCCTTACCAAATTTAACAAATATAACCAGGAGATGCTGAAATTGGAATAATGGGGACAACTGATATCAGAGCTCTGTAAAAGACAATTAGGGAAATATTGTGGTTCCTAAGCTACAACGATTGGTTGTCTGGCTCAGCCACTTTGGATCTTCCTTAATCATCACAGTAAATAGGACTAGCTGTGTCACTTTGCTTTGACCAATTCTGTGCTTAATTATATCAAATGTAGAATCCGCATTTGATTGCTCAGCCTGTTCAGCCCCTAAGGGGGGGGGGAGGGCTTCCACGCACGAAAAAATAAAATGCCCCCAAAAATATTAAGTAATTTGGACTGGGTTTAACAAATAAGCAGAATGTCAGCATCATATATCACTGTTAGAATAAATTAAAGTTACTCAGCCAAAAGCTCAAGACTGCACTGAAACAACTAGATGCTCACTGGAAGTCTGTCATATCAGCCCTTGCTTACAGTGAGATTCAGTGGACTTTTGAGGTGTCACCTCGAAACACAAGCCTGATTCTCTTATTGAAAAGATCTTTCACACTAATTTGATTTCAGTTTATTGACCAGTCCACTTAAATTTCAAATGCTGGAAATAAAAATATCCAACTTTATTTTCCCGGATCCAGGCAGACGTATGTCTTTCTTTCTTTGGCAATCACTCATAGCTGAGTAAGATTGTCTTCCATGAACACGGTTTTAACAATGAGTCCGTAAGTGACTGTGGAGGCCAATTCTGGACCCACATGTCCTTCCACAGGCAGGAGTTGATCGCGGTGTAGATTTGCCAAGCATGCCTTCCCCTTAGCACGTTTCTCCCTTGCATTCCGAGTTCGAGTGTCTTCAAAGCCCAGGACACCTTTGGTCAAGGCTGTTCTCCAACTGGAGCGCTCACAGGCCAGTGTTTCCCAGTTGTCGGTGTTTATACTACTTTTTTTAGATTTGCCTTTAGACAGTCTTTAAACCTCTTTTGTTGACCATCAGCATTACGCTTTCCATTTTTAAGTTCGGAATAGAGTAGTTGCTTTGGAAGACAACATTACCAGTCCAATGAAGTTGATGTTGAAGAATTATTGCTTCAACACTGGTGATCTTTGCTTCATCCAGTACACTGATATTAGTTCGTCTGTCTTCCCAAGTGATGTGTAAGATTTTTTGGAGATACCATTGAGGGAATATTTTGAGGAGTTGGAGATGGCGTTTGTAAGTGGTCCATGTTTCACAAGCGTACAGTAATGTAGAACCATACGCATGTAGAACCAGGCTGCCATGTGCATGTCTCTAGATCATGCGCACCAATAGGAACTGCATTGCATGAAGGGGCAGCTGCATCTGCAGGTGTGCACATGAGGTGCACCTGCATCAGTGGTGCCTTCATCAGGGGCAGACTTTGGCAATACAGAGTCCTGAGTGAGGACAACATTTGGCACCCCCACCTAAATATTTCTCATTTTTATAATACTTCTGTTTTTATTTTCTCTGTTGCCCTGTGTGGGGCAACCACCCACATGGCTTCTAAATCTGGCACTGTCTTCATTGAGATCCTCACAACTTAATTTTTATTGCAGCTCAGTTGAACGCCATACCCACCCTAGAGGTGGGGAAACCTCAGGCCTGAGGGGCAAATGCAGACCTCCAGGCTTCTCTGTTTGGGGATCCTCCCCAGGCCACACTCCTTTCCTCACCCCAGCAGACATCAAGACAAAGCTTCAGCTTTATCAAGGCAGGCAGAACACACTGCAAAGGTTGGGGGGAGGGCCAGCAGCACAATCCCACCCCTGGAAATGCTGAGGGGCTGCCTTCTTCCACAATGCATGTGCCAAGGGTGCTTGATAAGAAGCTGAAATCATGCCCATCAAGACCCTTGCCTAGAAATCACACAACTAATGGCCGTGTGGATGAGCCCCAAGTTAGAGAAACACACCCAGGAGGGCTGCAGTGGCAATGAACGTTGAGCCCCCCCCCCCTGCTGCCAGTTTCTGGGGGAGCTTGTGGCCTAAAATAGGTGTGTGTGGGGGGGGTGCTCCCGGAGGGTTCCTGCCTCAGAAGTGCATCTTCCAACTCACAAAGTGCAGCCAGAATGATGAGGGGGGAGCTCACAAGTTTGTCCCTGCAGCTGCTGCTCTCATACATTCACTCAACTCGGCTATAGAATGGCATAGCTAGATGCACATGTGAATATGGAAATCTGTGTGTGTGTGTGTGTGTGTGTGTGTGTGTGTGTGTGCATATGTATGTATGTACCTTGGGACACGGCAAAATTCTAAGAGAAACCACAGGAAATTGATTGTGTTTGACAGTGCTTTTTTCTAAAAAAATGTTTAGGGGTACTCCCATTTTCCTACTCATATTGAAATACTGCCCCGCAATGAGGCCAAACTTAGATTCACAAAATGTTTAGGGGTATGTGTACCCCTGCATCCCCTCAGAAAAAAAAGCACTGGTGTTTGAGAACTGAAGGAATGTCTTGCCTCGTGTGCCTTATTGGGCTTCTTGCCTTTTCCCCTGACCGTGGGCAAGACCTTGGCAGAGCTGACCATCTTCCTGCCTTCAAGGGGAAAAAGGAGAATTAAATAGGGAAAACTTTGAAGCACAAGCAAATTAAAAGAGAACTGGAATACACTCAATTAACTAAATTGCTATTGATATCTGTCATTACAAAATACCTATGGCTGTTTAATCTCTCAAGCACACAACTAAGCAACTAAGGAACATATATTCTTACAAGCCTCAGTGGAGGAACTGAGATTATACATGCTCTCTCTAATTTAAAGAGGGACTTGCACAGTGGAACGTATTGGGAAAAATGAGAACATTTAAATAAAAAGCAATTTGCTCTTCCTGTAATTGTATTCCCCTTGCTAGTACTACTAATTATTGAAAATAGCAAAGCTTGAACTGAATTCTCTTTTAACAACAACTTTGGTGTTTTCACTTCATCCTTTCAGGAATCCAGTTGAATCCACAACATTGGCATAGAATTGGCATAGACTTTGACAGTGTTGCAGACACAGCAGTCAAAAACCAGCACGTTTAACCCTTCCCTTGCTCTACACTAGCAATATGGACAGTCTTCAGGTGAAGTTCCAAAAGGGAAGGGATATGGGGGCCAGTGAAGTAGCAAAGAAGCCATCAGCTTCCTGTTTTGCCCTTTCTATAACTAATCTGGGATTACTCAGAATTACTACAGTGCCACAATACTACAAGCCTCCCCCACCCCTCCCAAAAGTAGACCCTTAAACAATTTTATTCAGTGAGATTAGTGTCGTGCATATAGTGGAGGACACACCACACTTTTCGCACATTTTATGTTCCTCTCTGATTCCATGGAGGTGCGCTTTGCATAATCTCTCTCTTTTTTGAGATGGAAGAATTAAACACAGCCTGGCTCTTTATGGCTGGGCACCTGCAGGAAGAGTCTCTCTCACTCTTTATCTTTGAGGTGGGTGGCTGTGGTGAGCCTGCTCTGCTACCCCTTTTGAGGATGGCAAATCTCAATGGATCTGTAAATTGGGGCAGAGTCAGAAATGTGCAATTAGCATAGTCATGGGTGCACATTGGACAGAAAATACACCCACAAACCTTGCCTACCTAGTGTTTTCCATTTACTTCCAGCAAAACCCGGTCATATGGATGGCTCTAGTATAAGTTTAGTTGGCTCACTCTTGACAATACTTAAAAAACAAACATACAGAGCAGGCAACTGGAAACAAAGGGATTATTGAGAAAACACCCAAGAGGGAAAGAGATCAGTCTTTTCCTAACTCTGTAGCCACTTAGCATACCTGTACATGAAGCCATGGGAGTGACCTGCTCAGTGTTCTGCTAGTGACAAATGAGATGACACAGTGAGGCAAACGGTTGTTGCTGGTCCCAAGATGCCCACCATGAAGAAGAAGAAGAAGAAGAAGAAGAAGAAGAAGAAGAAGAAGAAGAAGAAGAGTTTGGATTTGATATCCCGCTTTATCACTGCCCTAAGGAGTCTCAAAGCGGCTAACATTCTCCTTTCCCTTCCTTCCTGTTATGTACTGAGTTGAATAGGATCCAAACTGCAGCAGTCTGATTGGTCCTAGAACAATAGGATCCAAATTGCAGCAGTCTGATTGGTCCTAGAACAATAGGATTCAGAATGCAGCAGTCTGATTGGTCCTAGAACAATGCAGGAGTATGATTGGTTGGCAGGAACCACCCATTCATGCTCCAGATAGAAGTGAATCCACAACCTGATTGGCTTACAGTAGAATTCCGGAATTAGCCAATCATGTGCAGCCCATTGTGTAAATAATGTATATAAAGCAGATACTTTGAGGGGACATTCATTCATTCCTCCTTACCACGATGAGCTGAATAAAGAGCATGAAATCACTTTGCGACTCTGAGTATATTTCACTCCCCCACAACAAACACTCTGTGAGGTGAGTGGGGCTGAGAGACTTCAAAGAAGTGTGACTAGCCCAAGGTCACCCAGCAGCTGCATGTGGAGGAGCGGAGACGCGAACCCGGTTCCCCAGATTACAAGACTACAGCTCTTAACCACTACACCACACTGAGGCAGCCTGTTCCCTGGCTAAGAGGGTGGAGCAGGAGGAGTGAAATTTGCTGATACCCCAAAATGAGCAGAACATCCCCTCCATTGCCTCAGTTTAGCACTGTTTTAAATGTCTGGTTATAACCAGGCCTTTTTTTAGTCGGAATTTGCTGAAACTCAGTTCCAGCACCTCTTTTTCTAGAAAAATAGCACTGGTTATAACAGAGACCAACAGGTGGGGGGGGGGGGACTAGGAGGGTTCGCCTGCTGGTGCATTGTTTTTCTAATTTTGCAAAAAATCCAACACATTAACGATTATAATAGAAAAAACCAGCCTTGATCTACTGACCTCCCCATTCCCTTTTTACCTTAGTGGTACCTTGTCCATGTTCCCATGGCAAATGAAGCAATAGCAGCATTGCTTTATCACTGCGTTTGAATGGCATTTTGCAGCCTTTCCTGCAATCTGTTTGCTATTCCAGTCTTCCCTCCTCTTCATTTCAGCCTGCAGATTACACCTGCCTGGAGGTTTTCAACTGACAGGTGCAGCCTGATAATAGATTGTTAGTCAAGGGCTGACAGGTTCAACTGGCCCAGCCAAGGAGTAAAAAATGCAATTTGCCTCTGGAGTCATCAATATTACAATTTATTAGTGAATGGTGTACTCTCATCACTTGATCTTGCCTTTTATGAAATCACATTGGTAATCATTTTCAGAGGGGAGATGGCACTTCTTTTATTAAATTTGAGTCAGAATCATTGCAATCAAGCAAAGTTCATGATCTACTATGTACTTGATACTGGAATTTCCGTACTCCTCTTCTCCCTCCCTCCTTTTTTCTTTCCTTTTATTTTCATCTATTGTACTGAGGATGTTTGCTGACAGACTGAATGTGCTTTCAGTTGAAATTGACTAGAACTAGAGCACTCATCAGGAGCTGCAGATAAGGAGAAGGTTCATCACACACATGAGCTCCTGACACCGACAAGACTTTGGGTGGCTGGCTGGGTGTGCAATATTTCCAGCTCCTATTTTCCCAATAAAAAGTTGTATCACCTTTAAATATTTTTAAAACAAAATTTAATGTGTGTCTTAACAGATTAATGGTGGCTATGCAGTTTTGTATAAAACTGAGCAAAGTGCAATGTGTTGCAATATTTTCTAGTGACAAAAACAGAGAGATCACCATATTAATATTTTTACCACAATCACTGCAAATAATAGAATAATAAGATCTGGATAAAAGGAGTTGCTTGGGAGGCTCTGCCTTTGTTTTGGACTCAGCCAAGACTTCAGTCCTTTCCTTGGTGTGAAACTTTAGATGATTCAGCTTCTTGATCTTTGACCTACTTTGGTGTTCTACTACTAGCGTATCTACGACAGGTTCAGAAATCATATCACATCCCTATGTGTTTAAATATTTACCGTACTGAAGAGAAGAGAAATCTTCCATTTCTTTGGAATGGAATGATGTTTATAAGTTAAACATTTCATCACATTGTATAAAGAGGAACAGAGTCATGAACGACCTGTTGAGATTCATGAATGGCCTTAGAAAAATGTCCAATTAATTATCCTTTTTGATCATGTAGAAATTATGAAATCAAATCTGTGGTCCAGAATAGCAGGCTGCCAATGCAATCAAACTAAATGGAATGATAGTCTGACTTGTATGCTTTTTGGTGGAATATCATGAAAATCAGATTAATAGTGAGTACACTGGTATGTGCTTATGCCCAGACCACATTGTAGTTCCTATATCCACTGCTGTAAAACATAACAACAACAACAACAACAACAACAACAACAACAACAACAACAACAACAACGATGATGATGTTCAGGCCCATGCCTCACCCATTGTATGCTGTTACCAAGATTCTGAACAAGCATGCAAATACCTAAAGGAGTTATCCCAGGAGGGTTGAGTGTTTTTGTTTTTTTACAAGTTATATGTACAATATTTGGAAATGGCTTCATGGCTAAAGGAACATGGAAATAAAAAAATGTAGCAAAGGCTGCAATAGCTTTTCAACGATAATTTTCATAATCAATATTAGTAAGTGTTGCAAATACTGAATCCCTCCTCTCCTTTAGTTGTTGTTGTTGTTTAGTCGTTTAGTCGTGTCCGACTCTTCGTGACCCCCTGGACCAGAGCACACCAGGCACTTCTGTCTTCCACTGTCTCCCGCAGTTTGGTCAGACTCATGTTTGTAGCTTCGAGAACACTGTCCAACCATCTCGTCCTCTGTCGTCCCCTTCTCCTTGTGCCCTCCATCTTTCCCAACATCAGGGTCTTTTCCAGGGAGTCTTCTCTTCCCATGAGGTGGCCAAAGTACTGGAGCCTCAGCTTCACGATCTGTCCTTCCAGTGAGCACTCAGGGCTAATTTCCTTAAGAATGGATGCATTTGATCTTCTTGCAGTCCACGGGACTCTCAAGAGTCTCCTCCAGCACCATAATTCAAAAGCATCAATTCTTCGGCGCTCCTTTAGTTACCTAGTACATATTGTCTTAGTTGTTTTTCTAGTTTATCTCTTATTTGGTCAGAGTTTTTTGTTTCTCTCTTATTCTCTATTCCTTGAGTAAATGCAGCAAATAAGGAATAAATTGGGAAACACACACACTTTGGCAGTCAAATGGAAAATGTTAGTGAACTAGAGAACATTTCCTGTTATACTTAGAAAAAACCTTGAACAGCAGGATATCTAGGCATATCTGTAAATAAAGAAATAATGGAAGTTTTATTTTTCAGAGGGGTAGGGAGTGTGTGCTGAGTATGAGATTGCAATTCATTTCACAAGCAGAAATTTTAGCCATCCAACTGAGCCAAAGATTGAAAATAAAATGAAATGTAATTGAGCTTTTTTCTTTTCTTTTAGTTACTGAAAAGCACATCATTCTCGAGAGAGCTGCCTGCAAGTTATACACATATATTTACACACGTACACTCATATTCTGTACACTTACAGCACAACTGCCAACTGCCCCCTTTGAGCAGGACACCTCGGATTTACAGAAGCCGCCCGGGCTTCTGTGTGAAATCCTGGATGTTGTGCTTCCTCCGCGTTGAGGCCACCACCAGGTCTCTGCCAAGGCTTTCCAACACCATGCACGTACGGTACTTCAGGAAGCTGTGCTTCTGGAAGGATGGCAGCAGCAGCAATGGGCTTTGGTCGAGGCCTCACAACAGCGTGGAAATCAGGTGGGTGAGTGGGAGAAAGAGAGCAAAGATTGGGTGGGGGGTCCCACTCTGCCTGTGTTAAAGTACTACATATACGAGGAAGAGTCGCAGCACAGCGACAGACTGAGCACATGCTCAGCAGGTTGACAGTCTCCCATTTGTCCCTGGCATCTCCAGCTAAAGGTTCCCAAGCAGGAGGACCAGGAAAGTCTAAAGGATGAGGAGCCACTTCCCATCAAAGGGGACAGAATTGAGCTGGGGAAGCCAATGGCAGCTTCCTATGTGTGATGGCCTGGGAATCCGATTCAGAGGCTGAACCGGAGGAACCCCAGCCTGCACAAGAGTCCCCGCCTCCAGGGCCGGCTGAGCTGGGGGGGGGGGGCTTGGATCTGAAGCGCCTGCACCTGTGCCGGATCCTCAGGAGCAGGCACCAGGTGATTCCACTCTAGCTCCGGAGGTGATTAAGGACACAGTGCCTACAGGTGTGCCTCTCCCGGCCCTGCCAGAGGAAGGTGAGTCTCCCCCTGGGTCCAGTAACTCCCCAGCCTCTCCTGAACTGCAGAGGCTTAGGGCAGAGAGGCAGAGGGAACTGGTTTCTCCCAGGAGGAGTGCTTGCCTTAAGGCCAGGAGAGGCGGGTCTCCTGGGGGCCGGGACCGCCCCTGGCCTCAGAGAAGATAAGGGCCAGTCGGCCCGATCCCAGGTTGTGGGAGCAACGTTGTTGAGTACCTGCTCTTGCCCGGATCCAGACCTGACCTTCCAGTGTTCCTGTCCCCACCCAGCTTCCTGCTTCGGACCTCGCCTCGCTGCTTGTGAACTGTTTCCAGACCAGTGACCCAGGACCGGACTTTGACTACGCCAACGGTAACCTTCCCCCCGGGACCAGCACACTATGGCTTAGTGGAGAAAAGTGGCTTGAACATGAGTCCCCTACTTTGGACAGTAAAATGCCTTTATCTGTGATCTTTGAAAGTTCCTGCAACTCAAATAGACAGTAGTCAGTGTCTGAAGAGACAAGTCTCTGAAGCATTATATGAAGATACTAAAATGCTATGAGTACTCACATTTTGGGAAAGTTTCTTCTATCTTAACTGAGATGGACACATCATTTTCAGAGGATCTCAAACTTGAACTGGAAATGTCATCATCTCAGGCAGGAATGTCTCCTGGCCTGTGTGTGCTTAGGTCCTTTGGGGCAGATTTCAGTCATCTTTTGTAATAAGGTGCTCTGTGTGAGGCCAAAATTTGGCACCCCAATGGATCTTCAGGAGTGCTCTGATGGTGTTTCCTGCTTGGCAGGGGGTTGGACTCGATGGCCCTTGTGGTCTCTTCCAACTCTATGATTCTATGATTCTCACTTCAGTGCCCTGTGCCTCCCACTGCTGGGCCCTTAAGCTCTTTTCAAAAGACAACAGAGATATGCAACCTCAGTTTCTGGGTCCTGGGTTATATGACAGTACTTTCCCCAAAACTTCCCTGGGATCCAATCCAAGGCAGCATCCTCAAGAGACCATTCTGATGGAAAGTATGTGCAAATAGGTGTGCAAAAATAGTATATAATCATAATAAATCTTACATAAGTAGACAATATAACAAAGTGACATAATCACATAGCTGATATATGGGATCCCTGAGTTTTTAAAAGTGGTTGAACAAAAAACTGGGAAAATTAGGTCTTTATCTCAAACTGTAATTAATAAAAGGGTTTATACAGAGTCTAACCAATAACCAAGCATCTATCATATTAAAAAAAAATTAATAGATGATGTCCTTTGTATACACATGGATGTCTAAGTGACATTTCTTCTTGTATGAAATTTCCATTTTACATGGCATAAGCAAATCCTTTGACATTTTTGGCCATTCTTTTATGTAAACCGCTTAGAAATTTATGTTTTTTGATTAAGCGGTCCATAAATGCTAAATAAATAGATGGAAGTCATGTGTCAGGAGTGCATGCAGGAGCCAGGCCCTGTGACTGGTAGGGCCTCGCAGGACTGGGGCCTTCCTGAGTTTGGCCTGGAAGGGCAAGGCGCGGCTACACAGGTGAGCCTTGACAGAAGACTCGTAGCACCTGGTGGCAAGGGCCGGGAGGGGTATATAAGATTAGCATTTCCCTCTGACTCTTTGCCACAGCAACACACTACCCACCTAGCTGTGCTTCCACTTCCTGACTCCTGGTATCCTGACTCTTGGACCCTTTGCTTCCTGACTCCTAGATTCCTAACCCTCGGACTCTTGGCTTCCTGATTCGTGGACTCTTGGCTTCCTGATTCGTGGACTCTTGGCTTCCTGACTCCTGGACTGCTGATTCCTGCTTCCTGACCTCTACCCCGGTCCCAATGTACCGAGCTGGGACTCTGGCTGCCTGTAACCTGGACCATGACATCATGTATGTGAGATTTACTGAAGCCATTTGGTATTTCTTTGGATGTGCCTGCTAATGAATTATTAGTTTTTGAGATTGAAGATGCTCTACAGATGGTGCTTAACACCTGTAAAACTGGCCAAAATGTATAAATCTAGATCAAACATCTGTTGGAGATGCAGGGAGGCGGAAGGCACCATGATCCACATGTGGTGGAACTGCAAAAAAAATTGGGGAATTTTGGGACTTAAACTTAAAGTTTAAATGTTCCTTCCCAAAGAAGCCTGAAGACTTCTTGCTAGGCATTGCTGATCAATGAAATCCCAAAAAGGGTAAGGAAAATCTTTATGTATGCAGCTAGGATTTTAATTGCTAAGGTATGGAAAGGGGATTCTGTCCCCTCAGATTGGCAAAATAAATGCTAGAATATGCAGAACTAGCAAGATTCTAAGATCATACAGATCAAGCATTTAATAGAGAGTGGAATATCTATAGAGAATATTTAAAAGAACATTGTAATAATATAAATTATTTGGCAGGTCTGGATTTATTTCTGCATGAATTAAGAAATCGTTAAAGAATTAAAATAACAGAAGGACAGAAGGACATAAAGAGATAAAGTTAAGTGTGCCGTGTAATGAAACTTAGGAACGACAGTGGGGGGATTGGAAGTCATGTTAGAATTAGCGATGGATGAACTTAACTGGAATGCCCTTTGTTAATTGATGCATATTGCTTTGTTTTGTATTTTTTATGTTTTTAAAATTAATAAAGCATGATTTTTTTTCTAAAAAAAAGTTTTTGAGATTGACAGTGTTGACACCAAGCCAGCCCATCAGTTGTAGCCTGTCAGGTTTCTGACGGCCCCATGTTTCTACTGCCCCAGGCAGGCAGCAAAAGCAAAAGTTTTTTTGAGCTCTTGTGCCAGTTTGCTTGGTTGGTGTGTTCAGCTTGCTGGGCGCCATTTTGGGCTGGCTTCCTGATGAATAATGCAAAGCAGACAGACATTTTCTCATATACCCAACACAGTAATCATCATCGTCGTTATTTATTTGTATGCCGCCTTTCCACAGTTAAAACAATGCTGAAGGCGGCTTACTGTTGGGATTTCAGTTCCCACCAGCTGCAAGAAGCAGCAACATTGTTGACATCATGTGATGTCTCTGAGCGTGAGACAGGAAGTCTCTGCCAGTTCTCAGTGTAACCGGGGGGAGTTACTGAGTGTTGCTTTCGCTTCTGAGTCGAAGCAGGAGTCGAGTCAGAGACTCTTGTCTTGTGCTGTTCAACAGAGCAAACATGATTGTACAGTCTTAATAAAATAGCTGAGTAGACTATGGACTGTCTCTTTCTTCTGTGATGGATTGGCAGAAGATTGCGAGCGTGCTCCTCTCAGGAGGGAGGGGTTGCTTATTGCCGGTCTCTCTGGACTGAAGGTGGATTCCAGCCAGAGGGTGACCATCGGAGAAAGGCCCCAGAGTGCCTGAGTTGTTGGCAACCTTCCTGGGTGGGCGTTTTTCCAACACTTATAATATGAAAAGATTTACATAATTACAAATATAGCAAAGTAGGATTTGTGTGTAGCAACTTTTAATTTTCTGGGGATCATGGAAGAATAATTCTGATATCCTTTCAATGAAAGGGTGAGTCAGTGAGGTCCAAAGCATTTCAGAGATGGTAATGTTGCTTATTCAGTCATAACTGAAGCTGTACAACCAAACACTATTGCTTTTAAACATACAGTGGTACCTCGGGTTAAGAACTTAATTCATTCCGGAGGTCCATTCTTAACCTGAAACTGTTCTTAACCTGAAGCACCACTTTAGCTAATGGGGCCTCCCACTGCTGCTGCGCCACCAGAGCACGATTTCTGTTTTCATCCTGAATCAAAATTCTTATTCAGAGGTACTATTTCTGGGTTAGCGGAGTCTGTAACCTGAAGCGTCTGTAACCTGAAGTGCCTGTAACCTGAGGTACCTCTGTACCTTGCTTCAAAAGCAGTCCTCAATTCATGCCCAGAACCTATTTTTCTAAACTAAAAATGCAAATTAAGCTGCAGCTACCAAGAACACAATGAGATTACGATGTTCATGCCTGGCTGTCTCCACAACTTGCTTCACATTCCCTCTGAGCCTCAGTCTGAGTTAAAAATTACCTGTCGGTCCCTTATAAAATTCTTAAGGCATTCCTTAAGGTTTGCAGCAAGTTGTTTGAAGTGCATTGCTACTACTTAGAGCAAGTTTGTAGTTACATTATAGGAAAGAGGTGCAGCACACTTTGCAACAGTCCCATTGGCTCTAACAGACTATCAGGAACTAAATGTGCTAAAGATGCTAACTTTCAAACCATGTTGCATATAAATTCTTCCTGGCCACCATGGACCAGTAGACTCAGCTATTCTTAGGGAGACTAAAGTTCTCCCAGAGACTTGAAGGTGGTAAAATAGAGCCATAATTCCCCTTGTGTGCATTAGACACCATACTTCCTCAGTTAAAAAGAAAAAATCTGCCAGCAAGTCTATTGCCCTTCTGGTTTCAGCACTAGTGGTAAGGCAGCGTGACTGACAGCTGTCTAGGGTTGACACCTTTGGTCGGGCAAAATATGGGGCAGGTTGGGGGGCTAAAAATTGTTATAGTTGGTGCAGAAATAACTTCAAAGCAATCCATTAGAATGACACACATGGTTTAGTGTTTTATTCAGTTAAAAGAAAAAAGCACCATGATTTACAAGTGAAAGAAAAACATTGCATATTACATGCACAGCAGGGCTTTGTAATGCTAATTGGATTTCTGCAAACCAAGATGACACATAAGAACATTCAGCACAAAGGCCCAGATGTGCCTGCAATGCTGGGCGCCTTTGGGGCTGTTGGACCAGAGAGGCAGAGCGGGAAAATCCTGATATCCGATTGGTGCATTCCTGGGGCAGTCTGAGGAGGGGTCTGGGCTGGGTCCCCCCTTAATCCTAGGTGCTGATTGTGTCTGCACATTTTACCTTGTATCTCAGGTTCTACAAAAGCTAGACATGTAACTTTTTTAGAGGAAGGCTGGAAGCTGGGGATTATTGCTCATCTGGGGAGGGGGCAACTGCACCCTTGTCCTCCCCTACCCCGAAGAACTCCCAGTGCCCTTCAACACTTCCTGCTTGAGGCAAATGAAAATGGATGTACGTGTTCTAGCCCATCATACCTGATTTTCCAGTGACAATCCTGGAATTATGAAAGCCACTCCAGCTTCTGATAAATAAAATTCATTTATTGGTGTGTGTATTTCTTTTTATAAATCTACCAATGAATAGAATGAAATGGGGATTAAGGGGCTTTTCTCAGGATGGTGAAGAGTGTGTTTGCTATGTCCTGTTGGTGCAGTGGGGAGTCACTCACCCTTCTGATGGGAAATGCCCTGTGGGGGTGAGATAAAAAATGTGAGGTCAAGCAGGATCGGTTGGTGGTGAGAAATGTCCCTATTTTCATCTGAGGAATGCTAGAGAGTATGAGCACACATGTTGGGCTAAATTTCAATTGGCGACATATATTGGCTATGTATATGGCTTTTCTGGTTGTGCTTCCTGCCTAGATCTCCCCAACAGGCTATTATGTACAGGTGAAACTCAGAAAATTAGAATATCGTGGAAAAGTTCATTTATTTCAGTAATTCAACTTAAAAGGTGAAACTAATATATGAGATAGACTCATGACATGCAAAGTGAGATATATCAAGCCTTTATTTGTTATAATTGTGATGATTATGGGGTGCAGCTGATAAAAACCCCAAATTAACAATATCAGAAAATTAGAATATTAAATGAAAACCGCAAAACAAGGATTGCAAATAGAGCAATATTGGACCTCTGAGAAGTAGAAGCATGCACTTGGCACTTGGTTTGGACCCCTTTTGCATCAATTACTGCCTCAATGTGGCGTGGCATGGATGCTATCAGCCTGTGGCACTGCTGAGGTGTTATGGAAGACCAGGATGCTTCAATAGCAGCCTTCATCTCTTCTGCATTGCTCGGTCTCATGTCTCTCATCTTTCTCTTGGCAATGCCCCATAGATTCTCTATGGGGTTCAGATCAGGCGAGTTTGCTGGCCAATCAAGCACAGTAATCCCATGGGCACTGAACCAGGTTTTGGTACTTTTGGCAGTGTAGGCAGCTGCCAAGTCCTACTGGAAAATGAAGTCAGCAACCCCATAAAGCTCGTCTGCAGAAGGAAGCATGAAGTGCTCCAAAATCTCCTGGTAGACAGCCGCATTGACCCTGGACTTAATGAAGCACAGTGGACCAACACCAGCTGATGGCATGGCTCCCCAAATCAACACTTCACACTGGACTTCAAGAATCTGGCATTGGAAACTTCACACTGGACTTCAAGCATCTGGCATTGTGTGCCTCCCCATTCTTCCTCAGATTCTGAGTCCTTGGTTTCCAAATGAGATGCAAAAGTTGCTCTTATCAGAAAAGAGGACTTGGGACCACTGAGCAACAGACCAGTTCTTTTTATTTTCTCTTTAGCCCAGGCAAGATGCTTCTGACGCTGTTTCTTGTTCAGGAGCTGCTTGACAAGAGGATACAACATTTGAAGCCCATCTCCAGGAGCCGTCTGTGTGTGGTGGCTCTTGATGCACTGACTCCAGCCTCAGTCCACTCCTTGTGAAAGTCCCCAACACGTTTGAATGGTCTTTTCCTGACAATCCTCTCCAGGCTGCGGTCATCCCTGCTGCTTGTGCACCTTTTCTGCCACACTTTTCCCTTCCGCATAACTTTCCATTAATGTGTTTCGATACAGCACTTTGGAAACATCCAACTTCTTCTGCAATTACTGTTTGAGGCTTTCCTTCCTTATGGAGGGTCTCAATGAGGGTTTCTGCACAACTGTCAGGTCAGCAGCCTTCCCCATGATTGTGCTTCCTACTGAACCCATTGCAGATGTTATGGATTGAATAGCTACTGCACCTTTTCACAATATTCTAATTTTCTGAGATTGTTAATTTGGGGTTTTTATCAGCTGCACCCCATAATCATCACAATTATAACAAATAAAGGCTTGACATATCTCGCTTTGTATGTCATGAGTCTATCTCATATATTAGTTTCACCTTTTAAGTTGAATTACTGAAATAAATGAACTTTTCCACAATATTCTAATTTTCCAAGTTTCACCTGTAGGCCTTAAACAGTGCAAAGCTCTCCTTTCATACATCTTTGAGGGGGATGACCATTTTAAAATGCAGTCATTATTTAATGTTGTGCTTAATTACCAATGAAAATAAGAATCTTGAAAATTGTGAAGTGAAATGCAGAGGAAAGCTGGAAAACAACTGATAGTGAAATGCACAAATAACCTTTCTACTTAGCAATGCTATGCTTCTTTGTAATTTCATTTTGCATTCTTCATTTCATTACAATTGAGTTTGGTCTTTGCCAAAACTCATATCTAGCCTTTAATTGATTCTTCCCGTGCCTTCCGACAATTGTGGGCCTTCTAATCCATTCAGAATCTTCATTGAACTGTGACCTCCTTTTTTGCTTCTTCTCGCCTCTTTTGTGTGTGATGGCTGCATTCATATTTATGTGTGTTTACGTAGTATTTGAATCTGAATCTAGTAGTGTGAGCTAGTTTCCAGGCCCAACCTACACATGAAGTAGAACAGGATTTTATAGTTTGGAGGTGGTAGAACAAACAAAATCATTTCAGACTGCAGGTGGAAGAATTACATTTTGGAATACTTTCCCATACAAAAAGCTCCCTGATATTTAATAAAGTGGAGCAATGGGGATAATGTATTTTTGCATTCTCCAGTCCTTTATGTGCTCGTTTTTTTTTTACTTGCAGGCAAATTACTGTTACTATTTTACATCAGGCAGCATTCTAAAATTGTATCCTGCCCCATCTAAATTCTGAAGTTGTACAGTCCAAAATTTGATTTCCTCAGCTATGGTTATTTTCAGACGGGTTGTGTTTGTCTCTTATGTGTCATGCGGCCTCTTAAAAACTAAAAATTGCTATGGCACAAGTTTTTGTGGATGACAATCCACTTAATCAGATACATTCTCCAAAATTGCAGGTAGAGTACACACAGATGGGAGGGGGGCAATTGTAAATAGAAATCCCTCACAAAGCAGCTACTCCCCAGCAATGCCAGCCATACAATAGGAGAGCCAGACTCAGGTGCCAGCTATGTCCCAATACCTACTCTGGCAGCACTATTGTGGGGTATATAGTCATGTTGCCTTCTGCAATGGGGGCCTGTTTTTCTAGTATCTGTTTAACCTCCAGAAAGTTAATCCTGAATCAAAGTCATTATCAGATGGAACTGAGCCAGGTCCCAGCACTCATCAATTGAAGGGAACAATTTGCACCATTAAAAAGCACCACACTGGTGACAATATTGAAGTTCAGTTTGTGGCAAGAGGTTTGTGGTTGTTCATTCACATATGGAAGCCCCCCGTTGCTGCTGTTGTCCAGAATAAACTTATCTAAACCATAGTTGTATTGTAAGTGTTTTCTCATAATGAATTTGTGAACCATCTAACTTCTTTTCAGTTAGATATTGTTTCAGATATTGCTTTCATCAGGTTTCAAATTATGAATCAAGTATCTATTTACAGGGGAACAAAATGCTATGATGTGTTGTCTAGGATCACTATCAGATCACATATTCATCAGTGCCAAAATGTGAGAAAGATCTAGGGCCACCTTTCTCACTCTTGAGTCCCCAGATTAAACATTTGAATAAATAAGCAAATTTTAATACAAATTGGCTTTGTGGGGGCATTAGAAACACTCAACAATGATTTTGTATGTTTAGGTGGCTAAACTGTGTGTGTGCCTGAGGGCCTCACTCCTGCCACTCACCACCTGGCCCAGGGCGGGGCCTGACAGGCCTTACAAGGACGGTTGCCGCTGCTGCTGTTGCTGCCTTGGAGGACTCAGAACAGCGCAGAGTTCTTTTTAAGCCGATCTCAGTGATCACAGGGAGGAGGATGGATTTCTGAAAAATATAGTCAGCATGGATTTCTGAAAAATAAGTCATGTCAGACTAGCCTGATCTCGTTTTTGGACAGAATTACAAGCCTGGTAGATGAAGGGAACACAGTGGATGTAGCCTACCTTGATTTCAGCAAGGCATTTGACAAGGTGCCCCATGATATTCTTGTAAAGAAGCTGGTAAAATGCGGTCTTGACTATACTACCACTCAGTGGATTTGTAACTGGTTGACTGACCGAACCCAAAGGGTGCTCATCAATGGTTCCTCTTCATCCTGGAGAAGAGTGACTAGTGGGGTGCCACAGGGTTCTGTCTTGGGCCCGGTCTTATTCAACATCTTTATCAATGACTTGGATGATGGACTCAAGGGCACCCTGATCAAATTTGCAGATGACACCAAAGTGGGAGGGGTGGCTAACACCCCAGAGGACAGGATCACACTTCAAAACGACCGTGACAGATTAGAGAACTGGGCCAAGACAAACAAGATGAATTTTAACAGGGAGAAATGTAAAGTATTGCACTTGGGCAAAAAAAAAACGAGAGGCACAAATACAAGATGGGTGACACCTGGCTTGAGAGCAGTACATGTGAAAAGGATCTAGGAGTCTTGGTTGACCACAAACTTGACATAAGCCAACAGTATGATGCGGCAGCTAAAAAAGCCAATGCAATTCTGGGCTGCATCAATAGGAGTATAGCATCTAGATCAAGGGAAGTAATAGTGCCACTGTATTCTGCTCTGGTCAGACCTCACCTGGAGTACTGGGTCCAGTTCTGGGCACCACAGTTCAAGAAGGACACTGACAAACTGGAACGGGTCCAGAGGAGGGCAACCAAAATGGTCAAAGGCCTGGAAACGATGCCTTATGAGGAACGGCTAAGGGAGCTGGGCATGTTTAGCCTGGAGAAGAGGAGGGTAAGGGGTGATATGATAGCCATGTTCAAATATATAAAAGGTTGACACATAGAGGAGGGAGAAAGGTTGTTTTCTGCTGCTCCAGAGAAGCGGACACGGAGCAATGGATCCAAACTACAAGAAAGAAGATTCCACCTAAACATTAGGAAGAACTTCCTGACAGTAAGAGCTGTTTGACAGTGGAATTTGCTGCCAAGGAGTGTGGTGGAGTCTCCTTCTTTGGAGGTCTTTAAGCAGAGGCTTGACAGCCATAAGTCAGGAGTGCTCTGATGGTGTTTCCTGCTTGGCAGGGGGTTGGACTCGATGGCCCTTGTGGTCTCTTCCAACTCTATGATTCTATGATTCTAGGAGGAGTTACGCTAAGACCAGACCATGTAATTACTGAGGAGGCATGCTTAATCGTTGTTTGAAGACTATTCCTGTGTCCAGGTCTGGTCCTGACTGGAATCAGCAAGGGAAACCCACATGAGCTGAAAGTGTTGCTGTGCAATGCCAGGTCAATGATGAATAAAACCACTGCCATCCACAACCTGATTGTGGATAGAGGATTTGACCTGGCATGTGTGACAGAGACCTGGTTGGATGAAGCAGATGGGCCTGTCCTTGCCGCTGCTTGTCCACCAGGTTTCTCTTATGCACAGCAACCCAGGCCTTGTGGGGGGGAGGGGGGTTGCAGTGATTTTCAGGAAGTCGCTAGTTTGCACCAGGCGTCCTATTGGGAAGACCCAGTTCTCTGAGTATATGTTCTGGAAGTTGGGCAATAGGGGCAGTACAGGATTCCTTTTTGTGTACCGACCTCCCCGCTGCACCAAGGATTCCCTGCCTGAGCTGCTTCCGGTCGTGGCGGATGTTCTCCTGGAGACACCTAGTTTGGTTGTCCTAGGGGATTTCAACATCCATGCCGACACGACCTTACAAGGGGCCGCTTGGGACTTCGTGGAAAGCATGGCCTCCATGGGGCTGTCCCTGAATAAGTCTGGCCCAACCCATAGCCACGGACATACCTTGGACCTGGTGTTCACCTCTATGGATGTTGGTGATCTGACATGAAGTAAAAGTGAAACGAAAGAAGTGTCATGGTCAGATCACTTCTTTTTTTAAAAAATAATAATATTTATTGCTTTTAAACCTTACAAAAAGAAGAAAAGAAAAAAAAGAAGAAAAGGAGAAGAAAAGAAAAAAAGAAAACAATACAATACAATATATAAACAATACAGAACGCAACATTAACATTAACACATTAAACAAAACAAGAGCAAAAACAATTCAAAAAACACACATCATACCATCTCAATATCATCTTTCATTCCCTTGTTTCATCGACCTCCTCTCACCTACCTTTTTGTATTCCATTTCTATTAACTGTTTCAGCAAATCCTTTCCATCTTTCTCTATTTTCTGTCATGTAATTATCTTAACATATTTTAACCTTATTTTCCATTAATACTATAATACTTATTTATACTTAATTCCTTAAAATATTTCTACTAAAGCCATATAATTCCCTTCCAACATTTTTCTAACACTCATTAATTTTACATTATTTCCATATATAGATTTTAAGCTTTTTCCAATATTCTTCCACCGTCTCTTCCCCCTGGTCTCGGGTTCTGCCAGTCATTTCCGTCAATTCTGTATAGCCCATCAACCTGGTGATCTTCTGTCCGAGGCTCTTAACTCTTTTCCAGGTCCCTTCTGCAAGTCTTCTTCATAGTTATACATGCACATTACTTTGTCTTCTCCTGATCTTGTTCTTATTTTCCTTCCTTTGATGCTAAAAAGTAGATCTCCGGGAAATTCCCATCTAGCAATGATTTTATTCCTTCTCGACAAGTCAGCCAAATCTCCATAGTTAGAACTGAAATTCAAAAGATATTTCCAGTCGTGTTTCAAAGTTCCTCCAAGTCTGGCAGTCCCCACAACTCCAGTCTCCTCCTGACCCAAGTCCAGGTCCCAAAGGTCAGTAAACCCCTGCATAAGGGGATCTATCCAACTTTCTTTCTCCAGTCCAAGCGGGGCTCCAATCCTAAAAGTCTGACTTTCTCTAAATTCAGTCTTGAAAGGCATCAACTTATAATCATCAAATTGCAACTGTAAGGCTGGGGCTCTCTCCCTCTCCATTTGTGCCACTTTAGGTTCCACAACAAAAACTTTCTCCCCCGCCTTCTTCTCAATTTGCCATGTCAAAATAAATCCCTGTATCGATTCCTGAATAGTTTCTGTATTGATATTGACTTTTTGTGCCAAATTAGTCACTTTTTGTTCCAAGTGTGATGGCCTGGGATTCTGATTCTGAGAGTGAACCGGAGGAATCCCAGCCGGCACAGGAGTCCCCACCTCCAGGGCCGGCTGAACTGGGGCAAGGCCTAGATTCTGAGGAGCCTGCACCTGTGCCAGATCCTCAGGAGCAGGCACCAGGTGAAACCATTCTGGCCCCAGAGGTGCTTGAGGACTCAGTGTCTACAGGTGAGCCTTCCCCGGGGCCCAGTAACCCTTCGGCCTCTCCTGAACTGCAGAGGCTTAGGGCAGAGAGGCGAAGGGAACTGGTTTCTCCCAGGAGGAGTGCTCGCCTTAAGGCCAGGAGAGGCGGGGCTCCTGGGGGCCGGGACCGCCCCTGGCCTTAGAGAAGATAAAGGGCAGTCAGCCCGGTCCCAGGTTGCGGGAGCAACGTCGTCATTGAAGAGCTGTTTTGGCCAGCATCCAGTCCTGTTCCTCCAGTGTTCCTGTTCCCCGCCCGGCTACCTGCTTCTGATCTTCGAGTGTTCCTGTCCCCGCCCGGCTCCCTGTTTCGGACCTCACCTCGCACTTTGTGGACTAGCTCCAGGCTAGTGACTTAGGACTGAACTTTGACTACGGTAACAGTAACCTTCCCCCCGGGACCAGCACAGTTTGCTCCCGCCACACCCGCACTCCCCCTTCGTTGGGGTGCGTTCGGGAACAGCCAGAGGCCATGGTTGACCAGGCAGCTGCGCTGGTGGCATTGGCCCAGGAGAACCAGGCCTTGACCCACACCGTTCAGCAGTTAAGCGATGTGGTTGCGGCGGTTCAGCAACGGTTGGAAACCTTTACAGATCATGGGGCCGACGCCCCAGCTCCAGGCAAGTACCCAGTGGCTTTGCCAGAGAAATTTGATGGGACCCTGGCCAGTTTTCCCATGTTCTTCGCCCAGGCCAAGTTGTATATTCAGGGGCGAGCCCGGAACTTCCCTGACGACCGCACCAAGGTGCACTTTCTGATCAGTTTGTTACAGGACCAGGCGGCCAAGTGGGCTTTGCCACTGCTCCGGCAAGACTCTCCTTTGTTAACGGACTATGTGGGATTTTGTAACCACTTAGAGACTGTGTTTGGCAACCCTCTGAAGGAGAGCCAAGCCAATCGGGCGATTCGTCAGTTGAGACAGGACAAGTCCACAGCCGCCGCCTACGCCACAGAATTTCGGCTGTTGGCACAAGACTTGTCTTGGAATGACTCTGCACTACGGGACCAGTATCTGGAGGGACTGTCGGACGAGATACTGGACCAGTTGGCCATGATGGAGCGTCCCACCACGCTGGACGCCCTCATTCAGCGGAGCCTGCAGATAGACGATCGGTTGGAGGACCGTCGCCAGGCCCGGGACCGCCAGCACCCCCGGCTCCTAGCGCCCATCCTTCCCAACAGGTCCACGCCCACAGCCGAGTTGCCAGTCGAGCCAACGCAGCTCGGGGCTGTGCGACCTCGCCTCTCCCCCTCGGAGAAGACGCGGCGTCGGGAGGGAAACCTGTGTCTTTACTGCGGTGGGAGTGGACATTACGCCCGTTCCTGTCCCAGGAAAATGCCAGTCGCAGGAAAACCACCAACCTCTGTAGCCGAAGGCCCTAGCAACGTGGGGTCCCAAACCATGCAAGAGGGGCCCTCACCAGTGGAGTTGCGACATCTCATGGTTCCAGTGCGTCTCTACCCTCCAGGTGGGCCCTGGATTCTTACCCACGCTCTGGTAGATTCGGGGGCAACCCGCTCCTATATGGACGCTGCCTTTGCCGCTCATCATCAGGTGCCACTTCAGAACAAGCCAGAACCGGTACAGGTGGAGGCAATCGACGGACGGCTCCTGCGTTCGGGTGCCGTCACTCGGGAGACCCAGCCCTTGGTCCTGTGTCTCCAGCAGCACCGGGAGGTGCGAACTTTGGACATTGCCTCCATGCCCCGGTTCCCCCTGGTGCTTGGTATGGACTGGTTGGAGACTCACAATGTTCAGATTGACTGGGTTAATCGGACTGTGCACTTCCCAGACCCATGCCCCCATGCTCGGTCCGAGATGCTAGCGGCCGCACCCACGGAGGAGGCAGCACCCACGCTCCCAGCCGTGTACCGGGACTACCAAGACGTGTTCGAGGAACGGGGGGCAGACCAGCTGCCGCCGCATCGGTCTTTTGACTGCGGCATAGACCTCCAGCCCGGAGCGCCCCTGCCGGTGAGTCGCTTATACTCTCTAACAGAGCCAGAGCGCGAAGCTTTGCAGGACTTCCTGCGCAAGAACCTGGAGCGTGGGTTCATTAGGCCTTCTACCTCACCCACCGCTGCGCCAGTACTCTTCGTTAAGAAGAAATGTGGGGAGCTTCGCCTTTGCCATGATTACCGGGCCCTGAACAAAATTACCATCCCGGACCGGTACCCCTTGCCCCTTATTTCGGAGTTGCTGGAGCGGGTGCAAGGGGCGCAGATGTTCACCAAGCTTGACCTCCGGGGGGCCTACAATTTAATTAGGATCCGAGCCGGGGATGAGTGGAAGACAGCATTCGGGACCCGGTACGGGCAGTTCGAATACCTGGTTATGCCCTTCGGATTGTGCAACGCGCCCGCTGTGTTCCAACGGTACATCAACCACGTGTTCCAGGACTTGCTGGACAAGTACGTGGTGGTGTACCTGGATGACATTTTGATTTTCTCCCGTGACCCGGCTCGCCACGAGGGTCATGTCCGGACCGTGCTGCAGCGCTTGCGGGAGCACCGCCTGTATGCGAAGCTCAGCAAGTGCGAGTTCCATCAGCAGACAGTGGATTTTCTGGGTCACCGACTCTCTCCAGATGGGGTGCAGATGGATCCTGGGAAGGTGGCAGCGGTTCGGGAATGGGCGGCACCTCGGAACCGCAAGGACCTACAGCGTTTCCTGGGGTTCGCCAACTATTACCGGACCTTCATTGCGGGTTACGCTCGTCGCACTACCCCATTGACCCGGCTACTGCGCCCCAAGACGCCGTTTTCCTGGGACAGCGAGGCAGAGGAGGCGTTTCAGGGGTTGAAGGCCTGTTTCCAGAGAGCGCCGATCTTGCAACATCCGGATCCTTCTCGACCCTTTGTGGTAGAGACTGACGCCTCCAGTACGGCTCTCGGTGCCGTCTTGTCTCAGCAGTACGGACCTGATGCGCCACTCTTACCCTGCGCCTTTTATTCCCGCCAGCTCCTGCCGGCGGAGCGTAACTATACTGTATGGGAGCGGGAACTACTGGCCATCAAGGTGGCTTTTGAGGTCTGTCTCTCATCTGCCTACCACCCACAGACTGATGGCCAGACGGAACGGGCGAACGCGGTGCTGGAACAGTACCTCCGGTGCTACTGCAGCTACCAGCAGGATGACTGGGTCGACCACCTAGCATTGGCGGAGTTCGCTTACAACAATGCGGTGAATGCATCCACCCAGCAGACCCCGTTCCAGGCCAGTTACGGTTTTCATCCACGGTTGTTTCCGGATGTGCTGCCGGCATCTGCGGTCCCTGCGGTGACAGAGTGGCTTCAGGAGCTCCAGTCCCAGCAACAGCTGTTGATGGAGCAGCTGCGCCAGGCCAAGGAGGCGTACAAGGTCCAGGCCGACCGCCACCGCCAGGTGGGGCCAGAACTCCACGTCGGTGACCTGGTATGGCTCTCCACTCGCCACCTCCACCCTTCTCGACCTTCGCGGAAGCTGGACGCCCGTTTCACCGGCCCGTTCCCTATCGTGAACCAGGTCTCGCCTGTGGCATTCCGTCTCCAGTTGCCCGCAACCCTGAAGGTTCACCCGGTATTCCACAGGTCCCTTCTGAGTCCGGTGGCCCCACCCGACGAGTTCCACCCGGACCGTCCCCGACCGCAGCCAGTTTTGGTTCAGGGAGAGCCTGAGTACGAGGTGGAACGCATTCTGGACTCCTGATACCGCAGGGGAAAGCTGCAGTATCTCATTGACTGGAAGGGGTATGGGCCGGAGGACCGTTCCTGGGAACCAGCGGCCAACGTCCACGCGCCTGCCTGCCTCCGAGAGTTCCATGCGGCGTACCCCAGCAAGCCGGGTCCAGACCCTCGATTAAGGGGGGGGCCTGGGAGGGGGGATGGTGTGATGGCCTGGGATTCCGATTCTGAGAGTGAACCGGAGGAATCCCAGCCGGCACAGGAGTCCCCACCTCCAGGGCCGGCTGAACTGGGGCAAGGCCTAGATTCTGAGGAGCCTGCACCTGTGCCAGATCCTCAGGAGCAGGCACCAGGTGAAACCATTCTGGCCCCAGAGGTGCTTGAGGACTCAGTGTCTACAGGTGAGCCTTCCCCGGGGCCCAGTAACCCTTCGGCCTCTCCTGAACTGCAGAGGCTTAGGGCAGAGAGGCGAAGGGAACTGGTTTCTCCCAGGAGGAGTGCTCGCCTTAAGGCCAGGAGAGGCGGGGCTCCTGGGGGCCGGGACCGCCCCTGGCCTTAGAGAAGATAAAGGGCAGTCAGCCCGGTCCCAGGTTGCGGGAGCAACGTCGTCATTGAAGAGCTGTTTTGGCCAGCATCCAGTCCTGTTCCTCCAGTGTTCCTGTTCCCCGCCCGGCTACCTGCTTCTGATCTTCGAGTGTTCCTGTCCCCGCCCGGCTCCCTGTTTCGGACCTCACCTCGCACTTTGTGGACTAGGAAAGCAGACAGCATATCTGCTAAATAAGTCTTCTGGGAAAACAACCTTGTCAGTGGCTAAATTTCTTTTCCTGGCACTCAAGTGTCGGAAACGTATAATTGAATGCTTTGACGTGGGTTATCTGTGAGAGGTCTAGTACTGTGGCCCTACCTTACTTATGTACCTTATGTAACTTATGATGTTATAGTTTATAATTATTGTGTAATGTTTTAATTCTGACTATCGGTCGAATAAAGAAATTGATTGATTGACTTTGTGGACTATCTCCAGGCTAGTGACTTAGGACTGAACTTTGACTACGGTAACAGTAACCTTCCCCCCGGGACCAGCACACCAAGTTATCAATTTTTATAGTCCTCGCATCCGTCTTCTTATGAAGCTGTTCCAGTGAATCATTAATCTTACATAATGCAACCACTAAGGCTTCTTCTGTCAACATTCTTAACGGTCCAAGGTCAATCCCAGATTCCTACAGTTTTATCTTGCAGGTGGAAATTTCCCCAGCTCAGCTCTTGTAACAATTTCAAAGGCTTCCTCTAGGGGGAAACAGTTTCTATTTGTATCAATCCTTTTAAGCACAGTTCAAACAATAAAGTTAGTTTCAATTTTCAATTACTTTTACTCCTTTTTAAATGCAGAAGGAGGCAATGGAAACAATGTATTTCTCTTCTTTAACTTACTGTCAGCAAACGATCTATTCACAGTCAATGAGCATATCCAAAACGTCAATCTTACTAGCAGCCCGTTTCCAGGTTCAGAGCGGTGGTAATTTGACTTTCTTCACTCTCTCCTGCAGGCTTACGCGATCTTAAATTTCCCCCCTCTTCTCCTGCTTCCAAGGGGGGTTTGATGATTTAACCGATGGAAGTTTAATCCTTTATGAGAGACTTTCCAAGGCTTTAGCTTGCAGCCTCTTTGCTTCAATCTATTTGCAAAAGGGGGGGGCGGACTTCCTGTTTGAAACCTCCCCGTTCGGTGCCAATTTAAGACGTTTAAAATCCAATTTTCTGTTCTACTCACGGGTAGTTGTTTTAAGATCAAATTGTCCACAGGAAAAAGTCAGCGCTCTCCGGCAACAGCAATGCGGCTTCACTCCGTGAAAGAAGCAGTCGATTCAAAGCACCGCGCCACTCACCCCACGTCGCTCCGGATCCCCGAAACCGGGGAGGCGCAAAAGGTGCCAGCCGAATCCCACGTCCACAAGCTTCTCCCGCCTGTGGTTTTTAGTGGTTCTCCGCCTTCGCCGTGGCGGCCAGACCCTGATTTCCACGGAGCGGATTCCTCCCGATCAGAGGAATTCTGCCATTGCCTGAGGCGCTAACCCGGAAAACCTCTTGGTCAGATCACTTCTTGGTGCAACAGGATTTCTCCACGACCCTTCCCCTCTGCAGGGAGGTGGGACTGATTCGGATGGTCCACCCCCCACCACTTAATGGATCCAAACGGTTTCCAGAGAGTGGTAGGGGATGCTTTATCCCATGTTGATGGCCTTTCAACTGATTCCCTGGTGGCCTGCTGGAATGTGGAGTTAACCAGGGCTATTGACTATTTGGCTCCGAAGTGCCTTCTCCGATTGCATGGAGCCCAGACAGCCCCGTGGTTTTCCACGGATCTGAGGGCAATGAAACAATATTTGAGACAGCTAGAGTGCTGGTGGTGGATAACTCATTCTGAAGCTGACCAGACACAGGTTAGAGCTCAATGTCGAGCCTACCAAGTGGCGGTAGTGACGGCGAAGAAGACTTTCTTAACCACCTCTATTGCATCTGCAGAAAACAGCAGCAGGAGACTTTTTCAGGTGGTTCACAATTTAGCAGAACCACCTTCTACACCGGGGCCCAGCACAGGCCACACGATCTCCTGCAATGATTTTGCAAAGTTTTTTGCAGATAAAGTCGCTCAGATTCGGGAAGAGGTAGACTCCACCGTGGGAGCAGGGCTGGGGCAGGAGAGTGCTAGAGTTCTGTCTGGTCCTGTTACATGGGATCAATTCCAATCTGTTACCTCCAAGGTTGTGGACAGGCTGCTTGGACAAGTGAAACCAACCACCTGTCTCCTAATAAAAGCTAGCCGGGAAGGGCTGGGCAATGGGCTTCGTGGGGTGAAAGAGGTGGTTATCAAACCACTTCTTAAAAAAACCATCTTTAGATGATGCCAATATGGCCAACTATTGCCCAGTCTCAAATCTTCCATTCTTGGGCAAGGTGATTGAGCGAGTGGTTGCTGAACAACTCCAGGCACGCCTGGAAAAAGCAGACCATTTGGATCCCTTCCTGTCAGGATTCAGGCCCCATCATGGGACTGAAACTGTCTTGGTCGCACTGGTCGATGATCTCCAGTGGGCTAGGGACAAAGGTGAGAGCTGTTTCCTAGTTCTGCTGGATCTCTCAGCGGCTTTTGACACCATCGACTGTAACATCCTTCTGGACCGTCTAGAGGGGCTGGGAGCTGGGGCACTGTTATACAGTAGTTCCGCTCCTTCCTCCTGGGCCGTATTCAGAAAGTGGTGGTGGGGGATGAGTGTTCAGACCCCTGGACTCTCACTTGTGGGGTGCCTCGGGGTTCTGTCCTCTCCCCCATGCTTTTCAACATCTACATGCCGCTGGGAGAGATCATCAGGGGGTTTGGGCTGGGTGTTCATCAGTATGCAGATGATACCCAGCTCTACCTCTCTTTCAAATCAGAACCAATGAAGGCGGTGAAGGTCCTGTGTGAGTGTTTGGAGGCGGTTGGATGGCGGCTAACAGATTTGAGGTTGAATCCTGACAAGACAGAAGTACTATTTTGGGGGGACAGGGGGCGGGTTGGTGTGGATGACTCCCTCTTCCTGAATGGGGTAACTGTGCCCCTGAAGGACCAGGTGAGCAGCCTGGGAGTCATTTTGAACTCACAGCTGTCCATGGAGGCACAGGTTAATTCTGTGTTCAGGGCAGCTGTTTACCATCAGGTACGCAGGCTGAGACCCTACCTGCCCGCAGATTGTCTCACCAGAGTGGTACATGCTCTGGTTATCTCTCGCTTGGACTACTGCAATGCGCTCTATGTGGGGCTACCTTTGAAGGTGACCTGGAAACTGTGGGATGTGAAACACAAGAGCAGTCAAGTACAACATTCCTAGAGTGAACATGTTTACACATGGGGAGGAATGTTTGTCCAGCCAGCAGGTAAACATCCTGTTTCCTTCTGGGCTGGGAAAGACTTTCTCTGCATGTGACTGGAGGTGGGTGTGGCCTCACCTGTGCAGGTAACGACAAAAGCACAGGGCAGGGCAGCCATCTATCTCTCTTTCTCCACATGCATTGAAGAAACAACATCTACTAAGCCAAAGATGCTTTCTTGGCTTCCAGCCAAGAGAGGACAAAGGGACTGTCTTCTTATGAGATAGATTCCAAGTGCATGTTACTTCATTAAGCTAAGTCTGCCTTCTGGGATCTGATTGTCAACTGAATGTGAGTAAACTCTTTTTATACTTTTGTAAAAGACTGTGTTGTCCCTTATATTTTATGAGGGAATAAGGGGGAAAGCGTGTTCTCCTTCATGGAGAGCACGTGTTGCGGTGGGGGCCGCCAGGACATTCCAAAGTTGGGGGGCGGGCTAATTGATCGTTGGCCACTGATGTGATTGGGGCTTCCCTTGTTGTTGGGAAGAAGTTAATGTTGCCATTTATTGATTGACAGCCAGAAATAGTAAAACTCCTTGCTCGAGGTTAGGGCTTCCTCTTTTCGCCCGTGCATCGAATTGATCACAGCGAAGGGAGACGGTTGTATTTTTCTACTAATTACACATTATCCTTGTGTCTTTGGCCTGCTTTAATTGCGTTAGCTCTATTTAATTCTTAATTTTGTCCTTTGATTAAGTTTCCTCTCTGTGTAATAATTATTAATTTTATTTTAATTTTCCCTCTCTCCTTCTAAAATTTTTACCCTTCATTCCCACCCCCCTTAGTCTTTTAATTTTCCCCTATCCCCCCCTCCGCCCCCACTGTAGCTTACCTTAACGTTTGGAGGCACTAGGCCTCTGCGAAGTGCGCCCAGCCGCAGGGCCCAGCTGCCTAGGCCTGGCTCCTGGTTGGACGAAGGGCCTTTTTTCGGCAGCGCCTGGTGCCGCGCTGAAGCGGGGGTGCCTCCGGCCCTGCTGGGCCTTCTTAGGCTTTCCCGCCCTCCCGCACACACCCCCGCCGATTTCCGAGGCCGGATTTGGCCTTCTTTTGTCCTCGGCGGCCCTCCCTGCGACGCGGGGAGGCCTGGTGTCTGGCGGGGCTGCAGGCAGGCAGGCGCGGCCTAACTTGGGCCTGGGTGCAGGTCCGTTGTGTTCAGCCGCCTTTCCCTGCTCCGTTTTGGCGGGAATGCCATTTTCCGGGCTTCAATTGCTCACGCAGGCCATCTAGTGGCTGTTCTGAGGCACTGCAGCCTGTTTTATTATTGCTTTATTGCAGCCTCCCTGATTTAAATTGCTCATGCACACCCTCTAGTGGCCGTTCTGAGCCACTGCAGCCTGTTTTATTATTGCTTTATTTAGGCTCATAATTGCTGCCATCTGGTGGCCGTTCTGAGCATTGCTGCCTCCCTGATTTAATTATAAAGAAATACTTTAGACTGTTAACTGCTGCCACTTTGTGGACATTCTGTGCATTGCAGCCTGTTGTTTTATTTTAGTACAGGGAAGCTAATTTGCTGCCAGCTAGTGGCCAATAAAGGAAAAGGCACCTTCTGGTTAATTGGATGCTCCTTAATTAAGTAGCTTACTGTTTTATTTTGGTTCATTTTGTGATCGCCAGGTATCTGGGGTGCATTAACTTCTTTTCTCGTGTTGATATTTCTTTTTCTTGGTAGCCATCATGTCTCCGAAGAGAGTCCCAGCGCAGCCTGCCTTGACCGTTCCACCTAAAAGGACCATTCGGGGACCTTCTCAGTCGCTTCGATCCCCCTCGACTGGTCAAGCCTCAGGGTGTCTGCAATCTTTGGTTTCGAGCCTGGCGGGTGATCCAGCTGCTTTGGCTCGCTTTGCTTCTGAAGTAGATAGCCTGATCCAACGCTGTAGCGCCGGGCCTAGCCAGTAACCAGCGGTGACCACTGCGGCTGCAGTTTCTTCACTTTCTGATTCCGCATCTAGCGATGAAAATGATCTGCCCATGTCTGGTGTTTTGTTTTCTGATTCTCAGTTTTCTCGGAATGCGGGCTCAGCCCCTGCAGTCACACGCGGGAGGGCAGAACCCCTTCTCGGCGCACAACTGGGAGGGGGCGACGGGGAAAGGCCCCTTCTAGGCGTGGGGGGTCTTCTAGGCCAGGGTCAGCTTTGCAACCCTTACCTAGTACCTCCGTGGGTTCTGATCAGTCACCTGCCACCTCTTCTCAGTCTGTCCCAGGCGCTGCACTTCAGGGTCCAGCATCAGAGTCTTCTGAGGAGGACAGCCTACCTATGCCAGCCAAGTCCTCTTCGGGCGGCACACGCCGCCGCAAGAAGTCTTCCGGAAAGCGTGCGAAGAGAAGGCGGAGGGACACCTCCTCTTCATCGACAGGTACATCTTCGCAGAGTTCAGAGTCTGAGTCAGAGGCCGCCTCAGAATTTTATTGGGGTCTGGGAGAATCGGCCTCTGGTTTCCCCAAATGGATTTGGGAGCGGAGGGCCAACTCCCATCAAGCAAAATATGGGGCCACTCAGGAATACTTAAATGGGGTGTTGTTACCTGATATTAAGAAGTCGACTAATTCGGCTAGGGATGTGATCCCAGGGTGTCACCTTTCAAAGAAGTTGAGAAGTAGGATATTGAATGGTCGCTATGTCGACATGTTCAAACTGAGCCCTCCAGTAGACAGTTCGCAGGCCCAAGAGAAGTCAGTTCCATCCTCTAAGAAACGGGCTGCTGATTCTAAAGTGGATAGAACCTTCGAGCGCTGGTTGGATTGTTTCCAGGTTTTTGCCGGGATCATTTCAGCATGTTATCCCAAGAGAGCGCTTCATTTAATTGTCTACCAGTCCATCGTACGTAAGGCATTCGAAATGGCTGGTCAGAATGCTGCCTTTGATTATGATGAGAATTTCAGAAGAAGGGCAGCAAAAATTCCCACGGCCCGATGGGATTGGAGGGATTTGGATGTATGGACCACTTATGTGGCCCCTCAGTTTGAAAAGAAGACCCCTGAACCTCAAAAGCCAAAAACAGGAGGTTTTAAAAAGCGCTTGTATTGCTGGGATTACAGTAAAGGCTCTTGCCAGCAACAACCATGTAGGTTTCCTCATGTCTGCGAAAAATGTGGTGGCAACCACCCGGGCTCCACTTGCTTTGGCGGCCGCCGGCCCTTTCGTGGGGGAAAAGGGGGGGGGTCACAAGCTGCAAAAGCGGCCCCCCCTCAAGCAGCAGCTGGTGCTTCTAAGTGAGGCGGATATGGTTTTAGCTTATACGCCAGTACGGCTTCCAGAATTGGTTCATTGGTTGCAGTTTTACCCTAACCGTGAGGCAGCTGCTTATTTACAGGAGGGCTTTTCTTCTGGTTTTAGGATTCCGGTAGCTACGGTCCCCGTAGCACGGAATCCAGTTAATCAGCAGTCAGTTAGGGAAAGGCATGAAGTGGCACGTAAAAAGATAGAAATTGCCTTACGTCATATGGCAGGCCCCTTCCTGGCTCTTCCTTTCGCTAATCTGCATCTCTCCCCCTTGGGAATTGTTCCGAAGAAAGCCCCCGGGGAATTTCGCCTTATTCATAACTTATCACACCCAGGAGTTCATCAGTAAATGACGCTATCCCCCCGGAGCTTTGTTTGGTAAAATACGCTACTCTTGATCATGCGATCAAGATGATCAGAAAATTTGGGACAGGTGCCCTGCTGGTGAAATGCGACATTGAGTCTGCTTTTCGTTTGTTGCCAATTAATCCTCAGGATTTCTGGCTTTTAGGGTTCCAGTTTGAAGGGGCATTTTATTTTGACAAAGCCATGCCCATGGGCTGCTCAATTTCATGCGCAGCTTTCGAGTGCTTTAGTACTTTTCTCGACTGGGCCTTGCGTTTTAAAACCGGCCTGGATGGGGTGACCCATTTTTTGGATGACTTTTTACTGGCCTCGGCGAGGGACACAGGTGACTGCCTGGCCCTGCTTCAGGCTTTCGCATCTCTTACGGAAGAGTTGGGTGTCCCATTGGCATCGGATAAAACCGAGGGACCTTCCACTCAATTGACTTATTTAGGTATCCAATTGGATACAGTTGCATCTACATCTCGCTTACCTGAGGACAAATTGGTTAATTTGCGAAGGATAATAGAGGAGTTGCTCCCATTACGTAAGGTGACATTGCGTCAGTTGCAGTCCTTATTAGGCCACCTTAATTTTGCATGCAGGGTGGTGGCTCCCGGTCGCCCATTCTGTGCGCGCCTGGCCAGGCTTACGGCCGGCTTGCGTGCCCCTCATCATCGGGTGCAGCTGTCACCTGGTATAAAGGCGGATTTGCAGTTATGGCTTGAATTCTTGAATGAATTCAATGGGGTGTCATTATGGCAGGACACTTTGAACCTCCATAATGACTTCCAAGTGCATTCTGATGCAGCAGGCTCTCTGGGTTTTGGGCTATACTGGAAAGGTCGTTGGTGCGCATTGCCCTGGCCGCCATCGTGGCGAGGGGAGCCTATTACGCGGGACTTAACTTTTCTTGAGTTCTTTCCCATTGCAGTGGCAGTGCACCTGTGGGTCAAGGAATTCAAGGACCATCGAGTCTGTTTCTGGTCCGATAACCAGGCCATTGTGAACGTGTTGGCAAAACAGTCGTCCCGTTCAGCCAGGGTATCGGCCCTTCTCAGGGCTTTTGTTTTGCATTGCCTGTGCTTTAACATTGTGTTTTCAGCACGATTCATCCCTGCCGTTTCTAACGAAATCGCTGATGCTCTGTCCCGTTTTCAGATGCAGCAGTTCAGGTCCCTTGCTCCAGAGGTGAATCTGCTGCCAGAAAATTTCCCGGATCATCTCTGGAACCTTGGCAGCAATTAGTCTTACAGGGAGTAGCCGCGTCCATTTCACCTTCCACTCTGCGCTCATATAATCGAGCTTGGACTGACTTTTAAAAATTTTGTCGTCAGTCTTTGTCTATGGAGATTTTGTCATCTCCTTCTACTTCACAGGTGCTGCAGTATTTGGCGCACCTTTTACAATTTTGTCGAGTGGCCAGGACGCTCAGGATCCAAGCAGCGGCCATCTCCTTTTTCTGTAAAGCCTTCTTTAATAAGGATCCTTCCACCAAATTTGTTGTGCGCAGGGCTCTGGAAGGTTGGGGGAGGCTTGGAACTCGACCCCCTTTGGTAAGAAAGCCTATAACTTTTGATTTGCTTACCAGCATGCGCTCGAAGTTGAGGAGCGTCTGCTGGTCCAGATATGAAGCGCGGCTTTTTTCAGCAGCATTTTCTTTAGCCTTTTTTGGTGCCCTGAGGGTAGGTGAGGTGGTATTGGAGGTCATCCGGGGCAGAGAGTCTAGGGGTTTGCTTTTGCAGGACGTAACTCTATCCCCTTCGGAGGTGGTCCTATCTATCCGGAATTCAAAGACAGACCAGTTAGACGGGGTGCTACTCTTAGGCTCCCCGCCACTGGGGGTAAAGGTCCTTGCCCGGTTAAGGATACCTCCAAATATTTGAACCTTAGGCCTCGGGGGGAGGGTCCCTTCTTTATTCACGAGAATGGTGCCCCATTGGCCAGGCATCAATTTGCCAAGGTAATGCGCAAAGTGATTGCAGCTTGTGGTTTGACGGCAGCAGATTACGCCCCTCATTCTTTCCGCATTGGTGCTGCCACTTCGGCAGCTCATTGGGAGTTGTCTGTAGAAAGAATTAAGAACATGGGTTGTTGGAAGTCTAATGCGTTTCGCGGCTATGTGCATAGCCATCGTTGATTGCTTGTACTTACATTTGCTTGTCTTTCTTAGGTGTGGCGGCTGTTTGCATTTGGATGGTGGGCCACAGCATTGTCCACTGGGCCAGCATCAGAGCGAGGGAGTCTGGACTTGGACCCAGTCTTGGCCTGCCTCATTACGTGCAGGTGTCCTGGCTGACCAGACGTGGAATGCTGTGGGCCGAATTGCTTCCCCTTGTTCGGAAGCACGTGAGGTTGGAAGGGCCCCCTTCAGCTATCGTGCTCCAGTTGGGGGAAAACGATCTGCCCGCCACCACAGACTGTTGTTCTTTACGCTTTACAATTCAAAGGGACTTAGTTGAATTGGCAGAGTTTTTACCGGGTATGAAAGTTTTTTGGTCCCAGTTGCTGCAGAGGCGCACCTGGCGTGGCAGTCGCTGTCCAGCTGCCACTGAAGGAGCCAGAAAGCGCGTTAATAAGGTGGCAATGAAAACAGTCATTGCTCATGGTGGTTCCGTGATTGCGCACCCCAAAGGGACGATGGTGTGCATCTTTCCCCGTTGGGAAATGACACATGGTTAAATTCTGTTGTGTTGGGTTTGAAGGTGGGGTTGCAGTTGTGAGTGGTTGGCGGCGAGCTTGAGTGCTCGGTGGCGGTTAGGCATTGGTTTATGGTTTGGTTGGTTGAGGGGCATGGATTGGCTGTGCCTGCCCCTCTAATGCTGCTGCTGCTGCAAGGGATTCCGTTAAAGGAATTGGGAGCTAACTATTGCTTGTCCACTCTGTCAAGGGGGCTCGGGCCATAGCAATGAGCTCCTGGTTGCATTTGGGGTGAGGGCAGGTTCCCTGCTCCGCGTAACCCCCAAGTGTATTCCCCCATTCTGACTTTCGCATCATGCGGCATGTCAGTCTGTCCCCCATGGTGGGGGCAGATAGTCGCAACCAATGCCTACGCAACCACTCACAAATTTGTATTTTAATAAAGTTGTGGCCAGAATTATGCCAAAAATCTTAAACAAAAACTTCTGTGTGATGGGTGAGTTATTGGGGTGGACCTGGGGACCTCGACACGCAAATACCAGAACAGTTATTATAGAGGCTATAGCGAGCCTGAGCAAACGCATCCGTTGCAAAGTTTAAAATAAGGGGAATGTTACTCTGCTGAAATTGTGGAACTTGTTAACACAAGTTGGATAAGGATATAATCAGACAATATATCCTCTCCTGCATCCCTGAACATTCCCACAGAAATATTATTGGCCCTAAAATGGAAGCAAGAAGAACTACCAACATTAGAAGAATGGAGGATGAAATTGATAGACTACGCAGAATTAGACAAGCTAACAGGAAGGATCCAAGACCGGCGGGACCAGAGGTTTACCGAAGACTGGACTAAATTTACTGAGTATTTGAAAAGTATTTGTGATGATCAGATTACGTTTGTAGGACTACAAGAAGTTCTGTGAGGAGTAATTTAAGAAACATTATAAAAATGGAAAGGGAGAAATGATTTGTTAGAAAAGGTAAAGGCAATATTAAGTTAAGAAGTGCAGGAGAAATAATCAAGACAGAAGACTATCAGAGATGCTGAAGGAAGTCCAAACAAGCACATATGTATAATAATTTATTGGGGGGGGGGGGGGGAGAACATTCCCACAGAAACTAAACTAATCCAGAATGCAGCAGCTAGACTGGTGACTGGGAGCGGCCGCTGAGACCATATAACACCTGTTATGTACTGAGTTGAATAGGATCCAAACTGTAGCAGTCTGATTGGTCCTAGAACAATAGGATCCAAAAGGCAGCAGTCTGATTGGTCCTAGAACAATAGGATTCAGAATGCAGCAGTCTGATTGGTCCTAGAACAATGCAGCAGTATGATTGGTTGGCAGGAACCACCCAATCCTGCTCCAGATAGAAGTGAATCCACAACCTGATTGGCTTACAGTAGAATTCCAGAATTAGCCAATCATGTGCAGCCCATTGTGTAAATAATGTATATAAAGCAGATACTGTGAGGGGACATTTATTCATTCCTCCTCACCACTATGAGCTGAATAAAGAGCATGAAATCACTTTGCGACTCTGAGTATATTTCAACACCAGTCTTGAAAGACCTACACTGGCTCCCAGTACGTTTCCGAGCACAATTCAAAGTGTTGGTGCTGACCTTTAAAGCCCTAAACAGCCTTGGTCCAATATACCTGAAGGAGCGTCTCCACCTCCATTGTTCTGCTGGGACACTGAGATCCAGCGCCGAGGGCCTTCTGGCGGTTCCCTCCCTGTGAGAAGCCAAGTTACAGCGAACCAGGCAAAGGGCCTTCTCGGTAGAGAAAAATAACTACCAAACTTTTAGAAGACATCTGAAGGCAGCCCTGTTTAGCGAAGCTTTTAATGTTTAACAGGTTATTGTATTTTCGTATTTTGTTGGAAGCAGCCCAGAGTGGGCGGGGTATAAATAAATTATTATTGTTGTTGTTGTTGTTGTTGTTGTTGTTAAATTAATTAAATGGAAAATGTGCAGCAGGACTTTTATACATCCTAGTTTTAAACACGCATTAACAAAACTCAGCCCTGAACTTGTTTGCCAAAGAAGCTTCTTTGGTGGATCAGCCTCAGCTATCTAGCTACATGATGCGCGGCTCCATTCTGCCGAAAGCTCCCTCCCACAACTGTCTGTACAGAGGGCCAGACTAGATGTGACTTGGATCTTATGTGTGTGTATTTGCCTTTAATGTCCAGGTTTTTCTGTTGGGGTCACAGCAGGCACACACAGGGATCTAACCCTTTCTTCCCTTGCTGAAGTTCTGAGGAAAACCCCTTCTCTGAAACAGATGTTCGTTCTAGAACAGGCATGTCCAACTTCAAGTAGGCTGCTATCTACTAACAATTATCAAAAACTGGCAGTGATCTACCACCCTCTGAAGTCATTTAAGTTTACAAGTAAATAAATGCATCTTTATTTCACAGATACAGTAGTTATGTTTGGATATCATCATGACAGATCCAAATAGTTACTAGATGGACAATTAACTAAAGAAGTGAGAAAAGTCGAACTATGTTTTTATATTAGTTTACACCAATCTGAGGAACCAGCTTCTCTCTGTGTGTGTGCTAGCTTTTTCCCTTCCGAGTTGATCCTTCCTTGCTCGGTGATTCTCCTTCTCTCTCTCCCTCCCTCCCCCCCACCTCAGTCTTTCTCCTTCTGTTGCGTTAAAGCTGTTCCCTCGCCTAAACTCATGGAGCGCTAAGGGGGCTTTTTGCCAGGTGTTTTGTTCTTTGCCTTCCTCGCTGTTTATGTGGGGGGGGGAGGGGCTCCTTTTTTATTCCTTTCTGCTGGGCAAGCAGGCAGGGAGCTTTTCGTTTTGAGTCCAGTCATGTTTTCACTCCCACCCCTAAGTTAATGCCCTGCGGAAACACCCCCCCCCACCCCCAGCCCTCCCTCAAGGCACTGCATCCCCCTCAACCCCCCGCTGGCGCTCTACCCCCCCCCCCAGTGCAGTGCAGAGCAGGAGACAGGGAAGGAAGCTGTCTTCCTTGGCTAGAGGAGGAGGAGGAGCTTAGGCTCGCACGAGACTGCATCCGAGGCTGCAGAGAAAGGCTTTTCTTTCTCAGCCTGCGATCGACGAAAATCAGTCCTGCGATCCATGAGTCGATCATGCTCGAGGTGTTGGACATGCCTGTTCTAGAATAAATTCTCTGCTGCCAGCCCCAAAAGACACTGATTTGAACATGGCACTCACTCCTTACATTCCATGCACTCCTGAAAACGGGGAACCCAGAATATCAAACTCATGGCAACGGCTTCTTAGGGAAATCATTGTCTTGGTCATTGTTTTATTGAGGATTAGACAGGGAAGATTAGCAGTTTGAGCTAAACACAGGATAATAAAATAATTAAGGTCAAAGCAGTTGGGCAAGCCAGTCCAATGGGCAGAGTAAATATAATAAATGGTTTTTATTATAGTCATAGCAATAAGATGAGTCTATTTTTTCTTTGAGATGCTGAGGCTCAAATAATAAGAGTTTGTGGGTGCCAGACTCCCCTAAATTCCTGGATCCATTAGAGCAGGGGTGTCCAACAGGTCGATCGCTATCTATGGGTCAATCGTAGGCCGCCCCTCATCGATCTTGGTCGATTGTGTGATCTCCAGTGATTGCCCCCCCCCCCCCAGCTCAACTCTGATCTCAACAATTCTGGTCAATCCAATGGGTAGATCACTGCCAGTTTATTTATAGTGGGAGTAGATTGCAGTCTCTTGGAAGTAGGACATCCCTGCAGTGGAATGTTAAAATTAAATCTTTAATCTATTCTCCTGAGCCCTTGGATCCAATGATTAAACTATAAGACAGGCCAGTTTCTTAAAGAGACAATCGCCTGGCGGTTGAGCCATTAAGCAAAGGGGAACCATCCCTGCAGCTCAGAATTCCTTAGGAGGGTTGGCTGTGATGTGACCCAAAGGGGGAAAAGGTTGCAGGTTGCAGGTTGGACATCTGGGGGAAAGGATTAGAGCATGATGGTTGGTTTCTGTCCAGGAATCCAAGGCTGCCCCTATGGCAGGAGCAAGACCTTCTTGGAGGGTTAACATTGTGAACCCCTCCATCATAGGCTCAGGTTGTATATATGTGTCAAAAGGCCATGTACCAAAAAGACGTCACAGTTTCTGCTGGGCCTCATTCCCAAAAGGAAACACAGACCCTGGGACCCCTGGAATCACATGCTGTTCAGAGATTGGGTTGGTGGGCAGCAGTATATTGCCAGTGAAGATAGTCATCATGTTACATCTCATGCTAGCACCTTTAATGTGAACTGTGACCCATGATTGGGACCTACTTGTACATTTAATTTTAAATTTATTTTAAACTTAGTTGCTTGTCACCCAAAGTCCAAGTCACTTACACTAAATGCACACAAACACAAGCTTGTTTTCTCCAGCCAAGGAGGATCCAAACCCTTGGCTTCAAGTTACAAGAAAGGAGATTCTGACTAAACATCAGGAAGAACTTTCTGATGGTAAGAGCTGTTCAACATTGGAATGGGCTCCCTCTGAAGTTGTGGACTCTCCTTCCTTGGAGGTTTTTAAGAAGATGTTGGATGGCCATTGCCTGCGATGCTTTATCTGAATTTCCTGCATTGCAGGGGGTTGGACTAGATGATCCTTAGGTCCCTTCCAACTCTATTTGATTCCAGGGACAAAAATGTGTGTGTGTGTCACGTAATACATTAATATATTGTCTAATATAACACATGGAAAAAACAACACATTCATCATATAAATAATAACAAACAACATTAACATGCATTTATTCATGTAGGTAATGAAGTTCACCCTCAGTGCTGTCCATGCCTCTGCACATAAACATCAATAGCCTGGAAGCTACTTCCCTTGTTCCTCCTGGTTGTTGCGCCACAGAGACGTGTCTATGGCATCCACACCTATACTATAGCCATGTGGGATAGCACCTTGGCCCCACCTGTCCATGGGTGTGTGAAGGAGACCCAGAGATGAGCGGTCCTGAGGCTTGTATCCTAACACATGCCCATGCCACCTCAGTCCTAAATCCACCTGCTTTGCAATTGCAGAAGTTTGCAAAAGGGCAAAGTCTTCAGAGAGGACCACTACAAATGTATCACAGATCAAAACATTAGCAATGCGCATCAGTGCAGTGAATCTACATGCTCAGAGGTATGAAAAATAAATAATTCGCTTGATGCATATCAAATTCTATCTCCTGAACTGCTTAATTAACAACGTATGAGAAATATGCGCTTGAGATCTGACTGGGTAATAGATGTCACCTTGTTCAATAGAACTGCTTTGCTACTAGAAAGGCTTAATTTTAAAGAGATTAGTCAGCATTTGTACCAAAGTATCCTTTACTTCCAAGGGCCTGATCTTAATATCTGGGAAGGGCAAAGGATGCCCTCCATTGAGCTGTTAAGCATATCACGGGGTTTATTTGTTATTGATTCTGAAGGTATCATGAAGTTCTTTTGCCAGGGTGCAGAGCCTGACATGGCAGATGGCATTTATAATGCCTAGAAGACTTTTAAGTTAATTGAACTCTAATTCTTTAGCACTTGCATCTATCTCCCTTTCCCTTCCAATTAAGCACAAGTGACACATTTTTATGGTCACCAAGTCCATGCATATTAACTCTAGTGATACAATGGGGTAATCCTCTAATTAAGTTTGTTACAATATTTCCACTAAATAAGTGATTATAAAAATGGGAATAAACTGTTCAAAGTCCAGTTCTTAACACCGAAATGTGCTAGTTCCAGATTTTGGGAGGTCCTTGGGCAAGATGCTCTCCATTGGCTCTCTTCCCTAAGCGACTCCCTCTTTCACTTCCAGAAGCAGAAGTGTGAAATGGGCCATCGCTTTGTTAGTCCCAAAGTGCTGCATACGGGTGTAATTACATATGATTGTGGGAACACAAGTTGTTGTTGTTGTTTAGTCATGTCCGACCCCATGTTGTTTAGTCGTGTCAGACCCCGTGGACCAGAGCACGCCAGGCACTCCTGTCTTCCACTGCCTCCCGCAGTTTGGTCAAACTCATGCTGGTAGCTTCAAGACCACTGTCCAACCATCTCATCCTCTGTCGTCCCCTTCTCCTTGTGCCCTCCATCTTTCCCAACATCAGGGTCTTTTCCAGGGAGTCTTCTCTTCTCATGAGGTGGCCAAAGTCTTGGAGCCTCAGCTTCAGGATCTGTCCTTCCAGTGAGCACTCAGGGCTGATTTCCTTCAGAATGGATAGGTTTGATCTTCTTGCAATCCATGAGACTCTGAAGAGTCTCCTCCAGCACCAGAATTCAAAAGCATCAATTCTTTGGCGGTCAGCCTTCTTTATAGTCCAGCTCTCACTTCCATACATCACTACTGGGAAAACCATAGCTTTAACTATAAGGACCTTTGGCGGCAAGGTGATGTCTCTGCTTTTTAAGATGCTGTCTAGGTTTCTCAGGAGGCACATGAGGTGATCAGGCACTCCCGTTTCTTTAAGAACTTGCCATAGTTTGCTGTGGTTGAAGAAGAAGAGAAATAGAGTTTCGATTTGATATCTTGCTTTATCACTACCCTAAGGAGTCTCAAAGTGGCTAACATTCTCCTTTCCCTTCTTTCCCCACAACAAACACTCTGTGAGGGGGGCTGAGAGACTTCAAAGAAGTGTGACTAGCCCAATGTCACCCAGCAGCTGCATATGGAGGAGCGGAGACGCGAACCCGGTTCCCCAAATTACGAATCTACCAAAGCTCAAAGGCTTTTGCGTAGTCAATGAAACAGAAGTAGATGTTTTTCTGGAACTCTCTAGCTTTCTCCATAATCCAGCACATGTTTGCAGTTTGGTCTCTGCTTCCTCTGCCCCTTCAAAATCCAGCTTGCACTTCTGGGAGTTCTCAGTCCACATACTGCTTAAGCCTGCCTTGTAGAATTTTAAGCATAACCTTGCTAGCATGTGAAATGAGCACAATTGTGCGGTAGTTGGATCATTCTTTGGCACTGCCCTTCTTTGGGATTGGGATGTAGACAGGCTCCGCTAGGGGCACCACGGAAGATGGCCGACAATACCATCTCTCCAGCTCCCACAAGGTAATTTAGAGGCCGAGATGGGAGTAATCAGCCTCCCAAATTCTTCCCGGTGGAACGGAAGATGCAGTCTCATCCGCGGTGCCCAACCGCCCTGTTTCAACTGCCTAATTGCCCGGTTGGCTTGACTGCCCTTCTGGGGGTTGCCGAAAGCGGCCTCCAGATGGTTGCAAAACCCCGTATAGTCTGTCAGCAAGGGGGAGTCTTGCCTGAGCAGCGGCAATGCCCACTTGGCCGCCTGGTCCTTTAACAAACTGATCAAAAAGTGCACCTTGGTGCAGTCGTCAGGGAAGCTCTGGGCTCGCCCCTGAATATACAACTGGGCCTGGGTGAGGAACATGGGAAAGCTGGCTGGAGCCCCATCAAATTTCTCTGGCAGGGCCACTGGGTACTTGCCAGGAGCTGGGGCGTCAGCCCCAGGAGCCGGTAGGGCGTCCAACCGCTGCTGAAGCACTGTCACCGCATTGCTTAGCTGCTGAACGGTGTGAGTCAAGGCCTGGTTCTCCTGGGCTAATGCCACCAGCACAGCTGCCTGGTCGGCCATGGCTGCTGGCTCTTCCCGAATGCACCCCAATGAAGGGGGAGTGCGGGTGTGGCAGGAGCAAACTGTGCTGGTCCCGGGGGGAGGTTACCGTGAGGCGTGGTCAGAGTTCGGTCCTGGGTCAAGGGTCTGGAGACTGTCCACCAAGAGTGAAGCGGGGTCCAAAGCGAGAAGCCGGGCGGGGTCAGGAACTCTGGAAGAACAGGTCTGAGTGCTGGCAGAAACAGGTTTCCAACGACGTTGCTCCTGCAACCTGGGACTGGGCTGACTGGCCTTTATTTCCTCTGAGGCCAGGGGTGGTCCCGGCCCACAGGTGACCCGCCTCTCCTGGCCTTAAGGCGAGCACTCCTCCTCAGAGAACTTAGTTCCCTCCGCCTCTCTGCCCTGAGCCTCTGCAGCTCAGGAGATGCTGGAGGTTAATGGACCCAGGAGCAGCTTCACCTTCCCCTGACAGGGCTGGGAGAGGCGCACCTGCAGGCAATGGGCCCTCAATCACCTCCGGAGCCAGAGTGGATACATCTGGTGTCTGCTCCTGAGGATCCGACACAGGTGCAGGCCCTTCAGATTCAAGCCCCTGCCCCGGCTCAGCCGGCCCTGGAGGCGGGGACTCCTGTGCAGGCTGGGACTCCTCAGGTTCAGCTTCTGAATCAGACTCCCAGGCCATCACACCAACAAACACCCCTGAGTTCGTAAAGAAGGAGGGGGGGCAAACCCCCAGATTTTATTTCATCGGAACTGAGTGAAGATGGCGTCTGCCACCAGAGAAGGACTTTTGGATTGATTCGGCATAAACACCAGTGTGTGAGGACATTCTGCAAACAACAGACTTACCAGCTCCAAAAAAAGAAAAGAAAAGAGAGAGTCATACAAACTTCACACAGAAGCACATTATTGTTTATTTCAACTCGCCTGTGGAAACAACTCAGAGGCTATGAAAGAGGGAAGGATAACAACAGGAAGATTTGAAGAAAGAACTATTGGAAACTCAAGGCAGTAGAAACATAAGATGATTAGAACCCCACTGAACTTGAAGCATGGGAGGCCCCAACAAAAATTTATAATTTGGCAGAATATTTGGACTATATGATATGTATTTGTCTAATTTGGAATACTTAATGTGATTTGATTGGATTGTTAAAATGGAAAATTTAGTAAAAAATATTTTTTTAAAAAAGGGATTGGGATGTAGACTGATATTCTCCAATCCTCTGGCCACTGCTGAGTTTTCCAAAGTTGCTGGCATACTGCGTGCAGCACCTTAACAGCATTATCTTTTAAAATTTTAAATAGTTCAGCTGGAATGTCATCATTTCCACTAGCCTTGTTATTAGCAATGCTTTCTAAGGCCCATTTGACATCACTCTCTAGGATGTTTGGCTCAAGGTCAGCAACCACACTGCCTGGGGTGTATGAGACATCCATATATTTCTGGTATAATTCCTCTGTGTATTCTTGCCACCTTTTCTTGATGTCTTCTGCTTCTGTTAGGTCCTTACTACTTTTGTCCTTTATTATGGTAATCCTTGCATGAAATTTTGCTTTCATATATCCAATTTTCTTGAACAGATCTCTGGTTTTTCCCATTCTATTGTTTTCCTCTATTTCTTTGCATTGCTCACTTAAGGAGGCCCTCTTGTCTCTCCTTGCTATTCTTTGGAAATCTGCATTCAGTTTCCTGTATCTTTCACTATCTCCCTCACATTTTCCTTGCCTTCTCTCCCCCACTATTTGTAAGGCCTCGTTGGACAGCCACTTTGTTTTCTTACATTTCCTTTTCATTGGATGGTTTTCATTGCTGCCTGCTGTATAATGTTACGAGCCTCCATCCATAGTTCTCCAGGCACTCTGTCCACCAAATCTAAATCCTTAAACCTGTTCCTCTCTTCCACTGTGTATTCATAAGGCATTTGATTTAGATTGTATCTTACTGACCCAGTAGTTCTCCCTACTTTCTTCTGTTTAAGCTTGAATTTTGCTGTAAGAAGTTGATGAGCTGAGCCAGTCAGCTCCAGGTATTGTTTTTGCTGATTGTATAGACCTTCTTCATCTTTGGCTGCAGAGAATATACAGTGGTACCTCGGGTTAAGAACTTGATTCGTTCTGAAGGTCTGTTCTTAACCTGAAACTGTTCTTAACCTGAAGCACCACTTTAGCTAATGGGGCCTCCTGCTGCCGCCACGCCGCCGGAGCACGATTTCTGTTCTCATCCAGAAGCAAAGTTCTTAAAGTACTATTTCTGGGTTAGCGGCGTCTGTAACCTGAGGTACCACTGTAATCAATCTGATTTCAATGCTGCCCATCTGATGATGTCCATGTGTCAGAGTCATCTGAAGGCAGCCCTGTTTAGGGAAGCTTTTAATGTTTGATGTATCATAGTATTTTAATATTCTTTTGGAAGCCGCCCAGAGTGGCTGGGGAAACCCAGCCAGATGGGCGGGGTATAAATAATAAATTATTATATATTATTATTGTTGTTGTGTTTGTGATGACCAACTTGTTCTCTTGACAGAACTCTATTAGCCTTTGCCCTGCTTCATTTTGAATTCCAAGGCCAAACTTGCCAGTTGTTCCTTTTATCTCTTGACTCCCTACTTTAGCATTCCAATCCCCTATAATGAGAACATCCTTCTTTGGTGTCGTTTCTAAAAGGTGTTTTTAGTCTTCATAAAATTATTCAATTTCAGTTTCTTCACCGGTAGTTGGTGCATAAACTTGGATTACTGTGATGTTAAAAGGTCTGCCTTGGATTCGTATTGAGATCATTCTATCATTTTTGAGATTGCATCCCAGTATAGCATTTGCCACTCTTTTGTTGACTATGAGGGCCACTCCATTTCTTTTACGGGATTCTTGCCCACAGTAGTAGATATGATGATTACCGAAACGGAATTCGCCTATTCCTGTCTATTTTAGTTCACCGATGCCCAGGATGTCAATATTTATTCTTGCCATCTCATTTTTGACCACATCCAGGTTACCAAGGTTCATGGATCTTACATTAGAGGTTCCTATGCAATATTTTTCTTTACAGAACGGGACTTTCCTTTCACTTCCAGGCACATCCGCACTGAGTGACCTTTCGGCTTTGGCCCAGCCGCTTCATCAGCTCTGAATATACTTGAAATTGTCCTCCACTCTTTCTCAGTAGCATGTTGGATGCGTTCTGACCTGAGGGGTTCATCTTCCAGCATCATAACTTTTATATGGCTGTTGTCTTTGTCCATGGAGTTTTCTTGGTAGGGATACTGGAGTGGCTTGCCGGTTCCTGCTCCATGTGGATCACGTTTAGTCAAAACTCTCTACTATGACCTGCCCGTCTTGGGTGGCCCTGCGTGGCATAGCTTATAGCTTCTCTGAGTTATTCAAGCCCCTTCGCCACGGCAAGGCAGTGATCCATGAAGGAACACAAGTAGAATCGACTATTGTGATGCATGTCCGTTGCTGGAGTAATGTAAGGAAGTGAACGGAGACAAGATGAAACTGGAGGTTGGATATTCCCGCTCTCTGGAGAGTAAGGAGCCATCTTCTTGCTGATGATACCTGCTCCTACCCCAAATAGTCAAGCAAGTTAGCCACCACAGAGTAGTGCCAGACTCTGCTTTGTTACTGGATGAAGTTGTAACAGTATCCACCACTGCATTTTGACACCAAAACGGCAACCTGGAAAAACAGCCTTTGGGGACTTTCACCCATGTTTTCATAACCTCTTTTCATAAGAGACTTAAGTGAAGGTTGGCTTTGGAAGGTGCGCAGGAAGATCAACTGCAAGGCAATTTTCCTCCAGCCCCAAGAGGGAAGTCAAGATGACACGACTTTGACTTCCTGTCAACTGTATTAGCTGCCAACCAGCTTCCAGGCAAAACTCAAGACTTCAGCGATCAATCCCAGTATTTTAATTAATTTAAGCTCCCTGCTTTAAGAGCCCCTCTCTTCATGTGGAAGAATCTTTTCTGGATCTCCTCACCTAGTGACATGCCATCGGTCGGGAGCAGGAGCAGTGCTTTCTCTGAACTAGTTTTGTGGGTTAGTGGAAAAGTCTCCAGCTGTCCAACTTGACAAACTTTCAAACTACATTAGAATTTTATTTTTAAAATGGGAAGACTTTTCACTTCTGCCTTAAAATTCTGTTTCTTCATTTTACCTGTTTCTATTGAATGGATTTCCTGTTTTAGCTTTGCTTTTAATCATCTGCAATAATCTGCATTAGTTTAATCAGTCAATAAATGAACCAAACATTTCTCCAACCTGGTACCCCCCCCCCCAATGTATTGGACTGAAGCTGCCATATTCTCTGATCATTGGCCTTGCTGGTGGAGGGTGTCAAGTTAGAGAAGGCTGATTTAAATGGCTAATCAGCAGAACATTATTTAAATCACTGGGAAGAAAGGCAAGAGGAGGTGAGACTGAGGCTGGCAAGGCAGGGCCCCCTTAGCCCCAATGGACCATGCCCCATGGTAAATATGCTGGCTTAGCACAGCACAAATAACTACAAGGGGGCTGACATTCCTTCAGGATGGTGACAGACTCCCCACTTCCTTGCTCAGTCACCCATGTTTTCTGCATAATGCTGCTTTGATGTCTCTTGCCATTGCTGCAGCCATCAGCTGTGCCCATACAGGTTGGACTTCTCTGCACAACACTTGTCCCTCCAAGAACAAAAGACCATGGAACTGCAGAAAGAGTTCCCCAGATGTGAGGTGCTTTTTAACACTCATGAAAATGAAAAATTGGCATTTAGTTTTGATTTATTCTTACTAGTAATTATATGCAGTAATCATTCCTCAGAAGCCTGATCTATAATGACTCCATTAACAGATGTATTAATTAAACATCTTTCGTTTTCCTATTTATATACTGTATAATTGATGTTTTAACTAACTCCAATAAGTCATATCCATGTGCTCTTGGCCCCTTTCACCTCTGAGATGAATTTAGTTTTGTTTGGAAAAGTAATTAACAATAGCAAAAAAGACAACGTATCTCCAGTTTAAGCACCCAAGAATATTTTAATGCTGCTAATAGGGCTTCCAAAGAATGGCAGGTCAAAGACTTGATTTTCAAAGTACTTATGTGCAGTGTCAATCATTCATTCACTGCTGGTTCAAAATGCATAACCTTTGAGGTGTTCCTTTAAGGGATATCCATGCCTTGTCATCAAAAATCCCCTCTTTCTCTTTCTTCCATCATTTAAGGCCTTCTACTAATGACTCTAATTTGAAACCAGAACATTGACCAATTTGAATTTCAGGCTGTTACACATACCACACACCGTTGAAGTTCTCCTATAATTGGTTTTTCATTTGCTTTTCTTAGTTACTTTTTAAACCAGGATTTCACAGCCTCTTTTTAACTTTTTTTGTTTTAGTGTGTTAGTGAGGATGGCATAGTAAGATATTTCAACAAAAATTGTTCTTCGGATGTGTTCCTGATTGCAGCAGCTATAATTGTCCTTGTACAGGAGCCCTGTAGCAGTTCTTATGCACTCTGGGAATGCTGAGGCACACTTTTAGTTTCCACCACTTAAACATCTCAAAAATATTTTGCCACTGCAAGTGGGTTTTCAGTGGACATGCAGAAATATAGCCTATGATCCTGTCCCTCTAAATTTTACAGGTTGCTGTATTCATTTTAACAATGTGGAACTTAAAAATAAATTATAATTTATTTCTACATATTTTTCTAAAATGCACAATGCTTGAGCATTTGATATCTCTTTCAGCTTCTTGAAGCATTGTTAATTAAGAAGAAGAAAAGTGGTGGTATGGCAGCAGGGGGTAAATTGGGATCTCACCCCCCCCCCAGCATACCACCTGAGGCAGGTTGCTTCATTGGTGTGCCAACCACGCTTCTTGGATACAATCCAAATGGATACAAGTCAAAATGCTGCAAAACAAGCAAGGCCTCACAACCATATATTGAAGACTTGTGCTGTGTAAACCTGTGGCTACGGGGGCTGAAAAGTCTCCGGGACCTTGCTTCCTGTGCAATGTTTGTTTGTTCAGCTTTTGGAGATTGAGAAATATTACCAGTCACTAGGCAGGTCAATGGAGCTGCAGCTTCAACATCCTAGTACTAGATTTGACCTGAAAGGAAGCTTGAGGGGGTAATTTAAGCAGACCAACCTTTTCTTGAGACCTGAAAGATATTTTTGACTAGGAATCCAAACTGGCCTCAGCGCCACTTCTGGTCAGCTCACTTGCAATATCCAGCATTCTTTCCTTGCCAGAGCCCCTTCCAACCTGTGGGAGGGAAATAATGAATGACATTTGCTTTGGAATTTGAATTAGAAATGTATGCAGATTTGAAACAGGATTGCACATTATATGCATGGTTAGCTGAATCATGTTACATCTTGCTCATCCATTCACAGCTTTCTATCATTTTTAATGATAAAAACGTATTCTCAAACCTATTGCCCTGATGCCTATTGAGGGCATTTGCCAACAACTGGGAATCCCCTTTGACTTTCCCCCCATAACTCCTTTCCACTAAATTCTTGTTAAGGAATGTATTGAATTGGTCTGAGTAAGGGCATGGTACATTTTCAGCCTAATCACTACCATAAGGAAAACTGCTTTCATTTTTCAAAGAATAAAAATGCATCTTCAGGAGAGATGAACTTAAAGGGCCTGGTCGCGGCCAAAGTTGATCCCCAGTCTGGTTTCATGTGCTTGTCTATGAATAAATTGTCTTGCGATGGAACCAGCTCTGTTTACTCCACATAACCCACAATATATTTTCCTCCAATAGATTTCTAACTCCATTTGTAGCTGCTTACAAGATAGTTTGTATTCAGTGCAGGGTGTCAGCTATGCTGTTGGGTTTGCCACTGTGTTTTTTAAGACTTCCCAACTTTGATGTTTCCCTTAGCTTTCAGTTCACGCACGCTGGTTATTTTGATAAAACTCCAAAAGTCAGGTACTAGATTTCCCCCCGCACTTCAGAACTTTGCATAAGTTAATGAGGTTGGCTGTTACCTTTTCCATTCTGAATACTTTAGAGAGGGCTTGTAAAATAGCAACCCACGGAGAACTTTTCCTGAGCAAGTTCCTATAAAAATGGCAGCGCATTCATTTCACTGGGGCTTGTGGTGGAGCCCTTCCTTCAGGACTGTGCCTCAACTCTCTTAGCCAGGCTCTTCTTTTGTAACCTTTGGTTCTTTAGCTTTGTTCCAACACTTACTTCTATATCTTTATTACCACATCCTCTTGAATTCTTCAGAGTTGCTGTAAAATTTAATCTGATGCAACTATCTGATTTTTAGAAGACATCTGAAGGCAGCCCTGCTTAGGTAAGTTTTTAAGGATCGATGTTATTATTATGTTTTTAGATTAGTTGTAAGCCATCCAGAGTGTCTGCGTATAAATATTATTATTATTATTATTATTATTAGGCTAAAGACTGCCAAAAGGCTCTGGGAGGCCTTTGCAGGATGGATGGCGGCTAACAGATTGAGGTTGAATCCTGACAAGACAGAAGTACTGTTTTTGGGGCATGGGGGCAGGCTGGTGTGGGGGACTCCCTGGTCCTGAATGGGGTAACTGTGCCCCTGAAGGACCAGGTGCGCAGCCTGGGAGTCATTCTGGACTCACAGCTGTCTATGGAGGCGCAGGTTAATTGTGTGTCCAGGGTGGCTGTATACCATCTCCATCTGGTATGCAGGCTGAGACCCTACCTGCCTGCAAGACTGTCTTGCCAGTGTGGTGCATGCTCTGGTTATATCTCGCTTACTGCAGTGTGCTCTACGTGGGGCTACCTTTGAAGGTGACCCGGAAACTGCAATTAATCCAGAATGCGGCAGCTAGACTGGTGACTGGGAGCGGCCACCGGGACCACATAACACTGGTCCTGAGAGATCTGCATTGGCTCCCAGGATGTTTCCGAGCACAATTCAAAGTGTTGATGCTGACCTTTAAAGCCCTAAATGGCCTCGGCCCAGTATACCTGAAGGAGCGTCTCCACCCCCATCGTACTGCCCGGACACTGAGGTTCAGCACAGAGGGCCTTCTGGCAGTTCCCTCACTGTGAGAAGTGAAGTTAGAGTGAACCAGTCAGAGGGCCTTCTCAGTAGTGGCGCCTGCCCTGTGGAACGCCCTCCCATCAGATGTCAAAGAAATAAACAACTATCCAACATTTTTCAAGACAATCTGAAGGCAGCCCTGTTTAGGGAAGTTTTTAACGTTTGAATTTTTATTCTGTTTTTAGTGTTCTTTCGGGAGGTGCCCAGAGTGGCTGGGGAAACCCAGCCAGATGGGCAGGGTAGAAATAATTGTTGGGCGTAGTGAAGGGTTAACCTTCTGTGTCTCGAGGCTGAGAGGAGGCGCTTACAAGGGAAGTAAGCCAGGACGTGACGAAAGCAGCTTGGAATGCTGTGAGCTGAGTGACAAGTGAAAGCAGCTTTTTTACACAGCTGCAAACAGAGGGAGAAGATGCAGCTTGAATCAGATGGAATTTCTTGTTTGTAAATATGCTACTTTTGAGCAAATAAAGTGATATTAGGACAGAAGAAACGTGTGGGACTTGTTTTACTGCCCTTTCAACATGGACGCTGTGCAGTTCTGCTAATTGCTTTACGACCTGCAGAGGCGCGCAGGGGAAGCGTGCCGGACGCCGAACAATAAAGCAATAAATCTACCTAACAAAGGTTATGGGTGAATGTGAAGCGTGTGAGAAAGGGCTTTTAAGCTTTATTTGCTGAACGTCAGCTTGATCGACTGCTGAGACTTCAAAGGGCAGATCGGAGGAGGCTGACGGAGTGGGAGCTGAGAGCCATGACGTCCGGAGTGCCCAGTTTGGCTGCTGAGTGAGTATCCTTTGCAAAAAGCCAACAGAAGGGAGGCAATGGCTCAGCCCTGTGAACATGGCTTTGAGCTTAAACTGCCATGTCAGAAACTGACTAGCCAAAATTGGCTGCAGTGGAGCTTTCAAGTAGAGCTTTTGCTGGTTGGGGAGCAGCTGTGGAATGTAATTCACCCCACACAGAATGCAGCTGGGAAAGCAGAGGCTAAGAGGGCTGCAGAGCAAAGTGAAGTTGAGAAGCGTGTGCTTGCTTTTTTGGCAGAAAGTATGGATGCTCAACTGGTGCCAGTTGTCCTGGGTGCAAGAAGGCCAGAGGCCGCTTGGCTAGCACTCCAAGAAGCTTGTGGAGCTGGAGTGGGAAGCAAGGGCCGAGAAGTGGCTGCATCCGAAAGGGAGAGGCAAGATGGCGCCGGCCACATTCTTGAGAGTCGATACACAGCTGGGAGGAGCTGGGAGCCCCCACAGGGGGGCGAAGGGACTGTTGCAGTTGCTGTTGCTAACAATGCTGCTGGTGCTTTTGCTGAGCCTGGGAGCTGTGTGGATGCTGCAACGTGTCTGTGTAAGAAACCTGGAGAGAGGCCAAGTGTTGGGAGCCCTTTACCCATCAGAGGGGGTGCAGGAAAACGTCCTGGAGACCCCGTGAGCAGTGGGGGGGGGCAGTGAGCAGTGAAAGCTCAGAGACGCCTCTTTCTCCAAAAGCTGCCAAGAGTTGTTTACAACGTGAGCTGAAGCCAAGCCGTGGGAAGCTGAAAAGAGCTAGAGGCTTCAAGGCTGGCCACCTGCAGCAAGTAGAGATAAGAGCTTCAGAGTTGTGTGGGAACGCCGAGACAAGTCCAGTCTCCATGGCAACTGAGAGAGTTGCATCTACGGAAGCTGTGAAGGTCGTGGGCAAGTCTTCCTGCCGGGGGGAGTCTGTTGCCGTGACAACCAGAGAGGACATCTGCACAAGCCCCAAGGAGGGGGGTAGCGAGAAGATTGTTGCCCTGGCGACCCAGAAATGTCAACAACAAGACTTTCTCACTGTAATAATAGACTCTGGTGCGACAAATTCGCTAGTGCCATCTAGCAGTCTTTTGAGGAATTGCAGAACAGTAAAAACTGAGAAATATGTGACAATTGCAGATGGAAGCAGAAAAAGGCTAACAGAGACAGGCCTGTTCTTCTGTCCTTTCCTTAAGCATGAAGTCAAAGCTTATGCAGTGCCCAGTTTAACTAACTGTTTGTTAAGTGTGCATGATCTATTTATCGATGGTTTTCATATTTCTTTTGCAGGTGACAAATGTGAATTCTCCAAGGATGGGAAACACGTGTACACAGTACAGTCTAAAGATAATTTGTTTGCTGTAAATGTGCCTTTTTCCACAGGAGAGGATGACACCGAAGATGTGAAGGGCCAATGTGTGAATGTAGCGCCCCACCATGGTTGTTCACATATTTGGCACCGACGCTTCGCCCATTTGAATTGGAAATATCTCCAGAAAGCACCAGAGCTGACACAAGGGTGCAAATTTAATGTTTGTGACAAATTTTTAGATTGCAATGCATGTAAACAGGCGAAAATTGTGACATGCTCATATCCAAAGTCAGAGAGGCAGACCACACAACCCTTTGAGTTAATTCATGCAGATTTGTGTGGACCCATGTCTGTTGAGTCACTGGGAGGATCAAGGTATTCTCTGCTTTTGATTGATGATTTTTCGAGGTCTGCTTGGACCTTCTCTCTGAAAACGAAAGGAGAGGTGGCTAAAATGATCAGGGATTGGATCACCGCAGTTGAGGTAACCTTTTCCACCAAAGTTCGTGGTTTTCAAAGTGACAGAGGTGCTGAATTCACTGGTTCTGCTTTACAGGATTTCTTTAGGGAGAAGGGGATTAGCCACAGACTGACCGCTCCTTACTCTCCGCAACAGAATGGGCTGGCAGAGAGAAAGAACAGGACGGTGCAGGAAGCTGTGTCTGCGATCCTGTGGGACACAGGGCTACCCCAGAAATATTGGTCTGAGGCCTGGCGCTATGTGGTCCATACGGAGAATAGAGTGTACAACTCTAGTGTAGGAAACACCGTATTTCTTACTGCATGGAAAGAAGCCTAAGGTACACTACCTTCGTGTGTTTGGTTGAGAGGCTTGGGTGCTTATTCCAAAGGCTCTACGCAAGAAAGGTGAGCCAAGATCTAAAAGAATGATCTTTGTAGGGTATGAGCCTGGCTCAAAGGCCTGGCGGTTTGCGTACCCAAGTGGAGACCAGTCAAGGTTGGTTATCAGCAATAGTGCTGAGTTCTGTGAGCAAGCCGGTTGGAAACGTCTGCACGCTAATCCAGACGTGATTCCACAGCAGTTCTATGACTCAGACGTTGAGGAGGAAGAGGAACTTGGTGCTGGAGACCACGGTCCAGAGCGACAGAGTCCAAGGCAGGGACAACTCAGGATCCCTCAGAGGGGGGAACCTAGAACACCTCCTCAGGCAAGTGTCAAGTTTGAGCCAAAGAGTGAGCCTTCTTCACCTGCTGGACCAGCTGTAAGGCCCAAGGGGCGCAGCAGGTCAGAGGGGGAAGACACTGAAGTTGAGGATGATTTAGCTGGACCCAGTGAAGCAGCAGGGTCACCAGGATTCACACTGAGGAGATCAGCGAGGACAAGGAGGCCTCCTGATCGGTACGACGCTTCAGGCGTCTGGGTAGGTTCTGCAAGATGTGAACCTGAATCCTTTGAGGATATTCAGAGTTTACCTGAGGAAGAAGCAGGCAAGTGGCACAGGGCAATGGACAAAGAGATGAAGTCCATGAAAGATCTAGGTGTGTTCTCACTCACAGAGTTGCCACCAGGCAAGCAGGCTGTGAGTTCCAGGTGGGTTTACCGCTTGAAACCCACTGACGCTGGAGAGCCGCAGCATAAAGCCAGGTTAGTTGCTCGAGGATTTACTCAAAGGAAGGGAATACACTTCACGGAGGTGTATTCGCCAACGTCATGAGCGGAGACTCAGAACGCTTTTAGCTTGTGCAGCACAGAGAGGCTGGAAAGTAAACCACTTTGATGTGGATGTTGCCTACCTTAACTCAGATCTCCAGGAGGAGCTGTACATGATTCCTCCTCCGGGGTTTGAGAACTTAAGGCAGGATGTTGTGTGGAGATTGCACAAATCCATCTATGGATTACGTCAATCTGCTAGAAACTGGAACATGTGCCTGAATGAAGTCTTAGAAGAGCTAGGTTTCAGGAGAAGTGTTGCTGATAGTTGCTTTTATTTGAGAGGTTCAGGAGCAACACAAGAGTATTTGCTGATTTGGGTTGATGACGTGCTGTTCTTCTCAGAAACAGATGAACAGGCGGAGAAGTTTGCCAAAGAGCTAGGTAAACGGTTCAAGCTTAAACAGCTTGGTGCTGTCAAAACCTATCTAGGTGTCAATGCTGAGCGTGCACAGGATGAAAGTTTTTTGCTCAGCCAGAGAGGTAAAATTGAGCAACTGCTTCAGAAAATGAGGATGAGTGATTGTGCAGGAGTGAGAAGTCCTATGGAGACTAGTTTTGTGAAGGACAGCCAGCAAGCTCAGTCAGTTCTAGGGAGTTTGTTGTACTTGTCCCAGTGGAGCAGACCTGATATAGCGTTTGCTGTCAATCTGCTCAGCAGGGAAGCATCAAACCCTAGTGTGCAAGCCTGGAATGGCATCAAGAGAGTTCTGAGGTATTTGCAGGAGACCAAAGACTTTTGTCTTAGGTTGCCAGCACAAGGAGAAGTCAAACTGACTTGCTTTGTGGACTCGGATTGGGCTAATCTTGAGGATCGCAAGTCTGTGTCTGGCCTAGTGGTGAAGTTTGGGAACTCAGTAGTTGGATGGAGGTCCAAGAAGCAAAGTCTTATAGCGCTCTCATCCACTGAGGCTGAGTTTAGTGCTCTTTCAGAGGTGTGCAGAGAAGTAGAGTTCTATGCTTGCTTGGTGCAGGAACTCTGCGAAGTGGATTGTCAGCCGATACGTGTTTTCGAGGACAATCAACCATGCCTGCGTTTGGCAGAGTCAGGTCAGTTCAAGGCCAGAACGAAACACCTAGACATTCGCTTTCAGAATGTGTGCCAGAGTGTTCAGGAGGGATTAGTTGCGCTGAAGTATTGTCCCTCTGCCAAGAACCTAGCTGATGGGTTCACGAAGCCACTCACCTTCCAAAGACATGGGGAGTTTTGCGAAGGTCTGGGTTTGGGACGACCAAGGGTCGATTCTCCCCTCAGGCGCGAGACAAGAGGGGGTGTTGGGTGTAGTGAAGGGTTAACCTTCTGTGTCTTGAGGCTGAGAGGAGGCGCTTACAAGGGAAGTAAGCCAGGACGTGACGAAAGCAGCTTGGAATGCTGTGAGCTGAGTGACAAGTGAAAGCAGCTTTTTTACGCAGCTGCAAACAGAGGGAGAAGATGCAGCTTGAATCAGATGGAATTTCTTGTTTGTAAATATGCTACTTTTGAGCAAATAAAGTGATATTAGGACAGAAGAAACGTGTGGGACTTGTTTTACTGCCCTTTCAACACGGACGCTGTGCAATTCTGCTAATTGCTTTACGACCTGCAGAGGCGCGCAGGGGAAGCGTGCCGGACGCCGAACAATAAAGCAATAAATCTACCTAACAATAATAATAATAAGCAACAAGAGGAGCAGCCATTTTAGATCTGGTCCTAACCAATGTTGATGACCTGGTTAGTGGGGTAGAAGTGGAAGGATCATTAGGCGCGAGTGATCATGCTCTTCTGAAGTTTACTATACAGCGGAAAGGAGCAGCCAAGCATACTAGGACTCAATTTCTTGACTTTAAGAAAGCCGACTTCCTAAAACTTAGGGAAATGCTGGGTGAGATCCCATGGACAGTAATACTAAAAGGAAAAGGAGTTCATGATGGCTGGGAGTTTTTTTTTTTATATAAGATATTTATTAAGGTTTTTTGAAATATTACAGTAAAAATGAAAAGGAAAAGAGAAAAATACAAAATAAAAACAGTTAAAAACACATATATTTTCAGTTACTTATTTTCCTTTAGCTTGTTTCCCGGACCTCCTCGTACCTCCCTTTTTTGTATTCCACTTCAATTTATTGGTTCAGCAAATCCTTACCATTAGATTTTAACCCATTTATAACCCTTTTTTTCATATTCTCTTAAAGCATTACAGCTAGAAACCGCTTAATTATTATCCAACATCATTCTATCATTCATTAATTTTACAATATTTCTGTAAATAGTCTTTAAATTTCTTCCAATCTTCTTCCACCGACTCTTCCCCCTGGTCTCGGATTCTGCCAGTCATTTCTGCCAATTCCATATAGTCCATCACCTTCATCTGCCATTCTTCCAAAGTGGGTAGATCTTGTGTCTTCCAATACTTTGCAATAAGTATTCTTGCTGCTGTTGTAGCATACATAAAAAAAGTTCTATCCTTCTTTGGCACCAATTGGCCGACAATGCCCAGAAGAAAGGCCTCTGGTTTCTTCAAGAAGGTATATTTAAATACCTTTTTCAGTTCATTATATATCATTTCCCAGAAAGCCTTAATCCTTGGGCATGTCCACCAAAGGTGAAAGAATGTACCTTCAGTTTCTTTACATTTCCAACATTTATTATCGGGCAAATGATAGATTTTTCAAGCTTGACTGGGGTCATGTACCACCTGTATATCATTTTCATAATATTCTCTCTTAGGGCATTACATGCCGTAAACTTCATACCTGTGGTCCATAACTGTTCCCAGTCAGCAAACATAATATTATGTCCTACGTCTTGTGCCCATTTAATCATAGCGGATTTCACCGTTTCATCCTGAGTATTCCATTTCAACAGCAAGTTATACATTCTTGACAAATTCTTAGTTTTGGGTTCTAACAGTTCTGTTTCTAGTTTTGATTTTTCCACCTGGAAGCCAATTTTCTTATCTAAATTATATGCCTCCATTATCTGATAATAATGAAGCCAATCTCTCACTTTGTCATGATGGCTGGGAGTTTGTTAAGAGGGAGATAGTAAAAGCACAACTTCAGGCAATACCAATGAGACGGAAACATGGAAGGTGCCTAAAGAAGCCAGGGTGGCTATCTAAAGAACTTTTAACTGAGTTAAGATTAAAAAAGGATGTGTACAAAAAAATGGAAAAGGGGGGAAACCACCAAAGAGGAATTCAAACAAATAGCCAGCACGTGTAGACACAAAGTCAGAAAAGCTAAAGCACAGAATGAACTCAGGCTTCCTTGAGAGGTTAAAAGCAACAAAAAAAGGCTTTTATGGGTATGTTTGTAGCAAAAGGAAGAACAAAGAAACAGTGGGGTCACTCAGAGGAAAAGGTGGTGAAATGCAAACAGGGGACACAGAAAGGGCTGAACTCCTCAATGCCTTCTTTGCCTCAGTCTTCTCCGATAAAGAAAACAATGCCCGACCTGAAGAATTTGGAGAAATGATTCAGCAGAGGAAACACAGCCCAGAATAACTAAGGAGATAGTACAAGAATACTTGGCGAGTCTAGATGTATTCAAGTCTCCAGGGCCAGATGAACTGCATCCAAGAGTATTAAAAGAACTGGCAGATGTGATCTCAGAACCACTGGCAGTCATCTTTGAGAATTCCTGGAGAACAGGCGAAGTCCCGGCAGACTGGAGGAGGGCAAATGTTGTCCCTATTTTCAAAAAGGGGAAAAGAGAGGACCCAAATAATTACCGCCCAGTCAGTCTGACATCAATACCAGGGAAGATTCTGGAGCAGATCATTAAGCAAACAGTCTGTGAGCACCTCGAAAGGAATGCTGTGATCACCAATAGTCAGCATGGATTTCTGAAAAATAAGTCATGTCAGACTAACCTGATCTCGTTTTTTGACAGAATTACAAGCCTGGTAGATGAAGGGAATGCAGTGGATGTAGCCTACCTTGATTTCAGCAAGGCATTTGACAAGGTGCCCCATGATATTCTTGTAAAGAAGCTGGTAAAATGCGGTCTTGACTATGCTACCACTCAGTGGATTTGTAACTGGCTGACTGACCGAACCCAAAGGGTGCTCATCAATGGTTCCTCTTCATCCTGGAGAAGAGTGACTAGTGGGGTGCCACAGGGTTCTGTCTTGGGCCCGGTCTTGTTCAACATCTTTATCAACGACTTGGATGATGGACTCAAGGGCATCCTGATCAAATTTGCAGATGACACCAAACTGGGAGGGGTGGCTAACACCCCAGAGGACAGGATCACACTTCAAAACGACCTTGACAGATTAGAGAACTGGGCCAAAACAAACAAGATGAATTTTAACAGGGAGAAATGTAAAGTATTGCACTTGGGCAAAAAAATTGAGAGGCACAAATACAAGATGGGTGACACCTGGCTTGAGAGCAGTACATGTGAAAAGCATCTAGGAGTCTTGGTTGACCACAAACTTGACATGAGCCAACAGTGTGACGCGGCAGCTAAAAAAGCCAATGCAATTCTGGGCTGCATCAATAGGAGTATAGCATCTAGATCAAGGGAAGTAATAGTGCCACTGTATTCTGCTCTGGTCAGACCTCACCTGGAGTACTGGGTCCAGTTCTGGGCACCACAGTTCAAGAAGGACACTGACAAACTGGAACATGTCCAGAGGAGGGCAACCAAAATGGTCAAAGGCCTGGAAACGATGCCTTATGAGGAACGGCTAAGGGAGCTGGGCATGTTTAGCCTGGAGAAGAGGGGTGATATGATAGCCATGTTCAAATATATAAAAGGATGTCACATAGAGGAGGGAGAAAGGTTGTTTTCTGCTGCTCCAGAGAAGCGGACACGGAGCAATGGATCCAAACTACAAGAAAGAAGATTCCACCTAAACATTAGGAAGAACTTCCTGACAGTAAGAGCTGTTTGACAGTGGAATTTGCTGCCAAGGAGTGTGGTGGAGTCTCCTTCTTTGGAGGTCTTTAAGCAGAGGCTTGACAACCATATGTCAGGAGTGCTCTGATGGTGTTTCCTGCTTGGCAGGGGGTTGGACTCGATGGCCCTTGTGGTCTCTTCCAACTCTATGATTCTATGATTCTAAGTGACTTCCGGGTTGGTGCCTCCGGTAATGGCGGAATTCCTCTGATCGGGAGGAATTTGCCCCGTGGGAATCTGGGTCTGGCCGCCACAGCGAAGGCGGAGACCCACAAAAAATCACAGGCGGGAGAAGCCTGTGAGCGTGGGATTCGCCGGGCATCATTTACACCTCCCCTACTCGCGGGGAAACCCAGTTTCGGGGGTCCGGAGCAACGTGGGGTGAGCAGCGCGGTGCTTCGAATCGTCTGCTTCTTCCACGGAGCAAAGCCACATAGCTGTTGCCGGTGAGCGCTGACTTTTTCCTGTGGACAATTTGACTTTAAAGCAATTACCCGTGAGTAGAGCTGAAGCGGGAGAATTGGATTTTTAAACGTTTAATTTGGTATTGCAACGGGGAGGCTCAATACAGGAAGTCCGCCTTCCCCTTTTGTAAATAGACTGAAGCAATGAGGCTGCAAGCTGAAGTCTTGGAAAAGCCTTTTGTAACAGACTAAATTTCCATCGGTAAAGAACATTAAACCCCCCCTTGGAGGCAGGAGAAGAGGGGGGGGGAGTTGTGGACTGAGTATGCCTGCAGGAGAGAGCGAAGAGAGCTAAAATACCGCCGCTCTGACCCTGGAAACGGGCTGCTAGCAGGACTGACGTCTTTTGGAATGTTCATTGACAGCGTTTAGAATGTTCATTGACAGCTAGCTAAATAAGAGAAATACATTGTTTCTACTGTCTCCGGCTGCTTCTAAAAAGGAGTAAAAGCAACTGAAAAACTGAAACTAACTTTGGATTGTTTGAACTGTGTTTAAAAGAGGACATTACTGACTAATATAAATAGAAACTGTTTCCCCCTAGTGGAAGCCTTTGAAACTGGTTGTTTTACAAGAGCTGGGTTAGGGGAATTTCCAGCTGCAAGATAAAAAACTGTGAGACTCTGGGACTGACCTTGAATCTTTTAAGTGTTATGGCAAATGGGAAGGAAAAAACAGACCAGTCAACTGCTGAAAAAACATTAAGGTCTGGGAGGACTTGGCACCAACCCAGGAGAGGCTCAACATCAGGCCCCCCTGCTTCTTCTGCTGCTGCTTTTGTACCAGTACATTCGAAACCAAGAGGAATGTCGACAGAAGAGGCCTTAGCGGTTGCATTAAATAAGATAAATGATTCACTGGAACAGCTTAACAAGAAAACAGATGCGACAAATGCGAAAGTGGATGTTGCAACTATTAAAATCGACCTAAATACAGAAAGCATAAATAATCTGGGACAAAAGGTGAATACCAATACAGAAACCATCCAGAAATTGATACAGGAATCTACTTTGATATGGCAGACTGCGGAGGAAGCCAGGGAGAAAGCCGTTGCTGCTGAATGTAAAATAACACAACTGGAGAGAGAGAGCGTCCCAGCCCTACAGAGGCAACTTGATGAACATAAGTTGATGCTTGCTATGATTGAACTTAAAGAAAACAGACGAATCTGAGGATCAGAGCCCTACCTGAATTGGAGAAGAAAAGTTTGACAGACTTTCTCACACAGGAATTTGTGGACTTTTGGGACTTGGACTTGGGTCAAGAAGAGTTTAGAATTGTGAGGGCCTTCAGACTTGGAAGAGGAGGGAAAAAAGAGAAGAATAGAATAAGAGACTGCTTGATCACCCTTCGAACTAAAGAAGAGAGAGATAGAATCTTGGGTTGGCACTACCAGAAGAACCTAGAAGTACAACTGTCAAGAGTGGAAATTTTTAAAGACGTCCCGAAATATCTTTTGGATCTTAGGCCTAACTACGGAGATATTGTTGCCCTGCTGAGAAGGAACAAAATCATCTTTAGGTGGGAATTCCCCGAAGGTCTATCCTTCAGTTTCAAAGGAAGGAAAATAAAAATAAGATCAGTAGAAGATAAAGTAAAGTTTTTGCATAAATACGAAGAAGATCTGCAGAAGGGACTTGGGAAAGAGCCAGGAGCATTGGATAGAAGACCATCAGATAGAGGACTAGAGCAAAGAGCATCGGATAGAAGATCACCAAACAGGGGAATATTGGATATATCAGCATTATCCTTTGGATTGGATCTCCCAGTGAACGTGTCACCACTACCACCAACAGAAGAAGAGCAAGCATTGGGTGCAGTTGGAGGAATATCAGTGTAATTACATGATGGCGTTGCAGGTTTCGAGCTGGAATGTGAATGGATTAAATTCTCCAGAAAAAAGGCAGAGAGTCTCATTTATTGAAAAAAGAACATTTGGACTTGATTTGTTTACAAGAAACACATGTGATAAGGCTACACAGGAAGATATTGAGTAATAAAAGACTGGGCCAAGAATTTATCTCATCAGATAAAGTTAAAAAAAGAGGAGTGGTCCTTTATGCAAAGGAGAGCCTATCACCGAAATTCATATTCAAAGATGACCAAGGAAGATTTGTTGCAATTGAAATTCAATCACAAGGAGAGAAATTCCTGATTGTAGGTATTTATGCACCAAATGAAGGAAAATCGGAGTTCTTTAAGAAGCTACACGAGACTCTGATGGATTATATGGACTATAACATGATCTTGATGGGAGATATGAATGGAGTGGTGTCTACAAATATGGACAAGGCACAGAGACAGGTAGTCACCAAAGATGGTAGACTACCAAAAACCTTTTTTGACATGACTGAAAATATGGACTTAGTTGACATTTGGAGAATGAAGAACCCTCTGGGAAGAGAGGGAACTTTCTTCTATGAGGCTAAAATGACATGGACAAGAATTGACCAAATCTGGGTAACCAGGAGATTGGCTCTGAAGATCAGTAAAGTGGAGATTTGCCCCAAAACTTGTTCTGACCATAATGCTGTGAAGATGGAAATGAAATTGACGCCAATTGGTTCCTTTAGATGGAGGATGAACGATACTTTGTTCAGGAATGAAGAGGTGACCAAGAAGGCCCAAAAAACTCTAAGAGATTATTTCGAGATAAACATGAATACTACAGTGGAAAAAAGAGTAATTTGGGGCGCAAGCAAAGCGGTTATGAGAGGATTTCTAATACAACAGAATGCAATTAAGAAGAGAACTCAGAATGAAAAAAAGGATAAAATCCTGGGGAAAACAGAGGAAGGAGAGAAGAAATTGAGAGCAAAACCAAAGTCACAGGAGATCCTGAAAGAGATAAAGTTATACCAAGTACAATATATGAAGCTGATGAATCAGGAAATAGAATGGAAGATTAAACAGATGAGGCAAAAGACATTTGAATTGGCAAATAAGTGTGGAAAATTGTTGGCCTGGCAAATGAAAAAAAGACAAAAACTCAATACTATTACGAATTTGGAAGTGGAAGGAAAGAATATACAGAATTCAGTGGAGATCAGGAAGTGTTTTCAGAGGTATTTCAAACAACTTTATACACAGGAGAAGCAGAAAGAAATGGACATTGATCGATTTTTGAAAATAAATGAAATAATAAATGAATTTTTTGAAAACAAAATCTCTCAGGAGAAACAGCTAATGTTGAATTACAAAATAACGGATCAGGAGGTGGAAGGGGCCATCCAGAACATGCAATTAGGTAAATCTCCAGGACCAGATGGTTTGACTTCAAGATATTACAGATCTTTGAAAGAATGGTTAATACAACCATTGAAGGAAGTCTGCAATGAAATATTGGAAGGGAGAAAGGCACCAGAGTCATGGAAGGAAGCTTACATTACACTTATACTGAAAACAGAGACTGAAAAGACACAGCTCAAGAACTACTGCCCTATATCGCTGCTTAATGTGGATTACAAATTTTTGGCAGATATTTTGGCTAAAAGATTTTAAAAAGGTGTTAGTAGAAGAAATTCATAAAGACCAAGCGGGCTTCCTCCCGGGCAGACATTTGTCTGACAACATGAGAAATATAATTAATATTCTAGAAAAATTACAAGTGAATGTTAATACTAAGGCAGTCTTGATATTTGTGGATGCAGAGAAAGCCTTTGACAACATTTCTTTGAGTTTTATGAAGAAGAATCTACAGGGGATGGGGGTAGGTCAAGGTTTTGAAAATGGTATAGGTGCAATTTATTCAGAACAAAAGGCAAAATTAATTGTGAACAATGTAGTGACAGAAGAGTTTAAGATTGAGAAAGGGACACGACAAGGTTGCTCAATTTCTCCATTGCTTTTTATATCCGTCCTTGAGGTTTTGTTAAATATGATTAGAAAGGACCAAGAGGTTAAAGGTCTACAAGTGGGAGCTAAACAGTACAAATTGAAAGCATTTGCTGATGACTTAGTATTGACTTTACAGGAGCCAGAATCTAGTACCAAAAGGGTATTGGAACTGATTCAAGAATTCGGACAGGTAGCAGGTTTTAAGTTGAACAAGATGAAAACTAAGGTTTTAGAGAAAAACTTAACTGTGAATGAGAGAGAGAAGTTTCAGGAGGAGGCAGGACTAACATTGGTTAAGAAAGTGAAATATTTAGGGGTTAACATGACTGTCAAAAATGTGAATTTATTTAAGGATAATTATGAAAAATGTTGGATTGAAGTGAAAAAGGATTTAGAAATATGGACAAATTTGAAGTTATCATTGTTAGGCCGAATTGCTGTGATAAAAATGAATGTGTTGCCAAGGATGTTGTTTTTGTTTCAAACATTGCAAATTTTGGATAAGATGGATTGTTTCAAGAAGTGGCAGAAAGATATTTCCAGATTTGTTTCGCAGGGCAAGAAGCCTCGAATAAAATTTAAGATATTAACTGATGCCAAAGAAAGAGGTGGATTTGCCCTGCCAGATCTTAAATTTTATTATGAATCAGCTGCTTTTTGCTGGCTGAGAGAATGGCTGCTTCTTGAAAACACTGACGTGTTGGATTTAGAAGGTTTCAATAATGCATTTGGCTGACATGCATATTTGTGGTACGATAAGGTAAAAGCACATAAAGCGTTTAAAAATCATATTGTTAGAAAAGCATTGTTTAATGTTTGGATAAGATATAAGGATTTGTTAGAAAAGAAAACCCCAAGATGGTTGTCACCAATGGAAGCGAGGGCACAAAAAAAACTCAATATGGAGGCCAAATGGCCGAAATATTGGGAAATTCTGGATCAAGATGGAGACAGAATAAAATTGCAGAGCTTTGAAAAATTGAAAAACAAAGTGCGAGATTGGCTCCATTATTACCAAATAATGGAGGCATACAATTTGGACAAAAAAGTTGGTTTCCAGGTGGAAAAATCAAAATTGGAAACAGAAATGTTAGATCCAAAAATTAAGAATTTGTCAAGAATGTATAACTTGCTGTTGAAATGGAACACTCAGGATGAAATGGTGAAATCAGCTATGATTAAATGGGCACAAGATGTTGGACATAACATAATGATAGCTGACTGGGAACAGTTATGGAACACAGGTATGAAATTCACGGCATGTAATGCCCTAAGAGAAAATTTAATGAAAATGATTTATAGGTGGTACATGACACCAGTCAAGCTTGCAAAAATTTACCATTTGCCCGACAATAAATGTTGGAAATGTAATGAGACTGAAGGTACATTCTTTCACCTTTGGTGGACATGCCCAAGGATTAAGACATTCTGGGAGATGATTTATAACGAAATGAAAATGTATTCAAATATACCTTCCTGAAGAAACCAGAGGCCTTTCTCCTGGGCATGGTCGGCCAATTGGTGCCAAAGAAGGATAGAACTTTTTTTATGTATGCAACAACAGCAGCAAGAATATTCATCGCGAAGTATTGGAAGACACAAGATTTACCCACCCGGGAAGAATGGCAGATGAAGTTGATGAACTATATGGAACTGGCGGAAATGACTGGCAGAATCTGAGACCAGGGAGAAGAGTCGGTGGAAGAAGACTGGAAAAAGTTTAAAGACTATTTGCAGAAATACTGTAAAATTAATGAATGTTAGAAAAATGTTGGAATGAAGTTATATGGCTTTAGTAGAAATGTTATAAGGAATTAAGTATAAATAGATTAATAGAGAATTAAAGGGAAAAATAAGGTTAGAATGTGTTAAGATAATTATAGGATAGAAAACAGAGGAAGATGGAAAGGAATTGCTGAAACAATTAACAGAAGTGGAATACAAAAAGGGAGGTGCGAGGAGGTCGTGGAAATAAGTGAACGAAAGATAAGATACTGAAATTCTTTGATGTGTTTTAAATTGTTTTTGTTTTGTTTTGTTAGTTTAATGTGTTAGTGTTATGTAGTGTTTTTGTATTGTATTGTATTGTTTTTGTAGTGTTTAAATTGTTGGAAAAGTAATAAATATTATTTTCCAAAAAAAAAGAAATAATAATAATTATAATAATATCATCATCATCATACCCTATTTTTAAAAAATCTTCATAGCACAATTCTACATGGTTCAACTGCTGCATTTGTGAAGACTTCCATTTATCCATTTATCTCAAGGGTAAGCAGAATGATGATGACCATTCCTGCATCACAGGGGGTTGTAATAGATGACCCTTGTGGTCCTTTCCAACTGTATAATTCTACGATTATATGACCAAACACAAATGTCCATAGAAGTGCTTGATGGGGGCGGGGTGGGGAGGCAACCCTGTGTCTGCTGAAGCTGGTGCTGAGATCAGGCCTGAGTCAAGCCACCTGGCAGCCCCTGGCAGCTGCCAGAGCATCTAGGGATACAGTAGATACCAAACTGGCTCAGCCCTGCCCAACCTTCGTAACACCCTGTTTTGGGGCTTTCCACTAGGCTCTGTTGGCAAGGAAAGTGCTGGCCAGCCTCCCCCCACCTGTTTGGCTAGTGAATGGCAGTCATCGGCTGGCATCACTCTATCGCGGTTGAGCCAATGGAAGTGGCCAGAGGGACTCCTCTGCTCAATCCATATCCCACACAGCTTGATGTGAAGGGGGCTTGAATTTCAGCTTTTCAAATATTACATACAGCGTGTTCTCTGTAATGGGGGGGGGATACATACCTGCAGTTTGAAGAGGTATAATCCAGAATTCATTCTCCTTCTCTACTGTTTTGCATAAAGTTTATCTCCCCACTTAGGTTTCAAGAGCCGTGGGGGGGGGGGCAGTCCTAAAATCTGACTTGATATATTGTGAGGAATGTAGTCTTGCAGTATTCAAAGTAACCTACAGAATCTTTCATAAGGGATACATGGAAAGCAAAAGCAAAATAATTCTTGCCACATGTCTAGGCTTATTGATCCTTGGCTGAGTATTTTGATGTAAGGTCGAGGAGGTGGCAGGAGATTTTGTTCTTATTTACGGGACCGCCTGTTAATGGTTTCAGAACTCACAGAGTTAAAGAGTTCTGGTGACGTCTCTTTCCTGAGGCGTGGTTAGAAACACTTACGGGAGTGGCTTGACTCTAAGTGTTTCAGTCTGACTCTGGGACGCTATGCGAGAGGGAGAATGTGTCAGTTCTCGCCAGGTCTGAATTTATGGTGTTATTCTTCATGATTAAAGGCAAGAGAAGATAAGGACTGCCTTGTGTCTGTTCTGAATTTATTACCCCACACGTGCTGCAATTGCTTTTCACCGCTGTGTTACGCTCTGCTACCGGCAAGAGAAAGAGGCCTGAGGAGGACTTTTGCAGGAGGCACGGATAGCTTGCAAGCAGAGTTACGCAAGGGAAGTGTGCCAGGCTCCATGTTCAGCCTCTGTTTATACTCTTGTCCGGCGTAAATCTCAGAGGTTATGGATGCTCGCCAAAGCTTTGAAGCATTGCAGGAACGTCCCACGTGTGGGGGAAGCCAGCAGGAAAGTTGCTGGGGTCCAGCTGGAGCTCTGGAGCTGTGTCTTTGAAGCTGGAAGGAGCTCGCTGGGAGGAGAAGCCGATCTGCCGGAGCCGGGAGGCGGAGGAAGCTACTGCCGAGTCGTGAGTAAGCTTAGCCCCCGGGGGAGGAGATGGCTCAGTCCCAGGAACACGGATTTGAGCTTAAGCTGCCGTGTGCGAAGTTAACGATTCACTCGTGGTTAGAGTGGAGTTATTTAGCAGAGTTGTCCCTAGTTGGAGCCAAGCTCTGGGAAACAGTCACGCCGATGTCTACGTCAGCTGGGGCTGTTGCAAGCCAACGTGAAGCTGAGGAGCGTGTTCTGGCATTTTTGGCTGATAACGTGAGTGCTGATTTGAGGCCTATTGTTCTGGATGCAAGGAAGCCTGAGGTCGCTTGGGTAGCTCTCCAGGAAGCGTGTAAAGCTGGGGGCGCAAGCAAGGGGCGGGAGATGGCTGCATCAGGACAGAAAAAGCAAGAAAGCACGGAAAGCCGGTGCACAGCTGGGAAAGGCTGTGGGACCCCTGAGGGGGGCGAAGGGACTATTGCCACTGCTGCTGCTGGTGGTGGTTTAGCAGAGTCTAAAAGCTGCGTGGGTGATGCAACATGTCTGCATGAGGAGCTTGGAGAGAGGCAAGCTGCTGGGGGCCCTCTACCCATCACTGGGGGTGCAGGAAAGCGTCCTGGGAGCCCTGTGAGCAGTGGGGGGGCGGTGAGCGGTAAAAGCTCAGAAAAGCCTCTTTTTCCAAAGGCTGCCAAGAGTTGTTTGCGTCGTGAGTCGGAGCCTGGGAAGCTGAAAAGTGCTGAAGGCTTCAAGGCCAGCCATCTGCTGCAGAGGGAGATACGTGCTGCAGAGTTGTCTGGGAACTCTGAGATAAGTCCAGTCTTCAGAGCAACGCAGGATGTTGTGGTTACGGACGCTGTCAAGGACAGGTGCAGCCAGACGTTTGTTGGCATGGCAACGCTACAGAGCAATGCCAGCAGGGACACAACTGTGAAGTGGGTGTTGGACTCAGGAGCGAGTCATCACCTGATAACGCCATCTGCTGGGGAGCTGCGGAATTGCAGAGCTGTTTTAGCTGGAATGACTTTTACATTAGCTGACGGGACAAAAAGAAATGTATCTAAAGCAGCAAATGTCTATGTTTCTGTTTTGCAGGCGGAGTTGGAGTGCTTCATTGTACCAGGGATGAAGTGTTGCCTGTTCTCGATTTCTGCTCTGGCGAAGCAGGGATACAAAATTTGTTTTGAAAATGATACCTATTCCATTTTCAGAGGGGGGAGGCAACTTGTCAACGTGGAGAGCAAGGACAATCTCTTTGTTCTGGAAACACCTCTGGAGGGTGGTGGGAATGCAGGGAAAGCACAGGCACAGTGTGCTAGTGTTCCCAGCCATGATTCATGTGTTCATGTATGGCACAAGGGAATGTCTCATGCTTGTCTGGAGGATGTTAAAAGGTTGCCAGGCTGCACCAAAGGTTGTAAAATCACGCCATGTGAGGGATCCCTAGTGTGCAGGGCATGCAGCAAGGGTCAAAGGTGCAGGTTTCCCGGGGTAAAGAGGGTAACCACAAAACCTTTTGAGTTGATTCACACAGACCTTACAGAGCCAATGAAGTGTGAGAGTCTGGGTGGGGCCAGGTATCTGCTAACGATAGCGGATGATTTTACTCAGAATTTATGGTCTTTTTCTCTCAGGTCGCAGAGAGAGGCGGCGCAACTCATCCAGGATTGGGTTGCGGAGGTGGAACTAAGGTTCTCCACCAAGGTGCAAGAGTTCAGGAGCGACCGTGGGTCACAGTTCACTGGGTCTGCTCTGAAGGAGTTCTTCAAGGAAAAGGGAATTCGTCACCAGGTGACGGGTACAAAGTCTCCTCAAGAGAGAGGCGTGGCAGAGCACAGGAGTGAAGCACTGGCTGAAGTTGTCAGGGTTTTACTGTGTGACTCTGGGCTGCCTCAGAGCTTTTGGAGTGAGGCTGGGAAGTTTGCCAGCTTTGTTTTTAACAGGTCCTACAATCACGATGTAGGTGACACACCGTTTTTTCTGTTGCACAAGAGGAAGCCACAGGTGCATTTCTTCCGTTCGTTTGGTTCCAAGGCTTCAGTGCCAATACCAACAGCGCAACGGAAGGAGGGTGGTCCTAGGTACCAGGACATGATCTTCTGTGGGTATGATCCTGCAACAAATGGGTGGAAGTTTGCATACCCAGAGGGTGATCAGACCACGCTGCTGGTCAGCAAGCATGCTGAGTTCTTTGAGCAGGGTGGTTGGTCACAACCTAGGTATGGTTCTGATTTTCTCTCAGAATGCTTGTCCGATTCTGAGGGGGAGGAAAGGGAGGAAGAAAGGGAGGAAGGAGAGGCAGAGGCGGAGCCTGTTGCTGAAGACCAGGTTGCTGATGATGGTCAAGCACAGGGGTGGGTTTCTCCACAGGTTAAGAGGGAACCCAAGAGTGAGCCTTCATCTCCTGTTAGCCAAGTGCAGGAGGCCCGAAGACACAGCAAGTCAGAGGGGGAGTCTTCTGAGCTTGCTGGAGACACACTTGCTGACCCCAGTGGGTCAGGAGGAGCGCCCAAGGTTGTGCTCCGGCGGTCAACTCGGACCACAAAGGGGATTCCACCTGAGAGGTTTCAGGTCACCAGTGCGTGGGTTGGTTTCGCACAGTGTGATTCTGGGAGTGTGGAAGGGATTCAACAATTGCCTGGGATAGATGCCAGTGGGAGGCAAAAGGCAATGGGAGGTGAGTTGAACTCAAAGAGGTCTGTAAATAGGGGTTCACGGTTTCCCTCAGGATTCGTGACGAGAGGGGGTGTTAATGGTTTCAGAACTCACAGAGTTAAAGAGTTCTGGTGACGTCTCTTTCCTGAGGCGTGGTTAGAAACACTTACGGGAGTGGCTTGACTCTAAGTGTTTCAGTCTGACTCTGGGACGCTATGCGAGAGGGAGAATGTGTCAGTTCTCGCCAGGTCTGAATTTATGGTGTTATTCTTCATGATTAAAGGCAAGAGAAGATAAGGACTGCCTTGTGTCTGTTCTGAATTTATTACCCCACACGTGCTGCAATTGCTTTTCACCGCTGTGTTACGCTCTGCTACCGGCAAGAGAAAGAGGCCTGAGGAGGACTTTTGCAGGAGGCACGGATAGCTTGCAAGCAGAGTTACGCAAGGGAAGTGTGCCAGGCTCCATGTTCAGCCTCTGTTTATACTCTTGTCCGGCGTAAATCTCAGACCGCCTCTCCTGGTATGCCCCACAGAGGACCTTAAGGTCCATGAATAACCATAGTTTAGAGGTCCTGGGCCCTAAGCAGACTATCCTCCACCAGGGCCAGGGCCTTTTCAGTGATGGCTCCGACCTGGTGGAATGCTCTGTCCCAGGAGACTAGGGCCTTGCAGGATTTGACCTCCTTCCGCCGGGCCTGTAAGACAGAGCTATTCGCCTTGCCTTTAATTTGAATTCAGCCTGATCATTTATTTCCCTTCCCTTCCCTTCTCTTCCCTCCCCCTCCCCTTTTATGAAGATTACCTGCTCTGAGACCCCACAGCTAATTCTCCCCTGGCCTCCTCATGAAATGTGAAATCCCAAATGTTAGTAATATGGTCCTTCTGGTAGTTTAAGAAAGTCAGTGAAACCAGAGAAGTTCTTGGGGGAAGTAAGAAACAAGAAGACAACGTCTTGTGATAACTCTGCATCTTAAAAGTTGCCTAGCAAGTAAGTGTTTTAATCAGTTCTGTTTACTGACGCTGAAGGACTTTGTCCCAAGTCTCACAGAGGTGACAGATACATGGTGGGAGTGGAATGGTGGAAATTATGAATCTCCCTGAATAAAAATCATATTATTTTTTTCAGAGATCTGTTTAAATTTGTGCTAGTGGTGGTGATGGCAATAGGAAGGCTACAGATAAGAGTATTCAGTCTTACTTATTTATGACCTATGAGCTGAAGATACTGTACATCTCAAGATGAACTTCCTTCTGTAGTATAGATTGGTATTTGTTTTATTCCCAGGGGTCAGGGCAAAATATCATTTTGGAGACATTCTGGCTGAAAGGTCTCTGAATGTTTTCCCTCCTCAAAATTTTGCTCTGTCAGTGCCAAGCACATTGACCTTTTCTGATTGAGTCTAAGAATTCTAATTGATGTGATCCTTTGCTAAGAAAATGATTTTTTCCCCCTTCAGTGAGGGCCTGGTAGACTTACAGAGTAGATGCTTTGCTTGTCTCTGGTTCATGTTCTCCCAGTAGTATCCCAGGACAAGAGGTCCAAAGTGTACACTGCAGCTACAATCACTCATCTTGTTCTGTTGCACAGATACATCTCAGACCAATTAATAGAAGGATATGATTTTCCCATCAAGCAGCATAAAGCAGCGGTTTTGGCTGAAAGACCTCGACATGTGGTGTTTTCTGGTCTCCATACCTGTGCCAGTGTCAGGGACTGGACTGAGGAGGAATGGTGGGAGCCCCTCCCCTTCTCCTGAACCTTCCCGAGAACAGGAGGACAGTATAGATTTAGAACAGTGGTTTGCAGAAGGTCATAGTTCAGAGGCTGCAGAGGGGAGAAGTTGGGAATTATTGGAAGAGGAACAGCAGGAAGAAGCAGAACCAGGGGAGGGACAGCTGACAGACTCAGTGTCTTTGGAAAGCATTCCTGACCACCCCTCTCCCAGGACCAGGTGAGCATCAAGGGTAGTAGAACAGAAAGCTCAGAGGCAGAAAGCTCAGATTAACCGAGGCAGGGATCAAAATAAAAAAAATTCCTTCCAGTAGCACCTTTAAGACCAACTAAGTTAGTTCTTGGTATGAGCTTTCGTGTGCAAGCACACTTCTTCAGATACACACACATACCGTGTATCTGAAGAAGTGTGCTTGCACACGAAAGCTCATACCAAGAACTAACTTAGTTGGTCTTAAAGGTGCTACTGGAAGGAATTTTTTTTATTTTGACTATGGCAGACCAACACGGCTACCTATCTGTAACTGGAACCAAGGCAGGGATGACGTAGATTAGGAGAGACGGATGGGGTGGGACTTTACTCAGAGCAACGCCATTATCCTAGGTAGACGGCATTTCTTCGTCTCTCTCTCTCTCTCTCTCTGTGCATAGTGAATAAATTAATTGGTAAAAACTGTTTTTTGGTTTATCTGCTTCTTGGCTGCCACCGTGGGAGGGATCAGATTCCCTGAAGCCTGACAGCCGGTTAAAAAGTGAAGGAGTGAACACCCCCAGTTATTTGGAATTTGGCTTAGGAAACCAATTTTTTTTTTCAACATTCAGGAAATAAGTGTGGTTTATTCTAAGTTCATTTTTGAGCCAAATTTGAGTCTGACGTGCCCCAATAATGTTACCAGGAGGGACCCAGGTCTGATCCTTCCCCTCATTGTGGCTTCAAACCCCCACCCATGTCCTTCCAAAGACAATTTTAAACCATTGTCACACTGCATAATCACATCATAAATGAACACATCCTGAACTCATCCTCTTTGTTCTTCTTGAAGTCTCCAATAGCTAACCATTTAACTGCTATTTTGTCATCTTTTTTTCAAGAAACTTTATTTCTTGAAAATCTCTTATCTTAAATATGTTGCTTATTTGGACACTTAAACAACCCCAGTTACCATACTTTTCTGTGTATAACGCGCCTCCATGTATTTTGGGGGACCATAATTAAAGAAAATGCGGGAAGATTTCCCTAAGTTGTTGAGCTTTTGGGGGGAAGGATCAGTGCCAGATTTATGTACAGGCTAAGTAGGCTGAAGCCTAGGGCCTTTAAATCTAGGAGGCCTCCTCAGCTGAGCCCACCCCCCAGCGGGCAGTCTGCCCTCTCCCAAAATTACAAACCCAAGACTTCATGCGAGGGCAGAGCAACTTGGGCCCAGCAACTATGAGACTCAAGGCCAGCCAGTGCATAGCTGTCAATGTTTTCCTTTTTTAAAAGGGAAATTCCCTTATTCCGAATAGGATTCCTCGCAAGAAAAGGGAAAAGTTGACAGCTATGAGCCAGTGGGGCCCAATTTGAAACTCTGGGGCCCAACTTGAATTTTTTTTGTGGGGCCTCAGTTAACAGCCAAAATCTGCAGAATCTTAGAGATATAAATAAAATCCATCTAGATTGCCCTGGTGGTGGGGCTTAGGAGCAGTCTGTGGGGCCCAATTTGGCAAAATTGCTCCAATTGCCTTGAGGCCAGCCCTGATGAGATTGTGCAGGGGTTGGACTGACAAGCGCTGCCTCTTCGAGGTTCCTGGATTGACCAGCGCTGTTGAGCTTTTTTGGGGGGGCGGGGGAATTGCCAAAGCGGCAGCCAATCCAAAGCAGCCCTTGCAGCAGACACCATTCACCCACCCAATCGCAAGATCCTGCTCGCGGCTGCAACCAATCACCCGTCCCCCCTCTGCACTACCCATGTATAAGATGACTCCCCCCCATTTTAAACTTTATTTTTTAGTAAAAAAAGCTCATCTCATAAATGTAAAAAGTACGGTACTCATGATCACCTTTCTTTTATTTTGGTTAAAATATGTTAGCAGTCCTCAGTCTTCCAAAATAGAAGCGGGGTGGTCATGGGAACTGAGGTGAGCTAAGTTCCTCCAGTCCATCACATTGTGACGCAGAGCAGGAGTCTTCAGATGCAGCTAGAATTGCATGTCCTGACCAGGTGTGACAACACTGACCCCAAAATGACAGGATCATTCAAGATATGTGGCCATAGCATCCTGGAATTCCTTGTTTTTATATATGGGTCATTCTCTTGAGATAACAGCACTAAAAACAACAAAGGTGAAATAATTAAGCAATCATGTCATAAAAATCAAGTCAGTTCAGCTATGTTGCCCATGGAATGAATGAGGCTCACTGACCTTCAGACTTGAGGAGCCCCCTCTCCCTCTTACCCATGAGGAGAGTGAAAGCTTCTGCTCTCAAGTTTAAATGAAACATAGTTCCTGACAACAACTGAACTTGGGGAGGGGTGTTCTTTTAAAACTGTGGTTGGGGAGAAGAAGCCGAGATGCATCAAAAATACCTGGCTTGACTTCAAACCAAAATTTAAGACACACACAGAGTTCCCCTAGTGGAAAATTTGCACAACCATTCAATGCATGGAAACAACAGAGTTTGGGATGGATGAGTCTGTTCTCACGAAATGGTCTCATGTTACAGCTGAACAGAGTCTAACTGTTCCACCCCAAGGCATCATACCTTCAAGACAATCAGAAAATACAGACATGCTGTTTCAGGAGTGCGGATGTTTCCTAAAGCAGTAAAATTCAGATCTGAATAATCATTTCTGATTCCTGTCATAATACTGTTAAACTGGCTGCTTGTTTGGGACATTTATCTGTGATAGCAAATATGCAGTTTTCACAGTGAGAACGGAAACACATGGCTATTACAGAAACCCTGCTAGACCATGTCAGCATTTCATGGTTTATACAGGTTTGTGATGAAGTACTTGCAGCTATAATTCTCCCGCCTCTCTCTCTTGAGATAGAAAGAATGTATTTCAAATGATATATCTAAAACTAAATAGCAGTCATAAAAATAAAAAATAGACACAGCAACTCTCCAGAGTAAAGAAGGAACAGAAAGTGACATTCATGAATATTTCAGAGAAGAAGTATCTTTGACCAGCTAATTAAAAGTTAATAGTTCATGATTTTGCTTCCTCTGCAATTTGTAGTTGACTTTAGAGTTGGCCCTGGTGGGCAACATGACATTGCATGACAGGACTTCCGGGTTGGCGCCATCGCCGAATGGCGGACTCCCTCCGAGCTCCGGAGGGAGTCTGCTCGGCAGGGGCTGGGTCCTACCGCACCGGCGATGCGGGGACCCTTAAAAACCACGGCCACGAGGGTCGTGGACATGGAGACTCGGCTGGCACCGCTAGCGCCCTCCCGACTCGTGAAGGAGCCTTTTTAAAGGCTAAGGATCGGGTGCCGGGGAGAAGCGTGGTGCTTTGAGTCCTCTGCTATCCCTGCCGAGCGCAGCCGCATGCCATCCGGCGGAGAGCGCTGACTTCTTCTATTGAAAATTCGGACTTTTAGACAACAACCCGTGAGTAATTTGGAAACTGGGTTTAAAAGGAGGAAAAAAAGAATTTCTTTTTGAATTGGATACGAGCGGGGGGGGATCCAAAAAGGAAGTCAGTCCCCCCCCCTATTGTAAACCTTTCAAGACAAGGACGGGGCAACCAAGGTCCAAAAAGATTTGTATTGCTGATAAAAACTAAGAATTTCACGATGGGGAATTATAAGAACTGTGCTGGAGGATGAACTGAGGGAGAAGAAACGTAACCCCCCCCCCTGGGAACCGGGGTGATTGAAGAGAGAGCCTGGTGAAAAGAGTCGGAGATTTTGACAGCTGTCAAAGTAGCTGTCAAAGTCGGAAAGTAGAGAGGATTTTATTATGAGAACTTTGCTGGCTAAATTTGTTACAATTTGCTACAATTTGTTAAAACTTGGATACAAAATGGCGAAAATATGGATAACAATCGGACTTTTGGACTAGAGAAGACAAAGTTATAACAATCCCCCTAGAGGAGTTTCGGGACATTACAAAGATGGTCGTAAGTGGAAAAAAAAACACCATTGGAATTTTACAGGACTGGTTATCTTCTGGGAAAGCTGCGAAACGGAAACAATATTTTGTCTACAGGGTGTTCAGCTAAAGGAGACAATAGAATTTTCTATTGAAGAAAGGAAGGGACTGAACGCAAGTTTTTGTTCCTGAATAATAATAAACCCTGCAGACTTACTAAGCTTCTGAATTAGAACGTTTCAGCAGCGGAACAAGAGGAAACTGGACTACAATTTGGAAAGAACAATGGGGGGAGTTTTATTACAGATCTGAAGTTAAGTGTTCTAAAAATGTTTATGAAAGGGAAAAAAAAAAAAAAGAAAAGAAAAAACCAGCAAGGAGTTGGGGGAAATAGGTGATTTATGGATTGTAAGAATCCCAGGCGGATAACATGGTTTGGTGGTCAGGGGGAAATTAAACCGGGGACAGGGGGGGAGAACTATAATCCAAAGGCTTGTTAACTTCTTTTTTTTGAACTAGCTTTGTCTTATCTATTATATTCTTTATTTCTTATCTCTGATACTTTTATTATGTGGGGAGTTTTTATTATTAAAAAAAGGGAAATTGTGGAATGAAAATGGGGTGGGCCTTGGGAAAGAAATTTTTTGTGTTTTATTAAGGGTATTGATGTGGAGTGCAGAAATTTTAAACTCGAATAATGGTTTAACAAATTAAGTTTTTAATTAGAACTGAGAGCTTGTGGAGCCAACAATATGAAAAAGGAATATGGTAGGGGTGGGGGAAGGGGGGAGTCCCAGAAAGCGGATATATGAAAATAAGGATATATGAAAATATGTAAATTCTTGCTTTCTGTATTTTCTTTTTTTTTTTTTTTTGAAAATTTTAATAAATATTATTTAAAAAAAAAAAAAAAAAAAAAAAGACATTGCATGACAGCTTCTGTCAGAACAGCAGGCAGGCATCTAAGCCATCAAACACAGAAATACAGAGTTATGCCAGTGAAAAAATAGCATTGGTTGGAAGGTTGGCATAACTCTTTTCTTTCAAGACAACGGGCAGAGCTTATCTATAAAGAAAAGGCAGAATGGAATAATAAAAAGAAACTTGTACAGGACTTAATGAACTGAGGTTAAATTTATTGCATTTGCCATTTTGTTTTCTTCACAATACATGTACAGGTCATAGAAAGATCTCTACTTAAACCTTAATGTACAGATGCAGCTCTTGCAGGTGCCACGTAATACCCATTCCACAGTTGTAAGAACTTGTTTTGTTTGGTTGCTCGCACACTTTGGAACTCCCTGCCTATTGAGATCAAGCAGGTGCCTTCACTGTAGATAGAGAGATATAGATAGATGATGATAGATTGATAGATATATAGATAGATAGACAGACAGATGATAAATAGAATCTTTATTTGCATCAGCCACAAGCCATAGCAAAGAAATCAAATACAATCAAATACAGATCTAGCTAGATGGTTGGCAATACAAAATACATTCTGAAAATTTACAACTATACAAATGAAAGAGTTAATAACTGTCCTTGTCCACAAATAAAACGTATGAATGAGTGAGCTTTCTTTACTAGGCATTACACAGGTTAGTCAGATGGTAGATCTAATTCTAATTGCCCCAGCTAAATATTTTGCTGTGTTTGCTGTTCCCTGGTAATCTTGGTCTGCAAAAAGTAAGGGCACAGTCGCTGTGGGTGACCCTTCACTGTACCTTTTCGGGTAATTAGAATCTGTTTTAGTATTTTAATATTGTATGTGTTCAAGTATGCTTGCAAATTTTTCTTGTTTTATCTTTTTGTAAACCTCTTTGAGGATTTTATTTTATTTTTACAATCAAGAAATGTATAAATTGTATGAAATAGCCAAGTAAAAAATACTTTCTCTTGTGGGTCCATCAGAAATGTTTCTAAGGACAGAACTGATTGCTTACTAGATGCACCAAGAAAATGGAAGGAGGTTTCTTGTTTCCCAGCTGATTTTGAATTGATAGCCAAAAGGAAGGGAGTGGAATATGAGAGCCATCTTCAAATATCTGAAGGGCCATCAAATGGAAAATAAAGCAAGCTTGTTTTCTGCTGCTTCACAGGGCAAGAATTGGACCAATGGATTCCAGTTACAAATTCCAACTAAATAGTAGGAAAAACTTTCTGATGGTGAGAGTTGTTTGACAGTGGGATGGACTACCTCATCAGAGGTTTTTGAACAGAACTGGAGGAGGGCAAATGTTGTCCCTATTTTCAAAAAGGGGAAAAGAGAGGACCCAAATAATTACTGCCCAGTCAGTCTGACATCAATACCAGGGAAGATTCTGGAGCAGATCATTAAGCAAACAGTCTGTGAGCACCTAGAAAGGAATGCTGTGATCACCAATAGTCAGCATGGATTTCTGAAAAATAAGTCATGTCAGACTAACGTGATCTCGTTTTTTGACAGAATTACAAGCCTGGTAGATGAAGGGAACACAGTGGATGTAGCCTACCTTGATTTCAGCAAGGCATTTGGCAAGGTGCCCCATGATATTCTTGTAAAGAAGCTGGTAAAATGCGGTCTTGACTATGCTACCACTCAGTGGATTTGTAACTGGCTGACTGACCGAACCCAAAGGGTGCTCATCAATGGTTCCTCTTCATCCTGGAGAAGAGTGACTGTGACTAGTGGGGTGCCACAGGGTTCTGTCTTGGGCCCGGTCTTATTCAACATCTTTATCAACGACTTGGATGATGGACTCAAGGGCATCCTGATCAAATTTGCAGATGACACCAAACTGGGAGGGGTGGCTAACACCCCAGAGGACAGGATCACAATTCAAAACGACCTTGACAGATTAGAGAACTGGGCCAAAACAAACAAGATGAATTTTAACAGGGAGAAATGTAAAGTATTGCACTTGGGCAAAAAAAATGAGAGGCACAAATACAAGATGGGTGACACCTGGCTTGAGAGCAGTACATGTGAAAAGCATCTAGGAGTCTTGGTTGACCACAAACTTGACATGAGCCAACAGTGTGACGCGGCAGCTAAAAAAGCCAATGCAATTCTGGGCTGCATCAATAGGAGTATAGCATCTAGATCAAGGGAAGTAATAGTGCCACTGTATTCTGCTCTGGTCAGACCTCACCTGGAGTACTGGGTCCAGTTCTGGGCACCACAGTTCAAGAAGGACACTGACAAACTGGAACGTGTCCAGATGAGGGCAACCAAAATGGTCAAAGGCCTGGAAACGATGCCTTATGAGGAACGGCTAAGGGAGCTGGGCATGTTTAGCCTGGAGAAGAGGAGGTTAAGGGGTGATAGGATAGCCATGTTCAAATATATAAAAGGATGTCACATAGAGGAGGGAGAAAGGTTGTTTTCTGCTGCTCCAGAGAAGCGGACACGGAGCAATGGATCCAAACTACAAGAAAGAAGATTCCACCTAAACATTAGGAAGAACTTCCTGACAGTAAGAGCTGTTTGACAGTGGAATTTGCTGCCAAGGAGTGTGGTGGAGTCTCCTTCTTTGGAGGTCTTTAAGCAGAGGCTTGACAACCATATGTCAGGAGTGCTCTGATGGTGTTTCCTGCTTGGCAGGGGGTTGGACTCGATGGCCCTTGTGGTCTCTTCCAACTCTATGATTCTATGATTCTAGGTAGTCGCTCTGTCAAGAATCCTTTAGCTGATATTGCTGCATTGCAGGGGGTTGCACTAGATGACCCTTTGGGTCCCTTCCAACTCTACAATTCTATGATTTTATGATTTAAAGGATTTGATATTTGTGCAAAGAGGAGGGAGGATTGCAATAGCTTAATAGAACATTGTTGTTATGGTCATGTTCTGATAATACATGACCTGACGTATTCATACTAGTATTACTCAAAATGCCCAGCTAGGTATGTATCCTTTAATCATTGAAGATTTAAACCATTTTCATTGGGGTGGCTCAGTTGATTTGTTAGATTCCTAAAGAGAGAAGACTGTATTTGCAAAGCATAGAATGTGATAAAATAGTTAAAATATTTTAAATCCCAGAATGTTGTCCTATCCAGTTTGTTCACCCCAGGCTTTGCTCGAAGAAGGTCCCTCTGAGTGGGGCTGCAATAAATAATGATGAGCTGAGCCCAGAGATCTGTTTGGAATACTAGATCATCATCATCATCATCATCATTTTATTTGTATGCCGCCTTTCCATAGTTGAAACTATGCTCAAGACGGCTTACTACATGACAAGATTTACATAATTACAAACATAACAGAAGTCATAAACAATAAATAAAACACATCAAAAAGCACACAACCAAATGGAAACAATTTCCACGTAAATCATAAGATCTAAAACTAAAGCACTCCACTCTCCCAGGCCAGATGGGAAATCAGGTCCTCCCTAAAAGAGGGCATGTGTTGCAGTGAGACCTGGAAACAATCCCTTGTGAGTGGGTAAGATTGGTCAGCCACAACACCCGATTGGTAGGTCCCTCGATGCTGGGTTTAATCTGGCCAATGGGGCGCAGTCCAAACGGATTGAGGGACCTATTTATGTCCATGCACGTGATCCAGAGCTTCCTCTTTCTGTGCGTGCATTCAGAACAGCATCAGCATGTCCTCTGTGCAGCCGAGAAAGAGCAATTTACCTTCGACGGATCTTCCTGGTGATATCTTATTCTGCAAACCCGAATTATTTATTCCTTTTACCCTCCTTTTGTTAAATTTGTGGTCCTTTCCCTTTTCTTCCCTTGGAGGGGCTTTGGCCCCATAGGGCCTTTGGCCCCTGAGTGCTCCCATTTGCAGAGTTTAATCGGATTATTTGCACAGCGGCCTTTTTGATTGATTACAAAAAGGGCTTTCGCCCTTGGGGCTCGTTGCCTCAGAGAGCTCCCTGTTTGCTGCCTGTTAATTGCAGTTTTGGCTTACCTTGTGCAGCGGTTCTTGAGTCAGTTTCCTAGAAGGGCCTTCGCCCACGGGGCGGTTGCCCCTGAGTGCTCCCAGTTCATGGAGCTTGTCCTGCCTCTTTAACATCACCCCTGGTGCAGCGGCTTTTATCAATTTTCTTGGAAGGGCTTTTTCGCTCATGGGCTTCTGTCTCCGAGCGCTCCCTGTGTGTGGAGCTTCCCGCTTTCCCTCGGTCTCTTCGAGCAGCGGCTTTTTGAATCGGGTCCAGCTCTGGCTGCAGCTTCAAGTGCCTTGGAATTAAGTATTGTTGGGGCATTTTATAAGTTTATTGTTGATTGTTTTACCTAGCCGATTGTCCTATTGAGAGCTCCCTCTCTATTAGCTCGGCAAGTTTCGCAGCCCCTCTTTCTATTAAGGCTAGTGGGGGGAATTTCCTAGGGTTGGGAATCCCCCCCCCTCGCTTTGCCCAGTAGCACAGCTCATTTGGCAGGAGCGCCATCTTGTTTTGGTGGGAGCACCAATTTTTTATTGCCTGAGTGTTCCTTTTAATTTGGTCTTTCTGTTTTATTACTCCCCACTTGTTCAGAAGTGGTTGTAATGACTGTTAAGAGAAATCCTAGTCCTGCTCTCTCTTCAAAGAGGGTGATTAGAGGCCGGTATCAGGCACTGCGTTCAGCGCAGGCCCCAGCAGTTCCTCAAAATTTGCTGGATCATTTGGGTGCTATTATGGCTGATACTGGTTCTGACCCTGCGGCCTTGACAAGGTTTAATACAGAGCTTGAGTTATTGGCTCAGTAATTTGGGCGGCAGCCTGATTCTCAGCCTGGCTCCTCCACATCTACCACTGTTTATGAGGCCCATGGTCCATCTGATGTAAGCGAAGTGAGCGAGGCTTACGATCCTTCTGCAGTCTTACTCTCCCAGTTTCAGCCTTCCAGGAGCCCAGTCCCAGCTAGCCCTAGGGGTCATCCTAGGAGTAAAGGTAAAGGTACCCCTGCCCGTATGGGCCAGTCGTGCCCAACTCTAGGGCTGTGCGCTAATCTCACTTAAGAGGCTGGGAGCCAGCGCTGTCCGCAGACACTTCCGGGTCACGTGGCCAGCGTGACGAAGCTGCTCTGGCGAGCCAGCACCAGCGCAGCACACGGAAACGCCATTTACCTTCCCGCTGTAAAGCGGTACCTATTTATCTACTTGCACTTAGGGGTGCTTTTGAACTGCTAGGTGGGCAGGAGCTGGGACTGAAAGACGGTAGCTCACCCCGCCGTGGGGATTCGAACCGCCAACCATGCGATCGGCAAGTCCTAGGCACTGAGGTCCTAGGAGCACTTCAGATCACTGGCTCTGGAGGCCCAGCAGCTTCCAGACTATTTCCCGGTTCAGCTTTGGAAGCTTGGCAACAGCTACTCCTTCAAGGAGTAGTAACATCCGTTTCTCCTTCTACGTTGAGGTCTTGTAAGAAGGCCTGGATGGATTTTTTAACTTTCAGAGTGTAGCATCCGACAAGTGACAGTACAGGGTCACCATCCACACATCAGGTGTTGCAGTATTTGGCTCACCTGTGGTTTATGGGTTGTGCTGTGAAGTTCATCAGAATTCAGTCTTCTGCCATTTCATTTTTTCTGTAAGTCCCTTTATTCTAGAGACCCTTGCACAAAGTTTGTGGTGCACAAGGCTCTTGAGGGCTGGGCCAGGCTGTAGCCACCTAAATTGCCAGGTAGGAGGCCTGTCACTTTCAACATTTTATATGCTGTGCGCAGCAAGCTGAGGCTAGTTTGCAGGTCTATTTATGAGGCAAGACTCTTTTCGATGACCTTTTCAATTGTAATTTTTGGTGCATTGCGTGTGGGTGCTGGAATCAGTGCAGGGAAGGACTCCCAGGGGCTTTCTTTTGCAGGACATTTAGCTGTCCGATAATTCCAAAATGGACCAGTTGGGCAGAGGTGCCTTGATGAGGCTGCCTGCGACTGGTAAGCCCGACCCTTGTCCGGTTAAGGATGCCAAGAAATACCTGTCACTTTGCCTGCCTGGGGATGGTCCTTTCGTGGTCCATAAGGATGGGTCCCTGTTAAGATGGCATCAATTTGCTGCAGTAATGCGCAAGGCGCTGGCAGCATGTGGCCTGTTGGCCAGTGAGTTTGCACCTCATTCCTTTCGCATTGGGGCAGCTACCACCACTGCCCATTGGGGCCTGCCCGTTGACAGGATTAAGGATCTGGGCCACTGGAAATCTGAAGGGGTTATGTTCAGACGCAGGGGTTATGTTCAAACGCAGCGCTGAGGTGCAGTTGCTAATGTTATTTTGTTCATTCCTAGGTTCGCCTACCCTGCACGCCTGGGCACAGCATTGTCCACTGGGCCAGCAGGAGGGTGGCAAAGTCTGGATTTGGACGCAGGCTCGTGTGTGTCTCCTGGATATCCAGACGAGGAATGCGTTGGGAGGAGCTTCTCCTGACGGTGCAGGTGCAGGTGTCTGCAGAAGGCATGCCTGTGGCGATGGTGGTGCAGCTGGGCAAGAATGATTTGCCAGAAGCTCCTGGCTTGAGTCTGCAGACCCGCATGCAGGAGGACTTGGAAGAGTTGAAGGCAGCTCTTCCCGAACTCAAAATATTTTGGTCGCAGCTGCTGCAGCAACGTGTGTGGCGAGGTAGCCGATGCCCAGCTGCCACTGAGAAGGCCAGGAGGCACATCCAGAGCACAGTGGCCAAGAAGGTTCTGGCCTTGGGCAGGACAGTGATCCATCACCTGGGCATTACCTTCCGAGATGTGTCCCTTTACAGGCTTGATGGGGTTCATCTGTCTGTGACTGGGAATGATTTGTGGCTGAACTCTGTGTCAGTGGGGTTAAGGGATTGGTTACAGGTGTGAGTGGTTGGCGGCAAGAGTGGGTGCTCGTGTGGCAGATAGGCTCTGGTTCAGGTGATAGGGATGGGAGAACGCTCCAGGGACTCAACTGGTTTGGTCAACCAGTTGGTCATGGGTTGTGCCCATGCCAAAGTCCAGGGGGACATCAGGGTGGCGGACATAGTCCATTCTCGACTTTTTGCTTATCCAGGTGTTCACCCTTGGCTGACCTATGCTGGAACCCTGGGTCATTGCTACCTGTATGGCAGGGAGCTAGTCGAACCAGAGCCTTTGCAACCAGTCACTTTCTGTAATCAATAAAGTTGTGGCCTAAATTCTGCCAAAAACCAAAACTAAAATTCGAGTCAAGTGTGAATTTATTTAGGGGGGTGGTTTCTGGGTCTGAACACGCAAAAGACCAGCAAGCCTGCAGGTCTTCCAGGGCTCACAGCTAAGATGGTCTCATTTAAAACAACACAGATAAAAATTAAAAACAGCAGCCACAGTCCTTGTGAAGTCTTTTCAGCCAGGTAGAAGAGGCAAGGGCAGGGTCCTTCAGGCCCTCAGCAGGCAGTCCTCCTCTAGATGTGAATGAAGCTCAGTCCTGCAGAACAAAGAGTCTTTCCTGGTCTGCCCCAGCTTCTTGAATTTCACCCATATTACTTAGGGTGGAGAGGGGAATATTGAGTTGTTATTGTTGAACAATTGGGAGTCCATAATCCTTGTCGATCTCCTGCGAAACAGCTAGAGATCTACCAGCAGATTCAGAGCTACCTTCTACCTATTCCTCAATGAGAGTATTTTATACTTTTTAGAGAGTTATTCAAACCAGCTAAATGGCATATGAATTTTGATGTGACTATTTTGCTTGCCCTGCCTTACTGGTCTAAAATCGTTTCATAGTCAATTAAGGATGATCTATTGGTTGTTAGTGAAGCATGGAGGAGGGCTGTGTATGAAGAAAAAGAAGGGCTGCTTAGGATGGAGGTGAATTATATCTACATTTCTGTTTTCCAGGCTTGATTATCTGGAGGTAAATACTTAACTGCTTTAGTATTCCTTTCAAATTCATCTCCAGAGTTAACCATCCATGTTTAATCATTTCACATAATGAGATTGGTATACTTTGAAAAAATCTCTTCACTTAAACATCAGGAATAAGCCTGTGCATAAGTCTAAGAGAATGAAAAATCCTATGTTGTGCACTGAAAAGGTGACCTGTGTTATGGAATATATTATGGCTGTAGCATACCCTCCAACATAGGGATGTTCTATTTAACAACAACAGCAACAGCAGCAACAACAACAACAACAACAACAATGGTACCTTGATCATCTGATTGGGTTGCCCCAGCCACTCTGGGTGACTTCCAACATATATAAAAACATAATAAAACATTAAACACTTAACAACTTCCCTATACAGGGCTGCCTTCAGATGTCTTCTAAAGGTTGCATAGTTAGGTATTTCCTTGGTTCAGGGGTCGCTTAACTCCACACCCTCCAATACTTCTATGATGAAAATAAGGACGTCCTAAGGAAAAGTGGGGCATTCCAGGATCAAATCAGAACCTGGTATGGCTTCTGTAAATCTGTGACTGTCCCTGGAAAATAGGGACACTTGGATAGTCTGCAGTAGAAGATAAAAATCCAAAGTGGACTGGGGGAAAGTAATTAGAGAACAGAGTGAGAGAGAACCTGGTGGGATGTGGGCTTGGCAGGATGACACAGATCAGAAATCGGCATATAGTTTGTGGAGTAATAACAGAAGAAAGAGGATGGTGGTCAATAGGGCAACTTATCAAGAGCTTATGAAGCTCCTTGTCTGTGTCAAGAAAGAATCACCTTCTGGTGATCAGACACAGATATTTGTATAAATTGTTTCTGTTTAGATCAAAATGACATATTTTATTTAAAATGAATTCTACCCAGCCTTTCAATATTTTCTAAGCTTTTTTTGAAATTGGCAAACACCATAAAATTCAATACACAATAGGGGGACTTCCGGGTTGGCGCCTCTGGCAATGGCGGATTTCCTCCGATCGGGAGGAATCCGCTCCGTGGAAAACAGGGTCTGAACCGCCACAGCGAGGCGGAGACCCATCAAAAACCACAGGCGGGAGAAGCCTGTGGACGTGGGATTTGGCTGGCACCTTTGCGCCCCCCCCCTACTCGCGGGGAAACCCTGTTTTGGGGATCCGGAGCGACGTGGGGTGAGTGGCGCGGTGCTTTGAATCGACTGCTTCTTTCACGGAGTGAAGCCGCATTGCTGTTGCCGGAGAGCGCTGACTTTTTCCTGTGGACAATTGGATTTTAAACAACTGCCCGTGAGTAGAACGGAAAATTGGACTATGAAACTTCTTAATTAGGCACTGAAAGTGGGAAGGTCTAAACAGGAAGTCCGCCTTCCGCTTTTGTAGATAGATTGAAGCAAAGACACGGCAAGCTAGAGTTTAGAAAGTCGTCTGTAAGGCACTAAATTTTCATCATTTAAAATTACTGAACCCCCCTTGGAAGCAGGAGAAAAGGGGGGAACCTTTTTTAGACTGTTTAAACCTGCAGAAGAGAGAGTAAAGAAAGGTAATTTTCCACCGTCTTGGGTTTTTTTTTTTTTTGAATGATATTTATTAAAGTTTCAAAAAAAATACAAAGAATACAGAATACAGAAAGAAAAAGAATAAAGTTTTTTTAAAAAAAATATAACCAAAGAAGTAAAAAATAAAAGAAAACATACCAAATAAAACAATTAAAAGGACATTAAATTTCCATAACCTATCTTCCTTATACTTATTTCCCCGGACCTCCTCATACCTCCCTTTTTTGTATTCCAGTTCAATTTGTTGATTCAGCAAATCCTTACCATTAAAATTACCCAGTTGCAAACCTTTTTTCATATCTCTTAAAGCATTACAGCTAAAAAACCCCCCTAGTTTCTATCCAACATCCTTCTAAGATTCCTTAATTTTACAATATTTCTGTAAATAGTCTTTAAATTTCTTCCAGTCCGTAACAGGATCCCAACTAGCTAGATGCTCATTCTTCAATGGGAGGAACGGACTCAAATTAGCAGTATTTGAGAGTGTGTATAGCTTGAGAAAGTGTTGATACCACACATCGGATGGAATACTGCTGTTTACAATTTTTCCTTTGGATGAGACTCCCTGTGCTACTATTGCCCAGAATTTTCTATCGTCTCGCGATTTAATCGCCTTATCAAGTGCCTCCCATTGTTCCTTCCTGTAAAGGGATTTCTTGAGTTTTAAGGTGTTTTTATAGTGAGAGCGCCATCTGTGGAAATTTACCATAGATGACAAAGTCCTCTCCTGTTTTACCTTATTTTGTTGTTTCCTAAGCAGGGATCTTAGCTTCCGGCAGTCTTTGTCAAACCAGACCCCCGATTTGTTATGTTGTTTGGGAGGCCTGGTGTTTATAAGAAATGGGAAAAGGGACTCTGAGACCCGCTGATATAGTGAAAAAGGATCAAAGTTAGGTAAAGGACACTGGTCTCTCAGAACCAATAAATCTGGAGAGTGCAGGTGTTGATTGATTTTAAGCTCCAGCTCGCTGTTCCATTTACGCCTGCGTGGGGCCGGTGCTTGAGGAGGGGCTGCACAATGTAGATGTTGTAATCCCCCTGATTCGAGGGGAGTTAGTGAGATTGCTCTAGGAAGATGGTCGCTCTCAGTTCTGTTAAAAGTGCTGAGACCCTGTGCCCTCTCCAAAATTGTTGGAGAGACCAGGATATGGTCAATCACACTTGCACCACGAGGGCCGATAAAAGAGAAGAAACCTCCTGACCTATCCATGTAAGTACCATGCAGGTTGTACAAATTATGCTTAAAAGCAATCTCCAGTAATGTAATACCTGCCTTATTCAAGACCTTTTCATCAGAACTCCAAGGGATAAACCAGTCTGCCTCTGGTGAAAACTGGGTTTTGGAGCCATACGAATTGATGTCGCTGCCTATCCTGGCATTAAAGTCACCTGCCAGCAGGATGTTCCAGTCAGGAAATTCTATTTTGGCCTTCTCCAAGCATGACTCCAAATCTTCCCAGATTTGTACTGTCTGAGAGGAAGTACACACGGGGGGAATATAAACGTTGAAACATAGAAGATCTCCTCCTGTGTTATTGGAGATAAGTAAAGTCTGAAAATTGTTGTTCTTCATCCACTGCAGTTGTCGCACCCTGTACCCTTGCTCTATAGGAATAAAAGTGACCAAACCGCCGCTAGGTCGGCCACGGTTATTTAGTTTTTTCGCAGGGGTAGCAAAAGCCGCATAACCCTGTAAGTAAGGGGGATGAGAGTCTAGGCACCAGGTCTCTTGTAGACAAATAATCTGGAATTTTGAGAGAAAATCCAGGAAATCAGCATCGCCCTGCTTAGACAGCCAGCCCGCCACATTCCACGATAAGATGTGGAAATATGGTGGTGAGGGGAACAAAGGTAGACTCCTCCGTTTGTTCTTTAGGATGATGGAATGAATGTTTTTGTAGAGGTGGGGTGAGCTGTTGAGATCATTTGTGGTAGGTACTAACCTAGTGAGTTTTGTTTCCCTGGCGTGGTGTCCCCTCGCTGTATCTGTCTTTCAATCCTCCACCTGAATGCCATCTAAGGATCCTGAGGCATCCACAAAGATTGAACCGTTCCTACTCATCGGCATGGCAAGGTCTACCTGGTGTATTGTTGTTTGAGGTATTAAGGGTTGTGTGGGAGAACCCACTTCTTCGGGGGACAGGAACCGGCACTGCATCCAGTCTTCGTTGGATAAGGGCTTTGTTGTGTTAGTAGCAAAATTAAATTCCAAAGGAGCAGAAAAACCTTGGCGGAGTAAGGATTTTTTAATGGTTTGTAACCTAGCTATTAACGCATCCTGGGACTGTTGAATCTGCTCAAGGGAGGCTAAAAAGAGCATCTCCTTTTCATTTAAGATATCTTTTTTGGGTTCATTGGAAGGGAGTAAAGTTTTTTGGAGCTTAGCCTTCTGTTTGGAAATTTTGACTGCCTCCGGTTGACCTTGTTTGCAGTTTTCAGAAGCCATTTCCAATTCTGTGCGCAGACTAGTAGGCTTGCGTGTTCCTAAGAGGGATGGTGGAACGCCGGACTCTTCAAAAAGGCGGGTCACCAACAGGCCAGCCCTCTGGAGCCTGTCCCTCTTGTCCAAGATTTGTTTAGTTACCGACCAGTCCTTAAAGGTCACCACAACTCTGTTTTGGGCCTTATCAAAAGGAAGAAATTTTACGCTGACAATATTTCCTGCTGGTATAAGGCCTCTGATGACTAAGTCAATTTTCTTAAGTAAATAAATTCTCTGTTGTGCAAGCGTGGAAAGGCCTCCATGCTTGAAGAGAGGGAGGAGGACTAATTTGTGTTTAATTAAAATTAAGTTCTGGCTCTTTTGTACTCCCTTCTGGGGAGTTTCTTGCTTTGGGTCTGGAGTTTTCTTTAATTTTCCACTAGAGGGCAGCGATTGTTTTGCTAGCCTTGGAGGGCTAGCCACCTGATGTTTATTTAAAATGTTTGGGCTTTGGCTCTTATTTGGCGTTGTTATGTTGGGGTTCTTTGTGCTTGAGTTCTCCAGAATCTTGAATAACTTTGAGAAATTCACTTTCCCAGTCTGGCCCGTTTTCAAACCATTCCTACGGCCTATCTGTCAGGCAGATATGCAAAAATCCCAGTAGAGCAGCGGATATGTCCTTGTTATATGAGAACCAAAGAGGATCTCATACATTACATGTTGTATTGTCCCATCTATTCGGCCTTCAGGGATGCGATGTTACAAACTATTCCCAAATCAATAGTCAACTCTGAGGACCAAGTAAAGTTTTTACTGGTGGACGCTGATCCACGGATTTCTCACGTGGTAGCGGTCTTTGTGGTGAAGGCTATGAAAACTAGGGTATGGTTCCTGGATGAAACGGTGAGGTCCCTCCCATTGCTCTCCTAACCTGTTGTTGTATCTTCTTCCCTGAATGGTGGGGTTTATTGGGTAGTTTCCTTGCTGGGACAGCATGGCATGAATTTTAGCTTACTTTTATAATCTTTTTGTTTATCTTTTAATAATGTTTTATGGTATTTTGTGTAAAGGCATGGACCTCACAAATTTAATAAATTTGTTGTTGTTGTTGTTGTTCTTCCAGTCTTCTTTCACCGTCTCTTCTCTCTGGTCTCGGATTCTGCCAGTCATTTCCGCCAGTTCCATGTAGTCAATCACCTTCATCTGCCATTCTTCCACCGTCTTGAACCTGGGAGCGGGGTGTCAAGACAGACATTTTGGAGAAGTTCATTGACTATGGACAAACGTTTTTGACAGATAGTTAAAAGAAGAGAAACATATTGATTCCATTGTTCCCTTTCGCATTTAAAAGGAACAAAATATCGACAAAATATCCGAAAAAGGAAAACTTTGTTGCTAGATCTGCTTTTAAAAACAAAACAAAAACAAAAGATGGATACAAATAGAAATTGTTTCCCCTAGAGGGAGCTTGTGAAACTGTTATTAAAGTCGAACTGGGGAGCTTTGCAGCTGTAAAGATTAAAGATCGTGGGACCAGACTTCGACCTTGAACAAGAATGTGCTCAGAGGCTTTGGTGCTTGCCTTGTGTAAGACAAGTGCTTTATTGGAACAGTTACATGAGAAGATGGATTTGATGACTGTTGCGATCGGAAATTTTGGACAGGCAGTGGGTACCTATATAGAACCCACTCAGGAATTAATCCAGGAATGTGCTTTGACAGATGAGATGAGGGAGGAGGTTGTTGCTGGACCTCGGGTGGCAGAGATGGAGGGAGCTGTGGCCCAGCAGGAACATGAGTTGTTGGATTTGACGAATGAACCTGGAAAAAGTCAGATTTGGAGAGATGGAGTTCTGTTTGGCTTGGAGATGGGGGGCTGGATGGACCCCCCTATGCAGGGATGTTTTGATCTTTCAAGTCTGGCTTTAGGCCGGGGGGAGCTCGGAGTTGTGGGGGCCCCTAACTTTGGAGGGACCTTGAAACATGCCTTTAAATACCACATGGATTTCAGTGTTGACTATGGAAAAGGGGCTGACTTGTTGAGAAGGGACAAAAATATTGTCAAGCTGGAGTCTCCCCGAGTGAAAGGAGCAGAAGACAAAGTAAAGTACAGGTATAAACATGAAGAAGACCTGCGGAAGGGACATGGAAAAGACTTAAGAGCCTCGGATATAAGGTCACCAGGTTAATGGACTAGATGGATGGGATAGAAAGGACTGACAAAACCCGAGACCAGGAAGAAGAGACGATGGATGAAGATTGGAAGAAAGTTTTAAAAATTTATTTAGAAAAGTATCGTAAAATTAATGAGTATTAGAAAAATGTTGGAATGAAAGTATTTGGCTTTAGCAGTAATGTTAAAAAGAATTATGTAAGAATATGTTATGGTTAAAAGAATTCAGTATAAATAAGATTTAAGTTTTAAGTTTTAGGGTTTTTTATGGTAAGATAAGGTTAAAATAGATTAAGGTAATTTAATGACAGAATATTGTGAAAGATGGAAAGGATTTGCTGAGATAATGAACAACTAGAATACAAAAAAGGGAGGTGTGAGGAGGTCGATGAAATAAGTTAATGAAAGTTAAGGATTTGGGAATATTGGATTTGTTTTTAAATTTTTTGTTTATTTTTGCTTTTTGATTGTGATGCATTGTGTGTTATGCTTTTTCTTTTTGATTTTGGTTTTTATTGATTTGTATTGTTTAATTGTTACTTTTATCTACTTTTTTCTTTCTTTTTCTCTTTTTCTTGTTTTTTCCTTCTTTTTTTCTTTGTAACTTTAAAATTCTCAATAAATATCATTTAAAAAAAATTCAATACACAATAACACAATAAGCAGAAACAACACAATCACACGTTCTTCAGAAACAAAAAGAAAATTCCAATGCTCAATGGAAAGCTTGTGCAAATTTGACACCACATATAAAGATAAACGAAGTAGGTGCCCAGGTAAAATCCCTTCCAGAAATGGTGTGCAAGCAGAGAAGAGGCCCTCCTTTGGGAGGCCCCCTCCCTTGACTCTGGGGTCAAGCGGGGTCCCCTTGACACAGGCCTCCCAGGACACTCTTAACTGCAGGGGCAGGTTTATTGGGGAACAGGCAGCCCCCTTTTGATAACTGGGTCTTAAACTCTATAGGTAAGAAACAGGTGGTACTTGGATGGGAGGACTAAGGAGGACAAATCTATTTCTGGTCTGTGTCACTTTCACATATTTTACCCACAATTCCATTCTGTTTCCACATTAGTCTGCAGTATTTAATTGAAAATCTCTCCCTCTCTCTCCATTTAAATTGTTTAATCATGACAAAAGCTCCTGTTTCCAAAAAGGAGAGGAGGTGGGGGTCTGATCTCTACACCACTTTTCATTGTTCTCTGTGATATGGAGGGGAGGAGAAAGGAAAATGGGACATTCTAGGATCAATTCGGAAGCCAGGATGGCTTCTGTAATTCGGGGTACTTGACCTTGAACAAAGCCAGTTCACAATACATTAAACTCTGGGGCCTGTAATAGGGCATGATGATAAAAGCTGAGTGTTAGACGGCTTTAGTAGACAAGCAAATATTTTCATCCCTTTACATCTTGCTTTAGAGTCAATAGCTTTAGCAGTGTTCATAATGCCATTAACTATATCCAGATGACAAATAGTATATTCTAAAATTAAGCTTGAAGTTATTAATCAGTTTCACTATTAGAGCAAGGAATGCATTTATCAACAACAGATTAAAATGTGCATTTTAAATAGGCCAGTGCTTTTAAGTTTATTTGCCAAACACATATTTTATATGAATTAATTGAGAGAAACTTATTATTGCTAAAGAACCCAAATATGTCTGTTGCAATACTGCAATATTTACATCCATCATTTGTTGTTGCAGTGCTTATCAACCTTACTCCCTTGAGCATTTGCACACACACTAAGTTCACAGGCAGTGTCAAGCAGGAGGCCTGTTGCTGCACAGGAACTCAGGGCTCAGACATTGGTCTTGAGCTTTCTATGCAGTGGCCTAAAAGGATTCTCTTCTGTTCCACGACTCTCCTCAGGAAAGCCCTCCGTCTACTGCTGAATTGGAACTGGAATAAACACCAGTCAGGTTTTCTGTGGATGTTTGTTTGTTTTGATTCAGCAGTAAACAGCAGGTTTTCCCAGGGAAAGTGGAGGCAAAATTGTGGGGCAAAGGGAATTGTGGATGAGCCGTAACCGTCCCAAGATCTTGTTTACTATTACTGATATTTTTATGGACAGATCCCTTATAATTTTTCCAGGAACCCTAAAATTCCCAGGAACACAGCATGTAAAGCACTGAACTAGGTAATCTACTAAAAGCAAGACAATGCATCTACTCACCAAATTTGAATGGGTGACAATGCACAGCCACCACTGGGTCTTTGGAAGGGGAATAAGAGCAAAGCCTATTGGTAGCACATATGGTTTGCATACAGAAAGTTCAAGCTTCAGTTGTTGGCATCTCTACAGAAAGAGATCTCAGGGCTGGAAAGCCCCCAACCACTGCAAGAGTAGTCAGCCCTGGACTGGATGGAGAAAAGACTCAAGATAAGGCAGCCATCCTATGTTGTAAGGGGTCAGATCACAGGACTGCCAGAAGAGTAGCTAAATTGCAGCTAGGAAGCCAAATCACTTACAATACTAACTCTTTTCTTGAAATTAAAACAATGTCTGAACACCTGTGAAAATATTCAAAAGCTGTTACTTGCAGAAAGAGGAATATATGAAAAATATTTACATTCACTTGCTTATCCAAGCATGGGCTTAGTTTTTCTTAGTTGAAGATTACAGCTTCTTCCTTAAACGTTCAGACAGTGATTTCTCTCTTTCCAGTCCTTGAACTCAGCCTTCTGCACATGAGCATTCCTCTCCTCTATTGCAGAGAGAGAGAGAGAGAGAGAGAGTTAACTAACACGTCTCTTCTTCAGTGTCCATGGAGATGCAGACATTATAGTCAAGTCACTCACACAAAACAAAATGGAGACTGTAATATGATACTTTCCAGGTGACCAAAGCTAACCAATCGCAAGAGAGTTGATGGGGAACATACCAAAATTAAACACCCAGTAATGCATTTAAGCACTCCCAATTTCAGTTAATTAAAACACTATACTTAATAAGGATGACTTGTCAGCCTTTTTCTCATTGCTAACAATATCACCTAGCACAAGATACTCTTTGTGCAGACACATTGTAACTGCCAAAGAATCAGTTGGAAAGACCATATGGGGCTATTTAATGGGGGGGGGGGCAGGACAGGATAACTAAAGTAGGACATGATAAAATATACGATTTGGATGTGTGGAGGGTGAATAAAGGCAAATTTCTTTTCCATTATAGCAGAATTCCCAATAAAATGTTAGCAGGTTTAGGGCACACAAATGGAACTCATTATTCAGATAATGCAAAATTATCCTTTGGAATTTGTCACCACAGGATGCAATGATAATCTTTAGCTTAGGGAGTATGTCCCCACATTTTTTTCAACAGCATTGGAGCAATTACACTGTGGGTTGTCCATTGCAATTGGAAACCTAAGATCACAGGTAAAGAGTTCCCTGGAGGGGCAATACTGGCCTGGGAAGTAGCTAAGTTTGCAGCCCCTCACATGGTTACCACGTTGGCATTGAAGTAGGCCCGTAAGTGTTAATAAACAATAAAAAATGCCACAATCGATCAAGTTGTGAAATATAGTTCTGCCATGAACTATGAGCCATGGCAAGAGCTAAATGGAATCTCTGTGTTCAGAGGACAGACAAGAGAGGGATGGCATCACCTTTGTGCTCTTCCCAGAGGCCCATCTCTGGCCAGCATTGGAAATGGAATTCTGGACAAGATGGGCAATTCTTGCACTTATATGCAACTTTGAATGTATTTACAGAAAAGTTTCCTTTATTGTATACCTAACCATTAAGAATGGGATCTGGCTAGAAGTCAAGGTCTGTTCTTCATTCGTTTTTCAGAATGACAGGAAATCTCCATTGTCAGCATCTCATACTAAAGACGAGGCTGTTAGATCTGATGTCTCCTAAGTAATATGATGAGACAGGCGGAGCTCCTTTCCTTTTGCTTTGTCAAAGATTCTCTAGGCTGTCTTTAACATCTCAGGACATTTGTCTTTACAAACCAGGAGTTCAATGTATCCCTTAAGTCCTCATCAGTGACAGCAAAAGTATTTTTGATGCCTGGAAGATTTTATATCTTAACAAAAAAAAAGGTACCTCCTTCTCACAGACACGTAATGAGGCATCTAATCATAGCCTGCATTTTTATCAAGGCTTATAGTTTGATTAGGGTCTGTATTTTAAAATGAGCTTAAATATTTTCAAATGTTTTATGCCAGGCAGAAGACCAGCTGCCTAAGTACTTTGGCAAGATGTTTATCCTCCTGGACAAGGGGGCCCCCTGATTTATAGCAGAAAACAATTCTCAAAGTCATAAAAGGGAATTACAGGCTGAGGGCAAGGTTACACCACCCTACATAATTAAGAGTTGGTAAATAGTAAAATAAAACCCTGTGCCTCCCATTAAACTTGAGCCACATCTTTCTAAGGTTAAAGGCCAAGAGCAAATGGAAAAGAAAACATCTGGCTGGAGAAAGGGGAGTGTAAACAGAAGAAGAGGTTTCTTTCTTATTTTATTTTGAGGCTGTAAACTGATTCCTTCCTGTTACTTTGAGAAGATTTATTCTTCTAAAAAGCTATCTATGATAATGTATGAAATATACTGGCTTAAATGTAATTATGCAAAGGATCTAGAAAGAAAGAAATGTTAAATTCTTATTTCATAGAGTCATATTGCTGTAGGAGACCAGAGGGGCAAATGAGCCCAGCCCCCTGCCAGACAGGAGACGCCATCGAGCACTCCTGATATATGGTTGTCAGGCCTTTGTTTAAAGACCTTCAAAAAGGAGATCTTTCATTGATGATGTATGAGAATGTGAACCCAAGATCTCTGACATCTGTTTAAGATAAAAAAAAAAATTTAAAACTATTAACCATCTGTTTTGGAGGGCAATAGGGCAAGGAGGGCAAGAGGTGAGCTGGTAATTAAGGTTCCTTGTTGAGACAAATGTAAGATATATGACTACTTATTTGTCATTTATAGATAGAAGAATATATAGCTTTTTGTATCCCATAAAAGGCAATAGGAAATGGGTGTATCTTTTAGGATTGGTTGTAGCAATCAGCCAATAGGAAATTCAACCAGGCTGATTGGACAGAGGCAGCCAAAGGAGGAGCAAGGGAGCTGGGCTGAGGGAATATAAGTGCTGGCCATAATGGCAGGAGACCAGGCCAGAGCTTGGTAACCATATACCACTGTGCCTCTCATTTATTTGTCTGACAAATAAATTATTATTTTAATTTCTCTATTGCTGCGTTGAATATTTCATTCCAGCTAAGCGTTAACCACAAGCAGGGTGCTACATTTTATGGTGCCTGCGACTCGGATAAGTGGTCTGCTGGAACGCATCCCCTTCGCCTTACTGGGCAGGGTACAAGAGAGAGGACCACTCACTGCTTACCCAGCGCGCACTGGAAAGTTTTTTTTTCCAGGGGAACGCAGAAGTCTCGTCTGTCTGATACCCTGCCCACCGACGGCGACGGACCGGGGGGAACCAGAGAAATAAACAGGCAACCAACTAAGGGTAAGTGCACTAAGGGGTTTTTGGCCCTCCAATTAATTGGGAGGAAGAGAAGTCTTGATCAAACTTCTGCGTCTCAGTAAAGGGGAACTGAGTACGCTAGGTGGTTGGGTACATCAGATGGTGATCTGGTGTAGGGAAAGGAAAGGTTGGGAGGTAGAGTATGGTGAAGTATCCAGCGCATTGTATGTGTGAGAAAGTACAATTTGTAGCTGACCTGAGTGTGGAGTGGGTAGTACTTCGGTTCCCGGTAAGGCGACTTCACCCGGGCAAGGAATCTCACGAAGCGTGTGTGTGAGTGACTGAGTGGATACTTCACAGGGCCATACAATGGGAGTTGGGGGTTCAAAGGGGGAAAATACACCTCTTGAATGTATGTTAAATAATTTTAAGAAAGCCTTCTCAGGGGCATATGGAGTCAAAATGACGCCAGAACACTTGAGAACGTTATGTGAATTAGAGTGGCCGAAACAAAATACTGAATGGCCATCTCAGGGAACCTTTGATATAAATTTAGTAAGCAAACTTTGGTCTAACATCGCCAAAGAAACTGGAGGGTGCCCAGAACAATTTTCATATATAGATTCTTGGCTGAGCACATTAAATAAAAATCCTCCATGGATAAGGGAATGCAAAGTCAAACGATGCAAATTGTTGGCTGTAAAAGCCGAAGCTAGGAAAGGAATCTTGCCAAATAAACTCAAACCCATTTTTGAGGGACCAGAGGAAGAGGTGCTTCCACCTCCAACCTATGCTCCACATCGAAGGGAGCCTAATCCAAACACTCCACCAGTTGTAACCCCAAGGCAAGAAAGTGGAATGAATAATGGGGCTGGAGTCACAGAACTCGATTCCTTGATAGATTATGATAAATATCTTCAGGAGGCATTGGAGGCCTATAATAAAGCCCAAGCAGAAGTGGTTATTCCACCTGTGAGTCCTAGTAGAACTCCATCTACAGTCTCTTTTAGTGGAACAACTGATTGCCTACCCCAAACCCCTGTACATCCAAGTCCTAGAAAATTATTACAGAAGTTACAGGGAGACCTTAATCGGTCAGCAAGCAATACAGCCAGGGGTATAAGGCTGCTAAAAGAACGCCTTGGGACAAATACCATCCCCTATGATTTGAGGCCCCTAGAGCAAAGCGAAGAGAAAGATCATGTAGTAGCCCCTCTCAGAAGAGTATTTGATGCACTTGAGGAGCCTGTGCTGGTTAACGGGCAACTCGGACCACGGCCACCTCGAACTTCGACCCTCCAGTACATTCCATTCACAACTACGGATCTGATGAATTGGAAAACACACACCCCATCTTTCGCAGAAAAACCTCAGGCTATGATGGACTTGGTGACTTCAATAATAAATACTCATAGTCCTACTTGGACAGATTGCCGCCAGCTCCTGAATACTCTGTTCACCACTGAGGAAAGGAGAGACATAATTGAAAAGGCACAGATATATTTGCGTGAGCAGGCCAGAGTGGGAAATATTTTAAATGTTGACCGTCATCTCCGGGACAACTTTCCCTTGGAAGATCCTAATTGGGATCCAAACAATGCAATTCATCTGGCCAGGCTTACCACCTACCGCCAAACGCTTGTGCAAGGTATCCGCAGGGCATGCCAGAAGCCCACTAATATGTCTAAAGTCTCAGAAGTAGAACAGAAACCAAATGAGAGTCCAGGAGACTTTTTAGAGAGGCTGCAGGAAGCCTATCGTATATGGACTCCTTTTGACCCTGAAGCCCCTGAAAACAGCAGAATGATTACTGCTACATTTGTGGCCCAGTGCGCTTCTGACATTCGTAAGAAAATTCAGAAATCAGAAGGATGGGAAGGGATGCTGATGAGCCAAATTATGGCCATTGCACGCCGAGTTTATCGGAATAGGGATGAGGCTGAGAAGCAAGAGAAGAAGAAGTGGCAGAAGGAAAAGATGGTGATGTTAGCCACAGCAGTGAAGCAAGACTACCGCCCCTTAAATGGAGGGAGAGGGCGGGGAAGGAATCCACCACTGGGAAGGAATCAATGTGCGAATTGCAAGAAGGAGGGTCATTGGAAGCGGGAGTGTCCTGAACCCCTGAGGTTGGAAGAAGTACGCCCAGGCCCAGGCCCAGGCCCAGGCTCCGGCCCAAGAAACCAGGGACGGGGACGGGGAATGATCCGAGATGGAAGATATCAGAGACCTGGACAAGGACGGAGTAGGGACAATTTCATTGGACTGGCAGAGGAGAATTTTACCCAAGACTAGGAACGACCGGACTCCATAAAGTTAGGCTTCCAGGAGCCCACGGTCACGATTCAATTAGGGAGCCATTTAATAGACTTTATGATTGATACTGGGGCTGAATACTCAGTACTCCCAGAACTATTGCAGAAAAAGGCATCCAAAAGTGTAGTCATTAAAAGTGCCACTGGTCAGTCAGCTAAGAGGTCTTTCCTCCAACCTTTGGAATGCCAGATTGGGGGACATCGTTTAACCCATCAGTTTTTGTATATACCTGAGTGTCCAATACCTCTCTTGGGTAGAGATATGCTGTCCAAATTGCAGGCCCAAATCACCTTCACTCCTCGAGGTCCAGAAATGAAACTGCCATCAAAGGCAGCAGGAATAATTTCCCTCTCAGTACCTAAGGAACAATCATGGCGCCTAATGTCAGCCCTGCAAGTCCAACCCACATTGGATACAGAGTTAAACAAGCTCCTCCGAACCCTACAGGTGCCACCAGGAGTATGGGCCGAAAATAGCCCACCAGGAATGGCTAAGAATATAGCTCCAATTGTAGTAACCCTAAAACCTATGGCTACCCCTGTATCTGTAAAGCAATATCCTTTACCCCGGCGAGCAGCAGAGGGCATCCAGAAACATTTGGACCGCCTATTAAAATATGGTCTGCTTAAGCCCTGCCAATCAGAATGGAACACACCTCTATTGCCTGTTCGGAAACCTGGGACAGATGAATACAGGCCAGTACAGGACTTGAGGCTCGTAAACCAGGCTATCGAGACCTTGCACCCAAATGTACCAAACCCATATACCCTGCTGAGTTTGATCCCACCAGAAGCAACATTTTTTACTGTATTGGACTTGAAAGATGCATTCTTCTGTTGCCGGCTGGCACCACAGAGCCAACCTATATTTGCCTTCCAGTGGGAAGACCCTTTAACAGGAACAAAAGGCCAGCTAACCTGGACGAGATTGCCCCAGGGATTCAAAAATTCCCCAACTTTATTTGGCACTGCCTTGGCGAAGGATCTAACAAGTTACCCCTCAATACCTGGAGAAAAGGTGGTTCTGCAATATGTAGATGACCTTATATTAGCAGCAAAGGATTTTGATACCTGTAAAGAAGGGACAGAGGAACTGCTCCACTTGCTCTGGGAAGCTGGCTACCGAGTTTCCCAGAAAAAGGCACAGTTATGTTTAGAAAAGGTCAAATATTTGGGCTTTGACATCTCACACCAACAACGAGCATTGAGGCCAGAGAGGAAAGAAGCTATTTGCCTTATCAAGGAACCTACCACAAGGAAACAACTCAGAGGATTCCTGGGAACAGCAGGGTTTTGTAGACTATGGATACCTGATTTCAGCAGTCTGGCCAAGCCCTTACATGAAAGCACTCGAGGTGCAGAAAAGGACCCATTCGTATGGGGACCTGAGCAGCAAGAAGCCTTTTTAGTTATCAAACAACGACTTATGGAGGCCCCAGCCCTTGGACTGCCTAATTCGGAAAAACCCTTTCAGCTGTATGTACATGAACAGAATGGGATTGCAGCGGCAGTCCTGACCCAGAGATTAGGAAGTTGGAATCGTCCAGTAGCTTATTTGTCAAAACAATTGGACTCAGTAGCAAAAGGATGGCCTCCATGCCTAAGGGCAGTAGCGGCCACTGCAAGCCTTGTCAAAGAAGCTGATAAATTTACCTTCGGCCAGACGATGTATGTGAATGTACCTCATGCTGTTCTGACACTCATGGAATATAAGGGTAGTTATTGGCTAACGAACCCAAGGATGGCTAGATACCAAGGCCTATTGTGTGAAAATCCCAGGATTCATCTACGAGTAGTGAATATGCTCAATCCAGCAACTTTGCTGCCCCTACCAGAGGTAGATGATGAAGAATCACATGATTGTCTCCAAATAATGGATGAAGTTTATTCCAGTAGACCCGATCTGAAAGATGAACCATTGAAAAATCCAGATGTTGTATATTATACTGATGGTAGCAGTTACCTGCATGAAGGTGCCAGACGAGCAGGATATGCTGTGGTCACCAATGAGGAAGTTGTGGAAGCTGAAGCTTTGCCTGCTGGCACCTCAGCACAAAAAGCTGAACTTATAGGTTTAACTAGAGCTCTGCAATTGGCAGCCGGATGTAAGGCAAACATCTATACTGATTCTAAATATGCCTTCTTAACCCTGCATGCACATGGTGCTCTATGGAAAGAAAGAGGTCTAATCGGAGCCCACGGGAAGGCCTTGAAATATGGACCTGAAGTAGAAATCCTGTTGGAAGCAGTATGGGCTCCAGAACAGATTGCTGTAATGCACTGCAAAGGTCATGGACGAGGAAGGGATCCAATAACCAGAGGAAATCATGCTGCTGACAAAGCAGCCCGAGAGGCAGCCCAAAAGCCTGTGGGAGGATTTATAGCAGCCCTCATACCAGAGGTAGTTCCAGGAGAAGTTAAACCTCACTATACCCCAGAAGAGAGGAAGTGGGCTGAACAGGAAGGAGCGGTTGTGAAGGACGGTTGGATGATCCTGCCGGACAATAGGATTTATGTACCTCATCACCTAGCAGGCACAATTGTAAGAAATTATCATGAATCTACTCACCTTGGCGGTACTGCAACCAGAGAGAGTCTCAGTCGGAAGTTGTATATTATTAACCTATCACAATTAGCAACTTGCATTTCACAGAAATGTGTTCTTTGTGCTAAAAACAATCCCAGGCAGGGACCGGTACAACCTCCTGGAATCCAACATGTGGGATATGTCCCCATGGAAAGCCTAATTGTGGACTTCACAGAGCTGGTCCCTTCTAAGGGATTCAAGTATCTCCTTGTGTTTGTAGATACTCTTACCGGATGGGTTGAAGCTTTTCCCACCCGAACTGAAAAGGCACGAGAGGTAACTAAGAGACTCCTCACTGAATTGATCCCGAGGTTTGGGTTACCTAGATGCATTGGAAGTGATAATGGGCCAGCGTTCATTGATCAAGTAGTACAAGAAGTATGTCGAGTCCTACAAGTGAAATGGAGACTGCATGCAGCATATAGGCCTCAGAGTTCAGGGAAAACTGAAAGAATGAATCGGACTCTGAAAACCCAATTGGCAAAATTAACCCAGGAAACGGGATTAGGATGGGTGGATGTGTTACCCATAACACTGTTTCGTGTTCGGTGTGCACCCACAAAAAGACTTAAGTTGTCACCTTTTGAGCTCCTGTATGGGAGGCCGCCCTCCTTTGTTCAGGATATTCCAGCTGACCTCAAACAAATAGGAGACCATGTGACACAGGAACAAGTGCAATCTCTCTCCCGTGTTTTTGTTTCTCTTAACAGGTGGGCCCTCGAGCGCACGCCGTGCAGCATTGCCGAGCCGATTCATCAGTTCCAGGCTGGCGATAGCGTATGGGTGAAAGAGTGGAAACGAGATCCACTTGCACCTAAGTGGCGTGGACCTTACACCGTCTTGCTCTCTACTCCAACAGCGGTGAAGGTAGCTGAGGTGACCCCCTGGATTCATCACTCCCGTTTGAAGAAGTCCGAAGGCAGTTGGACGTTCAAAGGTGACCCCTCTAATCCTTTAAAACTGACTCTCTCCAAAAACCCCTGTATCTAGCCCTACGGGGAACGGGCTAGGTCACGGGCAACATTAGACGACCGGCCTGCTGCAGCCACAACCTGGAAGCTGGCTGACCTGCGCACGCCTGAAGCTTGAGGAGCGTCTAAACCAGCGATTGTGAACGGGAAGATTCTCTAATACAATTAATTGACTGCCCCCCCCCTTGTGGAACAATTATCAAGGATATTACTCATTGGGGATCCTTGGGATATATGTTTTGGTCTTGGTGGTTCCCCATTTCTGTCACTGGGGGAATTATATTGGGGCTAATATTTTTATGCTATCACAATAAGGTAATCTTTTGTGGAAGGAATGCATATACTACACATCAACATGATTTTATTATTAATCCTGATCCCTTGGGACGGGGAAGGGTCCTTGAATCTGACCAAATTTACTAAATATGGATTCCGCCATGACCACAATATGTGGGTAGGCTTAGCTGAGATGGTAGCCAATGTTGCAAATAGGACCAATTGCCTTGTTTGCTCTCTTGGGCCAGATGATTCAGAGGGAGGTATGCCCTTATTACCGATACCATTAAATGCCATTGGTATGGTAAGCGAAATGCCACACCAAACAGAAGTACAGAATTTCCCCGGATGGAACTCAACTAAACCAATACGAGTTATACCTGTGCAAGGGGAATTCTGTGTACATAAATTATCAGATGCAGCTGATTCTACCATGATAGGCTCTTCTCATTGTCACTATACTTGGGATTATATTAAGAATAGTCAAACCTGGGTAAACGGTACTACCTATCGAACTCGGAATACCTTGCCCTGTGCACCTCCTTTTATTCATGCATGGAAAGTGGTATGGAACATAACTGTGACAGAAAAAGGCAATCTAACATACTGCACTGTGAACTCTGTACCCCTTTTGATATTTCGCCTTCTGCACTCCACGTACCAAAAACCTCAGACCCGATGGTTGTGGTGGATATGTGGAGAATGGGCATACAAGAAGCTCCCTTCCAAATGGAGTGGGACTTGTTTCCTGGGATGGGTATTACCACCAATGTGGATTATGCCCACTAATTCGGCCAAGCGTACACGAAGAAACGCTGATATTTCTCGTATAGCAGGAGGAAGTACCCAAAGTTGGAGCGATACTGATGATTGGCCACCAGAGCGCATTATAGCCTATTATGAGCCTGCCTCCTGGAATCCTGGTGAGCTCATACAAGGGGCACGGGATCCTATTTATAATCTAAACAGAATAATTCGATTGCAAGCAGTAGTGGAACTTGTAACCAATGCAACAGCCCAGAGTTTGAGACTTATTGCACAACAGCTGGATGAAAGTAGAGCTGCCATTTTGCAGCTGAAAATGGGAATGGATTATGTACTTGCCAGGCAGGGAGGCCTATGTGGAGTCTTGAACTTGACAGGGAATGCCTGTTGCTTTAACATTTCTGATAATGGTGAGGCAATCCGTGTGTTGGCCACAAAGATGGAGAGTATAGCACACGTCCCAGTACAAACATGGGAAGGATGGGATATGGGATGGCTCACCAACTGGTTACCTAATGTTGCGGGACTCAAAGGGATACTATTGTCTTGCTTGTTTTTCTTGACGGTAGTAATAATGGTTTTATGTATGGTGCCATGTATCATTTCATGTTTTAGAAGTACAATTAGCAAGATGATTTCGAATGAAACTCTACCTCATATCATGGCCCTATATAGAGCTTTACCTCAGGAATATGATGAAGGTCAAGCTATCAAGGACACTTGGGATGAAGGTCCTTGAGCTTGAAAGGGGGGAGTGAGGCATCTAATCATAGCCTGCATTTTTATCAAGGCTTATAGTTTGATTAGGGTCTGTATTTTAAAATGAGCTTAAATATTTTCAAATGTTTTATGCCAGGCAGAAGACCAGCTGCCTAAGTACTTTGGCAAGATGTTTATCCTCCTGGACAAGGGGGCCCCCTGATTTATAGCAGAAAACAATTCTCAAAGTCATAAAAGGGAATTACAGGCTGAGGGCAAGGTTACACCACCCTACATAATTAAGAGTTGGTAAATAGTAAAATAAAACCCTGTGCCTCCCATTAAACTTGAGCCATATCTTTCTAAGGTTAAAGGCCAAGAGCAAATGGAAAAGAAAACATCTGGCTGGAGAAAGGGGAGTGTAAACAGAAGAAGAGGTTTCTTTCTTATTTTATTTTGAGGCTGTAAACTGATTCCTTCCTGTTACTTTGAGAAGATTTATTCTTCTAAAAAGCTATCTATGATAATGTATGAAATATACTGGCTTAAATGTAATTATGCAAAGGATCTAGAAAGAAAGAAATGTTAAATTCTTATTTCATAGAGTCATATTGCTGTAGGAGACCAGAGGGGCAAATGAGCCCAGCCCCCTGCCAGACAGGAGACGCCATCGAGCACTCCTGATATATGGTTGTCAGGCCTTTGTTTAAAGACCTTCAAAAAGGAGATCTTTCATTGATGATGTATGAGAATGTGAACCCAAGATCTCTGACATCTGTTTAAGATAAAAAAAAATTTAAAACTATTAACCATCTGTTTTGGAGGGCAATAGGGCAAGGAGGGCAAGAGGTGAGCTGGTAATTAAGGTTCCTTGTTGAGACAAATGTAAGATATATGACTACTTATTTGTCATTTATAGATAGAAGAATATATAGCTTTTTGTATCCCATAAAAGGCAATAGGAAATGGGTGTATCTTTTAGGATTGGTTGTAGCAATCAGCCAATAGGAAATTCAACCAGGCTGATTGGACAGAGGCAGCCAAAGGAGGAGCAAGGGAGCTGGGCTGAGGGAATATAAGTGCTGGCCATAATGGCAGGAGACCAGGCCAGAGCTTGGTAACCATATACCACTGTGCCTCTCATTTATTTGTCTGACAAATAAATTATTATTTTAATTTCTCTATTGCTGCGTTGAATATTTCATTCCAGCTAAGCGTTAACCACAAGCAGGGCGCTACAGTTAAGGACACATGACCAAGGAAAGATTGCCAAATCATGTTTTCAGAAGTGAGGCTGAATACTGAATATATTGATGCAGTTACCCTATCTTTTTTAGACAGTTAGGCTGTTTTTCAATAGCTGATTATGTTCTGCAAAATAATACTTTGATGTAAATGTTGTTGTTGATTAGTCATTTAGCCGTGTCTGACTCTTTCTGACCCCATGGATCAGAGCATGCCAGGCACTCCTGTCTTCCACTGCCTCCTGCAGTTTGGTCAAACTCATGTTTGTAGCTTCGAGAACACTGTCCAACCATCTCGTCCTCTGTCATCCCCTTTTCCTTGTGCCCTCCATCTTTCCCAACATCAGGGTCTTTTCCAGGGAGTCTTCTCTTCTCATGAGGTAGCCAAATATTGGAGCCTCAGCTTCACGATCTGTCCTTCCAGTGAGCACTCAGGGCTGATTTCCTTCAGAATGGATAGGTTTGATCTTCTTGCAGTCCATGGGACTCTCAAGAGTCTCCTCCAGCACCATAGTTCAAAAGCATCAATTCTTCAGCGATCAGCCTTCTTTATGGTCCAGTTTTGATGTAAAGACTTCTTTTAAAAAATGATTTATATAATGAAGGTACTCTAATACCAAAAACACTTGTTTCTCTGAAAATTTAAGTGTTTGGAGTACACCTTAACTGTGATCCCACAAGACATCCTTCACACACCTGCCCTATTCATGTGTTACTCTCATGTAGGAACAGGGCCACACTTTTATCCCCTTCTTTCTGCACCAACCATGCATTGTGCCTGGTTGTCTGCAGAAAAATTCAAAAGCTTGAGCACTTACTTGCATGCAGGTACGACGCATGATTGGTACAGCAGCATATTAGGCTTTCCTAATTGTGTATGCTAAGAGGTGCTCACACGTTTTAATTTCTTTGCAGACAACTGCAGGCAACACACAGTTGGTGAAGGAAAAATATGTGACATGTTTCTCCACCTAATACTACAAAATTATTTATTTCCAAATGCAGAAGCACTTCTGCTGGGCTCAGCTACTGTGGAGCAAGCCTGGAGAAGAGGCTTGGGTGAGATGTTGGGCATGCAGAGGGAACATGGCAGCCGGCAGAGACTTGACTTTGTTGTTGTTGCAACTATTACAGTATAAAGGAAAGCAGAAATGTTGGCAGAGGGGGATTAAGAGAGGGACAGAAAACCAACCATGAGAAGCAGCATTTGGAGCCACGAGAAAGGGAAGCTGCTCCTTTTCCCTATACACCTCCAGTTAAGCCAGACATGGGCTAAGAACGAGTGCAAATGCAGAACCGCCATTTGAGCTAAATCTTAGCCGTAAGCTGCTAGCCAAGACTGAAGTTCCCCTCCCTGTTGAGGTCCCAGAAGCAGGATGTTCCAACAACAGTAGGAGGGTGAGAGGAAAAGTGAACTTGTCTCAGGTGAATGCTGCAACCAGAGAGATAAGGCAGAGAGCTTCTCACAGATGCAGCAAACCTGCAGGTGGGCAGCCACAGCATTTCACTCTCCAAGTGGGGGCTCACATTATTTAATTCTTCCCAATACAAAAAATACAACAACACCCCCAGATACAAAACAAGATGCCAGGAAGGAGTACACCCTCACCTTCTTCTGACAGTTTCTCATATGCACAGAGATATTTTGTATGGAAGAGCATGAAACCTCACATGCCATCAGCAGTGGGACCCTCCTCAGAGGGACCTAGGTAAAAGCAAACTGGAAAGCGAGACACTAACTGTACCAATCTCATGCAAAAAGGGGGAGGAAAGGCCCCATGCTAAGAGGGGTGCAAGTGCGGGCCCCTTTTGTACCTGCATCTAACTTCTCTGTAGTCCCAAGCACTTTTCTGCAGCAGAGGTCAGTTCTGGCATTGGGTTTCCATTTAGAAGAAAAGCCTTACCCTCTCGCTTCCCATGGGATGAGAACATCTCCATGTTTAAAGCCAGAAATGTTTGGCCATCTAGTCTGGCTCTCAGATGGTGCCCAAATGATTTCATTCTGTGAGATGTTTAACAGCTAAAATGGCACAGTGAAGATTGTCTTGCTTTAATGTGTTTTGCCAAATATGTCAGCTGAACAGGCCTCAAATAACCCTATACATTTGCTTTTACTCCCTTTGATGATATTGAAATAACTTCCATTGTTTTCCATGCATTATCCCATCACCACGTAACAATAGCAGCTGTAGAACATTCTGCTACTTAACTTGACACCAGAAAATAATGTTTCATCAAAACAGAGGATAAAAACTTTATCAACTAGTTCTGCTAGCTATAAAAGGTTTATATTTAACGTTAATCTTTTAAAATACTAATAACTGAGGAAATGCAATATTTTAACTGAGAAAATGTGCATTAAAATGTCATGGTTTAAATAAATAGGAACAAAATTTGGAAACCAACACAAGCTGTTATAAGCTAACTGATAACTACTTGACATAAAAGTTTAGTTTATCTGACCATTCTGTAACAAGTCACTGGGCAGGACCAAAAAAACCATGGAACTGCTACCATTCTCTGAATGCAGCACCATTTGGTTCATATCAGAGAACTTCAACAGGGATGAGATGGGTGTGGCAGGGAAGAAGGTCTCTTTGCTTTGCAGCTTCTGGAGTTAAGAAGCATGTCGCCTAAATAAGGCAGCAAGGCCAGCCAGGGATGTGGAACCTGTGGCTCTCCAGATGTTGTGAGTCTGCAAATCCTGCCCTCTTGGGCCATTGCACCTGCTGCCTGAGGCAGATGGGGAGGCAAAGGTTCTCCATCTCTGGATTAAGCAGTTTGTGACCACAGTGGGAGACCAGTACAGGGTGAGTCAATAAAGGCAAATCCAGACACCGGAAAAACAGGACACATTTGGTGCTTTCCAAGGCTTGCCTGCTCAGCTTAGCCTCCGGTAAATGCCCCATGGCACGTCTATTCCATCTTGAGCAATTTATCATGGGGGCTACTGCCATCAGGTAGACAGTCCTCATACTGCTAGTCCCTGCCAGGAAAGTTTGTGGAAAATGTGGAGATTCTCCATTTGATGGGTATTGATCCATATGGTCAGCTTTTCTAAGCATTAGGGGCTTTTTGTGGACCACAGATTGAAGACATGTGAACCACAGAGCAGCTGGGCATTTGGGTTCATGTGTGGACAGGTGGCTTGGAGATCAGCAAACAGACAGGAGTTTGGGCTGCAGAGAACAACATGATTGAATCAGGAGCCCCGCAAGTCTATACATCTGTCAGCGACACTCGATTGGGCCTCTGGTTTCTCCTCACTTGCTGGACAAGGAGGAAGGAAGATGCTCATGGGAGCCTCATAGCTAAAATTGCCTGCAGTCAGCACCTTTTGCCAGCCATCCTAGGAGTGCAGGGAGCAAGTGCCTGATCCGCAAGGCTTCTGGCTTGAGAATCAGGGACCTGACAACAGTAGAGGCCTGGATTGGTTAAAGAGTGGTGTTAATAACACCAAGGTTATAGGTCTGAACCCCATATGGGGCAGCTGCATATTCCTGCATTTCTGGGGGTTGAACTGGGTGATCCTCAGGGTCCCTCCCAACTCTACAATTCTAAGATTCTAAGACTCAGGTATGTAGCCTGCCCTGTTCTGGAGATGTTTTATTGTGTTTTTAATATCCTGTTGGAAGCTGCCCAGAGTGGCTGGGGATGTCCGGCCAGATGGGTGGGGTATAAGTAATTATTATTATTATTATTATTATTATTATTATTATTATATCAAATGGGAAAAAGTCACAAAGAAAATTCATCATTCAAGTAGAAGCATCGTAGCTACCCAGGTGCTGAATTACAATTTGGGTATCATATACTTGGAGCTCTGCTGTTAAGAAAGTTTTAACAGTGCTGAATTTTCATTAGTGAAAAACAGATAAACAATGCTGTGGCATTATGCCTAGAATTTGCAGGAAATCTGCAGGGACTTCCTTATCATTTCTGACTATTATTATACTTGGTATTTGCATGATAGGAGCCATAATTAAATTGTGCATGTATCACTGGAATACACTGATGTCATTGTAAAAATATTGCTTAAGGGAAAACAGCCAAGACAAAAACAAATACACAAGAAGAAAAACTGGGAAGACAATTGCAGATGTACAAATAGATATACAGAGGCAGCAGATGGAATACCCTAGCAAACAAAGATATTCTGAAGGGAAACAACTTTCTGCTCCTTATTCCATGTATTTCCACTTGCAATCAAGAGAGACAATGCTTCAGATTTGGCTATATTTATACTAGTCTGAGACAGCCTCTAATGAGACCTTTCCTTCTCATTTGCTGCTTCCATGTAACAACTAGACCCATGTTGGTCTCTGAAGCAGCGAGCAAAAATCTGTGTCAGAATATTTTAAAGATACATTCTGAATAGTGGAAATAAGATCCACCAAACTGCAAAGGTTCAGCCCTAGCAGCACTGTCTGAACCAGCAACAGAGTTCCACTCTGAGAGGTTAGAAGGGTCTTGGCATAAAGCATACACCCTGCCCCCAAAGCACTCACAACAATATGTTTGTCAGTATTTGACAGCACAAGACTGTCATTTTTGTTATTTTTGGTTGCAACAGACTTGCAATGGCCAGTCTTCTCTCCTGTACATGTTAGGGAAATCCTGTGGCTGGTTTGGGAGGGCATCTGTTTGTCTGGATGGGTAATAAATTTGGGTGTGGTATGCAATTGTTCTGTAATTCTGTGATCTTAGAACTTGCAAACAGTGTAAAACACCCATGTGAAGTAGCTTGTTAAATGTTTCTGTTGTGTATCCATAGAGAGGGAGAGATTTGAATTGCTGTATAGATCTCTGTGCAAAAACATCACTGTTATTTGACAGAGGCTCCCTGCCTTCATGTAATTTAAATTCTACACAACCCATTTTTACAATGCATTCCCCTAGTTTCTGAGCAGCCTCAAATGCAACTGTGACAGGTGGCTGTGTATTTGCAGGAAGTGCTGGATGTTTAGAGGCCTGGCATTAGGCTCTTAATTTCTCCAATTCTTCCTTTGACGCAGATGGTGCTTTATTTTGCCCCTCAAAGCTTTTACCTCTGAAACTGTATTTTTATTTATTTCTGACAAACATACCTTCAGGCAATAGCAGTAGTGAGGTGAGGTGCACAAATCCTTTAATTTCCACTGTCAAAACTGATCTGCTCTGAGGAATTCTTTCTTGCTTTTTGATGGATCGCTCAACAGGTCTGTGCTTGCAGCGGCCTAAATGGCTGATGCAGACCCAGGAGATGAGCTGGTGGAAGTGGGAACACCTTTGGGGGTGAATTGGAATAGGGAGGAAATTGGAGATTGGTTGCTGAAAATGTCCTAATGAAAGTGGATGAATCAGAAGTTTTGTCAGTTAGCCAAAAATGACTAGTTTAAGAAGGAAGCACATGCAGCATATGACAGAGAGTGCAGCACCTTTGCCAAGCGGAAAGGAGAGAGAATGTAAATTAGTTTAACAGATGCAGACTTCTAGATGCCACCTCAGTGTGCCCAGAAACTAAGAAAGAACAAAGGAAAGGAAGGTCCTAAAGTGCAGGAAAGAATTTCAGGCTGATTTTGCAGCAAATATCTATAGTGAACTGACATTTATTTTAAAATATATTTGACCAACTTGCAAGAAGTGTGTGTGTGTGTGTGTGTGTGTGCACGCGTGTGTGTGTGTGTGTTTCGAATGAGCTACAAAACAAAAGTTAGGGTTTCTATCCCAAAATGGAACTAATTACATTTTTGTGATTTGGCACTCAAAACTGAAATATACCAGTGAGTCCCCTGTCAATTGTACTTCTTGTGCTGAAAATTGCATCCTTTCTAAATTTAGTCATTTCTTTAATCTGGGGGGAGTATTAATAATAATAACAACAATAATAACAATAATTAATTGTATTGATATTCTGCCCTATACCTGTAGGTCTCAGGGCGGTTCACAGTCAGGGCAGTTCACAAGGCCAGGAATGGCACTACAAAACTTAATTTCCCTTTGGACAAAGAGCACTGGACACTTGTGGTGTCTTTGTAATACTTGTTTTTATTTAAAATTGGCAGGCAAAGCACAGTGGACATGTGCTGAGCAGAGATAGCAACAGGTTTGAGCAGACCCTGGGCAAGATGCCCTCTGCCCCCCAAGCACCGCCATGGTGTTCCCCCATGTCAAATACCCAAACTCCAGAAGCAGCAGGAGGAGTGGCCTCCCATTCTGCAGCAACAATGATGGCAGGCTGCTGCCATCTTACCCATAGCTTTGCTCCACAGCACCAAGCTGAGTGCTGTTACCCCCCTGTCACATTTCCCCATCCTGCCGCAGAAAATATCTTCCCACCAACATCTAGATAATGATAGGAAGGCAGTACAAGACTTCCCATTAAGGAAATGTACCTCTCTGTCCTTTGCTGTGGGCTGACACAGAATCTACACTGATGTAAAATACTGTATGGTATTAATCTGTTGTTGTGTTGGCGCAAGGGGATTTCCCCCACTCCTCCCCCATGTGTGCCCCACACTATCCTCAAACTCCTTCTAGAGGAGCTTAAGGATCACATGGGGAGGAAAGAGGAATAACATTTTCATCATTGCACTGACAGAACATTCTCCTTAGGTGCTACTTTGAATACAATCCATTTAAATAAAAGAAGACTTGAGAAAAGGACTTCATAAAATTAATTCACTTCGAATTATCAAACAATAATTACATAAGAAGAAGATATGCTATGAGAACACAGTCAAACCTCGGCTGTTGAACATAATCCATTCCAGAAGCCCGTTTAGCTTCCGAAATGTTTGACAACCTAGGCACAGCTTCTGATTGGTTGTAGGAGCTTCCTGCAGTCAAGCAGAAGCTGCGTCAGACGTTTGGCTTCCGAAAAACGTTCGAAAACAGGAGCATTTACTTCCTGGTTTTCAGCGTTCTGGAGCTGAGGTTTGACTGTATAGCAGCCTACCAGTGCTGAAGAAACTGAAATTGATCAATTCTATGAAGATTTACAACACCTTCTAGAAATGACACCAAAGAAGGATGTTTTTCTCATTATAGAAGATTGGAATGCTAAAGTAGGGAGTCAAGAGATAAAAGGAACAACTGGCAAGTTTGGCCTTGGAGTTCAAAACGAAGCAGGGCAAAGGCTAATAGAGTTCTGCCGAGAGAACAAGCTGGTCAACACAAACACTCTTTTCCAACAACACAAGAGACGATTCTACACATGGACATCACCAGATGGGCAGCATCAAAATCAGATTGATTATATTCTCTGCAGCCAAAGATGGAGAAGCTCTATACAGTCAGCAAAAACAAACCTAGAGCTGATTTTGGCTCAGATCATCAATTTCTTATAGCAAAATTCAAGCTTAAACAGAAGAAAGTAAGGAAAATCACTGGGCCAGTAAGATACAATCTAAATCAAATCCCTTATGAATACACAGTGGAAGTGAGGAACAGGTTTAAGGATTTAGATTTGGTGGACAGAGTGCCTGAAGAACTATGGACGGAGGCTTGTAACATTATACAGGAGGCAGCAATGAAAACCATCCCAATGAAAAGGAAATGCAAGAAAGCAAAGGGGCTGTCCAACGAGGCCTTACAAATAGCGGGGGAGAGAAGGCAAGCAAAATGTGAGGGAGATAGTGAAAGATACAGGAAAGTGAATGCAGATTTCCAAAGAATAGCAAGGAGAGACAAGAGGGCCTCCTTAAACGACCAATGAAAAGAAACAGAGGAAAACAACAGAATGGGGAAACACAGAGATCTGTTCAAGAAAATTGGAGATATGAAAGGAACATTTTGTGCAATTATTACCATAATAAAGGACAAAAGTGGAAAGGACCTAACAGAAGCAGAAGAGGTGGCAAGAATACACAGAGGAATTATACCAGAAAGATATGGATGTACACCCCAAGCAGTGTGGTTGCTGACCTTGAGCCAAACATCCTGGAGACTGAAGTCAAATGGGCCTTAGAAAGCACTGCTAATAACAAGGCCAGTGGAAGTGATGACATTCCAGCTGAACTATTTAAAATTTTAAAAGATGATGCTGTTAAGGTGCTGCACACAGTATGCCAAAAAGTTTGGAAAACTCAGCAGTGGCCAGAGGATTGGAGAAGATCAGTCTACATCCCAATCCCAAAGAAGGGCAGTGCCAAAGAATGCTGCAACTACCACACAACTGCGCTCATTTAACAGGCTAGCAAGGTTATGCTTAACATTCTACAAGGCAGGCTTAAGCAATATGTGGACCGAGAACTCTCAGAAGTGCAAGCTGGATTTTGAAGGGGCAGAGAAACCAGAGACCAAATTACAAACATGTGCTGGATTATGGAGAAAGCAGGAGAATTCCAGAAAAACATATACTTCTTCATTGACTATGCAAAAGCCTTTGACTGTGTCGACCACAGCAAACTATGGCAAGTTCTTAAAGAAATGGGAGTGCCTGATCACCTCATCTGTCTCCTGAAAAATCTCTATGTGGGACATGAAGCTCCAGTTAGAATTGGATATGGAACAACTGATTGTTTCAAAATTGGGAAAGAAGTACGACAAGGCTGTATATTGTCTCCCTGCTTATTTAACTTATATGCAGAATTCATCATGCGAAAGGATGGGCTGGATGAATCCCAAAATGGAATTAAGATTGCTGGAAGAAATATCAACAACCTCAGAAATGCAAATGATACAACTTTGATGGCAGAAAGTGAGGAGGAATTAAAGAACCTTTTGATGAGGATGAAAGAGGAGAGCGCAAAATATGGTCTGAAGCTCAACATCAAAAAAAAAGAAAAAAAAAAAAAGATCATGGGCACTGGTCCAATCACCTCCTGACAAATAGAAGGGGAAGGAATGGAGACAGTGAGAGATTTTACTTTCTTGGGCTCCATGATCACTGCAGATGGTGACAGCAGCCACGAAATTAAAAGATGCCTGCTTCTTGGGAGAAAAGCAATGACAAACCTAGACAGCATCTTAAAAAGCAGAGACATCACCTTGCCGACAAAGGTCCATATAGTTAAAGCTATGGTTTTCCCAGTAGAGATGTATGGAAGTGAGAGCGGGACCATAAAGAAGGCTAATCGCCGAAGAATTGATGCTTTTGAATTATGGTGCTGGAGGAGACTCTTGAGAGTCCCATGGACTGCAAGAAGATCAAACCTATCCATTCTGAAGGAAATCAGCCCTGAGTACTCACTGGAAGGACAGATCCTGAAGCTGAGGCTCCAATACTTTGGCCACCTCATGAGAAGAGAAGACTCCCGGGAAAAGACCCTGATGTTGGGAAAGATGGAGGGCACAAGGAGAAGGGGACGACAGAGGACGAGATGGTTGGACAGTGTTCTTGAAGCTACCAGCATGAGTTTGACCAAACTGTTGGAGGCAGTGGAAGACAGGAGTGCCTGGGGTGCTCTGGTCCATTGGGTCGGACACCACTAAACAACAACAACAACAATGCATGAAGGGGTTAAGACCATAGAGTAAGCAGTACTGGAAGACATAACTAGGTCACACCCCTTCACTTGGGGGGTTTGGGAAAGTGTTACTAAAGCCTTTCCTTATTCTCTTCCAGCGGAAGGCATGTCAGAGCTTAGACCGCAAGCCACCTTTGTGTTTTTGTACAAATGATTTAGAAACTCTTACCTTTAAAAAACTAAGTTAAAATGCCTGTCTCTTCTTGCTGCTGTATAGAATAGCATATGAATGTGACCTTTGAAGAGAGTTTGTTAGTAAACCATTTTAAACTTACCAAACGTGTGGTCTCTTTTAATGCAAAGAGAAGAATGGGGAACTTTGGAAAGGAAGTTAGATGAAGATATTTTAAAGGTCTAAGGCTTAATTCCCACACTTTACTTTGCTGCATGTTTTGTGGTTTTGAATCTCTGCTGGGGCTCTCTTGCCAAGACAGTATTTGCCCCAACCTGGATCTAGGCATGCAGGGAATTTTTCTTGTATTCTTTTAAACCAATTAGAAACAAACACAAAATACCAATACATAGAACACAAGACAAAAAGACATGGTATAAGCCAAAGGGCTTTTAAGAAGCTTTCTTGAAACTCTCAAAATTAATTTTACCTTTCCATAAAGAGTCCAACCCCGAACAATCTTTTGAGCTGTCCCAGTGGACAATAGAGGAAGCCATACTACAATTATTAGGATCTCCCCTCACCCCTGAGCCAGGGAAGCTCTGCTTAGGAGAATCTAATTGACTCTACAAATTTCTCTATGTTCTATATCCTAAAAACATGAGTTTGCTGGATCAGGCCTCAAATGCTTGATGAATTGCTAAAAAAAGAGAGTTTTTCATGTAAGCTATAACTGTGTTAAGTAACCTGAGTATCAATTCTTGCTTAAGGAGCTAAGAGAAATGCTTTGTCAGAATATAATTGATGAAAGCCTACCACATTCTGAAGTGGAGGGAGACCTCTACCATATGTGGTGGCAATGCAACAAGGTGAAGGTTTTTTGGGAAGCAATTTATAATGAACTTTAAAAAGTTTTTAAATATACTTTTCCCAAGAGACCTGAGGCCTTTTTGCTGGGAATAATGGGTAAGGAAATAAAAAATGAAGATAAAAAAATATTTCTCTATGCCACCACAGCCGCAAGAATTATGCTGGCACAAAACTGGAAAATAGAAACTATTCCTAACATAAGTGACTGGCAGGTCAAAATGATCAACTATGCCGAGCTAGATAGATTAACAGGCAGAATACGAGACCAAGACGACCAGAAATTTCAAAAAAATTGGAGTAAATTTTGGAATTATATTGGAACGGATATATAGGAGGAACTGGCGGTATTAGAAAAACTTTATCAGCTAATAACTATAAACTTTAATAAACTAATTACGCAATCCGAGATTTATTTGATACTTACCAAAAGGGTGAAGGGAAGTCAAAGGCTAAGGAGAGCCTAATGGTTATATTATTATTTTTTGTATGATTGTATGTTTCCTTTTTGTAGAGTATGAAAATAGGATGAATAATTTATGTTAAAATGTTTATTTTTGTATTTGTTAGTTCTTTTTTCTTTTTTTTTTTTTTGTACAAATTCTGAATAAAAATTTACTTGTCAAAAAAAAAAAAAGAAAGCCTACCACATTCCACATTTTTTGCTAGAATCCTAGAAGCTTGCAATCTATGCATTTATTGAATTTGAATGAATTCTGCTATACAGCTTGGTTTAGAGAAAGACTGATCCTATGTATGGAAGGAAGCCCCTGTTGTAGGCCCATCACCAAGGCTATCACCTCAACACAGGGGGCAAGCCTGGCTTATATTTTAACACTTGCTGGATCCAGGGGTTAGAAGGCTCTCAATATCACTGGTCTTTAATCCATGGTCGATGTGCAAGAGATTGCACACCCACTCATGCTATGAATGTTCATCTCTCAAGTAACACCCATGGAGTTCAGTTGGGTTATTGCAGCCCAGCTCATGCCTATATATAACTGAAATCAACAGGAAAAGAGTCATCATTATTTACTCACATCTCACTGATTTCAGTGAAATGTAGTTAAAGCACACCTTGCTATCCATGACTATAATTCTGCAAATGGATAGCTTTATATTTTAGAATTTATTGCATTTTTGAAAATGGGGGGGGGGGCACTCGAATCTGTGCCTAGAAAGTGCAGATCTGCTTGTCCTGTGCTTCCTGGACACAGGACAAGCAGCAGTGTGGATGAGCCTGTAGCTGGCTAGCAAAATCCAGGATGTTGGTCACTTGAGAGGGTGATCATATATAGTTGTAGGGATACCTTTGTGCTGGTGGCTCACAAGCTGTGCAAGCCTACCACAAAGACCCACGTCTGGGGGCACCACAGCTTCGGCTTCCTTCCCTGCTCTTGCCTTGGCTCCCCTGCCTCCTTTGTGTCCTACCTGTCATTTGAGAGGAGGTTCTTCCATAGCTGTCAACCTTTCCTTTTTTTGTGGGAAATTCCCTTATTCCAGTGCTGTTTCCCACAGCTTGCCACTGCCATCCCGGATTGTTAGATATCCCGTAAACTTTCCCCGAGACAGGTGAGGCTGCTGATCCGTTATTTTTGAAGCTGCTGATCCCTTATTTTCAAATCTGAAAGTTGACAGCTACCACCCAAATGGATGAGAGGGCAGAGCTGGAGCCACCCACTGGGATGGGAGCACAGGCAAAGGCCCTGCAAAGACTCCTTATAGTTAGGTGCATGCATATGGTTATTAAGACAAGCAACCCAAGGAGTAGGCAAATATCAGTTACTCCAAAGTAAATATGTAAAAATAGATTTAATTGCTGATGAAGGTATTTTCAAAAAAGTGGCCAAGAAGCTAAATATGTTTAAATGACTTTTAGCAATGTCCAGACTCCCTTCCTATTGAAGGGCCTTGTTCTGCATTCATATTCATGATCTGCCTAATATGCTGATCTCCTTCCTGGATCAATTTCTTAAAGGCAGGATAATGAAGTCTCTTGAAGCTGTTTTGCCTTCAGGGAGTTGATCTAGCAAAATGCTAATGTGCTCTGAGCAAGGCCTCACTCAATGATTAAAGCTTCTTTATGTGGCCAATGTTTGGAACAACGTGTTCGCTTTTCCTCCCAAGCCCATTATCCAGTGATATCATTAAATTTAATTTGGCAAAGTCTTGTTTGTATAGAAACAAGTGCAAGAGTATAAACAGGAGGATTGTTAATTGCAATAATTCCAAAATGGAATCATGATGGACTGAAATGTGTGCAACGAAATCTGCAGTTCAGAATCCTGATGACATATGTGAGGGCCAATCTGATAAGTGTGCTTACTGAGGGAAAATAAAAAGGAAATATGTTTTCATAGTCTTCATGCCCACTTAACATACACCTATACATTAGATTTGAACATATTTATTTTAGACAGGTATAACCTAATTGTGTTTTTTATTAAAGATACGTACATGCTAAATTATTGAAATACATATGAATAATTCAGATAATTGCTTTTAGTAGTTACCAAGTCTGATAAATGTCTAAAGGAAATACAGATGGAAACCCCCCCCCCATCTTCGACTGGAAGATTTCTCCCCTTTAAATTCATAAAATGTTGCATTAATTTGCATAATGGTACAGCTGTCAAAGCAGGTTACAGGTGATGGCTTAGAACCTGATGCTACCTAATGCATAATGACCCTTTCTCTGCTCCACTATGCTGCCTGTTGCTAATGGAATTTGAACCTCCAAATGTTTTGCAATTAGAAATATTTTTTAAAACTCTTTGAAATACGAAGCAGTGCTACTTGCTCTACTTATTCCGCACTGGAAAGAGGACAATGGTGTGACTTAAAGTGGCACACCAGTCTCACTGAGACCGCCGAGTTACAGGATAACCACCTCTCCCCTTTATTGTTTTCTGCAGGAATAAAAATTATTATTTTATCTCTTGTTGCCGTGGCCATAGTTTGAACATTTGAAACTACACCCTGACAGTGTTTGTTCAGTATTATTTCTGTGATGAAAAGTGGGATAATTCATTTTAAAAAGCATCAGGACTAAAACACCTTAATAAGAAGCACGAATAACAGCCTTATTTTGACCTTTGTGATGTCATCATCCCAATATGTGAAAGTGATGGCTTCAGAAGGAATAAAACTGAAGGAAAAATGGGCCAGTCAAGCAGTCCCCAAGAAAAACCAATTGTTTTTATTTACATACAAAAATATGTATACACCACCAACTCATAAAAAATATCAAGGTGGTACAAAGAGTCACAGAAATATAGGACTAATTCATTTCCCAGAGGGATTGTTCTGCTCCAACCAATAATTTAGACACAAACACCAGGTTTTAATCACTACGCTGAAGAAATCAAACCTGGAGAACACTCAGCTCAGCAGTGGGTCTTGTTTTCTCATTTAAACATGTTTTGCATTGTGTTTCAAATCTGAGTGTGAATGTGGAAAGTGTTGCATTATTTCATTACTATCTCATAATCACAATTATTATTTATGAATTTACAAATCACCTTTTGCATATATGTCTGTAGGCAATCTACAGTCATATAATCAAAGTAGCTACAATAGTTAAAACCAAGAGCACAACTGTACCAGAGCAACCAAAAATAGGTTTAAAAACAAGACAGCATGAACACCGTTTCATCCAAATGGACGAGCTTGTCATAACAAGAATGTCTTCCATAAGGATAGCAGGCTCCTCCTGCTGTATCTCAGTGGGGAGGCTGTTTGATGGAACAGGGGAAGCCACACAGAAAGTTCTGCAATGAACCTCTGACATTCTGGGGTCTCCTGCAGAATGGAGGGACCTTCTAGGTATATGGTGGTCTCAGGTTACAGACTAGGCTAGAGACAGGTTTATGTTGCTGAATGGCAAGCAGAGTAAAATAGCAGAAAATGATAAATTGGTCTGGTTGCCCTAGCATGTCCTTTGCACCTTGACCTCCATGGCTTTAGGCATCGACCTCCTGAAGTTCTGAGCTCTGCTTCTAGGCACTTCCATTCCTCCATTTCTTCTTTTCTCATCCATGATTCCCTTTGGACTGTGAACCTGTGGGAAGATATCTCTGTGTTGTGTTGTTATTTACTAACCAGACAAAGAATCCAAATTAGCAGCAGGTGGGCAGCTGGTGGGTTTTCAGCAGGGTGTGCATTTCACAGATGCAGAAGGAAGGAAGGGAGTTAACCCCACCCCAACATTGCAATTCAGCTTGACAAAAGCTTTCTACTGGCTCCAATAAAAGGCTTCCTTCAAGCCTAATTGCAGTGGGGAGAGAGAGAGTAGTGGGGGCACTTAGGAAGGGTTTGGTGGGTGAATGTGTGATATGAGGGTGACCCTGAGGGTGACCCCAGTTTCCCAGTGTGTTCCCTAGCAGGCAAAATGGCCATTTGGACTCTGCTTCAGGAAGCTAATCTGACAGCCCACTGCACCTCTGCACTTGTGCCTCTGAGGGCATCTCATCAGGTCCATCCTTTGTCCTCTGACGATGGTGGTTCTGTGAGCAAAGTGTCTGGATCCTCCTGTCAGACTCCACGGTTTGAGACCTCGGGCATCTGAAAAGTTGAAGTCCTGCTGTAGAGGGCTGCTTTCATTCCAGGGTCACCAAGTTCTGGAAAAGATTGCAGAGTGGCTGACATGACATCCCAATGTCCCATGTGTGACATCGCAATGAGCCAGGGGTGGAGCTGAACATGGCTGAACATGGCGGCAGCACAGCCCCAGTGGCTGGCAGCCCCTGTCCTCCCTGTCCTCCCCCTGCCAGTGGTGGTAGCAGCAGCAGGAGCTGCCAGCCACCAAAGTCATGCTGTACGCAGCTCTGCATTTGTCCTTCTCTGCTCTCTGAAAAATGGGGGGAGCAACCCCCTAAACAAAACATGGGGGTGGGCTGCCTCTGCCCCTAGTAGTTGGCACCTATGCTTCATTCTGATATTGGCTGGTGTGATGAATTTTAGATGCAACACCAATGACATGCATCCCGCTCATCAGGCACCAGAACAGAGTATTAATCTGAAAAGCAAATGGAGAACAAATGTAAGTCAGATGCCTGCAACACAGCAGCTGGAAGGTAAAAACTGTTAGAAAGTCTGGTAACAACATTTCCCCAAGTAACTTATGAAATAGTAATGATCTGAATCATTCAAAAGAATAATGCATGAATATAGAGTAGCAAATTTTAAATAGAGAGAGGTTAGAATGACCGCTCTCCACATCAAATGGAGGGCACCCTTTGCGTGCCCATGTGCAGCACCCTGGATCCTACATGACTCCTGGCAGAACACTCCTGGATCGCCTCCCCAAGTCACAAGCCTTGAGGTTCCCGCCAAACCTCAGTTCAAAGAACCAATTGAGACTGGGGAGGCGTAGCTAGGGGTGCGGACCAAGTAAGGGTTGGGTCCACTCTTTAAGAATAAAAGGGAGTGGAGCCTACATGGCAGCTCTCAGTCAGCTTCATAGCTTCACCTGCCCTACCCTTCCTCTGCTTAGGCCTTTTACTGCAGGTTAATTTCTTATTTACAGGTATGCTGGCACTGCTACAGTCTTACAATGGTTGCTGTTGAAGGACCAGGAAGGAATTTCCCTGCGTTGGCAGGTTTCACCTTCCCCGTAGCAAAATGTCACAACTTTGGTGGTTGTAGGCCTTGGGAGGAATCCTTTAGTCTATCTTCCCTCAATGGGCGGGGGGATGAAGCGGTGACACCCCCCCCCCAGCGGCGACCCCAGGGTTCCCCATTAAAGGGGTTGTGTTGAGGGGAGTCACTGGCCATATGCTGAAAGATTGTCAGTGCACTCCCCTGTGTTGCAGTGAAATGGGGGGTGGGCTCTCTGCTTAAAAATATGTCTTCCAGAGCCAGCCCAAACCCCACACTTTTTGGATAGCCCTGATGTTCCCCAGCTCCCCGGCTGGGGGCTGGGAGGGATAAACGCCCAATGCCTAAGCCAAGGTCTCCCTACATTTGAAAGCTTAATAAAGTTGTGGGCAATCGAATCCCATAACACATTGTCATGAGTCATTATTCCACCCGGTTGTCACCTGGGGTCCGGAGGGTGGGGTGGGTGGGTGTCTCCACCTGGGCATGCAATGTGGTCAGTTGACTAACTGGGCAGGGAGGGAGCCACAGTTTTCGTTACAATATTTGCAGAAACTACAAACATTAAATAGTAATGCATGCAACCAGCTCCAACTGCTGGCATCCAGTAAAGAGCAGCTGAGCTGAAAAGTCTGCTAAGCAGACAGACTTGTTGGCTAAGGGTGGGGGGGAAATGGGGGGGAGTGCTGGAATAGCAAGGCTGAGATCAGCTCCCAGCAGAAACTGATCAAATATACCGTATTTTTCGCCCCATAGGACGCACCGGCCCATAGGACGCATCAAGTTTTTTGGGGGGGGAAATAAAGAAAAAAATTTTTATTTCCCCCCCCCCAGGCGCTTGTGGGGCCGGCAGCGGGGAGAAGCGCTCTTCTCCCCGCAGCCCGCCTTCAGACCAGGTCTGGGGACAGCGGGAAGACGTGCTGCGCCTCCCAGCTGTCCCCAGAGCTTGTGGGGCAGGCAGCGGGGAGAAGCGCTATTCTCCCCGCAGCCAGCCTTCAGACCAGGTCCGGGGACAGCGGGAAGACGCGCTGCGCCTCCCAGCTGTCCCCGGAGCTTGTGGGGCAGGCAGCGGGGAGAAGCACTCTTCTCCCCGACGCCCGCCTTGAGATCAGGTCTGGGGACAGCGGGGAGACGCGCTGTGCCTCCCAGCTGTCCCCGGAGCTTGCGGGGTAGGCAGCAGGGAGAAGCGCTCTTCTCCCTGCCGCCTGCCTTCAGACCAGGTCCGGGGACAGCGGGAAGACGCGCTGCGCCTCCCAGCTGTCCCCGGAGCTTGCGGGGCAGGCAGCGGGGAGAAGCGCTCTTCTCCCCGCCGCCCGCCTTGAGATCAGGTCCGGGGACAGCGGGAAGACGCGCTGAGCCTCCCCACTGTCCCCGGAGCTTGCGGGGCTGGCAGCGGGGTCTCCCCGCCGTCAGCCTCCAAACCACTTTGGGAGACAGCGGGATGGCGGCGTTCCGCCTCCCTCTGTTCCCCGACCTTGTGGGGCTGGCGCTGGGGCTCTCCTGAAGCCTGGAAAGCGAGAGGGGTCGGTGCGCACTGACCCCTCTCGCTCTCCAGGCTTCAGTGAAAGCCTGCATTCGCCCCATAGGACGCACACACATTTCCCCTTCATTTTTGGAGGGGGAAAAGTGCGTCCTATAGGGCGAAAAATATGGTAATCAAGAAAACCAAGGAGCTAATTTTCAAATTATGAACAGCAATAATAATTCTCGCAATGAGGGAACTGCAAGAAGGCCCTCGGAGCTGGACCTCAGTGTCCGGGCAGAATGATGGGGGTGGAGTCGCTCCTTCAGGTATACAGAACCAAGGCTGTTTAGGGCTTTAAAGGTCAGCACCAACACTTTGAATTGTGCTTGGAAATGTACTGGGGACCAATGTAAATCCTTTAGGACCAGTGTTATATGGTTTTGGCGGCCACTCCCAGTCACCAGTCTAGCTGCCACATTCTGGATTAGTTGTAGTTTCCAGGTCACCTTTAAAGGTAGCCCCATGTAGAGTGCATTGCCGTAGTCCAAGCGGGAGATAACTAGAGCATGCACCACTCTAGTGAAACAGTTTGCGGGCAGGTAGGGTCTCTGCCGGTATACCAGATTTACCCTCCGCAGTTTCAGTATTTGTCAGACCAAAGATGCTGTGTATTTAATAAGATGCCCTTGTAATTTGATTTACATTGGCTCTACCACACAGGTTGTCTGTGTCCGTATAGGAGAGCATCAATCCTGCATTAGAAATAAAGTCATGGAGGCACCTTTGGGTGATCACTTCGTAAAGCATCACCATAGAATAGACTTATTCTGCACAGTCCTATGGGTCAGTCAGAGAAAACATGGAATGATGAGGGATCATGTCAAACTATTACACCAACGAGAAGCCAAGTTGATTTTCCTATTTAAATCCCTGCACCCAGGGGAGATTAAATACTGAATTAGACTTTAATTGTTTTGTTTAATTTTCTTGTTAAGGTGGCTGTTGTTGTATTCTCCTTGCTATATATTGGATGCTGTACCTTTAAATTCTAGGTAATTCTATGTAATTCAGTGCACCTGCTGGTGGTCTTTATAATGCTACTAGGTAACAGTAGCCAACAGTGTCAGCTTACTACACTTTTGAGTGACAGCTGATCCACGGTTATTGGGTGTACCTTTGTGGACATTTGACTTGGTAATGTATCTGTTATTGTATCACAACCTGTTATAGAATGTGCAGGTATGTCATTTCAATCACTGTATTTTATTGTAATGGATTTTATTTTATATCATTGCCAGCTGATGAACAACATTTATTAAAACAGTCTTTTATCCCAGAAGGACTGTTCTGTTGCTGTTGCTGTGTTTGGAGTACCTACCATCATTCTTCTGTGTTGCTGTGCTTATAGCACCATCTCGCTCCAGCTCACTCTCGGCAAAATTCTGTATAGGATATTAACTTTGGAAGGCGTTAGCCTCAATATTCAATGATTCTTTATGGTCAACTACTAATCTGATAATTTCCTTTCATGGAATATCTACTTGACTCTTATTAGTTTGTGACTCCATGTACATATTGTATGTTTTCTGACTGTGAATTAAGAAACAGTTCAATAGTGTTATATAAATATTGTTAGCATACTGTTAGCATACTACGTGTTGCTTTATGTTTGTCAGGGAGTACCAAATGGAGCTGGACTGGACAGCTGCCCTGGACACAGAATTGACCTGCGCCTCCATGGACAGCTGTGAGTCCAAAATGACTCCCAGGCTGCGCATCTGGTCCTTCAGGGGCACAGTTACCCCATTCAGGACCAGGGAGTCCCCCACACCTGCCTGCCCCCTGTCCCCCCAAAACAGTACTTCTGTCTTGTCAGGATTCAGCCTCAATCTGTTAGCCGCCATTCGTCCTCCAACCGCCTCCAGGCACTCACACAGGACCTTCATCATCTTCACTGGTTCTGTACTTCGTAGTTGACTCTATGTTTAAGTTTTACCCACTATTACAATTAAATACCCCAAACACACACACAACTAGAATTAAGGAACAGGTCTGGCATTTCTGTTAGATCTGATGACTGTGCAGGGATGAGGCCTGGCTTTAAGGAAACTTGCGTTCCATGTCTGCTCCTTTGTGGGTTCCCAACAGGTACACCTGTTCTCCATCCATGTGTGGATCTGACGTCTGGACAACGTATTTCCGCTCCCCACTGAAACCCTCAGTTCTTTCCCTGGTTCCAGTCTTTAAATAATGGCACATCTGCTACAATCAACTTCACAGCTTCCTCCTCCCTGCATTTCCCTTAAGAAAACCCCCAAATTGCCAGGTTAATAAGACTGGACTACAATATGGCAGGCCAGTAGTATTATCACCCCCACAAACCAGAGAGCAGATTGATCTGTCATGGCTTGTCTGAGGGCACCCAGTGAATTTGTGGCAGTGGAGAGAAAGGCACTAAGGACTTCCCAACTCCTGTGGTTAAAAATGAAGGAATTTTATCTTTGGCCCTAGAGAAATTAACAGGAGGCTGTTAGGGGAACTCCAAAGAGAAAGGAACAGAAGTAGCTGGGATGATTTGATGACTAGAAGGAGGGGACTTGGCAGTTGCGTTATGAGGAACTGAGCGGAGTCACAAGGTTGTGCAGCAGCAGATGCCACCCCAAACCCTCGTGGATCTGTTATTTCATTTAGGCTACCACAGGAACTGTGACTCTCTTCTTCGCACTGTCATATTACCTTTTGTACTTTGCTGTGAACATCATCATGCCATTGTCACTGCCTGCTGCCAGATTGCTCTTCGTACAGTTTTGCCACCAATATTTCACTATGGAAACTGTCATTCCATCCCGAACATGTTTTCAGTCTAGCTCACAAGCTGTCATTTGGCTCTTTAGACTGCCATGCTACTGTTCAGTTTGGGATGCTGTCATTCAATCTTATTACTGTTTTATGGACTAACACACCATTCCTGACATTTCATCCATCAGCAGCTTCCATGACAATCTATTCATTTTCCAGGGAGGGCTTCTTGTTTAAAAAAATAAAATAAATCACCATTCCAATTCTTTTCTGCATCAAGACCTTCTTAGGAATACTTCCCAGTTCAGTTCAGCTTACCAGGAGAGTGAGGGTCTAATTAATGGCACATACAATTGCATGTAAAAAAAAACCACCCCAATTTATAACACCCATTTCTAAAGTAATACAAAGAGGCAGCAAGAGCGCAGGGAGCACCCCAGCCCTTCTTTGCTTCTCGTTTCTCTTCCCAAGTTCTCTCCCCCAACAGCTGATTTCCCTTCCCCACAGTAAACATGAAAGTCATTTTGGGGCGCAATGTCATTTTGGGGTCCTTCTCCACACAAAATTACCATTCCCACTGTATTTAACAATAACCAATCTGAAAGGCAAGTAAAGAGGAACAGGCAATATGGCAGCATCTGAACCTGCACCTGTCTGTGATTCAGACCAAGAAGCCAGGCCAGAGCAAGAGGCCCCCATTCACTGAAAGCTGGCTGTAAATGAGATCCAGTGAGAGCAATAGAACCTATTAGTCAATTAAGTCCCTTTGCTTTCAATGACTGGACTGGGACTAGGAAACCGTGTAGGACCAGATGGAACCTTCCTGGCTCTTTGCATTTCCTGATTCCTAATGAACTGGTACCTGCAAGAGTATCGGAGGTATCTGAGTCACCTGAGCAAGGCTCTGCTGGGGCTCTGGTGCGAGAGCACCAAAACACCTCATGGTGAAATTACAGCCAAGTGTCATAGGCAAATGTTTCCACATTTTCCATATGCTGATCTCCAGGATATATTTCTAGTGAATTCTCCCCCACAGGCAGCCTACTAAAAGCTGGCAAATTCACATATCCATTTTCTGTATTAAATACTCATTTAGGTATTAAATACTGCCATTAAAATGGAGTTACAGGTTGTTAAACTACCAAAAATAGACAGCAATCCTAACCCCACCTTCCTGGGAGTAAAACCCACTGAACTGAATGGGACTTACTTCTGAGTAGGCATGGTTGGAATGGCAGCCCTAGATGGCTTTGTGATGGGCCATTTGCCACTTCATTAACTTTGTCTTTATCTGTAGAAGAATCTTTGCTGTTTTTGCTAGAAATACAAACATGGAAATTAAATGTAAAAGGGAACACACACAGCAAAGGTAATTGATTTGTAAATAGCTGGTGAGATATGCATGCATATTATATATATGCATCAGCAGATCACAGAATCATAGAATTGTATCTTTGGAAGGGATCCCAAGGGTCATCTCGTCAGACCCCCTGAAATGCCTAAAACCCTCCAATGAAAGAGAGCCCACAACCTCCCAAGGCCATCTTGCACAAAGCAACCCCTGAACAAAAAACACCCGATGGAAGTGTGGTTAAAGGTTGCAACAGATTATGGCACTTTGGTACCTTAGGAGTTCCATTTGCATTGTGGGTTTCAGTTTTGAACCATAATCTCTATAATAAACCTTACTCCTGACAAAAAAGAGTCCGGTCATTTAATTTAATCAGGAAGCAGGCATTTCAGCTCTGTAATCCATCAGTATTTGAAATGTGAGATATTTGAAACTGCTCTGTTTTACAGTTATGGAGGGCTCACAATCTATTACCGTTATCTCAGCTTCTACAATGGCAAATACTAATGTACTGTTAACAGGGGCAGGAGAAATGTATTTTCAGGTTCATAAAACATTTTAAAATATATATATGGAGAGATACTTTGACAGTCAGTGCCTTGATGCCCCATGTGAATCATATCTTCTAAAGAGAAGTTAATATTAATTGTTTGGTAAATTAAGATAAGGGTTCATTAGGGATGTTTTGAAAGAATTCAATTAACTTTCACTTAATTCTCTCTCCATTCATTTGGAGATGACACATTATTTCAAAAATAAACACTAAAAAGGAAACCATGTGAAATGGGGAATGCTATAAGACCAGGCTGTGATGCTGGTTTCACTGCTGCCCAGTGTTAAAACAATATTTTTTTGTAAAAAGTGCAACATAATGGTTTCACCTTGGAAAGGTAGCATATAATATACTAAAATAATTAGGAGCTACCTTTGTGAAATCATATTACATTGATGACGAAAGGAGGAAAATGTGCTTTGTAAGACATCTACTGCATCTTTATAGATTTCTATAAAGATGAAAAGAGGCAACAGGGGACTTCCGGTCTCAAGCGAATGGAGAAAAGGAGTGCCAGTCTGATCATCAGCCAACAGAGGACAAAGAGACTATCTCCTTATGGGAAAGACTTGTTGGGAATTTATGTAACCGAAACTACTAGTGTGATTAGTATAAATCACATGAGATGTCTCACAAGAGTGTGGGAATGGAAAACTGTCTTATCTCTTCCGTCTGAGCATGTTTTTGTACTGTACTTTCACTTTTGCAGTATGCAACAGTTGTTCTTCCAGAGACTGGAGAACACAGATGTGATTATGGATTGTCTGTATAGAATGTAAATAAAATGAAGTTTAGATCTATGGATGTTTCTTTCTTCTTGCTGTATGATGCTAGAAGACTTGTGTGCACTTTTCATATGAAAGGTGTTGCAGAAAGGCAGTCTGGAGATGAAAGGACATGCCATTCCAGAGACGTGCCTACCGGGAGACGCTCAGAGGTCCTGGGAGGGGGGGTCGTTATCTCCCCAAGAACGTTTTTCTAACAAGACTCACATCTGTAACTAAGTCTGCCTTCAGGGATCCAACTGTGAACTGCTGCTGCTGCTGTGAGTAAACTACTTTTATATACCTTAAATAAGATTGTGGAGTGTTTATTCTTTTAAGAGGGAAATAAGGGATCTTACCAGGAATCTATATTGAGAAGCTTAAAAAAGCTTGCAACCAGCGACCCGCTGTGCGTTTAAAAGGGAAATGTTAAAACTCTGCTAAGTTATAGAACTTGCTAGTGCAAGTTAGGAAGGATATTATTAAACAATATATCCTCTCCTGCCTCCCTGAACATTCCCACATTGAGCGGTCTAGCAGTCCGCAAAAGGGCTCTCCCGCGACCCTCAAACCCCTGTTCCGAAAGGAATGGGGAGTGGGGGGGGGGGGGGGAAGCCAGTGACTAAGCCTGCAGACATGGCAGTGTCGCAACTCCACGGGAGTGAAGCCTCAATCTCTTCCCTGAAGCAGAGATCTTCTGAAAACTACATTTAAGTCAATGGAAATGTAAAGAAGATTAATTATTGGATCTAATTAGGCTGAATTCGGCACTAGATGGAGGAGTAAAAAGGAAGTCCATCCCTATCTTCTGGGTAATTATCACTGCATGGAAACAATTTGCATGTGAGTATGTTCTTAGTTTTACTTGACTCTATTAGATATATGTCTGTCAATGGGAAAGTTGGATTAAAAGCAACTGAAACCCATTCTTTACTATCTTTTATTTACAATGAAGAATTGTTGAGATGACCTTGAACTAAAGCTGAAGGTGAATTTGAGCCCAGCAGAGAAAACTTGAAACAAGATTATTGAAGTACTCTGTTGGGTGAGTGTATGGAAGCATCTGTGGGCTTTGCAAGGCACATTTTGGTTGGAGTGATTTAAAGAAGACTGAACTTGTCTCTAAAGTTTCTTTTTAAAAGACAAACTGGAAGTTTAAAGCTTGAAAGTGGCCAAAGAGGCTGCACATCGACAGGGAAAGCAGTGCCAGGAATTGGACAACATCTGAGAATCCCGACACTGCCTTTTTGGAGCTGGAAGCCTGGTAAATCTCTCCCTGGTTGTGGGAAGGAAAGAAGGGTGTTTGGACTTTGCCAGAAAAGAGGAATTATAATGATATTCCACTGTTTGTAACTCTTTATTTTACTTCAAGACATTTTTAAAGAACTGGATCAGTGAGAGTCTTTTACTAGCCTCTGAATTATTAAATTATTAAATTGTGAATTTGTGTGGACAAATGGTTTTTGTTTTCTTTTTAAAGTAGATATTGATTTAATTTGAATGTTAATTTGAAATCTGGATTTTATTTCAAATTGTATATGTGTAACGGGCAATCAGGCTGGAGGGAGTGGAAAAGTACAAAAGATTGTGTTCTTCGGGAAAGTGCTACTTGGTGGCCTTGACAAAATGATAAGACACAGCTGGAAAATAGGTTGTTTTGAGAACAAGGGAAAGAGAAATCTGACAAGGGCAGAGTGAATCGAGCAGAAGGAGTATTGGATATTTTCACTCTGTTCGGACCATTTTGGATTGCGTTAATAGTAACTTATTGAATATGGCAATTAAAAAGCAACCAACCCCAAGTTCGGATAGAAGGACTTCTGCACAGGACACTGGGGATAAGCCTTATGGTGAATGGGTGGAACTTTTTTATGAATTGAAAGATAAGTTGATTAGGGAAAAAGGAAAATTTGGATAAGACGGCATATAAACTTATAGCCTGAATGGACAAAAATATTGAAATGGTGACAAAATTGAATATTAAGATAGAACCAGTGATAAAGAAAACAGAAGCAGTGCAGGCCCCGATGCAAGGGCTGGAGGAACAATTCGGAAAAAAAAACAACCCAGGAGAAACTCAGGGGAGATATGGATGGCATGGGGGGGGGGGAATAGGCAGGAAATATGTGGGAATGCCTTGGTGGCTGAAATGAGGCAGAAATCACAGCCTCTGAGAGTAAGAGGAGATTGTGAGGAAGGTGAGCAGGATTTTAAATCTGATTTAACTGATAGCCGCCTTCCAGTGAAATTTAAATATGCCAAAGTTGGGAAAACGAAAGGGAAATAATTATTGTACATGTGTAAAATAATATAACTAAATTGATACATTGGCAGGCTTTGACTGCACATTTGCAATCAGCAAAATTTGGATAAAATTAGAAGAAGAAGAATGGATGAAGTATGTTTATGGAAATGCAGAAGAATTTTGTTAATATAAGGAACCAGAAGAGGGAATGGAGGGTTTAAAGAATGAGGTTTAAAGAACCTCAAAGATAAGGTTTTGAAATGTGTTTGTGAATGGGGATGGGGGGATTTGACTTTTGTAGCTAACTGTGGAAATTAATTGTGAAAAAAAACAAATAAAAAAATTTACAAAAAAAGAAAAAGAGCCAACAGGCAATAAAAATATTGAGAAAACAATTGCTTGCAGCCAACCTGTGTTCCTGAATTTTCTAGGAGGTCAAAATGAAGACTGTGGCAAACCCTCGGCAGCCATTTCAATTTTGGCTTCCTCTGTCAAGCTGCAGTTCCTTCCCAACTCCTGGTCTGCATTCTGTGAGCTGATTCAATCTTCTCAGTGAGCCTAGCAGGCACCATTCATGTGCGGCACATTCAAAGCATGTGGCTTCTCCCAACGAATCTTGGCAACTGCAGTTTACCCCTCACAGAGCTACAGTTCCTTTTAAAACTACAGTTCCCAGGATTCTCTGGAGGAATCCATGGCTTAAACATAGGGTGTTGATGTGACCATATCCCAGCATTGCCTTGACTCAGATCACAGGCCTCTTCTTCCCATTCATCTGTTGTTTTTTTCTGGGCCTGTGGTCATCTGGATTTTTCTGGCTTTGTAATTCCATGGCTGTAGGTCAACCCTGCGCACACTATGGTCACCGTCCTACAAAACGTGCCCTGAGATAAAACCGAACTTAACCTGTAGCAAAATTTTATTGTTGCTCAGGCAAAATGGCAGAGGAAGACAATTGTCTCCACTGCTCTGGGAATACTTCTATTGTTTCTACTCCTTTTTTTTTTACCCAAGTCAAGCAAGTTGCAGGAAGCCAGTTTGGCAGGTGGCTTTGCTGCCACCAGTTGCCTGTCAATGTCCGGCAGACTAGTGGGCCATACATAAAGGGGAGAATTAGAGGTGTGTGTGTGTGTTCATACACCCCCACACCTACACCCACAAAGACATATAATTCCAAATAGCATTTTTAAAATCAAAACATGGCACTTTGGAGCTTATTCGGAAAATATGGATTCAGGGCAGGGGGGACTTGAAATGCTCTGGGAGGATTTTTGCCCTTGGAAAGAATTATCAACAGGATCCATTTCTAGGGTGTTTGATACAGCAACTTCTGAAACCCTTTGGAAGTAATCTCATGTTGTGAAATCTTAGGGTTCCAAAATGCAGAAGCAATCTCCTTTTCCATTGTTTTCTAAAGCTGCATATTCCCCAGAGAGTCAAACAGAACTGAGAGGTGATATTGGTAACCAAATGTGAATGATGCGAGTCTAAATAAATCCATAGGGAATGATCAGTTGTGTGGTCAAAAGGTTTTTGTGGAAAGGAAACCAATATCCACAAGTGATGGGACTGTTTTTCATAGAATCATAGAATCATAGAGTTGGAAGAGACCACAAGGGCCATCGAGTCCAACCCCCTGCCAAGCAGGAAACACCATCAGAGCACTCCTGACATATGGTTGTCAAGCCTCTGCTTAAAGACCTCCAAAGAAGGGAGACTCCACCACACCCCTTGGCAGCAAATTCCACTGTCGAACAGCTCTTACTGTCAGAAAGTTCTTCCTAATGTTTAGGTGGAATCTTCTTTCTTGTAGTTTGGATCCATTGCTCCGTGTCCGCTTCTCCGGAGCAGCAGAAAACAACCTTTCTCCCTCCTCTATGTGACATCCTTTTATATATTTGAACATGGCTATCATATCACCCCTTAACCTCCTCTTCTCCAGGCTAAACATGCCCAGCTCCCTTAGCCGTTCCTCATAAGGCATCGTTTCCAGGCCTTTGACCATTTTGGTTGCCCTCCTCTGGACCCGTTCCAGTTTGTCAGTGTCCTTCTTGAACTGTGGTGCCCAGAACTGGACACAGTACTCCAGGTGAGGTCTGACCAGAGCAGAATATAGTGGCACTATTACTTCCCTTGATCTAGATGCTATACTCCTATTGATGCAGCCCAGAATTGCATTGGCTTTTTTAGCTGCCGCGTCACACTGTTGGCTCATGTCAAGTTTGTGGTCAACCAAGACTCCTAGATCCTTTTCACATGTACTGCTCTCAAGCCAGGTGTCACCCATCTTGTATTTGTGCCTCTCATTTTTTTTTGCCCAAATGAAATACTTTACATTTCTCCCTGTTTTTGCTGGTGAATGTCTCCCAAGGCAGGCTTGGAAGTGACGCTGGGCACTCCTCAATACCAGTTTCAAACTAGAAAAGATCCACTTTAAAATGCAAGCCAAAGAAGACTTCCAGATCCCCAAGAGACATGCCTCCCACTTCCCAGACATCCTCCTCTCCTATATCCAGCATTACCCATGTGGGTGGCAACCATGGGAGAAGCAGTGACCGGAAGAGAGAATAAGGGGCTCCCCCCCCCATCCTGATGTGCTGGATCACTGCTGCACCTCTCAGGCTCCATGAGCCCTGGGAAATGCCGTTCTCCTAAATGTAGGCCATTCTGCTGCAGCCCTTGGACAAGTTGCAGCTTCCCAAAGGCAACCCCACATAGACGACAGTCGGCAATTGTGCCAGAGTTGATGAAGGAACGGAATCGGATAAAACATGCTCCTGCCTGCTGGCCAGGCCTCAGCTGGACCCTCTGGAGCAGGCCTAACTCTGGCAGCAAGCACAGAGGGATTGAGAGCCAAACCATTCTGGAAACTGTAGCTTTGAGAGAAGAGGGTTCTCCTAACAACTCTCAGCGCTCTTAGCAAACTATCCAGGGGTCCTTTGGGGGAAGCCATGACAGTCTAAAGTGGTACCATCGTACATTAAATTTATCGTGCGAATTTGGCCGCAGATATGGCACTATTTTTAAAGAGGCACCTAAGTTTTGAGAGGGGATGATTTGCATGGGGAAGCAGCCAGGGGGAAGGTGCTATTTTTTCCATCAACAAAACACCCCTCCAGATACTTTCTTCCCCAGGGTTCCAAGTGAATGTTTCCCCTGTGAAAGGGTGGGGCTCTGTGGGGCTCCCGCTACACATATACTGCGTCCCAGGGAAATATAAGTGCAAATAGAGATTTCTCAGTCCCACTGCCTCTGAACTTCACCACTCCATATTAAAAGAGTATTTTGAGTCTTCAATAATTGTACTAGTAATATCAAATGTACGATGTTGCACATCTAATTTTGAAAACGAGGGCTGTGGTTCTCAATAAGATGAGAGAAAAGCATAGGAAATGGGGCTTATTTTAGCTCACAAATTGTGTTTTGTGTTGTCAGTTCTAGTTCTGTTTGTCATCAGCAAAGGTACATGCCAGACAGTAAGTCATTTGAGCTCTCTATTCTTCTATTCCCATGAGAGCCTTTTCAAAGAGGTGAAATGATTTTTGCCATCAGAGCGTGAGTCACACATGCAAACTTTAAAAGTATTTATGATTCCCTATATTTAATTCTCTGTGGCGCACAGTCAGGTACATTGTTTGCCAGACTTATTTTGGAATGGATCTGGGAGAAATGAATGTTTTTAACCCATTTCTTAAGAACAAATAACAGTGATGTTCAAGGAAGCCTCTAGGCTCCCCAGGGAAGATCCTCACATAAAAATGTTTTCAGATGACTGCTATTAACCTCTAACCACTTGCAACAAGCTACGGTGTATTATGGAATTGATTAAACCATAGAGAAATGTAAATATCTTGCATATTTGTGATCAGAGAGAGAGAGGGGAAAAAAAAGAGAGAGGCACAGACAGGCAGAGAAGGAGAGACAGCTTTAAGGTTTCTGACTGTGGGAAGCCTGAGAATTGTAAAAAGATCACACAATTTCTATCTGAAGAAGTGTGCATGCACACAAAAGCTGATACCCAGAACAAACTTACTTGGTCTCTAAGGTGCTACTGGACATTTTTTAATTTTTTAAATTTATTTTGACTGTCAGACCAACACGGCTACCTACCTGAATACACAATTTCTATGGCTCTGTTACTAATGTTAAAATTAGGGCATGTCTTCACCTTTTGGTGACTAGAAATACTAATACTAATACTTACAAATCCTTTCTGAAGGTCCCATTATTTCAGCAAACATTCCAGCTAGGTGTGAGGCCCAGACGTTTGCCAACCAAGGCATTTTTGAACTCAAACACCTCCCTCCTCTCAACAAAAAATTGCTGGCAAGGGCTTCCACTTTGGTTGGCAGGAATATATTTGTTAAAATAAATATGCCAGTGCAGTTCTTAAAAAAACAACAACACAGTATTCTGCACCTGCCTACTGCAACAGCATACTCTCCAACACAATGCAGCCCAAATCCAGGGCACTATCGTCTAAGTCTGAAATCCTGCACAAGTTACGTGACTCACACAAGTTTGTGGACCCAGAAAAGCGTACTTGGGGGGGGGGGATGCTGAGATCTTGGCCTGAAATCATGCAAGAACAAGGCGCCCAAAATGGCCACTGTAGCCTTTTGGGGGGAAATGGGATGTCCCGCTTTTTCCAGGGCAGTTGACAAGTATGCAACAGTACACCCCTTTTCTTCATTCAGCCATTTGGTGAAGGGCCAACAATAGTGGATCAGTTACATGTCTCATTAGTCCAAGAGCTAGACCAGATTTTATTTACCCTTGAATGGCAAAAGTGCCGTGGTGTTGCTTTTTTGAAAGCCTACTACCTATACAAACAAAATATGGCAGTCTTAGTTAAATATCAGTGGTGGGGGTATGAAATATGACATAATCAATATGGCCGCCATGTCATTTTTACTTCAAGGCATTGAAACGGTTGTAACTTATCAATGATCTGTCGTAGAGGCTTAATTTTTTTTTTAAAAATCAAGATAATTTAATAATAAAAAGCTTGTTATATCAATAGTTTACATAACATGTAAGCTTTTACTGTTTTTTAGTTTAGAACTCCAGAAATGTATTTTTAACCCACACGTCATTCAGTGTAACTAAAAAATGAGCACAAAACAAATGAGTAAAATGTATTCATTTACTGAAACACTTAACTTAGACTATTATATTTGACTATTATAAATTTTTATTGAGCCTGACCTAATGCAGTTGTAAGCTGAATATAAGATTTTCATAGATAAAACAAGAAAAGGCTTGCATGGTAAAACAGCACAATTATTCCAAAAGTATATAGATTTCGTGGAATTTACATTTTTCCCTGCAGAGCATACAGAACCTGCAACGTTGACATGTATATACAGGCCTTAGAAAAAATGTGTCCCATTTTCTTTGCCTGTAACAGACCGAACTATGTTTGTTGGATGACTGTATACCTCCTAAACCTTCTTAACATCGAAGAGATATGTCCAGCGGCAAAAAGAGCTCTTTCTAACGGAGGATTATCTATCAAGCACTCAAGCCGCTCTTTTTCTCATGTCCCTGTGGACATGGCATTAGAACAAACAGTAAATAAAGACGCTGCATCAAGGTTTGGTGGCATCATAGCATTTGCTAATTCCGATTCCGCCAAAGCAAGATGGATGAAAAGAAGGCATATCAGGAGCAAAACTGTGACTCATTTGATGGAGTTAAGTGGATTATTAAATGTTAAAGATACAAAAGCAGAACTTCAAGTCCCTATGATAAACAGAGACAACAAGGATGTTCTTGAAATCATGAGTAAAATGGACAATTTTATGAATCCTTTTAATGACATTGAGCCAAATACTCCTCTCATAATGTACTGGACAAGCTATTATGGCTCAGCTGGCCGATGGATTAATACAAACTTATGAAAAAGGACAACCTGCATTTGAAATGTTTAAAGGTTTGTATGCAGTGGATCCTAAACTTATGGAGAAACCAATAACAAAAAACATTGTTAAAAACTGTGCAAGCATTTTAGCTCAAAACCTACCAAGAGTCAAAGTTTGAGGCTATTAAATGCACACGAGATCTCTTTAGAAGACTCCTTTATCTTGCAGCAGTTCATCAATGGGACATTGAAAAAGTGATTGAATTTCCATTTACACCAGTTCCCCTGTCTTTGGGCCAAATTGGAGGATCTCTGAATAAAACCAATAAAACTTATGCATAAATTAGAAGAGTATCAAAACTCAAGTAAAGAAAATCCATGCCCTGTTATATATGATGCAATGTTTATGGTACATAGCATGAAGTTTCCTACAACTTATGGAGATGTAGCATACAAACTACTAGAAAACATTTGCAGCACATCCACCCAAGAGTTTCACCTGATTTGCGATACGTACGTGACTCCTAGCATAAAAGATACTGAACATGACAATCGCTATGGGCCAGCATTATTGGGCAACATAATAGTGACAGGACCAGAACAGAAAACTTAAAAACCAAAACCAAAAACAGCCTCAAGAAGTCTTGCAGAACAATTCATTTAAGTCCTCTCTTGTTGCTTTCTTTTGCAATGAATGGAAAAAGGATAAGTACATAAAGTTTCCGGGTGAAAGAACACTTTCTGTTGCTATTGAAGATACATGATATCAATACAAAAGACAGAACTGCATACAAATTCCTGAACTTAAGTGTCATCATCAGGAAGCTGATACGCACATAATTTCCCATATTGAATACTTGGCTCAGCAACTCAAAAAGAAAAATTCAAAAAGAAAAATTGTGGTTCGAGCCAATGACACAGACATTCTTGTTTTGCTGGTGTACCATCAAAGGCACTTCCAGAACTGTAATGTGTGGATGGAAAGTGGATTAGTGACAAATAACACAAGACGTTTTATAGATGTTACCAATATTGCAGAAGAACTTGGTAACGATTTGGATATGACACTACCCGGCTTCCATGCATTTACTAGATTGGACTTTACTGCAGCATTTGCTAGACAAGGAAAGATTAAACCTTTCAGGATAATGTGCAATAGTACAGCACATATGAAGTTTTTTGCAAGTGTAGGAGAGGAAGTGGAACTCACAAGGGAGTTATTTACTGGTGCTGAGCAATACGTGTGTTCCCTGTATGGACAGTCTGTTTGCACACCAGTCACACAAGCAAGATATAGTTTGTTCAAAATAGAATGTGCTCCGAGACTGGAGCGACAACCTTTACAGAAGATTCAATGCATTGATGCCACACTTCTTCCCCCGTCAAGAGCTGCTATTTGTGAAAAGTTAAAAAGAAGCAATGCTGTTGCACTAATATGGAAGAAAGCTAACCAGCAAAACCCATACCATGGAACTGATCCGGTGAAACATGGGTGGTATTGATGTGATGGGAATTACAAAACTCAGTGGTCTGAAGGACCTATGTCCCCTGAGTACCTTGATGTGGTAAATGAAGAAGGTAGGAGTCTATCAATTGATGAAGATGATCATCCAAATGTCATAGACCAAATGGAGCAAACAGCACGCAGACCTAGTGGTGGGAGGAAAAAATCCTTAAATAAGAGACACGGGGGAATTATTAATGGACTTAAATGTCTGTACACTAATGCACAAAGCATGGGAAATAAACAAGATGAGCTTGAGCTCTTGGTACAGCAAACTAAATATGACATAATAGGCATCACTGAAACCTGGTGGGATAAGTCCCACGATTGGAATGTAATAATGGAGGGATACAATCTATTTCAGAGAAACAGACCAGACAAGAAAGAAAGAGGAGTGGTGTTATATGTCAGGGATGTGTATACCTGTGAAGAGATCCAAGATTTAGAACCTCAAAGCCAAAGTGAGAGCATTTGGGTCAAAATTAAGGGAGAGAAGAATAACAGTGACCTCATTGTGGGAGTTTACTATAGATCCCCAAGCCAAATGGAGGACATAGATGATGCCTTCCTGGAACAGATGGCCAAGCATGCAAAAGGAAGGGAGATAGTAGTAATGGGGGACTTCAATTACCCGGATATTTGTTGGATGTCAAACTCAGCCAAGAGGTTAGGTCAAACAGATTCCTCACTGGCCTTGCAGACAACTTCATTGTCCAGAAAGTGGGAGAAGCAACAAGAGGAACAGCCATTTTAGATCTGGTCCTAACCAATGTTGATGACCTGGTTAGTGGGGTAGAAGTGGAAGGATCATTAGGCGCGAGTGATCATGCTCTTCTGAAGTTTACTATACAGCGGAAAGGAGCAGCCAAGCATACTAGGACTCAATTTCTTGACTTTAAGAAAGCCGACTTCATAAAACTTAGGGAAGTGCTGGGTGAGATCCCATGGACAGTAATACTAAAAGGAAAGGGAGTTCATGATGGCTGGGAGTTTGTTAAGAGGGAGATAGTAAAAGCACAACGTCAGGCAATACCAATGAGATGGAAACATGGAAGGTGCCTAAAGAAGCCAGGGTGGCTATCTAAAGAACTTTTAACTGAGTTAAGATTAAAAAAGGATGGTGTACAAAAAATGGAAAAGGGGGGAAACCACCAAAGAGGAATTCAAACAAATAGCCAGCACGTGTAGACACAAAGTCAGAAAAGCTAAAGCACAGAATGAACTCAGGCTTGCTAGAGAGGTTAAAAGCAACAAAAAAGGCTTTTAGGGGTATGTTCGTAGCAAAAGGAAGAACAAAGAAACAGTGGGGTCACTCAGAGGAGAAGATGGTGAAATGCAAACAGGGGACACAGAAAGGGCTGAACTCCTCAATGCCTTCTTTGCCTCAGTCTTCTCCGATAAAGAAAACAATGCCCGACCTGAAGAATTTGGAGCAAATGATTCAGCAGAGGAAACACAGCCCAGAATAACTAAGGAGATAGTACAAGAATACTTGGCTAGTTTAGATGTATTCAAGTCTCCAGGGCCAGATGAACTGCATCCAAGAGTATTAAAAGAACTAGCAGATGTGATCTCAGAACCAGTGGCCGTCATCTTTGAGAATTCCTGGAGAACAGGCAAAGTCCCGGCAGACTGGAGGAGGGCAAATGTTGTCCCTATTTTCAAAAAGGGGAAAAGAGAGGACCCAAATAATTACCGCCCAGTCAGTCTGACATCAATACCAGGGAAGATTCTGGAGCAGATCATTAAGCAAACAGTCTGTGAGCACCTAGAAAGGAATGCTGTGATCACCAATAGTCAGCATGGATTTCTGAAAAATAAGTCATGTCAGACTAACCTGATCTCGTTTTTTGACAGAATTACAAGCCTGGTAGATGAAGGGAACGCAGGGGATGTAGCCTTGATTTCAGCAAGGCATTTGACAAGGTGCCCCATGATATTCTTGTAAAGAAGCTGGTAAAATGCGGTCTTGACTATGCTACCACTCAGTGGATTTGTAACTGGCTGACTGACCGAACCCAAAGGGTGCTCATCAATGGTTCCTCTTCATCCTGGAGAAGAGTGACTAGTGGGATGCCACAGGGCTCTGTCTTGGGCCCGGTCTTATTCAACATCTTTATCAATGACTTGGATGATGGACTCAAGGGCATCCTGATCAAATTTGCAGATGACACCAAACTGGGAGGGGTGGCTAACACCCCAGAGGACAGGATCACACTTCAAAACGACCTTGACAGATTAGAGAACTGGGCCAAAACAAACAAGATGAATTTTAACAGGGAGAAATGTAAAGTATTGCACTTGGGCAAAAAAAATGAGAGGCACAAATACAAGATGGGTGACACCTGGCTTGAGAGCAGTACATGTGAAAAGGATCTAGGAGTCTTGGTTGACCACAAACTTGACATGAGCCAACAGTGTGACGCGGCAGCTAAAAAAGCCAATGCAATTCTGGGCTGCATCAATAGGAGTATAGCATCTAGATCAAGGGAAATAAAAGTGCCACTGTATTCTGCTCTGGTCAGACCTCACCTGGAGTACTGTGTCCAGTTCTGGGCACCACAGTTCAAGAAGGACACTGACAAACTGGAACGTGTCCAGAGGAGGGCAACCAAAATGGTCAAAGGCCTGGAAACGATGCCTTATGAGGAACGGCTAAGGGAGCTGGGCATGTTTAGCCTGGAGAAGAGGAGGTTAAGGGGTGATATGATAGCCATGTTCAAATATATAAAAGGATGTCACATAGAGGAGGGAGAAAGGTTGTTTTCTGCTGCTCCAGAGAAGCGGACACGGAGCAATGGATCCAAACTACAAGAAAGAAGATTCCACCTAAACATTAGGAAGAACTTCCTGACAGTAAGAGCTGTTCGACAGTGGAATTTGCTGCCAAGGAGTGTGGTGGAGTCTCCTTCTTTGGAGGTCTTTAAGCAGAGGCTTGACAACCATATGTCTGGAGTGCTCTGATGGTGTTTCCTGCTTGGCAGGGGGTTGGACTCGATGGCCCTTGTGGTCTCTTCCAACTCTATGATTCTATGATTCTAGGGGAAACACCATTACAACATGAATCCAGGAGCCCAGAAATGCAAGAGATAGTCATGTGACCACCTAAGCAAATCACAAATAAAAATGAAATCAAGGCCGAAAAAGGAAAGATCCAAATCAGAGAGTCTGTGACCCACAACAACTTTTAAAACAAATCACCAAAGAAGATGCACACAGATCTAATTAATCTAATGAAAGCAATACTTCAACACAAAAGGAGGAGCCTGTAGGTTCTGCACATGAAGCACACATTCAATATCAGTTTGGTTCTGTATACTATTGAAAAATGCATTATTGAGTGGAAAAAGCAAGGTGCCTTGGGGAAGTTATAAGTCATGTTCTGACAGGTAACATGTGTTTAATGCATCTATTTACTTTTTATTCATGAGGAATGACTAGTTTTTCTATTAATTGCCCAATCCTCTAGAGATCTGGCTCCCTCTTGGTCATATCCTCAACACAGTTCATCAAAATGCCATGTTATCACCATCCTTTTGAAAACAAAGAAATGCTGGTCGTGTGTGTGTGTGTGTGTGTGTGTGAGAGAGAGAGAGAGAGAGAGAGAGAGAGAGAGTTTGAGGGACAACTCAATACTTACTACTTCCCTTTTCCTTTTTCTAAAATTAATTTGAGGGATTATAATGCTAATCAGGTGTGGTTGCAAGTTCTTTCCATCCAAAAAAACCCCTTCCCAAATAATTTTGGTTAAACTTTACATGACCTTTTAGGAGCAAAACTTAGAAAGTCAATCATTTTGCTGGAGGAAAAATTCTATGCGGTTCAGTTCAGATCAACATCAGAAATGTTATTTTTTTTCTCTTAATACCAAAAAAGGATATGTCTCATTCACACTAGAGCTGAACCAATACACTTTTCTCTCAAAGCACTGCAGGGGTGCTGCAGTGTGTCATGTAGGATGCAATTTTGCCCCTATTTTGCCTTGTCCATCCTGAGCCACAGCGTGGGATGTTGAAGCTAACAAGAAGAGAAGAAGCAGAGCGGCATCTGCCATTAGGCATCCATTCTGTGCCACCTCAGGAGTACCTCAGCTCAAAACATTCCCATTTGGTCTGGAAAGATAGACTGGCAAGATCTAGCAAGACAGAACAAATACACTTATGTTTCTTTCCAAAACCCTCTGTTCAAATGGACAAGGGGAATGACTTCACCCTCTATAAACTAGCATGGGAAGCCCCAAAATCACGAATGCTCCGTCTTCCTCTTGTTCCTAATCCAATTAAAGCATCACTGTAACCCTCTCCAGGCATTCAGCCAAAGACTTGGGGGAATGGAGAGCAATGTGGCTCTGTGTGGCAGAGTGTGCCATGTGCTGTCCCTGCCCCAGCATCTCCACACCCCATGGCTCCATCCTCTGTGCTCCCAGCCATTGCTCAGAGTGGAAGGGATTCTCATCACAAGGTTCCCAATCTCTGGGGGTCCTCTAAACACACTCAGCTGAATCTGCTTAAAATCTGTGTTCCCTACATAGTTTCTGCTTTCATGAGTTCAGCTCAATCCCTCAATTGGCTATGGCCGGTATCTTTAACCTTTTCAGACTCAGGAACCCCTTCTAACCAAAACATGCATTTATGGACCCATTTCTCAATCTTTTATCATATATTTGCATGGTGGCAGTGCTCCTGCTGTGACCCACCAATTGAAGACCGTTGGACTATGGAGAGCCCTGATATTTTGAGTGTTCTTTAAATTCCACCTAAAACTCAGGATCCCAACCTCCAATTAAGTAAGCAAAAATAAAAATAAAAATTCTTTTATGAATCTGGAAATAGCAATTCCAGGACCATCTTATTTTTTAAACTCTTTGTTTTTATTACTATATTGGTTCTTCTAGAAGGTCTTTCAGTAGAGCAGCCTTGATGGGCTATGTTCAGTCTAGCTGGTATTTCAGCTGGGTGTTCACGGTTGTTCCTTTGAACTCCTGAACTCTAGAAGATTCCAGGGATAAACTCGGCCTAAGAGAGCCTTGAATCCTGGTTTTGGGTGGCCTTATTCTGGACTCCCACTTCCACCCGGTAAAGCCATGCCACAGACAAGGAATACCTGTGTTTTGAACAGAGCATGAGGAAGGGAAAAGTCTCTTCCCTCCCACCAGCACTCTCTTCCTCCAAATTTCCAGTTCCTACAGCAACTGTCCTCTCATTCTCCTGAAAGCCAAAACAGTCCCAGCACAGTCTCCTTGGCAGGGCAGGCACACCCTTTCCCCTCCCTTCTCTGGGACAACTTTCACAGTTAACCAGCAAAATGGCTATGTCTTATGCTTTCTCAATAAAACCTCAGCTTTTGGGATTTCCTTGACTTCTTTGCCTCCACTGCTCCCCCAGGCCCTTATATGCCTTGCATTTTTCACTTGAATTCCCACCCAGTGCTTAGAGAAGAATGCCTGGTAAGCAAGCATGGTACTTTTCATGCCTTCACTGTATATCCACAGCTGAAGATTTCTCAGCGAAACAGAGATGTGTGACATGACAAAGGTCAATGGACAATTGCTGTGATTACAAAAGAGCCTTTCTGGATCAGAGCAAAGGTTCGTCCAGCACAACATTCTCTTTCCCCTTCACTCTTCCCAGCAGCGAACAGCCACATGGAACTGGACATTAACAAGCAAAGCTTCCCTTTTGTTTGTCCCCAGCATTCAATATTTAAAAGTCCACTGCCTCTAAACATGACACGTCCATCAGGCTGTCATGGCTCCACACAAACCAATCCAGTTTATAGCATCTCAGCCATTCTCTTGTTGTCAAGCTTGCAACACTCTGCCTATAGCATGCTGTTTGGTGGGGGGGGGGCAGGAATGACAACCTAGAGAGAGGGAAGAAAGGAGGGAAGGAGGGAGGGAGGGAGGAAGATTATAATAAGATAGTGATGGATCAGAAAAAATGAGAAGTGACAATGCAGGTTGTAAACACCTGCTGCTTCATAATGCTAGCAACCAGCTCAAAGAAAGTCCTGACACAACTTAAGATCTGCCACAAGCTGAATGTGCTGATATGTGAATAGTGATGGACTTGCTTGTCACTGAATTTTGCCTCAAGTGAAATTTGAAGTAAATTTGGAGGTTGAGCAGAATTAAGTGGTAAAGCCTTTCCTAGAACCTTCAAACCTGCTCTCCCCATCTTGACTCCCAGAAGATCTATAAGGCCTAGGTACTCCACTAGCAACCGAAGAATTGAGACTGAAAGAGAAGATGAAGGCATAAGATGACAACAAATGCATAGATTGCCATGAGTCATTTGTGCTTTGGGTGTTTGGCTCCTGACAGATGGTCTCGTTCGCTGCATTTTCCAATTTGCCACAAAATGAATGGAAACCCCTTGCAGGCTTATAGGGTTGGTGGACTGAGTTTTGCCTTTGCGGTTTCAGACTGAGCTCTGAATTGTCCTTCTGCAATCTAATGTCCAGTCCAAGAATGAAATACAAAGAAGCTTGCAAATTAAAATTAATGGCCTACATTTGCGCATTAGTGGTGGTAAGGATTTTCATAACTCACCAAAGGTTTTGCTGGGAAATGAACTGAAGACAAGGTTTCAGTTCATGATTTTTTGGCCAGCTGAGAATTATCCGTCACATTCCATTTGATTACTTGAGGTCTGAAGTTGCTCAACAGGTTTTTTGATATATTATAAAATATAAAATATAATTGATATATTATATTATATACCTAATTATATATAAGACAGTTGCCACTGTCTTATAGATGTGCAGCTATTATTGTATTAACAGTGTGAGACTAACTAACTTTAGGTCTGTGTCACTGCAAACAGTAAGGGTAAATGGTCCCTTGCAAACAGTAAGGGTAAGTAGGAAAGTATGTAAAATGATGTCAAACCTTTGCTTAGAAATGAGCCCATATCCAATTAGCTTTAACAAGGACTTGTTCATATTATGAGCAACGGCAATATGTACTGAGCTCAAATAAGCAAAGGCAATTTCATGAAGAGCTTCATCAGAACCAAAAAGAGGGCTTCTTGTGTTTCAGTTATTTTTAATCATTGTGAGATTAAATACAGTCTGGCTAGTATTGGAAGCATGGGCTGTGTTCTAATGGCTTTCATTTGCCCTCCGTGATGCCACCACACTATGTCTAAATTAGGGATTTTTTATAGGAAAAAGGGTGCCAGAACTCACTGCCTCTGTTGCCAACCCAGATGACGACACCACCACCATTTGAAACCAAAACTATGTGGCAAGATGTTGCACTTGCTCTGCCCAGCCATGCTCAGGCCGCTTTGACCACCATCCTGTGCATCTCACCATTTGGGGACTTCCTTTGCTGGGTGAGCGGACAGAGCAGAACCAAAAAAAGGTGCCAGAACTTCTGTTTCTTGGGAGTCCCCCTCCCCATGGAGCAGATTTTATGGGGAAATGGCAGGCTATGGAGGAAAGAGAAAAGGAAGAACATAACCTTTCCCCCTTTCTCCCCATGGCAGCATCTATTTAACGGAGCTCTGCTATCTGCAAATTTGGATGCAGTCCAGGGTGTCTAATGGAACACCATCCGCTTCTGCCTATTTTTATATCTGTGTGTGTGATGCGACATATATTTTAGGGAGTAAACAAGAAGTGCTCAATCTTGGAAATTTTGTCAGGTAAATTTTTCTGTTGCTGCCATGCAGAACTATGACAAAAATACTGTTACAAAGTCAATAAGGATTTTTATTTGGGTGCCAGGTTTTCCTGATCTCCACTATACATTTTTTAATCAACTTTTTAGAAATGTATATAGTACATTGCTATGAGAAATCTGTCATAATAACACTGTCATTTGGTTATTTTAGAGGAGTGTAAATACCAGTTCATGCTAATACATAAATTATTGCTCAGTCTCAAGAACCTGTTCCTAAGCAACTCAGTTTCATCCACAGGTATAACTGGCTTTCCCCCCCAAGGTCTCTAGGGATATCTGAAACCTTAATAAAATCCTCAGCTTATAAAAATGACGGTTGTCTTTAATACAAATTTCAGTTAACAGGATAAAAAATATGCATTGTAAGTTTATGGAGTTCAATAATTTTCTTTCTTTTTCAGCGCGATGGCTTTTGCCATCATGAGGTGTACTTTTCTTTTATGAGTTTGGGTTCAACTCAGCACAATAAGTTGGTCTTATTCATTAGATGACAGAAGACCATTCACTGCTGGTTGTCCAGTAAAAGCAAAGCACTGTCCAATGGCTGCTATAACAGTTTGCTGTAGGGCAAAAAAGGTAGGAAATTAGAGTCTAACTTAAGATTGATGGCATTAGCAACTGCCTTAGAAGTAGGCAGTTGCAAAAGTTATGAATATCTGCTATGGCTATGGCATTAAATCTAACCAGCTCTATCCCTAGGCTATTCACTAGTAAATTAGCATTGGTAATAACAATTTCGTAGGAACCAGCACTTAATTATGCATATCACCCCAGTTCAATTTCCTTAAATGAAAATACATGTACCTCTAATTAGAAATCTACTAAACCCTGTTCTTGGGCTTTAAGCTGAATGATTCTGACCCCCTCCCCCGTCTCTCTCTTTCTTCAGCAACCTGATATAATTATATTGGGTTTTTATTTTATTTTAGTGGAGGAAAAACTACATGCTACCTTTAAAGCACTTTGAAAAGGGACCAGGATATTCCTCTTAGCAAAATAAAATAGTGGTGGGTGGAAAAGGAGGGTTAGCTCACTGCTCATTGTAGCAAAGGCTACTCCTGGTAGACATGAAATTTCAATCATAGTAAATAACTGATATTTCCTTCATTACCGCCTTATAATTAAAGTTCAATGTTGAGAATTAAGATATGTCTTCAAGCTCTTAATTAATCAGGGGAAAGAAGCTCACAGGATTTTAAAATTCTAATAAATAAAACAGTATGCCTTTTACAACATTTCTAAGACTTGTGACCTAATTCAAACTCTTGTACAAAATAGCCAAGATTTGGAGGAAGTGGGGATTGACTGTTCTTTCCTGGTGCTTAATTTTTAGAGAAGCAAATGTTATTCCTCTGTTGAGCTGTTCTCTCAAAGAAGTATCAGGGGCCGTTCCAGGGTCTTTGGCTGCTCCAAAAGGAGTCGGTTCTTGTGTCTCCAGTCATTTCAAACTGCACAATATCTGCAACAGGAGAAGGGAATGAAGTCTCATTAGGGACTCAAGTTGCAGGGCTGCAATTGTGATGGGACTGGAATCAGTAGGAAGCAGCCCTAGAAATGAAATGCAGCTATGGGGAAGAAGCGGATTAGGAATGCCCTGGTGAAAAACATGTGTCTTCTATGTGTATAAAGATAAAGGAAATCATTAATAGTGAAAGTATTTTTATCTTTGTTATGGGTTGAAGCTAAACAAATAAAATAATTGCTACAACATTAATAGCATGCTGATTTAATATGGAGTTTCCCTTCAAGTTGTCTTTTAAGATAGCTGGGAGTAACAGGAAGCTGAAGGGAGTCTGCTGATAAACAGAGATGAGAAGGAGCAATGGAGAACTGCTGCACAGTTGTGGTTCACTTTTGCTGCGGTTGCTACTGCAGATTTTAGGATAACATGCTTGTGATTTACTTATCCCTTCATTCTTGGACACAACAAATGGCAAAATAAAAGATAAGAAAAAACAACCTGGACAGGCAGCCAGATTATGTTTGGGTTAAAATAAGGACGGAAGCTTGAATGTTAAGCGTAGGAAGAACCCTCATAGAAACAAAATACAGTGGTACTTCAGGTTACAGACACTTCCGGTTACAGACTCCGCTAACCCAGAAATAGTACCTCTGGTTAAGAACTTTACTTCAGGAGACTTCCGGGTTGGCGCCATCGCCGAATGGCGGACTCCCTCCGAGCTCCGGAGGGAGTCTGCTCGGCAGGGGCTGGGTCCTACCGCGCCGGCGACGCGGGGACCCTCAAAAACCACGGGCACGGAGCCCGTGGACATGGGGACTCGGCTGGCACCGCTAGCGCCCTCCCGACTCGTGAAGGAGCCTTTTTAAAGGCTTCGGATCGGGTGCCGGGGAGTGGCGTGGTGCTTTGAGTCCATTGCTTCCCCTGCCGAGCGCAGCCGCATGCCATTCGACGGAGAGCGCTGACTTCTTCCATTGGAAATTCGGACTATCAACAACAACCCGTGAGTAATTGGGAAACCGGGTACAAAAGGAGAAAAAAAGAAATTTTTTTCGGATTCGGCACGAGCGGGGGGGATCTAAAAAGGAAGTCAGTCCCCCCCCTGATTGTAAACATTCTAAAACAAGGACTGGGTAACCAAGATCGAAAGAGAAGTTTATTGCTGACAAAAATCATTATTTCCATGAAGGGAAATTACAAGAATTGTGCTGGAGGAGAAGAGTGGAGGGTGAGAGGGAAAATGCAACCCCCCCTGGGAACCGGGGCGATTCGTAGAACCTGGCGAAGAGAGACGGAGACTTTGACAGCTGTCAAAGTAGCTGTCAAAGCTGGAGAATATAAAGAGGACTTTGTTACAAGGACTTTGCTGGCTAATTCTGTTACAATTTGACACAATATGGATATAAACTGTCGGAAAATAAGGAACAACAATTTGACTTTTGGATTAGAGGATATAAAGTTACTACAATCCCCCTAGAGGGGTTTCGGGACATTACAAGTGGTCGTATGTGGAAAATCACTCTGGGATTCGCACAGGACTTATCTTCTGGGAAAGCTGCAAAACTGACATAGTATTTTGTCTACAGAGGTGTTTACATTAAAAGGAGACAATAGAATTTTCTATTGAAGAAAGGAAGGGACTGGACGTAAGTTTTTGTTCCTGAACAACAAACCTCTGTAGAGATACCAGATTTCGGAATAAGAACGTTTTAGCAGCTGAACAAGACAAGAAACCTGAGAAAGTAAGGAATAAAAAGAACAAAGGACTAACTACGACACGGAAAGAACAATGGGAGGAGCAGCAAAGACCAAGGAAATTAAAGGCATCTATTAGACTGGATTTTTGAAGTTAAACATTATTAAAATAAACAAATTAAAAGAAAACCGGCAAGGTGGAATGGGAAAAATCTGGCCATGGACTTGAGATCTCCAGGCTGACAACATATAGACTGATGGACATGTGGAATTCAAACCAGGGAAGGGAAGGGGGAGTTTTGGAATCCAAAGGCTAATGTAACCATCTTTTTGAAACTTCTTATACTTTTTATCTTCTATTTCTTTATATAACTTTTGTATATTATGGTATTTTGATTTGGCATGTTTAAAAAAAAAAGGGAATTCGTGGAAGGAAATTGGGGTTGATCTTGGGGAAAAATCTTTTTTCTTTTTCTGTTAATGATGAGGGATGATGATAAAATTGTATAATTTAAATTGGTTAATGGGTTAAACATATTAAGTTTTAAAATGGGAGTGAGAGCTTGTGGAACCAAATTAATGAAAGGGGAATACAGTCGGGGGGGGGAGGAGGGAGTCCTAGAAAGAAGATAACGAAAGTAAGGCTCTAAATGTATTCTATCTTTTCTTTTCTGTTATTTTTCTATATTATTGGAAATTCTAATAAATATGATTTTTTTTTAAAAAAAAGAACTTTACTTCAGGATGAGAACAGAAATCGCACGGTGGCAGCGCCGCGGCAGCGGGAGGCCCCATTAGCTAAAGTGGTGCTTCAGGTTAAGAACAGTTTCAGGTTAAGAATGGACCTCCGGAACACATTAAGTTCTTAACCCGAGGTACCACTGTAAAAGGAAGCTCGGGGGGTGGGGGGAGGACTTTTCCCTCACAGGAAATCCAGGAGTAGGATGTATGACCATTGCCCAGTTCCCAGCACTACCAAATACACTTTAACCACCATTCTATCATTTGGAAATGTCCAGTGGGAAGTGTCTATGTACATGGGGCATCTCTTGTTGATATCAGGTCCATCAACAGTCTTGTGGCAGTTCATCAATATCTGTGTTGGCGGCATCAGAACTCAAGATGGTAGTGTCAGCAATCACTCACTATAAATTCTTGTGAGGTCTCTGCAGTTCAGTCTGCATGGTATGTTCCAAGGGGCTCATCTACAGAGGGCAAATGCAGAAAGGGCTGTCCATCTTCGGCATCTGAGCATCCGAGCATCCTAAGCCATTAGACTGAAAGCTGGAACTTGAAAGCAGAGTATATGTGGGGAGCAAATTTAGGACTCTTATTAATTCTGTGGATGGGTGAGCTGTCCCTTCACTAAGATGAATGTGTAATATGCAATATTCATAGTATGGCTGGTTACTCAACTGTTGTTAATTTGCAAACCATGCAGTTGCATGAGGGTGATTAACATTTTAAGACCTCTCCTTGGGATGAGCCAGGGGTCTGCCTTATCACAACAGCTGCTGGCATTCCAGTTCAGAACAAACCAGTGAAAGGGGGGGGCGGTTTTTGTTTTGTTTTGTTCTTGTTTTATTATGTGTTTTGTGTTTTTATCTTGTATTTTTATGCTGTGAACTGCCCTGAGATCTGCTTATGAAGGATGGTGTACAAATTTAATAAATAAATAATAATAAATAATAAACATTGTGTGTATGTGTGTGTGTGTTACAGTAAGTGATTTCTACCGTAAGTGACTTTATTCCGCACTGTTAAATGGATTCTCAGCTGCCTGCAAGAATCTTGTACTCCAGATAGCATTTTTATTAATGATAGCTTTATATTTTGGGCCCTTATTAGCACCCCCTATCACCCTCTGTCTAATAAACATTGAAAATTATGATGACTTCTAAGAATTATCAACCATTTCTGGTACAATTTGTATGTTACCTTTTCTCTGAGGACAGTCTATGCTGTGTATAGAGAGCTATCTCATTCTATCCTCACAATGCTGTATGGAAGATAAATGGAGATATAACAAGTGGCCCAAAGTCATGTTTCATGGCAAGGTGGGGATTTGAAACTACAAGCAGACGTATCATCTGATGAGAATCCTGGCAGTAGCTGCCATCATACAAAATGTAGGTATAGCCCTCGTGGCACATATTGACTTTTATTTATTTAATTTCATAAAATTTATATACCACTTGATTTTTTAAAAGCAAGCAAACAAGCAAGCAAACAAGCAAACAAACAAACAAACAAACCCCCAATCAGTTTTATAGCCCCTGCATAACAAGCATAACTTTGGTCTTCCCAGTAATCTTTCAGCCCAGCTCAAATGGGGAAGAGCGTAAACTTTAGAGCTTTCTGCCACTTTTTAGCCCTCCTGACTCATCCCCCATGAACCTCAAAATTAACACTACATTGCAATGGTCAGCAAAAGCTGTCAAGAGGCTGATAATATTTGTCACACCCTAACTTGTACCAAATGAGACTTCGTCCTTTTTAATTCTCTTCTACTTCCCTAAAAATTGTGCTGATCAGCAAAATAAGCTAGAAAAACTCCCAAACTCCCGGACATCACCCCCTTGCCCTGGTAACCAAGTTGTAACTGCTGGCTTTGTGAGATGAGATAAGGAAAGAGAAGACAACAGCGCATTGCCATAGGGATTTCTGGTGCTAAATGCTGGTGGACAATAGGATCATAAGAAAGTCTAACTGATGTACTTGAAATGGACAAACCTGTGTGACACCTGCCGTTTAACGTGTACAGGATTTGGAACTGGATTTCCCCATGCCTTCCTACTGCAGTCTGAATAAACCTTTTATTTTTCCACCACTGGTGGGATAATTATTTGTAATAAATTTATAATACAGTGGTACCTTGAGTTATAGATGCTTCAGGTTACAGACACTTCAGGTTACAGACTCCGCTAATCCAGAAATAGTACCTCGGGTTAAGACCTTTGCTTCAGGATGAGAACAGAAATTGCATGATGGTGGCACAGTGGCAGCGGGAGGCCCCATTAGCTAAAGTGGTGCTTCAAAAACAGTTTCAGATTAAGAACGGACCTCCAGATGAATTAAGTTCTTAACCCGACATACCACTGTATATTTATATAAGCACAATCCAACCCAGATTAAGCCATTTTAAGTCCCATTCCTTCAGTTAAAGAATTTGAATACTTTTGTGTGTGTTGGGTTGATGTCAATGAGATGTAAAAGTTCTTATATTTTGCTGGTTGAACTCGTCTGTATGTGTTTCCCTTATGTGTATAGGGGGAAATGCATAGGGAATTCTGATACACACACAAAAAAAAGTTAAAGCACATACTTCACAAACCACATAGTTCGGCTTTTATAATAATGAACCATAAATGTTTTCCACTTAGAAAGAGGAATGGTTTTTTTGCTAATATTCAAGCCAAAATTGTAATTTATCTACTGTTCTGTGCTTTCCTAGGTATACTTACTTATGTGTAAGTTTTTCTACTTAGGATTTTCTGTACATGTAACTAAGTCATACAGACAGTGGGGCTGATTTTTTAGGATCATACTGTACAAATACTGTTTCTCTCCCCCCAATCCACTCATATTTTTTCTTCTACTTTGCTGCTGTGGCTCCATTATCACAAATGAATTATAATAAGCGACACTAAATATGCACAGTTCACAGATACTGCAATTTACCTGCAGCAAATAAAGAATGAACGTATTTGTCCAACTCAAATTACATCATTTTAAATTCAAAAGTAACTTCTCATAAGCAGGCCTAATAAATAAATTTGCAGTTTTGAATCTAATTAAACCTGGACAATCGAATTTGCCTTCCATGGGAATTGTATGGGTATAGATTGAAACAGAACTGCTGGAGACTGTGAACAGTACTATCACTAGACAAATTGTGATTAGTCAATGTCACTGTTCCCTATATTGCAGAGGATGCTTGTCTTAATTTCCCAGAATCCTTCTCCAACCTTTGGGAGGTGGCACTTCTGACTAGTGGGGCAGGGAGAGAAACAGCTTGGATTTAATTTTCAGTTTGTATTAGGAGAGAAAAGGCTGTGAGCATATATGTACTGGGAAACGACCTTGACAGATTAGAGAACTGGGCCAAAACAAACAAGATGAATTTTAACAGGGAGAAATGTAAAGTATTGCACTTGGGCAAAAAAATTGAGAGGCACAAATACAAGATGGGTGACACCTGGCTTGAGAGCAGTACATGTGAAAAGGATCTAGGAGTCTTGGTTGACCACAAACTTGACATGAGCCAACAGTGTGACGCGGCAGCTAAAAAAGCCAATGCAATTCTGGGCTGCATCAATAGGAGTATAGCATCTAGATCAAGGGAAGTAATAGTGCCACTGTATTCTGCTCTGGTCAGACCTCACCTGGAGTACTGTGTCCAGTTCTGGGCACCACAGTTCAAGAAGGACACTGACAAACTGGAACGTGTCCAGAGGAGGGCAACCAAAATGGTCAAAGGCCTGGAAACGATGCCTTATGAGGAACGGCTAAGGGAGCTGGGCATGTTTAGCCTGGAGAAGAGGAGGTTAAGGGGTGATATGATAGCCATGTTCAAATATATAAAAGGATGTCACATAGAGGAGGGAGAAAGGTTGTTTTCTGCTGCTCCAGAGCAGCGGACACGGAGCAATGGATCCAAACTACAAGAAAGAAGATTCCACCTAAACATTAGGAAGAACTTCCTGACAGTAAGAGCTGTTCGACAGTGGAATTTGCTGCCAAGGAATGTGGTGGAGTCTCCTTCTTTGGAGGTCTTTAAGCAGAGGCTTGACAACCATATGTCAGGAGTGCTCTGATGGTGTTTCGTGCTTGGCAGGGGGTTGGACTCGATGGCTCTTGTGGTCTCTTCCAACTCTATGATTCTATGATTCTATGATATCACCCCTTAACCTCCTCTTCTCCAGGCTAAACATGCCCAGCTCCCTTAGCCGTTCCTCATAAGGCATCGTTTCCTGGCTTGAGGAGGGAGAAAGGTTGTTTTCTGCTGCTCCAGAGAAGCGGACACGGAGCAATGGATCCAAACTACAAGAAAGAAGATTCCACCTAAACATTAGGAAGAACTTCCTGACAGTAAGAGCTGTTCGACAGTGGAATTTGTTAGGAGTGCTCTGATGGTGTTTCCTGCTTGCCGGGGGTTGGACTCGATGGCCCTTGTGGTCTCTTCCAACTCTATGATTCTATGATTCTATTCTATGATTCTATGAAATAAGCTTGCTACTTATTTTTTGTATTTTTTTGTATTTTTTTGTATTTTCATGGAGTGGTTCCTTTTTTAGCAATACTAAAGAGTTCCTTTGGTTGAGAAAACACAGGAGACTTGCGGCATAAGGCATTGCCTTTGGTAATTCCGCATTGGTATCTGAGACTTCTAGGAGAAAAAGTAGAAAACACTACAATAATGGAAGTTCTGGGCTGGTAAATCGTTCCTTCTCCCATTGAAATCAATGGGATTTATAAATAGTGTGACATCAAATAGGTTGACTGAGCTGTGAACTGCAAACTGTGATTTCTACAAGGATTTCACAATTCTTATTATTTTCTTGTTTTTGAGTGTTACAAGATTGAAATAACTGATTGCTTCCTTTAACACATAATTAGGAATAAGAGGAAAATTTGATCCATCTCTCAAATGTGTTCACAGGTAATAGCAAAGAAAGCAAACACACACAAACAGTGGCGTAGCGTGGGTTGTCAGCACCCGGGGCAAGGCAAGTAATTTGCACCCCCTAACCCATGGATTTGCGCCCCCTAACCCGTGGATTTGTGCCCCCTAACCCTAACCCCCAGATGTTGCACCCGGTGCACCCCCCCCCGCATGCACCACGCTACGCCACTGCACACAAACACACACATTAGCATAATGTGTTTTGGGGATGAGATGGACTTGTCACACTCTCTGCTTTCTGCCCCTCATCCAGTGTGTTGTGAGTTTAGCAAGGATGCTAAACATGCTGAAAGAAATTTCTGTTATTGGGTGCAAAGATAAACCTTTAGAATCCAGAGAGCTCATTCAGTAAGGATACTGTCTGGTGTTCCTTTCATTATGCACATCCAAAAATAGGCATCAGAAAGACCCCTCTCTTGTTATAAGCGGATGACGCAGCCATAGAATCATAGAATCATAGAATCATAGAGTTGGAAGAGACCACAAGAGCCATCGAGTCCAACCCCCTGCCAAGCAGGAAACACCATCAGAGCACTCCTGACATATGGTTGTCAAGCCTCTGCTTAAAGACCTCCAAAGAAGGAGACTCCACGACACTCCTTGGCAGCAAATTCCACTGTCGAACAGCTCTTACTGTCAGGAAGTTCTTCCTAATGTTTAGGTGGAATCTTCTTTCTTGTAGTTTGGATCCATTGCTCCGTGTCCGCTTCTCTGGAGCAGCAGAAAACAACCTTTCTCCCTCCTCTATGTGACATCCTTTTATATATTTGAACATGGCTATCATATCAGAGCTTGCAGGGCAGCAGTTGAAGAAGGAGCAAAAAGGGTTTTCTTGTGTGTGTGTTTCTTTGTGGCTGATTAGCTGTTCTCCCTGTGCAAAGGTCAGAGGGGGCAGGGTTTCTGTTGAGGCAGGTGATTAGCTGTGGGAGGAGCTTATCAGAGCTTGCAGGACAGCAGTTGAAGAAGGAGCAAAAAGGGTTTTCTTGTGTGTGTGTGTTTCTTTGTGGCTGATTAGCTGTTCTCCCTGTGCAAAGGTCAGAGGGGGCAGGGTTTCTGTTGAGGCAGGTGATTAGCTGTGGGAGGAGCTTATCAGAGCTTGCAGGGCAGCAGTTGAAGAAGGAGCAAAAAGGGTTTTCTTGTGTGTGTGTGTGTGTGTGTGTGTTTCTTTGTGGCTGCTTAGCTGTTCTCCCTGTGCAAAGGTCAGAGGGGGCAGGGTTTCTGTTGAGGCAGGTGATTAGCTGTGGGAGGAGCTTATCAGAGCTTGCAGGGCAGCAGTTGAAGAAGGAGCAAAAAGGGTTTTCTTGTGTGTGTGTGTTTCTTTGTGTGTGTGTTTCCTAGCGGCGCGCGCAGTTTGATCCATCTTTTAGATTTAGGGGAGCTAGTCTCAAACGTTTGTTGGGGGAACCCTAGGTTTTTTTTGTGGGGGGAGTTATTTGTCCTGTCTTAACGCTTTTTTTTTGATGGAGGACCGCTGTAGCCACCCCCAACGACACGTTCTCAAGATGGAGGGGGAGGGAACAGCTGCAGTCGCCTGCGGTTCCTGCACAATGTTTGCCATCTTGCCAAAGGTTGCAGGCAGCTTTACCTGCAGCAATTGCATGTTGATTACCCTCTTAAAAGACAAAGTCCAGCAACTGGAGGAACGTGTAGCTACGCTCCAAAGAATTAGGGAGCTGGAGCTTTTCTTGGAAGCAACAGAGCACAACGTCTCCACCAAGGAGGAGACAGGGGACTCTCCTGACAAGGAGGCTAGTACACCAACACAGGAGCCAGATATATGGAGAAACGTGACTCAAAGAAGTAGGAGGCCCAGGGTTCGCTCTGATTGTTTAGAAATACACAGTCGCTTTGAGCTCCTCTCCCCTAGCATGGAAGACAAAGAGCAGACTCCATTTGAGGATCTCTCCCTCATTACAGTCGATCAGGTATATGAAGACGAGCAGCAAAGTCAGTCGACAGTGGAATTTGCTGCGAAGGAGTGTGGTGGAGTCTCCTTCTTTGGAGGTCTTTAAGCAGAGGCTTGACAACCATATGTCAGAAGTGCTCTGATGGTGTTTCCTGCTTGGCAGGGGGTTGGACTCGATGGCCCTTGTGGTCTCTTCCAACTCTATGATTCTATGATTCTAAGTTTTCAGATTATTGTTCTGTTAATGGTTTATACATCAATTATGAAAAATCAAAAAATTTATTCTTCAAAAAAAGATTCTCCCCGAGTAAATGAGTACTGGATGGCCACAATCTAGAGCAGCCCGAATGCTTCAGGTACCACTCAAAATCCTGGAATTGCCACAGGCAGACTGCATACCAAAAGGCGGAGATAAGCAAACTTGCTATACTTCGATTCTTCTTTACAAGGGATGGACATTATGTTCCATCAGCCATAAGCGTTTTTAATACAAAATCTGTCTCCCAACTTCTCTACGCTTCAAACATCTGGTTGTTGTTGTTTCGTTGTTTAGTCGTGACTAATGTGGGGGAGGGAGACAGTGCTCCTGAAGGTAGGAGTCTATCAATTGATGAAGATGATCATCCAAATGTCATAGACCAAATGGAGCAAACAGCACGCAGACCTAGTGGTGGGAGGAAAAAATCCTTAAATAAGAGACACGGGGGAATGATTAATGGACTTCAATGTCTGTACACTAATGCGCAAAGCATGGGAAATAAACAAGATGAGCTTGAGCTCTTGGTACAGCAAACTAAATATGACATAATAGGCATCACTGAAACCTGGTGGGATAAGTCCCACGATTGGAATGTAATAATGGGGGGATACAATCTATTTCAGAGAAACAGACCAGACAAGAAAGGAGGAGGTGTGGCGTTATATGTCAGGGATGTGTATACCTGTGAAGAGATCCAAGATTTAGAACCTCAAAGCCAAAGTGAGAGCATTTGGGTCAAAATTAAGGGAGAGAAGAATAACAGTGACCTCATTGTGGGAGTTTACTATAGATCCCCAAGCCAAACGGAGGACATAGATGATGCCTTCCTGGAACAGATGGCCAAACATGAAAAAGGAAGGGAGATAGTAGTAATGGGGGACTTCAATTACCCGGATATTTGTTGGATGTCAAATTCAGCCAAGAGCATAAGGTCAAACAGATTCCTCACTGGCCTTGCAGACAACTTCATTGTCCAGAAAGTGGGAGAAGCAACAAGAGGAACAGCCATTTTAGATCTGGTCCTAACCAATGTTGATGACCTGGTTAGTGGGGTAGAAGTGGAAGGATCATTAGGCGCGAGTGATCATGCTCTTCTGAAGTTTACTATACAGCGGAAAGAAGCAGCCAAGCATACTAGGACTCAATTTCTTGACTTTAAGAAAGCCGACTTCATAAAACTTAGGGAAGTGCTGGGCGAGATCCCATGGACAGTAATACTAAAAGGAAAGGGAGTTCATGATGGCTGGGAGTTTGTTAAGAGGGAGATAGTAAAAGCACAACTTCAGGCAATACCAATGAGATGGAAACATGGAAGGTGCCTAAAGAAGCCAGGGTGGCTATCTAAAGAACTTTTAACTGAGTTAAGATTAAAAAAGGATGTGTACAAAAAATGGAAAAGGGGGGAAACCACCAAAGAGGAATTCAAACAAATAGCCAGCACGTGTAGACACAAAGTCAGAAAAGCTAAAGCACAGAATGAACTCAGGCTTGCTAGAGAGGTTAAAAGCAACAAAAAAGGCTTTTAGGGGTATGTTCGTAGCAAAAGGAAGAACAAAGAAACAGTGGGGTCACTCAGAGGAGAAGATGGTGAAATGCAAACAGGGGACACAGAAAGGGCTGAACTCCTCAATGCCTTCTTTGCCTCAGTCTTCTCCAATAAAGAAAACAATGCCCGACCTGAAGAATTTGGAGCAAATGATTCAGCAGAGGAAACACAGCCCAGAATAACTAAGGAGATAGTACAAGAATACTTGGCTAGTTTAGATGTATTCAAATCTCCAGGGCCAGATGAACTGCATCCAAGAGTATTAAAAGAACTGGCAGATGTGATCTCAGAACCACTGGCAGTCATCTTTGAGAATTCCTGGAGAACAGGCGAAGTCCCGGCAGACTGGAGGAGGGCAAATGTTGTCCCTATTTTCAAAAAGGGGAAAAGAGAGGACCCAAATAATTACCGCCCAGTCAGTCTGACATCAATACCAGGGAAGATTCTGGAGCAGATCATTAAGCAAACAGTCTGTGAGCACCTAGAAAGGAATGCTGTGATCACCAATAGTCAGCATGGATTTCTGAAAAATAAGTCATGTCAGACTAACCTGATCTCGTTTTTTGACAGAATTACAAGCCTGGTAGATGAAGGGAATGCAGTGGATGTAGCCTACCTTGATTTCAGCAAGGCATTTGACAAGGTGCCCCATGATATTCTTGTAAAGAAGCTGGTAAAATGCGGTCTTGACTATGCTACCACTCAGTGGATTTGTAACTGGCTGACTGACCGAACCCAAAGGGTGCTCATCAATGGTTCCTCTTCATCCTGGAGAAGAGTGACTAGTGGGGTGCCACAGGGTTCTGTCTTGGGCCCGGTCTTATTCAACATCTTTATCAACGATTTGGATGATGGACTCAAGGGCATCCTGATCAAATTTGCAGATGACACCAAACTGGGAGGGGTGGCTAACACCCCAGAGGACAGGATCACACTTCAAAACGACCTTGACAGATTAGAGAACTGGGCCAAAACAAACAAGATGAATTTTAACAGGGAGAAATGTAAAGTATTGCACTTGGGCAAAAAAAATGAGAGGCACAAATACAAGATGGGTGACACCTGGCTTGAGAGCAGTACATGTGAAAAGGATCTAGGAGTCTTGGTTGACCACAAACTTGACATGAGCCAACAGTGTGACGCGGCAGCTAAAAAAGCCAATGCAATTCTGGGCTGCATCAATAGGAGTATAGCATCTAGATCAAGGGAAATAAAAGTGCCACTGTATTCTGCTCTGGTCAGACCTCACCTGGAGTACTGGGTCCAGTTCTGGGCACCACAGTTCAAGAAGGACACTGACAAACTGGAACGTGTCCAGAGGAGGGCAACCAAAATGGTCAAAGGCCTGGAAACGATGCCTTATGAGGAACGGCTAAGGGAGCTGGGCATGTTTAGCCTGGAGAAGAGGAGGTTAAGGGGTGATATGATAGCCATGTTCAAATATATAAAAGGATGTCACATAGAGGAGGGAGAAAGGTTGTTTTCTGCTGCTCCAGAGAAGCGGACATGGAGCAATGGATCCAAACTACAAGAAAGAAGATTCCACCTAAACATTAGGAAGAACTTCCTGACAGTAAGAGCTGTTTACAGTGGAATTTGCTGCCAAGGAGTGTGGTGGAGTCTCCTTCTTTGGAGGTCTTTAAGCAGAGGCTTGACAACCATATGTCAGAAGTGCTCTGATGGTGTTTCCTGCTTGGCAGGGGGTTGGACTCGATGGCCCTTGTGGTCTCTTCCAACTCTATGATTCTAAGTTTTCAGATTATTGTTCTGTTAATGGTTTATACATCAATTATGAAAAATCAAAAAAATTATTCTTCAAAAAAAGATTCTCCCCGAGTAAATGAGTACTGGATGGCCACAATCTAGAGCAGCCCGAATGCTTCAGGTACCACTCAAAATCCTGGAATTGCCACAGGCAGACTGCATACCAAAAGGCGGAGATAAGCAAACTTGCTATACTTCGATTCTTCTTTACAAGGGATGGACATTATGTTCCATCAGCCATAAGCGTTTTTAATACAAAATCTGTCTCCCAACTTCTCTACGCTTCAAACATCTGGTTGTTGTTGTTTCGTTGTTTAGTCGTGTCCGACTCTTTGTGACCCTATGGACCAGAGCATGCCAGGCATTTCTGTCTTCCACTGCCTCCCGCAGTTTGGCCAAACTCATGTTGATAGCTTCAATAACACTGTCCAACTATCTCATCCTCTGTCGTCCCCTTCTCCTTGTGCCCTTCATCTTTCCCAACATCAGGGTCTTTTCCAGGGAGACTTCTTTTCTCATGAGGTGGCCAAAGTATTGGAGCCTCAGCTTCAGGATCTGTCCTTCCAGTGAACACTCAGGGCTGATTTCTTTCAGAATGGATAGGTTTGATCTATTTGCAGTCCATGCGACTCTCAAGAGTCTCCTCCAGCATCATAATTCAAAAGCATCAATTCTTCGGCGATCAGCCTTCTTTATGGTCCAGCTCTCACTTCCATACATCTCTACTGGGAAAACCATAGCTTTAACTATACGCTTCTTTGTTGGGAAGGTGATGTCTCTGCTTTTTAAGATGCTGTCTAGGTTTGTTATTGCTTTTCTCCCAAGAAGCAGGTGTTTGTGACTGCTGTCACCATCTGCAGTGTTCATGGAGCCCAAGAAAGTAAAATCTCTCACTGCTTCCATTTCTTCCCCTTCTATTTGCCAGGAGATGATGGGCCCAGTGGCCATGATCTTCGTTTTTTTGATGTTGACCATATTTTGCACTCTCTTAAATTCCTCATCACCTTCTGCCATCAAGGTTGTGTCATCTGCATATCTGAGGTTGTTGATATTTCTTCCAGCAATCTTAATTCCGGCTTCGGATTTATCCAGCCCAGCCTTTCACATGATAAATTCTGCATATAAGTTAAATAAGCAGGGAGACAATATACAGCCTTGTCGTACTCCTTTCCCAATTTTGAACCAATCAGTTGTTCCGTATCCAGTTCTAACTGTAGCTTCTTGTCCCACATAGAGATTTCTCAGGAGACAGATGAGGTGATCAGGCACTCCCATTTCTTTAAGAACTTGCCATAGTTTGCTGTGGTCGACACAGTCAAAGGCTTTTGCATAGTCAATGAAGGAGAACTAGATGAAGCAGAAGTCTTTCTGGAACTCTCTTTCTCCATAATCCAGTGCATGTTTGCAATTTGGTCTCTGGTTCCTCTGCCCCTTCGAAATCCAGCTTGCACTTCTGGGAGTTCTCGGTCCACATACTGCTTAAGTCTGCCTTGTAGAATTTTAAGCATAACCTTGCTAGCGTGTGAAATGAGTGCAATTGTGCGGTAGTTGGAGCATTCTTTGGCACTTCCCTTCTTTGGGATTGGGATGTAGAGTGATCTTCTCCAATCCTCTGGCCACTACTGAGTTTTCCAAATTTGCTGGCATATTGAGTGTAGCACCTTAACAGCATCATCTTTTAAAATTTTAAATAGTTCAGCTGGAATATCATCACTTCCACTGGCCTTGTTATTAGCAGTGCTTTCTAAGGCCCATTTGACTTCACTCTCCAGGATGTCTGGCTCAAGGTCAGCAACCACACTACCTGGGGTATACAAGACATCCATTTCTTTCTGGCATAGTTCCTCTGTGTATTCTTGCCACCTCTTCTTGATGTCTTCTGCTTCTGTTAGGTCCTTTCCACTTTTGTCTTTTATTATGGAAATGTTCCTTTCATATCTCCAATTTTCTTGAACAGATCTCTGGTTTTTCCCATTCTATTGTTTTCCTCTATTTCTTTGCATTGCTCGTTTAAGAAGGCCTTCTTGTCTCTCCTTGCTATTTTTTGGAAATCTGCATTCAGTTTCCTGTATCTTTCACTATCTCCCTCGCATTTTGCTTGCCTCCCCCCCCCCCCGCTATTTGTAAGGCCTCGTTGGACAGCCACTTTGCTTTCTTGCACTTCCTTTTCATTGGGATGGTTTTAGTTGCTGCCTCTTGTATAATGTTACGAGCCTCCATCCATAGTTCTTCAGGCACTCTGTCCACCAAATCTAAATCCTTAAACCTTTTCCTCACTTCCACTGTGTATTCACTGTGTATTTAAAATTTTAAAGGATAAGCTTGAATTTTGCTATAAGAAGCTGATGATCTGAAACACAGTCAGCTCCAGGTCTTGTTTTTTGCTGACTTTATAGAGCTTCTCCATCTTTTGCTGCAGAGACTATAATCAATCTGATTTCGATGCTGCCCATCTGGTGTTGTCCGTGAGTAGAGTCGTCTCTTGTGTTGTTGGAAAAGAGTGTGATGACCAGCTTGTTCTCTTGGCAGAACTCTATTAGCCTTTGCCCTGCTTCGTTTTGATCTCCAAGGCCAAACTTGCCAGTTGTTCCTTTTATCTCTTGACTCCCTACTTTAGCATTCCAATCCCCTATAAGGAGAAGAACATCCTTCTTTGGTGTCATTTCTAGAAGGTGTTGTAAGTCTTCATAGAATTTGTCAATTTCAGTTCCTTCAGCACCAGTAGTTGGTGCATAAACTTGGATTACTGTGATGTTAAAAGGTCTGCCTTGGATTCGTATCAAGATCATTCTATCATTTTTGAGATTGCATCCCAGTATAGCTTTCGTCACTCTTTTGTTGACTATGAGGGCCACTCCATTTCTTTTACGGGATTCTTACCCACAGTAGCAAATATGATGGTCATCCAAACTGAATTCGCCCATTCCCGTCCATTTTAATTCACTGATGCCCAGGATGTCAATATTTATTCTTGCCATCTCATTTTTTACCACATCCAACTTACCAAGGTTCATGGTTCTTTCATTCTAGATTCCTATGCAATATTTTTCTTTACAGCATTGGACTTTCCTTTCGCTTCCAGGCATATCTGCAACTGAGCGACCTTTCGGCTTTGGCCCAACCACTTCATCAGCTCTGAATCTACTTGTACTTGTCCTGTGCTCTTCCTCAGTAGCATGTTGGACGTGTTCCGACCTGAGGGGCTCATCTTCCAGTGTCATAAATTTTATATGCCTGTTGTCTTTGTCCATGGAGTTTTCTTGGCAGGGATACTGGAGTGGTTTGCCGGTTCCTTCTCCAGGTGACCACGTTTGGTCAAAACTCTCCACTATGACCTGTCCATCTTGGGTGGCCCTGCACGGCATAGCTCATAGCTTCTCTGAGTTATTCAAGCCCCTTTGCCACAGCAAGGCAGTGATCCATGAGGGGGCAAGCATCTGGTACAACAGCTTATTTCCGTTTGATGGGTTCCAGGCAAAGTTTATCTGGTCCTTACTACAGGTCCCAAATTGTGTCCCAAATCCAATCTTTTTTCTGGAAACAGGTGAATGCCCACTTTCCACCAAAGCTTGGTGGGCTGCCTTGAAATACTGGCTTAAGATCTCAGTATTTGGCCTGGGGAAGGGATTACTTGTACATCTAACCAACAAGGAGTTTATCAGTCCATGGCTGAAAACTATGGCCAGAAAAGACACCACACACTTTTATGGGGGTCCTGTGTCACTAAGGGCAGTAGACCGGGTGGATTTAAATTTAGACGGAGCCAATAATTAAAAGTTCTTCACCAGGACCAAGCTTCTACAGATGGAAGACTTGCCTCCAGTCATAATGCTGCATTCAGGACACAGGATGGTACAAAAAAAAAATCTGCCTTAAAATTTTGGATTGGACAGTTTCAAGAATACTACATCCAAGAATACTACATTTGGACCCATCCAAATTTGGGTCCTGTAAAGTATGTGAGGCAAAGATTTGGCTTGAAAAATTTCTAGGGCTGCTGGGATGTATTTGCCGCCCTTCGTATGGAAAAATGGGACAACATCTTAGTACTTTGGGCTACTTTTTCTTTAACATATTTTTGGTGTACATCCCATGACCCCGATGCCTGGAAGACTATGCCCAGGTATTTAAAGGCTTTAACCTGCTCAATTGGGTGATTGTCCATGCTCCAGCTATGTGATCTATGTTTCCTTGTGAAAACCATGACTTTGGTTTTCTGATAGTTTACCACCAGCTGTTCTCTTCTGCAGTATGCTGAGAATTCGCCTATCAACCTTTTTAACCCCATTTTTGGGATAGGAGACCACATCATCAGTATATAAGAGCACTGAGATTGGTTTTGTGGCTAATTCGGGAGCATGAAACTCCAGAGATGTTAAGCTGTTAACCATGTCATTGATATATAGTTTAAATAAAGCTGGGACTAGAATGCAGCCTTGCTTAACCCCCTTAGTGGCTGGTACAGGGCCTATGAGTTGGCCATTTGTGGAAGATCTTACATACAGTACAGTATCTTTATATAGCCCATTAATCAAAAATAATAAACTTTTATCTATACTGGATGTATTCAATTAGGCCCAGCGTCTTACTTGTGAGATTGAATCAAAGGCAGCCTTCAAATCAATGAAAGCTGCATATAAGACCCCACGGGTTTTCTTGGCGTATTTATCGATAAGATGTGCTAAGACAAAACAGTGATCTATGGCAGATCTGCCTTGCCTAAATCCAGCTTGCTCCTCTGCCAAGATAGCCTCAGCGTCCATCCAACTAGTTAGTTTGATATAGAGGTGTTTTGCATATAATTTGCTAGGTATAGGTAAAAGACTAATAGGGCTGTAACTCTCCGGGTCCGATGTGGGGCCCTTTTTATAAATTGGGGTGATTATTGCATCAGCCCACCCTTTGGGAAATAGGCCTGTTGAATCAATGTGGGAGAATATTGTCACCAGCAGGGGGACCCACCACCCCATGTTGGTTTTGTTCTGTGGGAATATAATCTATTCCAAGGGCCTTGTTGTTCTTTAGCTGTGTGATCAAATTCTCTACCTCCTCTGTGGTTACAGGTGGCCAGTGAGGTGAAACCTCTGGTTGAATGCTTGGCTTCATAAAACAATGATTGAAAGTATCGGATCCACTCTTGGGGTTCAACGGTACAAATGAGTCCATTACACTCCTGGTCCAGCCTTATGGCATTGTTGACTCAGTGTCCCTCTAGAGAGATCTGTTGTCTTTTGTTGTCCAGCTCCTCTGATTGCAGCTTTAAAACTCCATCACCATACTTTCAATCCCAGATGGGGAGTTGCTTGGCGTCCTGCCAAAGCCTTGGCAATCCACCTCTGCATCCAACCAAAGCAATTAATTATAATTATTCGTAGAAGAGTGATCTGGGGCCCCATCAAAGCCTTGGCCAACCCTGAAAGTCCAAAACCGCCCTCCCCTCCATCAGGGGGAGAAATAAAAATTAACTCTGTAGAGTTTCCAAGTCTTTTTATTATTCCATACTTTTAATTTCCCTCACACAGGAAATTGTAATCAGTCATTGTAATCAGTATCTATATTCCCTTCTCCTTTCATCTTCACTTTCTTTTTTTTTTTTTTTAAAGAAGAGGTTTTTTTTGGCATTCTCAGAGGGTGCTGAGTCATTTATGTAACAAAGGATTTATAATGAAGTCATAGGCTCCACCCCCCAAAACACATACCATCTTTTAGGTCAAATGAAGTCATCTTTCCAATTTAAATCTGTAGAACCTTGTAACTGTTTCAATTCGGCAGTTCTTGATCTTGTCCCGTCATTACCAACACGTGTCTGTACATTAATCTTAATTAAACTTTTAATGAACAGCAGTACTGCTGCTTCTTAATGGCAGCATTGGAGGGTTACCAACAGGTGAAGTGCTTTTGCACTCAGTACCTCCCTGCCTCTCTGATTCCATGTAAGAGCAAAAGCCAGGTACCAAGATGATCTGCTAGTGAAGCTCGTTCCCCCCGACTGAGGGGGGAGTTTACAAAGATAATTACCCTCTATCATCTTTGTTTATTCCTTCGCCAATGATCTCCAGTTGTCAAGGGAGCTGCGCCATTAAGGCAACCAGAACCAGAAGCAAGATGGGCATTTTTCATCAGAATCACAGTAGGAGATAAAAGGGTTAAACTATCCCTCTTCCCCTGCAGCAATCCAACACAACCTTTGGCTCAAATGATAGATAGATAGATGATAGATGATAGATGATAGATAGATGATAGATGATAGATGATAGATGATAGATGATAGATGATAGATGATAGATAGATATAGATGATAGATAGATAGATAGATATAGATAGATATAGATAGATGATAGATGAAAAAAATGTGTGTTAAGATACAAAGATGCACTTAACGCCACATTTAGTTTTGTCTTCTGGAGGGAGACAAACAAAGACAAGCAATGGTATTATTATGGGGTCAATGCAAGGCAATACTTATTTCCTATCCATTTGGAATAAGAGCTAAAGGGATTACCCAAGCCTGCACAGAAGAAATGGAACTAGAGCTAATGGTTATAGGAAGGGATTTTGTCCAAGGAATGTGAAACCAAATCTGTACAAAATGAGATGGCCAGCTAGTCTGGAGAAAAAGAGAAAGAGGTATCGAAATCTGCAGCTGAGGACAAATAGGGTCCTCCCTTAAAGAGGACACTTATTGTGGTGAGACCTGGAAAACTGACACCCAGTGTTGTGGGTGGGTACAATTGGTCAGCCACAACACCCCATTGATAGGTCCCTCGAAGCTGGGTACAATCTGGCCAATGGGACGCAGTCCAAACAGTTTGAGGGAACTTTTAAAGCTCATGCACATGACCCTTTGGGCACGTGCATTCAGAACACCCGCCCACCTCTCCCTGCTTTTAGGGCTTTGCGCTTGACTTTGCTATGCCATCATGTGTCGTCTGTAATTGGGACAGGGGCACAGCAGGAATTTCCCCCACTTGGCTGATTGGCTGTTGCCTTTTGGGTTTCGCCTGCCACGTAGCAAATCGTCACAACTTGTAAGGTTGCAGATAGGCTCTGGTTCCGGTGATAGGGATGGGAGAATGCTCTTGCCATCCCTATGTGAAGGCTATTCTGTTAAAGGAATCCAGGGACTCAATGGTTTGGTCAACCCCTGAGAGGGGGTTGTGCCCATGCCTGAGTCCAGGTGGACATTTGGGTGGTGGAGATAGCCCATTTCCGGCTTTCCACTTATCCAGGTGTTCACCCTTGGCTGACCTATGCTGGAACCCTGGGTCAGCGCTACCTGCATGGCAGGGAGCTAGCCAACCCAGAGCCTATGCAACCAGTCACTTTCTGTAATCAATAAAGTTGTGGCCTAAATTCTGCCAAAAACCAAAATTTGAGTCATGTGTGAATTTATTTAAGGGGGGGGGGGTCTGGGTCTGAACACGCAAAATTGTACCAAGTTCACATATGTCTGTTTTTTGCAAAGTAATTCCCCTGCTTAAACCACTGTTTCCCAACTGATACAGGCCTCCAGCAAGCTTGGGATGTATAGGCCTTGTGCTTTTGAGAACTGGACCACATTTCCTAAAAGCCCGAAACCCTATTAAGAAGTCTTCCTGAGTACGGATCTGGTGAGGAGCCGTTGCCTCAGACCCTTTCACAATATTCAGATAGGAAGAGAGAGCAAGCAAGGGGGATGCTTTCAAGAGACCAAGATCTGAAATATTGATTCAGTCACATTAATTGAATTTTTGCCTCAAGAAGTGATTACAAAAATGTTGCTCCAATATTAATTTGTATCTGCTTTGGATAAGATTAACATTAATTTCTTTGCCAGTCCCCATTACGCCTTTATTATTCATTAGCATCTCTTGTTGCAAGTGTAAGAGACCTTGATGAAGCATGTTTATTCATAGACTAACCTTTTTAAATAATTCCAACAGCTCTCTAACAGAAACCTTCCTGGCATGCTGAATATCTCGGCTTTGTTTCATTATTCACTCCTTGCGCTCTGTCCTCCATTTGAGATGCGGAACATGAATCATCCTTCTTTCCCCATTGCTCTTTTCTTCCTCCCGAAATGTCCTCTGCAGTCTGATCCCAAAGGAGGCTGTGCATTGCAAGCAAGAATAATCGTCTCTAGTATAATATACACATATCTAATTTCTACCTATGTTGGGATGCAATTATTGATTCACACCAAGATTTTCATCCTATCTGGTGCTGTGTTTTAGTTCATTGCTGCCTTGCTTTTTATTTGAATATTTGGTAGTAGCCTCTCTGATAGATGCTGTAGAGGTGACATTTTATCTCTTCACGGTGCATGTAAACTTGTGAGCTCATTTTGCAAGCAAACAATGGACAGTGAAGAAATGAGCTTAATAAATGATTCTCTTGCTACCACAGGTTCTGTATCTAAACACTGGGTCCTATATCTAACCACTGACACATTTCATTTGTGTTAAATGCACATCTTTCTGAAATAGTGGATTGAAACATTATTTCTATTATACTTTAATGTTTTCACAGAAACATTTTGTCTGTGTTTAGATATAAAACCTATTAGTGATATCATAAGAGAACCATTCACAAATGCCTTTTTTGATACATTTTGTTAAAAATGCATGTTAAAACTATGCAATCCAGCATGAGAGTCTCCTGCACAAACCCCATTGAAACGAATAGAACCACCACAAGGGCAAGATAATGCTTTCACACAAACCCCACTTGAGACTTTGTTCTGAATTGTATCATGGATTTCCTGCCAGATGAGTTAGGAAAATTAAGCCCTAATACACTGGCCTTTTCCTTTTACCCAAGAGGATTGTTTTCCTGCATGCCAAACGAAGCAAAAGCAGTGTTGGTGTGTCACTGCTCATGAACTGCAGCTCACAGCCTCCCTCCCGATCTGTATCCCATTCCAGTCTAACAGCCTGTAGATGCACCTGCCTTTAGCATTTCAACTGACAGGTGAAGAATGATAATAGATTGTTAGTCAAGGGCTGAAAGGTGCAACTGGCTGAGGGAACTGTGCCAGAGTTATCAATATTAGTATTCATTAGGGAGTGACTGATTCCTATCACTTGAAACTGCCTCCTATAAAATCATGTTGGTAACATTTCAAAGGAGAGCAGGCATTTTTATTAAATATGAGAATGATCTATGGCAATAAAGCAGTATTCATCCTCGGCTACGCACCTGAAACTATAATTTTCAAATTCTTGCCTTGCCTTCTTCTCTCTTGCTCTGCCAAAGCACATGTCAGTTCTTAGGCTTTGCCCTCACCAAGAAATATCTTAGGTCAGTGTCTGGAGTCCAGCAAACACAAAGTGTGCTTTGCTCCTTGCTCCCACCCTGTATCAAGGGCTGCTTTTGTGCATGCAATGGAAGTTTGCTTGTGTCCTCAAAATCACTTCTGGGGGATTAGGAGTTTACAGGTGTATGCATAGGCCTTTTTCATACTCAGACAGAATGTGTGGCTGTCAGGGGGCAAATTCCTCTCTACCTCCACACATTCCATCTATGAGTTTCCTTTCTTAAGAGACCAATGAGTATAATAAAGAAATAAATATTATGTGAGCGAAGAGCCTTCGACCTTTGCTTAATCTGTTTGTTAAACCACTAAATGCTTTTAGAGAATTGGTTGCATTGTGAAAGCAAACAGTGAGGGGGATATTCTCTCCCTCTCTCAGTTGAACATGCAGCTCTCACTGTCTCAAAGTGCTGAGACTTATATTCGTAATCCCTATTAATGCTACTATAAATTCTGGCTTTGACTACAAGCCTCCCACAGTCTTCAGAACACATACACTTTTCTTCCCACTGTCTTTGCCTTCCATGACAGCCAACAAAGATAGATAAAAATGTAAAGCAGTTTTACCCCCATTTGCACAGAAAACCAATCTTTTCAAAAATATAAGTGAACAGACAGGAAACAAAAGCACATGGCTTATCAAATGAATTATGCCAGCCTCTTTGGCTTTATTGTTGTTATTAATATAGCAATGCATCCAATATACAGATCTAATAAAAATATTAAATCTGTTGGCTTCTGATTGCTAAAATTATATAACATGCCATTCATTTTCTTTTTATTGTATATATTCTTTATTGACAATCCCATGAGAATGCATAAAGTTAGTGCATCAGCAGCAGAAGTGCTTGAAGCAAATAATTAATAATGCTGGATGCAGAGCATCATTAATGGTTATGTTATGCTCAGTGTTACCTTGATATATCACCAGATTTGTTTTGCAGTGCCTGTTTTTAGCCTGAGCTGTGAAGCAATAATTATTAGATGACCTTTGAGCATGTGCAGAGTGCCATTCCCTAACCAAGAAGCAGTAAACATCTCCATCTTCAGGCATATATGTACACACAGATTACTTGCATTAAACTCACCAAGGACAGACGACATCGACATCCATGTCAGAAGGATTCTCTTCAGGGATATTGTTCACGGTGTGTTCAAACCTCAATTATAGTGAGAATAACATAAAAAGAGCCTGGCTGAATCAGACCAAAGGCCTGTCTAGCTGAGCATCCCAATCTCACAGTGACCACCCAGATGTCTGTGGGAAGATGGCAAACACAACCGGAGGACCATCAGCCTCCGACTCTTCAGTTCCTGCTCATGCACAGTCACACAGTGGGAGTAAGCAGGAACTTCAAAGCTAGTGATTCCTGTTAGTGCTATTGTTTATGGAAGAGAAATAAAATTACATAGGACCATCTTTTTCCTGGGCTCCTTTCGATCCCTATATGTCTTATTCTTATGGAGGAGGAGTGCTGTTGATCAATTGCAAAGAAAGCAGCACATCCTTTGCAGAGACACAGCCTGGCTTCAACTGTGCCTGATGCCTTGGGGAACAGCTGCTCATCAGAGTCTGTGGGCAATTGCAGGGGCACATTTAGGTGAGCATGACCAATTTGGCCGCACTGGGCACCGAGCCAAGAGGGCGCTGCAGGGACCCCCCACAACAATGACTTAAAATAGAAAGTAAGAGGCAGAGGAACATGGTGCCACTGAAATTTGAAAGCCCAACATCTGACACTGGCCAGGGTCTAACTCTGTATAAAGCAGTTTCATGTGTTCAAATATGCTCTCTGCAATTGTGCTTCCTATGCTCCATAACCCTTGTAATAAATACACTCTGTGCTACAGTAGGGAGAATCCGCATTGCCTGCATTTGTGCCCTTTTCATCTTCCTTGATTCTGCTCCTTCTATGAAGCTTCATGGGTCTTCATCCGTGCTGGCATCTCCCCCATCCTGAACCTGGGTCACCTTTTCAAATTGCAGCCTCCCTTCCCTCAGTCTCTCTGGCATCACCACTCAGACTTGAGCCAGTTCTCATTGTTTGGATGAGCTGCATCTCTGGGGCGCTGAGAAGGGCCTCCTAACTTCACAACGTCGCCACCCTCCCCCAACTTGCAAAAGCCAGAATCTAAACCACCTGTACAATGCAAAAAAAGATTAAGATTAAGCCAGTAAGTCAGTTATATATAGGGAAACTTCCTTAACATGTATAAAGCTAAGATGCTGAGCTTCCTGGTTCCACAGGACTCCATGAGGCTTTCTTCTTAGAAACTGTGTCTGGAACTGCTCTGTCATTTCATAGGGTTGCCGTATTTCAAAAAGTAAAACTTTGGTTCAGCAAAGTTGCTGTTTCCACAGCTTTTTCCATCACATTGCCATACATCCTCCTATACCATTTTTACACCCAAAAACTATGACATGCCAGGAATAGCAGGAGTCATAGCAGGAGTCATGGATTCTCAGTGCAAAATCAGAGACTCCATCCATACCTTTCTATGCTAAATTATTATTTGTATTTTGACTAACTATGCTGTCAGGTGGGCACTTTCTGCCCCCCAAAGGCCTGCTTCCATGTCATTTCTCTCCAAAGTGTATGCCCAAGTTATTGAATTTTGCAAATAAAGAAAATGCAGACAGACCTTTGAAGCAGTGGGATGGAGGGGTTGGTAGTAGTTCTAACTTCCTGTTTAGTACATATGAAGTTGCCAGATCTACTTTTTATCCCCTTCTGTTGAGGCAATTGCACAGGCATGTTGTCAATCAAGTTTATGATATGATGAAACAGACATTAATCAAGATGTGCTTCAGTTAAACTGTTAAGCTACTCTATATATCTACAGCAATTAATGCCCTTGATTAATGTGCATTAATCAAGCAATTAATGTACACTCATCCAAGGCAAAGGATGAATTAAAAATACTTTCATAGAATCATAGAATCATAGAGTTGGAAGAGACCACAAGGGCCATATATACATATACTAAGTGCTTTTTAAAAAAAGAAAAAGAAAAAAGTTATTGGCACTCACCATGTAGTTGCTACAGTAAGTGCCACACTTTTCACACACTTTTTTTTGGGGGGGGGGAGGTGCTGGTGCTGCATATCCTTTCGTACCCCCAGAAAACAGCACTGAGAAAACAGCACTATTCCACCCACAACCCCTGGCTTCTCCTTTAATTTCCACTTGTACAGTGTCTGATGGAAATTATTTTAGCATTTCATTTAATCTTGGGGAAAGTGATGGTTCACACATCTGGTCCAGATAATCTTCTAAAGTGTTTGCTTATGTAAATTAAAAGTGAGATTTATATCTGCTGTAAATCGGTGCAATTTGTTTGTGCTCACAGCTGAGGATAACAAAGGTTACATTTTCAAATCTGTATAATTCAATTTCCACTTTACCTCTAAGTCATGTCATATTAGCATATAGAGGGTACAGGCTGAATTGCCACCTTATTCGAAGATTTAGCTATGCCTACTCCTTTTGACATAGACCTGCACCTGAGTATGTTCAGTGAAAAATATCACAAACAGATGAGAAGCACATATGTCCATCCAGGTGACCTCATGGATTCTGGTTTTGGTGAAAGAACGGAGGTGTGAAAGAGGAAGATTAGAGTGTGCCATTGCCCATGCAAGGACATGGGCCAGAATTTAAGGTGACGGGACAGAGGTTGAGCGAGATTTTTGCAGTGCTATGCAAGAAGAAGTGTCATGATCTGGGCATCGATAATGTCCATGCAAACAGAAATATCAAATCAGTGTCACACACATATATTTCAAGCTCTGTCAGTTCTGGCATCCTCTTTTGCTATTTGTCTAGAATCAAAACACGGCAAATGCTCAGATGGCAGATAATGGGGGGGGGGGAGAGGCAACAGCGCCCTTGGGGTCTCCCCATCACTTTCACCCAAGTCAGCTGCTCCTCCACCAGCCCCAGCACAGCTGCTGATCTGAATGGGAGAAAGGCAGAGATTGGGCAAGTCACTGGATGCTTAGGAGGGGGCTGCTGCTGTGTTTGTACAGATTAAAACCCAACTGAAACTTTCAGCAGCAAGCAGGATGTGTGGATAGGTGAGAGGTGACTTTGCCATAACAGAAGCTAAATGTTAGCTTTCTCCAGCTATCTGATGTCCTTCTTTTAATGCAAATCAGAGCTAAATTCCGATTACCTGTGATCTAACACTTCAGCATTGTTGTTTGTATGAGGCTTTCCCCAAAGGCAGCTGGCTTAACTTACTTGGCTTAATTGAAAAGCTCAGCCTTGGCATTTGAGTAATTGGAAATATTTTGTTTCACCAAATATTAAATCCCTCAGTTGAAGAGCAGGATGCAGGACATTTGTTTGTTTGTTTTTTAGTTTGGACATCTGAACAGCAGCAGATGCTAAGTTGTTTTTGCATCTTCTACATATTTTCAGCAGTTTGAGTTTCAATGCAGTGTTGAATTTTATGACCCTTACATGTAGAATGTTAAGGACTGTTTAAAGCCTTGAGTGTCTGAGCAGTTATTTCTAAATTTGCTTAATATGCATAGAAATCATCATAAGCAAGTTTTAGTATCCTGTTTTTGGTGGTTCTTGTGTAACTGCACACTTACTGCTTGATCTGATGAACTAAGAGAGCCAAGGGATCAGGAAAAAGGGGCATATTTGTGCAATTCCTCCAGCAGCATAGAATTATACCAGCCACTGGGCACCTCCAAAGACCGAACAATTTTTCTCCTCAGGGTGCTTTGTAAATGTATTCATGGATTATTAACATTCCCAGTTGGGCCAGATTTCTGTAGGATAGGACCAGACCAACTTTGAAAGGCTCCGCTGGATAGCTCTGAGAGGGAGTATCAGAGAAGAACCTCATCCTCATTGCCACAGAATGAACTCTTGCTCATTTTCAGTCAGACCCAGGGAGACTTTTAAGCCACTTGTGCTTCAGTGTAAATTGCATGGAGAATATTTGCATGCCGAAATCTAAATATGCTGAGCTGAAGATAATAGTATTGCCACGGAGTGCTGAGAGAGATGGGGAAGGCAGGAGAGAGGCAGGTAGCATCTAATTGTCTGGCATGCCTATTTCATGCAACTGGCAGAGCAGAAATGGATTTGAAAAGATGGATTTGCAGAACATTTCTGCATGACTGTGTAGCTTTCAATAAAAACTCTATTCATCTGGAACTTGAAGATCTAAGTTCAAGTGAGGATCACCATAAAAGAGGTGACCCGTACAATACTCAGATTGTCTCTCTTCATCTCTATTAGCTGATGCAGGCCCTCCAGCACAAAGGGCATTTCTGGAGTGGCCACGACCCACATCAGAAATAGTCGAAGAAGGACCTCGCTTCATACAAGAGCCATATTCTGGACTATTTCATTGGAATCAGCACTATCTAGTAAAATTAAGGAAAACTTTAGATCATTTAGTTATAAAGCCTTGACAGTAGAAAATGACAAGCTTTGGATTACCTCATGTGAGCAAGTGTATCTCCATGTGGGAAAGAATGAGTTGTGTGTACACTTTGATTCACAACACCATCAAGAATGCACATCATGCATGGCTATTGTGAGGGAAACCTGCACAAGACTGGTGCAGAAACTTGGCTGGTTTGGCTGCTCACAAGCTGCATAGGCCAATGGCAGAGGACTTCTGTTCCATCGCTAAGTAAGAGTGATTCTTTCAGCCACTTCCAACCACTTTGTAGCAGCCAATGAAGCTTCAATTGCCTCTGGGTGCAGGAGCAATTTGGACAGAAGCATCTGATAAGCAAGAGGAAAACTTCAGAACATTGTAAAGCTCTTGCCTTGCAGGCTGCATGGACTCAGCCCACAGCATTACTACCAGAGGAAAATCAGACTCCTGAAAGATTTATTGGCTGGGTGCAAAATCTCAATTTGATTGTCTTCCCAGCTACTATCAGGGCATCTGAACCCTTTCCCACCAGGTTTAAGAATCTCATTTTTAATGTTCTAATATGGAGATTTGGGGAGAGATACTTCTTCCTACACTTTGCATTATATAACATTCTATTGTTACTACAAACATTTCAGATTATTTCACTCAATGGATGAGTTAATGTAGTGCAACAAATTTTTCCATAAAGTTAACTATGAAGTAGGCTGGCCATATGTACACCCTCACAATGATACATCCCCCTATTCTAGCTTTAGAAGTTGCTTAATTTCATGCTCCTCAGATGCTTTAGATGCCAATTTTGGATCATTACTTTGGGACAGAGGGATTTCTATTTTCAGGTTGCATAAAAGATAAATGAGATGGCCATGGCATGCCAACATTAATGGAATAAATATGCATTTGATTGTCTGCTTACGTGATGCCATGAGAGATCTTCCTGTACATGTGTCATTTAAATGACTATGGAAGCACAAGTAATTCGATATGTTGGGTATGTTTAGCCTGGAAAGCTGAGAAGAAATATGATAGCTTCAAATAGTTAAAGGGCTGCTACACGGAGGCTGGAGCAAGCTTGTTTTCTCCTGCTCTGGAGGGGAGGACCCAAACCAATGGCTTCAAGTTACAAGAAGATTCCAACTAAACATCAGGAAGAACTTTTTGATAGGCTTGCCATATTTCAAAAAGTAAAATTCCTGACACCCCCAAAGTTGTTGAGGAAACAACCAAAATTGTTGAGCTCAGAATTCCTTTCCCAGCAGATGTGGAACATTTCAACCTGACCCCAGAGTGAGATCCCAGCATTCTGCAGAAGGAATAGGAATGGCAAGTTCACCTTTCCTTCACACAGACAGGAAGCAGAGCTAGGTGGTAGGTGATCATGCACCCCTGACAGAACCATCCAGATGATGCCCCCTAGCCATGGACAAATTAGCTCTTCTTTCCGCCTCTCCTCCAACCCCTGCCCCCATTCAATGTTTGGTTGTTTTTGTTTTGTTTTGTTTTTTTAAAGGAAAAAATGGGGGGGCAGAAAACTGGGGGAAAGGAAAGAAAAATGGGTTGCCATACATCCTGGAAATTCCTGACATCTCTTAGATTTTTTTTTTTTTTAAATCTCCCCAGACACCATTTTAGGTGTCCGATTTCCTGGCATGTCCAGAATTTTCCAGACATATGGCAAGCCTATTTTTGATAGTAAGCGCCTTTTGACAGTGGACCGGTCTCCCTTGGGAGGCTGTACATTCTCCTTCCTTGGATGTTTTTAGGCAGAGGTTGGATGGCCATCTGTCATGGATGATTAAGGTGAGATTCCTGCATTGCAGGGGTTGGACTGGATGACCTTCAGGGTCCCTTTCTACTCTAATAGTCTATATTTCTATACCTATATTGCAAGAAGCAGAAAGTAACAACTATGGAGTTGTTGATCTAAAGATTTACACGATAGATCACACAACGCATATTTCGTATGCCAGGGAGGTGTATATTTCCAAAAGGATAAATGAGACTCCCTTTCTGTGCATCACCACTCTAATCTGGCAAGGCTGCTGTTCATTTCCCGTGCCCTTGACACAGGCATGCTCAGTAACAAATGTTTTTATGTGCAAAATCAATTTCAGAATAAGGCCCATTGATTTCAGTTTATACAACATGCAAATGCTTCCTATTGGGAAGAATGTATACGAAGTAGCTCTTTAGTTACGTTTATTTTCAACTTTTCTTATAAAATTAAAACACATTAAAAGCTATCACATTCACAAGCTTAGAGTGAAGACTTGTTGTAGTAACTGGAGCTGATGTTTTCCTCCAAGTGACATAAAAACCAGCTCTGTTTTGTTCCCTGTAAAGTGCTTTTTCAGTTCTTTCCAGAACTCTCTTAAAAAGGGGAAATACTTTTGTATGTTAAAGAATGCTGGTGTGCATTGTGTGTATTGTGGAAGACAATGGAGCCATAAAAATGGCTACAGTTCAGCAGGGGCTATAACACTGGAAAAGAGGTGAGAAATATAAAGAAACTTTGTGAAGGGGAACCATAAGGGATTGCTAACAATCTCAGGTTGCAGCAGTGCTGCAGCTTTGTCATAAAATGTCATAAAATGCCTATCTGGCAAATCTGCAGTGGGTACATTTTTTAAAAAAAATGATATTTATTAAAATTTCAAAAAAATACAAGAATTACACAAAAATAAAAAGTAAAAATACAAAAAAAAATACAAAATACAGCAAGACGAATAAAAAAACCCCTTATTAAGATATAACAAAGCAATGAAAAATAAAAAGAAGCAAACAAAAATAAAAACAGTTAAAAACACATTAATTTTCCATAACATATCTTCCTTACACTTATTTCCCCGGACCTCCTCATACCTCCCTTTTTTGTATTCCAGTTCAGTTGTTAGTTCAGCAAATCCTTACCATTAAGCTTTTACCCATTTATAAACCTTTTTTCATATCTCTTAAAGCATTACAGCTGGAAACCACTTAGTTTCTATCCAACATCCTTCTAAGATTCATTAATTTTCCAATACTTCTGTAAATAGTCTTTAAATTTCTTCCAGTCTTCTTTCACCGACTCTTCTCCCTGGTCTCGGATTCTGCCAGTCATTTCTGCCAATTCCATGTAGTCGATCACCTTCATCTGCCATTCTTCCAGAGTGGGTAAATCTTGTGTCTTCCAATACTTTGCAATGAGTATTCTTGTTGCTGTTGTAGCATACATAAAAAAAGTTCTGTCCTTCTTTGGCACCAATTGGCCGACAATGCCCAAAAGAAAGGCCTCTGGTTTCTTCAGGAAGGTATATTTAAATACCTTTTTCAATTCATTATATATCATTTCCCAGAAAGCCTTAATCCTTGGGCATGTCCACCAAAGGTGAAAGAATGTACCTTCAGTTTTTTTACATTTCCAGCATTTATTATTGGGCAGATTATAGATTTTTGCAAGCTTGACTGGGGTCATGTACCACCTGTATATCATTTTCATAATATTCTCTCTTAAGGCATTACATGCCGTAAACTTCATACCTGTGGTCCATAACTGTTCCCAGTCAGTCATCATTATGTTATGTCCAACATCTTGTGCCCATTTAATCATAGCAGATTTCACCGTTTCATCCTGAATATTCCATTTCAACAGGAAGTTCTTCCTAAACATTAGGAAGAACTTCCTGACAGTAAGAGCTGTTCGACAGTGGAATTTGCTGCCAAGGAGTGTGGTGGAGTCTCCTTCTTTGGAGGTCTTTAAGCAGAGGCTTGACAACCATATGTCAGGAGTGCTCTGATGGTGTTTCCTGCTCGGCAGGGGGTTGGACTCGATGGCCCTTGTGGTCTCTTCCAACTCTATGATTCTATGATTCTATCATTCTATGATTCTAAGTTATAAATTCTTGACAGATTCTTAGTTTTGGGTTCTAACAGTTCTGTTTCTAATTTTGAGCAGTGGGTACATTTTAAAATAAGTACATTTTCTTACTTTTTGCAGAAAACACAGATGTTTTCTGATGTGGCGAAACAGTTAAGAGATTGCGCTCAAAATAAGGGAGTCCTTCCTTGGAATCTCACTTTTGCCGAGAGGAAAGCTGCTCACTCTCTCCGGTTCCACCTCACAGCTGCAATATGAGATGAATGAAACTAGCCTACCTTATAAGATTGTTATAAGGAAGTCAAATACTGTAAGTAGCAGTAATAGGATGCCAGGCTTTGAAATAAAAGCGTTTATTTTGTCCAACTTAGAAAGGAATGAGTACTTTGCTCTTCCTCTCATTTGCAAGTTTTCCATTTTCTGAAGCTTGCAGAAGGCAGGGAGGGAAGCACCTGTCATCATCCAAGAGTCTTCCTTACCATAAAACAATAGATACTGTTGAAGGCTGCATGCCAATTGAAACAGTGCAGATGCTGAATCCATGTGGGATCTAATAAATCAAGTCTTTGGTAAGCAGCCTTTTGTAAGTAATAAATCAAAGGTAAGCAGCCCATTCTTACAGCAGACCTGTAGCCTCCTGTCTCTGTAATCATGGCAGGATTAGTACCTTTGCTTTGCCACAGGTGAGTTCTTGGTTTTTGTCAGCAGCGCCTGCTGTGAATCAAATGAAGCTATTATTTTCACCCAACAGTATCAAGCTATGTTGATAAAGCAACAAGCACAGAGCCCATTCTGCAACGTGGGTTGTTTGTCCTGCACTGTGATATTTCTCTTGTTAGGGTTGTCTTTCCTTTGGCCACGTATGCTTCCCACATATTTAAATCAAAATGCTGAGTATTAAGCAACACTCATCATTGGCACATAAGCTTATTAACTAAAGAGTAATTAGAATGTCACTGAAGGATTACAGGAAAGCACACAAGCGGGTGTCACAAATGTTTACTTCTGCACACCACATTGTTTGCTCACAGATAATAGCTCGCCTCAAAGCAAACAATTTCCTCTTCAGCATTATAGGCAGGACAGGGTGGAGGACCAGCTTCACCAATTAGTCCATCTTTGAAGATTGAAGAGCCATGTTGTTCTTAAAAGGAGACTTTGTAGCCAGAATGTATTGCAGGTCATAAACTTGTTGTGTTTGAGCACAGCACCCAAGAGCCCTACACCTGCCAGAGAGAGAGATTCCTCTGGAATCTTGACGGCTTGGGTGTCTGAATCCTTCACAAAGGCCAAATACTGTTAATTTTTTTTATACCACCTGTATCCCCCCCCCCCCCATGGTCTTGTAAAACTTAGATCAGCAGCTTAGGTGAAACAGCAATCCCGTGAGGTGGTTTAGACCACAAAGGAACCGATTATCACCTTAAGACACCTCTGTCTGTGAAGTTCAGAATCTTTGGGAGGCGTCCTGTCCTATAGGAATGGTCAACCCCCCTGGAAATGTTTGAATTGAAGGGTGACGTAGAAATGTTACATAGATGTCCTGGTGTAGCAACAAAACTGCCAGCACATTTGCAAAGCTAAGCAGGGTCTGGTCTGGTTTCAAACTGGATGCGTGTTCTGATTCCTGCCTTGCAGGGGCTTGGCCCTGGCAGCCTTCAAGATCCCTTCCAACTCCACAGTTAGAACTCCCAGGCCTCAGCATGGTCAGCTGCAAAGAGCCTCCCATGTGGTGGGGTCCTCTCATGGGCCTCTGAATGGCCTCTGGGAGAAGCAGGGTGTTGCACTCGATGAATTTTTCATCTGATCCAGCAGGGATCTTCTGATGTTCTTGTTAGACTAATCAAAGGCAATGCTCTCCTTTACATGGTTAGCAGTCATCCTGACCCCACAATCATATAGCATTACAAAGAATTTCACATAACAGCTTTCTTTCTGTGTTTTGAAGGGGGAAATTTTTAAAGCCAATTTACTAACTTCTTTATAGTCTGAGGTGATGTAATGAGGGTTTAATCCTCAAAAGCAAAGTGCCCATTGTCTTTCTCATACATACTTATTCTCTTTTATTTTACTGCTAGTAACATAACCAAATCAAGTCTTAATTGTAACTACTTCGCTTGTGCAAAACAGATCAATCTGTTCCATCAAGAATGTCACCCGGCAAAGCAGTCAAGTCTAATTGATTCTGCAGGCTGCACAAGGGCCATTATAGCATTTTCCGTAAGAGAGTCTGAATCAATACAACAAGCCCCTCCTGAAAAATGTGTGTCCAGCCGGCAAGATCACTTGATTCCGTTGTCATCATAGGAGCTTCCAGGAGCTGGCTTACCATGAGGAATACCTAGTGGGGGGGGGAATAGGAGAGAAAGGACACGATCCAGTCGTCGAGGCCACTGAATATTAATCCAGGGTTCAGAGGCATGGCAGGCAGAAAAAGCAAGGAGCTATTTGCCCATTTGCATGGTTCCCCCTCCTTGCCCCACTGAGATAAACTTTGTGCACAGCGTGATTTTGGTGGCCAGTGAAGAATCAAGTTCCACATGTACACTTCAGTCTGTTTTTAGAGATCAGGAAATATCTGGCTGAAAACAACCAGCGGGTGGCTGGTGATCTATGTCTGTGATAGAGCTCCACATCCCACTAACCTGTTGCATAAAGCTTTGCTTCTGGCTAAGGGTGCTATTCTTAAGATTGCAATCACCTTTATCATGCTTAAGCAACCTTAACATATCAACCTTTCAGCTGCTATTGCTATAAGTATGACAGAGTGCTTTCAGAAAACCAACAAAAAAATCTCTGTATAAAAAAAAATAGATGTCAAGGAGACATTCAGGCTTAACTTCCCTGATGTGCTAGTTTTCTAGATGCATGATTTTTTTAAAAAAAAATCTGGCAGATAGGTTAGGATAAGGTCTAAAAGAAAGGGAGTGAAACTGAGAGTGAGGAAAGCAGAATAAAATAAAGCATAGAAAAGTGGTACATGAAGAATCTCTGTAGGGAAGAGCACTTTAAAGATCAAATCAGTGTAAATAAGTTATAAGAATAAATATTATCTTCAACTTTCTCATTCCAAAAGCTTATGAATAAATCCCAGTGCTCTATAAACTTATTCTCTTGTTGATTTCTGACTCCTTTTAATATATATTACTACTTGCCCTGGGTAGCAGCAGGCATGCAACGTTCATGGCAATTGAATGGAAAACACAGAAATTACAGGCATCGAAAAAGGAACTGGAGGTTCCATTGCCACAGGAAATTTAAACTAATGAAACAGGAAGAATGAAGAATGTCTGATATAATAATGTCTGAATTAATAATCAAAGAAATACAACATGAACCAATGAATGAGGCTGTCCATAATGACAATGAATGGAACAATGAAACAAAATACATTTATTGCACACATCCACTCCCAGGTTCATGCAGATTTTGAAGGGGTCCCTTCTGTAATAATCCTGTGCTCCTCACATCATGGGTGTTCTTTGGACATCTGGATATATAGCAATCTCCAGTTCTGTAAATGTGATCATTTTAGTATGACCAGGTTCTTTATTCACCCCACAATTCAGGCCAGATGACCTGTTTGCAGAAGTCCCTTCTGCTTAGTTATGCCAAACGCAGCCCACCCCCAATTTGTGGTGGCTCAGCAGGAGCTCAGGGCTTCTTGTCTTTGCTGCCTGCATGGGATTGTCCAGATGGGGGCAGGGGGACTGTCCAGGGGCTGGCAGGCTAGAACTCACAGTTACTTGACTGCATTTGACTTAGTGGGTCATCATTTGTGCAGACAATGAAGAAATCATTGAACAGGTTACATTGTGGACAAATACTACTGTATGGTCCTATAATGGTATGGGGTTGCTCGTGCGTAAGTTGCCGCCTCTCCTGGCTATGTTGCCTTGTTAAACCTTTCTGTCTGGACAGCCCTTCAATTCGTGGCTGCCTCAGTCGCTAGCAGAATCCGTCAGTGGGCGTTTCTTAAACCTTTTCCAACATAAAAGTTGTTTGACACCCAGTCTCCTCCTACTTTCTCTGCGCGGAAGTCTTCTGCGCAGGGAGGGCGTGGGTAGCGGAGGACCAGTGCTCTCCCCGCTGGTGTCCGGTGAAGAGTCTGGGAGCCCTCTCGCCGATTCCCCCATCTGCCCCTCCTTATTCCTGGTGTTGCACTGAATAGCTTCCCCATCTGCTGAGCTGCCTCTCTCTCTGCTGGGCCCTTCTCCAGCATCATTGGAGAGCCTTCCCTCCACCTCTAGCTCCGATGTCAGTTCCCTGACATCCACCTCCCCCCCAGGACCCCCTCCACCCCCGGCCCAACCTGTTGATCCAACTTCGTCCCTTTCTTCGGCCGACAATGCGGGGAACCCCCGGAAGGAGCTGTCGTCATCCTCAGAGGATTCGAAGCCCGCTTCCCACCCGTTCTGATCCCTTCCCGCGGGGTGGGCCTCCCAGTCTGATTCTTCTTCCTCTGAAACCTCTCCTCCCTCCTCCTCGGAGTCAGGAAAACCCACAAAATCGTCTTCATCGTCTGTGGTTCCAAATTGCTCCTCCCAGAATCTCGCCAGTGGTTTGGGTTTGCCCGGGAACAGGCGGTGGAATTCCTCCACCAGATACCCGTCATCAATAGCCTCTGCGGGAACCCACGTGTTTTCCGACCCGGGTTCTCCCTCCCAAGCTACCAAGTACTCCACCTGGTGTCCTCGCCACCTTGAATCAAGTATTTCCGTGGCCAAGTGGTGGTGCTCCCTCTCTTCTACCTGCGGGTGTGTGGTGACTTCTCCCTCTCGCCCCGGGAATTCCCGCCCCTCCCTGTATGGTGAGAGTAGGGACCTATGGAACACCGGGTGTATTTTCATGCTGTCAGGCAATTTGAGCTTGAATGCCACGGGGTTCATCTGCTGTGTTACTTCAAACGGTCCCAGCCGCCTGGGCTGCAACTTCTTGCACCCCCCCTTAAAGGGTAACCCTTGGGTTGACAACCACACTCTGTCCCCCACCCGTATGGTTTCCCCTTCCCTACGGTGCTTGTCTGCCTGCTTCTTGTAAATTTCCTTGGCCCGCTCCAAGTTCATCTTAAGTTGCTGGTGCAGGGCCTCCATTTCTTCCACAAACTGCTCTGCCGCAGGCACGCTCCAACTTTCCTCCCCACTCCCCGGGAAGGCCCTGGGGTGACACCCATAATTGGCCATGAACGGGCTCATTCCCGTGGACACATGTTCAGTGTTATTGTACGCAAATTCAGCCAGCGCTAGTTTCTCCACCCAATCGTTCTGCCTCTCACTGACATAACAGCGTAGGTATTGCTGGAGTATACTATTCGCTCTTTCTGCTTGCCCGTTGGTTTCCGGGTGTCTCGCCGTCGAGAAGCCCACTTCGACCTGTAGCAAGCTCATGAGCTTCCTCCAGAACCGGGAAGTAAATTGTTTCCCGCGGTCGGAGATAACCCTCGAGGGAGCCCCATGCAACCTGAAGATGTGATCTACAAACAACCTGGCTGTTTCCTCTGCCGTAACCGCATGTGAGCAAGCTATAAAATGGCACATTTTTGTCAGTAAATTGACCACTACCATGACTGCTGTCTTTCCCCGGGACTTGGGCAGATCGGTCATAAAATCAATGGACACCACCTCCCAGGGTTTTCCCGGCGTGGGTAAGGGTTCCAGTAATCCTGCGGGGGCAGCCCGCTCCCCCTTTGCCCTTTGGCAGCGGTCACAACCCCGTACATATTCCCGTACATCCTCCCTCACCCTGGGCCACCAGAACTGCCTGGTGACAAGCATCATGGTTTTGTGCTGTCCAAAGTGTCCAGCTGTGGGATTGTCGTGGAGTTGTTTGAGTACCTTCCCCCGTAGGGTCTCCCCTGGTACATACAGTGCCCCCTTATAGTACAGCACCCCTTCCTTCTCCTCAAACCCTCCCTGGGTTTCTCTTCCATCTCGGATTTCCCGGATTTTAGTTTGTGCGAACACATCGTTTCTAGTGAGTCCGGCCAGTTCTCGTTTCCCCACCAAGATTCCCCCACACACTCACCGGTCCTCGGGGATCACGTGTCGTATCTCCGGCGGCCCCTCTCCTTCCCAGTACTCTGGCTTCCTGGAGAGCGCATCTGCTCTCACGTTTTCCTCCCCAGGTACGTATCGGATTTCGAAGGAAAACTTGGAGAACTCCTGTGCCCATCGAATCTGTCTCTGGTTGAGTACTCGTGCGGTCCTCCAGTATTCCAAGTTCTTGTGATCTGTACAAACCTGGATCTTGTGCTGCGCCCCTATTAGTAGATGGCGCCATCGACGAAAAGCCGCATAGATCGCAAGCAGTTCACGGTCATACACAGTATAGTTCTGCTCCGATTTGCTCAGCTTTCGCGAGAAAAAGGCACACAGCTTCCATTCCTGCTTGCTCCTCCCTGGCTGCAAAAGAACTGCCCCAATGGCTCTGTCGGACGCGTCAGTCTCTAGCCTCATGGGTTTCTCCAGATCCACGTGCAGGAGCTGCTCTTCCGATGCGAACGCCTTCTTCAGTCTTTCAAAGGACTGCTGGGCTCCCTCTGTCCAGACGAACTTCCTTTTGCTACTGAGACAATCTGTGATGGGCGCTGTCAAGTGGGCGAAGTTCTTGATGAACTTCCTGTAGAAGTTGCTGAACCCTAGGAACCTCTGCACGTCCTTCCGGGTTTTGGGAGCCTTCCACTCCAGCACTGCCTGCACCTTGCTTGGGTCCATCGCTAGGCCCTTGTCTGACAACCTGTACCCCAGAAACTCGACTTCTCTGGCGTGAAACTGACATTTTTTCTAGCTTGGCCCACAACTGGTGCTTCTGCAGTCGTTTTAGTACTTCCCTGACGTCCCTGACATGTTGCTCCTCATTGTCCGAATAGATTAAGACGTCGTCCAAGAAGGCTACACAGTTCTTGTACAGCAGGGGCCCCAGCACGTGGTGCATGAATGCTTGAAAACAGGCGGAGCCCAACTGTAATCCAAAAGGCATAACTAGGTACTCAAAGGCCCCTAGGGGTGTGAACATTGTGGTCTTCCATTCGTCCCCTTCCCTCATCCTAATCAAATTGTATGCTCCCCTGAGGTCCAGCTTGGTAAAAATTTTCCCTTGCCTCACCCGTGTTAAAATGTCGTCAATCCTGGGCATCGGGAAGGTCACGGGTTCCGACACCAAATTGACGGCCCTATAGTCCACAACGAGCCTGGGTTTATTTGTGTCCTTTTTGTCCACAAAGAACACCGGACTGCCCCCCACTGCTTTCGATTCTCTTATGAAGCCTCTTTTCAGGTTCTTGTCAATAAATTCCCGCAACTCCTTCATCTCCCTGTCCGACATGGCATACAGTTTACCCACCGGCAGCTGTGCCCCCGGGAGCAAGTTGATTTGGCAGTCAAAGGGCCTATGGGGGGGTAGTCTATCCGCCTCCTTCTCGCTGAAGACCTCCTGCAGGTCAGCATATTGTGGTGGCACCTCCCCTTTCCGCTCCACAGCTATCCCAGCCACCCTGGCCACGGTCATTCTTGGGGTTTCCCCCCCTAGACAGTGTTCCAAACAGTAAGCGGACCCAAAGGTGACCGTCCTCTGATGCCACGCCACCACTGGATCATGTAGTGCTAGCCAGCTCATCCCTAATATTATTGGGGGCCCTGCCAGTGAGGCTACGTGAAAGGCGATGGCCTCCGAGTGCTTGGAAACCCTCATTCTCATTGGTGGGGTCTGGTGTGTCACTTCCCCTCCCAGTAGCTCTCTGCCATCAATGGTGGTTACTTGCAAGGGGAAATCTAAGGGCAGCAGGTGGAGCTGGTGCTCTAGTGCAAAGTCCTTGCTGAAGAAATTGCAGGAACTGCCTGAATCCAACAGCCCTTTCACCTTGACTGGGTGCCCATTCGGGAGTTCTAGCACCACTTCTATGGCTATAGCCGCCCTGGGGGGGTCTGGTTGGGGCACTCCTATTGGTTGCTGGCCTGGCTGCTGTGCCCTCTGAGTGGCAGCCAAGCGTTGTTGTTTCCCGGCTCCTTTGCTTTTTCCACCTCCTCCTCACCCCCTGCAGCTCCCACCATTCCTTGCCAGGGCTTTCTTTGAGGGCAGACCCTGGCAAAATGTCCTGGCCGCTGGCAGAGGAAACACTTCTTATCAGTTTTCCAATCCTTTCCCTCCTTCTTGCGACCGTCACTGGAATTTGAAACCTCCCGCGCGCGCGCGTCCCATCTATTTCCATTGGCTCCGCTGGCGGGGAAGGCTGCCTTGGTATTTCAGGAATGCGGTAGTCATGGTAACGTTGCTCTCTCCCTTCCCGCTTCTCCTGAGCCCGCGCTGTTGGGTGTAGTGAAGGGTTAACCTTCTGTGTCTCGAGGCTGAGAGGAGGCGCTTACAAGGGAAGTAAGCCAGGACGTGACGAAAGCAGCTTGGAATGCTGTGAGCTGAGTGAAAAGTGAAAGCAGTTTTGCTACGCAGCTGCTGAGAGAGACAGGTCGCAAAATGCAACTTGAATCAGATGGACTGTAAATATGCTATTTCTGAGCAAATAAAGTGCTACTAGGAAAGAAGAAACGTGTGGGACCTATTTACTGACTGCCCTTTCTACACGGACGCTGTGCAAATTCTGCTAATTGCTTTACGACCTGCAGAGGTGCAGGGGAGCGTGCCGGACCACAACAATAAAGCAATAAATCTATCCTAACATGGTTATGGGTCAACGTGAAGCGTGTGAGGAAGGGCTTTGAAGTTTTATCTGCTGATCGTCAGCTTGATCGACTGCCGGAGGCTTCAAAGAGGCAGATCGGAGGAGGCTGACGGAGGCTGGGAGCCAAGAGCCATGACGTCCGGAGTGCCCAGTTTGGCTGAGTGAGTACCTTTGGGAAAAGCCAACAGAAGGGAGGCAATGGCTCAGCCCCAGGGACAAGTCTTTGAGAGTTTCAATATCCCCTTTGAGAGACTCAATGGGAGTAATTGGGAGGATTGGCTGCAGTGGAGCTTTCAAGTGGAGCTTTTGCTGGTGGGGGAGCAGCTGTGGAATGTAATTCACCCCACACAGAATGCAGCTGGGAAAGCAGAGGCTGATAGGGCTGCAGAGCAAAGTGAAGTGGAGAAGCGTGTGCTTGCTTTTTTGGCAGAAAGTGTGGATGCTCATCTGGTGCCTGTTGTCCTGGGTGCAAGAAAGCCAGAGGCCGCTTGGCTAGCACTCCAAGAAGCTTGTGGAGCTGGAGTGGGAAGCAAGGGCCGAGAAGTGGAGAGGCAAGATGGCGCCGGCCACATTCTTGATAGCCGATGCACAGCTGGGAGGAGCTGGGAGCCCCCACAAGGGGGCGAAGGGACTGTTCCTGTTGCTGTTGTTGCTAGCACTGCTGCTTGTGCTTTTGCTGAGCGTGGGAGCTGTGTGGATGCTGCAACGTGTCTGTGTGAGAAGCCTGAAGAGAGGCCAAGTGTTGAGAGCCCTTTACCCTTCAGAGGGGGTGCAGAAAAATGTTCTGAAGACCCCATGAGCAGTGGGGGGGCAGTGAGCAGTGAAAGCTCAGAGACGCCTCTTTCTCCAAAAGCTGCCAAGAGTTGTTTACGTCGTGAGTCGGAGCCTGGGAAGCTGAAAAGTGCTAGAGGCTTCAAGGTCAGCCACCTGCAGCAAGTAGAGATAACAGCTTCAGAGTTGTGTGGGAACGCCGAGACAAGTCCAGTCTCCATGGCAACTAAGAGAGTTGCATCTACGGAAGCTGTGAAGGTCGTGGGCAAGTCTTCCTGCCGGGGGGAGTCTGTTGCCGTGACAACCAGAGAGGACATCTGCAGAAGCCCCAAGGAGGGGGGGTAGTGAGGAGATTGTTGCCCTGGCGACCCAGGAATGTAAACAACAAGACTTTCTCACTATAATCATAGACTCTGGTGCCTCAAACTCGTTAGTGCCATCTCCTGATCTTTTGAGGAATTGCAGGACAGTAAAAACTGAGAAGTATGTTACGTTTGCAGGTGGAAGCAGAAAAAGGCTGACAGAGACAGGACTGTTCTACTGTCCTTTTCTTAAGCATGAAGTCAAAGCTTATGCAGTGCCCGGTTTAACTAACTGTTTGTTAAGTGTGCATGATCTATTGATTGATAATTTTCAAATTTCTTTTTCAGGTGACAAATGTGAATTTTCCAAGGATGGGAAACACGTGTACACAGTGCAGTCTAAAGATAATTTGTTTGCTGTAAATGTGCCTTTTTCCACAGGAGAGGATGACACCGAAGATGCGAAGGGCCAATGTGTGAACGTAGCGCCCCACAATGGTTGTTTACATATTTGGCACAGACGCTTCGCTCATTTAAATTGGAGATTTCTCCAGAAAGCACCAGAGCTGACACAAGGGTGCAAATTTAATGTTTGTGACAAATTTTTAGATTGCAATGCATGTAAACAGGCGAAAGTTGTGACATGCTCATATCCAAAGTCAGAGAGGCAGACCACGCAACCCTTTGAAGTAATTCATGCAGATTTGTGTGGACCCATGTCTGTTGAGTCACTGGGAGGTTCGAAGTATTCTTTGCTTTTGATTGATGATTTTTCGAGGTCTGCTTGGACCTTCTCTCTGAAAATGAAAGGGGAGGCGGCTAAAATGATCAGGGATTGGATCACCGCAGTTGAGGTAACCTTTTCCACCAAAGTTCGTGGTTTTCAAAGTGACAGAGGTGCTGAATTCACTGGTTCTGCTTTACAGGATTTCTTTAGGGAGAAGGGGATTAGCCACAGACTGACCGCTCCTTACTCTCCGCAACAGAATGGGGTCGCAGAGAGAAAGAACAGGACGGTGCAGGAAGCTGTGTCTGCGATCTTGTGGGACGCAGGGCTACCCCAGAAGTTTTGGTCGGAGGCCTGGAGATATGTGGTCCATACCGAGAACAGAGTGTACAACTCTAGTGTAGGAAATACACCGTATTTCTTACTTCATGGAAGGCAGCCCAAGGTACACTACCTTCGTGTGTTTGGTTGTGAGGCTTGGGTGCTTATTCCAAAGGCTCTACGCAAGAAAGGTGAGCCAAGGTCTAAAAGGATGATCTTTGTAGGGTATGAGCCTGGCTCAAAGGCCTGGAGGTTTGCATATCCAAGTGGAGACCAGTCTAGGTTGGTTATCAGCAATAGCGCTGAGTTCTGTGAGCAAGCTGGTTGGAAGCGTCTGCACGCTAATCCAGACGTGCTTCCACAGCAGTTCTATGACTCAGACGAGGAGGAGGAGGAACTTGGAGCTGGGGACCACGGTCCAGAGGGACAGAGTCCAAGGCAGGGACAGCTCAGGATCCCTCAGAGGGGGGAACCTAGAACACCTCCTCAGGCAAGTGTCAAGTTTGAGCCAAAGAGTGAGCCTTCTTCACCTGCTGGACCAGCTGTAAGGCCCAAGAGGCGCAGCAGGTCAGAGGGGGAAGACACTGAAGTTGAGGATGATTTAGCTGGACCCAGTGAAGCAGCAGGGTCACCAGGAGTCACACTGAGGAGATCAGCGAGGACAAGGAGGCCTCCTGATCGGTACGACGCTTCAAGCGTCTGGGTAGGTTCTGCAAGATGTGAACCTGAATCCTTCGAGGATATTCAGAGTTTACCTGAGGAAGAAGCAGGCAAGTGGCACAGGGCAATGGACAAAGAGATGAAGTCCATGAAAGATCTAGGTGTGTTCTCACTCACAGAGTTGCCACCAGGGAAGCAGGCTGTGAGTTCCAGGTGGGTTTACCGCTTGAAACCCACTGACGCTGGAGAGCCGCAGTATAAAGCCAGGTTAGTTGCTCGAGGATTTACTCAGAGGAAGGGAATACACTTCACGGAGGTGTATTCGCCAATGTCACGAGCGGAGACTCTGAGAACGCTTTTAGCTTGTGCAGCACAGAGAGGCTGGAAGGTAAACCACTTTGATGTGGATGTTGCCTACCTTAACTCAGATCTCCAGGAGGAGCTGTACATGATTCCTCCTCCGGGGTTTGAGAACTCAAGGCAGGATGTTGTGTGGAGATTGCACAAATCCATCTATGGATTACGTCAATCTGCTAGAAACTGGAACATGTGCCTGAATGAAGCTTTGGAGAAGCTAGGTTTCAGGAAGAGTCTTGCTGACAGTTGCCTGTTCTTTAGAGGATCAGGAGACTCACAGGAGCTGGTGCTGATTTGGGTTGATGACGTGCTTTTCGTCTCAGAAACAGATGAACAGGCGGAGAAGTTTGCCAAAAAGCTAGGTAAGCGATTCAAGCTTAAACAGCTTGGTGCTGTCAAAACCTATCTAGGTGTCAATGTTGAGCGTGCACAGGATGGAAGTTTTTTGCTCAGCCAGAGAGGTAAAATTGAGCAGTTGCTTCAGAAGTTCAGGATGAGTGATTGTGCAGGAGTGAGAAGTCCTATGGAGACTAGTTTTGTGAAGGACAGCCAGCAAGCAGAACGCGCTGCGTTCGAAAATACTGAAGTGTTTCAGTCAGCTCTAAGGAGTTTGTTGTACTTGTCCCAATGGAGCAGACCTGATATAGCGTTTGCTGTCAATCTGCTCAGCAGGGAAGCATCAAACCCTAGTGTGCAAGCCTGGAATGGCATCAAGAGAGTTCTGAGGTATTTGCAGGAGACCAAAGACTTTTGTCTTAGGTTGCCAGCACAAGGAGAAGTCAAACTGACTTGCTTTGTGGACTCGGATTGGGCTAATCTTGAGGATCGAAAGTCTGTGTCTGGCCTAGTGGTGAAGTTTGGGAACTCAGTAGTTGGATGGAGGTCCAAGAAGCAAAGTCTGATAGCGCTCTCATCCACTGAGGCTGAGTTTAGTGCTCTTTCAGAGGTGTGCAGAGAAGTAGAGTTCTATGCTTGTTTGGTGCAGGAACTCTGCGAAATGGATTGTCTGCCGATACGTGTTTTCGAGGACAATCAACCATGCCTGCGTTTGGCAGAGTCAGGTCAGTTCAAGGCCAGAACGAAACACCTAGACATTCGCTTTCGGAATGTGTGCCAGAGTGTTCAGGAGGGATTAGTTGTGCTGAAGTATTGTCCCTCTGCCAAGAACCTAGCTGATGGGTTCACGAAGCCACTCACCTTCCAAAGACATGGGGAGTTTTGTGAAGGTCTGGGTTTGGGACGACCAAGGGTCGATTCTCCCCTCAGTCGCGAGACAAGAGGGGGTGTTGGGTGTAGTGAAGGGTTAACCTTCTGTGTCTCGAGGCTGAGAGGAGGCGCTTACAAGGGAAGTAAGCCAGGACGTGACGAAAGCAGCTTGGAATGCTGTGAGCTGAGTGAAAAGTGAAAGCAGTTTTGCTACGCAGCTGCTGAGAGAGACAGGTCGCAAAATGCAACTTGAATCAGATGGACTGTAAATATGCTATTTCTGAGCAAATAAAGTGCTACTAGGAAAGAAGAAACGTGTGGGACCTATTTACTGACTGCCCTTTCTACACGGACGCTGTGCAAATTCTGCTAATTGCTTTACGACCTGCAGAGGTGCAGGGGAGCGTGCCGGACCACAACAATAAAGCAATAAATCTATCCTAACATGCGCTTCCTGCCTTACACCAATCGCAAGCACAGCCTTGGTCAGCTGATCCATCGACTGCGGGCGGGGTGCGCGGGAAAGCTCGTCCTTCACCGTTGGGGACAACCCCTCCTCGAACAACATTTGAATGGGTTCAGAGTCCAGTTCACACCCGAGCCGGTGAACTAACATGGCAAAGCGTGACCAGTAGTCTCTAACTGACTGGTGCCCCTGTTTACAGTTCATCAGTTCCCGCCGAGTCACACTTTGCTGCACATCACTGGAGTACATTGCGTCCATCCCCTGAAAAAATTTCCTCAGGTCCTTCAAGGCGGCATTCTGCATTGCCATTAGGGGCCTGATCCATTCCCTGGCCCCATCCTGCAGATGCCCAACAATATAAGCCACCCATTCCCCGTCGTCTGCAAAATCATTCTGCTGCAGTTCCAAAGCGTACTCTATTTCCGTCCGGAACGCACTATAGTCCTGAGGCTTCCCTCCAAACTTGTGTACCAGTCGTGGTACCTTCCTTGCTATGGGGGTGGGTCTGACCTGTGCATCTTGAGTCCGCCTTTCGTCCAGCCGCGCCGTTAGAAGAGCCACATGCTGCTCCAAATCTCGGTTCCTCTCCACCAGATTTTGCACTCCTGCTGCTCCCTCCGTGGCGCCAGCTTCCCCGGCTTTGCTCTTGATGCTGCCTGCCGCTGTGCACAAGCAATGTCAGGGACTGACGGATTGCTATAATGGTATGGGGTTGCTCGTGCGTAAGTTGCCGCCTCTCCTGGCTATGTTGCCTTGTTAAACCTTTCTGTCTGGACAGCCCTTCAATTCGTGGCTGCCTCAGTCGCTAGCAGAATCCGTCAGTGGGTGTTTCTTAAACCTTTTCCAACATAAAAGTTGTTTGACACCCAGTCTCCTCCTACTTTCTCTGCGCGGAAGTCTTCTGCGCAGGGAGGGCGTGGGTAGCAGAGGACCAGTGCTCTCCCCGCTGGTGTCCGGTGAAGAGTCTGGGAGCCCTCTCGCCGATTCTCCCATCTGCCCCTCCTTATTCCTGGTGTTGCACTGAATAGCTTCCCCATCTGCTGAGCTGCCTCTCTCCCTGCTGGGCCCTTCTCCAGCATCATTGGAGAGCCTTCCCTCCACCTCTAGCTCTGATGTCAGTTCCCTGACAGGTCCAAAACTTGCTTTTGCACTATATAATTTTAGTAAACTTTTTCAAAACTTATTCAGGTTTTCGTCTCTCTCATTCTTGCACAGATTCTATCTGCACATATCGGCAATAGAATTGCTTCCTTTGGGACAGCTTTGATTAAACTCTGACTTAAAGATCCATATTTTAAATCAGAAATCCTTTACTGACTTGCATGATCAAGGTATTAATATTTTGACCAAAATTATTAACTCCCAAGCAGCTTAAACAGCACTTCTGCCAAGACCAAATGTGCTCTGGTGAAGTGATTCAATCACTATAGCAATGGATTTGAAAATCCTTGTGGGCTGGGAGTGCAGGAAGGTTAGCTCAAAGTAAACCTTGAGCCCCAATTTCAGCTGACATCTGATCACTGACACACCTTACAGTGGCATCTTATGGAGTCCGAGGTAGGCAAATCAAGCCAAGGAAAGAGATAATGGAGCCAGTTTTGCTGGGGGAGCCAAGCCTTTTCATTTCAAAATGCTGTGCTGATATGATCTATGATCACCAAGCATGGTGAATGGGGCTTTCTGTTCCAACACAGCAGGTCTGTATTTTTCCTTTAAACTGGTTTTTATTTATCTGCTCTTTTCAGCTTCTGTAAATACCAACACTGCATAAAAACTGGAAGCTTTAAGAGAACAAAGTGTAACTCTGGTTCCTCGAGTGATGTCAGTGCAGACATAATTATCATCTTTAACTGAGATAGAATTTTAGATTAAAAGATTTAAGGAAAGGTATTCAAAGCATCCTGCCTGTGCATTTCAAAGTAGCATGGTTAGCCTTGAGAAAGACAGAAATTTTGCACCAGGCCCACTTTGAGTCCCACCTTCCAGTGGTGTGTAATCCCTGGAAGAGTGAATAATGTGACACACACACACCTGCAAAAATAGATTAGCTTCCTCTGCTTTGCCCCTTTCTTCTCTGATTCTGATGTGGTATCTATGCTCTGTTATTTAGAAATAACCAAATATTGCCACAGTTTTTCAAGGGATAATATGTTGAAGAGGCACCCATGGATAATTTTAATGCGATTCCACATGGTTCATTTCGGGCTTCCTCTGTGTGGGACTGAACAGCCTTGCAGTGCGTGGCCCAAAACTGACCTGCAGATGGGGCGGAATTGCATCCACGTCTTGGATCCCATGGAGACCCACAGGAGAAAGCTGTCCCCTGGGCCCTTAAAAGGTGGGGAGGCTTTATAAGGCTTCACCCTTCAGAGTTTGGGGGCATTTTGCTGTGCGAGCTTCTCTCCTGTCCACCCTCAGATTAGAGCCTTCACTGGGCAATCTGGCTGAGAGGGCCAGAAAGAAATCTTTTCTCTCAGCCTGATTGGCCCTTGCTTGGGAGTTTTCACCCTTCCCCTCAGTGAAACTTATGGCTTTCCTCTGTTAGGCAAAATAACATTTTGTACATTCAAGGGTGGAAATGGCACTGGGCATGATCAACACAGAAAGGAGGAGCTCACAAGGGACTTGAAGGGTCTCTGCCTGGCTGGAATCCTCATCTGGGGCGCCAATGAGATCTTGCAAGCTTGGCCTGCACCATGGCAAGGTTCAACCCTGGCCAACTTCCACAGAAGGGATTTGGTGTGGTCCTACCCCAGCAGATCCCAGAATATAATTATAAATGAATCTGAAATCAAATAATGAATATTTTAATGAGTATAATAAATGAATTTTTCACAATCTGCAAAATAATTGTTAATAGTCTTTCGGATCTCTTAGTCATCACTTTCATCGCTGTCACTACTGTATGCGTCCTCTTCTTCACTTTCTAAGCCTTCTTAGAATCATAGAATCATAGAGTTGGAAGAGACCACAAGGGCCATCGAGTCCAACCCCCTGCCAAGCAGGAAACACCATCAGAGCACTCCTGACATATGGTTGTCAAGCCTCTGCTTAAAGACCTCCAAAGAAGGAGACTCCACCACACTCCTTGGCAGCAAATTCCACTGTCGAACAGCTCTTACTGTCAGGAAGTTCTTACTAATGTTTAGGTGGAATCTTCTTTCTTGTAGTTTGGATCCATTGCTCCGTGTCCGCTGCTCTGGAGCAGCAGAAAACAACCTTTCTCCCTCCTCTATGTGACATCCTTTTATATATTTGAACATGGCTATCATATCACCCCTTAACCTCCTCTTCTCCAGGCTAAACATGCCCAGCTCCCTTAGCCGTTCCTCATAAGGCATCGTTTCCAGGCCTTTGACCATTTTGGTTGCCCTCCTCTGGACCCGTTCCAGTTTGTCAGTGTCCTTCTTGAACTGTGGTGCCCAGAACTGGACCCAGTACTCCAGGTGAGGTCTGACCAGAGCAGAATACAGTGGCACTATTACTTCCCTTGATCTAGATGCTATACTCCTATTGATGCAGCCCAGAATTGCATTGGCTTTTTTAGCTGCCGCGTCACACTGTTGGCTCATGTCAAGTTTGTGGTCAACCAAGACTCCTAGATCCTTTTCACATGTACTGCTCTCAAGCCAGGTGTCACCCATCTTGTATTTGTGCCTCTCAATTTTTTTGCCCAAGTGCAATACTTTACATTTCTCCCTGTTCAAATTCATCTTGTTTGTTTTGGCCCAGTTCTCTAATCTGTCAAGGTCGTTTTGAAGTGTGATCCTGTCCTCTGGGGTGTTAGCCACCCCTCCCAGTTTGGTGTCATCTGCAAATTTGATCAGGATGCCCTTGAGTCCATCATCCAAGTCGTTGATAAAGATGTTGAATAAGACCGGGCCCAAGACAGAACCCTGTGGCACCCCACTAGTCACTCTTCTCCAGGATGAAGAGGAACCATTGATGAGCACCCTTTGGGTTCGGTCAGTCAGCCAGTTACAAATCCACTGAGTGGTAGCATAGTCAAGACTGCATTTTACCAGCTTCTTTACAAGAATATCATGGGGCACCTTGTCAAATGCCTTGCTGAAATCAAGGTAGGCTACATCCACTGCATTCCCTTCATCTACCAGGCTTGTAATTCTGTCAAAAAACGAGATCAGGTTAGTCTGACATGACTTATTTTTCAGAAATCCATGCTGACTATTGGTGATCACAGCATTCCTTTCTAGGTGCTCACAGACTGTTTGCTTAATGATCTGCTCCAGAATCTTCCCTGGTATTGATGTCAGACTGACTGGGCGGTAATTATTTGGGTCCTCTCTTTTCCCCTTTTTGAAAATAGGGACAACATTTGCCCTCCTCCAGTCTGCCGGGACTTCGCCTGTTCTCCAGGAATTCTCAAAGATGACTGCCAGTGGTTCTGAGATCACATCTGCCAGTTCTTTTAATACTCTTGGATGCAGTTCATCTGGCCCTGGAGATTTGAATACATCTAAACTAGCCAAGTATTCTTGTACTATCTCCTTAGTTATTCTGGGCTGTGTTTCCTCTGCTGAATCATTTGCTCCAAATTCTTCAGGTCGGTCATTGTTTTCTTTATTGGAGAAGACTGAGGCAAAGAAGGCATTGAGGAGTTCAGCCCTTTCTGTGTCCCCTGTTTGCATTTCACCATCTTCTCCTCTGAGTGACCCCACTGTTTCTTTGTTCTTCCTTTTGCTACGAACATACCCCTAAAAGCCTTTTTTGTTGCTTTTAACCTCTCTAGCAAGCCTGAGTTCATTCTGTGCTTTAGCTTTTCTGACTTTGTGTCTACACGTGCTGGCTATTTGTTTGAATTCCTCTTTGGTGGTTTCCCCCCTTTTCCATTTTTTGTACACATCCTTTTTTAATCTTAACTCAGTTAAAAGTTCTTTAGATAGCCACCCTGGCTTCTTTAGGCACCTTCCATGTTTCCGTCTCATTGGTATTGCCTGAAGTTGTGCTTTTACTATCTCCCTCTTAACAAACTCCCAGCCATCATGAACTCCCTTTCCTTTTAGTATTACTGTCCATGGGATCTCACCCAGCACTTCCCTAAGTTTTATGAAGTCGGCTTTCTTAAAGTCAAGAAATTGAGTCCTAGTATGCTTGGCTGCTCCTTTCCGCTGTATAGTAAACTTCAGAAGAGCATGATCACTTGCGCCTAATGATCCTTCCACTTCTACCCCACTAACCAGGTCATCAACATTGGTTAGGACCAGATCTAAAATGGCTGTTCCTCTTGTTGCTTCTCCCACTTTCTGGACAATGAAGTTGTCTGCAAGGCCAGTGAGGAATCTGTTTGACCTTATGCTCTTGACTGAGTTTGACATCCAACAAATATCCGGGTAATTGAGGTCCCCCATTACTACTATCTCCCTTCCTTTTGCATGCTTGGCCATCTGTTCCAGGAAGGCATCATCTATGTCCTCCGTTTGGCTTGGGGATCTATAGTAAACTCCCACAATGAGGTCACTGTTATTCTTCTCTCCCTTAATTTTGACCCAAATGCTCTCACTTTGGCTTTGAGGTTCTAAATCTTGGATCTCTTCACAGGTATACACATCCCTGACATATAACACCACTCCTCCTCCTTTCTTCTCTGGTCTGTTTCTCTGAAATAGATTGTATCCCTCCATTATTACATTCCAATCGTGGGACTTATCCCACCAGGTTTCAGTGATGCCTATTATGTCATATTTAGTTTGCTGTACCAAGAGCTCAAGCTCATCTTGTTTATTTCCCATGCTTTGCGCATTAATGTACAGATATTGAAGTCCATTAATCATTCCCCCGTGTCTCTTATTTAAGGATTTTTTCCTCCCACCACTAGGTCTGTGTGCTGTTTGCTCCATTTGGTCTATGACATTTGGATGATCATCATCAATTGATAGACTCCTACCTTCAGGAGCACTGTCTCCCTCCCCCACATTTGTATATTTGTCTACCTTCAGGAGCACTGTCTCCCTCCCCCTGTTTGTCTATGTTCGTGTGCAGGTAATTTTCCAACTGAGAACACAAAGTAGACACCCTGGCTCATGAAAGCTTATGCTATGATAAATTTGTTAGTCTTTGAAATGTGGATCAGACTCTGCCATTTTTGCTATGACAGACTGACATAGCAACCCTCCTGATCTTCACAAACTGTGTTTCAAGGAACGCCATGGTTCCTCAATAACATATTAGGCATTCCTCAGTGAGGGGGATCCATTTGGTGAGCTAATTATGGGGGATCTGATGAAAGGATGTGATTCTAGTAGGCTTGCCAGACCCCCAGAGCAACCTGAAAATCCCAGGTTTGTCTTGTGCCCCAGGTGGCACTGGAATTCCCAGGTGGGTGACAGTGCCTTTACAAAAGTTAAGGAGACTTTTGTAGAGTCTCTGGTCTCAGCTATACAGCTGCAAATAAAATGTTTTAAGTGTGTTGAAAAGTGCAATATACAAATGTGACACTAGATTTGCGATTGTGAGCTATGGCAAATTCAATATATATTTTTTCAAAATGTTTTTGTTTTGTTTTTAAGCATTTTCATAGCATTTTTTGTGTGTAGATTCCACCACCGGATGGTCTATCCTCCTTCCTTCCCTCCTTCCTCTCTCAATTAACCTCCATCTCTGAATATTGTTGCATAGACTCTCCAGAGGGGCTTATACAGTGGTACCTCAGGTTACAGAAGCTTCAGGTTACAGACTCCGCTAACCCAGAAATAGTACCTCGGGTTAAGTCAGAACTTTGCCCCAGAATGAGAACAGAAGTCGCGTGGCAGCAGCGGGAGGCCCCATTATCTAAAGTGGTACCTCAGGTTAAGAACAGTTTCAGGTTAAGAACAGACCTCCAGAACGAATTAAGTTCTTAACCCGAGGTACCACTGTATTTGTGTATCTGGTTCTTCCTGCCCAAGTGCAGAACCTGACATTTGTCCCTATTGAAATTCATTTGGCCCAGGTCTCCAATCTCTTAAGGTCATTTTGAATCCTGATTCTGACTTCTGCAACATTAGCTATTCCTCTCAGTTTGGTGTCATCTGCAAATTTTATGAGCATCCCAATTCCTCTATCCAACTCACTTATAAACAATGGGCCCAGGGCAGAACCCCACGGCACCCCATTTGTTATTCCCCCCCCCCCCCAGGATGAATAGGAACTGTTAGTGAGCAGTCTTTGGGTTCCTTCAGTCAACCAGCTACAAATTTGCATAACAGTTACCTTGTCCAACCCACATTTTACCAGCTTCTCTGTAAAAACGTCAAGTGGGTTGTTTGTCAAAAGCCTTACTGAAGTCAAGATACATTATGTCCACAGCATTCCCTTGATCCAACAAGCTTGTAACTCTATCAAAGGACGAAATGAGATTTGTCTGGCATGATTTGTTTTTTGAGAAACCCATGCTGCGTCTTAGTAATCACAGCATCCTTTTCTAACTGCTCACAGACTAATGGTTGAATTCTCTGTTCTAGGACCTTCCAGGTTTTGGCATCAAGCTCACTTTTTTATAGTTATAGTCTTGCTTTTCTTTCTCTTTTTGAAGGTTGGGTGTGGATTATGTATGAAAGCAAGTACTCGCTCTCCAATGATTCTAGAAAAAAATGTTGTGTTTATGCAGCCAGAGCCAGCTGGGATAGCGCATGAGATTCTTAATCTCAGGGTCATGAGTCTGAGTCCCATGTTGGGCAGAAGATTCCTACATTGCAAGGGGTTTACCCTGGTGTGGTTAAATTTCATTATATATGCTAATATTCCAGAAAATGAACAATCACTCTTTCCAGCATTTGTCTTAATTTCATTGATCTAAATTTAAATTTAAGCATAAATTGTTATCTTCACTTTGGGCCTCCCTTCCACATTCACCAATATACCTTTATATGGTTTCATTGGTAACATAAGAGGAAAAATGACTATTACTCATACTCAATGAGTACAGCCACAAGGGCTCCTGATTTGGCATCTAGCTACGCCATCACTAGACGGGGCAGGAGAGTGCTAGAGTCCTGTCTGGTCAATTTGCATCAAAACAATTCCAATCTGTTACCTCCGAGGATGTGGACAGGCTGCTTGGTGAATGAAACCAACCACCTGTCTCCTTGATCCTTGCCCATCCTGGCTAATAAAAGCAAGCTGGGAAGGGCTGGGTGATGGGCTCTGTGAGGTGGTGAATGCTTCCCTCTGTGAGGGAGTCTTCCCAGACCCGCTGAAAGAAGCGGTCATTAAACTGTTTCTAAAAAAAAATATCTGGACCCTGCCAATATGGCCAACTATCGCCCAGTCTCAAATCTTCCATTCTTTTCTTTCTTTCTTAGCCTTATCTTCTTCTTTATTTATTTTTTACCTGGAGGTAGGCTGTATGAATTGTGTATTGCTTTGTAATGATTTGTTGGGTCTCTGGACCGTAATAAAGATTGATTGATGATGATTTTTTATCGCAATTTAAAAATTTATAGATCTTACAGCGCCCTTTTTCTTTACAATTTACATACATAAGCTATTTTTCTTTCTATACATACTCACATCCATCTATTACTCTATAATGCTTAACTTCCCTCTACCTCTTAACAGCTCCATCTTCTCTCTTTATTTCCTTTTCTTTGTACTGTGTTCCAGTACCTTCAACCTTTTCTTCGTATACGATATCTCCTCCAGTTGCTTTTTATTTTGTGAAATTTACTTTAGGCACACCCAAGTTTGGATTTGGGAACCATGTTTACTCATGTAATTTTAAAAACAATCCCATTCATTTTTCACCCTTGAGCTCGGGTGGTTTTTTATTGCTTCTGTCATTTTGGCTAATTCAGCATATTCACATAATTTCTTTTGCCACTCTACCTTAGTTGGGATCTGATCTCCTTTGCAATACTTGACAATTAATACTGTAGTCACAGTTGTTGCATAAAGAAATACACTTTTGTGTATTTGCCCATCATTATGTCAAATCTTCCATTCTTGGGCAAGATGATTGAGCGGGTGGTTGCTAAACAACTCCAAGCACACCTCGAGGATGTGGACCATTTGGATCCCTTTCAGTCAGGATTCAGGACTCATCATGGGACTGCCGGTCATGCTCGTCGATGATCTCTGGCAAGCTAGGGACAAAGGTGGAAGCTGTTTCCTAGTTCTGCTGTTTCTCTCAGCGGCTTTTGATACCATCGACCATAACATCCATCTAGAGCGGTTGGGAGCTGGGGGCACTGTTATACAGTGGTTTCGCTCCTTCCTCCTGGGCCATGTCCAGAAAGTGGGGGGGGGGATGAGTGTTCAGACCCCTGCCTGGACTTTCACTTGTGGGGTGCCTCAGGGTTCTGTCCTCTCCCCCATGCTTTTTAACATCTATATGAAGCTGCTGAGAGAGATCATGGGGGGGGGGGTTGGCCTGGGCTTTCATCAGTATGTGGATGACACCCAGTTCTACATCTCTTTTAAATCAGAACCAGTGAAGGCGATGAAGGTCCTGTGTGAGTGCTTGGAGGCGGTTGGAGGATGAATGGTGGCTAACAGATTGAGGTTGAATCCTGACAGGACAGAAGTACTGTTTGGGGGGGGGGGCAGGAGGCAGGTGGGTGTGGGAGGCTCCCTGGTCCTGAATGGGGTAACTGTGCCCCTGAAGGACCAGGTGTGCAGCATGGGAGTCATTCTGGACTCACAGCTGTCCATGGAGGCACAAGCCAATTCTGTATCCAGGGCAGCTGTTTATCAGCTCCATCTGGTACACAGGCTGAGACCCTACCTGCCCGCAAACTGTTTCACCAGAGTGGTACATGCTCTGGTTATCTCCCACTTGGACTACTGCAACGCGCTCTACGTGGGGCTACCTTTGAAGGTGACTCAGAAACTGCAACTAATCCAGAATGCAGCAGCTAGACTGGTGACTGGGAGTGGCCACCAAAACCATATAACACTGGTTCTAAAGGATTTACATTGGTTCCCAGTACGTTTCCAAGCACAATTCAAAGTGTTGGTGTTGACCTTTAACGGCCTTGGCCCAGTATACGTGAAGGAGCATCTCCACCCCATCATTCAGCCTGGACACTGAGGTCCAGCACTGAGGGCCTTCTGTCTGTTCCCTCATTGCAAGAAGTGAGGTTACAGGGAACCAGGCAGAGGGCCTTCTCAGTAGTGGCCCCCACCCTGTGGAGTGCCCTCCCATCAGATGTCAAGGAAGGAAACAACTATTTGACTTTTAGAAGACATCTGAAGGCAGCCCTGTTTTTAAGGAAGTTTTTAATGATTGAAGTTTTACTCTGTTTTTAGTGTTCTGTTTGGAGCTGCCCAGAGTGGCTGGGGAAACCCAGTTAGATGGGTGGGGTATAAATAATAAAATGTTGTTGTTGTTGTTTTTCTTGTTGTTGATGATGATGTTATCTGCTAACCCTGCTCTATCCTGTTTTCCCCTTATTTTTGTTTTTGCTTAAACCCATTCACCAACCAAGGCCACTGACCACTAATAATGAATTATATGTTGTATATATTTATGGTGCAAATTTATGGTGCTATTTTTGTGATATACAAATGACATGAGAGTAATTGGTCTATTTCTTTGTATCATTTATTATTCCTATCATCCTTGTTTATACGATAAAAAGTTATTCAAAGAAAGAAAGAAAAGGTAGTCTTACACACTGACTATTAATGAAATACAAGAAAGCACAACGAGGATGAATCTAGCTGTAAATTCTTCCTGGACCTCCTAGGAACACTTTGCATTGCTTCTTAAGTGGAAGTCTGAAGAACATTCACGGAGGAGCTATGGCTTAGAATTCTGAAAGAGAAATTATGGGAGTGTTGAAGGGCTGTTAATCTCTCCTGTCGTGATTGCCACATGCTGGCCTCCTATAAATAAAGATGATGCTAAGCATCTGCAGAATTTTCCCACCATTTCTAAAACAAGGAACAAGCCTACCCCTAGAATTATTCATGTGCAGTTCACAAGATAATGAAGTTGTTAGACTGTGACTTACAGGGTGACTTGTTAGATGGAGAACATTAGTATAAACTCCATGGGTTGGAAATTGAGTGAGTGAGCACATGGTGAGTAATGAGGATGATAAATGAGTGACTAGACAATAACCTACTTGAAAGCAGCTTGAATGCTTTCCCAAGAACAATTTTAACCATAATATCTAAGGCAAAACAATACAAGATTGGGGGAGGGGGGACCATGATAAGATTCATTACAGTTTGTATGAGTTTAATTCAGCTATAAGTTTGATCTGTACGTCTGATTCCAGTAGAAAGATTTGGGGAGCCTTCAGCTGCCCACCTACAGCCCTGCAGGAGTCACTTCCCGTATCGGGGGTGGGGGTCTGTGTGAATTAAAGAAGACTATGGATGTGGCAAACTTGTGGGTACAGTTGTTGTAGTGGTTGGCATCCATCAGTCTCAAGAGACAATGGAGTGTGCTTCTGGAGGTGAAGCTAAGCTGCTGTATTCCTTGTTTTAAGACCTTCTCCATGCTAGCTGCAATCCACTAGCCATGAGGCAATCCCCTTCTGTACAGAGGCCCCCGGTAAATAGCAAGTGATATGATGCCAAGCAACTATTGGCAAGTTTCCTGCATTTATAGTTTTATGGGCCACAGAATACAGATACAAGACAGGAAGGCAAGAAATCCAAAATTGTGCAAAACAGCAAAGCAATGCATTTCAAACCAAAACCAAAACAACTCTCTTTCAGGAGGCAAATGAACACTAGCATGAAATCTGTTTTGGTCTTTTGATATCTGTTTCCCTGAAGAATTTCTTTGGCTTAAAACACATAACAACTTTTCACGAAATCGTTTTTCACATCTTATTTCAGTTACCTTTTTTTTTGTTGAGAGAGAGAGTATTTAGCATTGTGAAACTGGCATTGTGAAAGACTCATTATCATGGCTGCTAAGTGAGAACAGAAATAACAAAGACAAAGCATACCCTGTTTTTGAGGGCACAGTGTCTTTATGAAATATACAAGTTGTCCAGAAACATACAGATTCAATTCTTTACTTTTGTTTTCAACTTGCCATAACAGATTTAGATCCTTATGATATTTCAAAAATGTAGAATAGCTTGGAGACAAATCTATCCATTTTGCTCTCCTACCACATCTGTTTTTGAATATCTGATCAAAAATCAAAATGTGGCTCAGTGTGCCTATTCCTGTATCTGAGCTAAACAACTCATAATACAGCAGCACTTGAAAGTGTCAAATGTTATATGACATCACTAGCAAATGGGAAGGCTCTTTAAAAGAAGTCTTAAGGGCTAGTTATCTGCCACCCCAATACTTTCACACTTGTTAGATTGGTTTATTCATCCTGCAGTAAACCCAGTATTAGAAGCGAAGACCTTTCTACTTGACAGTTAATTCCACTGGGGGGGGGGGATCAATGAGAAATGTGCATCATCACTGAAGGTTGCTAGGTTGCATCCAAGACAGAGAAACTAAATAGCTCTTTAGACTCAAGGTGCTGATCTTGAAAATTACCAGCAGCTTCTCCCTGCAGCTTGCTTGTGTTCACAAACCACACTCAAGGACCAGCATCCAGAGCCATTGTTAAGTGGCATATCTGCCACACAGTGGAAACACAACATTGATTTTTTTAAAAAAAGGAAAAATCAATTCTTGGTTTTACAAGATCAAAAGCTGCAGATAGCAAAAGAGAACCTAGACTTAATTATATAATGATAATCATTATGCTGAATGGATTCCCCAAAGGGTTGCACGGCAAAGAAAAAAACACTGTATTGATTTACTAGTAATAAACCCTGCCTGCTCCAGTTCCTACTAAGATGCTTGGATCAGAAGATAGAACAGCACTGATTAGAAGCAGCCCCCCCTTCTTATCTGTAAATAAGGCACACAAGTCCATTTCTCAGTACTTTGCAACTGTCAAAATACAGTAAACACAAAAAGAGTCCCGATGTGATTGCAGCAGCCTGCTGGACCTGCTAACGTACGGCTGCCAAAATGCTAACACCTTGATGAAGCCATAATCCAGAACATCAGGGGAGAGTCTGTATCAAAGGCTATCTGCTCTCTTCCGAGGATGCTGCTGACATCCTCAGTGGGCTCCCCTTGAACTTGGCTGGAAGCAGGAGGGGTGGGCAGAGAAGCAAATCCCACAGCTGCAGCTGCCACTCTGCTCTGCTGCCTTGGCCCAACTGGCTTTTTCCTTTTAAAGCAAAAGGAAGAGCAATTCCACTTTCTGCAATGCTTCCTGTGCTTCTGGTGATTTGCAGCATACACACAGTTCAGGCAACAATGATATTTTCATTAAGGCGGTTTCACAAAGGAGAGAAATGATGGCTGGCGATATTCCTGTTTGGATAGAAATGATGTAGCCACTTTTATTTTGGGAGCAGTAAACAGTAAATACAACCTCAGTGAGTCCAGCAACAAAAATCCTGCCAACTTGGCAGTAAAGCTCAATGAACATATACTGTATAGACAAAGCACAGTTTGAAAACTTTAAAGCAGAAGCAGGTTCCAGTTTTTGTTACACCACATTAAACTGAAACCCCTCTTACTCAATGGACCTGAAGTTCAAGCAAGGGTCAGTGAGACCAGTATCTGGCTTGGATGTTTATTCCAGATTTGTGGTATCGATAAGAGATGAGCAAATGTCTCAGTTTCATTTCATATCATTGTTTCTGCCTGTGGTCTGCTCTCTGTATCTCAAACTTGGAAATGTTCTAAAATTAATTTGGAGATTCATATAAAGACATTTGCTGCTGTTTCCAGCTGGTCTACCCCACCCCTCATAAATTATCAATGTGCACCAGTGCACACACGCATTGATTAAATCACATTGCAGGAAAGAATCAGGAGATGACCACATTATTGCATAAATATTCATTTCCCATTGTGATTTAACCAACATGAATATGTGCTGCTGCACACGGCAACCTGTAAGGGAAAAAGGCACAGACGAAAAAATGCAATAAAATGGCTCAAAAACCTAAACGAGGTCTGGCAGTCATCTTGGTACAAAGGCAAAGAGAGATAGAAGGAAGGGAAACAAGTGAACGAAAGATAAGATAATGAAATGGTTTTGTTTTTGTTTTATTAGTTTTATGTGTTAGTGTTTTGTAGTGTTTTTGTATTGTATTGCATTGTTGTTGTTTTTTTGTTTTTTTGTAGTGTTGTGTTTAAATTGTTGGAAAATTAATAAATATTATATATATATATATATAAAAAGAGAGATAGAAGGAAGGAAGGAAGGAAGGAAGGGGTTGAGAGAGAGAGAGAAGGAAGGGGAGAGAGAAAGAAAGAAGGGAGAGAGAGAGAACAAAAAGGAAGGGAGAGGTAGAGAGAAAGAAGGAAGGGAAAGCGAGAGAAAAAGAGAGAGAAAAGTAAGGGAGATAGATAGATAGATAGATAGATAGAGAGAGAGAGAGAGAGATGGAAGAGAGAGAGAGGGAGAGGTGGAAGCGAGAGTAAGAGAGAGAAAAGGAAGGAAGACAAGATCAGGTACAGTCATACCTCGGGTTGAAGTAGCTTCAGGTTAAGTATTTTCGGGTTGTGCTCTGCGGCGACCCAGATGTAACGGAGCGTGTTACTTCCGGTTTTCACCGCTTGCGCATGCGCAGATGCTCAAAATGACATCACGTGCATACATGGAAGTGGCAAAATGCGACTCGTGGATGTGTTTACTTCAGGATGTGAACAGGGTTCCAGAACGGATCCCGTTCGTATCCAGAGGTACCACTGAAGTTTGGAATCAGTTTCCATAGGGGAATTTCATAAGCATCCTAAATTTCACAAACAGTACCTTCCGTGCATAAGATTATCCAGAAAAGGCTTTCTTGTTTCACTTTATGTCTGTTTGTAAACCAAAATAGGTTGTAACCCAAGGCGGGCTTTCGCCAATGGGGCCTACCAAAAATATTTGTTCGTAATCAAAAAAGAAAAAGAAAAAAAAGGCTGTAATCCAAAAAAAGTTCACAAACCAGGACACACACTTCTGTGTTTGACATGTTTGTAATCCAAAACGTATGCAAACCAGACTGTTTGCAAACCAATGTACCAGTGTAATGTATTTTTGTGGTTTTTTATATTGTAAACTGCCCTTTGATCCCCGGAAGGATAGTATAGACATTTAATCCTGCTGCTTTCTCCACAACCCCATCCATACCTCCAGATTCTGTGAATGCTTAACATGTGGAGATGAAGGAGGATTATACCTGTTGGCTTCCAAATTTAGATTGGCTCTGTAGCTGGGGATCCTTTACTTGTACATGCAAATTTATCTCTGCTTGATCAGGCAGGCAGCTTTCTTCCAGGGAGAATTGCATTAAGAGAGAGAGAGAGAGAAAGAGAGAGCGCGCGCGCACACACACACACACACACACACAGGGGCAGGAACTGTGTCTGATGCTGGTTGCTGTACATCAGGTTGGTTGCATGTTGCTTGTACATCCACATATGGGACAAAAGCTACAGAGCCTTTGAGAAAGGGGACAGAATGTTAGAACCTGCCCTTTATAGGTAGGTTGGTAGGTAGGAGAGTGATCTCCACTTTTACGTTCATGGTGTAAGTGATGAGACAGTCATGAGTCTCTGAAGAGCTATGAGGAAGCCATGCTGTTGGAGATGCAACATGGCTGGGCAGATGGCTCCAGGACCAGGCAGCTTGAGCCGCCCATTACTCATCAAATGACTTTGTGGATGACTCTGCTGCATTGGAAGCCTTCTGCTCGCAGATGAGTTTACAGAGTTTATAGAGCTTATTCACAAACAATGCCTGGAAATTTGGTTGGCCTCAAAACAACATTTGGCAAAGTAATAATAATAAAAAATCCTGTGCTATCATGATTCCCTCCCTCTGTAGTTACCAGAAGACCCTGGGGCCAGCAAGCTTATGCTGTGAATGTGGATTATTCTCTCTTCTCCACGATTTCTTACTATATAATGAGCACACTGGAGTGTTGCCATCCGATTCCTCTTTTCCCGCCTCTCATCAAGCAGGGCATTCTGTCAGTTGGTGGCAGGGAAGGGCAAGCAAAACTGCTGTGGTTGGGAATGGGATGGTTTTTCTTTTCTTTTCTGGCTCTTCCGTGCATGTTTCCCTGGAGGCGGGTGAGGTGAGGTGACCTCCTACTTCTCTCACCCTCTGCTGCTTTTCCCGGCCGACTCTGACACCTCCCAGGGCAAGGCCTAGCCTGAGTGGTGGTGGAAGAGAAGACCAAGATGATGTTGAAGCCCAGGAGGCGGTGGCAACCCTGTTCATCTCTTTCCTGCCTTCCCAGCCTTCCCATCTCTCCAAGTAAGAGCACTCTGTTAACATAAAGCCCCCTGTCCCCCCAAAACTGTATTTCTGTCTTGTCAGGATTCAACCTCAATCCATTAGCCGCCATCCATCCTCCAACCGCCTGCAGGCACTCATACAGGACCTTCATCACCTTCACTGGTTCTGATTTGAAAGAGAGGTAGAGCTGGGTATCACCTGCGTATTGATGGACACCCAGTCCAAACCCCCTGATGATCTCTCCCAGCGGCTTCATATAGATGTTAAAAAGCATGGGGGAGAGGACGGAACCCTGAGGCACCCCACAAGTGAGAGTCCAGGGGTCTGAACACTCATCCCCCCCCACCACTTTCTGAACACGGCCCAGGAGGAAGGAGCGAAACCACTGTATAACAGTGCCCCCAGCTCCCAGTCCCTCTAGACGGTCCAGAAGGATGTTATGGTCAATTGTATCAAAGGCCGCTGAGAGATCCAGCAGAACTAGGAAACAGCTGGAAAGAATGTTTTAAAAAACAGTGCCCTCAGATTAAAACCTGGACATGCTTTGATTAATTTTCGCAATTACAATATGGATTATAAGTATTCAGATAACAGAAGAAATGATGAAATGATTAAAGAAGCAGTTTAACAAATAGATAAGACGGACCTGCTTTGAGGAAGATGGAAGTCTATTGGGAATTAAGAATTGGGAATTAAGAACATGGTGGCATAAGTTCTTTTGTAATTTAGGGATTTATGGATGGATGGGTGTTTTTTCTGATGTTATTATTTTGTTATTTTTGTTAATTTCCAATGTGCGTTTGTTAGGTAAGAAAACTAATAAAAAGCATATAATAAAAAAAAGAAGAAAATCCTCATCATTATATATTTGGCTTCCGTCCTCTTAGGAGACAAGGGGACGTGACCACACTGAGCAATTAGAACTCTGTGCTCCTTAACCCTTTCATATGCTAACTAGCATTGTTTAGTTTCACTGCAAATCTCCCACAAAATGGGGTATACCAAGGACACAAAATGCCGGTGGGTCTTATGGGCATGTGGAAGCTTTGAGTGGGGGGAGTGTCCCATATTGGGAAATAGTGGGAGGGAGTAGACCAATGAAGGAATCAGCCAGGGGACGGAGAGCCTTTGCAGACAGAAAAGTCTCCTTGATTTGGAAAGCGATGAAAACGTTGACTTGGGGCAGAGGTGGCAGTGTTGATGGGGGTGGTGTTGTGAAGAGAACTATGCTGTTCTTTCTGCACCTGCTTCATGACTGTTGAGCCTTAGAAAGGATGAACAGATCCATCAAGCAGCCAGGAATGAGGTAGCAATTTTCAATGAGTGTGCTGGTCCCGGCCGGGGGGAGGTTACCGTGAGGCGAGGTCAGAGTCCGGTCCTGGGTCAAGGGTCTGGAGACTGTCCAGCAAGGGCGAAGCAGGGTCCAAAGCAAGAAGCCGGGCATGGTCGGGAACTCTGGAAGAACAGGTCTGGGTGCTGGCAGAAACAGGTTTCCAACAATGTTGCTCCCGCAACCTGGGACTGGGCTGACTGGCCTTTATTTCCTGAGGCCAGGGGCAGTCCTGGCCCCCAGGTGACCCGCCTCTCCTGGCCTTAAGGCGAGCACTCCTCCTCAGAGAACTTAGTTCCCTCTGCCTCTCTGCCCTGAGCCTCTGCAGCTCAGGAGAGGATGGAGGGTTATTGGACCCAGGGGCAGCTTCACCTTCCCCTGACAAGGCTGGGAGAGGCGTACCTGCAGGCAATGGGCCCTCAATCACCTCCGGAGCCAGAGTGGATACATCTGGTGTCTGCTCCTGAGGATCCGGCATAGGTGCAGGCCCTTCAGATTCAAGGCCCTGCCCCAGCTCAGCCGGCCCTGGAGGTGGGGACTCCTGTGCAGGCTGGGACTCCTCAGGTTCAGATTCTGAATCAGATTCCCAGGCCATCACAATGAGCTTCAGCCATTGGGCAGGTTCCATAAGCATTAGACAAAGGTCACAGAAACAGGTGCTTGGACAGTGTGAACAATAACTAAGATATATTTCTTAGACTGGAATAGCAGTGCCTCAGTTATGTACTGGCATGCAAAGTGAATGAGAGAGAATGAGAGCTGATAAACAGCTGCCCTGGACACAGAATTGGCTTCTGCCTCCATGGACAGCTGTGAGTCCAAAATGACTCCCAGGCTGCATACCTGGTCCTTCAGGGGCACAGTTACCCCATTCAGGACCAGGGAGTCCCCCACATCCACCCACCTTCTGTCCCCCAAAAACATTACTTCTGTCTTGTCAGGATTCAACCTCAATCCATCCTCCAACCACCTCCAGACACTCACACAGGACATTCACTGCCTTCACTGGTTCCAATTTAAAAGAGAGGAAGAGCTGGGTATCATCATACTGATGAACAGCTGCTTTCCCAGTTGCTTCATATAGCTATTAAAAAGCATGGGGGAGAGGATGGAACCCTGAGACACCCCACAAGTGAGAGCCCAGGGGTCTGAACACTCACCCCCACCTCTTTCTGGACACGGCCCAGGAGGAAGGAGCAGAACCACTGTATAACAGTGCCCCCAGCTCCCAACCCCTCTAGACAGTCCTCTAAAAACTAGCACAATAAGCGTTAATTTGTATACCAAAATATGCTCAGCATGAAAAAGGCAAGTTATATAAATAGCTACCTACTACTGTGCACAGGTAATTGCTGAAAATATAATGGGTGGGTGTATATTTGGAAATGTTTTGTAATGTCTTAGATAGACTGCCTTGAGGGGCATATTAAGGCAAATGCTGACATATGGCTTTATCTTCAGTTTGCAAATGCAGACTGTGTATACAACATTTTTTAAAAAGTAATCATTACTATGCTTTACAGGTTCATTTTATAATTGAATGAGTGACCTTCCTAATCTTCTGTGGTGTTATCCTGTTGGACAAAGCAGCTGCCTGGGGGAGGCCCCACTGGTAATGTCCACTTTAAGGAAAGCTGGGGGTCCATCACCCCCCAACTAACCTTCTTCTCCATGCCAGCTCTATAATGCTTCCCCTCCGGAAGGTTGGCTGCCACACATACAGTTCTGTCTCAGGCGCAAGTGGAAAACCTACCTTTTCTATCATGGCTTTTACAATACTAGAATGATCCCTGGACTGGGCCGTACTGAGTTGCTTTCTCCCCACCTCCCTCCCTGCCCCATTTTTTGCTAATTTATTTGCTTCTTGTGGAACTTGGATATATACACACAGACTATGCAGTCAGAGTAAGACTGAAATCCCTGTTCCATTCGTCCTCAAAAATTGCTTCTAAATTCTCTCGTCAGCCTCTTTTTCCCCACAGGCAATTTCTTTTCACTTATTCCTTACATTAATGTTGAGAGAGAGAGAGAGGAAGAGGAAGAGACCCTGTCAAAAATACGGTAATTCTGCCCTAGTAGTATCAGATTGCAGCAGGTTTACTCTGCCCCATAAGATTGAATGGGAAGTCCTTAGACCTTGGCCAATACCAGACTGCCCAGCCTCCTCCTCTCTGGGGTCCTTGTGATAGAACAGTGGTGGCTCTCAGTTGTGGAGGCACCTTGGGCCAGAGGCTGTATTTGTGTGTGTGTGTGTGTAGAGGGGTTTGTGTGACGAGGGCTTTCCCTGGGATAATCTGTCAATTTCATTTCTCTCTACTTCTCACTATTCCAATCTTAAATTCAGTTCCACACATTTCCTGTTTGCATTAAAAAAAATAAAAATCATCAACTTTTGATTATGGATTTCTCCTCTTATACGCATTTTTCTATGCAGTCTCCCCCTACTATTTTTGGAAGTTCTTGGTTTTCTTCCTAGCCATGGGCCTGTCTCAAATGGTAGTTGATTCAACACACCCAACAGGACACACCTTTGCTTGAGCCTTCAATCCATGTGGGGAGGAGGATGGCCTGGGGTGTGTGTGTGGACCCTGGTCAGACCACTTCCTGGTGAGGTTTGAAGTTGCAGCAACGCTTCTCCCTTGCAAGGCTGGAGGACCAGTTAAGATGCTCTGCCCCAAGAGATGGATGGATTCCTGACTGCTCTGGGGGATTTTGCAGTGAAGAGCAACTGATCTTGTTGAGGCTCTGGGGTCCCTATGGAATGGTGAGACTCATGGGGCCATTGATGCAATTGTTTCTGAGGAAACTTGCTGGCCCTGGGTAGAATCTGGGTCTTACAGGAGTGTGGCTAAGAGCAAAGTTGATGATGATAATGATGATGATGATGATGATGATGATTTTGTACAAGGCAGCATTAAAATGGACTGTACCACATACAATTTTGAAAAGCAGTCTATGCTTTCTACCCTGAGTGCAGAAATATTCAGTAAGATGCACACATCCGGAATAAACGTAAAGGCTGAAAGATGAATTCTAAAAAGAAAACAACCTTTCCATTAAAAAGGGCTGAGCCTTGTCTGTATTTGCATACAGCCACTGCTGTTAATGTCTAAACTCTACTTGATGGCAATGACTAAGGTTTCAATTTTTAAAAACAAAAACAACAACAACAACAACCATGAGCAGCAGAAGCAATCATCATCATCATCATCATCATCATCATCATCATCATCATCATAATTTATTATTTGTACCCCACCCATCTGGCTGGGTTTCCCCAGCCACTCTGGGCGGCTACCACAGAAACCAAAAATATAGTAAAATCACACATTTAAAACTTCCCTGAAAAGGGCTGCCTTAAGATGTCTTCTGAATGTCAGGTACCGTATTTTTCGTCCCATAGGACGCTCCGTCCCATAGGATGCACCTAGTTTTTTTGGGGGGAAATAAAGGAAAAAATAAAGGTAAAAACTCCTGCAGGGCTCCCCATGCTGCGGATGTCTGCCCGGCGCGAGGGACGCTCTGCTTCAGGGCGCCCCTCGCTTCGGGCGGCAGGCTGCTATCCGCAGCCTAGACAGCCCTGCGGGAACTCCCGCAGGGTTGCCTAGGCTGCAGATGCGTTCCCGAAGCGCTGGGCACTCTGCTTTCAGCGCGCCCAGCGCTGCGGGAAGCAGGCTGCTATCCGCAGCCTAGACAGCCCTGCGGGAGGTCCCGCAGGGTTGCCTAGGCTGTGGATGTGTTCCCGAAGCGCTGGGCGCTCTGCTTTCAGCGCGCCCCGCGCTCCGGGAATCACGCTGCTATCCGCAGCCTAGACAGCCCTGTGGGACCTCCCGCAGGGCTGCCTAGGCTGCAGATGCGTTCCCGAAGCGCTGGGCGCTCTGCTTTCAGCCCGCCCGGCGCTCCGGGAAGCAGGCTGCTATCCGCAGCCTAGACAGCCCTGCGGGAACTCCCGCAGGGCTGCCTAGGCTGCGGATGTCTTCCTGAAGCCTGGAGAGCGAGAGGGGTCAGTGCGCACCGACCCCTCTCGCTCTCCAAGCTTCAGCGAAAGCCTGCATTCGCCCCATAGGACGCACCCAGATTTCCCCTTCATTTTTGGAGGGGAAAAAGTTCATCCTATAGGGCGAAAAATATGGTAGTTGTTTATCGCTTTGACGTCTGATGGGAGGGCGTTCCACAGGGTGGGTGCCACTACCGAGAAGGCCCTCTGCCTGGTTCCCTGTAGCTTTGCTACTCGCAATGAGGGAACCGCCAGAAGGCCCTCGGCGTTAGATCTCAGCGTCCGGGCAGAACGATGGGGGTGGAGACGCTCCTTCAGGTATACTGGGCCGGGGCCGTTTAGGGCTTTAAAGGTCAACACCATCACTTTGAATTGTGCTCAGAAACGTACTGGGAGCCAATGTAGGCCTTTCAATCCGGTGTTATGTGGTCTCGGTGGCTGCCCCCAGTCACCAGTCTAGCTGCCGCATTCTGGATTAGTTGTAGATTCCGGGTCACCTTCAAAGGTAGCCCCATGTAGAGCGCATTGCAGTAGTCCAAGCAGGAGATAACTAGAGCATGCACCACTCTGGCGAGACAGTCTGCGGGCAGATACGGTCTCATCCTGCGTACCAGGTGGAGTTGGTAGACAGCTGCCCTGGATACAGAAATGACCTGCACCTCCATGGACAGCTGTGAGTCCAAAATGACTCCCAGGCTGCGCACCTGGTCCTTCAGGGGCACAGTTACCCCATTCAGGAGTCCTCCACACCAGCCTGCCCCCTGTCCCCCAAAAACAGTACTTCTGTCTTGTCAGGATTCCACCTCAATCCATTAGCTGCCATCCATCCTCCAACTGCCTCCAGGCACTCACACAGAATGTTCACCGCCTTCACTGGTTCTGATTTGAAAGAGAGGTAGAGCTCGATATCATCTGCATATTGATGGACACCCAGTCCAAACCCCCTGATGATCTCTCCCAGCGGCTTCATATAGATGTTAAAAAGCATGGGGGAGAGGACGGAACCCTGAGGCACCCCACAAGTGAGGGTCCAGGGGTCTGAACACTCATCTCCCCCCACCACTTTCTGAACACGGCCCAGGAGGAAGGAGCGAAACCACTGTATAACAGTGCCCCCAGCTCCCAGCCCCTCTAGACGGTCCAGAAGGATGTTATGGTCGATTGTATCAAAGGCCGCTGAGAGATCCAGCAGAACTAGGAAACAGCTCTCACCTTTGTCCCTAGCTCGCCGGAGATCATCAACCAGCGCGACCAAGGCAGTTTCAGTCCCATGATGAGGCCTGAATCCCGATTGGAAGGGATCCAAATGGTCCGCATCCTCCAGGCGTGCCTGGAGTTGTTCAGCAACCACTCGCTCAATCACCTTGCCCAAGAATGGAAGATTTGAGACTGGGCGATAGTTGGCCATACTGGCCGGGTCTAAAGATGGTTTTTTAAGAAGCGGTTTAATGACCGCCTCTTTCAGCGGATCTGGGAATGTTCCCTCACAGAGGGAAGCATTCACCACCCCGCAGAGCCCATCGCCCAGCCCTCCCAGCTTGCTTTTATTAGCCAGGATGGGCAAGGATCAAGGAGACAGGTGGTTGGTTTCCCGCGTCCAAGCAGCCTGTCCACATCCTCGGGGGGTAATGGATTGAAATTGATTCCATGCAACTTGACCAGACAGGGCTCCAGCACTCTCCCGCCCCAGCCCTGCTCCCACGGTGGTGTCTAGCTCCTTCCGAATATGAGTGATTTTATCTGCAAAAAACTTTGCAAAATCGTTGCAGGAGATCTTGGGGTCTTTACAAGGCCCGGTGGTAAAGGTGGTTCCGTTAAATTGCGGACCACCTGAAAGAGTCTCCTGCTACTATTTTCTGCAGATGCAATAGAGGCGGTGAAGAAAGTCTTCTTCGCCGTCGCTATTGCCACTTGGTAGGCTCGATGTTGAGCTCTAACCTGTGTCCGGTCAGATTTGGAATGAGTTTTCCGCCACTGGCGTGCTAGCCGTCTCAGCGATTGTTTCATTGCCCTCAGCTCCGAAGAAAACCACGGGGCTGTCTGGTCTCCATGCAATCGGAGAGGGCGCTTCGGAGCCAGACATCTTAAATCCCCCTTTGTTAGTGATGTTTTATTGCACTGCATTCATTATTTATACAAAGGATTAAAAAACATATTAAAAGTGAAATGGCTGCTTAATAGCCATTGCCTTGTGTGCACTGCCCTGCATTAGTGCAATCGATTCTTCACATTGTTTTCATGCGCCTGCCATACTTGAAATGCACAGATGCATGGTCAGGACAGAATGTTGTCTCCAGGCATGAGGCAGCAGATAGATTAATAGGGTCTCTGAGATCCTGAGATCAGGTTGTGTGTGTGTGTGTGTGCGTGTGTGTGTGTGTGTAGTAGTTGTGCAGACTTTGAGTGCAGATTAAGAAAAAGGTAAAGGACCCCTGACAGTTAAGTCCAGTCACAGACGACTCTGGGGTTGTGGCACTCATCTCGCTTTACAGGCCGAGGGAGCTAGCATTTGTCAACAGATGGCTTTCTGGGACATGTGGCCAGCAGGACTAAACCACTTCTGGTGCAACGGAACACTGAAACCAGGGCAGTGCACAGAAACGCCGTTTACCTTCCTGTCGGAGCGGTACCTATTTATCTACTTGCACTGGGATGCTTTCTATGGAGGTGCAGGTTGCAGCCACAGCGAAGGTGCCATTTATCCATCTCTGCTGTATTAAGCAGTTGGTCCTTTACCTTTCTTGCCATGATCTGGCCACAGTGATCCATGTGATGGTCACTTCCAGGCTTGATTATTGTAACTCGCTCTACGCGGGGCTGCCCTTGAAGCTGACCCAGAAACTCCAGTGGGTACAGAATGCCACGGCAAGGCTCCTTACGGGGTCCTCGCCACGGGATCACATTTACCAGCTGCACTGGCTCCTGGTGGGGTACAGGGTCAGGTTTAAGGTGCTGGTTTTGACCTTTAAAGCCCTATACGGCCTAGGACCCACGTACCTACGGGACTGCCTCTCCTGCTATGCCTTGCGGAGGACCTTAAGGTCCACAAATGACAACATTTTGGAGGTCCCAGGTCACAAGGTGGTTAGATTGGTCGCAACTAGGGCCGGGGCCTTTTCAGTACTGGCCCCAACTTGGTGGAACGCTCTGTCACAAGAGACTAGAGTCCTGCAGGATTTGACATCTTTCTGCAGGGCCTGCAAGACGGAGCTGTTCCGCCTGGCCTTCGCTTAGACTCACTCTGACCCCTTATATGGGATTTGGTATATAAATTTTCCCTTGCCCTTTTTCTGGCCCATGTAGGACCAGCATAGATAGCTGGCTTGGGTAAATATCTGATGTTTCCTCCCTTTATGGTCTTGATTTATGGGCTACTACTAAAATGAGGCTGCATTTTAAGCTTTATTTTAATTAACTGTTTGTTTGTTCCTGTTTTTGTTTTCTATTACATTTTATTGTAATTTATATTTGGGGTTAGCCGCCCTGAGTGGGGAGGGTGGGGTATAAATTAAAATTATTTATTATTATTATTATTATTATTATTTGAACTGCTAGGTTGGCAGGAGCAGATTGAGAAGGGGTAGCCAAAACCCTGGCAAGCCAAAGGCCTACACCGCCTAAAAGACTTCTACAAAAATAGCAAACCCATAACGACACAAGAAATACAAGACAAACTAGGGGACATCTAAATACCCTGGCTAACACACCACCAGCTACATGCCTTCTTAAATAATCCAATGGGAAAATCAGCAGCCACTAGACCATTGACTACCTTCGAAAATCTTCTAATGGCAAAGGGACATGGTGAGAGAATGGTGTCCACAATCTACAAAATACTGCTTCAAAACCCCACAACCCCCCTTGACAAAATCAAAATACAATGGGACGATGACAAAAACAATGAAATTAATCCCACCCAATGGATTAGAATGTGGTCTAAGCCTCCCTTTAAATCCATATCAGCCAAAAGAAAAGAACTCACTTTGAAACTCACTTACAGATGGTATCTAGCACCATGGAAACTAGCGCTGATATGCCCAGGAACCTCACTGAAATGCTGGAGAGGCTGCAGTTCCACAGGCACGTACCACCACATGTGGTGGAATGCCCCCAAATTCAACCCTTCTGTACAACAGTCCTACAGGAAATAAGCATAATAACTAAACAGGTACTAGAAGTCACCCCAGGACAGACCCTACTGAACATCTTCCAAGATAATAACATCCCCACACACTATAAAGAGCTTATAACTCACCTACTATCAGCAGCCAGAAGCATCATAGTCAGACACTTGTCAGGAGTAAACATGGACCAATGGTATCAAATAGTATGGGAAACAGAAAATTAGAAAAATTAACCAATAGATTGAAATGGACACAGGGACAAATAGAAGAGGACACCTTCACTCCAGTGAAGCCCAACAAGACAACAAGAAGGACCCACAGACAGCATTTGAATCAATAACCTGACTCAGCAACCCCCCCCCAACAAACCTCACTGCAGCCAACAAAAGAAAACCAACCAGGCCTCCCCCCATCTCTCTCTCTCTCTCTCTCTCTCTCTCTCTCTCTCTGTGTGTGCGCGTGCGTACATATACGTATGAAATAGAGAACCTACTCAAGTGACACTGGCATAAAACCCCACAAACAGACTAAATATCACCACCCCAACCCCCTCTGCCCCTTCTCTCTCCCACTCTTATGGGGACCTTATTCTGTATAATGTCTCACATCACGTATAAAAAGGGCTATACAACTTGAAAAAAGACAATGCACATTTTTTTCTGAACCATGAAAATCTTTAATAAAAATTCTTTTTTAAAAAACAAACAAAAACAAAACAGGATACATTCCTGGAAATGCTCAGTGCACCACCTTTAAATGCCACTTCCAGTGCAATCCTGTCCATGTCTCCTCAGAAGGAAGTCTGACTTTGTTCAGCTGAGCTTACTCCTGGATAAAGGCATACAGGATTGCAGCCTCTGCCCCAGGACTAGCCTGCCCATGAGGTAAGGTGAGATGACTGTCTGTTGCATGGAATGCTTTCATTCACCTAGTTTTCTTTAATGCAATAAATTGAATGAGTGTGGCAGTCCCTGAAAATGAAAATAAGGTCTCTGCAAATGAAAACTTTTGCCAACTTGTGTGCTACCAAGCTGAATGACGCCATTAGCCGTGTGTCACATCCTGTCCAGCACTCACTCTGCTGTGCAGACTTCCTGACAAGGAACTTCATGAGCATGTTTGAACAAAAAAGTAAGATAGACAATATGTAGGACATTAAAAAGGGAGCTTAATCACACAAACTTGAAATTGCAGACTTTATTCAAGTAAAACTATCTCGGGGGGGGGGGAGAGGACATTCCATGCCTTATTTATTTATTTATTTATGGCATTCATATACCATCCTATCAACAGAGACCTTTGGGCAATTCACAGTTTTTTAAAAAGTTAAGTCAATCACAAATCACAACTAAAACAATCAATACAGATGCATATCAGCAGTACAAGACCAGCAAAACCTCATGAAATCAGCACAAGGTAGCATAAAGAATAAAGGGGGAAACCAAAATGATTCCAGAACTAAAATGTGGCAAAGCAATCTTTGTTCCAAGGTCTGGGAACACCAGTCCTCACCAAGCCAAAAGATCCTAAAGGCCAGCCCAAGACATTTTGGTACCTGAGGCAAACCACAAAATGGCACCTCATCCCTCACCAGGGAAGGATTGGTGAGTGAAGATATACATCTGGAGCAAGGAGGCAATGAAGATTGACATTGGGAACGAGGGCAGGAGGAGACTAGCTTTGTCTCCTTCTTGCCGAGAGGCTGCTGTGGAGGCAGCACTGAGGCACATGGCTACCCAAGTGGTGGCAGTTCCAGCCTCCCATAATATCTCCACAGTTGGTTGAGTGGCCAGTTGCCCAGTCTGGGGAAATAATCTCATGACTGATTTTTCTGTGGTTTTTTAGCAGTTTTTGTTTTCATTTTTAAGCCACCTTGAGTCCCGTCAGGGAAACAAGAGTCGCTTGAAGAGGAATGAAAAAGGGTGAAATGCCATACAAATCAGCAGCAAAAAGGGAACATGTTCACCACAAATCATGGCAAACCGCCAGTGAAAAGGGAGGACTCGGGTCTTTGTGGGGGGGGGCTTTCAGCTGCCCAAACAACTACTTTGAGGTGAAAATTGAACCTGGTGAATGTTAACTTCAGCACTGGCAAATGGTGCTCTCAGATGCGTAGGTGTTGTCTTCCTGGCTTTACTTTTTTAACTCTTTGGGGGTAAGAGCATTTGTTTGCTGAGCATGAGGCTCATCCATCAGCCACACAGAGTTTTGTGAGTATCGACTGCACAGAATAATTTCCTCCATGTATTGGGATGCTTCGCTTGTCACAGGGCCTTGACCGTCGTCAGTTTTCATCAACAGGCCCTGACAACATGGGGAAAAAATGAGTCACCAGAAGGGAGCAGAGGGCATGACATTTCAAGAGTGATCTCTGAAGATGGATGAAGCCTTGTCCTTGACACGCTGCCAAGGGCTAGATGCAAAGAACATTTGGGATGTAATGGAGCCTACAAATCACTGGTTGCCTAGAGGCCTCCTCAGACCACAAGAGGATGGCTGGCTTGTCTTTAGCTCAGTTTTTATTACATGTTGTAAACTTCTGACTGTTCTGATATGCATTGTCACTGACTGGCCTTTGACAGGGTTGTCCAAACCGATAGTAATCAAAAATGCTCCACTGAAGCTCACAAGAAAGAATTGGGATGAAACATGCAGGGCAGAAGGATACCGCATGGAACATGCCAGGAAACAAGACAACCACATGTTGTGTTAGCGCCATATCAAACGTTTAAAAGTTGGTCCCATAATAAATGAACTGCAAAATGGTTTGCAATAAAATATATGCTACATGTTATGAAATTCACACCATAGCTGAGAAAAAAATAATAATTCCACAGACTCCCTGCATAGAATATAATTATTTTTGTAGCAACCGATTTACATAATATTGTGGCACAGAGAGGAAATTAACAGACGTCTACCTATCAAGCTAGAGATAAATCCCATATTTGTTGTGTGAGTACTGGAGATGTCCATTTGATTAAGTTTCTTTAATTGGGATGCTTGTTTTATATACTTCTCTTTTAACATAGTTGTTCATCTCTAGAGCGGGGGGGGGGGGGGGGGAGAGGCGGTGTTGACTCAGAAGTTTGGATAAGTCTACTTTTCCTTCCTAAAGGACTGAAACAGTTGAATATATTACACTAGCTATGTGTTAAAATAGCCAAATGTCCCCAAGGCAATACTTCTATCCTATGAATATTCATCTGGTGGAAGTAATTATCTCTGAGACACACCTCCAAAAACCAGTCAAGTTTGAATTTAAGTGCCCATTTATATGGATTAACATAAAATCACCACCATCATTCTACTTTTATTTGTGTTTTTAACTTTTATTTTTATGCTGTGAACCACCCTGAGATCTTCGGGTGAAGGGCGGTATACAAATTTAATAAGTAATAATAATAACATAGAATCATAATCATAGAATCATAGAATCATAGAGTTGGAAGAGACCACAAGGGCCATCGAGTCCAACCCCCTGCCAAGCAGGAAACACCATCAGAGCACTCCTGACATATGGTTGTCAAGCCTCTGCTTAAAGACCTCCAAAGAAGGAGACTCCACCACACTCCTTGGCAGCAAATTCCACTGTCAAACAGCTCTTACTGTCAGGAAGTTCTTCCTAATGTTTAGGTGGAATCTTCTTTCTTGTAGTTTGGATCCATTGCTCCATGTCCGCTTCTCTGGAGCAGCAGAAAACAACCTTTCTCCCTCCTCTATGTGACATGGCCTTTGACCATTTTGGTTGCCCTCCTCTGGACACGTTCCAGTTTGTCAGTGTCCTTCTTGAACTGTGGTGCCCAGAACTGGACACAGTACTCCAGGTGAGGTCTGACCAGAGCAGAATATTCATATACACATTCATATACATGTTTGGGGATGCGGGTGGCGCTGTGGGTTAAACCACAGAGCTTAGGACTTGCCGATCAGAAGGCCGGTGGTTCGAATCCCCACAACGGGGTGAGCTCCTGTTGCTCGGTCCCTGCTCCTGCCAACCTAGCAGTTCGAAAGCATGTCAAGTGCAAGTAGATAAATAGGTACTGTTCTGGTGGGAAGCTAAACGGCATTTCCGTGCACTGCCCTGATTCACCAGAAGCGGCTTAGTCATGCTGGCCACATGACCCAGAAGCTGTACGCCGGCTCCCGCGGCCAGTAAAGTGAGATGAGCGCCGCAACCCCAGAGTCAGTCATGACTGGACCTAGTGGTCTGGGGTCCCTTTACCTTTTTATACATGTTAAAGGTAATTTAATTTGAGTGGTTAATGTGCATAACAACCAGCCATTGTGCACATTCTCCAGGCCTCAAGCAGAATGCATACTCATGAAATGTGCACATTTCCCAGTCTCTATGCATAATCTCCAACAAGCCTAGGCAAATATGCTCATCTCAGCTGCATTTTGTATGTTCCTCAGCCAATATGCATGATCTTCAATAAGCCTTGGTGAATGTGGGTATCTGAGCTGTATTTTGTACATCCTCCAGTCAATAGGATTATAGAACTGTAAAATTGTAGAGTTGGAAGGGATCCAAGGGCCATCTAGTCCAACCCCCTGCAATGCAGGAATCTCAGCTAAAGCATCCATGACAGATGGTCTTTGAACCTCTGCTTAAAAACCTCCAAGGAAAGAGAGTCCACCACCTCCTGAGGGATTTGTAAATAAAGTTTACAAATCTTTGCCAGCAGTGAAATACTTATAGCTGTCTTACTGAACAGAGACAAGTATTCATTCTAGCACACTGGAAGGGAAGTAATATTTCACAGATTAAATAAATCCTTTAAAAGCTCTGATCTTTCCGGATGCCTTTCTAAAACAGTATTTTTAAAATATCAATTACTCGTGTTTGTTACTGTAGCCAACCCCTTCCTTCTTCTTTTAATGCTAATGATGAACTTATTTTCATACATCCCCCATACACCCCGCATCTAAAGGACAAAGCACAAGAAAGAAAAATCACCATCAGGCCTCAGTGAAAGCAGGAAACAATAAGTCATTGGCTCTGCTCCTGAAAGCCATCCTGGATTTACGTAATTCTGAGGTGCGTTACATCAATTTTTACTCCAGATACATTGATCCATAATAACTAGAATCCATTGCCTTTGTGTTTCTGGTTGTCAATGCAAATCAGAATCAGAACTGCAGAATCAGAAGCATGTATAGAAAGAGGGGGAGGCAGTTTGACCTTTTCCCAAAAGAGCAGGTCTGCACCAAGTCAAATGCAGCGCCACATAATGCTTCTCTTTGGGGCACTACAGACTCAAAGGGGGCAGGCAGTGTTGCCACGTACAGTATGACGGGTATGTGAGCTGTATCCATGGTGCACCTCTTCATATACCCAGGAGGTATATAATGTTTCTCCTGTCATTTAAAAAAATGTAATATAACCTTAGCAGTCAAGGGAAGGGACACATAACCTTTATCCCATGTGGAGTTTTTTCAATAAAAACCACCCTCTAAACAAGTTGCTTTCTTGCGCTTAGAGGAAAAGATACTGGGAATTCCTATCTTTCTTTGGCTGGTTGAAAAACATCTTGGGGTGGAGACTCCTTCAGGAATCAAGGCGGGATATGAATTCAATTGATAGATAGGATTGGGGGAGTCAAGTGACCTGAAAGGAGCATTCCTTTCATCTGGGAGAGCTGCAAGGGAAACAAATGGACACTTTATTTGCCTCTCACTGCACAAATAGTTTGACCCTAATGTTGTTGGCATCTGTTTGGAGTGCACCTCCAGGGGTGAAGTCAAACCGCTGTGCTAGCAGCACCCAAGTGACCTCCCCAGGGCGCAAGCCTGGGCCGTGTGCCCAGACTAGAAGAATCCACTCTCAGACTCACTGATGAGGTCCAAAGGAAGGAGAGCAAGATGTTTGGCTTCAGCTTGGCTGCAGGAGTTGCCCGAAGGAGTTGTACAAGGTGCCATCCAACCCTCTTAGGGATTGCACTCCAGATTTGTGTTGGGCTTACTCCTTAGCCTTTTCTTTTCCCAAAGATGTCTTGCAAGGCAGTGGTAGTTTAGGATCAGCATTTTCCTTCTCCTAGATGGATTCCCTTCTCAGGTTGACAAGCCTCATTTGCCCCTCATGTCCCTTGGCAGCATGTGCAGAAGCCGCCTTCTTGACCTTTGGACCCACTCTTAGTCTCTTCTGCTCAATCTGCCAGAGCCTGTCTTCACAAGCAGGGAAAGTCCCTCACTCACAGAAGGTTTGAGATCCACCAGCTCTCCTCACCTAGTTTAATTGGCCAGTTGAAGCCGTTTCCCGGAGAGCGGCTGCTGTCGCCTGCTAACAGTTTCTAGGACTCACAGGTGGGGGCTGAGTGCAGGTGGGGACTAAAGGTGGACAAACTACCCCCGAAGGAGCACAATGTGCCCCCAACCAGAGGTACCACCCCTCCCCTAACACCCATACACCCCTGGACCCTAATAGTTGTGAAAAATAGAAAATTCAACTGAGACAGCTTTTCTGCCCCCTACATGACATTTTGGCAGCTGCCGAATATGTCCTTAAAGAAGCAGGAGTCCTGGTTCCCTTTGCATCTAGTCCCTTTGTCTGCCACTGCTTTACAACCCTGTGCTAGTTCTGTGCTATGTGGGCTTAGGAATGACCCCCTCCCCCAGCTGCCTTTGGGATGCCTCTGGTAACTGTACTGTGGATGCTCAGTTCAGTGAAAGTCTCTGGCTGCTGTTTTTCTATTCTCATTCCGTAAGTTGCCTCAAGTTACTGGGACTTTTATAGCCAATGTATGAGAACAATAAATATTCTTAGCATTTTAACAGTTGCCTTTTAAAAAAAAATCAGAAAGTTAAATTATATTGCACACTCAGATGAAGCAACAAAAAGGCAAAAGAGGTGAAAACAGTATATCATTTCTGTTCTCTGTAGAAGTTGTTTTTTTTTTTTAATAAATGCTGCCAACCATGCCAAATTCTAGCACTTTTTAGGTAACAACCATCATGATGCCATTGAAATTTTCCTCAATTCACCACAAATGCTTTTTATGAAATGGGAAGGTGCTGTTTGTCAGTCCCTGGAAGACCTAAACGGAGAGCAGGTCTCGGTGGCCCTGGGGTCAGTTTTCTAATTCTGGGGTAGACTGGTCATCTGCATCACCCTTCCAAGAGGTGGAGCCAGATTATACACACTCGAGATCAGAGGCCAAACACAGAGAGATTAGTACAAGATTTTGGACACACACTTTAACACATATTAATCATATTGCAAGGGGGCTGAATTGCAACACATTGACAGTCACTGCGGTCCTTTGGCACAATGGGGCAGTTAAGAGGGTGTCATTTAGTGGGGCCAGAACATTTCAAATTCGTATTTGGAACACGAATAATGTATGTATGTATTGAATTCCAAACATTTATACCTCACCTTTCTGCATAAAACACTCAGGACAGCTAACAGAATACAAACGTAGTTCAACATTTTTTTCAATCAATTTTTTTAAAAAAACATTAGCAAGTTAAATAGTAAAAACAATGGCATGAGCTGTTCAGCAGATTAAAAACAATGTAATAAAACAGCTGTTTACAATGAAACAATAAAAACAGCTGTTTTAAAAAGCAAGGTTTTGATTTCTTGGAGGCTGTTAAAAGAGGGACGAGAGTCCTGCCTCCCTTGGGACGGAGTTCCAGAGCAGAGGCACAGCCGGGACACATCCAAATGTACTTCAGGATTGTTGGGACACAAAGGATCACTTCTATCTAAGAGCTTGTCTGTGCCACAGTTTACTGTGTGTTTTCATTCTCATTTAATTTGTGTAGTGCACAGCACATTGCCCTCAAATGACACCAGTCTTGGTGCAATTTCAAAATTCACTCCCATGTTTGGCGGGATGCGTGTATGCGCCTAGACGCACATATTGAACGTGCATAAATGGAGGATTGCCTATAGTTGCTAAAACAAGAAAATGGCCACAGCAAGCTCTTAATAAGTAATGCCCCCAACACACACACACACACACACACAAAAAAAAATCCGGAACAGTGCCCTGATACATGTAATTTATTTGCTGACTGTTGACCTATAGAAAACTGCTGTTGTCAGAGGTCGGACAATAGCCCTCCTCAGGCATTATTCAAATGCAATCCTGTTGGATGCTGTCATCAGTTTGGCTCAAAGGGAGCCTCGTGGGTGAGTGCTTATTTGAACCTGGCTCTCCCCAGTCCAAGATGGCAGCCCCTAGGCCTCCAGGTTCCCTGTGTTTCTTTGTGAGTCACTGTTTTGGGCATGCCTTCTTCATGGGCAGAACTTTATGTTAGTTTTGAAGGTGTCACAGGACCCTGGAGTGACTGCAGGTAGGGCAGTGGGGCAGGGAGCAAAGCTGGTGTGAGGGGCCTCCAGATGGCCCCCTGCCCAGGTGCCTCACATATGTGGCAGCACCACTGTGTGGAAGAGATGGAAAGTGTTGTCTGAACCAGACACATTCAAGGCTGTTCTTTTTGCTTCATAGCAAATGTTTAAGGGTTCTCTACCCTTATTACCCTTATTACCATCACCAGTGCAGAGAGCTTTTATTTGATAACCAGACTCCTGAACTAGCCAGGAAAACAGAAGAATACTGGGGAACATTGCTCCTGCATTTGGATTCCTTGCTTAGCCTCCCTGCTGTGTCTTCCCATCAACAAGCTGGCTTAAAATTACATTTTCTCTGGGAAAGTTATGCTTTGCTGAGATCAGGTCTGTGACTGAAGCCCAGAGCAGCAGAGCAGCAAGGTGGCACTGCAAAGCAACGGCAGATGGAAACAGGACAGATTTGTCAACAGCCTGCATGTCACTGCTTCTATTCACCTGTGGCAAGAGAACACCTTGTGACTAAAGCCAGGAGGGTAAGTCCTCCTGCCACAAGCATGGCAAGCCCTCAGGAATATCTGCAATCCAAAAATTCATTTGTTACACAGCTGTGCATAAAAAGAACCCAACTTCTGGTTCTGTGTCCTCCTGGGCAAGGGCAGGAGTGCAAAAGGACTATTGTTGACAGGAGGCCTTAAAGAAGTATACAGAATTGTAGACGCTCCCTCGTGACCATGATTCCTTAGGAAAATGACACTGGGTTCAACTGCAAAGTGGTTTCTGAATCAATTAGTAATCAATGAAATGCACTTGAAAATTGGAGCAAAATATAAAACAAAACAGTCTCTCATTTACTACAACTTTATGAAATGGTGGCTGAGAAGTGCACAGAGTACGGTTGCCATTCATCCCTAGAAAAATGTGATGGTCCTTTTTTGGGGGGAGAAAAGTGTCCCCGGTCCTATTTGGACTTCAAGCCAGATGCCTTCTTTTCACGTTTTTGAGCTCATCCTCTTCCTCAAAACTGCACAGGTAGAGGGTGGGTCCAGTGGGGGGAGGAGAGAGAAAAAGTCTGAGAGGGAGTTTGTGCATAATAATATAGTCAGTGCTTTTGTTTTTTAAAAAAGAGAAAAAGGTGCCTGTACTCACCGTGAAGTTGTTACAGTAACATTTTGGGGGGGGGGGAGTGCTGGTACCACTTAGAACTCCAAGAATATAGTTATCCCAATGTATATCGTATGATCCCAATGTATGTAGTATGATGATATAAAAATATTTTAAATACAATTAAATACATAATTACGCATGGTAATAATATGGAGGGGGGCTTACCAACCTAATAATTTGAAAGCACACCAGTGCAAGCAGATAAATAGGTACTGCTGAAGCTGGAAGGTAAACAGCGTTTCTGTGTGCTCTGGTTTCCGTCACGGTGTCCCGTTGCGCCAGAAGCGGTTTAATCTTGCTGGCCACATGACCCGCAAAGCTGTCTGTGGACAAATGCCGGCTCCCTAGGCCTGAAAGTGAGATGAGCGCCCACAGTCGCCTTTGACTGGACTTAACCATCCAGGGGTCCTTTACCTTTACCTTTTTTCCTTGTTTATTTTGGAGAGGGCTAAATTTTCATAGGAAGTTTGCTATTGAATCAAGTTCTCCCCCCCCCCTTTGCCTTAAGGAAGGAGGGCAGGCTCAAAGGTGATCTTGGGTCCACAGACCAAACCAACTGAGTTTGCCATTTAGCTAGAAGTTCACCATCTCTCTGGGTGAGAAGGTGAAACTTCAATAAATATTAATTTTTTTTTTAAAAAAAAGAGAAGGTACCACCTTCCCAGCACTGCAAATGGAGCAAATTAACAACGTGACTCTGAACTTATACATAAGAATAAGCTCCCAGAGTACATTTTTTAAGTTTCTTTATCCTTTACAAGGAAGCTTTCAGGCATAGGTCAGTAGGATAAAGACATCACCTGATCTATTTTGTGTATACGGAAACATCACAAAATTAGCCTAAGGCCCCTTGTTCAACCGGAAATTTCTCTGTGCTGATTAGGTGTCATGTGAATTCACTTGGTCCTTGAGAAATGGAAACTGGCCTCAGGCATGGTCCTTCAAGAGTTCATCAAAGCATCCCTTCCCAGATCCCTGAAGCAAAGACACGGCTGAGGGCTGAATACAGGATTAATGACTACAGCTGGCATGTCCTCTTATAAAAATACACACAACATGCTCTGAAATGTCTGGTTTTAGTATAGATATGACTAGGATTGCTCAGTTTACAAAGATTCCCCTTCAGGGAAGCTGATTCCTCTTTAAAGTTACTGATACAGTGGTACCTTGGGTTACATACGCTTCAGTTTACAGACTCCGCTAACCCAGAAATAGTACCTCTGGTTAAGAACTTTGCTTCAGGATGAGAACAGAAATTGTGCAGTGGCGGCGTGGCAGCAGCGGGAGGCCCCATTAGAGAAAGCACACCTCATGTTAAGAACAGTTTCAGATTTAGAATGGACCTCCGGAATGAATTAAGTACGTAACCAGAGGTACCACTGTATTTATTTATCCCCCCCCCCCCAATAAAAGTAGTTCGCCTTCCACTGTGAAGTGGCATACTGATTTCTGCCTGTTATATTACGTGTAAACAAAATGTCCTCTGCAACTAAGTAAGTTAGGTCCATTAGCTGCAGATGTCTCACTTGGTCATTATAGCAAATGGTCAGTCTAGTCTTCAGGTGCTGACTGGTTGCAATTCTTCCAGCTGAACCTGCTTACAATTCCCCTTCAGATCTTTCCACACAACATGAGTGGGTGTGGCCAGCTCAAGCAGTGTGATACCTCTTTCACTGACAAATTCAGAATGTCTGACGGCTATTTGTCTTTATAACCAAGTTTGTGCATTGCAGCACTGTAAGAGCTTTTTCTGTACACGTGAGCAATATAAATTTACTTAGTTCTTTGCCAAATTTTCATAAGTTTAAATTTTCAATTCCAGTGGGATATTGGTGAAACATCACTGTTTCCTATTTTCAAAATAATAATAGTAATAACCAACTATTTCCCCCCACAAATAAACAAATGTAAAGCTGTTATTGCCCAAATCCCCATTGAAGGATTTGTAGTGCCAAATCACAAACCTGGATTTGCATGAAGTCAGGGCCAGGCTGAAGAGCAAAAGAGACAGTGGAATGCACAACAGCAGTGACCATGGCATGGGAGCTAGAAGGGAAGGACACCGAGAGTGGGGCATGGTGGGAAAGTTAGGGAAAGATGGGGGATAGAGAGTTGGTTTGTTTTAAAAGTTTTAACAAAGAGAAATAACAGAGGGAAGCAAGCATTACTATTTAAATTTAAATTTTAATTTGGTTCATGTTCATCTGATTTCTCCACCCTTGATGCCTGGAAGCAGAAAATTGTATGAAGTGGCCGTGTTGAAAAGCCTTGTCTCTGAGGTCTGGTGACAACAGATGACATTGGCTCATTCAGACATGCAACTTACCACCTGCATGTGTTTCCCTGCCTTTTAAATAATTTTGCTGTTGTATGTATTCCAGTTATGACAAGTTACAGGAGGAAATAGGGTTGCATTTTCTGTCGTAAGTACCACAAAATGTTGCAGTAAATGCAGCCCGTAATTTGGTTGGTGTTTCTTATTCAAGGCCAACATCCTGAAGCTGCTCACAAGAAAGGCTCCCAAGCGTGGCTTCCATGTCTAGGACCTAATGAGTTGTGAACATGGCCCTGTCAGCAGGATGTGCGTTTTTCTCAAAACACTGTAGGGCAGCCAGCAAGTGTGAATATTCACTTTAAATAAACTTAAAAGTGGTCTCTTGGGTGAAGGAGAAATAGCATGAGATATTGTCATATTGAACTCATGGCATCTAGTAGACAAATTCATGCCATCTTTTTTCATGATTTAGCATTCTTGAGGTATTTATTGATGTAGGAGTGCAAATATCCAGAGATGTAGTGATCAGGTGGGATTGCTATGAGGAATTATAACAGATATAGAGTAAGCCATCTGTGTCAGCAATGAAAGCATTGCGTTGACTGGGTTTAAAATATTTTGATATGATTTTTGATCAATCTACACCTCTGCATCTCTGGCCATTTTCTCTACTGCCCATTTCTCTCCCCTCACATGTCACGTACACAGCAGCTCAGCAGTTGCTTCGCCAGGCAGGCATCCTGGGCCATAAAGATTGTGGGCAAGCTTATTTGAAGTAGCTCTCTAATGTATATTAATCTTAGGATGTTAATCTTAGGGCCAGGAAACAGATCTCACATGAAGGTGATACTGATTGCTATCCTCCTGGCCATCCTCCTTATCATGTATACTGATTGTTTATTACCACCAGGGTTGCCAGATGCTCCCCTTTGTAGTTCTCAACTTATTTACCCCAAAAGTATGCATGGATAACTAGTGTTTATAGATTAACTTTCTCCCCACGTGGGTTTGTGGAAATGCTCAGAAGAAATCTGATTGGTTCTTTTGAACGCTCTGTAAAAAGCTTTTTTGTGAATAAAAATGGCCTGGGCCAGGGGGCTGCAGATCGGACAAGCACAGAGAGACATGATTATACGCACCCTTCCCAGAGTCTTGCTGGTTCAAGTCTCTGTGTGTATTCTTATTAACCAGAGTTCAATCCTTCCTTTACTTTGCAAACGCAACAATTATTTTACTGGCTGACACACAAGTGCATAATAAAACTTGTGGGAAACTGTTAAATCAGAAAATCTTACAGACAAGTGCATAATAAAAATTGTGGGAAATTGTTAAATCAGAAAATCTTTTTGAATATTGAGTAAGTCTTGGTCTGAACTTAGAAGCATCTATAACAACTGTGAGCCACTGTATGAATCTCTGCTTTTTGGAGGTGTAAAGAGCAGCATGGGGCTGTTTTGCAAAAAGGCTTTTGGACAGCACCATGGTGTCCTATGAAGTCTCATCACTTCGTGCTTCCAAGTGCAGCATCATGTGACGTCATAGTGATGTCAAATGAGTGGCTCTGCCCACCTGTCAAATTTGTCCCATCAAGACCTGCTCTCAGAATGCCTCAACGGGGCTAATGAAGCTGTGGATACAGGGAAGAACAGGTATCCTGAGTGTTGCATTGCCCAGGACTTGTGAATAGAGTTTCCTAAGACAATAGAATGAAGCTGAGGCGAAGAATAAGAATTAGCAATCTGTCAGTTCCTCTGAAGACTTGGTACAGGATTAGAACAATTGCTTTACAATGGGAGACATTGTGTTCCTCATGCAAGTTTAAATTTCATAGGAACTGATAGGCCCACCAGAGGAGAGAGACATGGCAGGCTGCCATGTGAGCAGCTTAGTCCGAATTCTGATAACAGGCAAATTTTCAATGTCCTAACAGATGTCTGCTTAAAATGCAAAGACTTGGCTTGTGAATCTTATGTAAGGTTCAGCTTCTCTTGTTCTCACTGAGGATTGTGAAGAGGGGCTGGCATCCAGCCCAGGTCTCTCACACAGTGATTAACCTGAGACTATGCAGCACCATCTGCTCCTGTCTCAGGTAAGGGAACAAAAACATGAAGAGGACTGGGGAGCTATGTTCCCCATTGTAAGCCGGGCTGGTTGCAGAAAGCGAGTAGCGTTCTTTAGCAGAGTAACTGAAATTCCAATAGGCTTTGCTCTCTCTTTCAATTTGAAAACCTTACACTGCAGTTCCATTTCATTCATTTATGTACACATAACCATGTGAACAAATCTGATTATTACTGGTTTGTATTAATATAATCATGCAACATTCTCCAACAAAGAAAGGTCCCCTGCATAAAGCTGCTTCTGGTAGGTTGCAACCCCAGGACCTCCCTGGCATTACATTAAGGGTTGTGAGCCTTTTTGACAGACCTCTTATATAATCCGGGGGGGGGGGGGGAATAGCCAACTGGAGAAAAATTATTGGTGTAATTGACAGGGAGGGAAGTTTCTTGTCAGTCAGTCTAATGCCTTTCACACATTGGCTCTAAAAGGTGGACACAGGCTTGTTTGATTTTACTAATCTCCAAAAATAAAAGGACAATTTAAAGTAAACCAACCAAAAACAAACAAACAAATCAGGAGTCCAGACTTTACAGTACTGCATTTGATAGCAGGTCGAATCTGATACATATGGGAATGTGATGGGGAGAGGGGAGGAAGTGGCAGTCAGAACCAATTCTAGGCTACAGGTAAGAGAAAACACTTAGGTACAAAAAGGCCTTCAGACAGAAAACTAGCATACTGGGGAAATAAGTTCTAGGCCAGCCTTTTGTGCTGGTTTTCTATATGCAGAAACCAAGGCTGGCCCACCCACTTGGCGCTTTGAGGTGACCGTCTCAGGTAGCAGGATTCCCAGGGGCAGCCGATCCCGATGTTGATCTTTATTCCCCCCTTGTTCCTGGTGTAGATCTTCACTCACTCCTTCTTCCCTGGAGGGGACGTGTGTGTGCCATTTTGTGGGTGGCCTCAGGTGCCAAAATGTCTTGGGCCAGCCCTGGGCAGAAACATTTAAATGTATTCAGAAAGGGCATCCCCAACCTGCAGTATTAAGTTGTGCAGTCTGTTTTCCTCTCACTTTCGCTGTAGGAAGAGTGACTACTGCAGCTAGACTTGACAAGCTCTGCTAGTCTTCCTGGATTTATTTTTGCTTGCTCAGAAAATCGTCTGATGGGTTTTCTGAGGAAGAACCTCAAAATTCACTTCAAATTTTACTTAAAATGAGATTTGGGTGACAATTCTAGTCTCAAGAAGGATTAAAGATTCAAGCACCACCATGAATATTCCTTTGACACTGAAAACACAGTACAATAATCAATATCCTTTCTGTTTCTCGATCCTACAAGCTAGCTAACCTAAAAGGGCTTATATAGCATGAAGCTGTGATCAAATTAGAAAGCTAAAACAGCAATGATTCATCAGAGCACTGTCCTTTATTGCCAGTAGGAGAAAGCTCCCATTACAGCAGCGAATCACAGGCCAATGGAGCTTTGGTATTGGGTCTTATTGCAAGTACATATCACTATAACGTAGTGCTTTCATTTAGAGCCCATCATGGTGCTGTTAACATTTCTCCAGCAAAACGCGTAAAATTAAAGAGAGGGGGAACTGCATAGAAGGCTTGTAGTTACATCCACCATGGTTGGTTTCAGCTGCAACGGTGTTAGTGTATGTTGCGATCTTATACATTACACACAGCAGGAAATCCAGTGTTGTTTTTAGACTCTGAAATGGGCTGCCTTTTTCATATTTTGTGGCTTTTTGCTCTCCCCCTCTTTTCAGTAGTAATTCTGCTGAAATGATTGGCTATACCATAGCAAAACTCTATGTGCAACTGCGGTTTTGTCAGAGACTATAGCAGAGAGATGATTCTATCCCATGATGGTACTTTGTGAAAGAGAAAATACTTTGTGGAAGTGAAATGGGTTTTGCTACGAAGTTTCATAAACAGGGATTCCAGAGTTGAAAAATGTGAAGGTATCAGGAGTTCAAAGCATTTCAAAAGTTACTTTTGGGGTATAGAAAGTCCTTTTTACAATCAAATACACTTTTGTGTAATTATGAATAGTCTTTTCTTCACACATCTAGAGCTACCAATTGACACATTCAGTAAGAAGATGTGACAGAGTTTTCCAGGGATTAGACTACTTGAAATATTGTTAGAGGGGCCCTTTCTAAAATATAACTGCATGGGGAAATCTAGAGTTTCAGGAAAAGCACACCTAGTTATTTATTAGGTCTGATCTTGGTCATCCAGAAGTTACAGTCAAAAACTTCTAATGGTCAGCCATCTAATTAAACACATATTACAGTGTTACATCATCACATAAACTTCAATGTTTCCCGTGGTTTTGGGAACTGATTTAGAAAATGTAGTTTTCTAAAAACATTTAGAAAATGTCACTCAGTTTTATTGTGCACCATTTAACTTTATTCATTTTTATTTACACCTGTCCTTCCACTAAACTGACCTTATGTCAGACATAGAATGTAAGCTATATATAACATTTTTATTAGTTTTACATAATTTTATACATTTTAAATTTAACCATTTCAAACCTTACAATAAAAGGTTCTTTTGAACCCTCGAACCTCCTTCCCTCACTCCACGGGTTCCATATTTAAAATAAAGTTTTCTGCATCTTTTACCATTATCCATCTGTTATATATCTATAGTTACCATAGTTTCACATTACAAGTGTCATTACATCCCTGCCAATTATTTTAACTGTTTACAGTAGTCTTTTAAATAAATTATAAATTTACTCCAGTCTTTTAAAAATACTTGATCTTCCTGGTTTTGGATCTTCCCTGTCAATTTCACCATCTCTGCATACTCCATCAGTTTTGTCTGCCATTCTTCTCTCGTTGGTACTTCTCTTTCCTCTGGGCTAGTAGCATTCTTGCTGCTGTCTTTGCATACATAAAAAAGTCTTTTATCCTCTTATGGTATCTCTTCATCTGTTGTACCAAACAAAAAAGCTTCTGGTATTTTAACAAATGTGTTTTCAAACATTTTCTTTAATTCATTTATATCATTTCCCAGAAAGCTTTTACCACTGAACATGCCCACCAAATATGGTAAGAAGTACCTTCCATCCCTTTGCATTTCCAACACAGATTTGGACTTGTTTTGTATATTTTTGCAATTTTACTTGGTGTTAGATACCAACGATACATCATTTTCATATAGTTTTCTTTCAACAAATGGCATGCAATAAATTTTATTTCCTCTTTCCATAATTTTTTCCAGGATGAAAGTTGGATATTATATCCAAAATCTCTAGCCCAGTGTATAATCACTGCCTTGACTTTTTTGTCTTTTGTATGCTATGCCAAAAGTAATTTGTACATTTGATAGCACTTTCACATTGTTTTCCAACAGATCTATTTCGAACCCTGACCTCACTGTATCAAAACCTTTTTTTGTCTACCTTAAAAACATTATTTAATTGATGATACTGTAACCTATCTGTTAATAATTCTCTTATATCTTCAAATCTTCTCAATTTTAGTTGGTCTTCTGCCTCTATTAACAAATCTTTATAAGTGGCCCAGTCCCCTCTCATATTTCATTTTTTAACTGAAATTGCTTCCAATGGAGAGAGCCACCATGGTGTTCTGTGCTCTACTAGGTTTTTGAATCTATCCCATACCTCGTAGATTGATTTTCTTACCAAGTGGTTCAGGAGGCCTTTGTGTGCTTTTGTTTTACCATGCCACAAATATGCATGCCACCCAAGCCTGTTATCATGACCTCCCAAATCTAATAAATATGTGTTTTTTAGCAAAATCTAATCCCGCAGCCAGCAAAGGCAGGACACCTCATAATATAACTTCAAATCTGGCAGGGAGAATCCACCTCTTTATTTAGAGTCTATCAGTAACTTATATTTTATTCTTGGTTTCTTCCGCTGCCATATAAATTTAGATATTGTTTTCTGCCATTCTCTGAAGTATCCTGCCCCGCTTATCATGGGTATGGATTGAAATAAAAATAGCAATTCTTGGTAGCACATTCATTTTTAGAAAATGAAGTACCTTTTTGAGTGTATGAGCAAAGTGTGTCTTTAATCTAAAAATAAAAAATTATGGAAGCTCTGGTTTATTTCTGGGCAATATATGTCTCAGAATGACAGGGAGTGGAGTGAAAGAGCTTCTGTGCTGGGAAAACAGGTGTAGCACAGATGTGAATAGTAATCTGCTTCCATTCTATGCCAGTTTCATTCATAATTATTTTTCCATCCCATGTCCACATTAATCTGAATTCTTTTTTTTAAATCCATTTGAAAATTTATATTTAAATAGTATTTTACCACAAATATATATTTAAATATGTATTTTCTCTCATATGCATATTTCTAAATGTATTTCCCCACAAAGTGTGTAATTTTCTTACACATCTTGTGTAAGAAGCGTGTATGCATGTTCCAGTATCTCAGCTACTGCCAGTTCACCACAACACACCCTCACTTTCCCTTGATCTTTCAAACCTCAGCCTCTTCCTCTTGAGGCTGAGGCACCGGGACATTCCCAGGGAAATTGAAGAAGGCAGTGGTGCGCCCGCTCTTAAAGAAAACATCATTGGATCCTTTAGATCTATCCAATTACCACCTGGTTTTGAATCTTCCATTCCTGGGTAAGGTGATTGAGAGAACGGTTGCTGAACAACTTGGTGGGTTTCTCAATGAAACATCTGCTCTGGATCCATTCCAATCCAGCTTCCGCTCTGGTCATGGGACCAAGACGGCTCTGGTCGCCCTAACAGATGATCTCCACAGGCAGCTGGATCGAAGCGGGGCGGGGCTGCTGATTCTTTTAGACCTGTCAGCAGCCTTCAACATGGTTTGATCACGAATTCCTGGACCACCACCTCACCGACGTGGGGAACCAGGCACAGTCTTTCAATGGCTGCGCTCGTTTCTCTCTGGTCGGGTACAGAGAGTGGCACTTGGGGGGGGGGAACTGTCATCGCGGCACTCCTTGGTGTGTGGAGTGCCAGAGGGTGCGATACTCTCCCCTATGCTTTTCAACATTTTTATGCGCCTCCTCGCCCAGCTTGTCCAGAGTTTTGGGTTGGGCTGCCATCAGTATGCTGATGATACCCAACTCTATCTGTTGCTGGATGGCCATCCTGACTCAGCCCCAGACACACTGATCAGATGCTTGGAAGCTGTGGCTGGATGGTTACATGGGAGCCAGCTGAAGTTAAATCCTTCGAAGACAGAGGTCCTTTGGCTGGGTAGGGACAATATGGGATTGGGGGGGCAACTCCCATCTCTTGCGGGGGCGCAATTAGTGCCAGCACTGTCCGTTAAGAGTTTGGGTGTAATCTTCGACACCTCCCTTTCCATGGAGGCGCAGATTGCAGCTATAACAAAGGCGACATTTTTTCATCTCTGCCAAGCTAAGCAGTTGGCTCCTTACCTCTCTCGCCCTGACCTAGCCACAGTGATCCATGCGACGGTCACCTCCAGAGTTGATTATTGTAACTCACTGTATGTGGGGCTGCCCTTGAGACTGACCCAGAAACTCCAGCGAGTGCAGAATACCACGGCGAGGCTCCTTACGGGGTCCTCGCCATGGGATCACATTCATCCAGTGCTTTACCAGCTGCACTGGCTCCTGGTGGAGTACAGGGTCAGGTTTAAGGTGCTGGTTTTGACCTTTAAAGCCCTATACGGCCTAGGACCCTCGTACCTACAGGACCGCCTCTCCTGGTATGTCCCACGGAGGACCTTACGGTCTTCAAACAAAAACATCTTGGAGGTCCCAGGCCACAGAGAGGTTAGGCTGGCATCAACCAGAGCCAGGGCTTTTTTGGCTGTGGCTGTGATCTGGTGGAACGCTCTGTCACAAGAGACTAGGGCCCTGTAGGACTTGACATCTTTCCGCAGGGCCTGCAAGACATAGCTGTTCCACCAGGCCTTTGGCCAAGGCATAGTCTGACCCCCTCCTTTTGGTAATATTCACAGAACTCTAGCCCAATGGTAGCCATCAATTTAATTTGATTTTGAATTGATTTTAAAATGAATTGATTTTAGAATGCTGTGTTACTTTTATTGTTGTTAGCCGCTCTGAGCCCGGCTTCAGCTGGGGAGGGCGGGATATAAATAAAATGTTGTTGTTGTTGTTGTTGTTGTTGTTGTTATTATTATTATTAGGGTTTGGGGTATGTCAATCTTTAGTAAGTTATGTTTTAAATTATAAACTCTGAATTCTCACAGCTTTTTGCAGAACTGATCTTAAAGCTGCAAAGTTGAACATGAGGTTAAACCAGGGGTCAGCAAAATTTTTCAGCAGGGGGGCCGGTCCACTGTCCCTCAGACCTTGTGGGGGGCCAGACTATGTTTTGGAGGGGGAAAAATGAATGAATTCCTATGCCCCACAAATAACCCAGAGATGCATTTTAAATAAAAGCACACATTCTACTCATGTAAAAACAAGCTGATTCCTGGACCATCCATGGGCCTGATTGAGAAGGCGATTCGTATTAATACTAAAGCTGTTTTAATATTTGTAGATGCGGAGAAAGCGTTTGATAACATTTCTTGGAGTTTTATGAAGAAAAATCTGCGGGGGATGGGGGTAGGCCAAAGTTTTGAAAATGGTATAAGTGCAATTTACTCGGAACAAAAAGCTAAGCTTATTGTGAATAATGTAGTTACAGAAGAATTTAAGATAGAGAAAGGAACAAGACAGGGTTGCCCAATCTCCCCATTGCTTTTTATATCGGTCCTGGAGGTCATGCTCAATATGATTAGGAAAGACCAATTGGTTAAAGGTATACAACTCGGAGCTAAACAGTACAAACTGAAAGCTTTTGCCGATGACATAGTTTTGACATTACAGGAGCCAGAAGCTAGTACAAAAAGAGTGTTACAATTAATCCAAGAATTTGGCCAAGTAGCAGGTTTTAAATTAAACAAGATGAAAACTAAGGTATTAGAGAAAAATCTTACAGAGACAGAGAAGGAGAGGTTTCAGAAAGAGACAGGATTAACAATTGTTAATAAAGTGAAATATCTAGGGGTGAATATGACTGCCAAAAATGTGAATCTGTTTAAAGATAACTACGAAAAATGTTGGTCAGAGGTGAAGAAGGATTTAGAAATATGGTCAAAATTGAAGTTATCATTGTTGGGCCGAATTGCAGCGATAAAGATGAATGTATTGCCTAGAATGTTGTTTCTGTTCCAAACATTACAAATTGTGGATAAAATGGACTGTTTCAAGAGGTGGCAAAGAGACATTTCCAAATTTATCTGGCAGGGCAAAAAGCCTAGAATAAAATTTAAGATATTAACAGATGCGAAGGAAAGAGGGGGATTTGCCCTGCCAGATCTTAAACTATACTATGAATCAGCCGCTTTTTGTTGGCTGAAAGATTGGCTACTTCTTGAAAATGTGGACATTTTAGATCTAGAAGGTTTTTGATAATGTCTTTGGGTGGCATGCATATTTATGGTATGACAAAGTCAAAGCGCATAAGGCCTTTAAGAATCATATTGTCAGGAAAGCATTATTCAATGTTTGGGTGAGATATAAGGATTTGTTGGAAAGTAAAACACCAAGGTGGCTATCACCAATGGAGGCTAAGGCTCTGAAAAAAACAAATATGGAGACAAACTGGCCAAAATATTGTGAAATTTTAGAACAAGTTGGAGATAAATTAAAATTGCAGAGCTTTGACAAATTAAAAACTAAAGTTCGAGATTGGCTGCACTATTATCAAATAAGGGAGGTTTTTAATTTTGATAAAAAGATTGGCTTCCAGGAGGAAAAATCTAAACTGGAAACGGAATTGCTAGAACCTAAAACTAAAAATCTGTCAAGAATGTATAACCTGCTGTTGAAATGGAATACACAGGATGAAATGGTTAAATCTGCTATGATTAAATGGGCGCAAGATGTTGGGCATAATATCATGTTTGCTGACTGGGAATGGTTATGGACCACAGGTATAAAATTTACGGCTTGTAACGCCTTAAGAGAAAATATAATGAAAATGATTTACAGGTGGTACTTAACCCCAGTCAAGCTAGCAAAAATTTATCATTCGCCTGATAATAAATGTTGGAAATGTAAAGAAAATGAAGGTACTTTTTTCCACCTTTGGTGGACGTGCCCAAAGATCAAGGCCTTCTGGGAAATGATATATAATGAACTAAAAAAGGTATTGAAATATACTTTCTTGAAGAAACCAGAGGCCTTCCTCTTGGGCATGGTCGGCCAATTGGTGCGAAGGGAAGATAGGAATTTCTTTATGTATGCGACAGCAGCGGCAAGAATACTTATTGGGAAATACTGGAAGACACAAGAATTGCCTACCCGAGAAGAATGGCAGAGAAAAGTGATAGACTATATGGAACTGGCTGAGATGACCGGCAGAATTCGAGATCAGGAAGAAGGGTCGATGGAAGAAGATTGGAAAAAATTTAAAATATATCTTCAGAAATACTGTAATATAAAAGAATGTTAGAAAAGGTTGGAGAAGAATATTAGACCGTATTGGCAGACAGAGTATAATGGAATAAGTAAATATGAAGTGTAAAATAAAGATAGAGGAGAATTAAATACTTTCGAATGTTAAAATAAGTAAATGAAAAGAAGGATAGAAGGATTTGCTGGAGATACGATTCAAACTAGAATACAAAGCAGAGAGGTGAGAGGAAGTAACGGAAATAAGTAAATGGGAAAACGGTTTTAAAGGTTTAATTTGATTTTTTGTTACCTTTTTATGGTGATTTTTTGTCTTTTGTATTTTTCTTTTGTATTGTTTGTTTTTTGTATAAGATGTATGTGATTTGTTTTTCTTTTTCTACTTTTTTCTTTTTCTGTAATTTTTAAAATTGGAATAAATATTCATTAAAAAAAAAAAAAAGAGAGAAGGCGATTGGGCTGGAGCTGGCCTCCGGAGCTTAGTTTGCCTACCCATAGGATAAAACAAAAGTAAACATAGCATAGTAGTTGTTCAAATATAATCAAATAATTAGACTTGCAGATTTTCTCTAGTCTTATGTATAAATGCTAAAGATGTAATTCATGCTAAAGATATAATTTAATATGGATTATATCTTTAGCATTCATGCACAAGACTAGAGCCAGCATGTTGTCGCAAGGGACAGTCCTGGGCAGGTCTAATCATCATAAATGCCAGACTCGCCTCCTCCTCCTGAGTTGTGCATCATCTCATGTTTAAACAGGTGCTATTGGGCTCTTTCTTGCTTGCTGGGTCCCCAAGAGGAAGAACGATTGCTCAATCTCAGGAGCCCCATTGCTTTGCGTAGGTTCCTTTGGGCTTCGTGGGTGGTGGCTAAATGACTTATAGGAGACCCTTTGCTACTGCTACCTGCTGGCTGCCTTATCAACGTGACCCTGGATGGCCAGGGATCAAAAGGTGCGGGGAGAAAGGGGGGAGCTTTGAACTAAGGAATTCTCTTCGTAGGCCGTGTGGGAATGTTCAGGGTGGTAGGAAAGGATATATTGTTTATTAATACCCTTCCTAACTTGCACTAACAAGTTCCTTATGTGGCAGAGTTTACATTCCACTTCTCATGCACAGCAGAACTCTGGTTGCAGACTTGTGTGAGTTTCTTAAGACAATAAGCAATTCAATCTGGCTTGTCACAATTGAAATGTGTTCTAATATTTTCCTGGTAAGACTCTTTGAATCCCTCCTAAAAGAATAAAGACACCACAATCTTCTTCATAAGCAATAAAAAGAAAGTTTACTCACGATCAGGCAGAGCACAGTGTGATCCACAAACAGGCTTAGCCCATATGGGAGACAACCTGGGGGACTGCTTGGCTGGCAGCCAGCAGTCCAGTCCAGGTGAATCAGGAAGTTCACAGGACGAAAGGAAGATGGAAAAGAGAGAGAGTGGGCAGCATGCCTTGGCCTTTTACCAGGTCTGGGAAGGTCATGCGCACCCACTAGTCACATGCAAGGAAGGATGCTCCAGCCCAGGAGGAACAGGAAGTTTCAACTGGCTGGACCAAACATCCCCTTGCATGTCCACTCTAGCAAAACAAGGAATGTTGTATTTGACTGCTCTAGTGGATTACATCCCACAGGCCCGTTTATTCTATTGTTGCTGCTTGTTAATGGGGTGGGGTGGGGAATACACAGACATCCAAATTGAGATTTCTGGCTAAGGGCTCAAATTAAAACAGAGCAAAAGAAGGACCCCAAGACTCTGACTCAAGGGTTACATCTGTGTATTGCCATAAAGAGTAGAAACGTTCTTTCTTTCTTTCTTCAATTCTTCATCTAGCACCATACTTTTACTTTTTATATGCTCTCATGAAAACCATGGTGTATACACCCTTATTTTGGTCAGTTGGTCAGATCCTATATCTTTTGCCATGTCAGAGTCAATGGGAGGAACACTCTCTTGTCATTAAATCATCATGTGGCAAGTGGCCCTGAGCATCTCATCACATGCAGTTACTCAGATTGCGTATGCATGGAAACAAGGACTCCTGCATGATTCAGACTGGGAGCAATTTTCAGCACTTACTGTGGAGATGTATAAATTTTGCCTGTCTTGACTTTGAGCAGCATAAATAGAAAGCAACCACCATTTAATTTTTAAAAAAATGCTAATGAAATGGACTGATCTGTATCGTAAGGAAAAAGATTATGTAGAGTTGCCACCCCTTTGATGAATTTTTGATGAAAACTGAATTAATCCCTGCCCATGTACTTCTCATATAAATCAAATGCCTCTTGCAAAGGAAAATTCCCTCCCTTCTGGGTGTAGAAGATTTCATTTCCAGAGGCTCAAAGTGACAGAAACTTCTGCAGGTTTCAGAATAATTACTTTGGAGGAAACACAGTTCATAAACTGCATGTAAAAGTTCTTATTTAAAGCAAGAATAGACATAGTCACATCTCTAACATGGGTGGAAGGAAGTATGTAGAGAGGACTTTTATATCTGTAAATGTCAAATGTTATACTTGTTATACTTGCTTAGCTAAACCAAGGGACCCACTTCTGGGCAGGAGTCTATAGAGTCTATTGAAAATGGGGCAAATAAGAGCACCTCTTCTGGTTAGAACCCAGCTAGATATTTAAAATGGGTACCTGAAACTATGGAACAGGCAGACAGTTACTAAAATTACATAAGTCGCTGCATCTCAGCAACGCTGGGTCCCCTCAAAATTTGGTGGCAGCTGTGTGCACATGCCATCAGCATGCCACGTGGCATGTGCAAGTGATGTCAGAATGCCCCATGGTGTGTATACACAGCATGCACACGGCACATGACCCCAGCCCCCTGAATGACATTGCTGCAAGTTTTCTTTTTCCAGCTAGTCAAGATTGGCCACTTAACATATGAGTGGTGAGCGGTGGTCATGGCCCAGCCTGGCACCTCCCTGATTGCCCTCCTGTGCTGTGCCATGTTTGGTCTGTTGCCACATCCCCTTGGCCATTGTGGAGGCTCTCAGATTACCGCCAAACACAACTATTCAATTGAGCCAATCTGCAGAGAATTGGGGGGCATAGCTTGGGGAGCGGACCTGGCTGAAGCAGGCTGCACACTGCAGCTCAGTCAGCCGGGAGCATCACCCTCACTGCCCCCCTTCTTTGCCAATTTTTCATTGCTCTAGCCCTTTCCTTTTCAGCTTAGAGGGCTTTGCTGTGGTCTTTTGACGGTTGCCGTATTCAGGGCCGGAAAGGAATTTTCCCTGCTCTGAAGCTTTTGCCTCCCCGTAGCAATTGTCACAACTCTGATGATTTAGGCCTTGAGTGGAATCCTTTCGGAGTGCGGGTGAAGTGGTGACTCACCTCTCACCCCTTTTTCTCTTGCGGTGGAAACAACAGGGTACCCTGTTAGAGTGGTCTGGAGGGAAGTCTCTGTCTAAAGAGCAAGTTGTGTAGGGCTAGCAGACCATAGAGCTTCTGTCAGCATTTGGGCGGGCCATCTGTGTAAGGGCCACCTTCCCAAATAGACCCTGTCATGCCTCAGACCCCCAGCAAGGGGCTGAGAGGGATACATTCCCAATGCCTATGCCAAAGTTTACCTACTTCTGAAATCAATAAAGTTGTGGCCTTTTAAATCGCAGACAGTTGTTGTGTCCATTCATTTCACCTTCGCTTCTAGATTCAGGTCACCAGGACGGGGGTCTCTGCGACCGGGCACACAATAAGAGCCAGATAACTGTTGGCTTTGAGGCTTAGTAAAGACAGCACTGCAGGTAGGATGAGAGGTGTGTATGCTCTCCGCAGTTCATTGCCTGCAGCCAAACACAGAGCCACTGAAGATGACTGGAAGAGCAGAGGAGGCCCCATCCTAGTCAGCCTACTTCTGAGCTGATTTATTGCAGAACAGCCGAAGTCTATTAAGCCATGGGAATTTGTAATTTCAGGAGGGCTGCTCCTAAATGTCAAAGGGTAAACTCTGCCTAGATTTTATGAACGGTCCAGGGGCAGTTGTGGAGGGTGAGAACTTGATTAAGGTCATATCTGAAGGTGAAGTTACATAAAGCAGTTGTCCCTGTAACAAACAGCACATGAACCAAAACATTCTTTGAAATTCACCACTTCTCCAATTTTTGCAGTGCTTACCTCCAGGCAAGTCAATCTGTGACTCTAATTTAAATAGCTGTTGATATCAGTAGCTAGCAATGGCAGGAGGAGGCGCACACAAGATCTGGCTTGGGGTGGTTGCCTTTCTCAGGGCATGTCAGCATTTCTGTGTGAGGTTTTGAGATTCCCTCACAGCTGAAAGGTGTCCGGGGATGGGGCTTGTGTTTTTATTTCCAGCACTCTGCAACCTCCCTGGCTGACCACGTTTTTTGTTCTGGAAAAGGCCCATGGAAATAGTTGTTATTGTGGGAATGTTCAGGGTGGCAGGAGAGGATATATTGTTTATTAATATCCTTCCTAATTTGTGCTAGCAAGTTTCTTCACTTAGCAGAGTGCATTCCCCTTCTTACACAGCAGAACTCTGGTTGCAAACTCATGTGAGTTTCTTAAAACAATAAGCAATTCAATCTGGCTTGTCCAGATTGAGATATGTTCTAATATTTTCCTGGTAAGACCCCTTGAATCCCTCCTAAAAGAATAAAGACACCACATAAGCAATAAAAAGAAAGTTTACTCATGATCAGGCAGAGCACAGTGTGATCCCTGAAGGCAGGCTTTAGGCTTAAACTTACAAACATGTACAAACAGGTTTACCCCATATGGGAGACAACCTCCAGTCCAGGTGAATCAGGAAGTTCGCAGGACGAAAGGAAGATGGAAAAGAGAGAGAGTGGCAGCATTCCTTGGCCTTTTACCAGGTCTGGAAAGGTCATGCCCACCCACTAGTCACATGCCAGGAAGGATGTTCCAGCCCAGGAGGAACAGGAAGTTTCAGCTGGCTGGACCAAACATCCCCTTGCATGTCCACTCTAGCAAAACAAGGAATGTTGTAATAATAAAAAAAATCCTTCCAGTAGCACCTTTAAGACCAACTAAGTTAGTTCTTGGTATGAGCTTTCGTGTGCAAGCACACTTCTTCAGATACACAGGAATACAACAAGGAATGTTGTATTTGACTGCTCTAGTGGATTACATCCCACAGTTATTAGGTCTTATGATGGTAGCCGCTTATGATGTGGTAGCCGCTTATGAGCCTGGCCTCAGCTGGGGATGGCAGGATACAAATAAATTATTATTATTATCCTGGCTTTCCCTGAAGCACAGGCATCTAGGAAGGCTGCAGATTTGAAGAATGAAGCCAAGGACACTCATGAAACTCTCAATCTCCTCATAAATAAGGTGAGCCTGGCCTGATAGGTAGAAAGAAAAAACCCTGGTGCCCCCCCCCCCACATGAGAATTTCACCAAAGTTTTCTCCCCCTTTGACTAATATTTGTACTTAATTTCTTTCCTCATTAGTTGATGGAGAATGGAAGAAAAAAAATGGGATAAATTTAGGCACGTCATTAGTGAAATATCAACACCAAATCTGAGACCAGCTCTGCCAGCTCTGGCAGGCACAGTTTGCCCTGAGAGCCCAAACACATTCAAGATGGTCACCCAGGAGTCCTAGAGAGGAAGACAGAATTTCTGTAGGTCACGGCAAACCAGTCCCCAATCCTCAAGTCTATGTTGATGCTGTACTGAGTGCCCAGAAGTTTGGCATGGTTTAATCCTACCAATTTGCATATAACCAGCTTGTCACTTCAGGAGAAGAAAAGGCTGAGGAGTAAACCCTCCACAAATCCAGAGCAGAGTCGCTGAGATAGTTGGATGATACCTTTTATGCCTCCTTCCGGCAACTCCTGCAGCCAAACTGGTGCCAAACGTCTTGCTCTGCTTTCCTTTGGGCCACCTCAGTGAGGCCAAGAGGTCTTGTCATCTGGGCAGCCCAGACCTTCCATATGCACTGCCCAGGCTTGCACCCTGGGGAGGTCATTTTGGTGCTGCTAACACAGCAAAAACAAAATAAAAAAATTCCTTCCTGTAGCACCTTAAAGACCAACTAAGTTAGTTCTTGGTATAAGCTTTCGTGTGCATGCACACTTCTTCAGATACACTGAAACAGAAGTTACCAGATCCTTCTATATATTGAGAAGGTGGGGAGGGGTATTACTTAGAAGGGTGGTGGGAATCGGAGATTGGCAGATAGCTGAGATGAGCCTGTTGACGACTCTTAACGACTGTAATAGGTCTTACAGGAAAAGGCAAGGGGTGAGAAGGTGAGAAATGGCTTAGTCATGTATAATGAGATAAGAATCCGATGTCTCTGTTCAGACCAGGTTTCTCCATTGTTTTAAGTTTGGTAATGAGTTGTAATTCAGCAGCTTCTCTTTCCAGTCTATTTCTGAAATTCCTTTGTAGTAAAACAGCTACTTTGAGATCTTGTATAGAATGTCCTGGGAGATTGAAGTGTTCTCCTACTGGTTTCTCTGTTTTGTGATTCTTGATGTCAGATTTATGTCCGTTTATTCTTTGGCGTAAGGTTTGGCCTGTTTGTCCAATATAGAGAGCTGAAGGACACTGTTGGCATTTGATGGCATACACAATGTTAGACGATGAGCAATTAAATAGTCCCGAGATGGTATGTGTGATGTTGTTGGGGCCAGTAATGGTGTTGTCCGGGTGTATGTGGCAGCAAAGTTGGCATCTGGGTTTATTGCAGGCTCTGGTGCCAGTGTCCGTGTTAAGTCTGGTTGTAGTATTATTGTGGGTTAGGAGTTGTTTAAGATTGGGTGGCTGTCTGTAGGCAATGAAAGGTCTTCCTCCCAGAGCTTGAGAAAGAGAACTGTCATTGTCCAGGAGAGGTTGTAGATCTCTGATGATGCGTTGAACTGTTTTAACTTGGGAGCTGTATGTGATGACTAGTGGAGTTCTGTTATTTTCTTTTTTGGGTCTGTCTTGCAGCAAGTTCTCTCTGGGTATCAGTCTGGCTCTGTTGATCTGTTGTCTAACTTCATCTGCTGGGTATTTTAGTTCTGAGAAGGTTTGCTGTAGATCTCTTAGGTGAGAGTCTCTGTCTGTAGAATTGGAACAGATGCGGCTGTAACGTAGTGCCTGGCTATATACAATGGACTGTTTGGTATGTTTGGGATGGTAGCTAGAGGCATGTAGATATGTTTGTCGGTCAGTTGGTTTACGGTATAAGGTGGTGTCTATGTGTCCATCCTGTATTTTTATAGTAGTGTCCAAAAAATGTATTTCTTGCATAGATTGATTCATTGTAAGGTTGATTGTGGGGTGAAAATCATTGAATTTCTGGTGAAAGGTGTCCAGGGTCTGTTGACCATGTGTCCAGATGATAAAAATATCGTCAATGTATCGTAGGTACAAGAGAGGTTTGAGTGGGTAGGAGTTTAGGAAACGTTGTTATCTGAAATGGTGTTCCTCATAGCTTGTAAACCATCCTTGTGTGGGATGTTGGTATACAGAGATTCCACGTCCATAGTAGCTAGTATAGTATTGTTGGGAAGATTATTTAAAGATTGTATTTTCCTCAGAAAATCTGATAGAGTTGTCTAATACAAGGAGTTCCTCCTTTATTAGCTTCTGTAATACAAGGAGGAACTCCTTGTATTAGACAACTCTATCAGGAACCACCAAGCTTGGCAAGAGTTCCAAAAGGAAAAACAAAATATTTACCACTCTCAACTGGAGCTACTGAAGAAACAGAAAAACAAGAAACTCTCTAACCTTTCCAACCTACAGGCTACTAATCAAAACAAGATCAACAATATTGTCAATCTCTCACAGCAAGCACTCAGCCCAGCCGAGGAATCAGTCCTTTCACGTGGACTGTCATTCTGCCCTGCCAAATCCCCACACATGATCCAGTTCTACGGGGACTTGGAAGCATTTTTCCGCCGTTTACGCCTGAAGGAGTATTTTCAACACACACAACAACAAGACAAATCAGAACAAACAACAACTTCACAACACAACACCTCTCAACCCACTGGAGAACAACAACCACCCTCCCAACAGAACACTGACCACCAACTACCACTGAAAAAGTGTTACACAAAAAGGGACTCCACATGGACCCCTCCTGATGGATGCAATACCACACTGGACTTGTACATTGACTGCTTCCGCCACAGAATCCAAACAGATGTAACCAGAAAACACCATCACTTACAACAAAATCTAAACCATGCTGAAAGGAGAGCCATAGATAATCTCAGAAACAACCCAAACATTATAATTAAAGAAGCAGACAAAGGGGGAGCTGTCGTCATCATAAACAAAACTGACCACATTCAGGAGGCTCGCAGACAACTTTCCAATACCGCCTTTTACACAAAATTGGACTCAGACCCCACACAAGAATACAAGAAAGAACTGAACAAGATTGTTAAGGAGCTACCCCCACACATCCAAGAACAGATCCTCACCAACACACCAACAGAACCTCGAATCTTCCCAACAATACTATACTAGCTACTATGGACGTGGAATCTCTGTATACCAACATCCCACACAAGGATGGTTTACAAGCTATGAGGAACACCATTTCAGATAAAACCACAGCGGACCTTGCCACCAAACTCTGCCAATTTGTCCTTACCCACAACAACTTCAAATTCGGTGATGACCTGTTCCTTCAGATCAGCGGCACAGCAATGGGCACCCGCATGGCCCCACAGTATGCCAACATCTTCATGGCAGATTTAGAACAACGTTTCCTAAACTCCTACCCACTCAAACCTCTCTTGTACCTACGATACATTGACGATATTTTTATCATCTGGACACATGGTCAACAGACCCTGGACACCTTTCACCAGAAATTCAATGATTTTCACCCCACAATCAACCTTACAATGAATCAATCTATGCAAGAAATACATTTTTTGGACACTACTATAAAAATACAGGATGGACACATAGACACCACCTTATACCGTAAACCAACTGACCGACAAACATATCTACATGCCTCTAGCTACCATCCCAAACATACCAAACAGTCCATTGTATATAGCCAGGCACTACGTTACAGCCGCATCTGTTCCAATTCTACAGACAGAGACTCTCACCTAAGAGATCTACAGCAAACCTTCTCAGAACTAAAATACCCAGCAGATGAAGTTAGACAACAGATCAACAGAGCCAGACTGATACCCAGAGAGAACTTGCTGCAAGACAGACCCAAAAAAGAAAATAACAGAACTCCACTAGTCATCACATACAGCTCCCAAGTTAAAACAGTTCAACGCATCATCAGAGATCTACAACCTCTCCTGGACAATGACAGTTCTCTTTCTCAAGCTCTGGGAGGAAGACCTTTCATTGCCTACAGACAGCCACCCAATCTTAAACAACTCCTAACCCACAATAATACTACAACCAGACTTAACACGGACACTGGCACCAGAGCCTGCAATAAACCCAGATGCCAACTTTGCTGCCACATACACCCGGACAACACCATTACTGGCCCCAACAACATCACACATACCATCTCGGGACTATTTAATTGCTCATCGTCTAACATTGTGTATGCCATCAAATGCCAACAGTGTCCTTCAGCTCTCTATATTGGACAAACAGGCCAAACCTTACGCCAAAGAATAAACGGACATAAATCTGACATCAAGAATCACAAAACAGAGAAACCAGTAGGAGAACACTTCAATCTCCCAGGACATTCTATACAAGATCTCAAAGTAGCTGTTTTACTACAAAGGAATTTCAGAAATAGACTGGAAAGAGAAGCTGCTGAATTACAACTCATTACCAAACTTAAAACAATGGAGAAACCTGGTCTGAACAGAGACATCGGATTCTTATCTCATTATACATGACTAAGCCATTTCTCACTTTCTCACCCCTTGCCTTTTCCTGTAAGACCTATTACAGTCGTTAAGAGTCGTCAACAGGCTCATCTCAGCTATCTGCCAATCTCCGATTCCCACCACCCTTCTAAGTAATACCCCTCCCCACCTTCTCAATATATAGAAGGATCTGGTAACTTCTGTTTCAGTGTATCTGAAGAAGTGTGCATGCACACGAAAGCTTATACCAAGAACTAACTTAGTTGGTCTTTAAGGTGCTACAGGAAGGAATTTTTTTATTTCGACTATGGCAGACCAACACGGCTACCCATCTGTAACAGCAAAAACAGTATGGGAGGCAGCAGAGACCTGTGCTATCGGTCTCTGCAGCCAGAGCAGTTGCTGTGATTCTCCAGCAGTTGGACTTTGCCCCTGCAGGTGCACCTCTTTGTCTTTCGAGACAGGTGGATGCCAACAAAACATCTGAAGTGCTGAGTGAGGCATTAGATTCACTATGGCAATTAGCATCCCTATAGTTCTTACTCCCACTCACTGGATGAATTGTTTGGTAAAATTTGTTTCCTATGCTGGGGACTTCAAACAGTGAGTCTCCGTACCTTCAATCCACATCGATGGTCCCAACTCATGCAGTAAATTCTCCTAGATGATCTGCCTGGGAGGTGTGAAATTTGCCACAGGGATGCCAACCGGCTCTATCAGCTCTCAGAAGGTTGCAAGGATAGGTCTTTAATCAGCCCAATAAATATGTTCCTCTGAAATTTCAGTTCAAGGAAATCCCAGAGAGGAAGGTTTTCAGAAGTAGATGGTAAATCACATAAATAAGTTAGCAGAAACAAGCTATTCAATAAGAATTAGTAATGTCGGATATACAAGTGTTGCCCCCCAGGGACACACATATAAGAGCGTGGGCAGGTAACACCTTTCAGAACATCATAAGATCTTCAGATTTATTCCATGACATGCAATGGATAAGCTCAACTTCTGAAAGTTTTTCTAGGGTGCAACAATTGCCTCTGGTATTGTTTGAGTAACCTCATGCCTCTACAGGACTATAGTGATCTATCTAACTACTACTAAATTAACAGGAGCAAAATTTCTCATTAAGACGAGAATGTGCAGCAAGATACAAAGGTAGGATACCAATGTTTCAAATAAATAAATAAATAGTCTGCTCAAAGATGTTTCCAAATACATGGAGTACATGTGGTCAAAGGAAATGAATAAATGTTCATGCTACAAGTCTAACATATGTGTTTGTCCTTGCAGAAAACAAACACAAGACCAGTGATTATAAGATTGGAGAACTGGGCCCCAACCAGCAAAATGAATTTCCACAGGAACAAATGTCAGGTTCTACACTTAGGCAAGAATAACCAGCTGCACAAAGAGAAGATGGGAGACCCCACAGCTTGCCAGTTGTGAAAAGGGTCTAGGGGTCTTGGTAGACCATAAGCTTAATATGAGTCCACAGTGTGATGCAGCAGCAAAAAAAAGCTAATGCTAATCTAGGCTGCATCAACAGAAGCCGAGTGTCCAGATCAGGTTTCCTTGGAGGTTTTTAAGCAGAGGTTGGATGACCATCTGTCATGTATGATCTAATTGCACTGCAGGGGGTTGGACTAGATGACCAACGGGATCACCAACCCTTCCAACTTTGCAACTCTGTTTCTATGGTTCTATGAAATACAAATAAGAAGCATGTTGAAGTAATAAGTCTTAGTGAGGCTTTGTGCTGACCAACACACTAGGCAGTATCCAGCTGAAATGTCATGAAAGGGCAAGGTTTTCACACAACCAACATTTCATGCACACTCACACACATACACACCTCCCCCTGTGTGCATCCCATGCCCTCCAGAGGATTGGGGAAACCCCTGGGACAGATTTAGCAGATGCGCAGGGGGAGTTCCTGTTGCACAACTGAAAATCATGGTGCTCCTGGGACTGTGAGTAAACACTGCTTTGAATACAGCCCTCTTTCATTACTTACTTAAATATCTGAAAGAATTAATAGGAGTAGTAGAAGTTTCACATGGTTTTGTTTATTGTTTATTAAGGCACGTATGGCATATGTTTATATGCCAGTATGTTGAAGTCTACATTTAATGTATTTGGTTTCCCTAAAAGAAGGATGTTTGGAACTGTTTTCGCAAACCATATCATCACATAAAGTAAGGTTTGATTCTCTGATCTGCAGGATTCATAGAATTAGAGAATTGTAGAGTTGGAAGGGACCCCAAGGGTCCTCTAGTCTAACCCTCTGCAATGCAGGAATCTCAGCTAAAGCATTCCCGACAGATGGCCATCCAACCTCTGTGTTAAAAACTCCCATGAAAGAGACTCCATACCTTTCGAGGGAGTCCATTCCACTGTCAAACAGCTCTTACTGTGAGATTTATTTATTTTTTTGTATGTTTAGTCAGAATCTCCTTTCTTGCAACTTAAAACCACGGGTTTGAATTCTACCCTCCAGAGTAGGAGAAAACAAGCTTGTTCCATCTTCCATGTGACAGCAGTGTGGAGGGATTTTTATTTTTTTAAGAGATAGTCATTCAGACATCTGAAATATCCATCAGCAGGTCAAGAGTAGTGCCCCTCATACAGATTTACTATTTATTAAGGACAAAAATTAGATACTATGTGGAGATCGATGAGTGGCTAGTGCAACAGCCCTGTTCAGAAGCTATTACTCATGCACAGAGGAACGTGCAAATGGTAGAGTAGAGCCTTTGTACGTATGCACTACAGGCAAAAGTTTTTGGGTTTTCTGGAACTCTGACTGCATGCAAGCCTTTGTCTGTACAACTGTTCACATGAACAGTTCAGCCACGTGGAAGATCTGACTGGATCAGGACTGTGATGCTTAGAGTCAGAGGACCAATCATTGCATCTTTTTCTGAAATAAAATCCCCACCACCATTAATCACTTGGGGTAAAGTATAATACAATATAGATATATACTGTGAGGCTATTAGCAGTCACTAGGGTCTATTTTGATCAGGAAATGGTTCAGGCATAATGTTAACCCTCTGCTTTCCTTAAATTATCCTTCCTCACTTCCTTTCTTTGCTCTGTTTATTAGAAAAAATCAGCCATGATGGTATAACTTAAGCTTTTTGGGAAGGTGGGGGGGGGGGCACTGTGTGATTGCTGAGAGTGGGGCTGTGATGGTCACCCTGTCCCTGGCATCAGCGATGCTTCTGCCTCCACCCTGAGATGTCTGGTGCCTGAAGTCCGATGCTTGGGGTGAGCTGTGCAGCTCCTGCTCCTCATAATCCCTGGATGCCCCTTTCACATAACTCATAGAAAAAGAGCGCTAAAGACCTTAGGAGATCCACTCAATGGATCACAACATGCTGTCTAGTTTGGCCCTGAAAACTAGGTCACCCTTACTGCACAGAAGTTTATCCCGTGTTATACACAGTCAAAGTAGAGCTACAGGTATAAAGTGTGTGTGTGGGGGGGAGGGAATATGTGTCTGCTAGGAAGAGAGAATTATTGCAATGATCACAAAGGAAAAGTGAGCTTATTTCAAAGGACTCTAATATATATTATTTCCTAAGATACAAGGCTTCAAAGGAATCACAAAACATGCAGATAAATAGATTATGCTTCTGAGGTGATTCATCATTTCAACAATACACTTTTTTTTTGGACTTCCACCTGAAATTACTTGAATTCTGCCTTCTAAAGAAGATGCTCCTTTTATCTATGTTATTTTTATCCTCTCAAAGAGGAGAAAAGATACTTCCTGATCACCTAGCTAGAATACATTGTTTGATGTCTCCTCAAGACCACACAGCACATACAGAAAGATTATGATGGCATATGAAACCCTGATGATAGTCCCTACAGTACTTCACCCAGATGTGGAAGACAAAAATGGGCAGTTGAATTAAAGGCAAAAGTTTTGCTATAAACCCAGAATAACATCACAGGGTTTCTTTAAAAAAAAAAAGGTACTGCTGAAAACTTATTTTATTACAGCAAATAAATACATAGGTACACTGTGTACAGGGATTAATCAAATATGTATTATTATTATTATTATTATTATTATTATTACAGTGGCACCTCGGGTTACATACACTTCAGGTTACATACGCTTCAGGTTACAGACTCCGCTAACCCAGAAATAGTACCTCGGGTTAAGAGGATGCTTCAGGATGACAACAGAAACTGTGTTCCGGTGGCACAGCAGCAGCAGGAGGCCCCATTAGCTGGTGTTTCAGGTTAAGAACAGTTTCAGGTTAAGAACGGAACTCTGGAACGAATTAAGTACTTAACCCGAGGTACCACTGTACTTGGCTATTTCTTTTCCCATGAACATTTTTGGCTTGGTATGTTTTGTTCCAGTCGGCTCTCTTCCTGCGTCACACATTCCTTAAAAGATTTAGGTTAGATTTAGGATTTGTCAGGGTTCCACATCTACTTTTTAAGCTGATAAGAATCAAACCTTATTCCCCATATCCACATAATTAGAAGGCACTGGGCTATGAAGGTGCTGGGCCCATTTGTTGGCCTGCATCGGCCACATGTCATCACAGAATCCCTGCGTAGCAAGTTGGCAAGGGGAGGCGGTGAGAAGGACAGTCTGAGTGGAGCAGGTGCCTGGTGTTTTCTTGCCTGCTTCTTCTGACACTTTTACGTAATGGAGGCTTATTTCGTGGTCTGCTCTTCCTCCTAGATGCCCCAGACAATTAAACTGTTGCAATGTGCCCTGAGCACCCGTTTGTGACAGGGGCAGGTGCCAGAATCAGGTCAGCCATAACTCACATGGTTTCAGTGATGCTGACTCTTTATTCAAGGAAACAAGGCAGCCCAGGAGGCCAGGCCTAGTGAGAACAGCAACTCATCCTGGTGCAACTTGCCCCTATGAGGCCGATGCGAGGACTGAAGGTCCCCTCTCCTCCCAGTTCCTTCTCAAGCACTCTGAGGCTTCTTCATCTTGTCTGTCGTTTCTCTGCCCTCTTTATATTGCAGATATTAATATTGCGCAGTTTGAAACAACTGGATGCATAAAAACTGACTGGTGGCTGTCTGTAGGCAATGAAAGGTCTTCCTCCCAGAGCTTGAGAAAGAGAACTTGCTGCAAGACAGACCCAAAAAAGAAAATAACAGAACACCTCTAGTCATCACATACAGCTCCCAAGTTAAAACAGTACAACGCATCATCAGAGATCTACAACCTCTCCTGGACAATGACAGTTCTCTTTCTCAAGCTCTGGGAGGAAGACCTTTCATTGCCTACAGACAGCCACCCAATCTTAAACAACTCCTAACCCACAATAATACTACAACCAGACTTAACACGGACACTGGCACCAGAGCCTGCAATAAACCCAGATGCCAACTTTGCTGCCACATACACCCGGACAACACCATTACTGGCCCCAACAACATCACACATACCATCTCGGGACTATTCAATTGCTCATCATCTAACATTGTGTATGGCATCAAATGCCAACAGTGTCCTTCAGCTCTCTATATTGGACAAACAGGCCAAACCTTACGCCAAAGAATAAATGGACATAAATCTGACATCAAGAATCACAAAACAGAGAAACCAGTAGGAGAACACTTCAATCTCCCAGGACATTCTATACAAGATCTCAAAGTAGCTGTTTTACTACAAAGGAATTTCAGAAATAGACTGGAAAGAGAAGCTGCTGAATTGCAACTCATTACCAAACTTAAAACCATGGAGAGACCTGGTTTGAACAAAGACATTGGATTCTTATCCCATTATACATGACTAAGCCATTTCTCACCTTCTCACCCCTTGCCTTTTCCTGTAAGACCTATTACAGTCGTTAAGAGTCGTCAGCAGGCTCATCTCAGCTATCTGCCAATCTCCCATTCCCACCACCCTTCTGAGTAATACCCCTCCCCACCTTCTCACTATATAGAAGGATCTGGCAACTTCTGTTTCAGTGTATCTGAAGAAGTGTGCTTGCACACGAAAGCTCATACCAAGAACTAACTTAGTTGGTCTTAAAGGTGCTACTGGAAGGATTTTTTTTATTTTAGCTCCTGGAGAGTCAGTTACAACCTTCCACTTCCAGAGTCTGAGAATAAAGAACTCAGCCATTACCCTTCCCAGATGGCAAATTTGCAATTCAATACCTCTCATGTGGTGTAAGGTTAGAACACCATGTCAGAGCTACCTGAAAACAATAACAGTTATTTATCAACCCATCAAGGCAGTGCAGAGAGCACTTTTCGCTCTTAATTTAGCTCCAGTGGAATCTTCCAATTAAATTCTATCAGCAATACATTTCAGTGTGAATTAAAACAATTATACTTAACACTTCATACCTCTTTGTGATCTGGGAGACGGGGTGGGGTGGGGAGCTGGTCACTGCAGGAGGGGGAAACCCCATGCCTCTTCACCATCCACACCCATCTCTGCTTCTTGGCCTCCCCTCCTTTCCTGCTTTCAGCTTCTGACTCTGTTTCTGACCTTCTCTCTGCCACAGAGTCCTCATGCTTACTAAGTCCTCTTATCTCTTCAGCTTCTGACATCTCCTTCTCCCAGACAGCTCCCTCTTGTCCCTCTGACCACTCATTGTTGTCCTACTACCTATCCCTGGGCTCTGAGCCTTCTTCCCCTGGGAGTTCCCCAGCTGGTGCCTCCCACCACTCCTCTGCCTCCAACTAGTCCATGACATTTTGAGAAGAAATATTTTACTCTCCAAAATCCCACCATAAGATAAATAAGTCAAGGGAAACAGGGATGGAGAACGAACTCTAATAGGATTTGTTTCTGCCTTACATTGGGCTACAAAGCTTCCCAAAGCTTGGTTATTATTACTATTATTTATTAAATTTGTTAGTTGCTTTATATTGCCCAAGGCAACACAATGCAACACAACCAAACAACCAAACAAAAACCCCTCATAGATGGTTAGACAAACATTACAGCTTTACAGCTTTTCAAACACACCTCCCTAGTCCCTAGGGCCTGAAAAATCCCATTGATTTTCTTTTGTTTCCCACTTTGTGAGCAGTAATTGGTGTCAAAGTCTTAGACATAAAATAGATATAACTGAAACTGTCCCCCAACCCATCCTTTCATCTTACATATTCTAGATAATAAGTGAAATCAAAGCTGACTAAATGAAAATGAAAGAATACATGATATTCTGAAATCATTTGTTACTCTGACATTGATTTCTTTACTAGTAACGTATGAAACAAATGATGCCTATTAGTTTCAATTTTTCATTCACTACCTACATGAAATCAACACACCCTCATTTGGGTTCCATGGCCACCTGGAACCTGCTTCAGTGTTTTCCATCACAAGCAAAAACCTGTTTGTACAAAAGTGGACATTGACTTCTTGACATGCCAAAAGTCCTCAGTCCTTTAGGGATACTGTAAATCAAGGGGGGGGGAGCCTCAGCATCAGGAGTTGTCTGGCCCCCAAGATCACCCAATGGGAGCTCACAAGCAGGAACAGACCACAGCAGCACTCTCCCCTCCTGCAGTTTCCAGCAGCTGGTATTCAGAAGCACATATGAAGGTGGCAGCAGAGGACCATCACAGAGCCTAATAGCCATTGATAACCTCCTCTGTGAATGTGTCTAATCCTCTTTGAAAGCCCTCCAAGTTGGTGGCCATCACCGCTCCCTGTAGGAGCAAGTGTGCTATACGAAGAAATCCTCTCTTTTGTCTGCCCTGAATCTTCCAACATTCAGCTTCATTGGGTATCCATGAGTTCTAACAGGATTAGACAAATTCATGGAGAATAAAGTTATCAATGGCGACTAGCCACAATAGCTATGTTCTGTCTCCACAGTCATAAACAGCATGCTTCTCAAGACCAGTTGCTGAAAACCACAGGTGGGGCAGTGTGCTCTTGTGCTTGGATCCTGCTTCTGAAGTTCCTATAGCTATCTGGTTGGCTTCTGTGAGAACAAGATGCTGTACTAGATGGGCCATTGGCCTGATCCTGCAGGCTCTTCTTCTGTAAAATATTTCTTTGTTATTAGACAAACTATCTAACAATGTTTGGAAGACTTAGGAAAACAAACAACAAACATAAAATATTCCCTACCCCTAAGACTGAGAAAACAGACATACAAGAAAATCCGCAGAGTAAAGCCTTGTTGTCTGTTTCAAAATTAACCAGGGGAAAATGTTGTTATTTTCAGCCATGCTGAAAACAGCTCTCAGTGATCACAGGAATACTGCTTACTGAAATTACTATAAGAAGTCTCAGAAATGATGAGAAAAGATCACAATGCAGGGATAATACAGTGGAGCTACTTTATGTTTTAAAGAAAGAAAGAGAAAGGCTTGGCAAAAATCAATGGAATTAAAAGGTGAAAGTCTTTCTCCTGTTATCAGTTACCTCCTTTGCTGCCAGCACCAGATGTGCTCTGCTCTTCTGCTCTCCCCATCAGCACTGGAGGCTGGTGCCCATTGGCACTGGGAGGGATGAAGGCAGGGAGCCCAAGCAGGAGGCCAAGCCAGAGCCAGAGAGAGGAAGGCCAAACTAACTCTGCTAGTCCCCATCCTTTCCCCCTTGGCCTGCTCCTTTCCTAGCCTGGGGAAAACCTGTTCTTTAGCTCTAAATGGAAGCCAAGAGCAATCTGGAAAAACTCAAACTGCCGTTTGCTCTGACTGAGCACTAAAGAAGAAGCAGTTCAAGAGGAAGTGTGAATAAGCCTTTGGACACGTGGAAAGAGATGTTTTTTTAGAAGGTTCATCCCATTGTGGTTGCTCAGCTTCAAAACAATCTTCAAAACAATCTAAGCATACCAATACTGGCCACAACTTCAGGTATGTAGCCGTATTGGTCTGACACAGTCAAAATAAATAAGAAATTGTCCAGTAACACCTTAGAAACCAATTAAGTTTGTTCTGCGTATAAGCTTTCATGTGCATGCACATTTCTTCAGATACCACAGCTTGTTCATGCATTGGGGGGCATCTGGTCCCAGGAGTCTAGATCACCATTAGTTTTAGGCAGGAGAAGAATTTTCTTCTTCTTTGGTAAACAACTTGCAAATGTCAAATCTTGAAACACCCCCCCCCCCGCCGCTGCCGCCCCATCCTGCTGCTGACACATCACTGGCACCAAAGGGATAAATCACTGCATGGATCAATGAGAATGAGCACTGTGAGGGCAAAAAGAAGAGCATGGGCCTTGTGCAACTTCAGAAGACCATGAGTGTGTTAGAAACAAGTGCCCAAAATAGATGACAATGGAAGGTGCTTTTTAACATGAAAACAAATACAAAGTGAGGTGAGTAATTTCAGCTGACCCTATTTAAATATGTCCTGGATTTCACCAAGAACAGTAGGCATTTTCCTCATCTGGTTTTCCCAGCCTCCCAACTAGAAATAGATTTGAGTGAGTCACCTAGGGACTCAAAACAGTTGCAATGATGCAAAGAACTAGCGTAGTGGTTATGTTTATCCAGAGATTGCATTGGTCATTGAAATCACAAAAGTAAACTGATAACCTGCTCTGCAGCATCACCTGCTCCACAGCATCACAGTTAAAATGAGTGTTGCTCAATCAAAAGGGAAATTGAAAAATCTAGCAGAAAATGGATTAAACCTTTTGCCTTCAATTGTCTCTGTGGGTATGGGAAGTCATAAAAGCACTGGAGCTGGTTAATGGAGGAGACTGACTTTCTGTACCTTGCTAATTTTTAATACTACCAGTTTGTTAAAAGGAACTTTGATAACATAGCAATTATTTCTTGATCTGGACATGCAGTTTCAGCATGGTTTGATGTTCTCCATCTCCAAATTCTCTGAATGTCTACTTTTCCTCCAACCTCAAACAAAATATTTTGTAAATCTATCAAAATAAAAACGAAGATTTTAGAAGTAAAACATCTCAGATCAAAACATTGCACACTAGCACATTATAATTCCAGACTGAAGTCTGGAGTATTTGCATATGTTTCTGTCGTCACTTCTGGTAAGATTTTTACATGATGTTAGTGAATAAAAAACCACCATCCCATTAATGAAAGGGATGAGTAAAGAGGAACAAAGTACAGTCGTACCTTGGAAGTCAAATGGAATCCGTTCTGGAAGTCCATTTGGCTTCCAAAACGTTCGGAAGCCAAAGTGCAGCTTCTGATTGGCTGCAGGAAGCTCCTGCAGCCAATTGGAAGCCGTGGAAGCCCCGTCGGAGGTTCAGGTTCCAAAGAACATTTGCAAATCGGAACACTGACTTCTGGGTTTGTGGCGTTCGGGAGCCAAAATGTTTGACTCGCAAAGCGCTTGACTTCTGGGGTGCAACTGTATAGAAATGAGTTCTAAAGATAATTAAAATTCCCGAGATTCAACTCTCCCTTCAGAATCTAGCACCTCTGGCCATCAGTGATGCAATGGCTCTCTTGTGAGATGATATTCAGCACCATAATGCCATCTTGAGAACCAAGCACCCTTGGTCTATCATATTCTGGGCAATGATTTTCCTTCCATGGCTCATAGTTCAGGTTTCACAGTCCCCAGACACCAGGGATCTCTAAGCCACGTGACAGCAAGTGCTGGATGTCAAGATGTTATAAAAGCAATGTCATTCCGATTAAACCGAGGTGCTTTCAGACTCTGAGCAGCTCCATTCTGTCACCACCCAACGCTTACCTGTCGTTCTGCAGCTGGGGGAAATAGTAATATGGAAACTATATCAGAGTAATTTGAAAATGTCTGGGGATGGAGCAGTTGGACTCGGTCTTATGTGGGAGAAAATATTCCCATCTCATGTAGGGCTCAGGCAGTGTGCAGCAATTTCTCTTCTTCCAAAATGTAAGCACACAAACTTACTGAAATATAAATGCACAGTGAGTCCAATTTAAAACATCACCTGGGGGAAACGGCTGATATATATAGTAGATAGTTTAAGAATTTATATATACACAAATATATATGCATACATTTGCACACCTAACTCTCTTTCAGCAAGTTCTTGGTCCATAAAAACTTCCACCTAAAATTCAGAAACCTATTTTTATAGAGTGGATCTCCTTTTTACTGTTATATTGACCTTATATTTAGACTAAAAATGAGTGAGTGAATGAACGGGACTATTTGTTTCATCCAACACTAAGGGAGAAATCTTATGGCAAGATGTCCCAGGATGAGCACTTTATGATGTAACAGATCTCTGGCTCAATGGCTGATTTCCAGCTCAGCTGGCATTAAAGCCACAGCCCCAGCTTAGCCAAAGATAGACTGGTGTTAACTTGCTCATCTCAGTCGGACCAAAGCTAGCTGAGCAAAAGGCCCAAGAAAGGGGTGTTTGCAGGGCAAAACCAGGAAGCTGGGTTAGGCTGGATCCCAAGCCCATTCAGCTCAGTCACATGACCTGCCATAGACAAGGAAGAGTTTGGATTTGATATCCCGCCTTTCACTCCCTTTAAGGAGTCTGAAAGTGGCTAACATTCTCCTTTCCCTTCCTCCCCCAAAACAAACACTCTGTGAGGTGAGTGGGGCTGAGAGACTTCAGAGAAGTGTGACTGGCCCAAGGTCACCCAGCAGCTGCATGTGGAGGAGCGGAGACACGAACCCGGTTCACCAGATTAAGAGACTACTGCTCTTAACCACTACACCACACTGGCGGGGGGGGGGGGGCTAGAGGGCTGAGGCCCCAGGTGCACAATTTTGAGGGGAGATAAACCAAGCACCCCCACACAGGCGCTGGCTTCTGGGGGAACCCCGTTACACCCAGGCACAGTCTGGCAGATCCCATCCCTGGCTTCCTGCCCTTCCCTGTCTGCCACTGGGGATCTAGAACCCGGTCTGGCCTCACCCCCACATCCCCAGGCTTAGGCATAGGATTGCTCCCTAACCCCAGATACCTGGGTGTAAGTCCCATTGAAATCTATAGGGTTTGCTGCTGAGTAGACTTAGCTAGGATTGTGCTGTGAATGCCACTCCCAACATAAGGAGGGGGGGTTGCGGGTTCACGCCCCCATCTACATCCTCGTGGGGCTGGCTGCAGCCCCGCGAGACTGGGGGATTCCCGGAAGTCATAAATATTCATCATTCTCTGCGCCAGCCAATTGGCTGGCGTCAGGGGCGGGATTAGTAGGGGGCATTTAAGGTCGGGGCAGCCCGTGCTCGCCCCTTTCTTTTCTTTCAGCAGCTGCGGTTTCCCACCCACCCACCCTCTAGGTTTGCATTGGACTTTGCTATGGACTTCGGCTGGTCGCCACAAGGGGCCTGGTAGGAGTTTTTCCATTTGGCTAATTGGCTGGATTTGGAAGCCACTTGGTTTTTTCGCCTACTTCGTAGCAAAACGTCACAACACCTTTGGTTTTGGCAGTTAGGCATTGGCGGGGGTATTATTATGTAAATGAGTCGGGGGGGAGGAACACCATCACCTCCCCCAAATCTTGAAGGGTAGTTCGTTAAAGGACTCCGGGGGGGGGGGTGTCGCCTTGTCCGAAACCTATGGAGGCTAGGGCCTAAAGCGCGCTCCCGAGCGGTAACCCGTCGGGGAGCGCCTAGGGATGTGCATCTTGGGGGCTCCCCCTGTTGGTGCTTAACCCTTCCCGGTTTTATACCGATTAGTCTGATAGGGCCAATGCCTAATGCCAATACCGCTCTTACCTGTAATCAATAAAGTTGTGGCCATTTTTCGCCCATTAACCTAAATTCTGGTATCCAGTGTCTTTATTTCTTTAATTATTCCATCTGTGGGAGGGGGCGGGAATCGCCACGCAATGGTTAAGAATGTTATCAAATGATGGCAACATCCCGGTTTGTTACCTTTGCTGCTTCACCAATTCGTCGGTGAAGTGGACCTTTAAATAACAATATTTAGTCTTTCTGAATCCTGAATCCTTTTCAACAGCCCTTTTGTACAGGATTGTTTATTTGGGTTGGTAATTATTCTGTCATTGTCCACATTGTCAAAATTCAACTTATAAACTCTTTGGGGCAGCTCTCTATGACTGCCTTGCTCACTTGTTAACTGGACTTTGTTTTGTATTTGAGTATATGCTTCTGTGCTTTTAAAATATGCTTCACAGTGCCTTTTTGAGGGGGGAAAGTGTGATATGAATGCATACCCTCCAAGTGTCCCAATTTTCCAGGGACGGTCCCAGAATTACAAAAGCCATCCCAGATTCTGATTGAATACTGGAATGCCTCTATTTCCACTGCCAGTGCTGCCACTGCCGAGCTCAGGGGGGAGGATGAGCAGGCGCTTGTCCCAAGTGATGGTGTCTGCAAGGGAGACCCCATGGCCTCTCCATGGCCGCTGCTGCCGCCCTCCCCCCTTGGGCACCTCAAAGCAGCTGCTGGCAAGCAGGGGAGGGGGAGGGGGAGAGGCTGCAGTTGCCAAGGCTCATCCCTGAGTGACAAGGGCAGCCAGAGGGCAGGGCTGCCCTGGGCAGGATGAAAGGGTTTTTGGTTGCTGTCATTGGTTTGTTTTTTTGTTTTTAACATGCTTTGTGTCTAATCTTTCTCCTTTCTAAAATTAATTTATTGGTGTGTGTTTTTCTTTTTGCAAATCTACAAAAGAATAAAATAAAATAGGGATTAAGGGGTTTTATCAGGAGGTGGTGGGAGTGGTGTGGTGGTGGGGACACTTGCCCTTCTTCTGATAGGAAATGCTCCGTGTGGGTGGGGGGGGGGAATGGGGGGTCCAGTTGGGAGTGAGAAATGTCCCTATGTCCATCTGAGGAATGTTGGGGGCTATGTGAAAGTTTAGATTTTCTTTTTTTTTTCTTTTTTTAAAAAGCAGGAGTTTTAAAAAGCAGGAGAGAAGGAACTACAGACATGAAGGGAAGCAAGAGATGCAGTTCCTTCAACACACGATGAATTGATCAAATACGGCAAAGGATGGGCAAGGGTGACACTGGCATTCCAGATTTTTCTCCCTCAGCTTTAACCAACCTTATGCTCTTCCAATGTTTGGCCTGCAGTTCCCAGTATTGGCTGGGACTGATGGGAGCTGCCCTGCAAAAAATCTGGTGGCCCCCAAGTCAGCAAAGGCTGCTCTAAGCCACATGTTTCTTGTTTGGGGCAGGAGAGGAATGGATATATTTATTGATATCCCTTATATCTGTTCTAAAAGTTGACAACTTTCATTTAGTTTCACTTCTAGATGGGAGGAGTTGAAGGATGGGGAAAGTTGATCAAAGCTGCCCCAGGCTGATTTTTTCTCTATGGGCTTCAAGCACAGGAAAACAACAACAACCAAGCATTAATGTACCCTCATCCTCCATTTAATCTCCCTTGGCTTGCTCTGGGTTTGTCAGCCAGATCCAGGAGTGCAGACACTGTTCTCCCTCAAACCCCCATGCCAGTTACATGTGGCAACAGCAGTTCCATCAAATACAGCAGCGCATTTGAGGCAGTCCTTTTTCATAATTGCTTGCTTGTTACATTTTCAAAATAATAGGAAACAATGAGGCAAATACTATAAATCATGTCCTCCCTAAAAGAGGGCACGTGTTGCGGTGAGACCTGGAGACTGACCTCCTGCTTGTGGGTGGGTCTATTGGATGGCCACAATGCCCGATTGGTAGGTCCCTCGTTGCTGGGTATAATCTGGCCAATGGGGTGTAGTCTAAATGGTTCAAGGGACTTATTTAATCCCTTGCACATGACCCAGAGATTCTCTTTTTTATTATTAATATTTTTATTAAGTACAAAGTAGAAAACATACATATTCACAACAAAAGAAAATACAAAAGAAAAAAAAATACATCTAACCAAGGAAAAAAAATTAGAGAATATTTTGTCTCTTTTCATATTTACAGTTATTTATACCTCTATAAAATGCTATTCACAATAAAGCAGTGAAATGAAAGATAAGATATCAGAAAAAAGGAAAAAAGAACAAAGAAAGAATAAAGAAGTAAAAGAAAAAGATCATAAGTGAAAATTTTAAAAAGTAGATAAGTACTCACAATACATAACCGTTTCCCATCTATATTTATATTCAATTGTATAATTTCATCTTGTCCTTATCTACCTTAAATAAAGTTGTTTTTTTTTAAAAAGAAAAAAAAGACTTCCACCGTTTACCTCACACATTTTTAATAATCAATTCGTCAGAACCTCTGTTCTTCATATTTTCCCTTTGGATTTCCTTAATGTCTCACTTTGTATTTTTTTAATATTTTTTTTAAAATGATATTTATTGGAAATTTTTTTTTTAAAGTTACAAAAAAAAAGCAGAAAAAGAAAAAAAGAAAGAACAAAGAAAAAAAACAAACCACATCCAACAATACAAATTCAAAAAAAACAAAAATACACCACAAACATTTAAAAACAAATCCATTATTCTCAAATCCTCAACTGTCATTACCTTCTTTCTTTGACCTCCTCCTCCTCCCTTTTTTTGTATCCTGGTTGTTAATTGTCGCAGCAAATCCTTTCCATATTTCATAATATTCTGTCATTACATTACCTTAAACTATTTTAATCTTATCTTACTATAAAAAACCTTGAAACTTAAAACTTAAATCTTATTTTTACCAACTTCTCATAACCATAATATTCTTACATAATTCTTTAAACATTTTTACTAGAGCCAAGTAATTTCATTCCAACATTTTTCTAACATTCATCAATTTTATAAAACAATCCTAGTAGTAGAAAAAGAAATAAAAACAATCCAATCTTCATCCAGCTTCCCTTCCTCCTGGTCCCGGGTTTTGTCAGTCCTTAGTATCCCATCGATCTAGCGCATTAACCTGGTAACCTTATATCCGAGGCCCTTAAGTCTCTTCCATGTCCCTTCCGCAGCTCTTCTTCATATTTGTAACTGTATTTTCCCTTGTCTCCTGCTCGTTTCACTCATGGGAACTCCAGCTTAACAATATTTTTGACCCTTCTCGACAGATCAGCCCCTTTTCCATAATCCACACTAAATTCCATGTGGTATTTAAGAACATGTTTCAAAATCCCTCCAAAATTAGGAGCCCCCACAATCCCAAACATCTCACGGCCCATTGCCAGACTTGAAAAGTCCAAACATCCCTGCATAGGGGGGTCTATCCAGCCCCCCATTTCCAAACCAAACCAAACTTTTTCTTTCCAAATCTGGCTTTTTCCAAGTTCCTTTGTCAAATCCGAACGCTCATGTTCCTGTTGGGCCTGTTCTGTCAGGGCACACTCCTGATTTAATTCCTGGGTGGGCTCCACATATTTTCCCACTGCCTGTTCAAAATTTCCCACTGCCTGTTCAAAATTTCTAATCGAATCAGCCATCAAATTCGTCTTCTCATGTAGCTGTTCCAGTAGGGCATTTGTTTTATAGAAAGCACACAACAGAGCTTCTGAATACATTGTCCTGCAAGGTCAGATGTCTATTCCCACGATTGTAATCTGTAACAGCTGCAAGCTCCCCGGAGTTGGTTATAGTTTCACAGTCTCCCTCTAGGGGGAAAACTTCTATTTGTTCTTTCTTTTAAAGACAAGTCTAGCAACAAAGTTTCCTTCTTCAGATATTTTTGTCAATATTTGTTCCTTTAAGAAGCGAAGGGGAACAATGGAGTCAATGTTTCTCTTCTTATAGCTATCTGTCAAAAACGTTGTCTCTGGTCAATGAGCTTCAAAAAACGTCAGTCCTAACACCCCGCTCCAGGATCAGGACGGTGGAAAGTTACTTTACTTTACCCTCACTTCTGCAGGTTTAAACAGTCCGAAAAATCCCCCCTCTTCTCCTGCTTCCGAAGGGGGTTCAACAATTTTAAATGATGAAAGTTAATCTTTTGCAGGCGATTTTCTAAGCTCTAGTTTGCCATGTCTTTGCTTTAATCTATCTACAAAGAAACGGAAGGCTGACTTCCTGTTTAGTCCTTCCCGTTTCAGCGCCAAATTAAGGTAAACTTTTAAGTCCAATTTTCCTTTCTGCTCACAAGTCCTTATTTAGAGTCCAATTGTCCGAGTTTAGGTACTCACGGGTGATTATTTTAGAAGCCAGATTGTCCCAGGAAAAAGGCAGCGCTCTCCGGCAACGGCTGTGCGGCTTCGCTCCACGGAAGAAGCAGTTGACTCTCAGCACCGCGCCACTTCCCCCTCTTCGCTCCGGAGCCCATTAATGGGTTCTTTTGCGGGTTGGGGGGGCGCTAAGGGTGCCCGCCGAGTCCCATGGTCACAGGCTTCATCCGCCTGTGATTTTTGAATGGGTTCCCGCTTCGCCGTATTTTTTATATTACACAAAAGATTATTCTAAACACAACCAGATTTTTGTAGCTGAGCCCTGGTTTTGTAAATAATCATTTAAGAACTCCCATTGCTTCATAACCATAGTTTTGGATTTTCTCCTTATTATATCCATCAGTTTTGCTAATTCCAGGTACTCGCAAAGTTTCCCCAACCATTCTCTTTTTGTTGGGATGCTGTCTTCTTTCCAATAGCTAGCAATCAAAATTCTTGTCGCTGTTGTCGCGTATAGAAATAAGTTAGTTTTATCTTTTGGGATATCTTTATCTAGAATTCCTAATAGATATGCCTCTGCCTTTTTTGTGTGTGATGTCCTTATCAATTTTTTTTTTATTTCGTCGTGGATCATGTCCCAAAAGGTTTTAATCTTTGGGCAAGTCCACCACATGTGGTATAACGTACCTTTTGTTCTGTTACATTTCCAACATTTGTCGTTGTTCCTTTTTTATTTTTGACAATCTGTCAGGGGTTAGGTACCATCTGTGGTGAATTTTTCTGAAATTCTCCCTTAATAAATTACACGCAGTAAAATTTATGTTTTCCTCCCAAAAAGTTTTCCATCTTTCCAGATCTATCTCATATCCCAAATCGTGCTCCCATTTTAACATGTTTTCCCCTTTCGTCTCTTGTTCTAAGGTGGTTTTCATTAATAATCTATACATTTTTGCAAGTATTTTTTTATTGCTTTGCAATATTTCCTTTTCTAATTTTGAGGTTTTATTTTCAAATCCCCTCCTTTTTATGTCTTTTTCATATGTTTCTTTTAATTGATAATATTGTAACCAATTTATTCCAAATGTTTGTAATTGTTTGTAAGTTTTTAATTTAATATTTCCGTCTACATCCTCTAATATTTCCCTATATGTTGGCCAAGTCTTTTTTACATTTCTCTTTAATGTTGTGGTTGCTTCCACTGGTGAAACCCATTGGGGAGTTTTCTCAATAATTATTCCTTTTGTTCTTTCCCAGACATCCAATAGAGCCTTTCTTACTATGTGATTTGTAAATTTTTTTATGTTGTTCTTTTTTGTCATAGAATAAATAGCCATGCAAGTCGTATATTTTGTCCCAGCCCTCTAGTGTTAGGACTTCATTATCTTTTAATAATATCCATTTTTTTATCCAACATTAACACGCTGCCTCAAAATACTTTCTTAAATCTGGCACTGCGAATCCTCCACTTTCCTTTGGGCCCATCATTACTTCTAATTTTATCCTTGCCTTTTCCCCCCGGCCATATAAAATTTGCAAGATCTCTTTGCCAGCTTATAAAATATTTAGTTCCTATTACAATTGGAATCGTTTGAAATAAAAATAGAATTTTGGGGAGTATCATCATTTTAATCATAGATATTCTTCCTCCTAATGATAGTTCTAGTTTTCCCCATTTATCCATACTTCCTTTAATTTCTTTCCATTTTTTGATATAATTATCCTTAAATAAATTTGTATTTTTATTTGTAATCCATATCCCTAGGTAGTTCACTTTATTTTCTATTTTTAGTCCTGTTGTTCCTTCTAATTCCTTTTTCCCTTTCTCGCCTATATTTTTAGTTATTAATTTTGATTTATCTTTGTTCAATTTGAATCCTGCTACTTCGCCAAATTCTTTCATTCTTTCTAATGCTTTTTTTATACTTTCTTTTGGTGTTTCGGTTGTAATGATCACATCGTCTGCAAAGCTCTTACTTTGTAACACTGTGTACCAAGACATATGCCCTTTATTTCTTCATCCTTTCTCAGAGCTATTAATAGGGTTTCTAATATTGTTATAAATAGGAGTGGGGATAAAGGACATCCCTGTCGTGTCCCTCTCTCGATGTCAAATTCTTCTGTAATTTCGTTGTTTAGGATTAATTTGGCTCTTTATTTTTTGTAAATTGCTTGAATTCCATTCATAAATCTTTTACCAAAATTTAAACTTTCACAGGTTTTGATCATAAATTTCCAAGAGACACTGTCAAATGCCTTTTCAGCATCTACCAAAAGCAATGAAATTTCTTTACTTGGGTTCATTTCGGCATATTCTATTAAGTCTGTAATTATTCTAGTGTTGTCCTTTATTTCTCTGGCTGGCAAAAATCCTGCCTGATCTTTTTTAATTACCCTTTTTAGTAGAGTTTTCATTCTATTTGCAAGAACTCCAGTAAATATTTTATAGTCTATATTCAATAAAGATATTGGCCTGTAGTTTTTTATAAGTCTCAAATCCGTGCATTCCTTTGGGATAGGGGTTATCAATGCTTCTTGCCATGAAATGGGTATTTCTCCTTTGTCTAAAATTTCATTCATAATTAATTGTAATTTGGGTGTTATTATTTCCTCTAATTTTTTATAATATGTTACTGAGATTCCATCTGGTCCTGGCAATTTCCCATCCTTCATATATTTAAAAACTTTTTTAATCTCTTCAAGTTCAATATTTGAATTTAAAATTGCATATTCTTCTTCTTCTTGGATGAACTGCTTCCAAGAGTATTAAAAGAACTGGCAGATGTGATCTCAGAACCACTGGCAGTCATCTTTGAGAATTCCTGGAGAACAGGCGAAGTCCCGGCAGACTGGACAAACTGACAAACTGGAATGGCTAAACATGCCCAGCTCCCTTAGCCGTTCCTCATAAGGCATCGTTTCCAGGCCTTTGACCATTTTGGTTGCCCTCCTCTGGACAAATTCCAGTTTGTCAGTGTCCTTCTTGAACTGTGGTGCCCAGAACTGGACACAGTACTCCAGGTGAGGTCTGACCAGAGCAGAATACAGTGGCACTATTACTTCCCTTGATCTAGATGCTATACTCCTATTGATGCAGCCCAGAATTGCATTGGCTTTTTTAGCTGCCGCGTCACACTGTTGGCTCATGTCAAGTTTGTGGTCAACCAAGACTCCTAGATCCTTTTCACATGTACTGCTCTCAAGCCAGGTGTCACCCATCTTGTATTTATGCCTCTCATTTTTTTTGCCCAAGTGCAATACTTTACATTTCTCCCTGTTAAAATTCATCTTGTTTGTTTTGGCCCAGTTCTCTAATCTGTCAAGGTCGTTTTGAAGTGTGATCCTGTCCTCTGGGGTGTTAGCCACCCCTCCCAGTTTGGTGTCATCTGCAAATTTGATCAGGATGCCCTTGAGTCCATCATCCAAGTTGTTGATAAAGATGTTGAATAAGACCGGGCCCAAGACAGAACCCTGTGGCACCCCACTAGTCACTCTTCTCCAGGATGAAGAGGAACCATTGATGAGCACCCTTTGGGTTCGGTCAGTCAGCCAGTTACAAATCCACTGAGTGGTAGCATAGTCAAGACCGCATTTTACCGGCTTCTTTACAAGAATATCATGGGGCACCTTGTCAAATGCCTTGCTGAAATCAAGGTAGGCTGCATCCACTGTGTTCCCTTCATCTACCAGGCTTGTAATTCTGTCAAAAAATGAGATCAGGTTAGTCTGACATGACTTATTTTTCAGAAATCCATGCTGACTATTGGTGATCACAGCATTCCTTTCTAGGTGCTCACAGACTGTTTGCTTAATGATCTGTTCCAGAATCTTCTCTAGTATTGATGTCAGACTGAATAGGGACAACATTTGCCCTCCTCCAGTCTGCCGGGACTTCGCCTGTTCTCCAAGAATTCTCAAAGATGACTGCCAGTGGTTCTGAGATCACATCTGCCAGTTCTTTTAATACTCTTGGATGCAGTTCATCTGGCCCTGGAGACGTGAATACATCTAAACTAGCCATGTATTCTTGTACTATCTCCTTAGTTATTCTGGGCTGTGTTTCCTCTGCTGAATCATTTGCTCCAAATTCTTCAGGTCGGTCATTGTTTTCTTTATCGGTGAAGACTGAGGCAAAGAAGGCATTGAGGAGTTCAGCCCTTTCCGTGTCCCCTGTTTGCATTTCACCATCTTCTCCTCTGAGTGACCCCACTGTTTCTTTGTTCTTCCTTTTGCTACGAACATACCCCTAAAAGCCTTTTTTGTTGCATTTAACCTCTCTAGCAAGCCTGAGTTCATTCTGTGCTTTAGCTTTTCTGACTTTGTGTCTACATGTGCTGGCTATTTGTTTGAATTCCTCTTTGGTGGTTTCCCCCCTTTTCCATTTTTTGTACACATCCTTTTTTAATCTTAACTCAGTTAAAAGTTCTTTAGATAGCCACCCTGGCTTCTTTAGGCACCTTCCATGTTTCCGTCTCATTGGTATTGCCTGACGTTGTGCTTTTACTATCTCCCTCTTAACAAACTCCCAGCCATCATGAACTCCCTTTCCTTTTAGTATTACTGTCCATGGGATCTCACCCAGCACTTCCCTAAGTTTTATGAAGTCGGCTTTCTTAAAGTCAAGAAATTGAGTCCTAGTATGCTTGGCTGCTCCTTTCCGCTGTATAGTAAACTTCAGAAGAGCATGATCACTTGCGCCTAATGATCCTTCCACTTCTACCCCACTAACCAGGTCATCAACATTGGTTAGGACCAGATCTAAAATGGCTGTTCCTCTTGTTGCTTCTCCCACTTTCTGGACAATGAAGTTGTCTGCAAGGCCAGTGAGGAATCTGTTTGACCTTATGCTCTTGGCTGAGTTTGACATCCAACAAATATCCGGGTAATTGAAGTCCCCCATTACTACTATCTCCCTTCCTTAATATAATCTCTTAATATCTTCTTCAACCTATTGGCCAAAATATTAGCAAAAATTTTGTTTTTTGTTTTTTAATAAATATTTATTAAGGTTTTCACAATATTACAAAATGAAAAAGAAAAAAAGAAAAAATACAAAATTAAAATAGTTAAAAACAATTCAATCTTTCCATCACTTATCTTTCATTTGCTTGTTTCCCGGACCTCCTCATACCTCCCTTTTTTGTATTCTAGTTCAATTTATTAGTTCAGCGAATCCTTTCCCTCTTTATTTTATCCTGCTCTTTAATCTTAATATATTATAGCATTAAATTTTTACCTGTTAAAAATCCATTTTTTCATATTCTTTTATACCATTACAGCTAGAAACCACTTAACTTCAATCCAACATCATTCTAACATTCATTAATTTTGCAGTATTTCTGTAAATAGTCTTTAAATTTCTTCCAATCTTCTTCCACCGACTCTTCTCCCTGGTCTCGGATTCTGCCAGTCATTTCCGCCAATTCCATGTAGTCCATCACCTTCATCTGCCATTCTTCCAGAGTGGGTAGGTCTTGTGTCTTCCAATACTTTGCAATAAGTATTCTTGCTGCTGTTGTGGCGTACATAAAGAAAGTTCTATCCTTCTTTAACACTGATTGGCCGACTATGCCCGGAGAAAGGCCTCTGGTTTCTTCAAGAAGGTATATTTAAATACCTTTTTTAATTCATTATAAATCATCTCCCAGAAAGCCTTAATCCTTGGGCACGTCCACCAAAGGTGAAAGAATGTACCTTCAGTTTCTTTACATTTCCAACATTTATTATCGGGCAAGTGATAGATTTTTGCAAGCTTGACTGGGGTCATGTACCACCTGTATATCATTTTCATAATATTCTCTCTTAAGGCATTGCATGCCGTAAACTTCATACCTGTGGTCCATAACTGTTCCCAGTCAGCCATCATTATGTTATGTCCAACATATTGTGCCCATTTAATCATAGCAGATTTCACCGTTTCATCCTGAGTATTCCATTTCAACAGCAAGTTATACATCTTTGACAAAATCTTAGTTTTGGGTTCTAACAGTTCTGTTTCTAATTTTGATTTTTCCACCTGGAAGCCGATTTTCTTGTCCAAATTATATGCCTCCATTATCTGATAATAATGAAGCCAGTCTCTCACTTTGTTTTTTAGTTTCTCAAAACTCTGCAATTTCAGTCTATCTCCATCTTGTTCCAAAATTTCCCAATATTTCGGCCATTTGACCTCCATATTGAGCTTTTTCTGAGCTTTCGCTTCCATCGGTGACAGCCACCTTGGGGTTTTGTTTTCCAATAAGTCCTTATATCTTATCCAGACTCTGGTTTCTCTTCAGATCGTATAAATCTTATTAGCAAAAATTTTGTAATCCACATTAAGTAGTGAGATTGGTCTGTAATTTTTACATTGGATCTATATTGATCTGGTTTTGGTATCAGAGTTATAAAAGCTTCCTTCCAGGTTTCAAGTGCTTTGTCCACTCTTAATATCTTGTTGCATAGGTCAACCAATGGCTGAACAAGCAATCTTTCATAATCTTATAGTACTTTGCAGACAAACCATCAGGTCCTGGGGTTTTGCCAAGCTGCATCTGATTTATTGCCCTGTCAACCCCTTGTCTTGTAATTAACCCATTAAGTAGGATCTTTTTATTTTCAGGAATTATTTGCAGTTCATTTACTTTAATAAATTGCTCAATTTTATCCTTATCTTCTTTTCAATTTTTATACAGCTGTTTATAATATTTCTGAAAACATATTCTTATCTCCGCAGGGTTCTCCACAGGCTTTCCTTCTGAGACAATATTAGTAATGGTACTTTGTTTCTATCTCTTTTCCAACTGCCAAGCAAGCAGTTTTCCACATTTATTTGCAGATTCAAAATTTCTCTGTCTCATCATTTTTATTTTCCATTCTATTTCCTGATTTATAATCTGCAGTGCTTTAATTTCCTTTTGGATCTGCTGATTTTTCAGGTTGGATCTTAAATTAAATCTTTATCTTTTAATTGAGACAAAATATTGTCTTTTTTCTCATTCTGTATCTTTTTCTTAATAAAATTTTGTTGTATGAGGAATCCTCTCATTACTGCTTTACTTGCATCCCAAACGACTCTTGCTTCCACCTCTGAATTCATATTTGTCTCAAAATATTCATTTAGAGACTTTTGGGCCTTCCTAATCGTCTGTTCATTGCTCAATAAATCATCATTCATTCTCCATCTGTAAGATCCCTGCAGAAACAATTTCATTTCCAAAAACACTGCATTATGATCTGAGCAAGTCTTTGGGCAAACCTTTGGAGTGTACTGATGGTGAGCTGGTCAAGGATGTTAAAGTTTCGACCAATGCAGTTAGAGAAATCATTCCTGGTGCGCATTTGCCATCAAGAATGTGAAACAGAATACGTAATGGTTGTTATGTCAACATCTTTAAGCTCCTTCCCCCTAATGAATGCCCAGATAGGGATAAGCAGGTATCAGCGGGCAGGGGTAAGGCCGGCTCTCACAAGTCGGAGATAACTTTTGAAAAATGGCTCAATGCTTCTCAAGTATTTGCTGGAGTCATTTCTGTAGCTTATCCCAAGAGAAGTCTGCACCTGTGCATTTAGCAATCTTTGGTGTGTAAGGTTTTCACATCACCTGGAGAGGCAGCAGCTATAAGCTATGATGAGAGCTTTAGATGTCAGGCCGCCAGATCCCTTCTGTTCGATGGGATCAAAAGGATCTCAATGTGTGGACTACTTATGTCTCTCCTAATTTTGAGCATAAGTCCACTGAGCAGCAGAAACCAAAGGATGCTAAGAAGTCAGGGAGGCGTCTCTTTTGCTGGGAATACCATAAAGGGTCCTGCCAGCGTCAGGGCTGTAAGTATTCCTATGCATGCGACAAGTGTTTTGGGGGCCACCCTGCTGCATCATGTGTGGCCAAATGGCCCTTTTGGGGGGCAAGGAGAGGCTTCCAGCAGGAACCAAAGGGAGTCTCTCCTCAAGCAGCCCGCGATGCTAAATAATGTCTTATTGACCCTAGCTCGCACTCTCATTAAGTTGCCCGCCTTGAGGGCGTGGCTATTCAGGTACTCTGACACGGTTGCTGCCTCTTATTTGTGGCTTGAATTTTCAGAGGGCTTTCATATTCCAGTGGCATTTCTGCCCAGGGATGGGAAAGTTGAAAATCAAAAATCAGTAAGGGAGATGCTGGATGTTGCTAGGAGGAAGCTGGGGAAAGAGCTGGTGTTGGGAAGGATGGCTGGTCCATTTGAGTGCCCTCCTTACTCTGATTTGCACCTCTCCCCTTTGGGTGTTGTACCCAAGAAGGCTCTAGATGAATTTCGTTTGATTCACAATTTAGCTTACCCAAAGTGTTAATCAGTAAATGATGCTATCTTTCCTGAGTTATGTTCTGTCGGGTATGCCACCTTCGATCAGGCTGTCAAGCTGATTAGGAGCTTTCGAAAAGGGGCACTTTTGGCAAAGTGTGACGTGGAATCTGCATTCCGTTTACTTCCAGTCCATCCACATGATTTTAAGTTGCTTGGATTCCAGTTGGATAATAATAATAATAATTATAATAATTTTTATTTATACCCTGCCCTCCCCAGCCAAGGCCGAGCTCAGGGAGCCAAACAAGCAATAATAAAAAGTTTAATGAATACAACTTAAAAACAAAATTAAAATACAACATTAAAATATTGAAACATTAAAATATAAAAATGTAGCCTCATCGCAGGAGGAGAAAGGAAAAGAAAAAAGAAAGAGGGGGAGGGAATCAAATTGGCTCCAAGCCAAAGGCCAGGCAGAATAACTCTGTCTTACAGTCCCTGTGGAAAGAAATCAGATCCTGCAGGGCCCTGGTCTCATGAGGCAGAGCGTTCCACCAGGCCGGAGCCAGAGTTGAAAAGGCCCTGGCTCTGGTTGAGGCTAATCTAACTTCCTTAGGGCCCTGGACCACTAGGGTGTTGCTATTTATGGACCTTGAGGCTCTCCGTGGGGCATACCGGGAGAGGCGGCCCCATAGGTACGAGGGTCCTAGGCCATGAAGGGCTTTAAAGGTCAAAATCAGCACGTTAAATCTGACTCGGTACTCTACCGGGAGCCAGTGCAGCTGGAAAAGCACTGGGTGAATATGCTCCCATGGCAGAGACCCTGTGAGGAGCCTCGCTGCAGCATTTTGCACCCGCTGGAGTTTCTGGGACAGCTTCAAGGGCAGCCCCGGGTAGAGCGAATTACAGTAGTCAAGCCTGGAGGTGACCGTCGCATGGATCACTGTGGCCAGGTCAGGGCGGGAATGGAGCTTATTATGTGGATAAGGCCATGCCTATGGGCTCCTAAATATCCTTTGCAGCTTTCGAAGCCTTCAGTACATTTTTGGACTGGGCCTTGCGTGCCAAGACGGGTTTAAGGGGCGTGTCCTATTACTTTGATGACTTTTTATTAAGCTCTGCACCCAATTCTGACGAATGCCTGCTATTGTTGCATGCCTTGTGTTTTCTGCCCGATTCATTCCTGGTGCTTCTAATGATATTTCTAATACTCTATCCCATTTTCAGATGGAGCGCTTCAGATCACTGGCTTCAGATGCCCAGCAACTTCCATAATATTTCCCAGTTCAGCTTTGCAACCGTGGCAGCAGCTAGTCCTTCAGGGAGTAGTAGCTTCTGTTTCTCCTTCCACATTGAGGTCTTATAAGAAGGCCTGGGTGGACTTTTTAGAGTTTTGGTCGCAGCACTTGACAACCGACAGTATCATGTCGGCATCCACATATAAGGTGTTGCAATATTTGGCTCACCTGTGGTATATGGGTCATGCTGTGAAGTTCATTAGAATTCAGTCTTCTGCCATTTCATTTTTCTGTAAATCCCTTTATTCTAGAGACCCTTGTGCAAAGTTTGTAGTGTGCAAGGCTCTTGAGGGTTGGGCCAGGTTGCAGCGGCATAAGTTGCCAGGTAGGAGGCCGGTCACATTTGACCTTTTATTCCCAGATGTGCAGAAAGTTAAGACTTTCTGATTTATGAGGCGAGACTCTTTTTGGCAGCTTAATCCATTGCATTTTTTGGTGCACTGCGTGTGGGCAAGGTGGTGCTGGAATCAGCACAGGGAAGGGCACCCAGGGGCCTGTTATTGCAGTATGTTCAGCTTTCTGATGCTGAGCTGGTTCTCACCATCAGGAATTCCAAAACAGACCAGTTGGGCAGAGGTGCCTTAATGAGGCTGCTTGCCACTGGTAAGCCAGGCCCTTGTCCAGTGAAAGATGCGAAGAGATATTTGTCACTTTGCCTGCCTGGGGATGGTCCCTTCCTGGTTCACAAAGACGGGTCCTCGTTAAAGATGCATCAATTTGCTGCAGTGATACGTAAGGCGATTGGAGCACGTGGCCTGCTGGCCAGCGATTATGCACCTCATTCCTTCTGCTGCACACTGGGGCCTGTCCATTGACAGGATTAAAGATTTGGGCCGCTGGAAGTCTGACGCATACAGGGGTTATGTGCGGAAGCGGCGCTGAGGTGCAGTTATTAATATTATTTTGTTCATTCCTAGGTCTGCCTACCCTGCACGTCCGGATAGTCGAGCACAGCATTGTCCACTGGGCCAGCAGAAGGGCAGCGGAGTCTGGATTCGGACGCAGGCTAGGACTCCCTGTCCATGTGTGTCTCTCCTGGGTATCCAGACAAGGAATGCGTTGGGAGGAGCTTCTCCTGACGGTGCGGGCAAAGGTGTCTACGGAAGGCACACCTGCGGCGATGGTGGTGCAGCTGGGTGAGAATGATTTGCTGGAAGCTCCCGGCTTGAGCTTGTGGATCCGCATGCAGGAGGAGTTGGAAAAGTTGAAGGCAGCTCTTCCTGGACTCAAATTTCTTTGGTCGCAGCTGTTGCAGCGACGTGTGTGGCGAGGTAGCCAATGCCCAGCTGCCACTGAGAGAGCCAGGAAGTGCGTCCAGAGCGCAGTGGCCAAGAAGGTTCTGACCTTGTGTGGGACAGTGATCTGTCACCTGGACATTGCCTTCTGTGATGAGTCCCTTTACAGGCTTGATGGGGTTCAATTGTCTGACTGGGAATGATTTGTGGCTGACCTCCATGTCAGCAGGGTTAAGGGATTGGTTACAGGTGTGAGTGGTTGGCGGCGAGGATGGTGCTTGTGTGGCAGATAGGCACTGGTTCATGTGATAGGGATGGGATAACATTCTCGCCATCCCTATGTGAAGGGTATTCCGTTAAAGGATTCCAGGGACACAACTTAGTTTGATTAACCCCTGAGAGGGGGTTGTGCCCATGCCTGAATCCAGGGGAGCAGTTGGGGGAGTGAACAGAGTCTGTTCCCGGGCTTTTCACCTACCTCAGGTGTTCACCCTTGGCTGACCTATGATAGAGCTCTGGGTCAGTGCTACCTGGAACGGTGTAGGAAGCTAGTCGAACCAGAGTCTATGCAACCACCCACTTTTTCTGTAATCAATAAAGTTGTGGCCTAAATTCTGCCAAAAACCAAAACTAAAATTTGAGTCAAGTGTGTATTTATTTAGGGGGAAGGTCTCTGGGTCTGAACATGCAATTCCTGAAGTCTGTCAAAGGTTGAGATCAGCCAGTTCTGAGTCACGATATGACAAGAGTCAAGCCATTGACACAAAACAGCTGCCAGGCCTTTTTTTATGCAAGTCATTCAGCACAATATTGAAAGGGGAAAAACATAATACTCGTAACAGCATTTCTTGTAGAATTAATGCCCAGGTGAGACCTCCTGAAATACCACAGTTGTGTCTTATCAAAAACAAGATGCGGTAAAGGCTCATACTCATTAGGACCCAATTTTCCTTAGCAGCAGCCAAGTGCTTCTGTTTGCTCCCAGTGGCCATAGGGAGGGAGGATTGGGGAATCAAGATACTTAAATTAAAACGGGAGTGCGCCATGCACATTTGGAATGCAATATTGACAGCTCTAATTTCACCCCTCTTTCCACCACTCATTCATTAAGTCAGAGCAAGAGAGACCAGGAATAGCAGGAGCAACATCCCAGAGTGGCCAGCCTTCCCTCCTTTGTTTGTAATATGCTGCATGCTTTCCCCTATTTATTTGTAATTAAATAAAAGCAGATGATTTCTTATTAATGCTATCAAATGTGTACACTGACCATGGTAAACATTAAAAAGACAGGGAGATGGACAAGACTTGCCCAATAAGATCTGCACATAGTTTAATCTATTAAGCCCACAACTGTGCAAACAGTTATATTTTGCTTTTGTTTTCCATTTCATATTTGTTATTGAAACCTCCATGCCTTTACTTTTCATTTTTTAGAATGGCACTTCATTTTGTCATGAAATTTTGCCTGTTTCACCATCCAATCCAAATTTAAGACTGGCGATTTCCCCCTGCTCACCTTCCGTTTTCCTTGTAGTCCAGCCATTGGACCCAAATGCTCTGCTGGGGAATCTTTCTTTTCTTTTCTTTGGTAATAGAAGCATGAAATGGTGCCAAATGCATAGCATCTTTAACTGCCATTGGAACTGCTTGCTCCTTGACTATTCTTCTTATGATGAACAAGGACTGAAAAAATCAGTTTCATTTGCCCTGTTTTTCAGTTCATGCATCTCCTCCTCAGTATTCTACAAACTATTGGAAGGATGTCCAGCAGGCAGTGCTGGAGAGCAGGAGGAGGCGGGGCTGGAGTGCATCCCAGGGGCAGGGTGTGCCACTCGCAGGGGCATGGAGCTTTGTGTGCTGAAATCATGATTACTGACACCAAAGTCAACATGGATTGGTTTTCTGCTTTCAACAACAGCCATCAAGATTGTTGTTTGTCCCACACATCTTGTTGGGAGCAGACACTAGAGCACCTCAAGTGGACCTCTTGGAAGGTGGTGTTGCACGCCACTCCAAACTCTGAGCAATGCAGGATTCCAGGGGCCCAGGACTCCAGCCACTTACCTGGAGTTCAGTTTCCTTTGGAGTGAGGGACAGCAGTGACTGTGGTGTCTTTAGGACATATGGTTTATTTACACATATATACAATCTTAGCCTATGCTGGAGGGACTCACAGCATTACCCCCCCCCCCCGTGGGCCTTGCATCTCCTGAGCCACAGCCTCAGATTGTGGGATGTATTACATCAGTACAGTCAATTACAACATGCTTTACTTCCTAGAGTGTACAGAGACGGGGGATATGTAACTTCCTATACCTCTTGTAAATGACTCAGCAGATGAGTGTGACTCTCAGCGTAAATTAATAATGCAGAGTCACAGCTTCCAGAACAGCGCGCTCAGCGTCGGGTTGGAGTTTGAGCTCTGAGCTGCTCGAGACAGACTCGGCACCTGGAGAGGCGAAGCAGGAGCAACAGGAGGCGTAAGTTGCCCCTACTCGGGTGGATTTCCCGGGAGCAGAGGCTCAGCGGCGCAAAAAGGGGTTTCCCGACCCTAGAACTAGACTTTAAGACACTTTAAAAAGAAGAAATTTAGGGGGAAACCTCAGCGCAAAGGAGCGAGACTGCCCTCCAGTGCCTGACTGCTCCAGACCCCATGAGCTAGCGCTGGACTCTCCAGTAAGATATTGACACAAATTCAAGGAGTGTCCCCCCCCCCATATATACAGTGAGAAAGGGGTTATTTAAGCCCCAACAATACATCAGAAACAAAAAAGGGGGGGACTAACAAACAGATAAAATTAAGAAGTTGTGAGTGGAATGCTACAAGAGGGTCATCCCTCACAACAGAAATTAATGCTGCAGAATGGGCAGTGCGGTAGAGGGCTTCTCTGCACTTCCAAAATAGCACAGTCAACCCAAGAAGTGTCACTGGAGTTTGGAGCGGGGAACAGTTTAGACCAGCTAAACAGATGACAGAAATAAGGAGACCTCTTTACCAGAGAGTTGCGGAGATCTGGAGAGGTGAAGAGAAGGCTGGAGAAGTGAGTCAGCAGATTGAGTAGGGAGGGCAGCAGCCATTACTGAAAGACTACACTGGAAAAGACTTCAAAGAGCCGCTTTAACACCAGAGAAAGATAGAGTGAGGAACAGCAGGAAGAGCAACCCAGCGGCCACTAGTGGAAGAAAAAAACATAACAGCTAAGAGACATAATAGTCAAGAACCTTAGGAAGAGCTATACAGCGGCCACTAGTGGAAGAAGACATAACAGCCAAGAGACATAATATTCAAGAATAGTAGGAAGAGCAACACAGCAGCCACTTATGGAAGGAAAAGATATAACAGCCAAGAGGAAAAGTATATAGCCATACCCGTAACAACAATTCTTGCTTAGAGGAACTGTAAAGCATAAACATCAGATATAAATAAAGGGAAAAATTAAAATTTCAAATATATCCAGCATAAAGATAAAATTAATTACCCATGAAAATTAGATCCAATTAAACTTCCCGCAGGGGAACTCCCAATAGTTTTAATCTTTGGAGACTATATAGAATCCAAAGCGGAGAAGTGGAATCGAAAGACAATTGAACTCAATCTCGAAATAACCAGCCATCCAAAAATATCCAAATACCCAAATGGGTTCAAAGAGAACGCAATCAACAATTGGCCAAACTTTAATTGCCAGCCAAGCAAGGAAGGTGAAACAAGTATGGATGTAAAGGATTTGATTATTGCCATGCAGAAAGACTTAGGGGACAGAATAAACTCAGTAGCCAGATAAAATCACTGGAAGAGAAAGTAGTAACTATGAGCAAAAAAATTGGAAAAAACTCAGCTCTTATAATGGACCTTACACATCAAATGAACCACTTGACAATGAAGAATAAAGAAATTGATAAAACAGTGCAAGAAGTGAAGGCAAAGACATTGAAGCAAGAGCAAATAACCAAAAAGATGGGGGCTGAGCAAAAAGAACTGAAAAAAAAACCCAAGACAAAAACAAGGGGGAAATAGAGGACCTAAGTAAGATGCAGGAGGAGATTTGGGATGAATTGGCGGTCCTTGAGTTGAGACAAAAAGAAATGATTCTCCGCCTGAGAGGAATATCAGCGAGCCAGGATGAGGACATTTTGACAAAATTATTAAAAGTCCTGGCGGACTGGTTGGGGGTCCAGGAGGAGGACTTATCACTAGATATTGATAAAATTTTCAGGATAAAACTGCATAAATCTAAAACCAAAAAAGGACCAGGAGACTGCCTAGTCTTCTTGAACTCAAGACTTCTCAAAGAAAAAATATTATTGAAAAGTAGAAGTAATGCCTTATGTATAGATGACAAAGTCATAGAAATAATGAAAGAGGTCCCAACTCGCCTCCTGAAGAAAAGGGAAAACTACAAACCCCTGTCAACTGCTCTAAAGAAAAACAAAATTTGATTTAGATGGGAATTCCCCGAAGGGTTAACTTTTACCTATAAAGGAAGACGCAAGACCTTCAGATCGGCAGAAGAAGCAGACTCTTTTCATAAAAAAAACTGGAAGGACTTGGGGGGAGAAACCACAAGAAGCTGAAGAAGCAAGATTGTAACAGTACTGGAAAATAGGACTTTATTTTTAAACTTTAAAATATGCGAGATCACATTCACCTGGCGCTATATCAGAGCATACACAGAGTTTCCATAGAGCACAGGCTCCACAGAGCACAGACACACACTGAGACACACACACTGAGAGTGTGACTCTATAAAAGGCAGGGTCACACAGCCATTTTGTTCTTCTGTTTGATTTCAGCTCTGTTCGATTCAGTTCAGTTCCGTCTCTGGCTCTTAGCCAGCAGTGCTTAGGCCAACCTCACCAAGGATGTGAGCCTCGTTATAGCTTTGTAACCTGAAGGTTTAAGCCTGCCTTCTAGGATGTGTACTGTGAACATCTTGTGAGTAAACTTATTGTTCTACTTTTAAAGACAGACTCGTAAGTCTTTATTGTATTCTAAGAGGGAGAAAAGGGGACACCAGGAATAATCCATTCTGGGCAAGTCAGACTGTATTAGTCATCTTGTAAAGATTCAAGCAAATCATCAACTAGCTTCCGTGAATATAGAGGGGATCTGCTCTGCTACATCACTCACTAGAGTGAGTGAAGGAAGGATAATACTTAACAAATATTTCCTTGCCTATTATCCTAAACATCCCCACACAGATTCCAATAGAAATTGGGCATGGCTCTGTCTCCCAGCTGCCCAGCCTGCAGCCTGCCAGCTCCCAGCTCCCAAGACGCCACTCTCTTCTCTGGCCTTTGTCTCTCTAACTACCAGCAAGTTGAGGATGGCAAGGGGCATGCATTTGTCATCTGGCACAGAGACATTTCCTTTGCTACCTTAATGGGCCATTACCTCCTCAGGAAGCTAAGCTGGCTATTCCAAAAATTGAACTGGATCTAGGAATTAGAATAGAGCTGATCCTCCACCCCAATGCTTCCCTTGATCTCTGGATATAGGCTACAATTAGCTGCAGAGAGGGAAACACAAACACAAGTCAGGCAGGTTTTTTGAAGAAAAAAAGAAAAAGACACAGAGAGAGCCAGTCATATCCTCCTATATTTGTTCAATTTAAACCTAAAAAACCACCCATGTTATTTTAAGTCCTCTCTGGAGTGCTTGTGAACTCTTGCAGAAAGGCAGCATTAAAATAATAATAATAATCAAAGTAATAAATACTTCCCTCACCAGGGAAGCAGAGTTTTCTTACTATTTCCCCCCAAAATATATGTGTGAGTGTGTATTCTGCTGAAGAATATTTATTTAATTTACTTTTAATATGAAGACAGGTATAGAAATTTTTTTTATAGTTGTCTGCTGATTGTTGATATACTGCATGTTCCATTTATATTACTTTTGGATTGTGGCCTTTATCCATAAGCAACAACAATTTGCACAGATGCCCTTCTTGCTTTGTTATGGGGCATGGCCGCCTGTGTGGAGAAAGGGGTTGGCAAACAGGGGCCGGAGCAACCTCTCCGCTGGCTCCCTGGTTGCCCTCATTCAATGGCAAGAGTGCTGCTTTCTGCTGCTTCTGTGATTCTTTGAATCAAGACAACTAATTGGTTACTTTGCACACAGCCGTATGCACATTGTTTCCTTGCTCTCCACATCTCCTTATATGCTTGTGACTTACTGGGAATTTGCCAAGACTTTCCAGCAATCCATGTCTGCTGGCTTGGAGCCCCAAGGCTTAGCACTGGAGCTGCAAGAAGCTTAGCTTTGCTTACCTTTAATTTTACATGTCATGTGGCCAACCCTATCTCTCATCTAACTTTTGTTTTATGTCTCTCCTCCAGCAGTCAGAGTTTAGTTTTGAATGTGCGGATGTAATTACATCAATGTCATCTCTAAAAGCCATTTCCCTTTTTTTAAAAAAAAAACAATGCACAATTTCTCAGTAGTTGGCAAACATCTGTTACCAGGTTTGCTGTAGAATATGTTTATATCATAATAGAAAATCACTTCTTAAGGCTAACAAAGGTAGGGAGAAAGGGAAGTTTGAAAGCATTTTGCTCTGTAATAGCTATATTATTATCATATTTTTTGCTCTTACATATATATTTGAAAGTAGTCTTATTGTGTTCAGTGTAAGTTTATATAGAATTGTTACCCTAAGAGCTTGCATAGTAATTTTTAATTTTATTCATGCCCACTAGTCTGATTCTTTTCTCTTTAAAACACATAAATTGCACATGTGCTTAAATGGCATTGAAATATTATGAAACATTTTAATCCATTTATATGACATAGTATTGTGTGATACACACACTAATTTCACCATATGTGAAGTAAAAAAAAAAGCTGCTTCTTGGGAGTCACATCTCCAGCATCTTTTGAGTGGGCAAATTGCCCTGAAGATGTGCATCCATGAAAGTCTGTGCCCAGGTGGAGATAGGTGATCCTACTCTGGTGCCAAGCTGTCAGGGGCTTTGAAAAACACACCAGCATTTTGAAGTGAGCCCAGGAGTGACTGCAATTGTTTCATTCTCAACACAGGCTCTGAGTTAGCCACCTTGCAGTTGTCTTGTAATTAAGTGTACTTTACCCTAAATCATCTTGAAAGGCACCCATCCCCCGTCCCCCATGTGGCATTTTACAACACCCTGACTTAGAGGCATGGAGAACTCAGATTGCCCTCAAATAAGAAAGCTCTGTGATACAGCAGGCAGGCAAGCAAAAAGCTGGCAGAAGGCCTCCATGGTAGAGATCCTACACACACACACACACACACACACACACACACACACACCAGTAACTGCTAGTAGACCCAGGAGTATCCCAGACCTTTGATCTTGCTTCTATTGTTAGAGCACAACCCTCTTCAGAAGATGTTGAACTCCATCAGCCTGGACACACCAGCCAGGCACCAAAACCCCTCCCTATTGTAGCAAAGCAGTTTCCATTTATTGGCCCTCATCTGGTCCATTGCCAAGTTTAAACTTGGGTGCAGTACCTCACCTGCATCATTCAACATTGTATTCATAGGCACAGTTTGAAATATGGGACTAAACTATTGTAAAATATTAAGTAGCCCCATTATGTTGCTGCCCAATTTGAAGTCATTCTGTGCTGTTTTTGTGAAGCCACATGTCTCAAATTGCAGTGTGCTAAATACCTTCTTTCTAGCAAAGGCTTGACCTTCTCTTAACCCAAGTCCCTTTTCTCCGCTGCATGAATTTGTCTTGGGATTGTGGCAGGTCATATGACTCTCTCTGAAGATATGGTTCTTATTGATCCATAGATCATCTGTCAAGGGAGTGTAATATGAATAGCACAAATCAAGCTCTTTGTTCCTCTTCCCACTAGACCAAGGTCAACACCTCTATGATAAACATTCTCTCTGGAAGGGTGTCCCTGAATTTTCCATCAGTTGGCCTTCAAATCATTTCTGCTTGCAGAAAATTTAAAACATTTTCCAGCTACACTTTCCTCTGCTGACTTATAGCAAAATGATTTGATGCCTCCCCACACCCCAATTTCTCATGTTTGTATTTAACTGAATGCATTTCCCTCAAAATCTGCAGTGTAATATTTTTTGCTATTGCCTATAAAGGTCAATTTGATAAGCTCATTATTAAAAAACAGTGAAGCAACACCAATTACAGACCACAATCTTGATTCATCCTATAGTAGGCTGCATCTATGTGCGTCATTTTACTTCTTTTTCTGATTTTAAGTGCATACTTTCATAAGCTGAATTGTGCATGATGTTCCTCTTTCACAATAATATCCCCAGGTGCAAATTAAGATAAAGGTAACTAATTAAGTATGTGCCTTTTTTCATGAAAGTAATTAACCATCATTATGTTCCCCTAATAACAGCAAAGTGAGTGCTTTCATGTAGCATTTACACATGACTTTATCATTATAGAAATATTTCTGATGGAAATTTTAAAAGAAGAAATGAAATAGATTTGAAAGTTGCTCAGGTAAATGTGGCTGCAGACTAGAGAAGTTTGTGGGGGGAGGGGGCAATGAAATGACGCCCAAAGGTTCTTAAATAGCAGTCTGTATGTGCATATCATATCATATCATATCATATCTATATTGATATATAGAAAAAAATAGTCTTAGGGAGTAATCCTATGCACAAGAAACTGGAAGTAAGCATGTGGGTATAAATTACATGAGAGAGGGGAAACAAGCCTTTAAAATAGTATTCTATCCTGGATTGCCAGGTCACAGGTTTAGGATCCAGCCTAAGTCCGCCCACCCCTCAGTCCTGCCCTCTGGAATGCCCCTTTTGGGGAACCTTCACTGGCCTCAGCTCAGCCAGCTTCAGCCGAACCAGGATGCATGTGTTCCCCCAGGGTACCTTCAGCTGAGCTGGGGGGGGGGGACCTCCTGCTGGCTGAGTCAGGAATCAGCTGGCAGAGCCCAAGATCAGTTGCATCCAAAGCTGCTCCTACTAGTGGATCTTGCTATGGGCAGGGCCCACTCCAGACTTAATTTGGCATTATATGTATTGGATTATATATATTGGCACTATGAGGTTTCCTAGTAGGAATCAGACAGCCCCACAGAGGCATCTGTGGTTAAACCAAGGACTGACCAGCCTTTTAGGACTTGTAAGCATATTTGGAAATATGGGAAACAGCAACCAAAACTGGGTCTCTTGAAGCTGGCAGGACCACTTTTGGCCAGGGCATGCACTTCCAACATGTGTGGAGAGAAACCGCTGACTTTTGCCCAGCTGGAATATAAGCTACTTGAGAAAAGGAACAGGGGGCAATCCTGTGACAAGATCCACCAGGATGAACAGTTTAGGAGGCAGCAGATCTCCGGCTCAGCTGGTGTTAAGTCCCCAACTCCGAGATCCACTGGTGTAGCTTGTTCCTCCCCACTGAGCCAGCGCCCAGCCAGCTGAGCCAAAGTTGGTTGTTGGTCTCCCCAAAGGAGCATTCTGGGGGTGGGGCAGGGACAGGAGCAGAGAGAGGCGACTTAGGCTGCATCCGAAGCCAATTCAGCTCATTCACATGCCCTGGCAACACAGCACAGAATATGGTATTAAAGGCTTGTTTTCTCTGTTCTAGGCTTAGGTACAGCAGCCTGAGGAAACTTGCTTTATGCCAGCTTTTTGTGCGAAGGATTGCTCCCACAGATACTTTTGGAAGAGGCAGAGTCAGCCTAGTAATGCAAGTAATGCAAAATAAACAGGAGGTGCAAAAACATATACATTTTAGATCATCAGGTGAGTGTGGGATCTATTTTTGGGCTCCAGGGAATTCTCCTTTCACTCTACCATATGACTTTTCCTTTTATGGAATACCAACAGTTAGAACCTTCTTTATATTTGCATTTGGTGAAAGTTGTAAAGAAATAATGAATTACTAATGTGGCAGCCTTAGGCTGGAAGAGTATTCTAACATACACTAGTGCCCTTCAGTCATTTTAAGAGAGCTTCTGCAGGAGAACCTCTGGTTGGATGTGCCCTTTGCCTTTTTAAAGTAGTTGCAAATCTGTTTTTGCTAAGCACACATAACAGATGCAAATAAATGTTAATTTATTCTAATACATAATGAGGATGAGTCATTTTTTCATTGGACTATCTCACCCCAAAAAGGCTGTATCTTTTCTGAATGCTTTTCTGTTCCTATTAAAAATATTAAGTATAATTTTATTATTTCCTGTAGAGTTTACCTGATCTTTCCTGGAGCTAGTTTCTCCTACCTGCTCTAGTTCTTTCCCTTTGGAATTCAACTGTCTGAACAGCAGGCAGTCAAGAAAAAGTAAAGCTTGCTTTCTGGCCAGATGTTCTATTTTTCTCTAGGGCAGTGTCTCTGTTTGAGCAAACATCTCTCTGTCTGCTGAGCCCATGGACTTATGGTCTGAGTGGAGCTCTGCAGCTTTATCAGAGACTTTTTTGTCTGTAATTTCTTTTTTTAAAGAAAATCAAAACCTGACTGTATTGTTTGGCACAATATTGATACTGTCTTCCCACAGCGAATAAAATGAAGTCTATAAGTGAAAGTGGAAAAAAGAGAACTCTATAAAGCAATTCAGAGATTTCCTTATTTGGATTCCATCTGAATGCTTCTGGCAATAAAGCTGGTGTGTCAGTGGGGCTCACATTTGTTAACAGAGGTTTCATTTTTCTTCTGCAGGTACTACAAAAATCATTGTCTTATCTATTCTGATTCACAGACTCTGACTGTGGTTCCTCCAACAAGAAGCATCTCTGATTCTTGGAGGGGTTGTTTGTATGGTGGGGCTAGATTTTGGCCATGCTGGACAAAGTTCTTAAGGAATAATTCTACTGCAGTAACTTGTGCTTTAGGCTGAAAACCGACATGCACAGACTTAGAAAGAAGTCTTATTAAAAGCATTCCCTGCCTGCAAAGGTAAGGCTAAAGGAACTTGATATGCATTTCTGAAACCTAAGGACATGGGAGCTATATCCATTATGTATGTTTCAGAAAGCAGCAGCAGCAGCAGTACATGCTTTGTGTCAAGGAGAAAAATGCTTCCCTCCCCTAGGCCTTTGGGTGGAGGTGAGTTGCCCAGGCAACTCATATGTGACCCATGAGAGCAGCAGAATAACCAGACCATACAACAATGATGGGATAAAATCAGGCCAAATCTTTATTGACAGCAGCAGGCAGGACAAGGGTTGGCACAGCATTGGGTCCCAGGATCAGTTCATCATTCCACAAGTTGATGGAATGGATCTGCTGGGTTTGGATTGTATGACAGGAGTTGGCCAGTGTTGAACCTTGCCATGGTTCAAGCCAAGCAAGCAAGGTCTGACTGGGGGCCAGGGTGCAGATTCCTAGCAGGCAGATACCTAACACAAGCTTGGGTTTGCCATGGTCAATCCTCCCTTCAGACCTATCATACTAGGTTGATCCAGCCCAAGGCCATTTCCGCCCTCATACAAACAATGTTCTTCTGCCTAACAAAGGAAAGCCATAATTTCACTGAGTGAAAGGCAAAAAAATCCCCCAAACCAAGTGCCAATCAGGTTGAGAGAAAAATATTCCTTTCTGGCCCTGTCAACCAGCGACTCAAAATTCCTCAGTGTAGGCTTTAACGTGAGGGCGGGCAGGCGAGAAGCTCTCAAACCAAAGTTTTATATAAGCTTTCCCCTCCCCTCTTCAGCAAGGGCTTGTGGGCGCAGCTTTTCCCCATGAGCCCATTGCACAGGCAAGATTCTGGGAAAATCCTTGCCCTGTATTTTGCTGCCATCGCTGGGCCCCAGTGCTGCTGGGCAAAGGCTTCCCTTGCTTATTGGGCATGAGTGAGGTTTCTCAGCAATTTGAAGGATCTCATTGGTCCTAGGCACCTGGGCTACCTTGGCTCTGTGCTTCAAGGCCAGGGCTGAGGCTGGCACATTGTCAAGGAGGCTCAGCAGTGGTATACACATCCACCAATGCACCAGAAGGTTCTACCTTCAAAGCCTTCCGATTGATTCAGGGAACGCACCCAAGTTACTAAGCTTTTTACTGGAAAACTAGCCTATTATTGCACTTTGGGTCTCTCACTATTTCTTACCTGGTTTCTTTGCAACACCTGGGAGATCATGTTTTCCATGCCATGGATGACAACTGGTACAGCATGCACAGAGTTGGGATGAGTTTGCTTAGTTTTTCTACTCTGGTTTATAATTCCCAACTTTGTTGTTATTGGTTAGTCATTTAGTCATGTCCGACTCTTCATGACCCCATGGACCAGAGGACGCCAGGCACTCCTGTCTTCCACTGCCTCCCACGGTTTGGTCAAACTCATGTTGGTAGCTTTGAGAACACTGTCCAACCATCTGATCCTTTGTCGTCCCCTTCTCCTTGTGTCCTCCATCTTTCCCAACATCAGGGTCTTTTCCAGGGAGACTTCTCTTCTCATGAGGTGGCCAAAGTGTTGGAGCCTCAGCTTCACGATCTGTCCTTCCAGGGAGCATTCAGGGCTGATTTCCTTAGAGTGGAGAGGTTTGATCTTGCAGTCCATGGGACTCTCAAGAGTCTCCTCCAGCACCAGAATTCAAAAGCATCAATACTTTGGTGGTCATCCTTCTTTGTGGTCCAGCTCTCATTCCATACATCACTACTGGGAAAACCATAGCTTTAACTATACGGACCTTTGTCGGCAAGGTGATGTCTCTGCTTTTTAAGATGCTGTCTAGGTTTGTCATTGCTTTTCTCCCAAGAATCAGGTGTCTTTTAATTTCGTGACTGCTGTCACCATCTGTAGTCATTATGGAACCCAAGAAAGTAAAATCTCTCATTGCCTCCGTTTCCCCCCCTTCTATTTGCCAGGAGGTGATGGTACCAGTGGCCATGATCTTAGTTTTTTTGATGTTGAGCTTCAGACCATATTTTGCACTCTCCTCTTTCATCCTAATTAAGAGGTTCTTTAATTCCTCCTCACTTTCTGCCATCAAGGTTGTGTCGTCTGCATATCTGAGGTTGTTGTTATTTCTTCCGACAATCTTAATTCCAGTTTGGGATTCATCCAGTCCAGCCTTTCGCATGATGAATTCTGCATATAAGTTAAATAAGCAGGGAGACAATATACAGCCTTGTCATACTCCTTTCCCAATTTTGAACCAATCAGTTGTTCCGTATCCAGTTCTAACTGTAGTTTCTTGTCCCAGATAGAGATTTCTCAGGAGACAGATGAGGTGATCAGGCACTCCCATTTCTTGAAGAATTTGCCATAGTTTGCTGTGGTCGACACAGTTAAAGGCTTTCGTGTAGTAAATGAAGCAGAAGTAGTTTTTTTTCCTGGAATTCTCTAGCTTTCTCCATAATTCAGGCATGTTTACAATTTGGTCTCTGGTCCCTCTGCCTCTTCTAAATCCAGCTTGCACTTCTGGGAGTTCGTGGTCCACATACTGCTTAAGCCTGCCTTGTAGAATTTTAAGCATAACCTTGCTAGCATGTTAAATGAGCGCAATTGTGTGGTAGTTGGAGCATTCTTTAGCACTGCCCTTCTTTGGGATTGGGATGTAGACTGATCTTCTCCAATCCTCTGGCCACTGCTGAGTTTTCCAAACTTGCTGGCACATTGAGTCTAGCACCTTAACAGCATCATCTTTTAAAATTTTAAATAGTTCAGCTGGAATACCATCACTTCCACTGGCCTTGTTATTAGCAGTGCTTTCTAAGGCCCATTTGACTTCACTCTCCAGGATGTCTGGCTCAAGGTCAGCAACCACACTACCTGGGGTGTACGAGACATCCATATCTTTCTGGTATAATTCCTCTGTGTATTCTTGCCACCTCTTCTTGATGCCTTCTGCTTCTGTTAGGTCCTTATCACTTTTGTCCTTTATTCTGGTAATAATTGCACAAAATGTTCCTTTCATATCTCCAATTTTCTTGAACAGATCTCTAGTTTTTCCCATTCTAATGTTTCCCCTCTATTTCTTTGCATTACTCATTTAAGGAGGCCCTCTTTTATCTCCTTGCTATTCTTTGGAAATCTGCATTCAATTTCCTGTATCTTTCACTATCTCCCTCACATTTTGCTTGCCTTCTATCCTCCACTATTTGTAAGGCCTCGTTGGACAGCCACTTTGCTTTCTTGCATTTCCTTTTCATTGGGATGGTTTTCATTGCTGCCTCCTGTATAATGTTACGAGCCTCCGTCCATAGTTCTTCAGGCACTGTGTCCACCAAATCTAAATCCTTAAACCTGTTCCTCACTTCCACTGTGTATTCATAAGGGATTTGATTTAGATTGTATCTTACTGGCCCAGTGGTTTTCCCTACTTTCTTCTGTTTAAGCTTGAATTTTACTATAAGAAGCTGATGATCTGAGCCACAGTCAGCGCCAAGTCTTGTTTTTGCTGACTGTATAGAACAGTGTTTCTTAAACTTGGGTTCCCAGATGTTGTTGGACTACAACTCCCATCATCCCTGAGCTCTGGCCTTGCAAGCTAGGGATGATGGGAGTTGTTGGCCAAAAACATCTGGAGACCCAAGGTTGAGAAAGCCTGGTATAGAGCTTCTCCATCTTTGGCTGCAGAGATTAAAATCAATTTAAAATTTGGCTGTATAATTTGGAACTAATGTGATTTGGATAATGTGATGTGATTGGCCTGTTAATAAAAATTATTTAAAAAAATAAAAAAAAAATCAATTTGATTTTGATGCGGTCCATCTGGTGATGTCCATGTTTAGAATTGTTTCTTGTGTTGTTGGAAAAGAGTGTTTGTGATGACCAACTTGTTCTCTTGGCAGAACTCTATTAGCCTTTGCACTGCTTCGTTTTGATCTCCAAGGCCAAACTTGCCAGTTGTTCCTTTTATCTCTTGACTCCCTACTTTAGCATTCCAATCCCCTATAAGGAGAAGAACATCCTTCTTTGGTGTCATTTCTAGAAGGTGTTGTAAGTCTTCATAGAATTTGTCAATTTCAGTTTCTTCAGCATCAGTAGTTGGTGCATAAACTTGGATTACTGTGATGTTAAAAGGTCTGCCTTGGATTCGTATCAAGATCATTCTATCATTTTTGAGATTGCATCCCAGTACAGCTTTCATCACTCTTTTGTTGACTATGAGGGCCACTCCATTTCTTTTACGGGATTCTTGCCCACAGTAGTTGATACGATGGTCATCTGAACTGAATTCGCTCATTCCCATCCATTTTAGTTCACTGATGCCCAGGATGTCAATATTTATTCTTGCCATCTCATTTTTGACCACATCCAGCTTACCAAGGTTCATGGTTCTTACATTCCAGGTTCCTATGCAATATTTTTCTTTACAGCATTGGACTTTCCTTTCGCTTCCAGTCATATCCGTAACTGAGCGACCTTTCGGGTTTGGCCCAGTCACTTCATCAGCTCTGAATCTATTTGTATTTGTCCTCCGCTCTTCCTCAGTAGCATGTTGGACGCCTTCCAACCTGAGGGGCTCATCTTCCAGCGTCAAAACTTTTATATGCCTGTTGTCTTTGTCCATGGAGTTTTCTTGGCAGGAATACTGGAGTTGCTTGCCAGTTCCTTCTCCAGGTGGATCATGTTTGGCCAAAACTCTCCACTTTGACCTGTCCGTCTTGGGTGGCCCTGCATGGCATAGCTCATAGCTTCTCTGAGTTATTCAAGCCCCTTCACCACGACAAGGCAGTGATCCATGAAGGACTTTTGGATACCAACTAGATTTCATGGGCGCTCCAATCCCATTTTTACATGGCCACCATGACATTTCTTTAATTATTTCTTAATAAATTTACCTCATTAAAAATTTGTATCTAATTATTTGTGTGAGGCCTTGCTACTAAATCCAGTTTCTAACTTAACTTATCGGTTGCTTGCTGCTGAGTAAGTTGACAAGCCTAAGGCTCAAGGAGGGTAGGACTCAAACTCATGGCATAAAGTTATAAGAAAGGAGATTCTGACTAAAGAACAGGAATAACTTTCTGACAGCAAGAGCCTTTCAACAGTGGAACAGTCTCACTCGGGAGGTCATCGACTCTCCTTCCTTGGAGGTTTCTAAGCAGAGTTTGAATGGCCCTCTGTCAGTGATGCTTGAGCTGAGATTCTTGAAAGACCTACATTGGCTCCCAGTATGTTTCCGAGCACAGTTCAAAGAGTTGGTGCTGACCTTTAAAGCCCTAAATGGCCTCAGTCCAGTATACCTGAAGGAGAGTCTCCACCCCCTTTTTTCAGCCCAGACACTGAGGTCCAGCACCGAGGGCCTTCTGGCGGTTCCCTCACTGAAAGGAGTGAGGTTACAGGGAACCACACAGAGGGCATTCTTGGTGGTGGTGCCTGCCCTGTGGAGCACCCTCCCATCAGATGTTAAAGAAATAAATAACTATCTGACTTTTAGAAGACATCTGAAGACATCTTGCCCTGTTTAGGGAAGTTCTTAATGACTGATGTTTTAATGTATTTTTAATATTTTGTTGGAAGCCGCCCAGAGTGGCTGGGGAAACCCAGCCAGATGGGCAGGTTGGAAATAAATTATTATTATTATTATTATTATTATTATTATTCCCTTCAAACTCTATGATTCTATGAGCAGAGAGCCTCACTTTTAGCTTCTGTTTCCCTAGAATCTGGGTGACCAGGCTATATAAGCTCTGCCTCTTCTTGTCTCCTGGTCCCCCTCATCTCCTGCTTCTGATTCCAGCCTTCTCTCTGCCACAGACTTCTCCTGCTCACTAAACCCTGTTACCTCTTCTGCCTCTGACACCTCCTCCTCTCAGTCTGCCCCCTCTTCTCCCTCTCATCGCAGTCCCACCACCAACCCCCTGGCTCTGTGCTGTCTTTTCTTGGGGGTTCTCCATCTGGTGCCTTCCACCATTCCTCTACATCCAGCCAGTCACATGACACCCAATAGTCAAGCAAATGGGTCAAAACTCCATCAGCTGCCATGATCAGCCTGGGGGGAATTTGGTACCCCCCTTAGGGATGACACCGGAGGCGGTCCGCCCCCCCCCCTTGTGATGCCCCTGCATAATTTTCCTTATTAAAGTAATTTCTCCTTAAAGGAACTGACCTTGACTAATAAACCAACTTTAAAGCAGAGTTACACAATTGGTAAGCTTTTTAATTAAGACTACTAGGAAAAATAGCTTATATCCCTTAAACCAGCAGTTCTCAACCTGTGGGTCCCCAGATGTTGTTGGACTACAACTCCCATCATCCCTGAGCTCTGGCCTTGCTAGCTAGGGGTGATGGGAGTTGTAGTTCAACAACATCTGGGGACCCACACGTTGAGAATGGCTGCTGAAACATTAAATGCTTAGTGTGTATAATTCAATTCAGACTATATTCAAAAAATAAAAATATACTGTTACCTTGAAGAGGATTCTTGGCTATGTTGCTTTAACTTCTGAACTATGCATAATCACTTGAACATTCAAGGCATATTCATAATTTCAAGACTTCGGCTTGAGATCTAGTCTCGCTCCACAGCTGTGCCTTGCAAAATTCTGATTTTGCCTGCTGAATTGGATCTTTTCAGATCTGTGGAAAACCTGAAGCGTGATTTTGCTTAACTGATTAATTTCAGCGTGTAAGATCGGATTTTCAAAAGGCACAGCTGTGGAACAATGAGAAAAGCTCTTGGACCCAGGAGAACCAATCTGCACACAAGACAATCAATATATGGGTCAAACAAAAGTGTGGAAGAGCCCTAGATCCTATCACCAGCAGAAGCAGTTTGGTTTGCAAAGGGGGAGAAAGGAATGTGTTGCAATCTGAACTGCATATTTCATATCAATACACTCTCCTCCTTCCAATGTCTGGCATAAGGCTCTCTATACAAATTCTTCCTTACCATCGGCTGCAGTGAGGACTGCAGGGCCTGCTCCCTTACAAGGCCTTCACCAGCTGGCCTAGGGGGTGAGGCCCAGGCCCTCACATCCCCAGCTATAAAGAGACTCCTGCTGCAGTGAGGACTGCAGGGTTTAGAAGGTGGGACTGGACTCACTGGAACGAACTCCTGGGGAAGTGTGTGGGGGTGGCATTGTTCTGTTATCGCTTCCCTGCTCCAAGTGACTAATGTGCTTTAAAATTTTCTTAAGCAGTCAGTAGAATTTTAAGTTTTGTTTTTTGTTTTGTTTTTGCTCTGTTGGGGGTAGGATAAACATTTAGTTGGTGCCGGGGATCAGTTTATTTTTAGTATAATTGTAAATTGATTTTATTGATTGACTGATTGATTGATTTAGTTTCTATAGTTTTAGTGGTTTGTTGTATAGTCTGTACCTTGGGATGCGAACGGGATCTGTTCCGGAACCCCGTTTGCATCCTGAACAGAACGTAAGATGCGACAGCACGACAGTGCGTCAGCACGTGTGTGGGTCACTTTTTGCCACTTTCGTGCATGCACGTGATGTCATTTTGACAGTCTGCACATGCGTGAGCGGTGAAACCCGGAAGTAATGCACTCTGTTACTTCCGGGTCACCGCGGAGCGCAACCCAAAAGCGCTGAACCTGAAGCGTATTTATCCCAAGGTATGACTGTATTTTGTTTTTAAGGGGAGAGGGTCAGGGCTGCCGAGGAGTGGCCCCAGTCAACAGAATGGCTGGAGCCGGTTCCCCAGTGGGGAGATGCACTGCGACCTCAGTGATCACGGGCAGGAGGAGGAGTTACACTAAGACCAGACCATGTTATTACCAAGGAGGCAGGTTTAGTCGTTGTTTGAAGACTATTCCTGTGTCCGGGTCTGGTCTTGACCAGATGGATACTGGAATCAACAAGGGAGACCCACATGACCTGAAGGTGGCCAGGTCAATGATTCATAAGACCACTGCCATCCATGACTTGATCATGGATGGAGGACTTGACCCAGCATGTGTAATGGTTAGATGAAGCAAATGGGCCTGTTCTTGTTGCTGCTTGTCCACCAGGTTTCTTTTATGCACAGCAACCCAGGGCGGGGGGGGGGGGGGGTTTGCAGTGATTTTTAGGAACTCATTAGCTAGCACCAGGTGTCCTATTGGGAAGACCCAGTTTTCTGAGTGCATGTTCTGGAAGTTGGGCAATAGGGGCAGTACAGGATTCCTTTTTGTGTACTGACCTCCCCACTGCACCAAGGATTCCCTGCCCAAGCTGCTTCAGGTCATGGCAGATGTTCTTCTGGAGACATCTAGTTTGGTTGTCGTAGGGGATTTTAATATCCATGCCAACACGACCTTACAAGTGGCTGCTCGAGACTTCATGGAAAGCATGGCCTCCATGGAGCTGTCCCTGAATAAGTTTGGCCCAACTCATAGTTACAGACATGCCTTAGACCTGGTGTTCACTTCTATGGATGTTGTGATCTGACATTGAGTAAAAGTGAAACAAAAGAAGTGCCATGGTCGGATCACTTCCTGGTGCAACTGGACTTCTCCACAACCCTTCCCCTCTGCAGGGAGGTGGGACCGATTTGGATGGCGCGCCCCCACCACTTAATGGATCCAATGGTTTCCAGAGAGTGGTAGGGGATGTTTTGTCCCATGTTAATGGCCTTTCAGCTGATTGCCTGGTGGCCCACTGGAATGCGGATTAACCAGGGCTATTGACTGTCTGTCTCCGAAGCACCCTCTCTGATTGCATGAAGCCTGGACAGCCCCATGGTTTTCTCTAGGGCTGAGAGCAATGAAACAATCGCTGAGACAGCTAGAGCGCCAGTGGCAGATAACTCATTCTGAAGCTGACCAGACACTGGTGAGAGCTCAACGTCGAGCCTACCAAGTGGTGGTAGTGACGGCAAAGAGGACCTTCTTCACCACCTCTATTGCATCTGCAGAAAACAGCAGCAGGAGACTCTTTCAGGTGGTTCACAATTTAGTGGAAAAACCTTCACCATCGGGGCCTGGTAAGGACTCCAAGATCTCCTGCAATGATTTTGCAAAGTTTTTTTGCTTAGATTTGGAAAGAGGTAGACTGAGCCATGGGAGCAGGGTTGGGGCGAGAGAGTGCTAGAGTCCTATCTAGTCAAGTTGCATGGGATCAATTCCAATCTGTTACTCCCGAGGTTGTAGACAGGCTACTTGGATGAGTGAAACCAACTACCTATCTCCTTGATCCTTGCCCATCCTGGCTCATAAAAGCGAGCTGAGAAGGGCTAGCCAATGGACTTTGCGGGGGTGGTGAATGCTTCTCTCTGTGAGGGAGCTTTCTCAGACCCACTGGAAGAGGCGATCATTAAACTGCTTCTTAAAAAAAAATCTTTAGAACCAGCCAATATAGCCAACTATCGCCCAGTCTCAAATTTTCCATTCTTGGGCAAGGTGATTGAGCGGGTGATTGCTGAACAACTGCAGGCATGCCTGGAGGATACGGACCATTTGGATCTCTTCCAGCCGGGATTCAGGCCTCATCATGGGCCTGAAACTGCCTTGGTCACACTGGTTGATGATCACTGGTGGACTAGGGACAAAGGTGAAAGCTATTTCCTAGTTTTGCTGGACCTTTGATACCATTGACCACAATATCCTTCTGGAATGTCTAGAGGAGCTGGGACCTGAGGGCACTGTTATAAAGTGGTGTTGGGGGATGAGTGTTCAGACCCCTGGGCTCTCACTTGTGGGCTGCCTCAGGGTTTTGTCCTCTAAGCCATGCTTTTTAACATCTACATAAAGCTGCTGGGAGAGATCATCAGGTTTGGGCTGGGTGTTCATCAGTATGTGGATGATACCCAGCTCTATCTCTCTTTTATCTCAGAACCAGTGAAATCGTTGAAGGTCCTGTGTGAGTGCCTGGAGGCAGTTGGAGGATGGATGGTGGCTAACAGATTGAAGTTGAATCCTGACAAGACAGAAGTACTGTTTTGGGGGGACAAGAGGTGGGTGGGTGTGGGGGACTCTCTGGTCCTGAATGGGGTAACTGGGCCCCTGAAGGAGCAGGTGCGCAGCCTGGGAATCATTATGGACTCACAGCTGTCCATGGAGGTGCAGGTTAATTCTGTGTCCAGGGCAGCTATCTACCAGCTCCATCTGGCATGCAGGCTGAGACCCTATCTGCCCGTGGACCGTCTTGCCAGAGTGGTGCATGCTCTAGTTATCTCCCACTTGGACTACTTCAAAGCACTCTATGTGGGGCTACCTTTGAAGGTGACCTGGAAACTGCAACTAATCCAGAATGTGGCAGCTAGACTGGTGACCAGAAGTGGCTGCTAGACTGGTGACCAGAAGTGGCTGCTGAGACCATATAACACCAGTCCTAGGAGACCTACATTAGCTCCCAGTACGTTTCTGAGCACAGTTCAAAGTGTTGGTGCTGACCTTGAAAGCCCTAAACGGCCTCGGCCCAGTATACCTGAAGGAATATCTCCACCCTCATCATTCTGCTCGGACACTGAGGTCCAGTGCCGAGGGGCCTTCTGGCGGTTCCCTCACTGTGAGAAGTGAAGTTACAGGGAACCAGAGGGCCTTTTCAGAAGTGGCACCCACCCTGTGGAACACCCTCCCTTCAGATATCAAGGACTTTTAAAAGACATCTGAAGGCAGCCCTGTTTAGGAAAGTTTTTAATGTTTGAAGTTTTATTCTGTTTTTAGTGTTCTGTTGGGAGGCGCCCAGAGTGGCTGGGGAAATCCAGCCAGATGGGCAGGGTATAAATTGTTGTTGTTGTTGTTGCTACCATTTGTTTTCTTGTGTTCATCCACAAAGGAGGAAAAACCTTTCTCTTCTGCCATTTTAGGATTGTGTGCTCCCTCTCTCTCTTTGCCCATCTTGCTTCTTGGAGGCTGTATTGGTATGACATAGTCTCGCATCCATAACCCTCCAACAGGAGAGAGAAAGAGAGAACAGATTTTGCAAGTAATTTCCCATAGAAAAATAGTGTCCAGGCAGGGCAACAAGACTGCAGATAACCTTATTCCCATAGGATTGGAAGCACCTAGCTAATCAGGACAGTTATTTGCTGCAATTTGCAGAACATCATTTGTTCAAGAATGACACAAAGCAACCCACAGAAAGCACTTGGAAACATTTCCCCTATGTAACTCTGATTTATTCACCCATCAAAATTCTTTCAGGATGCTGGCAACTGATCCCATTGCTTCTGCTGCCACCGCAGTTCTGTGCTGAGAGAAAAGAGTTTGATCAAAACGCCACTTTGGAGGCTGAGCAGGATGCAGCAGAAGGAGCAGGCAGGTTGTGTTGCTCTGGCACAGTGGAAGGACAGGGAACCATCACAAGGTCACCTGGCATCTGTGCTCCAGTGGGAGAAAGGGGCTTTCTTTATTGCAGCTCAGAAAAGCTCTCCACTCACCTCTAGATTCTTCTCTTCTCAGCCCCTTACCTGTTTATTTCTGCCTTCCCAGCCCCCAGCCCTTTCTCCCCCTTCTGGTGCCCCAGTTTCTCCCCACCTCACCTGCTTGCCTCACTCTTTCTTTCTCTTCATCCACGCTATTTCTGCTCCCTCTGAGACTCATCCTTGCTCTTGCTCTTCCCACTCAAGCTTTTTCTCTCAAGTGTATTCTGAGGGCCAAGAAACTGTGCCTGAACTTTTGGAAGATGGAGGCGCTTTGGGTGGGTGGTTCCCATGCTTGGGAAATTGGCAAGAACTTTGCTTCAAAGGGGTTGCCCTACCTCTGGAGGAGAAAGTGCATAGCTTGTGGGTCTCAGTCACGAGGGGCTCAAGTGACTTGTGGCCACAAGTGCCTTTGACCAGCTGCATCTGGTTTGCCCATTGTGGCCATTCCTGGGCAGCGATCGCCGGATCCCTGTACTCCATGCATTGGTACCTTCAAGGCTAGATTACTGTAAGGCGCTCTATGTGGGGTTGCCCTTGGCACTGGCGGAGCTTCATGCTCCGGCACTGGGGGGCGGAGAGCAGGTGGGTGTGGGGCTGGCATGTGACCCGGGGGCGTGGTGTGGCACCTGCAGGGGCGTGGCGCACATCCTGGGGCATGGCGTGCCAGTGCAGGCAGGGGGCAGCAGCGCTGGCCCCCCCACCGGGATTGCACTGCTGGGGGCGGTACGCTCCCCCCCCACTCCTCTTCCTCCGCCAGTGGCCCTTGGGCCTGGCTTGGAAGCTCTAGCCAGTGCAGAAGGCTGCAGCCAGATTGCGGGTGGGAGCTTCTGGTTGAGAAGATGTGGAACCATCATTAAAGCAGCTGCCCTGGATGCTCATCTGCTACCGAGCCAGATTTGCAGTTCTTGCCTTGCCTTACAAAGCACTGGGTGCCTCAGGGATTGCTTGGATCCTTATGGTCCAGCTCAGTCATCAAGATCTGTAGGAGCAACAGTGGTCATTCCCTGGGTTGGTGAGGTTTGTTGACAACAACAAGAAATTGAGCCTTCTGTGTCATCTGCTCTGTCCTGTGGAACTCCTGGCCAATGGAGGTTCAGAAAGCACTTTCTGTGCCAACTTTTAAATGCCACAAACAAAACAAATACAAACGCAACACGCTGGCTAATAACTGGTAGTGGATATATAATTAATTAAAATGTCATTCAAAATATACAAGTACGCCACTTCAAAGTAATGTATTTATCATACAGTACATCTCACAAAATATGCAAGTGACTGTAAGTTGTTGTATATATAAGAGTCAAATGAGGAGTCAAACAAATCAATGAATGGCGAGGAATACCAAGCCATCACTCAAAGGAAGAAATCCTATAAAAGTTTCAAAGGAAAACATCTCTCAGAAATCTTAAAAGGAAGTCTCAAGAGGACAGTGTGTCCGGAATAATTCACTGTTTCGGAATAAAGTCTTCATCAGATGAAAATGGAAAAGAAGGCATTGCTAGCAATGAATGACAACAAAACTGAGCAACCTGCATGTATGTTATACAGTAAAACAAAATATATAAAGAGGTACATACCGAATAATTATCAATGAAAAATTTTCATACTAGTGGGAATCTTGCTAGTGGATCAGTGCTCACTGGATAGTGTAGCTGCTGATGCTTACAACACAAATGCATAGGATATATAAAGTTAACCACAGGTGTTTCAAATAACAATAAATTGAGGACAATGTAAATAAACTTAAAGGGACAGTACGTCAATATGGTATCATAATGCGAAGACAACCCATAAAGTGACAGACTTAAAGTAGCACAGATTTGGATACTTGTAAAAAATTATTTACATATGATGGATTTTACATAAAACAGATTTTAAGTGAAACAATTGAAGTCAAGTTCTGAATTCAACCACCCCGGATATATAGATTTAAACAAATAAATTAAACGGGTTTCTTGTTGACGCAATAGACGTTCAGAATCTTGCCTAACCTCACATTTCTTCTGGTTTATCCATAGTACTGTAAATAATATATCAGTTTCCGAATGGTGATGTGTGATGAAGTGTTCAACCAGAGGTGCCTCCATTACTGCATTCCTTATAGGGGAATGATGTTCTCCAATGCGAACCCCGACTGCTCGTGTTGTGGAACCAATGTACAGTAAGTTACATGGACATCTGATGAGATAAACTACATCTTCAGTTTGACATGTACTAAATTGACGAATGGTGAACCTAAAGCTAGAATTTTCATCATACAGTGGTGCCCCGCAAGACGAATGCCTCGCAAGACGAAAAACTCACTAGATGAAACGGTTTTGCGGTTTTTGAGCTGCTTCGCAAGACGAATTTCCCTATGGGCTTGCTTCGCAAGACGAAAACGTCTTGCAAGTTTGTTTCCTTTTTCGTAAAACCGTTAAAACCCAAGGTGCATTGCTTGAAGAGGTGCAGTTGCGACTTGACTTCGAGGAGCAACTCATAGCACACGGTGTGGTAGCCTTTTTTGAGGTTTTTGAAGACTTTGACTTTTTTGGGGGTTTTTGGATTTTGGGTTGGGGTGTTTGGAATTCAAGGACTTGGTGTTGGGGAGGGGTTTGCAAAGAATCTGGAAGCTTGTGTGTTTTTTTTCTGCATTTTTATGATTTTTTGTGACCATTGGGCCACTCTGCTGTTTTTTTAAAAAAATTCTGGGTTTGAATTTCTGTGTGGTGGGTGGCTGGGGGAACAGTTGAGGAGGGGTTTGCAAGAATCTGGGAGCTTGTGTGGTTTTTTTCTGCATTTTTATGCTTTTCTGTGACCATTGGGCCACTCTGCTGTTTTTTTTTAAAAAAATCTGGGTTTGAATTTCTGTGTGGTGGGTGGCTGGGGGAACAGTTGAGGAGGGGTTTGCAAGAATCTGGAAGCTTGTGTGGTTTTTTCCTGAATTTTTATGATTTTTATTGTTCCTTCAATTTTTGAATTTATTGTTCCTTCAGTTTTTGAAATGCTCTTTACAGTATGTGTGACTTTAAAGAGCACTTAATAAACTCTTGTTGTACCAAATTTGGCTTTGTTCGGACTTTTTTTGACCATAGGAACGCATTAATTGAATTTCAATGCATTCCTATGGGATTTCGTGCTTCGCAAGACGAAAAATTCGCTAGACGAAAAAACTCGCGGAACAAATTAATTTCATCTTGCGAGGCACCACTGTAAATCTCTTTGATCTGTAACGAGAAGGGGCAGGTTGAACATCTGCCACATTTACAATGATCCGTAGGGCTGGTATTGGCAATAGAATGAGTGGAAATCATCTCAGTATGCACCAATATGTTCTTAATAGACTTGGTCCTCCTAAGGTCAATGAGGGGAAAGTCGGTGCATCCTGGGACATGCCACAGAATGTGTCAGTGCTTACGAATGATCCTAATAATTCTATCGGAGTAAGAGGTGAATTCTAACGATCCTGTGATGTGGGTATTGGACACTGAAGATGGGTTCATGGTGAGAAGTGTTGAACGATCCTTTAATAAGGATCTTTGTTTAGACATATTAATGACTGAAACTGGATAACCCCTAGAGTGGAGAGAATCCAAAAGAGCATCCGCACTATTGAGGAAATCATGATGAGATGAAGAGTTTCTTTTAATATGCAAAAATTGTCCATACAGTAGATTGTCCTTAAGACGTCTAGGATAAAAGGAAGAGTAATGTAGTAAAGAGTTGCAGTCGGTGGGCTTCTGATAAGGTTTAACAGACAGATAACCATCCTGTTTGATGACTTCAACATCTAGGAAAGTACATGAAATGGAACTGTGATGTCCAGAAAAAGATAAAGAGGAATGTATGGAATTAATCCATGCTGAGAACTGTAAGAAATCATGTTCGTTACTGAAAAGAAAAAATAAATAATCTATGTATCTGTAATAAATAAAGATGAAGAGTAGGAGTTATTATGTAGAATGTGAGCATTTTCAAAGGAATTCATGAAAATATTCACTACTAAAGGAGATCCCATCACTACTCCCTGTGATTGAAAATAAAATTGATCCATGAACCAAAAATAATTCTTTTCGAACACTATGTCCAATAAATCAAGCAAGAATTCAGAAGGGGGAGAGGGGTCTGACCGTGATTGCCAGAAATGGCCGATGATGAACTGTACTTCATCTAGAGGAATATTGGTGTAGAGGGAGGCTAAGTCTAAAGATGCTAATACCAAAGTTTCAGTGACTCTAGTACGTTCTATTATACTTTTAAATGCCTGCTGAAAACATTTCTGTTATGCCAGGCTGATGCAGGCAGTTAAGAGTGCAGCCCTCACAATGGCTTGATGATGTTTGCTTTTACTTTATTTTTGCTTTTAACTTGTTTTTAACTTCTTTTGATTTTATTGTTTGGCTTTGTTTTTATATTGTTGTAAACTGCTGTGTTCTATTATGATGATGCAGCGGTATATCATTATTTTTATAAATAGATAAAATAAATCCCTGTGTGTGTTTCTGTGTCAAATGTGCTCAATGCAGCTGTGACTTCTGTCTCTACCTACTACTTAAAATAGGTTTATGCTTTGAAAGTACACACATTATTTAAAGCATGTAGTCAAAACATCCTTTTGAATAAATATCACCTATACCAACAAGTTGTCCTCAGCTAGGTTTTCTTTCTTATTTGAATGTATAGTGATTTGAATATATTATAATTTATAATATTATATTAATTCAGATTATGCAATTTGAATAATTTTTGTACACTTTGAAGTAAACACCTTTTGCTTGCATTTTCCCATTTTTAAGATTCTTTGCAAGTTAGGGAAAAAAACTTTGTTTTGTTTCTGAAACTGTCTCAAAACAGGAGTCTCAAAATGGTAGTGGTATGTCTAAACCACTGACTCTGTTGGAATTTGGTGTATATTTTATTTTCATTAATTTAAAATCCTTTTATACTAACCTTCATAAAAATATCTTACAATATTTGCAATAAATCAGTTCACAATAAATAATTAGAAAAACAACAAATGCAATGAAGAAGAAGAAGAAGAGGAGTTTGGATTTGATATCCCACTTTATCACTACCTGAAGGAGTCTCAAAGCAGCAAACAATCTCCTTTCCCTTCCTCCCCCACAACAAACACTCTGTGAGGTGAGTGGGGCTGAGAGCCTTCAGAGAAGTGTGACTGGCCCAAGGTCACCCAGCAGCTGCATGTGGAGGAGCGGAGACGCGAACCCGGTTCACCAGATTACGAGTCCACTGCTCTTAACCACTACACCACACTGGCTCTCACAATGCAGCAGCAAAAAATCAGGTATCTGGCAGCTGATATCTGTACAGTGGAAGCTCAGGTTGTGAACGTGATCTGTGCGGGAGGCACGTTCGCAACCCGCAGCACCGTGTCTGCACACGCACGGGTCGCGATTTGGTCTCCTTCGCATGCGTGAGAGCCAAAACCCGTTCCAGTACTTCCAGGTTTGCCACGGTGCGCAACCCAAAAACACATAAACTGAAGCGTCTGTAACCCGAAGTACCACTATATTGGATTTTAATTGATTTTATTTATGTGCTGTTGTTTAATTAATTAATTAAACTTATTTTCATATATCAATCAATCAATTTATTACAGTCAATAGACCAAAAATAAAAGGCATATAGTACACAAGATTCTCAGAGCAAAGCGGATTGTAAAGTGTAGTGTAAGAGCAATCCTATAAAGCTACAATAATTTCAAGTTCATCACTGAAGTTGGTCCTTGCAGTTGCAACTGGTGAGCTGGTCATTTGCTGTCATTGCTACTGACAGAAATTAAGGAACTACCAGTGATATATTGGGGTTTAACATAAAATTTCACCGACCTTCCTGGTCATTTAGTCAGCAAAAGGCCAACTGTCTCCTGCTGACCTCCAGCACAGAAGTGAAACAACAGAAGGATTCCACCTCCGAATCATTTTGTGGTTCTACCATTAAGAAAAGAGGGTTGCCAGCCTTCTTGCCCCCATGTACTTGAGAGGGAGGAACATGAGATTTGGCGAGAAAAAAAGCTCTGCAATATTTAACATGATGTAGATTCCTAAAGTAGGCAGCAAACTGGAATAGATGGTCACATGTAGGAAGAGCAAGCGGACTTTCCTTTGACTTTGTACTCTTAATGGGAATTTCTCACCTTTAACAATTAATTAGAATGTCTTGTGCACAATTGGTACCTTAAAAACCAAGTAAATATTGCCAAATCTCCCAGTCATCCCATTTCTTTCTAATGTGCTTTCAAATTGTTTATTTATTGCTTTCATATCCCACCTTTTTCTCCAAGGAGCTTCCTGCTCCTCATATATTTCCCACAAGGACCCTGTGAGGTAGGTCAGACTGAGAGGCAGGGACTGGCCCCCAGGGCCACCCAGGGAGGATTCAAACCCTCTTCTCCCTGACACCAACTACCAAACCACACTGCAACATCCCATTTCTATTTAAATGGTATATTTCAGAACTCCGTAAATGCAAATATAATTAAAGTATCTGAGGAATTATTCTTTTTGCAAAAGCAGTAAAGTGTTTCTGTAATTCCTCTTAATTTTGCTTAACATTTCGGAAAAATTTAACCATAAGTCAATCCCTCCTTCCCTTCTCTTCCTCATTTTGTAGGGTGATCTGCATTTTGAATGAGCTGACAGACTGGATACGTTTGATCAGAGTTTAACACACATCCTTCTTATCTGAAATAATGTGAAAAATGTTATTCGGATTATAATCAAAGCTTTCATTTGTACAGCCTATGGCTGTCAGTGTCATAAATATGCACAGATCTCTGCCACAGCAAGACTTTTCCAAGAGCATTTCATGGTACTTTTCATTCATAGGAACCAGATTGGATTTGTTTTAGGGCATAATATACTTCTCCCTCACCCTTTTTTTTTTGGCTATGATACAGGATTAAAAAATGTGCTTTTAAGAAACTTGTTCTCGTTGCATGACTGTCCTCATCTCGTAAAGCCCCAAGTTTTATTAACTGTCTAAATATCCTGTTATCATTATTGTTTATGCACTGAGCAACTCATGGCATCCTGCTTACTGTATCTACCTTCCCTTGCGCTATCTCCCAGCTGATGCATTTGCCCTCAGTTAGTATTGTGAATTTTTCTAGCAGATAATGACAGTGTTTCACATTCGTAGCCACGAGCCAAGTTACATGCCACAGAATACAAATGTGCGAGAGGTGGTGGTTTCATTATCTTAGGGTCAGTAGAATTTCAAGAGCTCTGAAATTACCTCTATCAGCGATGCAAGTGTCAACTTAGTTTTAATAAATCTTTCGAAACAGCCACAAGTTACTTCTAGGACATCTTCTTTCTGGAAATACATCATTCAGCTGCCAAAACTCACTATCAGTTGGGAGCAAATAGAATTTTGTCTATTAAATGCAAAACCCCACTTTGGCTTCAGCACGCCATCCCACTGTGATAGCTAGAAGTGTGATTAACTTGGGTGTTTAGCTGATATCAATCCCAATATATGCGCTTCCACTTAAATAGAAGCAAGTTTTGGGGAAATTGGCTCTTGCGCAGAATATGCAGAGGATATACTGCCTTCGCCACTCCTCAGATTAACTCTGGCATTTGAACTTTAGATGCCATTAATGTTGTGAAAATAGTTGGGGGGGTATATGAACTAACGGGGGACCCGGGATGTGTAATTGCAGCTAGTTGTGCAGTAAAGTGCAAGTGACGGAATTTCATTTCTAACACGCTGATCCTAAACACATTACTTGGAAGTTAATCCTATTAAAATCAATAGTACTTAATCCCAAATAAATTTGCTTAGAATATGCACGTAAGAATGCCGGTAAAATGACTTTGCGGAATGCAGAACTTCATGCAATAATACTTTCCTAGCCTAATGCATTACAGACACTGAGTGCTATAACAGCAGCTCAAGACTTATTGATTGATTTGGTTTATTTCTATGCTGTCTTTCCATAGTGAGTTGTGTCCAAAGCAATTTACAATGAATTTCCACTTACTATCCAAATACAAAGTGTTCAATGGGGGGAATCACTTTACAAAAACATATCAGTAAATTCAAATACAACAAAGTCCAGCAATTTAGCAAACATAGAATAAATTGAATATCACAAAAGAAATAGTCTAGACTTAAATGCATGAGTATAGCGCAAAAATAACATTAACAGATCATAAAGTTCCTTGTGCTGGTCTTGCTGCACTCCAAGGAGACTCAGACCCTTGGCTGTTTAAGTTGCCCATTTTACTTGAGTGTGAAGTGAGGGGCAGGTGCACCCCCCCCACACCCCTACCCCCCACTTCTGTCACACTGCTCTCATCCAGTTTATAGCTTTCCATGAGTTCAAGAGTCATGAACTGGGGTGAGTCATCTCGTCTACTCTTGGAGGCTCCCTGCACAATCAGACCTCAAAATCATGAGCAGAGGAGGCTCCTTGCTTCAGATCTTCACTCTTAAACATGTGGAGAGCTGTCAACAGAGTGAAGTGCTGGGGGCCGGGTGGAAGGGGGCAGTGCACTCCCCACTCAATTGAAATGTGCTTTAGTTGAGAGTCCTGCATTGGAAGGGATTGCACAAGATGAGCCTCAGGGTGTCTCCCAGCTCTACCGTTCTATGATTATCTTAAAATGAGCAGCTATAGAGTGCTCTAGTGAAACATGTGTTCTAAGATGTTCAACACTCAGGGCAGGACTATTGCTCATGCAGTTACACTGTGAACTGCCCCAAGATCTTGCACACAATCAGCATGCACACTCCTGAGGACATGCACACAGAGAACAGGGCCAAAGGGGGGCGGGGGAAGAACAGGGGGAAGTTGAGTAGAACATATTCTGCATCCTCATTCCTTTATGAGATGCATTTCTCCAGCATTGCCAACCCATGGTGGGAAGAGGGGCTGGGCCAATGTGAAGTGCAGTGATGTCAGAACTACATGCATATTGATAAAGGCAGGCGGGACTCATGATGGGGCTGTTGCAACATTTTCTTACAGAAACCCATGTCTTGGCACACACATTCAGCCATAAGAGAAAAATCATATTACACATCAAAGCTTAAAAAGAAGAGACCTCCCAGTTTGAACTTTCCATTTTCACAGTCTGATTGAAATCTGCACATGTCAGTTCAAATCTTTCCCAGCGGCTGTAAGAGAAGAATTTCCCACTTTGCTGTTGCAGCAGTTGTCATAGACTGCAGCAATGTAGATCAGAAAGTGTGAGTAGACAAGTCACTGCAGACAGTAGCCAGAGAGGTTTCTGTGTTGACACATCCCAGACTCAGGTCCCGTTGACAAACCAAACTATGCATTCCATGCCATTGCATGAAAGGAAGCCCTGCAAAGCTGTGTGTGTGTGTGTGTGTGTGTGTGTGTGTGTGTGTGTGTGTGTCAGACACACATGTGGGAGATGATTGTCTATGGAGAAATAGTGAGAGGAGATGTGTGATCCTTACACACACACAGCCAATTTTCTGTTGCCACTCCTCACCAGGTGCTGTTTCAGCTTGCAGGGTTCCAGTTGCACGTCTGCCATTTCCACAAATGTAGAAAGCCACAAGAGGGAAAGAGGTTGGAGAGAAAGGTGCTGCAGAGGAAAAATTGATTGCAGAGAGGGTTAAGCACAGCCTCCCTTTGCCATTTCTGTGCTGAAACTCCGTCTTTCCCAACACTGCTTTTTGGGGGGCGGGGGAGTCCTCGGGGTTTTTCTACATGTGGCTGTGTATTGCATTTCTCCTGAAAGCCCAAATCAAGTACAGTATCATCTTGCTCAGTCTACAAAGTAGCTCATCTTGCTCAGTCTACAAACTAGTTCATGTTTACAAGCAAGAGCCTTTTCCTTCTTGCTACTTGAGATCCTTTTCGCTGAAGATCCAGGTAAAATGAACTCCAGAAGGATATAAAGGCAGGTTTGTACTACAATTACTCCATGGTGGAGACTTGTGGGCTATAGATAACCCTGGTCCAAAATAAGTTTCCATGTAGATGGTTACAATGCCTAGATCAGGGGCCCTATAGCTCCTGCTCTGCCTATGCTGACTGGGGCAGATAAGGGTTGAAGTCTAACAACATCAGGGGAGGGGGAACAAGAGCCCCATCTCTGACTTGGCTCAACAAAGTGAACTACGTTAGTGAAACATTAAATCTTGTCATTAAAAAAAAACCAGGCATATACTGTAAGTCGACATTGTTTTTCTGGTTGGATATTATTATTTTGAAAGTTTGGAGGAGAGTGTATTATACATAGGATAAGCTCAACATAGTAGTTCTGAATTTGGATTTTTCAGTTCCTCTCTTATATGATTTGGACTACGTGAAGGCCAAAAGTATATAGATGCAATAGCTGCTTGGTGTTTCACTTCAGAAATTTGTGCTGGTGTTTTCTCCTGTAAATTCAACTTCCTATGAGGATAATTTACATTTCCTAAAAAAAGTTTAATTTGTTGTCTTGCAGATATTAACAAAGCAAACAAGGGCCCCTTTCTCCCAAGAAGAGTACAGGCAGCTCCCCATATACCTGGGGGCTGGGTTCTGAGGCACTGCCTGCGCCAGTGGGACATGCCTAAGCCCCCTTACTGTGCCTAAAACAAGGTGTGCACTGGTGGTTCTGCACATGCCGATCATGCAGAAACGGGGAGTTGCCTGTACATCACTGAATCTTAAAACAGAGCAATACAAGCCCTGTTGCCCATCAAGCAAAGTGGTTCCTCCTTAAGTCTCCAGAAAATTTACATTGACATTTTACATTAAGATGGATTTCACTTTCTTTAATCTACCATTTTAAAGATGCAATTTATATTTTTGAATTCAGACACCGCCAGGCCAACAGTATACTGTAAGTCCAATGGGACTTACCCCTACGAAAATGTGCACAGAATTGCAGCATTAAGTCTGTGAATTAATGTTGATTGTCTCCTCTTGCCATGTGAATGGCAGAGAACTGCTGGAGCAGAGTAATTCTCATGCACTACAGGAGGTCTGGTCTTATCCAAATCCCAATGGTACTTGAGCGAATCGATGAAATGACCAGGAAAGCCTAATTAAAGCTGTTCAGCTCAAATGTATTGATGTATTACATCTATTATGGCTTGGTTCAATAGGTCCACCCTGTGAGTGCTGCCACAGCCTGTAAAGCAAACTAAACAGGCTGAATAAATAATGCCGAACGGAAAAGAGTTGCCTGTGAAATCAAGGTGCAGAACAGTGAAATGCAACAGGGTGACCCGGGAACTTATTATCACATAGTTCTATATAGATAATTACATTGTTTATTGTTTTATCGGGTGGGAGCGATGCAAATGCCAAGATTAAAAATTAATAGCTGCTTTGTATACCCAAGTGACTGCTCTCCTGCGCTCAGCCATCTTTTGCTGTACTGGAAGTGTGATTTTTACCACTTCAAACCACTTTGTTCCATTCCAACATGTAGTGGATGACCTACAGCTAACAGTGATGGATAATGTTTCATGTGGCAATCTCTAAAGGCCTTCAAGATATTTGGGCTCCCCTGGCTAGACAGAAAACATTGAAAACGGACTGGCATTGCCATTGGAAACCTCAAGCATCAGAAGGCAAGTCATATGAGTCAGCATTAAGCATAGTCTTCTATATGAAAGTGCCCAGCATTGCTTGGGTATTCCAAGAAACAAAGAAATATTAAGATTTTAAAATGGAACAGGTCCATGTTAGTTTCTGTTTGCCACTGAGCAGTGCTTTGAAGTCACAGGACTCTGTTTACACTCCACACATTCCATACTGTTGGAAGTCTCACGGGAGACGGAAGACAGATTTGACGTACTGTTTTCCTGTTCCTTTGTTTCAGTTGCTCTCTGCTTTCACAGAGAGACGATGTGTTTTTCTTTGCTGCCTGCGTAGCTTAGTAATAAAACTCCTAGCAATGTAGCCCAAACCTCTCGTCTCTTTCCTGTGCTGGAAACTCTGCTGAAGGGAAATGTGCGTGAGGCCTCATCAAAGGCTCAGGTCGTTAATTATCGTCGGAGGCGATTCCGAAGGACTCGGCCGGAGGAAAATGAGCTTTATCAGCTTGGCTGAGCGCACATCCCGACAGTCCATGCAGTCAAAGTGTGGTGCGGGGGTGTTTGAAAGCCATCTTGCAAACATCCCTAGGCCATCTTTTGCAGAATTAGGAGTTATCCAGCAGAGTTAGTTAAATTCATGACTTGGTTGTATATCCAGAAGCTGATGCAGTCATTTTTCTAGAGTGAAGAAACCTCCTACAGGTCCCAGGTATTTTGTCATCAGTTCTACACTGGAGATGTGGTGAATCACAAGTAATTTTCAACCTGGCTGGGCCTCTGGCATTATGCCACTAGAACACAAGTGAGAACTTCATGCTACGCTTCTTTGAAAGCCATCCGGCTGAGATCCTTGTTCCACAGGCAGGGGTGACTTCTCCATGTGACAAACTTCCAGCAGAACCTTTGCTTGACTGCAGCGCCAGGCCCAGGATCTGTTCCAGAAAACATTTTGTCATTAGCTGTGGAAAAACCATAAATAATCAGCTCTGATCATAAGTGGGACAAGTTGACAAATTAATGCCCTGCAAACTTCATCTATCAGCTCACCTTGCTGCTGTGAAACATAAATGCCACATTACATTTTACAGGCAACTGTGAAATACACCCGCATCTGCAGTGGTAATCACATAATAAAGTGTGAAGGAGAGACACAAGGGGCAGCAACAATCAGTTACTCCTCCCTTTTATCTCACTTTCAAGCTTTCAGTATTTATTCCAGCAAATGCCACCATATATAGATTTCATGGTAGAGTAGTCAAGGTGAGACATGGAATGGTTATGATGAGAGCTGGTGAATTTAGAATGGGCATTCCGCTATATTCTTCTAGAATGACACCCACCTGATTTAAATAAGGTGCACCCATGGACTAAATACATAGCTGTATAGATGCTTCTCACAGCCAGTATAGTATGTACAGGGTGATATTCACTCCAAGTGGTCTCTTTCAGGACCACAGATTGTTGGTGTGCGAACACAGCTCATGTATGAGCTGGCTTGAGAGATTGGTGGATTTTGAATGTCACACTGTGTGGAACACAAATAAGGCCAATGGCAAAGAGTTAGCCAGCAGTAAATCACATCGTTCAAAGTTGGCATTAACTATCTGTTAGCAAAAAGACAATCTTCACATATTTGGCTGGGTTTCAGGCCTGATGAGCCCAGCAGCTCTTTCCTGGTAGGACTTACTCCATGAATCAGTTGCTGAGACTGAAAGTTCCCACCTCCCCATAGCTGTCTAACTCCCCTCTTCTCCAAAGGGCTTTCCCCAAAGCAATCAGATACTGTGTCTGTCTGTCACAGCCCTCTTCTGGTTCTGGGAGATGGAGGGAGGGGAGCTGGTTGCAGCAGGAGGAAACACCCGTGACTCTTCACCATCTCTGCCTCTTGGCCTCCCTCCTCTCCTGTTTCTGCTTCTGCCTCTGCTTCTGGACTTCTCTCTGCTACACTCTCCCAGTTCACCAACCCTTTACCTTTTCAACTTCTGTTACCTCCTCCCCCCAGTCCTCTCCCTCTGACCATTCATCATCATCCCGCCACCAGTCCCTAGGCTCTGAGTCTTCTTCGCTTGAGGGTTCACCAGTTGGTTCCTCCCACAGTTCCTCTTCGTCCAGCCAGTCCATGACAGCCAAATGCTTTGTCTGTGGGGTGAATGTCTCAGGGCCTAACTCCATGAAATAGGAAGCTCATATGATATATCTGTTTGGGGGCTGTACCATTTGTATTTTACTGCAGGTGGGAGATTGCCTGCAAGTTTCCCCCATGTACAAAGCTAACCAATGAAGGAGGAAGTTCTAGGTTATTTATTTTTCTGTGTTAAGTGTATTTTTATGTGGGAGAGACCATTCCATCATATGATTCATGATCTGCACTACAAAATGGTGGAACCATGCAACAACTGCTCATCTACTTTAGATCTAAGGGTCATCATATTTGGGGTTGGGAATAATGTAGAGGTTGGGGATGGGGCCAGCAGACACATGTGGTATGATTCTCCTCCACGGGTTTGGTGCACCCATGGAGAAGGCCTTATGTGGAAGGCAAAAAAATCAGTGGTGTTTTTTTTTAAAGTATTTGTTTAAACAGCATAACAAAATATACTCAGCGCTACAGAATGATTAAAATCTCTTTGCATATACAGTTTAATCAACACTTATTTCCAGTCTTCCATGTCTATTACTAACCTTCTTTCATGAAGCTTTCATTGTCATTTTCTGGCCACAAACAGCATTAAAACAAACAAACAAACAAACAAACAGATGCTGATAAGGTTTTTCTGTCTGTTGAATAATGCACTACTTACAAAATATGCAGAATCTTTCAGAAAACTTCCATTGGGTGAACAGAAAAAGCTAAACATAAATGGAGTTTATAATAAACTTGAGTTTATGTTTTAATAAACTTGAGTTTATGTTTTACAGTAGGGATAAGTGTTAGTTTAGATTGAACTTAACAACTGCATTAATTATCTGGCAACAGCCATAAAAAGCAAGTTAATGGGATAATGAAATTCACAGGTGTCGCCATGTTTGGAAAGAGCAGTAAAAAGAAAAGAAGACACACAGAGGTCATTGTTAGATGGAAGAGACATAAAAACTTGGCTCTATACAAAAAAAAAAGGTGGGGAACAATATCCAGCAAATTGACAAGTACAGGATTCATTTAGTATTATGGGCCTGGTAAACACTTTTGACAGAATGAGGAGGTAAAATGCTCAGGTGGTAAAATGGACTTTGAGTAGAGGGTGCGAATTCTGTCTGTTCCCAGTCATTAAAAGCTCCTTATAGAAAGAAGCTCAGCTTCTTTCTATAACAAATAACTGGGCTGCAACCATTCTTTCTGATTTCTCAGTAGTATTTTAAAAATATACATCAGGAGGCTTAGTTTGGTCAGAATCAAGCATATACTTTCAGAGTCAACACTAAATACATTACTTCTGGTCAATGACCCACCATCGCCGCTAGAGGGCCGTGAAAATTTGTGTCCAGGGCTTTTTAGACTCATCTAGCCAGGTACCATATTTTTCGCTCCATAGGATGCAATTTTCCTCCCCTAAAAAGTAAGGGAAAATGTCTGTGCGTCTTATGGAGAGAAGCCAGCAAGAGCCGCTGCTGCTGACATGCTCTGCGCAGCTCTCCCGGCTCATTGTAAAGCCAGCAAGAGCCACCGCTGCTGAGCTGAGCTGGGGAGGAGGGAGGGAAGGGGATTCTGTCCGTCCCTCCCTCCTCCGTGGCTCCCTTTGAAGCAGCAAAGTGGAAGGGGAGCCCCTTACACTCGTGTAAGCAGCTCCTCTCCCACTTTCCTGCTTCAAAGCAACCATGGAGGAGGGAAGGAATGGGACCACGGATCCTCCGCTGCTCGAGGCTGCAGTGGATTCCCTCCTCCCGGGCTCCCTTTGAAACAGCAAAGCGGGAGGGGAGCCCCTTACACTTCTGTAAGCAGCTCCTCTCCCACTTTCCTGCTTCAAAGCAGCCACAGAGGAGAGAAGGAAGGGGATCCATGCATTGGATTCCCTCCTCCCGGGCTCCCTTAGAAGCAGCAAAGTGGGAGGGGAGCAGCTTACACTCGCCTCCCCAGATTTCCACTGAGACGGCCAGGCTAATATCGATGGCCATAAGAGCTGGAAACTTGCATGGGCTGCTTATTTAAAGACGAAAACATGCACACACATGAAAGAAATCCTCCCAGGTTCCTGGACACAACCCACGCTTGATATTCACACAGGTTACATGGATGGCATTGGCAACTGGAGGAGCAGCATGGTGAAAGAGCAAGTCCTGGTTTCAAGCTGAAGATCAGCTCTTTCGTGGTGGCCTCAAACAATCCTTTGGCTGCAACAGGAATCCCTCCCTCCCTTAATTCAGGATGCTACAGTCTACAGATGCTGTGGCTGGCTGCCCTTTCCCCTGAGCTGTAAAAGCACCTTCAATAGGGTGATGGGAGGTGACACAGTCGTCTTCCAGATGTGCAAAGAACCACCCTCGCCACACTAAACGTGACAGCAAGCCTTACACTCAGATCTGAAGCATAAATGGGAACCTAGGAAGCTGCCTTATAAGGAGTTGGACCCACTACTCCATCTAGCTTAGTAATGGCAACACTGACTGGCAGCAGTTTGCCAGAGTTTCAGGCCTGGAGAAGCCGGGGATTGAGCGTGTGGTGTTCTGCATGCAAAGCCACTGAGGTTACAGCTGTTCCCTTTAAAAACAAACTAAGATTGTAGTCCTCATGATTCTGAAGAAAGGGCTAATTTAAACAGGAACAGAGGGACCTTCCCTGTACCACGTCAGGACCCCTTGAGCCCATTTAGCTCAGTTTTGTCTGATGGGCAGAGGCTCACCAGGGTTTTAGGAGACCCACCCTCAGCCCTACCAGGAGAAGCTTTCAAAGACTGAACTTGGGATCTTCTCCATGCTCTCCCCATTGAGCTATGATGGCTCCCTCCCCTCCTCCTCTGCAGGACGCCTATCTCGGCCTGTTATTATAATGTATAAATGTCAAGGGCTTTGAGATGCATATAAAGTCAGGCTCAGCATTATTAACTGGACTTAGATAAGCCATGGTTCCCCTTCCTTCCCTCCTCTGAGGCTCGCTTTAAAGCATCAAAGAGGACAGGAGCCGCCCGCTTTGCTGCTTTAAATAGTTTAGTACAACATTTGATTCAGAATATTTTTTGTGTGTTGTTTTCCTCCTCTAAAAACTAGGTGCGCCTTATGTCAGGTGCGCCTTATGTAGCGAAAAATACGGTAATATCTGAAACTCAAGGGGCACATTGGTTGCCAAATGTGAAATATATTGGCCTTATTTCCAGCTCCCCTATGCCACTACTCAGTCTCCACATGCCAACAGACTGAGGTGACAGATTGCTGAGGTAGCAGAAGGGACCAAACCTTTGAAAGGGCTTTTCTCTTGCTCAGAAATAGAAGGACTTTCAGGATTTGAGTGCTGAACTGTCATGAAGCTATAAAGAACAGATAAGACATGAAAGAAAAATATTAAAAGGAGCTGGAAAAACACACAAAATATTTTATGCCATGTGGTAGAAATGTATTGTACATACCAGTGACACATGACTGAAAAATGCTCTGCCAGCTGCATCATTACAAATTTGATCTTCTTGATTCTGTATTCCTCAATCATCCCCTTGACCATCTGTGTGGACATATTGAAGTATCCAGGGATTCTCCTGAACTGCACATAAGTTGTTGAATTACAGTATTGCAGAGGGGAAATTGAGGGGGGAAAGTTAACATAATTCTCATCTGGGTACTGGCATGGCAGGAGGGGATCTGGGGAAGGTTGTTGGTTTTAATATTTGTTTATTTAAAAACTGATACAACTAAAAAAAAGACAAAAAAGAGTTTGAGGCTGAAATATGATTTCATAATTACTTTTAGAAAGTTTTGTGATGCGTAAAAACTTTAACTGAAGAAATAATTTAGAATGCTTACACACATTCATCTGCATCTTCACCACAAATCTTCACCATATTTACCACAGAGCTAATGTCTTCTCAGGTATAAGAAAACACGGCAGTGCATTTGGTTCAGGAGTGTTGTTCATTACAAACCCTGCAGGAGCAAATACTAACAGTAAAATCTAAATAAACAAGGACATATGTAAAGACTTGCACATTGGAAAAAAACTAATACGAATTATTAAGATGGCAAATATAAATGGTTAGGGAGCAGCATTAAGAAACATGTTGGAAGTTACAGTTAATAACAAAATCAATGCTATTGATTTAGCTATTGAATCCATTGATTTAGATTCAGTTGCATTAAGACTCAGACTATACATTGCACAGACTTCTATGATTCTGTTCTTTGTTGGGAGGGAGGGTGTGCATGTGTAGAGCTGGCCAAAGACATTTTGGCACCTGAGATGAACAAAATGCAGGGAAGAAGGAGTGAGTGAAGATCTACTTCATGAACAATGGGACAATGAAGCTCTATTTCAGAATCTGCTGCCCCCGTGGATCCTGCCACCTGAGGTGGTGCCGTGTGTGTGTGTGTGTGTGTGTGTGTGTGTTCAAACCCAAAGAGACCCTGGGCAGACTGTTGTCTGAGAATGGACAGTTCTCCCAATGGAGGGATCTAGAAAGGAGAGTCTCCTGAGATCAGTGCTTTTAAACTTGATCATAGATGATTTAAAGTTAGGGGTAAGCGCTGAGGTAGCCAAACCTGCTAAAGATACAGAATTATCCATGGTGGTTAAAGCAAAAAGACTGCCCAAAACTCCAAAATGCCTGACTGAGTAGACTCTTCTTATGCTCTTATATTTTTATCAATATTGGTGCCAAAAACACATCCCTGTGCAGTTTAGTTGCCAAAGACCTTGTGTGAGAGACTGTCGCTAATTGAAAAACCAGTCTGGATTTGTCTTTCCAAAGGCCTCAGGTATGTTTCCTTTCTCATTACTGCGGGAGGCAAAAAGCCATTGGCTCTCTTTGTAGCCTCTTCTTCCCAAAAATGAATGGTCAGGAATGAATAGCGAGTACTCAGAATTCTAGCCAGTAGCAGTACCAGCAACTGCCGAAATGGCCTTTTTGTGGTTCTGTTTTTACTGGAGGCAGCGAGTTTGGGTAGAATTCAGCTGTCAAACAATGCAAAATCCATTTGGTTTCACTACAATACAACGAGGCAGGGAAGAAATCAGCTGACAAAAGGCTGAACCATCTGTCAAAATAAGGAGGTCACTCCATCTTCCTTCAGCTTATTTTGGAAAGAGAGGGAGAGGGTTTATTTTCTTTATGGATCCTTTAGACTTTTAAGCAAAACAATCCACAGTCAATGGCAAGCTGCCATCTGCGTATGAATGTTTCCAAAAAACAGCAACAGATTTTACTATTCTCTAATGAACCATATTCCTAGAACAACATAATAGTCCTGTTGCATAATAATAATAAATAAATAATAATAATAATAATAATAATAATAATAATAATAATAAATTATACCCCGCCCATCTGGCTGAGTTTCCCCAGCCACTCTGGGCAGCTTCCAATTGAGTGTTAAAAACAATACAGCATTAAATATTAAAAACTTCCCTAAACAGGGCTGCCTTCAGATGTCTTTTAAAGATAAGATAGCTACTTATTTCCTTCACATCTGAAGGGAGGGCGTTCCGCAGGGCGGGCGCCACTACCGAGAAGGCCCTCTGTCTGGTTCCCTGTAACCTCACTTCTTGCAATGAGGGAACCCCCAGAAGGCCCTCGGCGCTGGATCTCAGAGTCCAGGCTGAACAATGGGGGTGGAGACGTTCCTTCAGGTATACAGGACCGAGGCCGTTTAGGGCTTTAAAGGTCAGCACCCACCCTTTAAATTGTGCTCGGAAATGTACTGGGAGCCAATGCAGATATCTCAGGACCGGTGTTATGTGGTCCCGGCGGCCACTCTCAGTCACTAGTCTAGCTGCCGCATTCTGGATTAATTGCAGTTTCCGGGTCACCTTCAAAGGTAGCCCCACATAGAGCGCATTGCAGTAGTCCAAGCGGGAGATAACTAGAGCATGCACCACTCTGGCAAGACAGTCCGCAGGCAGGTAGGGTCTCAGCCTGCGTACCAGGTGGAGCTGGTAGACAGCCACCCTGGACACAGAATTAACCTGTGCCTCCATGGACAGCTGTGAGTCCAAAATGACTCCCAGGCTGCGCATCTGGTCCTTCAGGGGCACAGTTACCCCATTCAGGACCAGGGAGTCCCCCACACCCGCCCGCCCCCTGTCCCCCCAAAACAATACTTCTGTCTTGTCAGGATTCAACCTCAATCTGTTGGCCACCATCCATCCTCACACAGGACCTTCACTGCCTTTACTGGTTCTGATTTAAAAGAGAGGTAGAGCTGGGTGTCATCTGCATACTGATGAACACCCAGACCAAACCCCTGATGATCTCTCCCAGCAGCTTCATATAGATATTAAAAAGCATGGGGGAGAGGATGGAACCCTGAGGCACCCCACAAGTGAGAGCCCAGGGGTATGGACACTCATTCCCCAACACCACTTTCCGGACACAGCCCAGGAGGAAGGAGCGGAACCACTGTATAACAGTGCTTCCAGCTCCCAGCCCCTCTAGACGGATGTTATGGTCGATTGTATCAAAGGCCACTGAGAGATCCAGAAGAACTAGGAAACAGCTCTCACTTTTGTCCCTAGCCCTCCGGAGATCATAAAACAAGGCAGTTTCAGTCCCATGATGAGACCTGAGATCCAAATGGTCTGCATCCTCCAGGGAGTTGTTCAGCAACCACCCGCTCAATCACCTTGCCCAAGAATGGAAGATTTGAGACTGGGCGATAGTTGGCCATACTGGCCGGGTCTAAAGATGGTTTTTTAAGAAGTGGTTTAATGACCGCCTCTTTCAGCGGATCTGGGAATGTTCCCTCACAGAGGAAAGCATTCACCACCCCACAGAGCCCACTGCCCAGCCCTTCCCGGCTTGCTTTTATCAGCCAGGATGGACAAGGATCAAGAAGACAGGTGGTCGGTTTCACTCGTCCAAGCAGCCTGCCCACATCCTCGGAGGTAACAGATTGAATTTGATCCCATATAACATGACTAAACAGGACTTTAGCACTCTCCCGCACCGGCCCTGCTCCCACGGTGGAGTCTCCCTCCTTCCGAATCTGAGTGACTTATCTGCAAAAAACTTTGCAAAAGCATTGCAGGAGATCTTGGGGTCCCTACCTGGCCCTGATGACAAAGGTGGTTCCGATAGATTGTGAACCACCTGAAAGAGTCTTCTGCTGCTGTTTTCTGCAGGTGCAATAGAGGCGGCGAAGAAGTTCCTCTTCGCCGTTGCCATTGCCACTTGGTAGGCTCGACGTTGAGCTCTAACCCGTATCCGGTCTGATTCAGAGTGAGTTTTCTGCCACCGGCGTTGTAGCCATCCCAACGATTGTTTCATCACCCTCAGCTCCAGGGAAAACCATGGGACTGTCCAGGCTCCATGCAATCGGAGAGGGAACTTCGGAGCCAAACAATCAATAGCCCTGGTTAACTCCGTATTCCAACAGGTCACCAGGGAATCAGCTGACAGGCCATCAACATGGGATAAAACATCCCCAACCACTCTCTGGAAACCATTTGGATCCATTAAGTGGTGGGGGCGGACCATCCGAATCGGTCCCACCTCCCTGCAGAGGGGAAAGGTCGCGCAGAAGTCCAGTTGCACCAGGAAGTGATCTGACCATGGCACTACTTTTGTTTCACTTTTACTCAATGTCAGATCACCAACATCCATAGAGGTGAACACCATGTCTAAGGTATGTCTGCGGCTATGGGTTGGGCCAGACTTATTCAGGGACAGCCCCATGGAGGCCATGCTTTCCATGAAGTCCCGAGCGGTCCCTTGTAAGGTCATGTCGGCATGGATGTTAAAATCCCCTAGGGCAGCCAGCTAGGTATCTCCAGGAGAACAACTGCCACAACCTGAAGCAGCTCGGGCAGGGAATCCTTGGCACAGCGGAGAGGTCGGTACACCAAAAGGAATCCTGTACTGCCCCTATTGCCCAACTTCCAAAACATGCACTCAGAAAACTGGGTCTTCCCAATACAAACTAATGACTTCCTAAAAATTACTGCAACCCCCCCTCCCCAACGACATGACCTGGGTTGCTGTGCATAAGAGAAACCTGGTGGACAAGCAGTGGCAAGGACAGGCCCATCTGCTTCATCCAACCAAGTCTCTGTCACACATGCCAGGTCAAATCCTCCATCCACAATCAGGTCGTGGATGGCAGTGTTCTTATTCATTGCACAGCAACACTTTCAGGTCATGTGGGTATCCCTTGCTGATTCCAGTATCCTTCCATTTAGGACCAGACCCGGAGGCAGGGATAGTCCTCAGACAATGACTAAACCTGCCTCCTCGGTAATGACATGGTCTGGTCTTAGCGTCACTCCTCCTCCTGCCCGTGATCACTGAGATTGGGTGTCCCGGTGCTTCTGCCCGTGTGGAACCTGCTCCAGCCATTCTGTTGGCTGGGACCCACTCCCCGGCAGCCCTGAGCCTTTCCCCTTAAAAAGCAAAATACAAACTATACAATAGTCTAACAAAATAGTAAAAGTAAGAACAAAGCCAAAAACACTTATACTAAAATAAAACTAATCTTCACCCCAACTCAGCATTTATCCAGCCCAACCCAAACAAAAATAAAATAATATAAATATAAATAAATAAAAACCACCATTCACAGTGCAACAAAGCAAAAACACTTTTAAAACATTTTAAAATATGTAAAACCATTTTCGACATTTGCTGCAGCAGTAGCAGCAGCATCAGTGTCGCAGGGCCTCACTGGAGCTTCTTAGAGCTGTTTTGGTGATTGTGTGCCCCGCCCCCTAGGCCCGGTGGAATTGGCCTGCAGGAGGGAGCAGCCTTCCCCAACACTCACGATGGCAGCAGCATAAGAACTAAAGTCCATGTAGTCCAGTGTTCTGTGGCCAGCAATGGCCAGCCAGACACTTGTTGGATAACTTGCAACTGAGGCTCAGAGGCAACAGCCAGGATAAAGTTATTTGACGTATCCTGCCTCTGAATATGGAAGTTCCATTTTATTATTGTCTTTAATAGATGTTGATAGAACCCTAGAGGAATTTATCCAATCCTTTTGAAAGGGACCCTTAAGCTAACGGCCGCCAGCACAGCTTGGGGTGGTAGATTCCATGTTGTCATCCCCATATCTTGTGGCAGCAAATTCTGGAAGTTCATGCCTCTGTATCTGTAAGGCACCCTCTTTCCAGCTGTGCTCCTGGGAGAATCCACATGTGTTGCCTGCACACAGAGGCAGGTGACCTCTCTCTCCTGGTAAGTCTGTAGCTGAAAGGTACCATTCTTCAAGTAGCTTAGAAATCCTGAGTTAGCAGGATTAAATACATGGCTGATAGACTGTTGGGATGCTCACCCTGAGCAGCAGCCTGGGATCTGGCTCCAGCTTGCATGAGGAGGATCAGCTAGATCTGTCATACCAGCAGCTCTGAAAGGAGAAGGCTGTGTGGGTGGATACATAAGAAGTGCCCCTGGAGAAATCAAGGGTTTTGATCCAGCCCAAGACTTCCCCAAAGCAAGTTGGTGACTTTAAACTGTACACTATGGTGGAACATGGATTGACTGGTTGTCCTTATCTCCTGCCTTTCTGCCAAGACACCCAAGGCCATTGTCAATTTTAAAATACTAAAACAATTAAATGATACAAAATAAAACAAGAAAGCTACATTTTAACATCATTTGAAAATCAAATATAATTTCAGAGGCTTTAGAAATTACAACTCTTGTTCGAGCATTTTTTAAAAATAGATCATAACACCATAGTTATTGTTCAGAACATCAGAATTTTATGTATTCATGTTAGATATGTTTCACTAAAGTTTCTAAATATGTTGCAAACTTTAAATTCTGTATCCTATGCAGATCTCTTTTATGCATGCAGAATCTGAAAAAAAACCATAAGACAGAAAATAAACTGTGTGTACCCATACAAATTGGTAGTTAAGAAATATTTGCATATCATGTTTTCTTCCCCTTCATAAAATAGCCAATTAGTTTGGGATACATTTTCATTATTTAATTGTAGTGGAAAATGAAATTCAATAAAGTTATTTCTGCTGGGCTCTTATTTTTTTATGGAGATGAATTGAGGAAACCAATATTGCCTTCAGGAAAGTCAGATGAATTGCACAGTGTGTTTAATGAACCCCCCTCCCTTTTTGTTAGCATAGGTTCTTACTGTCAAAGAATTTCTCAGGCTGCAAGAATGGTACTTCCATAATGGATTCCTGGACCCTGTCGCTAGTAATATGACCTATTTTCCATCAGTTTATAATAGGAATCAGTTTATAATAGGAACTTTCCTGTTCTTCCATCCTATGAAAGGCTATGAAACGGGAAACCCGGCATGGTGCCTCAGATATAGATTGGGCACCTGGGCCCTTAGTTTTATGTACACTGTTTAGGGATATTTATTTAATTATGTAACTTAAAGGGTGCAATTATTGCTACAGTTATGATTTCCTTATGCACTTCCACCTTTGAGAACACATCCACGTAGCAGGCAGCAGGAGGACACTTTTCACTTTTCACCCTTTCCACTCCCAGGTACCATCCTCTCAACTTGGAATGAAGTCCAGGAGTAGTTCCTGCCAGAGAATCAGTCCAAGGTGCCAGAGCATTAATTCCGGGGCCTTGTTGGCTCTCTTTAGCTTGCCATGCCAGTGGCACAATGTAGCCAGAGGGCATAAGGCAGGTTTTTAAAAACCTGCAAATTAATCCATCCAGTTGTAGTTTTCTTGCAATGAATTCTCTGTCACTTGCTTGCATCTTCTGAAGGCATGAGCTAAAATTATTTTTAACTTTAATTTTTTTATTTTGAAATTATTTTGTACCCCATCCTTTCCACAAAGTGATCAATGTGCCATACATGATGTTTCTTAAGAATGCTGTGTTTCCACGTTGAGTTTCCAGAGAAGTTCCATTAGTGTAGAATTGTCCACTTTCTGTTTGAAGGTATTGATATACTTACCATAATGAGATATATAGACTGAACTGAACTGAACTGAACTGAACGTGGAAACTCTTATGCAAGCTGGCTGGCTTAAGAATGAGGGTGTTTATCTAAATGCACATCCCATTAAAAAAGGACAGCTTCTGCCTTCAGATGCACATCACATTAAAACTAGAAGTACATTTGATTATGTTGTTAGTTCCTAAAATAAGGAACACGGCAGAATTTATGTGGAAAGGAGAGGGTAGAAAAATAGGAAAAATGCAGAAAAGAGGGCAGCTTCCACAGCTCATGTTGGCCTCCCAACAATTTCATCAGATGTGAGGCTGAGCGACTCCAGGTGTCATGGCTGAATCGCTATTGAACCTGGGTTTCCCACATCCAAATTAATTTCTTTAACCACCACACTGCACTTGCTCTTCGTCTATATCTGTAATCTGTTTCACCTCTAATTTATGTTAGCAATTTCAATCAGGGGGAGAAAAGCTTCCAAACTAAAGGAAACTTCTTTAATTGCCTCAATGCGGTGGTGAAGGAAAACCCACAGGATTAGACAGGGAGTTTGTGTTTGAGTGAGAGCAGCATGTTATGTATGCTTAAATTTAATCTGTTAATCTACAAAAGCCATTCTGTAAAATAGAAATACTACTTATTAAAACAGTTTTAACAACAGCCCACAAAAATATTGTGAGGAGTGTTGATTGTGGAAGATATCCTAAAATAATATTAATTTCCCCTTCTTTTCAAATAAATCATACTTTTTGAACTTGTTGTTGCTGTTTAGTCGTTTAGTCGTGTCCGACTTTTCATGACCCCATGGACCAGAGCACGCCAGGCACTTCTGTCTTCCACTGTCTCCCGCAGTTTGGTCAAACTCATGTTTGTAGCTTCGAGAACAATATCCAACCATCTCGTCTTCTGTCATCCCCTTCTCCTTGTGCCCTCCATCTTTCCCAACATCAGGGTCTTTTCTAGGGAGTCTTCTCTTCTCATGAGGTGGCCAAAGTATTAGAGTCTCAGCTTCAGGATCTGTTCTTCCAGTGAGCACTCAGGGCTGATTTCCTTAAGAATGGATAGGTTTGATCTTCTTGCAGTCCATGGGACTCTCAAGAGTCTCCTCCAGCACCATAATTCAAAAGCATCAATTGTTCGGCGATCAGCCTTCTTTATGGTCCAGCTCTCACTTCCATACATCACTACTGGAAAACCCATAGCTTTAATGATACGGACCTTTGTTGGCAAGGTGATGTCTCTGCTTTTTAAGATGCTGTCTAGGTTTGTCATTGCTTTTCTCCCAAGAAGCAGGCGTCTTTTAATTTTGTGACTGCTGTCACCATCTGCAGTGATCATGGAGCTCAAGAAAGTAAAATCTCTCACTGCCTCCATTTCTTCCCATTCTATTTGCCAGGAGATGATGGGACCAGTGGCCATGATCTTCGTTATTTTGATGTTGAGTTTCAGACCATATTTTGCGCTCTCCTCTTTCACCCTCATTAAAAGGTTCTTTAATTCCTCCTCACTTTCTGCCATCAAGGTTGTGTCATCTGCATATCTGAGGTTGTTGATATTTCTTCCGGCAATCTTAATTCCGACTTGGAATTCATCCAGCCCAGCCTTTCGCATGATGAATTCTGCATATGTTAAATAAGTAGGGAGACAATATACAGCCTTGTCATACTCCTTTCCCAATTTTGAACCAATCAGTTGTTCCTTTTTGAACTACTTGTTTGCTAAGGCTGTGCCTAGGGCTGAGTTACAGTAAATAAGAAGGAAGCTGGAATACCAAGGCAATGGTTTCTGACAAAGCACCACAGACAACATCCACACTTTCCTTCACCAACATGGAAATCTTCCTCATTTAGGCTGCAAGCTTCGTTTTATGGATGGGAGATCTGCTCGTTGATCCTGTAAGACTCTGGTGACCAGACTGCAGCATGGAGGTTTCCTTCTGATGCTTCCGCTTCCCCCACCATCTCCTTACGATAGCTACAGGTTAAGAAGCCCCAGGGACTATGCCAGTGCTCTGCAAAACCACTCCTGGTGTCCCAATGCCACATCTGCCTTGGCTGTGACATATTGAGTGACTACCCCAACTCTGGCACGTGACACCCCCCATAACATTTCACTAGTTTTATCAATATCCTTTTTAGTTCCCCAGTTTCCCCTACATTTCTCTTCTAAATAGATACCTGCAGGTTCTTTTTAATTATTTTTTTAATTAATTTTAACATATTAATTATCATTCATACAACAAAACTTCACTTCTTATACAATCTTTTTGGACTTCCATCAGCACCTTTGATGATCCTCCATTCTTATCACTTATTCTGCATTTCTTCATATTGCCTTTAATTATCTTAACTAACAGTTCTCCTCATTACCTTTTTTTGCAATATTTCAAATAATTCACCTTACAAAACTTCTTGCAAACCTACAAGCGTAATCTGATCATCACAATTACTTTTCAAATAGTCCGTAAATTTACACCAATCTTCTGTGAATCTCTGGTCCCGTAGGTTTCGAATTCTTCCTCTTAATTTGTCTAATTCTGCATAGTCCATCAGTTTCATCCTCCATTCTTCTTTTGTCGGTAATTCTTCTTGCTTCCAATTTTGTGCCAATAATATTCTTGCTGCCGTCATTGCATATAAAAATAGTTTACAATCCTTTCTTTTTATATCATCTCCTACAATACCAAGTAAAAATGCTTCTGGTTTCTTAAATGTATATTTCAACATTTTTTTCATCTCATTATATATCATTTCCCAGACGTTTTTCACTTTTTTACATTCCCACCACATACGTTAGAATGTTCCTTCTTTTTCTTTACATTTCCAACATTTATTACTCACTTTATACATTTTAGCTAATTTAACAGATGTAATATACCATCTATACCTCATTTTTATCACATTTTCTTTTAAGGCATTGCATGCAGTAAATTTTAAACCTTCTTTCCATAATTTTTCCCAGTCATTTAACTGTATATTATACCCAAAATCATTGGCCCAGTGTATCGTAACCAACTACCTCCTCATCTTTCAAATGCCATTCAAGCAGCAATTTATACATTTTAGACAGAATTTTATATTTATTACTCAATATTTTGATTAATTTTCATCAAATCCTTTTTCCTTAAAATCCTGTTTAAACATTTCGTTGACTTGGCGATAGTGCAGCCAATCATTTACATGTTCTTTAACTTCTTCCTATGACTTTATTTTCCATTTACTCCCTTCTTTTTGTAATAATTTTCCATAAGTAGCCGAATTCCCACTCATGTTTACCTTTTTCACATTCCTTACTTCTAATGGAGATAACCATTGTGGTGTTTTATGTTCTAATAGGATTTTATACCTATCCCATATTTCTAATAGAGATCTTTGGAATATATGGTTTCCAAATCCTTTATGGACTTTTGTTTTATTATACCATAAATATGCATGCCAACCAAATCTATTATCATAACCTTTCAAATCTAACAAATCTGTATTTTCTAACAACATCCATTCCTTTAACCAACAGAGACAAGATGCTTCAAAATACAATATCAAGTCTGGCAGGGCAAAGCCTCCTCTTTCTTTAACATCTGTTAACAACTTATATTGAATTCTCGGTTTCTTCCCTTGCCAGATATTTCTTGAAATTACTTTTTGCCACTCTTTAAAAATTGTTGCCCCCTTGATTATTGGAATTGATTGAAACAAAAATAACATCTTTGGTAGCACATTCATTTTAATAGCAGAAATCCTTCCCCAAAATGACAATTTCACCCTTCCCCATATATCCAAGTTTCTTTTAATTCCATTCCACACCGGTATATACCATATTTTTCACTCTATAGGACACACCTTTTCCCCTCCAAAAATGAAGGGGAAATGTGTGTGCGTCCTATGGAGCGAATGCAGGCTTTCGCTGAAGCCTGGAGAGCGAGAGGTGTCGGTGCGCACCAACCCCTCTCACTTTCCAGGCTTCAGGAAGCTATCCGCAAGCCTTGGGAGCCCAGCGGGAGTTCCCACCGGGCTCCCAAGGCTTGCGGATAGCAGGCAGCAGCCCAAATCCCGGGGAGCGCAGGTTTTGGGTGGCTATCCCGGGGTTTTGGGTGGCTATCCGCAAGCCTTCAGAGTCCGGCGGGAGTTCCCGCCAGGCTCAGAAGGTTTGAGGATAGCAGCCAGCTCTGGGAGCGAAGGCGAGGTTGCGCGCAACCTCGCTGCTGCTCCTGGACCCGTTCTGGGGGCTGGGGTCAGAGGAAGCTCGGGCTTCCCCAGCTGCGCGGCTAAAAAGGAAGCCAAGACAGCCAGCGGGATCCATCCTGCTAGCTGTCTTGGCTTCTGCCAAAGCCGCGTGCAGCCTCTCCCAGCTGGAGAGGTTGTGTGTGGCTAAAGAGGAAGCCAAGACAGCCAGCAGGATGGATCCCGCTGGCTGTCTTGGCTTCTTTGCTCTTTGGGGCTGGGGGGGAATAATTTTTTTTCCTTTATTTCCCCCCAAAAAAACTAGGTGCGCCCTATGGTCCAGTGCGCCCTATAAGAGTGAAAAATACGATAATTATTCTGAAAGAGATCTATATTTTTTTACGATAACCAAATTCCTATTTATTTTTTTTTACTGATTCTATACCAATTTGTTGCTGCAACATTTCCACCAAGTCCTGTTTCATATTTTTAACTATCATTTTAGCTTTCTTTTTATTCAATTTAAAACCTGCTACTTGCCCATACTGTTCTATCTCCTCTAACACCTCTTTAGCATTTGTTGTTGGTGTTGAATGGTCACTGTAAAATGTGAAGGTTCATTATTGTTTCACAAGTTGTGTATGTCTTTAAGGGCCAGGGCCAGGGCAAATAACGAGACCCAGTCTTACAGCTGTGAAACATAGCAGGTGCTGCTAGGTTGTGTTAATTAAGCTGTGTCAGCATTTGGGCATAGTATATAAGGAGCAGCACCTAGCTCTCTCATTACCCTGGGGGATGGGTTGTGTTTGTTGTTGTTATCTTTAGTGTAAAGGAGTTTTTGATTTGTTGTTAAAACCTGATGAAAGTTATTTTTGAGTTCCTTGTTATGCATGGTCTCGCCAGCAAGCTCTCTGCAGCGCTACTAAACTGCAAAAAGCCAACAGTTGGATCCTTTATTGTTAGTACCAAGTCATCGGCAAAGGCTTTCACTTTATACTCCTTCCGGCCAACTGAAATTCCCTTTATTTTTTCATTTCTCCTTATAGTCCTTAGAAAGACTTCCAGTACCGATACGAATAATAATGGTGATAGTGGACACCCCTGTCTTGTACCTTTCATAATTTCAATACTTTCTGTTACTATATTGTTTACTATCAGTTTTGCTCTCTGCTCCAAATATATGGCTTTTATTCCTTTTAAGAAGGATTGTCCAATGTCCATTAATTCCAGATTCTTTAACATAAATTCCCAAGATGTATTGTCAAATGTTGGGTTGAAATCACGACAGACGAGTGGTGAGTGTCAAAGGAGAGGCGTCTGCCGGGGCAAGCCCCGGGAAATCTCTTTTATTGAATATTACAAACATTGCCACAGGTGTACTTGTGGCTGATTGGTTGATACAAACACAAAACATCTTGTTGCTGATTGGTTAACATAGGTACAAGGCGGGAATAACATATGTCCATTTATCATTGATAGATCAAAGAATGAGGAATGGGGCTAGAACTAGACAGGCATGAATCCTCCTAATTAAATTATAACTAAAGATTAATATTGAGAGAACATAACATGAAGGAATACAACAATCACGTTCCGTAGATGTGGTCAGCAATGCATTAAGAACAGGTCAGGATACACTGTTTCATGAACTCAATGGGAACTGTTCAGAACATTCTCAGACTTATGTGCAGAAGCAGAGAAAAGATTATGAGCGAGACTTCCCAGAATGCAAGAGAAGAAGCAATAGTGCTAAAAGCAAGACTTTCCCACAATGCCACAGTTATGTGCAGTAAGAGAACTGCAGAAAGAAAACTTAGAGAACTGCAGAAAGAGAACTTCCCTTCAGTCAAAGGCCTTTCTCCTTATCCACAAAAATTAACATAGCTTGTTTTTCATTCCTAGCAGATATTCAATTATATTTACAAGATTCCTTATGTTATCTTTCATCTGTCTGCCAGGTAAAAAACCTGCTTGATCCTTATAAATTATTTCATTCAATATTTTTTTCAATCTGTTTGCCAATATACTTGCAAATAATTTATAATCATTATTTAACAGTGAGATCGGCCTATAATTCTTTACTTGTGTTAAGTCCGAATCCTGTTTTGGTATTAATGTAATATATGCTTCTTTCCGTGTTTCTGGTAATTCTCCTTTTCTTATTGTTCATAACTTCCTTCAATGGTACAAGTAGAGTGTACTTCATTTCTTTATAATATTTTGCTGTAAATCCATCTGGTCCTGGTGTCTTCCCACTTCCACTTTTCAGTTATTTTATAGCAGCCTTAATTTCTTCTGTTCGAATTGAGTCATTCAGTTGGTCTTTCTTTTCTGTCGGAATTTGTTGCACCCCTTTTCTGTCTCAAGAAATCTTCTATCTTCTTTACATCATTTTTTCCAGCTTTTTATATAATTGTTTATAAAAGTTCACAAATCCTTTCCTCATTTCTTTCGGATTGTCTACTTCTTTTCCTTCTACTGTGATCTTGTTAATTGTATTCTGTTCCTTTCTCTTTTTAATCTGCCATGCCAGCCATTTTCCAGATTTATTAGCATACTCAAAAATTTTCTGACTCAGTCTTTTAATATTCAATTCTACTTCTTGATTTATTATAATTGCAAATTGACTTTGTAGTATTTTAATATTCTGATTTATTTTCACATTATTTGGGTTTTTAACTAGCTTCTTCTCATTTTCCATTATTTGTTCTGTATTTCTTTCCTTCCTTTTTCTCTGAATTTATTTCTGATGCTGTTCTGTTGTATGAAGAAGCCTCACATTACTGCTTTGCTAGCATCCCATACCACACTCATTTTTGTTTCTTTGTTACTATTATGTACAAAATATTCCGTCAACATCTTTTGCGCTTTCTCATTTATTTTTTGATCATCCAATAAGTTCTCATTTAACCTCCATCGAAAGGTTTTTTCCTTTCTTTTATCTCACATTTTATTGCATTATGATCCGAAAGTATTTTTGGTTGTGTTTCTGTTTTTGTCACTCTTGGTGTTAATTCGCTGGCTATCCAAACATAGTCTATTCTTGACATTGACATTGATTTGGTTCTGAGAAGTTCATCTTGAAATTTCAGGTTCATCTTGAAATTTCACTTTAGTAAACGATCAGTAATAATCCTTGCTGGTTGTATGTGTGGGAAATTGCCCTCAAACATGACTATGCAGGAGTGCTAGTTAGTGCACAAAGGGGTTAAGACCAGAGAGCTCTGTTCCTAGTCTCAGCTGGGTCATGCCCCTTACTTCCATAAGGGAGGAAGTGAAGCTGCTTTTCTTTCCTCCTCACACTCTCTTTGTGCCATGTAATTGACAATGATTACATGGTTTGAAACTATATGCTGCATTTTGCATGCAAGGGAAATCTACTTGTGTTCTCCTTGTTGCTACATGGAACAAGGTATGAATCAGAACTTTGGATTCAGTAAGTAAGGCTTTTAAACCTACTTAACAATGTCTGATCATCGCTAGAGAGCTAGCGAGAGGGGGCAAGTATTTTAAGGCAAACTAAATGGGATGTGCAAAAGGGTTTAACAACCTATATTCCACACTATGCTGCTGGTTAACTTGGAGAGTGTTTTTAACTCTGCTTGGGCTTTCTTCCACTGGACAGTGTGCAAAGCCCTGTGTTTTGAATCCAGGCACCCAGCCAATTCTTTTTATTAATTACTCACATGTGGGTCAAATATCTTTTCCACCTCCTACATTATGCACCTAAAGTTATGAGCTAAATTGAGCTCACTCCACAATACAGCAAGTCCACATTTGTGCCTGTGTTGTGGTAGTGAAATAAGCTGTCCCCTTAGTGTCAGAGTAGGCCCATGGTGTAGTTCATTGGCGAAAAGGCTGTTAGTATTTCATGCCTCCGATGCTGCAGATGAGATTGTTGTAAATCACATGCCTGTCTGGAATGAGTCTGAGAAAGGAAGACGGTCTTATCTCTTCCGCTGCGGGTACTATTACAATGTACTTTCACTTTTATTTCTGTCTGTTTGTTTTCTCAGAGCTGGAGAGAACAGACGCCATTATGCCTTTGTCTGTACATAGTGTGTAAATAAATAATAGATTAGATCTACGATGTCTCGCTCTTCTTTCTGTGTTTTGCCAGAAGATTGGTGTGCATAAATCATCTGATTTATGTCGCTGGAGCACCCTGGAAAAGAAGGGAAATGCCTTTTCCAGTGCTGTGCATACTGGAGGATGCTCAGAGTTCCAGGGCCTTGCAGGATCACCCCAGGACATTTTTCCAACAAAGGGGTCCCACTATGCCTTCCTCCCTATATTAGGAGCAACTAGGGAAGCTTCCAGTTCAGCTGAAACTTTTTATTTAGCAGTGTTTCTTAGATCATAAAAAACCTCTGATACATAGTCTTGCCTGCTTACTGATGTCTTGGGTGGTCATGGAGCTGTAAAAATTCCACTTGGCCTTGTGATAAGAAATGTCTTTCAAATAGTTTGTGGTGTTTAATGGAATTCACCTTATAGAGCATCAAATCTCAGTTGGCATTGGATTTTGGTTCCAGGTCGGTAGTCCTTCATTTCAGAAGAGCCCTTGGTCGATGAGGCACCATAAACAGAACTCTTCATGAATGGAAACCTTATATAAACTCCCTCAATTGTTTCCATGACTCTCCAACAGTTGCCTGTTCTGCCATTCTATATATTTAGCACTTCTATTTAAGCCCTTGCCAATGGGCTAGTTTCCCCAAGTCATCCATCTTTATTTCATGCTTGTGAAAGTCATTTTGCCCAAACAAATGCCATAATGAGTACAGGGTCACCTGCCACTATGCTCATGTTTGTTTAATTTAGTTTATTTCTTATATATAATTCATATATATAATTGTTTAAATGGATTTGTTCCCAGTCCTCTAGAGGAGTTAAAGACAGTGTTTATTTCTGCTAAGGAGGTGTTTCCAGTGGTCTACAAGTTTATACTTGTAGCTTCTGAATTCTTATCCACACTCTAAGGAGAAAAGGAGACAATTGTTGTTTGTGCTACCTGTGTCATGCAACTCTTAAACCAGGGAGAGGAGGAAAAAGCTGATATAATGATGCTTTTATTCTCTCATTGTCCATATACTTTGGATTGGCTTGGGAGAATATAGAATTAGAGGTATTAGTAAAATGAAAATTATTAATTAAAGACAAACATTTGAGTCTTCAGAAAAAAATGTATGGGTTGCTTGGAATAAAATTATAAACTTTAATGAATGTTCTAATGATTTTACATTAAGAAGAATTCATCTGTGAAAACAAAGTAGTTGTAAATTAAATCAAACATCTCAATAATAAACATCAGAAAAAGTACTGTAAGTAAATTAACCAGAACCAAATTGATAGTAAAGAACCCAGTTTTTTAATTGGATTGAAGATTTAAAATATGTATATTTTGAACACCAAATAAAATGCTTACATGGATAACTCAAATGTATTAACAGAATGATCTAATCCTTTTCCATTGTAGCTTTATCTCTATTCAAGGTGCAGCATCCTTGACAACAAATCAAGCAGATTTTCATCTGACAGACAATGAAGTTGGAACATCAGTGTTAGAAAAGCCTTAATCTTCTTTCTTTTCTTTTAAAGAAACATTCTTTTTAGTTGGAATCAAATAAAGTGTATTCAGATGATGGAAGTATCCACAATAATTACATAAAAGGAAAGTTGAGAGAACTTGTATGGTGAGTCATAGAATCATAGAATCATAGAGTTGGAAGAGACCACAAGGGCCATTGAGTCCAACCCCCTGCCAAGCAGGAAACACCATCAGAGCACTCTTGACATATGGTTGTCAAGCCTCTGCTTAAAGACCTCCAAAGAAGGAGACTCCACCACACTCCTTGGCAGCAAATCCCACTGTCAAACAGCTCTTACTGTCAGGAAGTTCTTCCTAATGTTTAGGTGGAATCTTCTTTCTTGTAGTTTGGATCCATTGCTCCGTGTCCACTTCTCTGGAGCAGCAGAAAACAACCTTTCTCCCTCCTCTATGTGACATCCTTTTATATATTGGAACATGGCTATCATATCACCCCTTAACCTCTTCTTCTGCAGGCTAAACATGCCCAGCTCTCTTAGCCATTCCTCATAAGGCATTGTTTCCAGGCCTTTGACCATTTTGGTTGCCCTCCTCTGGACACGTTCCAGTTTGTCAGTGTCCTTCTTGAACTGTGGTGCCCAGAACTGGACACAGTACTCCAGGTGAGGTCTGACCAGAGCAGAATACAGTGGCACTATTACTTCCCTTGATCTAGATGCTATACTCCTATTGATGCAGCCCAGAATTGCATTGGCTTTTTTAGCTGCTGCGTCACACTGTTGGCTCATGTCAAGTTTGTGGTCAATCAAGACTCCTAGATCCTTTTCACATGTACTGCTCTCAAGCCAGGTGTCACCCATCTTGTATTTGTGCCTCTCATTTTTTTTGCCCAAGTGCAATACTTTACATTTCTCCCTGTTCAAGTTCATCTTGTTTGTTTTGGCCCAGTTCTCTAATCTGTCAAGGTCGTTTTGAAGTGTGATCCTGTCCTCTGGGGTGTTAGCCACCCCTCCCAGTTTGGTGTCATCTGCAAATTTGATCAGGATGCCCTTGAGTCCATCATCCAAATCGTTGATAAAGATGTTGAATAAGACCGGGCCCAAGACAGAACCCTGTGGCACCCCACTAGTCACTCTTCTCCAGGATGAAGAGGAACCATTGATGAGCACCCTTTGGGTTCGGTCAGTCAGCCAGTTACAAATCCACTGAGTGGTAGCATAGTCAAGACCACATTTTACCAGCTTCTTTACAAGAATATCATGAGGCACCTTGTCAAATGCCTTGCTGAAATCAAGGTAGGCTACATCCACTGCGTTCCCTTCATCTACCAGGCTTGTTATTCTGTCAAAAAACGAGATCAGGTTAGTCTGACATGACTTATTTTTCAGAAATCCATGCTGACTATTGGTGATCACAGCATTCCTTTCGAGGTGCTCACAGACTGTTTGCTTAATGATCTGCTCCAGAATCTTCCCTGGTATTGATGTCAGACTGACTGGGCAGTAATTATTTGGGTCCTCTCTTTTCCCCTTTTTGAAAATAGGGACAACATTTGCCCTCCTCCAGTCTGCCGGGACTTTGCCTGTTCTCCAGGAATTCTCAAAGATGACTGCCAGTGGTTCTGAGATCACATCTGCCAGTTCTTTTAATACTCTTGGATGCAGTTCATCTGGCCCTGGAGACTTGAATACATCTAAACTAGCCAAGTATTCTTGTACTATCTCCTTAGTTATTCTGGGCTGTGTTTCCTCTGCTGAATCATTTGCTCCAAATTCTTCAGGTCGGGCATTGTTTTCTTTATCGCAGAAGACTGAGGCAAAGAAGGCATTGAGGAGTTCAGCCCTTTCTGTGTCCCCTGTTTGCATTTCAGCATCCTCTCCTCTGAGTGACCCCACTGTTTCTTTGTTCTCCCTTTTGCTACGAACATACCCATAAAAGCCTTTTTTGTTGCATTTAACTTCTCTAGCAAGCCTGAGTTCATTCTGTGCTTTTGCTTTTCTGACTTTGTGTCTACATGTGCTGGCTATTTGTTTGAATTCCTCTTTGGTGGTTCCCCCCTTTTCCATTTTTTGTACACATCCTTTTTTAATCTTAACTCAGTTAAATGTTCTTTAGATAGCCACCCTGGCTTCTTTAGGCACCTTCCATGTTTCTGTCTCATTGGTATTGCCTGAAGTTGTGCTTTTACTATCTCCCTCTTAACAAACTCCCAGCCATCATGAACTCCCTTTCCTTTTAGTATTACTGTCCATGGGATCTCACCCAGCACTTCCCTAAGTTTTATGAAGTCGGCTTTCTTAAAGTCAAGAAATTGAGTCCTAGTATGCTTGGCTGCTCCTTTCCGCTGTATAGTAAACTTCAGAAGAGCATGATCACTTGCGCCTAATGATCCTTCCACTTCTACCCCACTAACCAGGTCATCAACATTGGTTAGGACCAGATCTAAAATGGCTGTTCCTCTTGTTGCTTCTCCCACTTTCTGGACAATGAAGTTGTCTGCAATGCCAGTGAGGAATCTGTTTGACCTTATGCTCTTGGCTGAGTTTGACATCCAACAAATATCCGGGTAATTGAAGTCCCCCATTACTACTATCTCCCTTCCTTTTGCATGCTTGGCCATCTGTTCCAGGAAGGCATCATCTATGTCCTCTGTTTGGCTTGGGGATCTATAGTAAACTCCCACAATGAGGTCTCTGTTATTCTTCTCTCCCTTAATTTTGACCCAGATGCTCTCACTTTGGCTTTGAGGTTCTAAATCTTGGATCTCTTCACAGGTATACACATCCCTGACATATAACGCCACTCCTCCTCCTTTCTTGTCTGGTCTGTTTCTCTGAAATAGACTGTATCCCTCCATTATTACATTCCAATCGTGGGACTTATCCCACCAGGTTTCAGTGATGCCTATTATGTCATATTTAGTTTGCTGTACCAAGAGCTCAAGCTCATCTTGTTTATTTCCCATGCTTTGCGCATTAGTGTACAGACATTGAAGTCCATTAATCATTCCCCCGTGTCTCTTATTTAAGAATTTTTTCCTCCCACCACTAGGTCTGTGTGCTGTTTGCTCCATTTGGTCTATGACATTTGGAAGACCATCTTCATCAATTGATAGACTCCTACCTTCAGGAGCACTGTCTCCCTCCCCCACATTATTCAGTTTACACCCTCCTGATGAGGTTTCTGAGATTTTTGGCAAAAACATTCCTCCCAACCGTTGTGAGGTGCAGCCCATCGCTTGCCAGAAGTCCATCTTCAAGAAACTGCAGTCCGTGATCTAAGAATCCAAACCGTTCCTGTTTACGCCATTTGCGAAGCCAGCTGTTCACTTCCACTATTTTTCCCTCTCTCCCTGGGCCACGTCGTTCAACTGGGAGGACAGATGAGTCGCAGTGAGCCAAGCTGCTCCATCACATCCTTTCCACCAGTGGGCCTATCAAGATCATGGAGGCTGGCCCAGGAAATACATTCAAGCCTGGCATGGGATGAGAATCTCCCCAGAGGAACAGGGGCAGGGGCAGGACAGAAGAAGTAGGGAGATGCTGCAGAATGTTGCCCAAATTCTTAGTAGCATGTCATGCATGTATCCTATCACCAAAAAACAACTTGCAAAGTGTTGAAACCTCATCCACGTCAGATAACAAGAGGACTTTGTGTCTCAGTGGGAGGTTATCTGCCCTTAATATCTCTGCAGGCATCTGCAATGAAACTTTCAAATCAAATAAATACAACCACTCACTTTTCACTTTAGTCTTTTGCTTAATTTGTCTAAATACCCTGTGTCTCTCGTTAATCCCCACATTGTGTCAAATAAAACCATTTAGACAGCTTTGTCAAGTAAAATCTTATCAGAGGAATGCATTGATCAAAAGCTGACTGTTCAGAATGTCCCTCCTGCCCACGTTGATACAAGTTCAGCCAAGATCTACCCAAGTCAGGCAACACTGAGTTGACCACTGGGCTGCAACCACTGTCGCTCTGCCTCAAGGAAACCCATATATTTGCCTCACTGACTGCCCCTCCCCTTAACGTTCAAACTAAATCAAAACAAATCAAAACTTGCCTCTTTGTTGATGTCAGTGATGAAACTGGGCAGGGAGGCCATGAGTCAAACTTTCCTGAGCAAAGATGGTAGAAAACCAAGGCTTCTCTCCATTTTTCAGGTTCAACATGGGCAGTGAATTGGGATACAAAAAGACATACTACACACTACTCAATGTATAGCATGCAGCTACATCACTTGTTTTTCTTAAATTAATTACAACTACAAAGGAAAGTTTATCCCTTCCTTCTCTAGCTGTGACCACCCAGGAAAATCACACTTGGCTATGAAACTTCAAACCTCTTAGCCATCTCTGGAAATGGGTCAGAAAGAAAAAAACCTCCTGCAATCTGTGACCATAATAACAGTAACACCCCTCCCCTAAAGATGCCATTAATGTAAGAAACCTAAGAAACTTAGGTGCACAATGCACATCAATAACACATGTAGTTTGACACTACTTTTTTATTATTATTGCACAGGGAGGGTGTATCCTTGGAGATCTAAGTGCCCTGCTGCAAGAGGGACATTGCAGACACCCAGCAAGTGCTGCTCTTTGGCCCCACCATCCTGTGACAGCCTCTCTAATAGTAGTTGCAACTGTCTGGGATGGGATGAGGCAGCAAAATAAGTCTAGGCCGGAGGAATGAATGCCAAAGTTTATCAGGCTTGCCTAGAAGGCTGGCCATTGGCAATTTGTTGTTCTTTTAAAAAAAATGATATTTATTGAGAATTTTTTTTAAAATTACACAAAAGAAAAAAATAAGACAAAAAAGAAAAAGTAAAAGTAAAACCATCATTCTCCAATTCTCCACTTTCAATACCTTCTTTCCTTGACCTCCTCCTCCTCCCTTTTCCTGTATCCTGATTTATAATAATCACAGCAAATCCTTTCCATAATTCATAATATTCTGTCCTCACATTACCTTAATCTATTTTCATCTTATCTTATATATAAAGAAGTTTAGAACTTAAATCTTAATTTTTACCAACTTCTCCTAACCATAACATTCTTACCTAATTCTTTAGACATTTTTATAAGAGCCAAATAATTTCATTTCAACATTTTCCTAACATTCATCAATTTTGTAAAACAGTCCTAATGATAAAAATATAAAATTAAGCAATCCAATCTTCATCCAGCGTCCCTTCCTCCTGGTCCCGGGTTTTGTCAGTCCTTTTTGTCCTATTAATCTAGCACATTAACCTGGCAATCTTATATCCGAGGCCCTCAAGTCTCTTCCATGTCCCTTCCGCAGCTCTTCTTCATATTTTCCTTTTATTCGTGGGAACTCCAGCTTGGTAATGCTTTTGACCCTTTTCAACAAAACAGTCCCTTTTCCATAGTCCAGACTAGACTCGATGTAGTATTTAAAAACATGTTCCAGATTCCCTTCAAAGTTGAGAGCCCCCACTGCTCCAGACATCTGACGGCCCCTTTCCAGACTCGAAAAGTCCGAATCTCCCTGTATAGGGGCGTCTATCCAACCCCCCATTTCCAAACCAAACCAAATTTTATCTTTCAAAGTCTGCTCTTTTCCAAGTTCATTTGTCAAATCCAAAAATTTATATTCCTGCTGGGCCGCAGCTCCTTCCGTCTCTGGCGCCCAAGATTCAGCAGAATCCTCTTCTCTCAGCTGTTCTGTCATGGCACGCTCCTGTTTTAGTTCCTGGGTGGGCTCCATATAGTTTCCCACTACCTGTTCAAAGGTTCTGGCCGCATTAGTCATCAAATCCATCTTCTGGCTTAACTGATCCAATAGGGCATTTATTTTGCAGAAAGCACCCAACAGTGCTTCTGCAGACATTGTCCTGCAAGGTCACAAACCCTTTCCCACGGTTGTAATCAGTGACAGCTGCAAGCTCCCAGGGATTAGTTACAACTTCACAGTTCCCCTCTAGGGGGAAAAACTTCTGGTTGTTCTTTCTCTTAAAAACAATAGCAACAAAGTTTCTTTTTTAAGATAGTTTGTCCATATTTGTTCTTTTAAGATGTGAAAGGGAGCAATGGAGTCACTATGTTTCTCTTCTTTTAACTATCTGTCAAAGACATTTGTTTCTGGTCAGTGAGCTTCAAACGTCAATTCTGACACCCCGCTCCAGGATCAGGACGGTGGAAAATTACTTTGCTTTAGATTCACTTCTGCAGGTTTAAACAGCTCAAAAAAGATCCCCCTTCTTCTCCTGCTACCGAAGGGGGGTTCAGCGATTTTAAATGATGAAAGTCAATCCTTTAAGAGTGATTTTTAAAGCTCTAGTTTGCGTTGTCTTTGCTTTGTTCTGGCTACAGGGAAACGGAAGGCTGACTTCCTGTTTAAACCTTCCCGTTTCAGTACCAAATTAAGGTGAATTTTTAAGTCCAAATTCCTTTCTATTTCGCCAGTTCTTATTTAAAGTCCAGGTATTCAATGTTCCGGTACTCACGGTTGGTTATTTTAGATGCCAAATTGTCCCAGGAAAAAGGCAGCGCTCTCCGGCAACAGCTATGCGGCTTCGCTCCGCAGAAAAAGCGATTGACTCGCAGCACTGCGCCACTTCTCCCTCTTCGCTTCGGAGCCCGTTTGTGGGTTCCTTTGCGGGTTGGGGGGTGCTAAGGGTGCCCGCTGAGTCCCACGGTCACAGGCTTCATCGGTCTGTGATTTCCAGAAGGGTCCCCACTTCGCCGCAGCGGAAAAGACCCGTTTCATGCGGAGCTGGTCCCTCCAGTTCAGAGGGAGTCCGCCATTGCCGATGGCGCCACCCCAGAAGTTTGGCCATTGGCAATTTGAATGAAAGTCTCAATGGAATGGAATATTGATTAGCTGTCAGTGAAGAATAGGAAGTTGTCTGTTGAAGACATGCCAGCAGAGATGGAGGAAAGCGGGGAGGGAGACAATGGAATGCAAAGAGCCAAAGAAACAAGCAGGCATTCAGTGGGTGAAAGTTAATGTGCTAGAGAGGGAATGCACAGGAAGTGACAGCTTGTCAAAGGGGGAGGAGGGGAGTCTGTGAGCTTCCCAACCCACAGGAAGGGAGGACTTCAAGAAAGAGAGCGGGAAAAGCAGCGTCATAAGAAAAGGACACACTTCCGTTTTTGCTCGAGAAGGAAGAAGAAAGAAAGTGAAACTTCAGTCGAGTCATCATGACTGTGATGGAAGCTGCTTGGAGAGAGAGCTCCCACCTGATGTGTTTTGTCTGGCAATAAACCAACCCTTTTAATTAAACAGACTTGTGTGTTATCAAGTGCCGCTTACATTAGCATCACAAAATCATCTACTAGATTTTTCTCTACTTTGGGATGGTAGGAGGGTAGGCCTAGAGGAAAGGCCAGTGTGTTTGTAGTAAAGTTGCCCCCAGCCGCTCGCTCCTCCCTCACCTGTCTTTGCTCTCCGGCCAGATCAGGTTTCTTGAACAGGGCTGGCAGGCAAAGTTACGTTATACAGAAGCAGGACAAAATCACACCAGTAGAGCTGCCACCACTCCCTCTGTTCCGGGGAACCTAGAGTCACAACCCAGGGAGTAGGCTGTGCCCTGTTGTTACTGGTTATCCCCACTCCACAAGTTGAATCCACAAACTTGCAGACAGAAATTCTACGGTAGAGCGTAACTAAGCGTAAGGCTAGGACTTAGCCTTTCCCCCCGGAAAGGCACACAAACCGAAACAGTTTCTTAATTAAAATTTATTTTAAAAGAACATAAGAAAACATGCTAAAATAGCAGGCACATCTTTAGTAAGTTACAGACAAGAAAAATAAAAACATTGTGAAATCTAGCTAGCTTGCATACTCACAACTAAAGCACAAAAGGAATAGATAGAGTCCTTTCAAGGTTCCGCAGTTCAAAAGCTTTCGCAGATCTCCAACACAAAGGATGTAAGGACAGCTACTTAGATGGAACATCAGCAGCCGGGCGATTTGCGGATTGCAGAGCGCACTTTCTCAGCCATTTCCCAGATCTTTTATCCCTGATTCACACGTGGCGTCGGAACCCCCAAAACCAATCATAACTCTTGATTATTTTTAAATTCTCCAATGACCGGCTTGCGGGCTAATCAATCTAACTTCTGGCAGCTGGGCCAATTAAGAACCCAGAGCCTCAATCAAAGGTTGTCCTCCCTTCCGTGGCGCCTCTGCAGATGCACATTCCCAGGCCATCAAGGCCAGATAACATCGCTAACGGAATGCACAGAACTTGGACCCAGGTGTCAAGCCTCCCATTAAATCAGGGGTTTCCTTTCCCATAATAAAACTTTCACACCCTGGGTGCCTGTTAGTCTGGGGTTAAAGGGACAGAACTTATTTCCCATGGTCCTTGTGGCTTGTTGGTTACCCACAAGGCCTCACTCTCATTGCTTGACCAAGGAACAGCTTCTAAACGATACTAGCTTTACTACACCCTCCCCCCTAAGATGAAATTACAGGGTTAAGTCCCGCAATTTCATCCAACAACATATATACATTGAGGTAGTTGGACCAGTCTGGGGGGGGGGGCAGCAGCTCCCAAAATCATTAGCACCATCCCCCAGTCTGATATTTACACAGTTTCAAGACAATAATCACCAATAGTTTTTTCCAGCTGAGGATTCAGGCAAAATACACCTTAATACTTCATTTAACAGATTGATACATCCTAGACAAAGTATCAGCAACCACATTGTCCTTCCCAGCAATATGTGTGATGTTAACCTGGAAATCCTGTAAGGCTAGACTCCACCTGAGCAATTTCTGATTGGATGTCTTTACTCCCTCCAGCCAACAAAGTGGGGAGTGATCCGTTTGAACTTCAAAGGTGTTGCCCCACAGATAAGAACGCAGTTTGGTCAGAGCCCAGACCAAAGCAAAACACTCTTTCTCAATGGCTGAATAATTTTGCTCCCGGGTTATCAGTTTTTTTACTCAGGTAAACCACGGGACGCCAATTTCCCTCTTGATCTTGAGCAAAACTGCTCCCAGCCCGGTCTGACTGGCATCAGTTTGCACCACAAACGGACGTCTCTGATCTGGGGCCAACATAACTTGGGAACTCACAAGGGCATGTTTTAACAGATCAAAAGCCCGTTGACCCTCTTCAGTCCAATCTACTTTGACTGGCAAAGATTTCTTACAACGGTTGGTAAGAGGAGCAGCTAATGTGGCAAAATGATTGACACCCTTCCTATAATAATTTACCAACCGTATGAAAGACTGCACATCTTTTTCCACCACGGGGCGGGGCCAATCTTGAATGCATTGCACCTTGGCCTCTAGAGATTTGATGTTTCCTGACCCCACTCTGAATTCCAATAGAATCACTTTTCCTTGAGCAAACTGACATTTATGTTTCTTCCCGGTCAGGTTTGGTTCTTGCAATCGGGCCAAGACACTCTGCACATGCTTAAGGCGTTTTGGCCACAAATCAGAAAAAATCAACTTAACTTCTTCCAATCCCTCCCATTTTCCTCTGAGCATACCCAAGGAATCTTCTAGGGGTTTGCCAGAACCCAACACAAACTCTGAATTCCTTGAGTAGATTTCAACCAAAACTCCCAACAGATTTTGAACACAGGGATTGGGCAAAATGGAATTCCAAGCAAACCTGAAAACATTTTTGCTCATAACATCATCATCCTGTTTCCTAGGACTGAAATTTTGTAAAAGACCCACCAAATTCAATTTCTTCTTTACACAAACATTTGCATCATAAAACATCTTTTGAAAAGCAATAAACACATCATCAGGGTCTTTAAAGTCCTTGAGCTGTGGGCAAAGAAATTCTTTGTCAGCCCCAACAGAGATAAACTCAGTCTCACCAGGGGGAGTTTCTGCAGCTTCCCGGCAACCTAGGAGAGAATGACCAAAAAACTCAAAACTTCCTACAGCGGCTTGACTGGGCTGGGCTGACCCCCCTCCTTCTGCTTGCCTCTCAGCTTTTGGTTGATAGGGACCGCTTGCATAGTTCACAGTCTCTGCTACTAGGGGGTTTGCTGCAAGCTGCTGCAACGGAACTGCAGATTTCAAAGCATTTCCCCCAAAAGTAAAATTTGCACTAACTTGGGGTTCAGGAACTGGAACAAAAGGATCCCCCATAAAATCCTTGGAGGTAAACACATCAACAGTTGCAGGTTGGGGAATTAAATTTCCACCCCCAGGATTACTCTTCTGGAAGTCAGGCTGGTTCCATTGGGACAAAACTGAGTCTTTGGGTAAAGTCCCGGTAACAGAGTCCATACTTTGAAAAGAAGGCACAACAACTCGATGAACCCTGGGGATTACGTCAGACGCTGAGCAGGGCCAATTAACACAGGGAGTGGCAGTGCGTATTAAGCCAACCCTCCTCCCAACCAATTTCTCAGATGCTGTAGTCTCAGCAGTCCCAGTAGTTTCAGGAGTTATAGCATCAGGCACTAGACTTCCACCTTCCCCATCCGGGACAAGATTCTCCTCAGCCCTCAAACCTTGAGGTGTTGTTCCCCAGTTCTCCATTCCCTGTACCTGGGTGGGTGAAACCTTAATGGAACAAATGTTGACTGTATGTTGTTGCTGGTGAACCCGGTATCCCAAATCATTACCAACCAGGACAGGACTTGTACACATCTTTGGGTCATGCACTATAACTAACAGTTTTCCTTGAAAACCCATATACGAAATCGGAATAATAGCAGTAGATTGAAAAATCTCTTTCACCCCATAGGGACTAATTTTCATGGGTTTATCCTGCATTTGTATAGGCATAACCAGATCACGGGACACACTGGTAATATCCGACCCCGTGTCTCTGAAAGAGTTCACAGCAATTCCGTTGACTTCAATGGGCGCTGTAAACTTCGAAATAGCCCACTTCACATGTGGCGCATTTGGATCAGCACTGGTACCCACAGGCCCCACTATAACAGCATCAGAAGTGGCTACAGCTGTTCCAGGAGCCATAACATCAGGAGCTGCCACACCCTTCCCATCCAGGATCGGGGTTTCCCCAGCTCCGGCTTTTTGTTGTTCCCCTTCCCAGTCCTCTTCCTGCCGCTGAATCAGGTGCACAGCAGGGGTGGAAGTGAGAATAGGAGGCTTTTGGCTACCCAGCTGGGGGCAAGCCGCTTTTACATGCCCCGGTTGTTTACAAAAGAAACACAGTCCAGAGGTTGGGGACAATTTGGTACGTTCTCCCCCTACTACAACAGAGTCTTTTGCAGGCACCGGGAAACCTTTGCTTTGTTCCTTAATGGGGGGAGCAACCTTCCCCGTCGAAACTGCTGGTTTGTACACATTACTTGGTCCCTTGTTGGTCCAATGGGAGCGGTTAAGCCTAAAAGACTCAGCAAAGGTGGTGGCTTCCGTTAGAGTTTGTGGCTTTTGGTCCGCAACCAGACTAGCAATTTCTGAGGGCAGGGAACGCATCAGTTGCTCAATTAATATAAGCTGTTTGAATCCTTCAAAGTCCTCCACCCCTTCGGCTGCGAGCCACAGTTCACAGTTTTGCGCCATTTTTGCTGAGAAAACTGCAATATTGTCACTGAGCCCCAACTTCTCTACTTTTCGAAAAGCCTTTCGATAATTCTCGGGGTGCAATCCATGCCTCTGCATGACTAACTTCTTGAAACTTTCATAGTCATTAAGTTCAGATGAGGGGAGGTGACCCATAAGCTCTGCCAGGTCACCACAAACTAGGGGGCGCAGAACAGCCATATACATAGTTGGCGCAACTCCCATATCTTTGCAAGTTACTTCAAAAAGAGTCAGATAACTCAGAACGTCAGTGGGGGGCTGATATTTCGGGAATACCCTCCAATTAAGAGTACTCAAAGTCAGTCCTGGAGGGGACTGTTGGCGGTGATTTCCCCCCCTCACTGGAACAAGTTCATACCTCGGAGCAGGGTTTTGAGGCATATGCCCCTCCGGGCGTAACGGTTCAGCTGCCGTTGCGAATCCACGCTTGGGTCGCTGAAAAAACTCCTCCTCTTCCTCTGCCACATACCGTCGCACCGGCACGTGCACCTCTTGAGCTCTGACTGGTGAGTAGACTCTACCCGGACTGAGTGACCGCTGTCTCCCCATCCGGCGGACGTCGGGCGCGCCCGCTTCTCGGCGGCAGTCTCCCACAGTCACCTCCTGCAGCTGGTGCGGCAGATCTTTGTAGTCATACGCCATCCGGCTGACTCTCGGCCCCATCAGGATGGATTGGCCCATTTTTGGATGTTTCTCTCGGCAACGGAATCCACCATTCACCGGATCTCGCATCCACTCCACATCATAACCCTCTGAGAAATCCATCTCTTTAGGCTCTGTGTAAACAAGATAGTTCCCCCTCGGACGTGTGGAGGCATCCACTTCCTCACGAGGCGACAGGGGTTGGGTAACTGGCGTGCCCCTTGCTCTTTCCACAATACAGGACTCTCGCCGACCCCTCCGGACAGTACTTAACTCGCTGGCATCCACCAGCTCCCCCTCTGAATCAGGGTCTTCTGAAAACCAGGGGGCGGATTCCGCTCTGGGACTTAAAGCTTGGGGGGGATTGGTCTCCACAGGAAGGGAACTGCTTTCTCCCACCAATCCCCACTGATCTAACGTTTGCATCGCGCATTCCTGCGACGTCGCGGCATCCATCTCCTAACTATCTCTATCCAAAAAAATAAACTACCTGTAACTCCCAAAAGATGCGTGCCAATTTAAAAAAAAAATCAAAGTGCCTTTCCGCAGGGAAGCTCGATCCCACCGCTGCCACCATGTAGTAAAGTTGCCCCCAGCCGCTCGCTCCTCCCTCACCTGTCTTTGCTCTCCGGCCAGATCAGGTTTCTTGAACAGGGCTGGCAGGCAAAGTTACGTTATACAGAAGCAGGACAAAATCACACTGGTAGAGCTGCCACCACTCCCTCTGTTCCGGGGAACCTAGAGTCACAACCCAGGGAGTAGGCTGTGCCCTGTTGTTACTGGTTATCCCCACTCCACAAGTTGAATCCACAAACTTGCAGACAGAAATTCTACGGTAGAGCGTAACTAAGCGTAAGGCTAGGACTTAGCCTTTCCCCCCGGAAAGGCACACAAACCGAAACAGTTTCTTAATTAAAATTTATTTTAAAAGAACATAAGAAAACATGCTAAAATAGCAGGCACATCTTTAGTAAGTTACAGACAAGAAAAATAAAAACATTGTGAAATCTAGCTAGCTTGAATACTCACAACTAAAGCACAAAAGGAATAGATAGAGTCCTTTCAAGGTTCCGCAGTTCAAAGGCTTTCGCAGTTCTCCATCACAAAGGAGGTAAAGACAGCTACTTAGATGGAACATCAGCAGCCGGGCGATTTGTGGATTGCAGAGCGCACTTTCTCAGCCATTTCCCAGATCTTTTATCCCTGATTCACACGTGGCGTCGGAACCCCCAAAACCAATCATAACTCTTGATTATTTTTAAATTCTCCAATGACCGGCTTGCGGGCTAATCAATCTAACTTCTGGCAGCTGGGCCAATTAAGAACCCAGAGCCTCAATCAAAGGTTGTCCTCCCTTCCGTGGCGCCTCTGCAGATGCACATTCCCAGGCCATCAAGGCCAGATAACATCGCTAACGGAATGCGCAGAACTTGGACCCAGGTGTCAAGCCTCCCATTAAATCAGGGGTTTCCTTTCCCATAATAAAACTTTCACACCCTGGGTGCCTGTTAGTCTGGGGTTAAAGGGACAGAACTTATTTCCCATGGTCCTTGTGGCTTGTTGGTTACCCACAAGGCCTCACTCTCATTGCTTGACCAAGGAACAGCTTCTAAACGATACTAGCTTTACTACAGTGTTGGTACTGTGAAGCTGGGTGTTATGACCTGGAATAGGACTTCTCATAGGCAGAGTCCTCTGGAAACTGCAGCTGTGAGGAGCAGACTGAGCCACTCCCTGGTCCAGCTAAAATGCATTTCTGTTGCTTGGAGCCTCCTCTGAACCCGAAGGAGACACCACTCCCCCCCAGACCTCAAGGGCTGATACACAGACCCTTCTGGTGATCAAGACAGCCATGTGGAGAAGTCCCTCAACTGAAAGTCCCCTCGCCCTGAAAAAGCTCTTCAGCTGATCAGGAGGCAGCATTCAGCAGATGGGGCCTCCAGGCAACAGCAACGGGATCTGCTATAAAATGCACACAGCTGCTCTATGACCTCGTGTTTTAAAATTTATTTTTTATTAAAGATTATCTTGTGCTAAAAAACAAACCAAAGGAGACGGAAAAAAGTACATATTTTGTCTCCACTTTCAATTCATAGAGTCTTTTTCGAGGTTCGTTTACATGTAGTGAGAGACACTTTTGTCATAGACATTTTGCAGTTGGGGGGAAAGAGAGGAGATGGGGGAAGGTGTTGTTCTTCCATTCTGTTGCATAGAGTTAGTGGAGGGGTTTGTGTCAGCATCATGTGGCTAGGTCCTTTGTGTGTGTGCGTGTGTGTAATTGGCATTGTGAGAGGTTGGGGGTCCAGAGTTAAAGGAGTCTTGCTTTGGCCTGCTGCAGTCTTTTTGTTTCCAACCTGGCATCATGTGAGAGTTGCCTGTCTCACAGCAAAAATGCCATTCCTGGAGCCCATGCAAAGTTGCCCTGTATTGTTGTGGCTGTCATTTTTTTTAAAATGATATTTATTACTTTTTTAACATTTCCAACACAAACAAAAAAAGAGAAAAAAGAAAAAAAGAAAAAACAATGCAAATACAATACACAAACGCTACATGAACTAAAAAAACAAATAAAAACAAGCAAAAACAGTTTAAAATCACCTCAAACATTTTCAGTATCTTATATTTCATTCCCTTATTTCCAGCAACCTCCTCCCACCTCCCTTTTTGTATTCCACTTCTATTATTTCTATTATTCTATTACTTCTATTATTATTATCTATTATTATGGAGCAAACAGCACACAGACCTAGTGGTGGGAGGAAAAAATCCTTAAATAAGAGTCACGGGGGAATGATTAATGGACTTCAATGTCTGTACACTAATGCGCAAAGCATGGGAAATAAACAAGATGAGCTTGAGCTCTTGGTACAGCAAACTAAATATGACATAATAGGCATCACTGAAACCTGGTGGGATAAGTCCCACGATTGGAATGTAATAATGGAGGGATAAAATCTATTTCAGAGAAACAGACCAGACAAGAAAGGAGGAGGAGTGGCGTTATATGTCAGGGATGTGTATACCTGTGAAGAGATCCAAGATTTAGAACCTCAAAGCCAAAGTGAGAGCATTTGGGTCAAAATTAAGGGAGAGAAGAATAACAGGAACCTCATTGTGGGAGTTTACTATAGATCCCCAAGCCAAACGGAGGACATAGATGATGCCTTCCTGGAACAGATGGCCAAGCATGAAAAAGGAAGGGAGATAGTAGTAATGGGGGACTTCAATTACCCGGATATTTGTTGGATGTCAAACTCAGCCAAGAGCATAAGGTCAAACAGATTCCTCACTGGCCTTGCAGACAACTTCATTGTCCAGAAAGTGGGAGAAGCAACAAGAGGAACAGCCATTTTAGATCTGGTCCTAACCAATCTTGATGACCTGGTTAGTGGGGTAGAAGTGGAAGGATCATTAGGCGCAAGTGATCATGCTCTTCTGAAGTTTACTATACAGCGGAAAGGAGCAGCCAAGCATACTAGGAACTCAATTTCTTGACTTTAAGAAAGCTGACTTCATAAAACTTAGGGAAGTGCTGGGTGAGATCCCATGGACAGTAATACTAAAAGGAAAGGGAGTTCATGATGGCTGGGAGTTTGTTAAGAGGGAGATAGTAAAAGCACAACGTCAGGCAATACCAATGAGACGGAAACATGGAAGGTGCGTAAAGAAGCCAGGGTGGCTATCTAAAGAACTTTTAACTGAGTTAAGATTAAAAAAGGATGTGTACAAAAAATGGAAAAGGGGGGAAACCACCAAAGAGGAATTCAAACAAATAGACAGCACGTGTAGACACAAAGTCAGAAAAGCTAAAGCACAGAATGAACTCAGGCTTGCTAGAGAGGTTAAAAGCAACAAAAAAGGCTTTTAGGGGTATGTCCGTAGCAAAAGGAAGAACAAAGAAACAGTGGGGTCACTCAGAGGAGAAGATGTTGAAATGCAAACAGGGGACACAGAAAGAGCTGAACTCCTCAATGCCTTCTTTGCCTCAGTCTTCTCCGATAAAGAAAACAATGCCCGACCTGAAGAATTTGGAGCAAATGATTCAGCAAAGGAAACACAGCCCCGAATAACTAAGGAGATAGTACAAGAATACTTGGCTAGTTTAGATGTATTCAAGTCTCCACGGCCAGATGAACTGCATCCAAGAGTATTAAAAGAACTGGCAGATGTGATCTCAGAACCACTGGCAGTCATCTTTGAGAATTCCTGGAGAACAGGCGAAGTCCCGGCGGACTGGAGGAGGGCAAATGTTGTCCCTATTTTCAAAAAGGGGAAAAGAGAGGACCCAAATAATTACCGCCCAGTCGGTCTGACATCAATACCAGGGAAGATTCTGGAGCAGATCATTAAGCAAACAGTCTGTGAGCACCTCGAAAGGAATACTGTGATCACCAATAGTCAGCCTGGATTTCTGAAAAATAAGTCATGTCAGACTAACCTGATCTCATTTTTTGACAGAATTACAAGCCTGGTAGATGAAGGGAACGCAGTGGATGTAGCCTACCTTGATTTCAGCAAGGCATCTGACAAGGTGCCTCATGATATTCTTGTAAAGAAGCTGGTAAAATGTGGTCTTGACTATGCTACCACTCAGTGGATTTGTAACTGGCTGACTGACCGAACCCAAAGGGTGCTCATCAATGGTTCCTCTTCATCCTGGAGAAGAGTGACTAGTGGGGTGCCACAGGGTTCTGTCTTGGGCCCGGTCTTATTCAACATCTTTATCAACGACTTGGATGATGGACTCAAGGGCATCCTGATCAAATTTGCAGATGACACCAAATTGGGAGGGGTGGCTAACACCCCAGAGGACAGGATCACACTTCAAAACGACCTTGACAGATTAGAGAACTGGGCCAAAACAAACAAGATGAATTTTAACAGGGAGAAATGTAAAGTATTGCACTTGGGGAAAAAAATTGAGAGGCACAAATACAAGATGGGGGACACCTGGCTTGAGAGCAGTACATGTGAAAAGGATCTAGGAGTCTTGGTTGACCACAAACTTGACATGAGCCAACAATGTGACGCGGCAGCTAAAAAAGCCAATGCAATTCTGGGCTGCATCAATAGGAGTATAGCATCTAGATCAAGGGAAGTAATAGTGCCACTGTATTCTGCTCTGGTCAGACCTCACCTGGAGTACTGTGTCCAGTTCTGGGCACCACAGTTCAAGAAGGACACTGACAAACTGGAACAAGTCCAGAGGAGGGCAACCAAAATGGTCAAAGGCCTGGAAACGATGCCTTATGAGGAACGGCTAAGAGAGCTGGGCATGTTTAGCCTGGAGAAGAGGAGGTTAAGGGGTGATATGATAGCCATGTTCAAATATATAAAAGGATGTCACATAGAGGAGGGAGAAAGGTTGTTTTCTGCTGCTCCAGAGAAGCGGACACGGAGCAATGGATCCAAACTACAAGAAAGAAGATTCCACCTAAACATTAGGAAGAACTTCCTGACAGTAAGAGCTGTTCGACAGTGGAATTTGCTGCCAAGGAGTGTGGTGGAGTCTCCTTCTTTGGAGGTCTTTAAGCAGAGGCTTGACAACCATATGTCAGGAGTGCTCTGATGTTGTTTCCTGCTTGGCAGGGGGTTGGACTCGATGGCCCTTGTGGTCTCTTCCAACTCTATGATTCTATGATTCTATGATTCTTTGATTCTATTTGTTTCAGCAATTCCTTTCCATCTTACTCTGTTTTCTGTTCTATAATTATCTTAACACATTCTTGCCATACTTTTCCTTTAATTTTCTATTAATCTATTTATACCTGATTCCTTATGACATTTCTACTAAAGCCATATAATTTCATTCCAACATTTTTCTAACATTCCTTAATTTTACAATATCTCTATAAATGGTCTTTAAACTTTTTCCAATCTTCTTCTACCGACTCTTCACCCTGGTCTCGGATCTTGCCAGCCATTTTCGCCAATTCCATATAGTCCATCAATTTCATCTGCCATTGTCCAACGCTTCAATGTTTTCAAAAAGCAACCATTCTCTCAACCAGCAAAAAGCAGATGGTTCACAGCAAAATTTAAAGGTGTAGCAGGGCAGGTCCACCTCCTTCTTTGGCATCCATCAATATCTTAAGTTTTACTCGAGGCTTCCTGCCCTGCCAAACTACTCTAGGAGCATCCCTCTGCCACCTCCTGAAACCCTCCATCCCATCCAAAGCTTGCAGTGTTTGAAACAAAAGCAACATCCCCAACAACACAGCAGCCCTCATCCCCACCACAATAACTCGGCCCAACAGTGACATCTTCTGATTTGTCCATATTTCCAAATCCCCCATCTCTTCAATCCAACATCCTTCACAGTTATCCTTAAGCAGATTCACATTTTTGGCAGTCATATCAACCCCCAAATACCTCTCTTTCTCAACCAATGTTAGTATCGCCTCCTGAAACTCTGTCAAGCTTTCCTTTTCCAATTCAGATGTCAGCTTATGTTCATCAAGTTGTCTTTGTATGGATGGGACTCTCCTCTCCAGTTGTATTATTTTAGATTCAGCAGCAAGGGTTTTTCCCCTGACTTCATCTGCAGTTTGCCATATCGAAGTAGATTCCTGTGTCAGTTTCTGAGTGGTTTCTGAATTGGTATTCACCTTTTGTCCCAAGTTGTTTAAGCTTTCTACAGTTGAATCAATTTCAATACTTGCAACATCCAATTTCACATTTCTCGCATCTATTTTCTTGTGGAGTTGTTCCAGCGAATCGTTTATTTTCAGTAATGCAGCCACTAAGGCCTCCTCTCTCAACATCCCGTCTGTTTTTTCCTTTCCGTTTGCCATAACACTTAAAAGATTCAAGGTCAATTCCAAAGTCTCACACTTTCTTATCTTGCAGCTGGAAAATCCCCTAGCCCAGCTCCTATCAAGTAAATTTCAGAAGCTTCCACTAGGGGAAAGCGAGCTGTATTTGTATCGGTCAGTATGTCCTCTTTTGAACACAGTTTCAATAATCCAAAATTAGTTTCAATTTTCAGTTACTTTCCTCCTTTTTTAGTAAAGTTCAGTAAGATTGTTTCAATTTTTCGTTACTTTACTCCTTTTTAAGTGCAGACGAAGACAATGGAAACAATGTATCTCTCTTATGCTAGCTGTCACCGAACATTCTATTCGCTGTCAATGAACCTTCCAAGGCACGTCAGTTTTACTGGCAGCCTGTTTCCAGGTTCGGAACGGTGGTATTTTAACTTCCTCACTCACTCCTGCAGGAATATACAATCCAAAGCCTCCCCCCTCTTCTCCTGCTTCCAAGGGGGGTTTAATATTTTTTACTGGTGAGAATTTAGTCCTTTACAATGGGCTTTCCAAGACTTTAGCTTGCAGCCTCTTTGCCTCAGTCTTATTTACAAAAGGGGGAGGTGGACTTCCTGTTTTGAACCTCCCCTGTTTCGGTGCCAAATTAAAACGTTTAAAAATCCAATTCTTCACTCTACTCACAGGTAGTTGCTTTAAGGTCAAATTGTCCACAGGAAAAAGTCAGCGCTCTCCGGCAACAGCTATGCGGCTTCGCTTTGTGGAAGAAGCAGTCGATCCGAAGCACCGCGCTGCTCACCCCACATCGCTCCGGATCCCCGAAATCGGGTTTCCCCGCGAGTAGGGGAGGCGCAAAAGCTGCCCACCGAATCCCACGTTCACAGGCTTCAACCGCCTGTGATTTTTAGTGGGTCTCCGCCTTCACCATGGCGGCCAGACCCGAATGTTGTGGCTGTCATGCTGTTGCTGTTTGATTGTGTCGATTGTGTGGGTATGGTTTTCCCTCTCTCAATCCTATAATGTGATAATTTACCAAACTGTGTGGTTTCTCCCAGCAGTGGAGGAAGCTGCTCGTGCACCTGTGCAGCGCACACTGCAGGGCCTCCGGAGTCTGCCTGACTCCTCCCACTCAGCCGCCCTACAGCTGGGGGGAGGCAGTGGCTGGACCGTTTCAGCAGCGCAGAGCCTGCGTGCGCCCAAGCCACCATGTCTCTCCCAGGAGAGACGCATGGCTTGGGCACACTGCAGCTCGTGCGGTGAGTGCCACCCAGCATTTTGTCACACACCCCAGTGGTGACACCTGGGGCGGACAGCACCCCCTTCTTCTGCCCTGGTTTCTCCCACTGTCCTTCAAGTTCTTGTTCCTGAGAACTTCTTGATTCTAAATATTCTTGAACTTCTTGATTCTAAATCATCTCACTAAAGCTTTGATTTATTGGGAACTGAAGATTTATTTGGCAACCTTTGGCCATATCATGCTCTGGAGCTGTCTGCAAAGAGCCTGCAAATGTTAACTTATTTATTATTCACTCTTTAAACTTTCAAAATATAACTTCCAGGGACTAATTTTTCATGTGTCAATTGACTACAAGAAGCCCACTGCTAATCCAAATTCGAGTCAGCCATGATGTCTGGTTCATGCAGTGTTTCTGTTTCTGGCTCAAAAGACCGGCTCTAAATGAATGACCCTTCTTATCTGAGTAGCATCCCATTAATGATGACCATGCTTATACTTGGATCCAGGAAAGACTGGCTGGATTTGCTTGGGTTTTGTCAGAGTTTGAACTTTTCAGTCACATTTCAGGAATTTAAGGGGAATACTCCCCAGAAGGTGATATGATTGAGACCCTCCAACTCCTGAGAACACTGAGAGTGGGAGGGAGAGTCCCTGGAATAAGAGGTTTGCAGACCTCTAGACATGTAAAAGCCAATCAATAATTAATTTAGGAGATCCAAAGTAATAATAGATCAGACTTAGGAAATCCACCCATATCTGGGACTAGTCAATATTCCGTCACAATGGTCTTTCTGTCAGATGCAGAGTAGCATTAATTCTAATGAGACAATGCATTTTCCCTGTGAATTAAATATTCTGGGTAAGTCAAATAGGTAGAATGGAGATGTAAGAAATCTTATTTTAATTTACAAATATAAAAGCAGAGCACAGTGGAAACAAGCAGACATCTCAAAGCAGGCAACAAATCTGCATCAGATTTAGAAAGAGGATTCCCACATGCCTTCAGTCAAAGCCCTTGTTTTGCCTTATGTTAGTCCTAATTTTTGCATCAGTGAACTCAAACCTTCCTTCCTAAACTCAAACTAACAAAGGGACTCCAAACAGTTAGTTTTGGATACATTTTAAGATAGCAGGAAGGGGAAAATTCCAATGCGCATTGCATTCTGAAAGCTCCATGGAGATCCCCAGATATCAAGAAACATTAATATAATGTTGCGTAATCTGTGGCTACTCAATCACATTATAAAGATGGACCAATTTATAATTTCATTTTGTGCTGCTGCTGGGCTATGAGACAGTGAAAGCAGTATGATAGAAGGCATTGCATCTGCCTGGCAGATGGACTGAGGGCATTTGGGCCTTCACTTCCATCTGCCCTGCAAGGCATTGCAGTTCATTCTCTGTTATCATTGTATATTATAGGGGGGGGGAATCAATAGTTTCCATTCTGTTGGCCTTTCTGGACAGGACTCCCCACCACCACTACTGCCATTTACTCCTTCTTGCATCACATGTACTTTTTGTTGTTTTACCGCTATATGATAAAGCTGAGTATTATGTGGATATCAAAAACCTTGGGCAGGAGTGGGGTGGGTGGGCGGGTGGGACACATAAAATTCCATGAAAGTAGAAGGACAAGTTACACAGATTTCTATGTATCACATCATTACTCTGCATTTGTAACCAGCAAATTCCACATAATCATTCAGATAACAGATTTGATTATAATGCTCTGTTATGACCATTTGTGCTGCTGTAATATTAATGTGAAATAAAGCACAAGAGGGTGCAAAAGCTATTTTAAGAGAGTCCAATGTTTGTTCGAGTGGCTATTTGTCTTTTTAAAATGGTTTATAGATGTTTACTTCATTCCAGTGAAAATGCTACCTTCTTAGAAGTTTTAAGAAAATTATATTGCTTCTGGAACCATTTGATGTGATTTAGGCTGAAGTTATACGTTCAGCTTTGTATATATTATTTGTAAAAATGAAATTGGGCTGTCTGACGTTACAAAGCAAGAGAAATATTGGAGGAAATCAACAACTAGGAAAGGGGGAAAAGAGAGCCAAATAAGGGATTGTTGAGGAAACGAACATAAAGATGAGGATTGAGGGTATTGTGCTTTGACCTGTTGGAATGTAATATAAACATGCTGTCTAAAATGTATAAAATATTGTTGGAATGGGAGACAAAGGATGAGTGAGTAAAATCCTCAATGATACACTGGGCAATAGATACTGGTCATATTATATTCATGGAAGCATGGGGACAATTGTGGAATAGGGATATAACATATACAGCATGCTATGGTTTAAGAGAAAATTATATGAAAATGATACATTGATGGTATCTAACACCAAGTAAACTGGCAAAAATGTATAAAACTAAATTTAGAAATGTTGGAAATGTAAAGAGAAAGAAGGTTCTTTTTATCATATGTGATGGTCTTGTAGTAAGGTTAAGGCTTACTGGGAAATGATATACAATGAAATGAAAAGGATGTTTAAAATAACGTTTGTAAAGAAAAACACACCAGAAGCCTTTTTCTTGGGAATTATAGGGATAGAACTACCTAAATTGTGTAGAAATTTGTTCATGTATGTGATTACAGCGGCAAGAATGTTACTTGCCCAAAAATGGAAAGAAGAAGAAGTCCCAGCAAAGGAAGAATGGATACAAAAAACTTACGGAATATGCAAAAATGGGGAAACTTACTGGAAGAATAAGAAATCAAGATAACAAACTTTTTATAATACAATGGAAATGGTTTATTGAATGTTTAGAGATAAATTGTAAACAGATAAAAACACTGGCAGGATTATTGTAATAACCTGCCGCTACATAAGAGCATATATATAAAGAAGATAAATAAGTTAAATTGGATATGCAGAAGATATTAAAAATAAATTTAAAGAACCGCAGAAAGAGGGGGAAGGAAGTCAAGTTTTAAAATGTCAAAATGATTGTGAAATCAGTGAAATGTATATATCTCTAAAGTATATTTTTTTAAAAAAAGAAGAAGAGAGTATAACGATAAGGGCGTATAAGGGTGGAATCAATGAGAGCATGTAAAACCTTTTCCCAAGATGATAAATTCAAGCTGTGCAAAGTGGAATAGGTGAGCAACGGGGGGAGATCTGTGGGTGAAATCTAACATTGGACAAGTGCCCTTTCACTCATCCAACAGGACTTCACCTTCCTCTCCTGATCTTCTCTGAAGGATCCCCCAACCCTCGGGTGCAGCTTTAAGGAGCAGGAGAGCTGGGGCAGGGATGGCATTGAATTAAGTCCATGATTTCTGTATGCAGCTTCCTGAATGTGTGAGGACCTTTGGTTCTGAAAAGCAGCATTAAAAAAAAAAAAAAAAAAGCTCATGTGGGGTGTGCAGGGAATTAAGAGAATATGGTGGTGCCATGTATTAAGGAGACATTTGTTTTCTGTTCTTCAGTTTTGCAAGCACTGAGACATTCCAGAGTTGGTGCTGCAGGGTTTTTGGAGGCAAGTTCACAGGAGACCTATTGGTTGTTTTATTTTTAAATTTACGTGTTAATTTTCAAATACAAGGATTGAATGGCTGAGCAGTCAAAGGGCCTCTCTAGACATCACTTTTATTTCTCATCCATGATGATTTGTGCTTATGATGCCATTTGGACAATCCTAGGCAGTCCAGTTTTCAATACTATGTATGCATACCACTTTATTTCTAGTCACTGTGTATGCTGTAACTTCCTGTTCAAATACCGTAATTTTTCATTTCACAAATGTGTGTGTGTGTGTGTGTGTGTGTGTGTGGCCCACTTCTGTATTGTGGTAGGCCTTGGGGAAGCAGTACAGAACAACTAACAAAGCAGAATAAATCCACTGCTAATGCACTATTATTGTACCAAGAAAACACTCACAAAAAATGAATTTTTTTTTTAAAAAAAATATTAGTATTTTTCCACCCAACAACAACACAAAAGATATTGAATAATAACAATACACAAAACACAAAACTAACATTCAAAAAACAAACAAAAAACAAATCCATATCTTACAAGTTAATAATATAAACACTAAAAAGAAAAACAAACATTGACTTCCACCAATCCCACAGCACCTCCTTTATCTCTTATTGTGTTTTCCTGTTTTCCTGTTTTCCTTATTATCTCTATCCTAACAACTAAATATAAATCCCTCTTTCTTATCCTTTCACTTCACAAGGTTATTCCAGACTCAGCCAGATTTCTGTCCTCGAACATTGACTTTTAAGGTATTCATTTAGGCACTCTCATTCTTTTTTTTACTTCACTTTCACAAAAAAATGAATTTCAATAGGGACAAATGTCAGGTTCTGCACTTAAGCAGGAGGAACCAAATGCACAAATATAGGATGGGGGACACCTGACTTGCTAGCAGCACATGTGAAGAGGATCAAGGGGTCATGGTGGACCACAAGCTGAACTAATGGTTTGTGTGTTTAGGATTTGTGTCTCTGATGTGAGATTGTGTCTCTGTGTTAAAGGTGTTTTGTGATCATGCCCACTTTTGGAGCACCCATTTTGGTATTCAGCATGCCCAAGGATTTAATTTTGCCCCCCTCCTCCAGGATTGGTGAATGCGGTCCATGGGCAAAAATATCCCCAGCATGATTACTCCCTGCACATAGAAAACTTGGTTGCAGCCTCCAGCTGAGTTTGGCTGAAACAGCTGTGGGTAAAGGAACTGTAGGAAACCCAGTCATTCAGTAAAAATATTTAGTTTCCATACACTGGATTGCACCAACAAACTTGTTTCTGAGTGTTTTATTTTTAACGTGTTTTCAAATATAAATTATGCTTCTCAACCTAGAAAAATTGTGAGTGCTTGGTAGGGAATAGGGAGGTGAGAAGGGCCAGGCAGCAGGGATCAAATATATATATTTTTGTCTTGTGCTTTACAGCCTATATGCTCATTAGTCTCCTCTCCAACGAATGCTTCATGGAGAACGGTGGGAGAGCTGAAGGCGGACACCTTAATTTAACTTTCCCACCTATATTGGAGTGAGCTGCATCTAATCCCTACGCAAACAGCATTCTGCCTCACAATGGGGAGCTCTCAGAATGAGAGGAAATGCAGCACAGTTTGGAAGAAAATCTGGAGAGTGAAATACAGAATGCTTAAAATACTCGATTAAGTGCCAGTGCTGGGCTTAGTCAATTTTACCACAAGATTTTTCAAAGTTCTGCACAGAGTTAGTTTCCTGGACCTCACATACAGAGCAGGAGTTGAACAATTGAACCTGGTACATTCAAGTTTCAGGCTTCTTGTAATTTTCAAAGGCATAACTTGACTTCCAATAGTTTGAGTCTTTCTCAGGCTCTATACAGTTTAGATTATTTTCCCCTGCCGTTTCTTGGTGGGTCAAAGGGCATTAAGACCTGGTCTCATTTCCCCACCTTGCTGTACAAGAGAACAAGAGCAATGATGAGAGCTATGTCAGAACATTAGTCTATTTGCATTCACTAAATAGGAGAGCTGTGCAGTGATTGTGTCCCCTTTGCAGCCCTGAAATGTGTGGCTGTAGACTTTCTGACCCCCTTCATGGATCACTGCCTTGCTGTGGCGAAGGGGCTTGAATAACTCAGAGAAGCTATGAACTATGCTGTGCAGGAACACCCAAGATGGACAGGTCATAGTGGAGAGTTTTGACCAAACGTGATCCACCTGGAGGAGGAACCAGCATCCCACTCCAGTATCCCTGCCAAGAAAACTCCATGGACAAAGACAACAGGCATATAAAATTTATGACGCTGGAAAATGAGCCCCTCAGGCTGGAAGGCATACAACATGCTACTGAGGAAGAGCGGAGGACAAGTACAAGTAGATTCAGAGCTGATGAAGTGGCTGGGCCAAAGCCGAAAGGTCGCTCAGTTGCGGATTTGCCTGGAAGCGAAAGGAAAGTCCAATGCTGCAAAGAAAAATATTGCATGTAATGTAAGAACCATGAACTTGGGTAAGTTGGATGTGGTCAAAAATGAGATGGCAAGAATAAATAATGACATCCTGGTCATCAGGAATGGACAGGAATGGGCGAATTCTTTTTTTTTTTTAAAAAGATATTTATTACTTTTTCAAAATTTCCAACACAGCATTACAAACACAGAGGGGGGGAAAAAAGAGAGAGAAAACAATACGAATAACAAATCAAGCAAAAATAAACAAAAACAATTTAAAAACACCTCAAACATTTTCAATATCTTATATTTCATTCACTTATTTCCAGCAACTTCCTCACACCTCCCTTTTTGTATTCCACTTCTATTATTTGTTTCAGCAATTCATTTCCATCTTACTCTGTTTTCTGTTCTATAATTATCTTAACACATTCTTGCCATACTTTTCCTTTAATTTTCTATTAATCTATTTATACTTAATTCCTTATGACATTTCTACTAAAGCCGTGTAATTTCATTCCAACATTTTTCTAACATTCCTTAATTTTACCATATTTCTATAAATAGTCTTTAAACTTTTTCCAATCTTCTTCCACCGACTCTTCACCCTGGTCTCGGATCTTGCCAGTTATTTCCGCTAATTCCCTATAGTCCGTCAACTTCGTCTGCCATTATCCAACACTTCAGTGTTTTCAAGAAGCAACCATTCTCTCAACCAGCAAAAGGCAGATGGTTCACAGCAAAATTTAAAGGTCTAGCAGGGCAGGTCCACCTCCTTCTTTAGCATCCATCAATATCTTAAGCTTAACACGAGGCTTCCTGCCCTGCCAAACAACTCTAGGAGCATCCCTCTGCCACCTCCTGAAACCCTCCATCCCATCCAAAGCTTGCAATGTTTGAAACAAAAGCAACATCCCCAGCAACACAGCAGCCCTCATCCCCACCACAATGACTCGGCCCAACAGTAACAACTTCTGATTTGTCCATATTTCCAAATTCCCCTTCTCTTCAATCCAACATCCTTCACAGTTGTCCTTAAGCAGATTCACATTTTTGGCGGTCATACTAACCCCCAAATACCTCCCTTTCTCAACCAATGTTAGTCCTGTCGCCTCCTGAAACTCTGTCAAGCTTTCCTTTTCCAATTCAGATAGGGCTCTGGTCCTCAAATTCATCCATTCTTCTTTAAGTCCTTCTTCTTTAAGGATGTGTACAAAAAATGGAAAAGGGGGGAAACCACCAAAGAGGAATTCAAACAAATAGCCAGCACATGTAGACACAAAGTCAGAAAAGCTAAAGCACAGAATGAACTCAGGCTTGCTAGAGAGGTTAAAAGCAACAAAAAAGGCTTTTATGGGTATGTTCGTAGCAAAAGGAAGAACAAAGAAACAGTGGGGTCACTCAGAGGAGAAGATGGTGAAATGCAAACAGGGGACACAGAAAGGGCTGAACTCCTCAATGCCTTCTTTGCCTCAGTCTTCTCTGATAAAGAAAACAATGCCCGACCTGAAGAACTTGGAGCAAATGATTCAGCAGAGGAAACACAGCCCAGAATAACTAAAGAGATAGTACAAGAATACTTGGCTAGTTTAGATGTATTCAAGTCTCCAGGGCCAGATGAACTGCATCCAAGAGTATTAAAAGAACTAGCAGATGTGATCTCAGAACCACTGGCAGTCATCTTTGAGAATTCCTGGAGAACAGGCAAAGTCCCGGCAGACTGGAGGAGGGCAAATGTTGTCCCTATTTTCAAAAAGGGGAAAAGAGAGGACCCAAATAATTACCGCCCAGTCAGTCTGACATCAATACCAGGGAAGATTCTGGAGCAGATCATTAAGCAAACAGTCTGTGAGCACCTAGAAAGGAATGCTGTGATCACCAATAGTCAGCATGGATTTCTGAAAAATAAGTCATGTCAGACTAACGTGATCTCGTTTTTTGACAGAATAACAAGCCTGGTAGATGAAGGGAACACAGTGGATGTAGCCTACCTTGATTTCAGCAAGGCATTTGACAAGGTGCCCCATGATATTCTTGTAAAGAAGCTGGTAAAATGCGGTCTTGACTATTCTACCACTCAGTGGATTTGTAACTGGCTGACTGCCCGAACCCAAAGGGTGCTCATCAATGGTTCCTCTTCATCCTGGAGAAGAGTGACTAGTGGGGTGCCACAGGGTTCTGTCTTGGGCCCGGTCTTATTCAACATCTTTATCAACGACTTGGATGATGGACTCAAGGGCATCCTGATCAAATTTGCAGATGACACCAAACTGGGAGGGGTGGCTAACACCCCAGAGGACAGGATCACACTTCAAAACGACCTTGACAGATTAGAGAACTGGGCCAAAACAAACAAGATGAATTTGAACAGGGAGAAATGTAAAGTATTGCACTTGGGCAAAAAAAATGAGAGGCACAAATACAAGATGGGTGACACCTGGCTTGAGAGCAGTACATATGAAAAGGATCTAGGAGTCTTGGTTGACCACAAACTTGACATGAGCCAACAGTGTGACGCAGCAGCTAAAAAAGCCAATGCAATTCTGGGCTGCATCAATAGGAGTATAGCATCTAGATCAAGGGAAGTAATAGTGCCACTGTATTCTGCTCTGGTCAGACCTCACCTGGAGTATTGTGTCCAGTTCTGGGCACCACAGTTCAAGAAGGACATTGACAAACTGGAACATGTCCAGAGGAGGGCAACCAAAATGGTCAAAGGCCTGGAAACGATGCCTTATGAGGAACGGCTAAGGGAGCTGGGCATGTTTAGCCTGGAGAAGAGGAGGTTAAGGGGTGATATGATAGCCATGTTCAAATATATAAAAGGATGTCACATAGAGGAGGGAGAAAGGTTGTTTTCTGCTGCTCCAGAGAAGCGGACACGGAGCAATGGATCCAAACTACAAGAAAGAAGATTCCACCTAAACAGTAGGAAGAACTTTCTGACAGTAAGAGCTGTTCGACAGTGGAATTTGCTGCCAAGGAGTGTGGTGGAGTCTCCTTCTTTGGAGGTCTTTAAGCAGAGGCTTGACAACCATATGTCAGAAGTGCTCTGATGGTGTTTCCTGCTTGGCAGGGGGTTGGACTCGATGGCCCTTGTGGTCTCTTCCAACTCTATGATTCTTTGATTCTAAGTTCAATCATAACGAATGTCAGCTTATGTTCATCAAGTTGTCTTTGTATGGATGCGACTCTCCTCTCCAGTTGTACCACCTTAAGTTCAGCAGCAAGGGTTTTTTCCCTGACTTCATCTGCAGTTTGCCGTATCAGAGTAGATTCCTGTATCAGTTTCTGGGTGGTTTCTGAATTGGTATTCACCTTTTGTCCCAACTTATTCAAACTTTCTACAATTAAATCAGTCTCAATATTTGCAACATCCAATTTCACATTCCTCGCATCTGTTTTCTTATGGAGTTGTTCCAGCAAATCGTTTATTTTCAATAATGCAGCCACTAAGGCCTCCTCTGTCGACATCCCGTCTGTTTTTTCCCTTCCGTTTGCCATAACACTTTAGAGATTCAAGGTCAATTCCAAAGTCTCACACTTTTCTTATCTTGCAGCTGGAAATTCCCCTAGCCCAGCTCCTATAAAGTAACCAATTTCAAAAGCTTCCACTAGGGGAAAACAGGTTGTATTTGTATCGGTCAATATGTCCTCTTTTAAACACAGTTTCAATAATCCGAAGTTAGTTTCAATCTTCAGTTACTTTCCTCCTTTTTTAAAGGCAGCCGGGAACAATAGAAACAATGTATTTCTCTTATTTAGCTAGCTGTCAATGAACATTCCAAAAAAAAAAAAAAAAATCAGTCTTACTAGCAGCCCGTTTCCAGGGTCAGAGCGGCAGTGTTTTAAGCCTCTTCGCTCTCTCCCGCAGGCATAATCAATCCACAACTTCCCCCTCTCTTCTCCTGCCTCCAAGAGGGGGTTTAATGTTCTTTACTGTTGGAAATTTGATCTTTTACAAAAGACCTTCCAGGACTCCAGCTTGCAACTTCATTGCCTTAGTCTATTTACAAAAAGGGAAGGCGGACTTCCTGTTTTGAACCTCCCCGTTACGATACCAAATTAAACTTTTAGAGATCCAATTCTTCCATTTCAGCTCTACTCACGGGTAATTCCTTTAAAGTCAAATTGTCCACAGGAAAAGGTCAGCGCTCTCCGGCAACAGCTATGCAGCTTCGCTCCGTGGAAGAAGCAGACGATTCGATGCACCGCGCCGCTCACCCCACGTCGCTCTGGAGCCCCAAAAACCGCGGTTCCCCGCAAGTGGGGGAGGCGCAACAGGTGTCCGCCGAATCCCACGTTCACAGGCTTCTCCCGCCTGTGATTTTAACGGGTCTCCGCCTTCGCCGTGGCGGTCAGACCCAGATTCCCACGGAGCGGATTCCTCCCGGTCAGAGGAATTCTGCCATTACTGGAGGCGCCTCCCCGGCAGTCTTGGAATGGGCGAATTCAGTTCGGATGACCATCATATCTACTACTGTGGGCAAGAATACCATAAAAGAAATGGAGTGGCCCTCATAGTCAACAAAAGAGTGGCGAAAGCTGTACTGGTATGCAATATCAAAAATGATAGAATGACCTCGATACGAGTCCAAGGCAGACCTTTAACATCACAGTAATCCAAGTTTATGCACCAACTACTGGTGCTGAAGAAACTGAAATTGACAAATTCTATGAAGACTTACAACACCTTCTAGAAATGACACCAAAGAAAGATGTTCTTCTCATTATAGGGGATTGGAATGCTAAAGTAGGGAGTCAAGAGATAAAAGGAACAACTGGCAAGTTTGGCCTTGGAGATCAGAACGAAACAGGGCAAAGGCTAATAGAGTTCTGTCAAGAGAACAAGCTGGTCATCACAAACATGCTTTTCCAACAACACAAAAGACGACTCTACACATGGACATCACCATCAGATTGATTATATTCTCTGCAGCCAAAGATGGAAAAGCTCTATACAGTCAGCAAAAACAAGACCTGGAGCTGACTGTGGCTCAGATCATCAGCTTCTTATAGCAAAATTCAAGCTTAAACTGAAGAAAGTAGGAAAAACCACTGGGCCAGAAAATGCAATCTAAATCAAATCCCTTATGAATACACAGTGGAAGTGAGGAACAGGTTTAAGGAGGCGGGAGGCTTGCGGACACCTTCCCGAAGCACGGGGCGTCCTCCGGAGGCCGCCCCGTGCTCCGGGCTGAAGGCTGCTGCCCGCAAGCCTTGCAATCCCGCAGGAACTCCCCCGGGCTTGCAAGGCTTGCGGATAGCTTCCTGAAGCCTGGAGAGCGAGAGGGGTCAGTGCGCACCGATGCCTCTCGCTCTCCAGGCTTCAGCGAAAGCCTGCATTCGCCCCATAGGACGCACACACATTTCCCCTTCATTTTTGGAGTGGAAAAAGTGTGTCCTATAGGGCGAAAAATACAGTATTTAAAATTTTAAAAGATGATGCCGTTAAGGTGCTACACTCAATATGCCAGCAAGTTTGGAAAACTCAGCAGTGGCCAGAGGATTGGAGAAGATCAGTCTACATCCCAATCCCAAAGAAGGGCAGTGCCAAAGAATGCTGCAACTACGGCACAATTGCACTCATTTCACATGCTACCAAGGTTATGCTTAAAATTCTACAAGGCAGGCTCAAGCAGTATGTGGACAGAGAACTCCCAGAAGTGCAAGCTGGATTTAGAAAGAGGCAGAGGAACCAGATACCAAATTGCAAACATGCACTGGATTATGGAGAAAGCTAGAGAGTTCCAGAAAGACATCTACTTCTGCTTCATTGATTATGCAAAAGCCTTGGACTGTGTCAACCACAGCAAACTATGTCAAGTTCTTAAAGAAATGGGAGTGCCTGATCACCTCATCTGTCTCCTGAGAAATCTCTATGTGGGACAAGAAGCTACAGTTAGAACTGGATATTCAACAACTGATTGGTTCAAAATTGGGAAAGGAGTACGACAAGGCTGTATATTGTCTCCCTGCTTATTTAACTTATATGCAGAATTCATCATGCGAAAGGCTGGGCTGGATGAATCCCAAACCGGAATTGCCAGAAGAAATATCAACAACCTTAGATATGCAGATGATACATCGTTGATGGAAGAAAGTGAGGAGGAATTAAAGAACCTTTTAATGAGGGTGAAAGAGGAGAGCGAAAAATATGGTCTGAAGCTCAACATCAAAAAAACGAAGATCATGGCCACTGGGCCCATCACCTCCTGGCAAATAGAAGAGGAAGAAATGGAGGCAGTGTGAGTTTACTTTCTTGGGCTCCATGATCATTGCAGATGGTGACAGCAGCCACGAAATTAAAAGATGCCTGCTTCTTGGGAGAAAAGCAATGACAAACCTAGACAGCATCTTAAAAAGCAGAGACATAACCTTGTCAACAAGGGTCTGTATAGTAAAAGCTATGGTTTTCCCAGTAGTGATGTATGGAAGTGAGAGCTGGACTATAAAGAAGGCTGATCGCCGAAGAATTGATGCTTTTGAATTATGGTGCTGGAGGAGACTCTTGAGAGTCCCATGGACTACAAGAAGAACAAACCTATCCATTCTGAAGGAAACCAGCCCTGAGTGCTCACTGGAAGGACAGATCGTGAAGCTGAGACTCTAATACTTTGGCCACCTCATGAGAAGAGAAGACTCCCTGGAAAAGACCCTGATGTTGGGAAAGATGGAGGGCACAAGGAGAAGGGGACGACAGAGGACGAGATGGTTGGATATTGTTCTCGAAGCTACCAGCATGAGTTTCACCAAACTGCAGGAGACAGTGGAAGCCAGAAGTGCCTGGCGTGCTCTGGTCCATGGGGTCATTAAGAGTCGGACACGACTAAACGACTAAACAACAACAACAACAGACTTTCTTACAGGATAATACACCAGTGTAATGACTTTCCATCTATAAGAGTTGCCACCAAATTTCTGCTACAGTAAATATTAAAAGTGAATTGGAGGTTCTTGTTCTGGTGAAAGATTTGTGGAATTTCAAGCTTCCTTGCATTCAGTCAGATAACCGGGACCACCCAGCCTAGAACTGCTTGCTTTGACAGGCTATTACTCTCCAAAATATTCTCACCTGAGATTCTTCCACTGGAGAGGACAGAGACTGCACCAGGGCCCATAATGTATGAAAAGCATGTTCTATACCACTAAGCAATGGGTCTCCACTTAAAGAAAGGCATGCAAAAATTCTCAGGGTGTGCTTCTTTGATCCCAAAGCTGCCTCTAAATTTCACTTGCTCAGGTGAGACACTTGAGAAAAAAATAGGGAAACCCAAGGTGATTTGCTGAGCCAAGCAATATTTATCAGCCTACTTCCACCCATCCTTACTTGCTGCCCTGAGCAACACCATGAGAGACTCTCAAGCAGAACCATCCTGGGTTAGGTGTAAGGCAACCCAGAAGCAAAGGGGACAGGCAAAGGCTGATTCTAGTGCATGGTGGCCTCAGTGACCAGCCCCAGAAGTCTAGAGTGGGAGAAATAATGGGGGAGAAAGTACAGAAGGGAAAAGCCCCAGAGGGAGAGCCTGGGAGAGCCAACCCAAGGCAAGGCTCTGGTTACCAGAGATGGTTGCTGTGCAGCTTCACTTCCTACCCAGGGCATCAGACTCTCCTCCATGGAAGGGACAGGGTGCTTCGAACAGCCTCACAGTTTGCATGGACTCGCATGAAGCATAGAAAAGCCCCCAACAATCTCAAATGCTCAAATGATGCAGCCTTTTGGGGAGCAAACAGTGGGGTGGGGTGCAAGCCTGGGGCAATGTCCTTGAAGATGGGCTAGACCAGACTCAGGATTTTACCTTGTGTCTTAAGTCAGGGGGGGAGTTAAAATGTCGCAAGAGGAAAAGTCCCTAAGCAACCCAAAGGTTGTAAATGGTTTGTTTTGTTTTTATTTGCATACACCAGTGTTTGCTCTGTAAACTGGCCCTTCTCTGAAGATGATATTCCAGCAAGTAATCATTTCTACCCTGAATACTCCTCCTATGTGACACTGATCTACATATGGTTGCTGTCTTCACCCGAGATTGTGATTCAGTTCATTCTTCCTATTATTTGTGAAGCATCTATTTTTGTGGTGGCTGTTCTTTTATTTCAGGCCATTTTGGGCCTTGATGTCCCCCTCCTCCTGAATGCCATCAGAGAAAGGGCACAAAGAGCTCTCATTTATTGCTAATATTCCACATTGATTTGGTTTACATAATAGTCAGGTCCTTTGCTTCCTTCTTTGTTATGTGTGTGAGACAAGAAAGGAGGCAGGATTTTCCAAAGGTATCACTTCCTCTCTTCCTTCTGCTGAAGACATTAAAATCTGTGCTTCATGCATGCCTTTCGGATAGTGACTGTGTTGCAGATGAGATGTTCCAGCGACAGGTGGTGGTGGTGCATTTGTTAAAGCAGACCATTTGTTGTGTTATTAAGACAAACAGAGGTATTTGCACATCACATATGAGGTAATTCCAGTTCATGGCTACTGTTCTAATCCTGGGAGCCTTTGGGTTTGGATTCAAACTCGTAGCATATGCCAGGTGACTTGAAATCTAAAGAGAGAAAAATGATGGAAGATAAAAACATTTCCGCTTCATTAAGCAAGCTTATTCCACAAGAGCAATAGCTGGCATGGTCTGGGGAAATCTCAACAATTGCTTGAGCTTTTTCCAGCAATCAGAATTTCAGTTAGCATGGTCCCTGGCTCTCCTGGCACTTTAGGTTAAGAGACAGGGGCCTGATCACTGATGAAATGGCAAAGCTGTATCTGGCTCTCACATCTTCCAACCGAAGGCGGTGGTGGGGAACTCATGGTGAACCTCACTGGTGGAGGGAATGTGGCTGCTGAGTGCAATGGAAGCTCTGGGAAAGTGGTGGGAACATTTCCCTACTTAGCCTCATGGCTCTCTCATGTGATCTTGGAACACAGATGGTGAGTTTGACTCTCTTGCCAAATAATATCATGTCTGGAACCACTGGAAAGGGAAGCAGGCTAAAACCATATTCTTGAGTTTCTCAGACCGTATAATTAGATCTAAGATGAGAGAAATGAGGCAGGGAATGGAGGGAAGAAACAAAGAACTTAAGTTGATAATATTGGAGAATCCTTAGACCCTCTGGATGAAGTGATACCATAAGAATCAGCTCCCGGCTGCTTTTGAACTAGGCATGTCAATGTTGTCTTTGCTACCCCATCTCTTTTCCATACCTGCATGAAAACATTACACTTAGAGTAGCCATCAAATTTCACCCAAAAGAAAATTTATTGTAAAATTGACCAATTTGGTTCCCAGTATTCAGTACCTTCACATTCTTCAAAAAATAAAAACAAGAAAAAGCAGAGGGATTTGCGTGACCTTAACAGGTTGGAGAATGGGGCCCAAACTAAAAAAAAACTAAACTAAAAAAAAAAAAAGAATTTCAATAGGGGCAAATGTAAGTTTCTGCACTTAGGCAAGAAGGTGCACAAAAATAGGATGGGGGACACCTGGCTTATTAGCAGTACATATGAAAAGGATCTAGGGGTCATGGTGGATCAGAAGCTGAACATGAGTCAGCAGCATGAAGCAGCAGCAAAAAAAGCTAACACCATTCTAGGCTGTATCAACAGAAGTCTTGTGTCTGGAACTAATAGTCCCACTCTATTCTGCCTTGGTCAGACCACACCTGGAATACTGTGTCCAGTTCCGGGGGACAAAATTTAAGAAGGATGTTGATAAGTAGCAATGTGAGCAGAGGAGGGCAACCAAGATGTTTAGACTGGAAAAGAGACGATTGAGAGGAGATATGATAACCATGTTCAAATATCTAAAGGGCTGTCACACGGAGGATGGAGCAAGTTTGTTTTCTCCTGCTCTGGAGGGTAGGAGTCAAACCAATGGCTTCAAATTACAAGAAGAAGATTTTGACTAAACATCAGGAAGAACTTTCTGATGTTGTTTGACAGTGGAAGGGACTTCCTTGGAACGTGGTGGCCTGTCCTTCTTTGGAGGTTTTTAAGCAGACCTTGGATGGCCATCTGTCATGTATGATCTAGTTGAGATTTCTGCATTACAAGGGGTTGGACTGGATGACCCTTGGGGTTGTTGTTAGGGAATCATTCTGCCAGAAACAAGTAGAAAGTTTCTAAAAGGTTCCAGAGTTTCCCTTTCTATATGGGAGAGGCACTCTGAGCTTAATTATCATCAGCTGGAAGTGCTAAGAAGAAGAAGAAGACCACTTGGTTTCCTTTTTGCAGACGCCTGATAGCAAATGTCTGTCCGAAGAGTGTTGCTTGTAAAATCTGCTGAAGGACTGTTGCTGTAATGTGCAGGGTGTGGCAGATAAGATAATACTTTTGTTTGAAAGTGTGCTGTTAATTGCTGTTTATGTTAACAGTTGAAAATACCTTTGCTGTCAGGGAATAAAATAAAATCTTTTGACCGAGACTTCACAGAGTTTGTGAGTCATCTTTGAAACAACAACTTTGTCATTATTCACCACTGCCATGAGAGAAAAAAAGATAATCTCTGCTAAACAGTTTAAAAGAGGTGTTTACCTAACCACCAGTATCTGCACAGTGAACGTTTGTGTACGGTAACCTCTAATAGTCCTTTCCAACTACAGTTCTATGATTCTATTATTTCCTTGAGTTGGTGGCATTGTCTTGCAGTGGTTGCACTCTCACCTAGGGAGATAGGTTCAGAGAATTGTGTTAGGAGATGGTGTGCCCACTAGGGCTGAGGCTATCTGTCAATTTAAGTTTCTCTGTGTTCCTCATTTTTCTTAAGGTCAGTTCTTTACATGTCCATTTCAATTTGCAATTGCATATACAGACAACTCCCAATTTACTAGTGTTACATTCCAGGCCTCCATTCATGTAACTGAAATTGTGTACAGTGGTACCTCGGGTTACATACACTTCAGGTTACATACGCTTCAAGTTACAGACTCTGCTAACCCAGAAATAGTACTTCGGGTTAAGAACTTTGCTTCAGGATGAGAACAGAAATCGTGCTCCAGCGGCGCAGTGGCAGCAGGAGGCCCCATTAGCTAAAGTGGTGCTTCAGGTTTCAGTTTAAGAACAGTTTCAGGTTAAGAACGGACCTCCGGAACAAATTAAGTACTTAACCTGAGGTACCACTGTATATTGGGAGCACCCTGGATAGTCCTCCTGGCTCATGAGGAGACTCCTCCTCTGGCTCACAGGAGGCACTGAAGTCAGAGCCTTTATCCCCCCCCCCCCCCCTTTAAGCTTTGAACTGAGGAAGTTTCCACCTGTGAAAACAGGCCTGTAAATCTGAAGAACAGTTACCCTGAATTCTGCATTCATGTACTTTCCTCAGCAGACTTTGGATTCACAAGAGTTCCAGCCTGCTGCTTCCTCCATGCAGAATGATTGCCATGGACTGGCTGGATGCAGAGCACTGGTGGGAGCTACCGGCTGGGGAACTACAGGGAAAGAAGTGGCAGGACCACAATATGTGGACAGACGGAGAAGAGAAGCAGACTGGGAGGAGAAGATGCCAGAAGCTGAAGAGGTAACAGGGTTCCGTGAGCAGAAAGAGGCTGGGGCAGACAGCAGTGCAGAATCAGGGGCAGAAGAAGAGGCTGGAGAGGCAGCCATGAGTCAGGCTGGTGAGGAGACACAGAGAGATGTGGGAAGGCAGGGACCTTCAGTCCTCACAACTGTGTCATAGGGGCAAGAGCTACCAGGGAGAGTTGCTGTACTCACTAGGCCTGGCCTCCTGAGCTGTTTGTTTCCTTGAATAAAGATTTAACTTCACTGATACCATGTGAGTTATTGGTGACCTGCTTCTGGCTCCTGACACTGAGGGAACAATAAGCACAATGTCACTCCGCATTATTTTAACTCTACGTAAAGCAGCATGTGTTTGTTTTAGACGGCCAGCCCCTAACATTTTCTGTTTCTTGCTGCAGTGGGAAAGATTAAGGGGGGGGGGGAGTACACATTAGAAAACTAATGGCACTTAAAATGTCACAGTGAATCGTCATTCTCACAAATGCACATATTATTCCCATCAGGCTTATGAATCAAATGATAATTATCTCTTTTAAATTAACTTCACTGATCAGTCAGATTAATTTGGCAAGTAGATGTCTGATGGAATGAGGATCCCAGTTACTGTTTATACGCCCCAAATAATTTGAAATGACAGGGCACAAATGGGCTGCAAGTGTCTGTGGTGGGAGAGTATTTATTAATTTATTTGCTGTGCTCGCATATTGTCTTTCCTCCAAGGAGCTCAAAATGGCATCCATGGTTCCTTCCCCCCAAGTAGAAGAAGAAGAAGAAGAAGAGTTTGGATTTGATATCCCGCTTTATCACTACCCTAAGGAGTCTCAAAGCGGTTAATAATCTCCTTTCCCTTCCTCCCCCACAGCAAACACTCTGTGAGGTGAGTGAGGCTGAGAGACTTCAGAGAAGTGTGACTGGCCCAAGGTCACCCAGCAGCTGCCTGTGGAGGAGCGGAGACACAAACCCGGTTCCCCAGATTACGAGTCCACTGCTCTTAACCAGGGTCCCACTATAATGATCAGGGGAGAAAAGATGAGTTGAGTTGAATTTGTCTTTGTGAGTTACATTTTGTGGAGGTCTAAACTAAAATAAATGAGCTCTGCCAATAATTGTGATGGTGATAATTATTATCATCCCATCTTTTCCCAGAAACAGAACTCAAGGAAAATTAATAAATTCAATTTAAAAAAGGGAAACTCTCAAATATTAAAGCAAACATGGATAAAACACAGAAAGCTAGAAAAAATATAATATAATACTTAACAAGTAATTTTAAAAGGTCTTTCTTATGTTGAAGCATGAAGCGAAGACACAAAGGTAGGGCTATGCCATTTAAGATGGGACAATTCTCATTCTGGAAAAATAATTTGTCACACGAATCCACTTTTGTTGTTGTTGTTGTTAAATCTGGATTCCATATGGTCCACAATATATAAAATCAAAAGGAAAAAAAGGGAGAAATCATTTCCAGAAAGTTTAATACAGATATACTCATGAAGTCTTGTATCTTAACAGTACAAGAAATAAGCTCCTCAGCATTGGCATTTAATTAATTTTTAAATTAATATACTCTACTGATTTCTTTAAGTAAGCATGGTGACCTTCATAGCATAAATGCTCTTCCAGTGTGAACCTGCATCAGATATTAATACAGTCTCTTTCTTAATATCTAGCAATAAGAGGGAAAATATAATTGGAAGCTCTTGGGGGGGAAAGAAAGGCTTCATTAGTGGAAATAACTGTCTCTAAAGAACAAGCCTTTGCTCTGGATCAAAGGTAAGCTTTTATATAGTTCAGTACTGAAGCACAAGATAATGTTTCAATTCCAAATAAATGAACACAATATTTTTTTAAAAATCATCTATTTTTAAGACATATTTTGACATGAGTGATGTTACTTGTACAGCTAAAACACAAAAGAGGGTGCTATCAACAGACTTGGTGGCACTCTAATATTTGCAGAAGATTTTTTTAAAAAGTTTTGTGGTGGATCCTACAGAGAAGACCCCAAACCAGCCAAAATTAAGTGGCTATGAAATGCTGACTAATTGTTGTGGTGGAATGGGAAATGGGTGGAAGTATTGTTGTGGATGGCACAACAATGGAACAATGCCTGGACCAGTGAATGGCCGCACTCCACACAGCAACATTTTTGTACAGGCCCATCTGAGTAATGGTGCGGGGAGTCTTAACATGCGCCATTCCAGATGTTGATGGACTCCCAACTCCTGTCAGCAGAGCCAAATGACAGAAATGATGGGGTTTAAAATCCAATAACACCTAGAAAGTTCAAGATTAGCTGCCCCTGTTTTAGACCCAGCACTAATCCAGATGAGAGTCACAGGGGGCAGAGTCACTGCAACGCTTGGGACTTCAGTTGTTCTTGCCCAAAATCTATCTGCTTTAGGACTAGATCTGAGGGTTTCTTTCTGGTCTTGATACACCCCCATTACCCTGACCCCACCACCCAGTGGCTTCCCTGCCCTTGGTGGTCTTGCAAAACTCCCCTGTAGTCTTGGGGAAGTTTCAAATTCATGTAAAGGCCACTTCTACTGGATTCTCAGCTAGGATTCTCTGATTCTAAGAGAAGCCTTTTCTCATATGTAAATACAATCATGGGGAAAGCTTCACCTGTTGACATCCTGTCAGACACCCTATTATTTGTGTGGGCCCCTGATTTACTTTTATCCCCTCTTCCTTGTATTGCAGTGAGTGTTTTATTTTTCTTTTGCAAATGATGAACTTTTTATGAACTGGAAAGTACTTTTGGATGAATCTGAATTAGTTTTGTAAAAAGAGAAATCTGAACTAGAACTAGTTCCTTTTTAAAATGAACTTTCATAGCACTGGGAAAGGCTTGCGTAAATTTTAAATTAATAATTTGGGGGGCATGGCATATTCCCAAGGGTCCAAGCAGTCTCCTGACGGTCACTTAGAGCTGCTAAGGAGTCAAGTTGTCTTCATGGCGGTGAAGCTCACCTGAGTGGGAATAAAGCCTTGCCAAGCCTTCTGTTCCTCACATTCCAGCAGGGTTCCAGCAGACAGAGACATTTCCGCCATTAAGGCCTGTTTCAGTCATTAGCTAGAGAATTATTGACCAAAGTTTGCTTCCATTTCACTCCACAGCTTCTCAAGGAGTCACCTTCCCTGTGCGTACAAATTTTCTCCAAAACTGAAGTGAGTAACACCCTGATCCTGTGGCCCTGGATGGCTGAGGCAGTGCCCTCAAGGAGTGCGAGGGACTAGGGCAGCAGGAGGGTCTCTCCATATTTGATTCCTTTCTTTGAGAGAGTTCACAGCTGAATCCCATAGGAATGTTTTCTGCAGCTCCAATCTGGAGTTGCTCTTTTCCAAGCTGGACATTTCAAATTGTCGTGTTACCAGGCATCTCCTGCTTGGAGACCATCGGCAGTGCCATCTCTGACTCAACTATAAACTCTCTGGTGCAGACTCTGAATGACATGGTTAAATATACGGAAGGAGGCCAGGCAACTGTGTAGCTTGCACAGGGTGGAGAAAGGAATGCCACCAGAGATCTCTCAAAGCCTATTTAGTAGATTTATTTTTGTGTTAGAATGAAATGGAAGAGAAAACGAACCAAAAAGAAAAAAGAAAAAGCCTACAACAGGGAGCTGGAACAGCATTTACCATTTATGTCAGTGAGGAGTGTGTGTTGTTGCTTGCTAAATTAGCTGGTTTAGATAAGGAGAGTACAGGTTTTCACAGTCGATTGCTTCTCTGGTTAGTGTTCTGATTCACCCAGATATGAGGCTGCCTTGGGAATAAACCAGTGATGTGCTATTACTCTCATGTCAGTATGTGTCAATTATTTAGCACTCAATGATTCTCATCTTCCAACAGCCTTAAAATGTGGATTTCTGTTAGCAAAACCTTCACAGCTGTAATACTGAAATGCATGAGGTGAATCAAATTTGACCCAGAAAGCTATACACAATTAAACAAGTGGAGTGAGATGTCGCTACTTTTGTTAAGGTGTCAGATTATGATCTCTCCTGACCTCAGCATCTTTCCTGTCCTGATCATAACCCATATAAAAAGTGAAAATGAGCTTTGCGATCTTGAGTTAGCCACATATTTTTTCACACTACTGGTCAATTTAACAGCTTATGCCCAGGGCAAGGGAAAAGGTCACAGACCTCATTGGTAGATCTCTGGAGGTACCTAGCACATTCCTCATCGGTGGACATTTGGAGACTGTGTTTTATCTGTTCCTTGGTTTTCTGAATACTTCCACAAGGAGGAATATGGAGATGAGTGGGAGGGCAAGAACACATGGCTGTTTTTATTGTTTTGCCTTCTTCAAGAGGCAGCACAAGAAGATGGCACCAGGGAAGGAGTGTGAGAGCAGCCATGCCTTTTACCTCCTTGGGGATCTCAGGCTACAGATATTACCTCCAGCTTGAGACCTGGAATTTTTATTTGGACTGGAAAAGCTGTCAAGAAATAGTAATGCATTTTACATTAATTTATATTTACATTAATTTACATTAATAGAAATTCCAGGTCTCAAGCTGGAGATAATACCTGTTTCCTTTACGATGGTCCAGCATGCTTCTAAAGTGAGGCTTTTTAGAGTGCAAGGTGGTTATTGTGTCCAAACAACTGCATGGTCACTCACCTCTCAGTCGTGTTTTAATCCAGCAAGAGCCAGTGAAGCAGGCCAAAAACCTAGGAAGCTCCAAGTGAGCAAATTCCTCTAACAGAGCCTGGATGTGACCAACATGTTTTCCTCCCCCACAACATTTACAAACATTTTAGCCAGAGAAACAAAGTCTTTACAAATCTACTTTACCTTCCCCTCGACTTCCCTCCTCTCCCTTCTGCGGTTATTTATTTCATATCTTTTTATTACTGCATTTCCAATTCAAATATACTTATAATTTTTTCCTTATCCTTCCCTTAATTATCTCTTACTGAATGTGTTTATATCAACCCCACTAATGTTTTAATTAATTTACAATATGACCTCAAATAGTGGTTTGGAGAGGGGGGCCTCTTTTCCTTTCTGTGGCCGGTATCCTGGCGCACTTCCGCCATGGATGTGCTATCTGCAAATCGGGCAGAGATGAAGGTGTCCATGAGGACTAATAGCTCTTAGCCACAGGTTCTGTATCCGGAACTGGATGCAGCTTCTCAGCTAGTGATACGGCAGAGTTAGGCTGTGCCTCCTCCTGCAGACCTGTATTTGAGGATGAGGCCATGAAAAGTCGCTGCAAAGTGGGCAGCTGCAGCCTGCTCTGCTTGACATACTGATTGACAGTGTGGAAGATAATAGAGCAACTCCTTGCTTTTTGAAAGTTGTTCTCCTTCCCTAGAGCCTCTCTCCAAAGCAACCTTAAGGGACACCATAAACTCCCTTGAGGAAGTTCCTATTCAAAAGGTGTGGCTTTTTCCTAGTTACATTCTTGGAAGCTCAGAAAGTTTGTTGGACTCATTGTGCCAAAGTTTGAAAACTGCTGTAAAGTTATATCTCATATGTTTCCCCAAATATAATACAATCATACAACCATAGAGCTAAGGGTGAATAAAGCCAAATCATCACACAATGGCAATATTCCTGGCTTGCACACCTTTGGTCTAGTGGACCAAAATGAGGACATCAGCTCAGCACTGGAGTTTTCTGCTTTGCTTTTGTTGTGACAAACAGGCAGCAGTCAAAATAGATTTGTGAACTGCCCTGAGACCTCCGGGTATAGGGTGGTGTATAAATTGAATAAATAGCAATAATAATAATAATTTATCAAGGCCCTGATGGGCCACCATGGAGGGAGTATTTAGTTGGTAGTTCTTGCACTACTCAGACAAAGCTCCTAGGGGTCAAAGCACTTTCAGCCTCCCCTCTGCTGTTTTTGTTTGTTTGTTTGTTTGTGGGGCCTGGGCCCATGACCAAATAAATCCAACTCAAAACCCAACCTCAGACCTTAGGATTCGTCAAATGATCTATTACTCTACTTAAGGAAATCTACTTAAGGTTGCCTACTTTTTATGTCCTTTAAGAACAAATGTGTTGAGGGGTGCATGTATCTCTCTGTGTGTGTGTGTGATCACACGTGGGGGTGCCAAACTGAGTCTTTGACCTGGATGAAAGAAAGCCCCTATAAAGCTTATATCATACTTGTGAAATATGTTTGCTTACACACACATATATACTGAGGAAGGAGAAACAAGCAACCACCCTGCCCGGTAGTACTAGCAACACCCCACAGGCCAGAATCTTGCGTTCTTTTTGTTGACTACACAGGAGCTCTAGACATTTTCCACAGGCCATTCTGTGTATGTGGAGTCAGTCCTAGACAGTTGCCCCCAACCCTCTCTGCACTTCCTGTCATCTGCTGCCATCAGGTACTGAGCAAGCATCTGCAGTTAATCACCAGCTAAGCATCAATGCTCAAGATAAAAGATGCCCTTCTCCTCACATCTCACATAACATTTCTCTTGCAATGTCTTTATTTCTTACAGTTAAAATAGGATGTCCAGAACATGAGCAGACCTTTGAAGAAAGAGAATGACATATGCCATTTATTGTGTTTGCTAACATGCAAATAAATCTGCCATTCTGCTCCTCTACTTAAAGTTTGCTTAAAAATAAAAATAAGGGAAACAATCTCTCACAAGGCAAAAAGCTGATCAGAATTGTAAAGCAAAGCACCTTATGTCTTGGGATAATGTTGGATTTCCAGAGAGTCAGAAGATGTAAAGCCTTGTGTGTTCTCCTCCTTGGAGTGTTTTCAGAGCAGATGTTTTAAAAGTTTTCTGCTTGAAAATATTGGTTTCTGAAATATTTAATGCTATTTTCAAAACTGAGAAACAATCTGCCGTCTTGGATGACCTTGGAATGGCATCATAGCAAACATTTCTTTATGCCAAAGAGAAGCTCTTAGGCTTAACTTTCTCTTGGAAACTCTGCAAAACTTTAAACATGTAAAAGAGATGGAAGATATTATGTTTCCCCAATAAAAGTTAGTTCCAGATCTCTTCCCATTTCTCAACACAAAAATGGTTCACATCTCATTCTATACATTTCCGCCTTCTTTTGAAAACCAGGCCACGCCCAGTTTATCCCTGTGTCTCCAATGGCATTCAAATGCCAGTCAAATCAGAGGCCAAACATCTACACTCCCAACCCAATGAACACAGTGCACAAGAGGAACAGGTTCCACAGGCTGACTTGCCAAAGGGAAATGCAGAGGCTTTTCAGGCAAATGTCCCCAGGTTCAAGCCCAGCATCTCCAGGTAGGGCTGAGAAAGACCTCTGCTCAAGGTGATGAAGGGCCTGGAAGCCAAACCTTACAAGGAGCTGCATATGTTTAGCCTGGAAAAGAGGAGACTGAGAAGAGATATGCTAGCCATCTTCAAATATCTTAACGGCTGTCACATGGAAGATGAAGCAAGCTTGTTTTCTTCAAACCAATGGCTTCACGTTACAAGAAAGGAGATTCTGACTCAACATGAGGAAGAAATTTCTGACAGTAAGAGCTGTTCAGCACTGGAACAGACTCTCATGAGAAGTTGTAGACACTTCCTCCTTGGAGGTTTCTAAGCAGAGGTTGGATGGCCATCTGTCATGGATGCTTTAGCTGAGATTCATGCATTGCAGGGGGTTGGACTAGATGAACCTTGGGGTTCCTTACAAATGTATGAGACTATAATTCATGACCCTCGAGAGCTGCTACCAGTCCATGGGGACAATATAAACTAGATGGACTTTTAAAATGTATGCATTTGCTTCTTCCATTTTTCGTTTTCAAACATTACAAGCAACATGTAAAACTGGTAGAAGAAAAGGAAAAAAGGAGCGGATAAGAGGGAACTTTACCAGGTTGCAAAGACAAATAGGTGAAATACAATTGCTATACCGTGTTTATGCATTTGTCAATATATGGCTTCATAAACACCAGAGTGCTGCTGTCTATTTGGATAGCCTCACAAACGTTGTATGGTATCCCAGGTCCTCAGTGCATTGAGTGATGAACACCCACCCCAAACCCCTGATGATTTCTCCCAGTGGCTTCATATTATAGACCACCTGAGTCTCCTGCAGATGCAAGAGAGGCGGTGAAGAAGATCTTCTTCGCCATTGCTATCACCACTTGGTAGGTTCGACGTTGAGCTCTAACCCGTGTCCGGTCTGATTCAGAGTGAGTTTTCTGCCACCGGCATTGTAGCCATCCCAACGATTGTTTCATCACCCTCAGCTCCAGGGAAAACCACAGGACTGTCCGGGCTCCATGCAATCGGAGAGGGAGCTTTGGAGCCAAACAGTCAATAGCCCTGGTTAACTCCGTATTCCAACGGGTCACCAGGGAATCAGCTTAAAGGCCATCAACATGGGATAAAACATCCCCTACCACTCTCTGGAAACCATTTGGATCCATTAAGTGCCAGGGGCGGACCATCCGAATCACTGCAACCACACCCCCTGCCCATATGACCTGGGTTGCTGTGTGCAAGAGACACCTGGTGGACAAGCAGCAGCAAGGACAGGCCCATCTGCTTCATCCAACCAATTCTCTGTCACACATGCCAGGTCAAGTCCTCCATCCATGATCAAGTTGTGGATGGCAGTGGTCTTGTGAATCATTGACCTGGCATTGCACAGCAGCACCTTAAGGTCATGTGGGTCTTGTTGATTGCAGTATCCTTCTGGTCAAGACCAGAGACCCGGAGGCAGGGATAGTCCTCAAACACTGACTAAATCTGCCCATGATCACTGAGATTGGGTGTCCCAGTGCATACCCCCCTGTGGAACCTGTCCCAGCTATTCTGTTGGCTGGGGCCCACTCCCAGACAGCCCTGACCCTCTCCCCTTAAGAACAGAACTATACAAACTATACCAACTATACCAAATTATTAAAAATAGAAACTAATAAAAAAATTTTTTTACAACTATACTAAAATTAAACCAATCCCCAACCCAACACCCATCCTACTCCCCAACAGAAATAAAAAACACAGAAAACCCAACATTTAAAATTCCACAGATAAAATATAATTTAAAAAACAATTAAAAAGAGGAGCCCTCTCTGCAGTGTAGCAGTTGCAGTCCTTGTGAAGCCTGTCAGGCCCTGCCCCAAGCCAGGTGGAGAGAGACAGGGCAGGACCCTCAGACTCCCAGCAGGCATTCCTCTGCCCTCAATATTGCCTATACAATGTCCACACCAAACAAAGAGACACCAGTATCCTCAGTCAATGGCAACTGTTTATTTAGTTTCTGGGCATGGAAGAGCAGAGGCAGTGAATGCTTGGATTTAACCTTTGCCCTCACCTCACAACATCAACTGGTCATAGCTGGCACAAAGCATAGAAATGACCTGGATGTGCCCTTGAGCTGGTGGGAAACTTTGCTACTGCCAAGATGCTAGGATCCACTGACTGTCATGTGGTGTGGGTTGGTGACTCGGGGATCATCAGATGACATTTGCCAATAGGTAGTTTCCAAACAATTCCATAATCCCCTACTCTAAACAGGCCTGTCCACCTCATGACTTACCAAACAAAGAGCAGCCCCCTAAACATCATGCTTGATTCCTTCATGTTTTTGCAGTCACAGGAAAACTCAGCATAACCAACTAGTTTATCAAGTCCCTGGTGGGCTGCCGTGCATGGTGAATAGGTTGCACTCAGACTGAGGACCTTCTTGATCATGGCAAGTACATCATGGAATTGTCTTCTCAGAAAGATTTGCCAGTCCCATCGTTATTAGTGTTCCACTAGTGGATGAAGACCTACTGTTTTCTAAAACCTTCCCAGTTCACGCTTTTTGTTTTTACCAGTTTGACTTCTAATAGCTAACTTATAGCTGCTACTCCCTATTTTAGTCTTGTTTATGTGGCTTTAGTTATTCTGGTAGTGCTTTTCACAATTTGTATTATCCTGAGAACTCCATGGAATGTCAGCTAAGAAATGTTTTGGATGGATGGACACTCAAAGTAGACATGAGCTCCAATTTGGATTTGGAGAGTCTTGAAAATGAAGTACATGATTAAAATGAAGTTAAAGTATTTTGAACCCCACTGGTGTCATTCAGAGAGATTTAAGCAGGTACTTAGCTTTCCATTTGAAACCATTAAGACTTAAATGTACTCAGCTTTGGCTGGGTTGTAGCCTAGTTTCTTCATTCTATACTTAATTGCTTCTTCCATTAGCTACTTCCATTTCAAATGCCACATTGCCACAATTTCACTTGCAATGACCATTTGCCATGTTATTACTGTGTTCCTCAGCACATTTGTCTTGGAGTAAGTGTCTTTGAACCCAATAGGACTTACTTCTAAGTAAGGTGATCTTTAGGAAAATCATATGTCCATTAGTACCAGCTTCAACACACCTGGGAGGATGGTGAAATAATCCAGCTAAGTGGATTTTTCTGATTCCATAGATCTTTCTCACAGAATCAGCAGTGTGTGTGTGTGTGTGTGTGTGTACAGATGCACATGAAAATTCATGCATGTGCACATGCCAATTGCTTCATGAAAACCCTTAGGATCAGGCCCTGCCAATGTCGTTGGGTTATTTAAATGTTCTGATGGAAGGGTGGGAGCTGCTCGTGAACTGTGTGAACGCTAAAAGGGTCCCTTCATGTGTTTAGGATTGGAGAACATAGCTGAAATCAACTTGACATCAAGCTGGTAGCAATGGGGAAGGGCAGATGGTGTCCCTGCAGAGATTTACAAGAATGCAGACCATATATTTAGAAAAGACATATTCTCTGAACACAGCTTGGGAAAAGAAATATATTTCAAGCTCTCTATCAGTACAAAGTTTGTGCTTCAGAAATGTCTACAAAACATCTCTCAGTGGCAGGCAATATATTTTGTTGATCATAGAATTGTAGAGTTGGAAGGGACTCCAAGGGTAATCTAGTCCAACCCCCTGTGAACCACCCCGAGATCTTAGGATGAAGGGCAGTATATAAATCAAATAAATAAATAAATAAAAGCTGGCTGGTGGTCACCCACTTGCCCTCACTGAAAGCTCTATAAATCGTTGTCTTCAACATGGAAGGTTCCCAGAGCAGCTGACAATCAATGCATTTAAAATAATCCTTTTACAATTAATAGAAGCACTTAAACAGCACAAATACCAATGGGGAGAAATTAGAAAACCACATAGGCTTTAAAACTAACTAGACCAACAAGATAAGAACACATAGTAACTGAAGAACCCAGAAAAAGAAAATCGTGTTAAACTTGGTGCTGAAAAACTAAAAAGGTTGGTAGGCAGTTTGCCTTCCCGAGTCTAGTACTCCAGAAGAGAGGTGGCCCCATCGCTGTTCTGGATCACCCTTGTATCAGAGGGAACCCAGGCAAGAGCCTTTGAATATGATCTATGGTTTTGAGCAGATCTCTAGGAATGAGCAGTCCTCGAGATACGCTTCTGAACCCTTTCTCTCTGCAGTTGTTGAAGCCAATGAGAAACCTGTCTGGAGATGCAAATGTCAGTCCTGTAACTCCTGGTGGTTATTATTATCGACAGCTTTTCCTCATTTCCCCAGTCATTCATCTGCCATGAAAGGGTGTGCCAGGGGTTTGGTGTGCCTTAGCCATTTTCAAGGGGTAAAGTGAATGTCCTCAATGTCTTCAGGGAGGTCATTTGCCTGACTTTAGGGGTTGATTTTTGTGCAAAATCTGTTTTTGTAAGTTCTCCATGTGTGGTCTATACTTTGTCTGATTGGGACTGTTTTGAACATTTAGGATATGCTTTAGGGATTAGGTGTAGGGTTAGTACTTTGAAAATATGAAGTTGCTTGGTTTGGGCACAGAGATAAACTTTTCAGTGCTTGGGAAATGTGTGTTTTTAAGTCAAGTATACAAAATGTTGCTTGATCAATTGTCAGTATGGAGGTGGCAACGATAGCCTCCAGGCATTATTCCTCATCAAAACAAGCATCCTCCCAGCAAACGGCAGAGTGGATTTGCAGCCTTCAGCAACAACATCAAAATAAAAACTCTATAAGACTCTGGCCAGAAATTAATAACCACAGAAGAAACTGCAATGCAGAAGTATGCCATGGGACCAGTGGTGGTTGGTTTCTTTTTAATTTGTTAGAAGATACATAAATAGAATATTTAAGGGAGGGGGAACATGCTATTCAAGCGAAACAGACATCTCAAAACTTGATCTCCTCAGTTTGAACTAACAAGTCATGCTCCAGAGTGCCATAAAACAACGAAATGGGGATTAATGATTTTCCAACTGCGTGTTGAATAATCTAATTGATGTTTATGATTTAATTACCATGTTAAAAAGTATTAAAGAGGATTAGGACAGACTTTTTGAGGGGTTGAAAAATATATTAAATTACAAATATACCCCTAAATTCAGCTTGACTAGCTATTAAGACCTATTCTGTGGTTTTATTTAGTATCATTAAATATATTACTTTACATGGGAGACAAAGTGGTCCTTCTCACAAACACACATCCCCACAAGGGAAAGAGAGGATCTTGTTTTAATAGTGAGGCTTGAATAATTTATTTAAATATTTCTAATTTTAATATTTGACATTTTTATAATGTAGTAGTTTAAGCTCTTTGCATTTTATCGTCAAAGGGAGTAATTTTGCCAGTGTGGGATGAAAAGATGAAGCACTTGGTGGCTGCATACAAGCTGTGATATGTTCCTTAGCCACAGGGCAGCATAAGAGTATATTTAGATAATGGCTGAAGTTCTTTTCCCTGCACTCGGTGGCAAAACAGCATCGATCTGATGTCAGTAACAGGGATGGATGGGGAACATGAGATCCTCTGGAAGTCACAGGACTCCAACTCCCATCAGCCCTGCTCTGCATGGCCAATGGTCAGGGTGGATGGAAGCTGGAGTCCAACAACCTCTGCAGAGCCACAGAGCGGCTATGTCTGCTCTGTGATAAATCTGTGAGTGCAGCACTTTGGACCCAGAAGTTATGCTTCTCTCATTTTAAAAAAGCATTTCCATAAAACAACACACATGGAGTCAAAGAATAGGAGAAAGACCCTAACTAAGAAAATAAATTCATTGAGTTACATGACCAAAGGAAGAACTCTTAAAAATGTCAATACAAGGTGTTCAGATAGCATATCATTTGATAGGACGGCATAGAAATTTAATTAATAATAGACTTCTGGGTTAGCGCCATCGGCGAATGGCGGAGTTCCTCCGACCGGAGGAACTAGCTCCATGAAAACTGGGTCTTCCCGCCGCGGCGAAGGTGGGGACCCGCTAGAAATCCCAGGCGGAGGAAGCCTGGGAACGTGGGGTTCGGCAGGGCACCAGGAGCGCCCCCCTACTCACGGGGAATCCCATTTAGGGGCTCCGGAGCGAAGTGGGGTGAGAAGCGTGGTGCTGCGAACTGACTGCTACTTTCACGGAGTGAAGCCGCACAGCCATTGCCGGAGAGCACTGACTTTTTCCTGTGGACAATTGGATTTAAAACAAGTACCTGTGAGTAGAAACGGAAAATTGGATCAAGAAATATCTTAATTTGGCATCGAAGCGGGAAGGTTCAAAACAGGAAGTCCGCCTTCTGCTTTTTGTATATAGACTAAAGCAAAAACCTTGTAAGCTAAAGCCTGGAAAGTCGTTAAAAAAGTCTAAATTTCCTTCATTTATAATTACTGAAACCCCCTTGGAAGCAGGAGAAAAGGGGGGGGGACTTTGTTTAACCCCTGCAGGAGAGGGAGTGAAGAAAGATAAGTTTCCACCGTCTCTAACCTGGGAACGGGGTGTCAGAGACAGAAATAGTTGGAGAGGTTCATGGACTGTGAATGGAATACTTTGACAGATAGCTAAAGAAGAGAAATAAACTGATTCCAGTGTTGCCTTTTGCATTTTAAAGAAACAAAATATCTGAAAAATGAAAGTAATTTTCCTTTGCTGGACATGCCTTAAAAAAAATGGATACAAATAGAAATTGTCTCCTCTAGAGGGAGCTTGTTAAATTGTTGCTGCAGTCTACTTGAGGACTCAACAGCTGTGAGATTAAGATCGTGGGACCAGTCTTTTCTGACCTTGACTAAATATGAGCTGGGAGGAAGTTTGGGTGCTTGCTTTATGCAAGACAAGTGCCTTGCTGGAACAGATGCATGAGAAGATGGATTTGATGAATGAGAAAATGGACTTGATGACTGTTGTGGTTAATAACTGTGGACAAACAGGGAGCATTGATACAGAAACCATTCAGGGACCAACTCATGAACCTGTACTGACTGGGCAAGTGCAGAAGATAATGGAGGAGGATGCGGTTGCACCTCAAATAATACAAATGGAGAGACCCGAGGCCCTGCAGGAGCATAAGCCGCTGTCATTGAAGATTGAAGTTGGAGTGGGCCAGAAGGAGTCTGGAGCTGAGGAGGTTCTTAACTTTGGAGAGACCTTGAAATATGCTTTTAAATACTTTTTGGATTACATTGATGACTGTGGGGAGTGGGACTGTGGGGAATGGGCGGGTTTGATGAAGGGAGATGGAGACAATTTTGGGTTGGAATCCCCCAGAGACCTACTCCTCAATGAGAAAGGAAAGAAATTAAGAAAGAGACCAACAAAAGACAAGGTAAAGGGCAAGTATAAACAAGAAGAAGAAGATCTGCAGAAGGGACATGGAAGAGACTTAAGGGCCTTGGACATAAGACTTCCAGGTTGATGGACTAGATGGAATGGACAGTAAGGACTGACACGACCCGAGACCAGGAAGAAGAGACGTTGGATGAAGATTGGAAGAAAATTTATAAAGAAAATTTTTTTATTTAAGGAATTAGCCTAAAATTAATGAATATTAGGGGAAATGTTGGAATGAAACTATATGACTCTAGCAGAAATGACATTAGGAGTTATGTATAACTGAGTATTAAGTTTTAAGCTTTAAGGTATTTTATGGTAAGATAAGGTTAAATAAATTAAGGTAATTTGAATAACAGAATATGGGGAAAGATGGAAAGGATCTGTCAAGTTAATTAATAGGTTAAATTGTTAAGATAAATTATTTAATAAAAAATGAGAAAGATGGAAAGAATTTGCTGAAATAACTAACTAAACTAGAATACAAAAAGGGAGGTGTGAGGAGGTCAACGAAACAAGCAAATGGAAGTTGAAGATATGTAATGTGGGATTTGTGTCTTTTTTCCCTTTTTTATTTTCTTTTTTTGCTGTATTGTTGTATTGGTTTTTATGTTTTGTGTTTTTTCTTCTTTTTATGTATTGCAGTGTTGTTCTTTATTTTTTCTTTTTTTGTAATTCTGAAATTATTAATAAATATTATTTTTTTAAAAAAAATAATAATTAATAATAATAAATTGCATTTTGTTAAAGAAAAACTCAATCCCTGTCATATACCAAGGGGTGGATTCAACTAAACCGATGATCTACTGGGAACCAGCACAAGTGCTGCCAGTGCAATGGGGTTCCCTCTCCTCTCCTCTGCCATGAATCCCAACACTCCCAACAAGCAGAGGGATGGAGAACCCCCAGAACCCGCATGGGGCAGGGAGGAGGAGAGATCTGCCAGGCAAGTGGCAAGTGGAAAGGCATGCATGGGCAGAACAACAGGAACAGTGCAGCGCTGAATACCTCTCCTTGATCTGTCACATACATTGGAATAGATCTACAACAAAAACGAACAATACTTGGGCTTACATATTTTGATATGAATTTACTTTTCCTATAAGAAATAAAAGATTCCCAGTTGTAATAAAGTTAGACACTGCGGTCTTAACAACAGCATTTTATATCTGCTATTCAGAAGTTGTGTTTAAAGGGGCTTACTCTGCAAGTTTATTAAGGATTGCAACCTTAATCTGCCTAAAAACAATATGAGGCAAAGTTGTCACAGATAAAGCAAAATGAATGGATTGTAACCAGTGTTGCTTCAAATACAGTGACTGTTTACACCAGGGTGGAAGAGATACTTTGGGGGTTGTTTGTTTACTTGTTGCTTCAAGTGCCATTAGAACTGGACTGGCTTTGACTTTGTTGGGATGTGAACAGGTGCTAGGAGAGGATTTACTTATTAGATATTATCCTTCCTTCCTCACATTGGTAGTACAGCAGAGTGCAACCCTTTGCAGCTTAAAAGGAAAGCTTAGATAGGCTAATTGTCACCTTTTAGTTTAAATAATCCAGGATGAAGATACTCTTCGGGTAGGTTTAAAATGGTAATTCAGTTGCAAACACCTACTTAAGTCTATCTGGAAATGATGTTGTCACATTGTTGGCATGGGGAGGGGTCCTTTACCTTTGCCTTTTACCTTACAGGGATGCAGGAGGTGGAAAGGGAGATGGAGCCCATACCCAGGCAGGCAGGAGATTATCTAGCTACGCCTTCCTCCTCTCAGGGCACAGAAGGAGTGTCTCTCTAGCAAACTTACAACAAAACATTGTGAGTGTTAGCTCCTCTCATGTGCCTGTCCAGCAAAACATGAATGGTTGGTTTGACCACATTTTAAATATCCCAGAGACTTGGGAGTGGGGGACCATTTGGTCCTCTGTTTTAGGCAGCAGAAGATCTTGGATCAGCCCTGGTGCAGCAAATCACACCCTGTCCCCAAGTCATAGGCAGTCAGATTGTTGTGGCACCTAAGGCAGAAAATCAAAACCCCAAATGGCCTCTCCATATCCCGGTTGGCAAAAAAATCAATAATAACAAAGCAAGTAACAACTTGTTGCCCTTTTATGGCACCCCAAATCATCTGGTTCCCTTTACCTCATGGTAGCCCTGCCTGCATCCTCTGAAAAGCCTCACGTGAGAAGAGAGGACCATCAGCAACGCCCAGAGAAGGCACCGTCAACACATTTTTAGCAATTTCTCCTCCTCCAGCTACTCTTACACACATCCCTGGCTTTTGCCAAGGATCCCCTGAGCTTCAGGGGAGGATTTTCAGGGGTGAATAAAGTGTAGCAGGGAGAATATAAAAGCAGCCTGCTGGATCACGCCAATGGCCCAGCAGATGCAGCATCTAGCATGCTGTGGCTGACCAGATGCCCATGAGATGCCACAAGCAGGATCTGAGTGCAATGCGGAATTCCCAGAAAATGGCGTCCAGAGGCTTACTGTCTCCAACAGTGGAGGCACAACATAACCCGGGTGGCTAGTAGCCATTAATAGGCTTAAACTCCATGAATTTCTCTAATGCTCTTTTAAGCCATCTCAGTTGGTTTCCATCATGACTTATTGTGGGAGCCAATTCCATGGTTTAGCTAAGCACATGCCAAAGAACTACTAAATCTTCCAACATTCCACCTCACTGGATGTCTTTGAGTTCTAGTATTACAAGAGAAGAAGAAAATCATCTCATGTTCTCCAAACCATGCACAATTTTGCACCTTTAGGATGTCTCCCCTCACCTGCCTTTTGTCTAAAATGGCTGCATACAGGAAGCAAATCGCCTTGTCTAAGTGTCCCTTCTTGTCACAATAGCAGCAGGCATAGGCAAACTCTGGCCCTCCAGATGTTTGGGACTACAGTTCCCATCATCCCTGACCACTGTTCCTGTTAGCTAGGGATGATGGGAATTGTAGTCCCAAACATCTGGAGGGCCGGAGTTTGCCTATGCCTGCAATAGCATTTCCTTTTTTAAAAAATAATATTTTTTATTAATTTTAACATATAAGTTATAAAATGTACCACAAAGCTTATCACTTATACAATCATTTCGGACTTCCATCAGCACCTCTGATGATCCACCATTTTCACCACTTCTTATGCATTTCTTAACTTTATATTGCCTTTACATCTCTTAACAAATCCTCCTCCCCCTTATCCATTTTTACAATACTTCTAATAATACTCCTCACAAAACTTCTTGCAACCCTACAAACGTCGTCTGTTCTTCACAATTACTTTTCAAATAGTCCGTAAATTTACTCCAGTCTTCTGTGAATTTCTGGTCTCGCCGGTTTCGAATCCTTCCTGTTAGTTTATCTAATTCTGCATAGTCCATTAACTTCATCCTCCATTCTTCAATCAACGGTAACTCTTCTTGCTTCCGTTTTTGGGCCAATAATATTCTTACTGCTGTTACTGCATATAAAAAGAGCTTACATTCCTTTCTATTTATATAACTCCCCACAATGCCCAATAGAAATGCTTCTGGTTTCTTTATAAATGTATATTTCAACATTTTTTTAACTCATTATATATCATCTGCCAGAAGCATTTCACCTTTTTACATTCCCACCACATGTGATAAAATGTTCCCTCTTTTTCTTTACATTTCCAACATTTATTACTAACTTTATACATTTTTGCTTACTTAACAGGTGTAATATACCATCTATACATCATTTTCATCACATTTTCTTTTAGGGCATGCCTGCAATAGCATTTCCTACAGCCCATTGCAAATAGCCATTTGGAAGTCTGTCTTCTAAGTTTCAGAGAATTATGAAAGTTTTGCATTATTATTTTTTATGATTAAAATGGTGTGTGTGTGTGTGTGTGTGTGTGTGTGTAAAGAGAAAAGTTGGCTAGATGGGAATCACCTTGTTAAATACAAACAGATGTTCCTTATTTGTGAGGCAGATGCACTTGTATTTTTGAGACGTATAGTTCCTAATAATGTATCTCCTGCTCAAGTCTGTGAAAGGAAGCTGTTGTTTTTAAGAGGCAATTGGCAGTGCTAATAGTTAAACCCCTGAGGCTGTATCACACTTTGGTTGGGTAGAATATTCAGTAAGTCAAGTGGCAAGCAGCTCCTTGTCTTTATACCTTTAGAAAACAAGCATACCAAGAGGATCTGGAGACTTAACTTAGAAATCCCCCTGCCTGTTGGTGCAAGCATATGTGTTTATTGTTTGGTATTATGTAATGTTCACCATATATATATATATATATATATATATGGGGGAAAAGAAATATTTCCTGAAGTGTAGCAATCTCTGGCATCTGATGGTCCATTTCCCTTGAGGAAATAGGCAACCACTTAATTGTACATGCCAGCTTTCATAAACAAGGAGAACAAAAAGGGTAGCAAAAGGAAAAACATGAACATGAAAGGCATGCAGTTGACAATATAAATACCCAAATTGATAGATCACAACACTTACAGGAACATAAAATCCTGTTGAAAACATAATTATCATAGTTGGTTATTACAGAAAGGAAACGAGTGTAGTAAAAGCAATCAGATAAGACATATTAAAGGGGAATTTTCCCAAGCCATGCATGATTGCTGCTGGATAATGTTGTTGCTAACACTGCTCTCTTAATACCTAAAGCTATGTTTTGACACTGATCCTTTTTCATATTTCTTTCTTTACTTCCCTGCTTGGCATAAACTTATGATCCAGAGCAGAAGTTTAAGGGATGCTTCTGACATAACCTTCAGGGCATGGAAGCAACCATTGGAGGAATCCACAGACCAACTCCTTCTCACACCAATGTTGCTCCAGTAGGTGCCTCAAGCATTGTCAGGAGCTATTGCACATGATAGGTCTTCCAACAGTACAGGAGGAAGACATGCTGCAAGGACTTCCATTCCCTAAAATTAGCATCAGAAGGGGACTCAAGATTGTACAAAGTGGGATATTTTATTTATACACAAATAAAGAGGGCTGGAAGTATTGATATCGTTCCTAGCAAATTTTAGCAAGAAGCATTTTTTAAAAATAAAAAATGAAGACATTAATTTCATAAATAGTTTTCCTCAAATGGAGAGGAAGGGACTTTATGAATGTGGGAAAGTGGAAGTAACCTCTGATTAGCCATATGCAGAACTACTCTCTTAAAGGTCCATAGCTGTGGGAGAGAGAGACAATAAGCAGAGAATCGAATGTCCTGGAAGAGCTTGCGATTGGCTGGCACTCTTAAGAGAAGGACACACCAAACGGCAACATTTTGTTACAGGTCTCACTTGTATGCCTTTAATCCTTTCACATTTAAAGGCTCCCAACATCCTTCAAGAATATAATTTGGGGGCGGGGCTTTTCTCATGCAGTAACAGTACACCATTGCCTGTACAAGCTCATATTTATATGTACAACTCAGTGAAGGCAGCCGCAAATCTTCCAGGAAGTTGAAAGTTAAATCAGACCAGAACTAGTATGCCTTCTTCACCTCCACTGAAACTAAACTGAGTCATAGATTCATAGAACTGTAGAGTTGGAAGGGGTCCCAAGGGTCATCTAGTCCAACCCTCAGCAATGCAGAAATCGCAACTAAAGCATTTGTGACAGATGGCCACCCAACCTCTGCTTTAAACCCTCCAATGAAGGAGATCCCACCATCTTCCAAGGGAGTCCATTCCACTGTCAAAGAGCTCTAACAGTCAGATAGTTCTTCCTATGTTTAGTCACAATCTCTTTTGCGTGGACAGGCAATGGAGTCCCCCCAACCCCAGGTGATCCTCGAGCGGAATAATGACTCAAGACAACGTGCTATTGGATTAAAATTGGCCACAACTTTATTAAGTTTCAGATGTAGGGAGACCTTGGCCCAAGCACTGGGCATTTATCCTTCCCAGTCCCCAGCAGGAAAATTCCTTTGCGGCCCTTCAACAGTGACGATGATGTAGCAGTGCCTGTGTACCTGTAGAGAAGAGGTTAACCTGCAAAAGAAGGCTTAATTGAGGGAGGGCAGGATAGGAGAAGCTCTGGAGCCAACTGACACCTCGCAGGTAAAAATCACCTTCTGTTGTGTGGGCAGGGCGGTCCCTCCCCCTACCTGGCCGATCCCTTGGCAACGCCTCCCCAGGCGGGATTGGGCGATTGGCTGAGGTAGGCGGAGACCTCCAGGTATCCAGCCTGGGGAGGGCAAAGCCAGCCCTTACTACCAGGAGCCACACTGGGATCCGGGGGGATGCACGTGACCATGCAAAATGCCCCCCCAATTGATGTGGGAAGCGGTCATTGTAGTTTGAATTCATTAGTTTGGATCCCACCTCCAGAGCAGGAGAAAATGAGTTTGCTTCCTCTTCCATGTGACAGCCCTTGAGATATTTGAAGATGGCTATCATATAGATGGCTATCTCAGTCTCCTTTTTACCAGGCTCGACATATCCAACACCCTCAAGAGTAAAGATTTCATATCTCAAAGTGAATCAGCATCTCTCGTCATGGGTTGCTCATACGCATTAATTGCATCTTTACTTCAATTCTTCCCAAATTAGTCTTACAGTTAAGAAATAAATGACCCATTTAAGTTTCACTTGATTCCTAGGATCTCTAAGGGTGGTAATGTTGGGAAGGATGCTAATATTTATGCATGTGTTATCTTAAGCAATGCTGCAAATATGTGTTGTGCTGGAAAGTGCTGAACCTGCCATAGAAGTATGTCAAAGTTAGAGTAATTAGATTTTTAAAGTGAAAAGTTTATTAGTGGCTTCAACTCAAAAGCCAATAATAAACACATTCAGAACAATCGAAGTGCTGTGTGCTATCTGAGCCACCAGGTGCACACTGCAGAAAATGTTGGTTTTATTTCATTTTAAAGATTTAATTGGGATTTTAAAAGTATCCTTCCCCAGCCAGTATGTAAACATACTGCAGACCCTCCAAGTGTCCCTATGTTCCAAGGACATCCCTGATTTAGAGAAGCCGTCCTGGTTTCTGATTTGATCCCGGAACGTCCCACTTTTCCTTAGGATGTCCCTAGTTTCATTGGAGAAATGTTGGAGGGTATGCAGTTATCCAACCCCCAAGCCGTCTGAAGGCAGCCCTGTATAGGGAAGTTTTTTGTTTTTTAAAAAAAACGTTTAATGTTTTGTTATGTTTCTACATATGTTGGAAGCTGCCCAGAGTGGCTGGGGCAACCTAGCAAGATGTGTGGGGTATAAATTATCATTATGGAATGGGACGTCCCTATTTTCATGAGAGAAATGTTGGAGGGTATGCCTATTGTTGCCTTCTTACCCAGGGTTTGGTTTCATCAGAATGAGGGACAGCAGAGACTATGGCATCCTTAAGATATAGGGGTTATACAATATACAAGATATAGGGGCTATACAACCTGAACCTACGATGGAGAGTTTCACACCATGAAGACCCCAAGAGGGCATTGTTACTTCCATGGTCGCAGCCTTGGATTCAAACTGAAATGAATTATTTCTCTCTCTCTCTCTCTCTCTCTCTCTCTCTCTCTCTCTCTCTCTCTAACTTGCTGCTTTGCTTCTAGGTCACATCACTACAAACTCTCAGCTCTCAACTCTGGTTTCTGTACTTCTCACTATCTGTGAGTTAAGGGAGCTTTGAGGTTGGGGATCCCACCCATGGGCCATCTCACACAGAGCACCTTCCTTTGTTCCCCTTATTGGCTCATCACCCAGCCTATCACCTTAAGAATTAGAAGCCTTGGTTAAATATTAACACTTGCTGGATCCAGGGATTAGCAGGATCTCTACATACAGCCTACTTCCCCATTCAATTGGAATTTAAAAAGTAATCTTCTCCAGCCAATATGTTAAAGAGTAACATGCCTTAGTCTAGACTGCTGTGAGCATACCATCCAAAGAAATACAGAAAGAAAAGGTCTTGAACAGGGCACTAAGATGAGGACACTGTAGGTGTTAGTTCACTTGTATTTTCTCTGGAGGGTTTTTTTTTAAGATCAGGGGGCAGCTGAAAGCTGGGAAGGGAAGGGAAGGGAAGGGAAGGGAAGGGAAGGGAAGGGAAGGGAAGAAGTGCCACAACATATCAAGAAGAACCAGAAGGGCAGAGGTTTTTCTCAATATTTACCATGCCAGGGGAACTAGCACAAAGGAGTTGGCAACCAAGATGTTGTGGATAGACAAAAGTGACATGGGCTGCATAAGGACTTTGGAATAAGCCCACTGAAAATAATGTGACATGTGTCTGAGTTGACATTCATAGGATTGCCCTGTGAGAGTCTAATGAAAGAGTTACAGTGTTAACAATGGGCATTTGTGAATCTCTTTCCCCTCCATTTTACTGCACAGCAATATTGTCACTGGGAAGATGCACGATATCTAATGCTTTGCATAGGCATCTGGAAACAAACCTCATCAAACACACTAGAGATGACTTCCAAATATTATTATTTTTTAGTCTTGGTTGGCAACCAACCTTCTCCACCCACATGTTAGAGCCAAAGGTGTGGAGCTGGAAGCCTCACTCTGTGGGTGGGCTCCCCACATGATCTGACATGACAGAAGCCTAGGCAACAGGGGGTGTGGGAGAGGGGCTGGTGAGCAGACCCCTCTCTCCCACTCCTGCGAGTATCATCACCGGGGAGGAGAGAATGGGGTCAGAGGAGGCTGCAGTTTTGACATGATTTTAATTCTGTCTCACTTGTTTCAGTGTAAACATACGCGACCAAAGGCTATGTGTTCAATGGCATAATGGATCCCTGCTTAAAGAGACTTGAGAAGAGAAGAAACTGCACCCACGTTAATTACTCTGCCAAAGGCTGCAAGCATTTTACTTAAAGCTAGATAAATAAATGTCTACATCTATAACTCATTCAACCAGATGCAATCCTACCTACTACATGAATGAGTAGATTATTGACTGGGAAAGCAGCAATGGCCCAAGCTTCCTCATCAGCCCAGAAAGGAATTCAGCATCTTTAATTTCTCCAGCCACATTTCTTCTAGGCTGTGTGTTGTTTTTTTTAACCCAACACTAATAGCATGTATGCAAGATCAAAATTTTCAATTTAATTATTGCAGAACAGCTAACAACCTCTTGTTCTGTGATCAAAATCACTAACGTGGATTAGAGTGCTCTTTCACAAATAATCTTGCATTACTATGTGTCCAGAGAGATTTTCTTTTTTCATTCACTAATCACTGTGATTATATCAACAAAAGAGTTCATATTGTATAATTCAAGGACTGAACTGTATGCACAATACTGTATCTGGGGTTAAAAAAGATTTTTGATAATCTCATTTTCAAATTCATTTCTTTTTAAAGAGAAGACAAGTTCCTAGACCCCCATGGTTCTGCAGACATGTTTGAATTAGGTTGCCAGTATTTTCTTTAAGAAAGCTTCCCAGGTGCCTGTTCAACTGCAATTCAGCAGGAAAGTTTTCTCCAACTCTGTATCTGCATTATGACCCAAGTGATACCTGTAAGATGTCTACTTGTTGCCACTCAGTTACCATTTACAAAGGTGCCCCTGCTAGTGGACAAAACAATACTCTTTATGTTCAGTTTTTGCAATCCAAATAATGGTGCTGTGTCTAGAAACCCACAGTTAAGGAATGGCAGATCAGAAATGGTGACCTGAACACAGAATCTGATTAGGGCAGATGTAGTCTTGATATGCAGCACCAGCAAATGGCTTGTTCTAGTCAGGTTAGCACCCCCCAACATAAGCCAATGTTGTGTCTCCTGTTAAGAAAGAGTGAGCCCCATATTCACATGGGCCCAACCCAAAGCTTAAATGGCCATGGCGAAATACCACAGTAAATAGTACCCTGTGGGAGCAGAGCTCCACTTAGATGGACTAAGTAATTGAAATCCATCCATATCTCCAAGGAGATGTCTTAGATCCTTAGTCAGAAATGTGCCTTTACTGGAGATGCCCTTAAGTGGATGTCACATGCCTAGCAAGGTGGTCAGGCTTAAGGCAGCAGATACATAGGAGAAAAGCTTCTCTTGTCTCAGACTGTCCCCAGTGGCCAGGGCTCTGGTCAATATTCCCTTCTGGGATGCCCCGTTCACTTCCTCCACCCTCAAGGTCCAGAAAAGGCTGTTGGAAAAACTGCCCTGAACTTCAAATTCAGTTCAAAGTATGAATTGGGGATGTGCGTCTCAAAGTGGGGCAGTTGGCAAGTGTGCATCTTGTGCATTCATAAGTGCCTGGTTAGTGACTATCTGGGGAGAAGAGTCTAGGAATCTCCACCATCTTTACAAACCATGTAAAACCTACAGCTTATCATCTGGCAGGTTTGATATTCATGCTATGAAATGAAACTGAGGTTGGTGACATGTGAGGTGGGCTCTCCAAGTTTTCTGAGCTCATGGAAAACCTCATTCCCTGTCCAGGGTGTGGAATGCCTCCAGGAGCTCTGTGCAGGCCTCTGTACGGATCGTTGCAGCAAAAAAAGAGAAAAACCTAGCAACTGTTGCTGCTATTATTTTGCTCATGTAAGCCAATAAACAGGCCAAATACCATTCAAAAGTCCTTTGTGGGTATTTTAGCAGGCTGGGAGTAAATCTATTTCACTCATCTCTGTAAAAGTTATATACAAAAACAATATGTCTGAATGCTTCTATTGCTATATGCCTGCAGGGGCGCAGCTATTTTTTTTATACTGAGTACCCCAAAAATAGTCATCAAGTACATCAGAAGGGGAAAAAATCTAGCCCTAGAAAAGACCAGCCAGTATTTAGGAACAGTTAGGTTATCCAAACCAACTGTAATTAGAGCACACAATAGAAATGAAATTAGAAACATTGCTGGCATATTTCAAAGGAATGTACTGGAGAAGCTGGGGTCTCAGTTATGCTTTATCCCATTTGCATGTTCAGACCCAGAGACCTCCCGCCTAAATAAAGACACATTTGACTCAAATTTTAGTTTTGGTTTTTGGCAGAATTTAGGCCACAACTTTATGGATTACAGAAAAGTGAGTGGTTGCATAGGCTCTGTTTCGACTAGCTCCCTGCACCCTTGCAGGTAGTGCTGACCCAGAGCTCTATCATAGGTCAGCCAAGGGTGAACTCCTGAGGTAGGTGAAAAACCCGGGAACAGACTTTGTACACTCCCCCATATGCTCCCCTGGACTCAGGCATGGGCACAACCCCCTCTCAGGGGTTAACCAAACTAAGTTGAGTCCCTGGATTCCTTTAACGGAATACCCTTCACATAGGAATGGCAAGGCCATTCTCCCATCCCTATCACATGAACCAGTGCTTATCCACCACACGAGCGCTGCACTCATCACCAACCACTCACTCCTGTAACCAATCCCTTAACCCTGCTGACATGGAGGTCAGCCATAAATCATTCCCAATCACAGACAATTGAACCCCATCAAGCCTGTAAAGGGACACATCACAAGAGGTAATGCCCGGGTGACGGATCACTGTCCCACCCAAAACCAGAACCTTCTTGGCCACTACACTCTGGCCACTGCGCTTCCTGGCCCTCTTGGTGGCAGCTGGGCATTGGCTTCCTCGCCACACACATCGCTGCAACAGCTGCGACCAAAAAGATTTTTAGTCCAGGAAGAACTGCCTTCAACTCTTCCAACTCCTCCTGCGTGCGGGTCCACAAGCTCAAGCCGGGAGCTTCTGGCAAATCGTTGTCGCCCAGCTGCACCACCATCGCCACAGGTGTGCCTTCTGCAGACACCTTCACCTGCAATATTAATAACTGCACCTCAGCTCCGCTACCACACATAACCCCTGAATACGTCAGACCTTCAGCGGCCCAGATCCTTAATCCTGTCAACGGACAGGCCCCAGTGCACGGCAGTAGTGGCCGCACCAATGTGGAAGGAATGAGGTGCAAAATCACTGGCCAGCAGGCCACATGCTGTCATCGCCTTATGCATCACTGCAGCAAATTGATGCCTCCCTAACATGGTCCCAACCTCGTGAACCAGGAAGGGACCATCCCCAGGCAGGCAAAGTGACAAATATCTCTTGGCATCTTTCACCGGACAAGGGCTGGGCTTACCAGTGGCAGGCAGCCTCATTAAGGCACATCTGCCCAACTGGTCTGTTTTGGAATTCCTGATGGTGAGAACCAGCTCAGCATCAGAAAGCTGAACATGCTGCAATAACAGGCCCCTGGGTGCCCTTCCCTGTGCTGATTCCAGCACCACCTCGCCCACACGCAGTGCACCAAAAATGCTATGGAATAAGCTGCCCAAAAGAGTCTCACCTCATAAATGGACCAGCAGACAAGTCTTAACTTGCTGTGCATCTGGGATAAAAGGTCAAAGGTGACAGGCTTCCTGCCCGGCGCCTTAGGTGGCTGCAATCTACCCCAACCCTCAAGAGCCTTGCGCACTACAAACTTTGCACAAGGGTCTCTAGAATAAAGGGATTTGCAGAAAAATGAAATGGCAGAAGACTGAATTCTAATGGACTTCACAGCATGACCCATATACCACAGGTGAGCCAAATATTGCAACACCTGATGTGTGGATGCCGACATGATACTGTCGGTTGTCAAGTGCTGCAACCAAAACACTAAAAAGTCCACCCAGGCCTTCTTATAAGACCTCAATGTGGAAGGAGAAACAGAAGCTACTACTCCCTGAAGGACTAGCTGCTGCCAAGGTTCCAAAGCTGAACTGGGAAATATTATGGAAGTTGCTGGGCATCCGAAGCCAGTGATCTGAAGCGCTCCATCTGAAAATGGGATAGAGTGTTAGAAATATCATTAGAAGCGCCAGGAATTAATCGAGCAGAAAACAAAATGTTGAACCTGAGGCACTGCAGCACAAACGTGCGCAAAAGGGCAGAGACTCTGCTGGAGCATGACGACTGCCTTGCCAAAATGCTCACAACGGCCTGATTATCGGACCAGAAACAGACCCACCAGTCCTTGAACTTCATGGTCCAGATGTGCACAGCTACTACAATGGGGGAAAACTCAAGAAATGTTAAATCAAAAGTAATGGCTGTGCCCTGCCAGTGCTCAGGCCATGGCTGTGCACACCAATGGCCCCGGGAAAAAAAGCCTGAAACCCAAGGATCCAGCAGCGTCCTGGACCTGGAAATCAAAGTGCAGGTTCAAAGTATCCTGCCACAGTGAAACCCCATTAAATTCCTTCAGGAATTCTAGCCACATCTCGAGGTCTGCCCTGACCTTGCTAGGCAAGCACACCCGATGATGGGGTGACCTCAGGCCTGCAGAGTCTTGCTAAGCATGCACAGTAGGGGCGACCAGGAGTGACCACTCTGCAAGCGAAATTCAAATGACCCAATAGGGACTGAATCTGTCTCAAGGTAACCTTCTTCCAGGGCAAAAATTCCATAATAATGTCCCAGAGGGCCACCAATTTTCCTTCAGGCAATGAGGAAGTCTGTGTATTCAACAGTATCCAACTGGATCCCAAGGTAAGACAGCCTCGTAACTGGACCTTCAGTCTTATCAGCTGCCTACGGAACACCCAATTCCTTGGTTAGGTCATTGTGTGCATGCAACAACAGCAAGAATTCATCAGAATTGGCTGAAAATAATAATAAAAAATCATCAACGTAATGGGACACGCCACTTAAACCAGTCTTGGCATGCAAGGCCCAGTTCAAAAATGTACTGAAGGCTTCAAAAGCTGCACAAGATATTGAGCAGCCCATAGGCATGGCCTTATCCACATAATAAGCTCCATCCAACTGGAATCCAATAAACTTAAAATCATGTGAACTGGAAGTAAACGGAATGCAGATTCCACGTCACACTTTGCCAAAAGTGCCCCCTTCCCAAAGCTCCTAATTAACTTGATGCTTGATCAAAGGTGGCATACCTGACTGAACATATCTCAGGAGGGATAGCATCATTTACTGATGAACCCTTTGGGTAAGATAAATTGTGAATCAAACAAAATTCACCTGGAGCCTTCTTGGTACCACACCCAAAGGGGAGAGGTGCAAATCAGGATAAGGAGGGCATTTTGATTTTCAACTTTCCTGGCCCTGGGAGGGAATGCCACTGGGATACAAAAGCCTTTTGAAACCAAGCCACAAATATGAGGCAGCAACCATGTCAGCGTACCTGAGTAGCCACGCCCTCAAGGCGGGCAACTTAATGAGAGTGCGAGCTAGGGTCAATAAGACATTATTTAGCATTGCGGGCTGCTTGAGGAGAGACTCCCCTTGGTTCCTGCTGGAAGCCTCTCCTTGCCCCCCAAAAGGGCCATTTGGCCACACATGATGCAGCAGGGTGGCCCCCAAAACACTTGTCGCATGCATAGGAATACTTACAGCCCTGACGCTGGCAGGACCCTTTATGGTATTCCCAGCAAAAGAGACGCCTCCCTGACTTCTTAGCATCCTTTGGTTTCTGCTGCTCAGTGGACTTATGCTCAAAATTAGGAGAGACATAAGTATGGTACATGACACCAGTTAAGCTTGCAAAAATTTACCATTTGCCCGACAATAAATGTTGGAAATGTAATGAGTCTGAAGGTACATTCTTTCACCTTTGGTGGACATGCCCAAGGATTAAGACATTCTGGGAGATGATTTATAATGAAATGAAAAATGTATTTAAATATACCTTCCTGAAGAAACCAGAGGCCTTTCTCCTGGGCATGGTCGGCCAATTGGTGCCAAAGAAGGATAGAACCTTTTTTATGTATGCAACAACAGCAGCAAGAATACTCATCGCGAAGTATTGGAAGACACAAGATTTACCCACTCTGGAAGAATGGCAGATGAAGTTGATGGACTATATGGAACTGGTGGAAATGACCGGCAGAATCCGAGACCAGGGAGAAGAGTCGGTGGAAGAAGATTCGAAAAAATTTAAAGACTATTTACAGAAATATTGTAAAATTAATGAATGTTAGAAAAACGTTGGAATGAAGTTATATGGCTTTAGTAGAAATGTTATAAGGAATTAAGTATAGATAGGTTAATAGAGCATTAAAGGAAAAAATAAGGTTAGAATTTGTTAAGATAATTAAAGGATAGAAAGCAGAGGAAGATGGAAAGGAATTGCTGAAATAATTATTAGAAGTGGAATACAAAGAGGGAGGTGTGAGGAGGTCGTGGAAATAAGTGAGTGAAAGATGGGATAATGAAACTGTTTGATTTATTTTAATAATAAACAATAATAATAATTTATTATTTGTACCCCACCCATCTGGCTGGGTTTCCCCAGCCACTCTGGGTGGCTTCCATAGAAACCAAAAATACAGTAAAATATCACAGATTAAAAACTTCCCTGAACAGGGCTGCCTTAAGATGTCTTCTAAATGTCAGGTAGTTATTTATCGCTTTGACATCTGATGGGAGGGCGTTCCACAGGGCGGGCGCCACTACCGAGAAGGCCCTCTGCCTGGTTCCCTGTAGCTTTGCTTCTCGCAATGAGGGAACCACCAGAAGGCCCTCGGCGCTGGACCTCAGCGTCCGGGCAGAACGATGGGGGTGGAGACGCTCCTTCAGGTATACTGGGCCGAGGCCGTTTAGGGCTTTAAAGCTCAACACCAGCACTTTGAATTGTGCTCGGAAACGTACTGGGAGCCAATGTAGGTCTTTCAAGACCGGTGTTATGTGGTCTCGGCAGCCGCCCCCAGTCACCAGTCTAGCTGCCGCATTCTGGATTAGTTGTAGTTTCCGAGTCATCTTCAAAGGTAGCCCCACGTAGAGCGCATTGCAGTAGTCCAAGTGGGAGATAACTAGAGCATGCACCACTCTGGCAAGACAGTCCGCGGGCAGGTAGGGTCTCAGCCTGCGTACCAGGTGGAGTTGGTAGACAGCTGCCCTGGATACAGAATTGACCTGCGCCTCCATGGACAGCTGTGAGTCCAAAATGACTCCCAGGCTGCACACCTGGTCCTTCAGGGGCACAGTTACCCTATTCAGGACCAGGGAGTCCTCCACACCAGCCCGCCCCCTGTCCCCCAAAAACAATACTTCTATCTTGTCAGGATTCAACTTCAATCCATTAGCCGCCATCCATCCTCCAACTGCCTCCAGGCACTCACACAGGACCTTCCCCGCCTTCACTGGTTCTGATTTGAAAGAGAGGTAGAGCTGGGTATCATCTGCATATTGATGGACACCCAGTCCAAACCTCCTGATGATCTCTCCCAGCGGCTTCATATAGATGTTAAAAAGCATGGGGGAGAGGACGGAACCCTGAGGCACCCCAGAAGTGAGGGCCCAGGGGTCTGAACACTCATCCCCCACCACCACTTTCTGAACACGGCCCAGGAGAAAGGAGCGAAACCACTGTATAACAGTGCCCCCAGCTCCCAGTCCCTCTAGACGGTCCAGAAGGATGTTATGGTCGATTGTATCAAAGGCCGCTGAGAGATCCAGCAGAACCAGGAAACAACTCTCACCTTTGTCCCTAGCTCGCCGGAGATCATCAACCAGCGCGACGAAGGCAGTTTCAGTCCCATGGTGAGGCCTGAATCCCGACTGGAAGGGATCCAAATGGTCCGCATCCTCCAGGCGTGCCTGGAGTTGTTCAGCAACCACGCGCTCAATCACCTTGCCCAAGAATGGAAGATTTGAGTCTGGGCGATAGTTGGCCATACTGGCCGGGTCTAAAGATGGTTTTTTAAGAAGCGGTTTAATGACCGCCTCTTTCAGCGGATCTGGGAATGTTCCCTCACAGAGGGAAGCATTCACCACCCCGCAGAGCCCATCACCCAGCCCTTCCCGGCTTGCTTTTATTAGCCAGGATGGGCAAGGATCAAGGAGACAGGTGGTTGGTTTCACGCGTCCAAGCAGCCTGTCCTCATCCTCGGGGGTAACAGATTGAAATTGATTCCATGCAACTTGACCAGACAGAGCTCTAGCACTCTCCCGCCCCGGCCCTGCTCCCACAGTGGTGTCTAGCTCCTTCCGAATATGAGTGATTTTATCTGCAAAAAACTTTGCAAAATCGTTGCAGGAGATCTTGGGGTCTTTACAAGGCCCCGGTGGTAAAGGTGGTTCCCTTAAATTGCGAACCACCTGAAAGAGTCTCCTGCTACTATTTTCTGCAGATGCAATAGAGGCGGTGTTTTTGTTTTGTTTTGTTAATTTAATGTTTTGCATTGTCTTTTTTTTTTTTAGTGTTTAAGTTTCTGGAAAAATAATAAATATTATTTTTTTTAAAAAAAGAGAGACATAAGTAGTCCACACATTGAGATCCTTTTGATCCCATCGAACAGAAGGGATCCTAGCGGCCCGACATCTAAAGCTCTCATCATAGTTTATAGCTGTGGCGATGTGAAAGCCTTACACAACAAAGATTGCTAAATCCATTGGTGCAAACTTCTCTTGGGATAAGCTGCAGAAATGACTCCAGCAAATACTTGAGAAGCATTGAGCCATTTTTCAAAAGTTCTCTCCAACTTGTGAGAGCCGGCCTTACCCCTGCCCGCTGATACCTGCTTATCCCTATCTGGGCATTCATTAGGGGGAAGGAGCTTAAAGATGTTGACATAATGACCATTAAGTATTCTGTTTCACATTCTTGATGGCAAATGCGCACCAGGAATGATGTCTCTAACTGCATTGGTTGAAACTTTAACATCCTTGACCGGCTCACCATCAGTACACTCGAAAGGTTTGCCCAAAGACTTACTCAGATCATAATGCAGTGTTTTTGGAAATGAAATTGTTTCTGCAGGGATCTTACAGATGGAGAATGAATGATGATTTATTAGGAATGAACAGACGATTAGGAAGGCCCAAAAGTCTCTAAACAATTATTTTGAGACAAATATGAATTCAGAGGTGGAAACAAGAGTCGTTTGGGACGCAAGTAAAGCAGTAATGAGAGGATTCCTCATACAACAAAATTTGATTAAGAAAAAGATACAGAATGAGAAAAAAGACAATATTTTGTCTCAATTAAAAGATAAAGAGAAGAATTTAAGATCCAACCTGAAAAATCAGCAGATCCAAAAGGAAATTAAAGCACTACGGATTCAATATTCCCAGATTATAAATCAGGAAATAGAATGGAATAAAAATGATGAGACAGAGAAATTTTGAATCTGCAAATAAATGTGGAAAACTGCTTGCTTGACCAGCTCACCATCAATACACTCCAAAGGAAGGCCGTATCTGGCCCTGTGCATGTTAGCCCTGCGCTGCCACGCCCACCTGGGGAGGCCCGAAGCAGATTCACTGTGTCCCCAATACAGACCTAAAACCGCATCTGAATCATCATCAGAGCTCTGAGAGGATGTACCAATAGAAGAAGTAGAATCACCATCCCTACACCTCTTGGCCCTGCGCCTGGAGTGACGACTATGTTGCCGTTTGCCCCAGGAGGAAGGGATTCTAGGCACTGAGAGATCCTCTTCTGATGACTGGACACCAAGCACCTCCTTTGATGGGGCTGGCCCAACCTGTGCAGAACTAAAAACATGTGAGGTGTTTGGCTGCACAAGGACTCCAGCTCCCACTAGACGAATGAGGCAGCCTGGGCCAAAAGGCCCACTGCACCATAGTACCCAGACTCCTAGGATGACCCCTAGGACTGAATGGCAATGGAATTCTGGAAGGTTGGAAATGTGGAAGCAAGGCTCCCAAAGGGTCATATCCCTCATTCTCTTGGCTCACATTGGAAGGACCGTGAACCTCAAAATTGTTTGTTGACCCCCCAAAATGCTGCATAAGTGTCTCAAGTTCAGCACTGAATCTTGTAACAGCAGCAGGATCTGAACCAATATTAGCCACAATTGCCCCCAAGCGATCCAAAGTATGCTGGGGTACTTCGGAGGCCTGCGCTGAACGTAAGGATTGCGATGGGCCCCTAATCACCCTCTTAGAAGGGAGAGCAGGACTGGGATTCCTTTTAACAGGCATCTCAATTCCTTCCTTTCTGGATGGGGGGGGGGATTAAATTAGCGCTCCCGTTGTAACAAGATGAGCTCCCACCAAAACTAAATGGCACTCCCACCAAAGCAAAATGGTGCTCCCTCCAAAACAAGAGGGCATTGCACCTCTCCCAATGCAAAAAGAAGCCCAAAATGGTGACCTGGGTGGAAGGGGGGGCATTTCCTGCCCTCTAGAAAACTCCCACCAGCCTCCTCCAGACAATAATTATAACAGAGATCACTGCTTTAGGGGAGAGGGCACTCTCAGAGAATTTTAAAGCAATGTGATTGTCTGGATGAAGCAAAACAAGGCAGTGACAATCCCAAGATCCCAAGGCTGTGCTATGGCTAGAAAACCCAAAGTCGCAGCCGCTGCTAAAACTAAGCCAAAATTGCAGCTGCTGCTAAAAGTAAGCCCTGTGGGCAGCAATATACAAGAAGCGGCAAGCTCCCTTTACTAGGAGCACTCAGGGGCTTGCAGCCCCATGGGGCGAAAGTCCCTCTTTAGAGAAAGGAGAAGGGATAGGGGTGGGGATTTAACTTAAATCGAGGGAGAATTAAATTAAATTAAGCGGGGGAAAGGAAGGAGGAAAAAAAGAAGCAATATCACCAAATGACGATCGTTGAAGGCAAGTCTCTCAGCTGCACACAGGACATGCTGCTCACTGTTCTGATGCACGAGCCGAAAGAGGAAGCTCTGGGACACGTGCATGGGTTTATATAGGTCCCTTGATTCGTTTAGACTGCACCCCATTGGCCAGATTAAACCCAGCAACAAGGGACTTACCAATTGGGTGTTGTGGCCATCCAATAGACCCACCCACAACCAGGAGGTCAGTCTCCAGGTCTCACCGCAACACGTGCCCTCTTTTAGGGAGGACACGATGTATAGATTATGGTAATTCAACCTATATATTTTACGTGGGTTCACCTATGTATGTAAGAAATGAAACTGATACAAAAGATGGCAAATTTTGTCTCCTTGGCCAGCTCCTTATCAATATGAAAGATGTTTAACGAACCATTTCTCTGTTTGTTTGTTTGTTTGTTTGTTTGTTTGTTTGTTTGTTTATCTATCTGTCTGTCCGTCTCTCTCTTCTGTCTGTCCAGCTTTGCCTCACATACTTTCATCCATCTGAAGACCCCCAGATCCTGACCCACAGTTCTGGATAGGGAAATACAAGCTTAATTCCAAAATGTCAATAAGCAAGGAAACAAAGCATTTCTGCTTTACAACTATATGGGCTAGAGGAGGTTAGAAGGAGACAATATTAATTCCTCTACTCAGGCCCACCAGGCCCACCATTGGGGTCAAACCACACCCACCTCTCCTGGCTCTGACATAAGATATGATGGTGTGGGTGGGGGGACCTTTCTCACCCCAAGGACGATTCCCATCTGTGCCACCTGCCAGAGACTACATGTCAGTGGTGGGTGAGGCTGGAGGCAAAAGTGGGCAAAGCAAAGAGTGTGGATTTCACCTTTCTGCCTTTCTACTTTCTCCACCTTGCTCTGTATCCTCCCATCCATGGTCAGAGTTCAATGACACACAGCAGCCAGCCAAAAACAAAGCAAGGGGGTGAGGGGTGCAGTCCGTCGGGGCTTAGAGGGGGCCTGGAGGACTATCCCTGGTAGATGATGTCAAGCATGGGAAACTCATACCCTCCAATGTTCCTCAGATGAAAAGAGGGACATTTCTCATTCACCCCCAAGTGACCTTCCTCGATCCCCCCCCCACAAGGCAAGAAGGAAAGGGGGCAGGGTTTTCCTGGGTGGCCTGCCCATCACCCCCATAAAGCCATGCAAGGTCCAAGTGATGCAAGCAGGCCAGGAGAAGGAGGAAGTCCAGCTCTTGGCTCTGAGCCAAAGGAGCTTGTCCAGAAAAGACTCAGGAGGGAGAACAAAAGCTCCTTGACCTCTAGTTTTGTGTCCTGTTAAGTCAGAATGTGTTGCAGATCTCTGGAAAGATGCTTATTGCTTATTTAAAACCAAAATCCTGAGTCTGTTCTCTTTATTTTGTGGGGAGTGGGTATAAATTATTTTAACCCATGTCAATAATTGTTCTTCCATGGCAGATATAATGGGTGACCCTCACTTCAAGATAAGCCCGAATTCCATGCCCTTTCTCCACAAAGAGAGCTTGAAAACAGCCTCTGGAATAGAAAATGATCTATGCAAATATGCAAATGCTTTGCACTAAAGCCCTGTAAATTTTTAATACAACTTCTTAAAGATTTAATGCTAAAACTGAGATATATTTAAACAAAGCTTTTGTATGGTAAATGACAATCCTTGTAGATCCAGCTCATTTTAAAGTAAAATTGGCACTGGCTAACACATCAACATCTAAATTTCCTTTCTACTATTTAATACTTCTCAGACTAACCCTTTCAAGCAGAAAGCTATTTGACATGGCAAATGTATTCCAACTTCAGATATATATATGATGCTCTGCTTATTTGTTATTAGGGAGTCTGGTGGAGGAAGCCAAATTGTTCTGTCTCTTACTCTGGGACAAAGCAAGCATCTGAATTTTCTAATTTCAACTTTGAATTTAAAAATCTATTTTTAAAAATATGAATGTTTGTTTACTTCTCTTCATCCCTTTGATTTTGCAATGCTTTAATACCTTACCAAGTACCATGGCTAACTATCAAATACAGCCGTACCTTGGATCCTGAATGCTTTGCGAGTCGAATATTTTGGCTCCTGAACACCGCAAACCTGGGAGTGTTCCGGCGAACCGTCTTTGGAACCTGAACGTCTGATGCGGCTGACACGTGCCTTGGTTTCCAAATATTTTGGAAGTTGAACGGACTTCCAGAATGGATTCTGTTCAACTTCCGAGGTACCACAGTACTAAATATTGCTGGATGTGCTCCATCAGGCATTTTCAGATTTGGTATATCAGTGTTGATAAGGTTCTCTAGAAGCTTAGTAGGGTTCCTATGTGAGAAGGTCAGCAGTGGTGGGCTCCTTCCCTAGAAGACAGTTTGCTGGATGCTGCTGCTTTTCTTTGGCAATGCACAGGCACGAGGAATGATGGGGTGTCTTGGGTTCACAATGAGTGATGGGATCACACAAAGGTGCCCCATGTTTATTGAGTGTGCATCCTAGAACATACATAAGAATCATATGCAATTTGGAAGACAAGCTGTGATTTTGCTTGAGCTACCAATACAGTTAAATACTGAATTCCACTGAATGCCAAATATCAAATAATGAAATCAAATATCACTGGGTATTAATTGAAGACATCATAAGATATTGGGTGAATATGGAAGGCTGATGCCCCTGCTTCTTTCACTCGTGAATCCCCCCCTTATGATTTTTCTGCTCACAGAATTTGTCTGTTTCTTGGACAAATTCAGTTTCTGCAGCAGACCTCCAAAGTTAGTTTTATGCTAAATGTCAGGGACATGACTGAACTGAGCATAGGGGAAGAGTTGGGCTCAGAAAATGAACAGAGACAGACAGAGAGCTTGCTGCCAGAGATGGGGAGGGGGAGCCAATCACAGACACAGATAACTCCCAAGAAGGGGGAGAGTTAGAAGGCAGTCAGAGGGTTGCTAGGCAACCAGCAGAGAGACAGTGAATGGGAAGTTCATCTAGTGGAAGGGGGGGGGAGAATTCCACCCCCTCAGTCCCTGTTCTCAGCGACTGGAAAAGGTCAGAGTGCAATGGAAGGGCAAGAGGGCAGGGTGGGACTCTGGCATCCTTCCTGCTGTGAGAGGGGCAGAGATTCAGACTGACCAACTCCTTCAATGACAGCAGGCTAGAAGCCGTACTCTGGATGTGTTTTTGTAAATAAACGTACCATAAAACTGCTAGATTAATTCTTATTGATGCTTGCTTGCCTGAGATCATTATACTGATTTTTTGTCAGAGAACAATTTTGGGGCAAAAACCACCCGCTTTATTTCAATGGAAACAAAATGTTCTGGTTAAATAAAAAAAGCCTTACTTTTCTATTCATCTCTTCACAGTCTCGTCTTTTTTGCACTGTGCGCTCCCAGGCATGTAGTGAAAATTCTGATACCATTGTGCAAGACATCTAATTAGATTTGGCTACAGTTTGTGAGCCTCACATTTACCTGTGCATTCAAACACCTCTCCATATTCAGAGGTAGATTCCCCTGCTTATCTAAGTGCATCATGGGATGTGTATTGGATGCTTTCATTTACCTTTTCCCTTCATGCCACACAGTTTTGTGGCCCTTTGGTCCCTGGAAATCAGGGGAAGGAGTGCATTTTCTGGAGTCAGATATGCACAGAGATATCTGTGAAAGCCCCTTGTGAAACCGCCTTGTTCATCTCTGAATGCTTCTTAATAGTTCCATGATCTCTGCTGGGCATTTCATACCCCCTGCCAATATATATCTCCTCCCCCAACTGCAAAGCCTCAAGTTCTGAAATTTAAAGATGGTATGTTCAGTAGAAACTGTGTACTTAACATCAAATTTTATTACATTTTTCTCAGCTCTTTGGATTAGATGCAGAATTATTTGTAATGACAACACTAGTTTATAAAAGTGTGTATTAAAAATTAAGCAGCCCAACAACACCTCTATCAACAACCTTATTCCCTGATTTTGTATAGTTGTTTTCAAAACCAACAGCCAAGTTAATTTGATATCCCATGACAGAGATCCAAAGAAGGTTTTTGATAGACCTCTCTGATCTGAAAGTGTGTTGCCTTATCTGTTTTCTTTTGCTGCCCAAGAGATCTGTAGCTGTATCAGCAAACAGCCAGGCTACCTTCCTTATCCAAATTTCTATCTAAACTTTCTCATGTCTGCTACCTACACAAACGCACGCGCGCGCACACACACACACACGGGGGGGGGGTCTTCATCTCCTTCTGCTTTCCTGGTTATCTCCCTACCCTTATCCTGACATTTTAAATCTGTGCTCATTGTGGAAATTCACCAGAGGTTACAATATCAGCTAACAACTACTATCAGCTACCAGCCATACTGCCAGCTAGCAGTTGCAGGAGAAGGAAAAACTACGCAGAGGTTGCTAACCAAGGCCCAATTTCTACTTGAAGCTTCCTATCTGGATGTGGGTACAGTCAAACCTCTACTTACCACTGCCTCTTCTTATGGTCATTCCAAGTTGCGACTGTGGCAAACCTGGAAGTAACCGGTGGGTTTGCTGCTGTTCGTGCATGCGCACAACGGCGCCTCTCCCAGTGACCCATTTCAACCTCCGGATGGACCTCTGGAACAGATTATGGCCACAAATAGAGTTTCCATTGTATTCTCTTTTAATAGCCCATGGTTGGTGGATTAATCTAATTATGATATACGGGTGCTTATTCTAACGACATCCACATTGTGGCAGAGCAAAGTGAGGCCTTTTATGGTACCCGACTGCTCAGTATCCTCCCCTCTTTCTCAGTGAGCCCATTCAGGATATCATAGCATGCTTCAAGTTTGAAGACTAGCTCTATTCCCACTCCTTTTTTCAAGGGAACCAGAAAACAACCACTGTAAAAAGGGCTTGGGGAGGAATTTTTTGGGCTCCCTATTCTGTTTCCTGAAAGTATTTCATTGGAGCAACTTAACCATCTAAGGCTGGGATCCAAAGAAACACAATTCTGTGCTTCCAAGGGAAGTGTGGACATCTCTCCTGAAGAGCAGCTCTTTATTTATCCCATTATTTATCAAAAATTACAGCAGGTACACACAATCCCTGGACACCAACCACAGCTATGTGGATCTGACTAGCTTCCCCCTCTCCTTTTTCCTCTGCTATCCAAAAATGATCTGGAACCCCCTTTTTCAGGCCTTCCTGTCCTCTCCCACAATTGCTTAACTAGATAAGGTTTTATATGCAACATATACAGCAAGTGCAAATGCCATTTTCGTAAAGGTCACTTCAGTTTTGGAAATGTTTTTCCTAAGAACAATTCATTTTGAACCATGGAGTCCAGAAGCAACTTTAAGCACCGCTAGCAACTGGCTGGGGTGTGTGTGTGATTCTAGCCATTCACTGGAAGAGAGGGTCAAGCAGTTCTGGCAGCAAGCTGACTGCCTGTAGAGTGAAATGAGTTGTGAGGATGTTTGCATTTTATTATTATTATTTACCCTCCCTCCTTCCCTTAGTTAGGTGGATACATTTTAGGTTCAGGTGAAAAAGAAGATCAGGACACTTTACAAAATGATTGCAAGTCCTCTGCTGTGAGGGAATGTTCCCCCATGTAGCTGGAATATATCAAATTAATAAATCCCTATGAAACTAATAATCTCACATTTGCTGTGGAGTTGTATGTGACAGATGTTTTTATCTTTTCATTCCTATGAGCCACTAACGTTGTTTTATATTCCAGATGTATGTCCTTGCTCTCCAAAAACTACCACACTCTGCACGACACAGTTAAGCTATAAATTTACAAAAATACAGTCTTCTGAAGTTCCTGCTTGTTTCATAATCCTTCTTCCATATCTTTAGTTGCTCTAAAATATATTGAGCTGTCAGTGTGGGGGTCAGGAGATGAGAACACTTTGTAGTTTTCCGCAAGTGCCTTTTGTTTAACTTAGAAAATAAGGGATGGTGTCAAGGGAGTGATGAACTCAAGGTAATGGAGAGCCACAGAGGCATAAAAATGGTAAACACTGTGTAACCCTGCCCTTCCTTCTCACAGAAATGCAGCGTCTCAGTGTATGTTTACTCCAGTCACCCACTAATGAACCATCTTTATTAAAACATATAAAGAACAGGAAGTAACAACTCTCAAGGGCTGGGTAGTAAAAATCAGCTGGTGCCTTCCTTATGAACTGTATTATAAAATCATCCAGTTTACAACCTTGAAATGTGATGCACTTTATCTGACCCTGGATTACTGTCAGTTACTTTTAACTTCATTTAACATTTTACTTTTACCTGTGTGAAGGATAGGAAACTTCATGGGGTTTTCTTCAATTCTGCACGCCCCAAATAGAGTCATCCTTTCAAAATACTTTTTTTTTAAATGTAGAAAGAAAAGTCCACATAATAAAAAGTGCAATTTTTAAAGGAAGAAAGGTGCATATAATCAGAAAGGGCATTGCAACAATCCTGGAAATAACTGGATTATGATGCTTTATTGTTACTAAAACAAAAACAAAACAACCACTCTATGTGGTGTGGGACAAATACAAAAACCTGCTGGAGCAAAAAATGCCCTGGTGACTATTGCCTCTAGAGGTGATTTCGTTAAAGAAAAAGAATATGAGGAAAAACATATAAACAACTACTGGAGGAGGAAGAAGGCTAGTTAAAATTGAAAACAAAACAAAAAGGGAGCATTTTTCCCTCTGCAAAGGAAGAGGTTTGAATGCAGACTGCTTCCTCTCTGAATCGGCTTCAAAGGTACCCCTTGAAGGTTTGCTCCCTGCACAATCAGCTGATCGGTGCGGAAAGTGTGTCTTCAGAGGAGGTGTCAATAACCTGAAATCATTATGATATCAGGTGGTTGACAGGTGGGCAGCTCCGCCTCTTCTGTCTGTGTTGGCCCACATGATGGGGAATTAGTCTGGATCTAGTTCCTCAGCGAGTACGACAAAGCTGTATATTGTCTCCCTGCTTATTTAACTTATATGCAGAATTCATCATGCGAAAGGCTGGGCTGGTTGAATCCCAAGCCAGAATTAAGATTGCCGGAAGAAATATCAACAACCTCAGATATGGAGATGACACAACCTTGATGGCAGAAAGTGAGGAGAAATTAAAGAACCTTTTAATGAGGGTGAAAGAGGAGAGCGCAAAATATGGTCTGAAGCTCAACATCAAAAAAACGAAGATCATGGCCACTGGGCCCATCACCTCCTGGCAAATAGAAGGGGAAGAAATGGAGGCAGTGAGAGATTTTACTTTCTTGGGCTCCATGATCACTGCAGATGGTGACAGCAGTCACAAAATTAAAAGATGCCTGCTTCTTGGGAGAAAAGCAATGACAAACCTAGACAGCATCTTAAAAAGTAGAGACATCACCTTGCCGACAAAGGTCAGTATAGTAAAAGCTACGGTTTCCCCAGTAGTGATGTATGGAAGTGAGAGCTGGACCATAAAGAAGGCTGATCGCCGAAGAACTGATGCTTTTGAATTCTGGTGCTGGAGGAGACTCTTGAGAGTCCCATGGACTGCAAGAAGATCAAACCTCTCCTTTGTTAAGGAAATCAGCCCTGAGTGCTCATTGGAAGGACTGATCCTGAAGCTGAGGCTTCAATACTTTACCCACTTCATGAGAAGAGAAGACTCCCTGGAAAAGACCCTGATGTTGGGAAAGATAGAGGGCGAAGGGGACGACAGAGGACGAGATGGTCGGACGGTGTTCTTGAGGCTACCAACATGAGTTTGACCAAGCTGCGGGAGGCGGTGGAGGACAGGGGTGCCTGGCGTGCTCTGGTCCATGGGGTCATGGAGAGTCGGACACAACTAAACGACTAAACAACAACAACAAGAAGTTCCTCAGCCCTGGTTGTTGGGAACCAGAAACCTCAAAGTCTGCATGCAGGATCAAGGAATACATGTGTGCTCCAGGCCTTCTCCCTCACAAGATAACAACAAGCATATGCAACATTGGCGCCTATGCTTGGGAGGCAACTTGCAGCTTCTCGTTTGGCCACATCCAGTATAAACAGGAAGATGATATTATCCTGCCTTTGTCTGGCCCACAGATATGCTGGTCCTCTGCTTAACTTTCAGCACCAGAACATACCTAAACCTAAAACTTATTAACCTAACAAAGGGAAAGAAGGGAGGGTCCAAAAAAATGGAGATACCCAAAAGCAGGGTTTCCCAAACATGGGTCTACAGCTGTTTTTGGACTGCAATTCCCACCCCTAGCTAGCAGGACACTAGCTAGTAGTTTGGGAAACCCTCCTCTAAAGAAATCTAAAGCTGTAGTGTATATGGAGAACATTTCAGAATGAAGTATGCTGAGTTGTTGCAAGTTATTCTTATTTTAGAAATGAGCAGTGCCATTTTTCTGGAAACTCATCATGAATGCCTACCTTGTTGTTTCTTATAATGGCAATGGCACCCACCTGTGAGGTGCCGGAACTGAGTTCCAGCGAGTTCCAGCTGAAAAAAATGCCCTGGAAATGAGCATGGCACACTGAGAGGCCTTAGAAGTATCCTAAGGAGCCATGTAGAGATAAGCACACAGAAGACTGCAAGGCGACAGAACCCATGAAGCATTCTCTGTCAAATTTTGGGTTCCGGCGTCGCAGAACTTCCACATCCATGCCAGTTCCGTGGTAGGAATGGCTGCTTTGCCTCTCAGTGATTCATCACATAGCCAAGCCAGATTGGCGATGCAGCCATATTGCACCATCCCTTTTACTACATGATTCTTGACTAGGAGAATTCAGCTCTGTGACTAACTGGGGATGGAGGAAGAATAAGCAGCCAGAAAGGGAAGTGGAGCAGAAGCAACAACGCAGAGTAAGTGGCACCAAACAGAATATAAAGAAGGAAAATTGTCTGGTCGTTAGTGTGTTCTAGAATAAGGTTCCATTACATCAAAAATCATGTGATTGTATTCAACTTTAGTCAAATGTAGAGTGTTTATGTTTACTTTTCACTAGGAAAGGGCTGAAGTACAGTATCTCAGGAAAAAATATTCTGAAACACTCACTATGAATTTCCTCTCAGAATGGCTGCCCTCCTCCAATTGCTGGAATAACCCTCTCAGTTTCTCATAGAATCATAGAATCATAGAGTTGGAAAAGACCACAAGGGCCATCGAGTCCAACCCCCTGCCAAGCAGGAAACACCATCAGAGCACTCCTGACATATGGTTGTCAAGCCTCTGCTTAAAGACCTCCAAAGAAGGAGACTCCACCACACTCCTTGGCAGCAAATTCCACTGTCGAACAGCTCTTACTGTCAGGAAGTTCTTCCTAATGTTTAGGTGGAATCTTCTTTCTTGTAGTTTGGATCCATTGCTCCGTGTCCGCTTCTCTGGAGCAGCAGAAAACAACCTTTCTCCCTCCTCTATGTGACATCCTTTTATAGATTTGAACATGGCTATCATATCACCCCTTAACCTCCTCTTCTCCAGGCTAAACATGCCCAGCTCCCTTAGCCGTTCCTCATAAGGCATCGTTTCCAGGCCTTTGACCAGTTTGGTTGCCCTCCTCTGGACACGTTCCAGTTTGTCAGTGTCCTTCTTGAACTGTGGTGCCCAGAACTGGACACAGTACTCATAGAAAAGGCTCCACTCATAGAAAAGGCCCACTTCCCCTCAGAGAATATTTGGTGCAGAAATATACATACCCCAATATTTTCGTTAGGAGTCACTAAGAGCATCTTTGTCCACTAAAGGTGGTGCATGGTCCATTTGGGATGTGTGTCCAGAGGTGAGATTCTCTCAGGGAGGCAAAGCAACAGGAGCAAAAGCCAGGGCAGTGAGCAAAAAGAAATTCATCACATGTACAAGGCTCCATTCTATGACATGATGACAGAGTCTGGGTGCTATGGGAAATTCTTGAAATACAATACACATAGATTTAAAGCCTCATTTTCACATTGTTGTTGTTGTTATTATTATTATTATTATTCAGTGGTACCTCGGGTTAAGAACTTAATTCGTTCTGGAGGTCCGTTCTTAACTTGAAACTGTTCTTAACCTGAGGCACCACTTTAGCTAATGGGGCCTCCCGCTGCCGCTGCACCACCGCCATGCAATTTTTGTTCACATCCTGAAGCAAAGTTCTTCACCCAAGGTACTATTTCTGGGTTAGCGGAGTCTGTAACCTGAAACGTCTGTAACCTGAAGTGTCTGTAACCCGAGGTACCACTGTATATAATTCACTTGTATGATTTTTTGACGAAGTACAGAATCCCAAACAGCTTTTTCCACATATGAAACTTACTATGACTGCCAAAAGATGGGCTATACTACTTGTAGCACATGTGATAAGAAAAGCTTCTACAATGTTTGTTGTAGAAAGCTGGGGAATCTTGAGAGGTCATTTTCACTCAATCCTAGAAACTTTAAATCTGAAAAATTGAAAGTGTCTGTATTACTAATATTGTTTTCTCTTCAGCTGAAACAAGAGTTCTCCTCATTCAGAGACAATATTAACACTTTTAAACTATTCAGTGTGTCTCTCTATATTTGTATTCAGACTACTTTTGAAATACTCCTGTTGACTGCCCAATGTGGAAAGGGTGTGAGGATTGCAGTTCCACTTTACATTTTCTTAGTCTCAGTCTTTCCAAAAGATGAATCAAGCACTTATTTTGAGAGATATCACAATCCTTTGGAAAGAAATAGCTTAAAGATGAAGAGGGGAATGTGTGAAACTGATAAGAACACTCTCAAAAATGGAATTAAAAGGTTGTAGGAAGAAACCTGGAAAGGCAGCTGGCACAAAGAAAGAAATGCACCCCCTCCCCCTCCACATAAAGACAGTGAGCATCTTTATCCACTGAAGGGATGGTGTGCTGGGTGTGTGGAGAGGACAGATTCTCTCCTGGAGGCAAACCTGGTTGAGTGAGCAAAAAGTACAGCGGCCAGGTCTGCAAGCGAGGTCTTTGGACCAGCCCAGTGCTAGGAGCTTTTGTGGATTTTATCTGAGGGAGAAGAAAACAACTTTTATGAAATACATATAGCAAATCCAGGGGATAAGGATTTCACATTTAAGTGGCATTTCAAGTTTACAAAGCACAATTAAACTTGGCTGTTGGGATATGCTTTCTAAATAGCAATTCATATGGGGCCTGAGTTTCAGTCACTACGTATTCTCGTTTTCAGTGCTTGTAAAACATTTTTCTTTTCTCAGAATCTGAAGTGGAGTGTTAAGACTTCCTCTCCTGCCATTGTTCACTGCTGAAGGAGAAGGTTATTTGTTTTGCTCAGATAAGGTTTTCCCAAACATCTAGCTTCTTAAAAAAAAAATTAATGTAGTAAAACAGATGATGTTTGCTCTCTTTTTCTAGTTATCTGTTATTTTGTAAGGAAACAGAAATGTCATCTTGCTTCCTGGATAAATTATATTTTTGTTTAAAGAAGAGCTGCACAAATCTTTGAGATATAACATAAAGGCTGGCTACACAGGTTCAGATAGGTGCTGGGCAATGCAAAAAATGCATGCAGTGATCTTGCCCTTGGGCTGCTCTCCTGTGCACCCTTCTTGAACACAGGGGAGCTCATGCTGGACTCAAGATGCCTCAGATTTCACTGCACATCATACATACCTAACAATCTCAGTGAGACTTAACATGCTCCTTGACTCAGGATTGCAACAAATGATGCTTAGAAGACAGACATATTGCTTGGACAATAATAGCACCACCAGGTGTATTTTTAATTGGTATCTCTGAAAATATTTGGAGATCGTATAACAACTGCTGTTCTGTGAGACCCTGTGGCCAATGGTAGAGCATAATCTTTTCATGAATCCCTGCTGTCTACTGTTCAAAAGGATCACAGGTAGCAGGCTTTTGTTTCCCAGGATGTTGGTCTTCATCAGGCAGATGGTGAGGCCGAACTCCCTTCAGACTTGGGCAAAACAGTTGATGAGCCTCTGTAGAGCTTCCTTGGAGTACGCTGCAACAACATGTGTTGGATAAGGACCTGCCACACTTTTGTCTTGGTGTGGAGATGTGCCAGGTTGAACAGACCCCTGTTGCTCCTTGAATGGAAATACTCACTACCTTCAGGAGAGCAACAGGGAGAAGAATACGCCAAAGAGGGTTGTGGAAGAACACAGTCCTATTTCACGCTGCCCTGTACAGAGAAGGTGCCCATGGATGAGCCATCATAATGGATGGTCCACACATATTCTTGTGGAAGGACAGGATCATCTTGTGGCACTTAGGTGGGCAACCTATCTTGTGAAGCAGTGTGAAGAGTCCTTTTTGGCTGACGAGATCAAAGGCCTTTGCCAGGTCTATGAAGGCAACAGACAAGGGGTGTCTCTGCTGTCAGCATTTCTCCTGCGGCGGGTGGAGTGAGAACATCATGTTGACTGTTGACCTCTAAGCTCTGAAGCTGCATTGTGACTTGGGATAGACCTTGTCTGTGAGTGATTCTGATCTGTTGGGAACTACATGGGTGAAGGCTTTCCCCATGGTACTCAGCAGGGAGATCCCATGATAGTTGTTATAGTCATAGTGGTCACCTTTGATGTTGTAGAGGATCACAATGCTGAAGTTGTGCATGTCTTGTGGCATGGATCCTTGTTCCCAACACTGCAAGAGGAGACCATGGAGGTATGTCATGAAGGAGAAGTTGAGGCTGGCTTCTAGCTCTCCTGTTGGGATTCTGTCCTTTCCTGGGGCTTTACCACATACCTGAGCGTTGATGGTATTCTTCAGTTTGTCATGGGAAGGAGGGACATCCAGCTCTTCCAAGACAGACAGGGTCTGGATACTGTTGATTGCTGTGTCAGAGACCATGTTTTCCCATGAGTAGTTTTTGGTTTCAGTAGTGCAGTTATCCTGACTGTTGGTCCAAAGGCTTTCTTTATGCCTTCATACATTTTATGAGTGTTGCTGTTGTCAGCAGTGAGTTGGATGCACTGGCACAGCTTTAGCTTGATCCACCACCTGGGAATCTGAACCTTTCTCAGTTCAACAAGTGTCTTCTTGCAAGGAGCATGCTTACAGTTCACAGGAACTTCGTGCTTTGTGGCAATAACAGGCCTCATATCCTTAATGCCAGCCTCAAACATGTCAAAGATTTGCTGCTCTCTTTTGCCAAAGGAGGACCTAGCTGTGTTGTAGGTTGCCTCTCTGATGTAGTTCCACCTTGCTTTGATGCTGTCTTTGGGGCAGTTCCGTGGAGCTTGTTCAATAGAATCAGAGAAGCATTCACAAAGTTCAGGTATGGCTGTTCTGGCACTGTTGATTCATGGCTGCACTTCTGCTTTGTGCTATGGGTCTTCTTTGGCTGGAGAAGGGTTTTGCTCACCACCAAGGATCCACAGCAGGCGCTGTAACTCTCCAGTGGTTTGACTTCACCCCTGTAGGCACACACTTCCATTGTCTCCAACTAACCAACCAACCAAACAGTGTTTCCCAAACTTTGTTTGCTTTGCATTTGCATTTGAGCTTTGGTTTTTGGAGTTGGCAGACCTCCACTGCTGGAAAGAACATGCAATGTTCCTGTAACGGAGAAAAAGAGAGACTGGGGAGACCCAAAGGAGGTTTCCTTGCCCTTTGAAACATCTTGCCAATGCTAAGGGTGAGGCAATGCCAGTAGTAGAGTGACACAAAAGCATTTGTGATAATGAACTGGAGGTGTGGTGAAGCAGCAGGCAGAGAAAGTAAGTTGCTTGGTTGTTTTTGGGATGCCTTGAGCTTTAATAATAGTGTTGTTGTTGTTTTTTAGCCAAACCATGGCTTAGCAGCAAACACAGCCACTGAGGAAAACAATAGAAGGAAAAAAGATAAAGAATAACAGCAAGGGTAAATGTGAGCCAAGGTTGTCACATATGCTTAAAATTTGGCGACAGCTGGGGATATAATGATGCATTACATATATAATTTCTGTAATCATTACCACAAAACTGTAACATTGGTTTTATCATTTGGATTTTTGCTGTTTGGTGGAATGGTCACTTGCCTAAGGCCATCTAGAGTGTTTAGTGGTGGAGAAGAGATTTGATCCAGAGACTTCCTGGCTCAGAGCTCATGCTCTTAGCACCTATGCTGCTCTGGTGCTTTGGCTCATAAGCTGCAAGATCAGGGTAAGACAAGGGTGTGTGAAGCTCTCATCTTCTTGTGGCTCAGGGATTTTCTTGCTAATCCACCTCTGCTTATTGCCAACAGTGCCTGTGGCACTTTCTCCCCTTATTATAGCTCATTAAAAGAAATCACCACTGACTTTTTATAGAATTTCCCTTGATTAAAAACAAGTGTAATACACTCCTGATATGCTTCCTGGTGCTAAGTGATTTTCTGCTATATAATCAGCTTCCAGATTTTCCATTGTTCAATTTGAATCACTTTCTTTGTGTACATGCTCCCAGCTGCTTATTGCAAGGGTAATATGAGATTTGTGATCCGATGCGTCAATGATCTGCTCACCATAAATAGAATTGTGAAAATGTTCACATTCCTGAACAGGTGTAAGTAGTTATTCCGTATTAAAAGTGTATGTTTGAAATCCATCAGCGCAATTCAGCTGTGCCACAATATGCCCCTAGATGTAATTGTCAAGAATGCGTATCACTCAATGGCTCTTTTCTGGATGGTTCAGCACTTGAGGATCCACAGTATTAGGTTCTGTCTTTCCTTGTGAAGGAAGAATTTGATATGGAGAACACTTTTAAAGGTGTGATTTTCCCATGTGTATGGTAAGCTGCTAAAGGTTATATTATGTGAGCTTGTTGCACGTGCGAATAACTGTTTCTGTGGTATTCAGTGAAAGTCTTCTAAGAAGTGGCAAGTCAAGTGTTCGCCAGGTTAGTCTTATGTCTTGGAAGTTGAGGTTTAGGGTAGTTGATGTACTCTCTCTCTCTAAACCCTGGAACCTACCATAAAATAATAATCACATGATCTGTTTTGTATTCCTAATGGACCTGCAGATAATGGAGCTGCAACTTCCCATCATCAGTACAGGCAGGATTGTTGCAAATATTGCTAAGAATAGATAATGTATTGGAAAAAGTTCTAGTATGTGGGGGTGGGGAACTTCTGGCCCTCAGGTCAAACTTGGCCTGGTTTAGGGCCCAATTTGACCTGCAAAACAATTTCCCCCAAACCAAAGCCACCTGAGCCACATCTGATGTCACATGTGATGGGGGCAGGTAGAGAGGCAGCTGGGTCAGCTGTGCCACCGAGTTCCCAGGTGGAGCCGATCCTTACAGAAAGCAGGGCAGATGTCATCTGCTACACCATGAGTTCGGCTCTGCTGCCTTGGCAGTGTGTCCGAGTTCTCCGTGGGAAATTCATTGGCACAGCTGATCCAGGCAAGCAGTAGCTTTGCCAGCCCTGAACTCAGCAAACTCCTGCTCTGCAGCTCCCAAGCACCTGACAACCATTGTTGTGCAAGGAACTTTGACAGGTGGGTGAGACAACCCACCTGTCAATCGTCTGATATCATAATGACATCCAGTGATCGAAGAGTGGATTGTCACACCCACCTACCAAAGTTGGTGCACAGTATTGGTGTCAGATAATGAACTGGCCCACTGGGCCCAAGAAATCCCCCGTCCTGTTTTAGAGCATTCAGACAATTCTGAGAGCCTCTATGGTAAGGTGGTTTGAATCTTTAACAAAGGCTCTGACAAGATAGATTCCTGATAGATTCCGACAAGCCTTGCGGGACCCTGCTCCTCCTGGCGACTCATTAGATGACCTTGTCGAGGACTGGAATAATTGGCTCTTGGCAGTCATTGATGAGATCGCGCCTAAGCGCCCTCTGCGACCCCGTCGAAACCGGGCCCCTTGGTTTACTGAGGAGCTCCAGAAAATGAAGCAGGATCTCAGATGGCTAGAGCGAGTATGGCGACTCGTGACGGAGCTGCAAGAACATCTTATAGGACGCTTATGAAATCCTATGAGATGGCTATGAAAGCTGCTAAGAAATCTTACTTTGCAGCTTCCATTGCATCTGCTAGCTCTCGCCCGGCACAACTTTTTAGAATAATTAGGTCAATAACGTCCTTAGGAGGACAACCAAATTTAAGCACAAATTCGACCCACAGCTGTGAGGCATTCGCAAGCTTTTTTGCGGAGAAAATCCTGTTGCTCCGCCGTGACCTCCCTGCCAATTTAGATACAGTGACTGAACTGGAGGCCCCTCGACTGACTTCAGGTCCAGTGTTGGACCATTTCGATCAGATACTCCCCACTGATGTGGATAGATTCCTCCAAGTTGGTAGGCCCACCACCTGCCTCCTTGATCCGTGCCCGTCTTGGCTGATTAGGGAGTGTCCAGATGTTGCGCAGACCCCCCTGGTTGAAATTATCAATTTGTCATTTGACACGGGGACATTCCCAGGGGAACTGAAGGAAGCAGTGGTGTGTCCACTCTTAGAGAAAACTTCATTAGATCCCTTAGACCTATCCAATTACCGCCCAGTTTCAAATCTTCCATACCTGGGTAAGGTAATTGAGAGAGCGGTTGCTGAACAGCTTGGTAGGTTTCTGGAGGAAACATCGGCTTTAGATCCATTTCAGTCCGGTTTCCGTCCTGGTTTTGGGACCGAGACGGCTCTGGTTGCCCTAACAGATGATCTCTGTAGACAACTGGATTGAGGCGGGTCAGGACTGCTGATCCTTTTAGATTTGTCAGCAGCCTTTGACATGGTCGATCATGATCTTCTGGACCACCGCCTCGCAGACGTGGGGATACAGGGCATAGCCCGTAACTGGTTGTGCTCTTTTATCTCTGGTCGGAGACAGAGGGTGGCACTAGGGAGGGAAATGTTGTCGCGCCACTCCTTGGTGTGTGGAGTGCCGCAGGGCGCAATTCTTTCCCCGATGCTTTTTAACATCTTTATGCGCCCCCTTGCCCAGATTATCCGGAGCTTTGGGCTGGGCTGTCACCAATATGCTGATGACACTCAGCTCTATCTGCTGATGGATGGCCACATCGACTCGGCCCCGAACACACTAACCAGATGCTTGGAAGCTGTGGCTGGATGGTTTCGTGGGAGCCGATTGAAACTAAATCCTTCGAAGACAGAGGTCCTATGGCTAGGTCGGGATGGCATGGGGATGAGTGACCAACTCCCTTCTCTTGTGGGGGCCCAATTAGTGCCATTGCCTTCCGTTAAGAGTTTGGGTGTAATCCTTGATGCCTCCCTTTCCATGGAGGCGCAAGTTACAGCAACAGCCAAGGCTACATTTTTCCACCTTCGCTGCATCAAGCAGTTGGTCCCTTACCTTTCCTGCCCCAACCTGGCCACAGTGATCCATGCGACGGTCATCTCCAGGCTTGACTACTGTAATTCGCTGCCCTTGAAGCTGTCCCAGAAACTCCAGCGGGTACAGAATGCTGCAGCGAGGCTCCTCACAGGGTCTCTGCCATGGGAGCATATTCACCCAGTGCTTTTCAAGCTGCACTGGCTCCTGGTGGAGTACAGGGTCAGGTTCAAGGTGCTGGTTTTGACCTTTCAAGCCCTTCATGGCCTAGGACCCTCGTACGTACGGGACCGCCTCTCCCGGTATGCCCCACAGAGAGCCTCAAGGTCCATAAATAGCAACACCCTAGTGGTCCCAGGCCCTAAGGAAGTTAGATTGGCTTCAACCAGAGCCAGGGCCTTTTCAACTCTGGCTCCGGCCTGGTGGAACGCTCTGCCTCATGAGACCAGGGCCCTGCAGGATCTGATTTCTTTCCGCAGGGCCTGTAAGACAGAGTTGTTCTGCCTGGCCTTTGGCTTGGAGCCAATTTGATTCCCTCCCTCCCTCTCTTTCTTTTTTCTTTTCCTTCTCCTCCTGCGATGAGGCTATTTTTTAAAATTTTAATGTTTCAATATTTTAATGTTGTATTTTAATTTTGTTTTTAAGTTGTAATCATTCAACTTGTTTTTATTATTGCTTGTAAGCCGCTCTGAGCCCGGCCTTGGCTGGGGAGGGCGGGGTATAAATAAAAATTATTATTATTATAGAGCATTCAGACAATTCTGAGAGCCTCTATGGTAAGGTGGTTTGAATCTTTAACAAAGGCTCTGACAAGTACAGGAGTTCCCCTCTCCCTTCTAGTAGCTCACCAATAAGAATTAACGAGCATCTTTTGTTCTTTTGTTCAAGGTGAACAAAAGACACTTTGATGGTTGTCACCCATGGAAGCAATATCCCTTAAAAAGATAAATATAAGGACAAACTGGCCAACATATAGAGAGCTCCTAGTGGAAGTGGAAAATCAACTGAAATTAAGAAAATGTGACAAAATAAGAAAATAGGTATCAGAATGGCTACAATATTTTCAATTAAATGAGACATTTAAAGAAAACAAAAAAGAGGATTCAGTTATACAATATCTAGATTTCAAAGAGAAATTGTAGAGGACAATACCAAACTATTGAAGAAAATGTATAGTTTGTTGCTAGAATGGGAAACAAAGGATGAAGTGGTGCGATGGTGTGTGATGATAAAGCGGGTGAGAGATCTGGAACATAATAGCCAAATGTGTGATTGGGAAAAACTTTGGAAGGTGGATCTGAAATTTACTGCATGTACAACACTGAAAGAGAACTACATGAAAATGATGTATCATTGGTACATAACACTGGTAAAACTTGCAAAAATGTATAGAAGAAGTTCTAATAAGTGTTGGAAATGTGAAGAAAAAGAGGATACTTTTTACCATATGTGGTGGGAGTGTAAAATGGTTTAAAATTTCTGGGATATATAATGAACTGAAGAAAATGTTTAAAAATGACTTTTACCAAAAAACCAGAAGTGTTTTTATTAGGAATAAGAGAAAATCAAATCCTGAAGGAAAAGAAAAAACTGTTTATGTATGCAACAACAGCATCCCGGACCTTACTAGCCCAAAGGTGGGAGGAAGATAAGATACCAACTATAGAATACCAACTATAGAAGAATGGCTATTGAAAATGATGGACTATGCAGACATGGCAAAACTTACAGAAAAGCTCAGAGTCAATGACATTGAGAAATTAAAAAAAAGAATGGGATGCATTTATTGTATATATACAAAAATATTGTAAACAAGTAGAAACATTGGCAGACTTTGACTAAATACTTGCAAATAGTTAAAATAAGATAAAGTTTATGGAAGTTTATGGCTCTTATTCACAATCATATTGGGTGATTATCTGTAGCATTTATTCCACTTCATGCATGAGGGATAATAGCAACATTTTGCATGTATAGTTTTACTCTTAAGCTCTCATATTGATCAGTTCCTTGCCCTGTATTTACTTTCTGCTAAGTTTCCAGAATGCTCGTGCATCAGCGAACAAACATAATGCGCTTGTTATGGGGATAAGCAAGCTTCCAACATGTAGATCCTCCAGATGTTTGATTGCCACATAAATGAATTTGCAAGATGTAAAATTACAGTATATTTTTATGGGAAAAAATGCCTTGCAACATCAAATGAATTCCCCAGCCTTGCTACCTCTTCAGAACATTTTAGTTTCAACCTTCCTTTCTTCCCTTGGGATGATGTGCTCCATCATTCAGATGGCACATTTATACTGTCCCCTCCTTGCCTTTTCTACAGTTGTACCAAAAACATCAGTTCCCAAGTCTCCAGAGTGGAAAAGCTGCTGGAGGAGCTAAGCTTTGACCTTACAGAGCAGACCCTCCCAGGAGCTCATGTGTCATACAGATCTGGTGGTAGGTAGGCTAAAGAGTACCTTGACAGGGAAGAGGAGAATCGGCAGCAGCCTGGGAGCATTCAAGATGTGGATGTCACTTGGTGCAGCAACCAGCTGTCACAAGGTGGTTGTTGGGACTTTGTTCAAGATACATTTGCCGGGAGAAAATGAATGCAATTTCAACTGTTTATTCCATGATGTGTGATTTCAGGGGACTCTGGTTTTGCAAATTAGGTCTCAAATTTATTTTGTTCATCAGACACATATACATATAGTTAAGGTGCTAAACGTGCATACAGGTCAGTATCATTTCATGGTGTAGTGGTTAAGAGCAGTAGACTTATAATCTAGGGAACCGGGTTCGCTTCCCCGCTCCTCCACATGCAGCCGCTGGGTGACCTTGGGCCAGTCACACTTCTCTGAAGTCTCTCAGCCCCACTCACCTCACAGAGTGTTTGTTGTGGGGGAGGAGAGGAAAGGAGAATGTTAGCCGCTTTTAGACTCCTTCGGGTAGTGATAAAGCGGGATATCAAATCCAAATCCAATGGTTGGGGGACGGGAGGAGGCACCTCCAAGATCTGTTTCTTACAATCATAGAATCATAGAATCATAGAGTTGGAAGAGACCACAAGGGCCATCGAGTCCAACCCCCTGCCAAGCAGGAAACACCATCAGAGCACTCCTGACATATGGTTGTCAAGCCTCTGCTTAAAGACCTCCAAAGAAGGAGACTCCACCACACTCCTTGGCAGCAAATTCCACTGTCGAACAGCTCTTACTGTCAGGAAGTTCTTACTAATGTTTAGGTGGAATCTTCTTTCTTGTAGTTTGGATCCATTGCTCCGTGTCCGCTTCTCTGGAGCAGCAGAAAACAACCTTTCTCCCTCCTCTATGTGACATCCTTTTATAGATTTGAACATGGCTATCATATCACCCCTTAACCTCCTCTTCTCCAGGCTAAACATGCCCAGCTCTCTTAGCCGTTCCTCATAAGGCATCATTTCCAGGCCTTTGACCAGTTTGGTTGCCCTCCTCTGGACACGTTCCAGTTTGTCAGTGTCCTTCTTGAACTGTGGTGCCCAGAACTGGACACAGTACTCCAGGTGAGGTCTGACCAGAGCAGAATACAGTGGCACTATTACTTCCCTTGATCTAGATGCTATACTCCTATTGACGAGGCCCAGAAATTGCATTGGCTTTTTTAGCTGCCGCGTCACACTGTTGGCTCATGTCAAGTTTGTGGTCAACCAAGACTCCTAGATCCTTTTCACATGTACTGCTCTCAAGCCAGGTGTCCCCCATCTTGTATTTGTGCCTCTCATTTTTTTTGCCCAAATACAATACTTTACATTTCTCCCTGTTAAAGTTCATCTTGTTTGTTTTGGCCGAGTTCTCTAATCTGTCAAGGTCGTTTTGAAGTGTGATCCTGTCCTCTGGGGTGTTAGCCACCCCTCCCAGTTTGGTGTCATCTGCAAATTTGATCAGGATGCCCTTGAGTCCATCATCCAAGTCGTTGATAAAGATGTTGAATAAGACCGGGCCCAAGACAGAACCCTGTGGCACCCCACTAGTCACTCTTCTCCAGGATGAAGAGGAACCATTGATGAGCACCCTTTGGGTTCGGTCAGTCAGCCAGTTACAAATCCACTGAGTGGTAGCATAGTCAAGACCGCATTTTACCAGCTTCTTTACAAGAATATCATGGGGCACCTTGTCAAATGCCTTGCTGAAATCAAGGTAGGCTACATCCACTGCGTTCCCTTCATCTACCAGGCTTGTAATTCTGTCAAAAAACGAGATCAGGTTAGTCTGACATGATTTATTTTTCAGTTAAAAGTTCTTTAGATAGCCACCCTGGCTTCTTTAGGCACCTTCCATGTTTCCGTCTCATTGGTATTGCCTGAAGTTGTGCTTTTACTATCTCCCTCTTAACAAACTCCCAGCCATCATGAACTCCCTTTCCTTTTAGTATTACTGTCCATGGGATCTCACCCAGCACTTCCCTAAGTTTTATGAAGTAGGCTTTCTTAAAGTCAAGAAATTGAGTCCTAGTATGCTTGGCTGCTCCTTTCCGCTGTATAGTAAACTTCAGAAGAGCATGATCACTCGCACCTAATGATCCTTCCACTTCTACCCCACTAACCAGGTCATCAACATTGGTTAGGACCAGATCTAAAATGGCTGTTCTTCTTGTTGCTTCTCCCACTTTCTGGACAATGAAGTTGTCTGCAAGGCCAGTGAGGAATCTGTTTGACCTTATGCTCTTGGCTGAGTTTGACATCCAACAAATATCCGGGTAATTGAAGTCCCCCATTACTACTATCTCCCTTCCTTTTGCATGCTTGGCCATCTGTTCCAGGAAGGCATCATCTATGTCCTCCGTTTGGCTTGGGGATCTATAGTAAACTCCCACAATGAGGTCACTGTTATTCTTCTCTCCCTTGATTTTGACCCAAATGCTCTCACTTTGGCTTTGAGGTTCTAAATCTTGGATCTCTTCACAGGTATACACATCCCTGACATATAACGCCACTCCTCCTCCTTTCTTGTCTGGTCTGTTTCTCTGAAATAGATTGTATCCCTCCATTATTACATTCCAATCGTGGGACTTATCCCACCAGGTTTCAGTGATGCCTATTATGTCATATTTAGTTTGCTGTACCAAGAGCTCAAGCTCATCTTGTTTATGTCCCATGCTTTGCGCATTAGTGTACAGACATTGAAGTCCATTAATCATTCCCCCGTGACTCTTATTTAAGGATTTTTTCCTCCCACCACTAGCTCTGTGTGCTGTTTGCTCCATTTGGTCTATGACATTTGGATGATCATCTTCATCAATTGATAGATTCCTACCTTCAGGAGCACTGTCTCGTTCCCCCACATTAGTCTGTTTAAAGCCCTCCTGATGAGGTTTCTGAGATTTTTGGCAAAAACATTCCTCCCAACCGTTGTGAGGTGCAGCCCATCGCTTGCCAGAAGTCCATCTTCAAGAAACTGCAGTCCGTGATCTAAGAATCCAAACCGTTCCTGTTTACACCATTTGCGAAGCCAGCTGTTCACTTCCACTATTTTTCCCTCTCTCCCTGGGCCACGTCGTTTAACTGGGAGGACAGATGAGATGACAATTTAATTGCTTCAATTTCCTGCCCAGAACCTCGTAGTCTCTTTTGATCTTCTGGAGGCTATTGCTTGCAGTGTCATTGGTTCCCATATGAACCAAGAGGAGGGGGTATTTGTCACTGGGTTTTATGATTCCTTGCAGTCGTTCAGTTACATCTTGGATCTTAGCCCCGGGGAGACAGCACACTTCCCGAGACATCTTGTCAGGCCCACAGATCACTGCTTCTGTTCCCCTCAGTAGGGAATCCCCTATCACCACTACACGCCTCCTCTTAGGTTTGGTCGGGGTTCTTCCGTGAGCTGTCGGTTCCAAGGTCGCCTGCACATTCCCTGAGGACTGACTTTGCTGCTCGTCTTCATATACCTGATCGACTGTAATGAGGGAGAGATCCTCAAATGGAGTTTGCTCTTCGTCTTCCATGCTAGGGGAGAGGACCTCAAAGTGATTGTGTATTTCTAAACAATCAGAGCGAACCCTGGGCCTCCTACTTCTTTGAGTCACGTTTCTCCATATATCTGGCTCCTGTGTTGGTGAACTAGCCTCCTTCTCAGGGAAGTCCCCTGTCTCCTCCTTGGTGTAGACGGTGTGCTCTTTTGCTTCCAAGAAGAGCTCCAGCTCTCTAATTCTTTGGAGTGTAGCTACACGTTCCTCCAGTTGCTGGACTTTGTCTTCTAAGAGGGCAATCAACATGCAATTGCTGCAGGTAAAGCTGCCTGCAACCTTTGGCAAGATGGCAAACATTGTGCAGGAACTGCAGGGGACTGCAGCTGTTCCCTCCCCCTCCATCTTGAGAACGTGTCGTTGGGGGTGGCTACAGCAGTCCTCCATCATAAAAAGCGTGAAGACAGGACAAATAACTCCCCCCACAAAACAACCTAGGTCTCCCCCAACAAACGTTTGAGACTAGCTCCCCTAAATCTAAAAGATGGATCAAACTGCGCGCGCCACTGCCCTGCAAGCTCTGATAAGCTCCTCCCACAGCTAATCACCTGCCTCAACAGAAACCCTGCCCCCTCTGACCTTTGCACAGGGAGAGCAGCTAATCAGCCACAAAGAAACACACACACAAGAAAACCCTTTTTGCACCTTCTTCAGCTGCTGCCCTGCAAGCTCTTCTCATTATTAATGAGGAAGTCGCTGGTAAGGATCCATTTAGACCTTATATGACAGATCCTTTTGGCAAAGGTAAAGACCTAGAGAAATAAGGCCTAGACTGATTTCCATTTTCCCCTTTCTGTCTTTCCTACGGCAGGAAGAAGAAAAAATTATTTTGTGTAAAAGAAATATTTCTTTCATATGATCTTAGGGAACAAATTGCTTAAATGAAAACAAATCATTTTAATTTCTATCATCAGAACTGACCCAAAATAACTTACATTAAAACCAATTAAAATAAACACAACCAATAAAAGTCCCCAAACACACCTTTACAGATAGAAGATAGACCTTGCAGATCCTGTTGGGCTAAAAGAGGCCACAAATGCCAGATTAAACCCTTCATGTGGTACCCTCCCCTCCCACATCCTCCCACAGCACCCTTCCGATTCCTTTAAAGCACGTCTTCCCACAAAAACTCCTGGGAACTGTAGTCTGCTAAGGCTGGTGGAAATGGCAACTCTGCGGTGGGTGAATTACCGTTCCCAGGAATCTTTGAGGAAAGCCATGTGCTTTAAATGTATGATGCATGTTCTGAAACACGGGAAGAGGAGGCCCACATGGCATCCTTGAGTCCAGCTATTTACTGGGCACTCAGCACCTGTGAGTCTTGCCTTTTCCCATATAATTCTGAATATTTTTATGCCCATGAAGTATCTTAAAGTGAACTGAAAAACAGATACGAGTGATCTTGTCACACAAATCAACAGCACTCCTTAAATCACTACAAAATCTTGGAATCACTACAGTTGTTGGATGACACACAGGGAGCCTGTGACAGTTTTCTTTGTGCAAGAATGCATTTTTAATATATCTTGGCTGCAGTGTTCCTTTCATGGGTTTTGAGTACCTTCTGCTTCTGCTTCTCTGATCTGAAATGGAATAGGAGCAAATTGTGGGGGAGAAGCTAAAAATGTAAAAGAGTGTGGCACTGGAATCTTGGGGTTTGATGAGATGACAGGGGGGTGGCTTGGTGTAGAAGAACCAAAACATATCACAAAGATGTAAGAAGAAATGCCTGGCAAGCATAAACACCAGCTCCTAAAGACAACAGTGGTGACAATGGGCATGAGACATAATGAAATGCTTCCACATCTGAAGAAGTGTGCATGCACACGAAAGTCCATACCAATAACAAACATAGTTGGTCTCTAAGGTGCTACTGGAAGGAATTTTTTTATTTTGTTTCCACAAGAGTGTCCCAGACTCTTGAGGTTGGTTTTCTCATGATTCCAAACCTGCCTTGCCGACCCCTCCAACAATGCAAAATCAGGAACAGACAGGCTGGAGATTGTTTAAAAGAAAATTATTATTGTTCCTTATTTATCTATTTTGCATATGTGTCTCTAGAAAGACAGTGAATGGCATAAGGCTACACAGTGTGTTTTGTGGCTGATTTAACCCTCGTCTCCCACACCCTTGTCCACAACATCTGATTCCACATTCTGGACAAAAGGTTAATCAACTGTGAGATACGGTGGCAGGCACGGGAGTTTCCCCTTCTCTCTGGGAGCTTCCGATAATAATTAACAAGCCTCTGACAGGTTTATAGTCCATTGTATTTACAGCAACACAGAGAGAGCGGCATGGAGCCACCCTCCTTCAGGACCTCAGTTGCTCACGCTGAATCCCCGCCCCTTCCACAGCAAGAAGCGTGCCACCGCCCTGCTCTCCTGGCCCAGTGCTTCTGTTGAGCCTTCACCATTTCAGACCTCCTAGTACAAGGGAAGGGAGGGAGGTCCCTGCCACTCTCGAAGGAAGAGTCTCCCAAGTGGTGGCTCCCTCCTGGTTGCCTAGCTTCTGACTCAGAGTTATCTAGCTCTTTCCCCAACTGTGCCGTCTCTGAATCGGCTGCTGGGAAAGTTGAAGGAAGTGGTGATGGGGGGAACTCTCCCCTTCTTCTTCTGTCAGAGGCTGTTCTGTCTGTGTCTGCATTCCTTCATCTTCAGAGTCAGAGCAGTCTCTGGCATCTGATTCTGACCAGCCCCTGACATGCACTGAGGGATGGAAATCATTTTCCTCACAGGTCTGGAAATTTATGTGGCTCCTTACGAACAGCTCTGTGAGGCACCTTTAAGGCTAACCCATTTAGGCTGCAATCCTGTAGATACGTATCAGGGAGTAATCTCCATGGAATTCAGTGGTGCTTACTTCTGAGTAAGGTAGTCACTGTGGCAGGAACCCACTTTAGAAATTGTACAGCAGTAGCCCCTTCTGAACCAAAGGGCTAAGTGCTGACAAAACTGAAATGTTTAAGTGCCTTGCTATTTCTTTGCAAAGGAGGATGATAGGGAGAGAACTAGAACAGGTGGGGATTGCAGAACTTTTCTCTCAGCAGAAAGAAGCAACTGAGAAAGCAAGGATCCCTTCTGAACCCAAGGAAGATGCTTTGCATTTTGGTGAGGTGCTTAAGCATCCAAAGTGTCCAAACCAGCACGGCTACACCTCCAGGACCTCTCAGGGGCTGAGTCTCACCATGTCCAGTGGGCACCAATTGCCACCCATCTTCAATGCATTCTCTCCAATTCAAAAATTCCAGCGTCCCTGCGGCTGCCCCAACTACCCTGCTGTCTCCACCTGAAATCTTGCCAAAATCTCATGAGATCTGGCCACCACCGCACAACCCAGGTGAGGTAGGGGCAGGGCAGCACCTTCCTGTATCACTTCAGATAGTGAAATGGGATGCCCTGTCTCAATCTGCTTCCTTATGTAGTAGCAAGGCAAAGCAGGAAGATGGTAGCAAAAGGTTTGCCTTCTTGTCCATTGGCCTGCCTTCTGCGTGTCTCCTGCTGGTGGGGTGCATGTGTGCCCACCTCATTCATGTCATAAATGTACTCAGAAAAAACTGAATTCAATTGACATGAAATGTGTGTCATTATACATTAAGCGGAGTTTAATTTGAGAGGCTATTGGCATCTGTCTTAATGTACATGTGTAGGAAAATACCCATATATCTGAACCTCAAGATCAAGAAGGTTGTGTAATTTTGTCTACTGGATTAAAATGTTCCTACTTGATTTTTAAAATCTAGTTTTTTCTGAAGTATATTGTATAATGGCAGAAGTCTTGTTGAGGTTGGAGTTCAGCTGCATCATTAAAACATTAAAACACCACAAGCATAGGAACACCCACTTAGCCCATCATTTCAACCAGTGATGTTTTTCTCATTTGCCAGACTTTGTGTTTTTTATTTGCTCTCAGCAACTGTGGTTAATGTTTAATGTATTATGCTTAATAGCATCACCGGAGGCCACCCCGGTCTCAGGTTTGGGCCCTGTAATCTCAGGATCAGGAATGGCAAACCCTCTCTGGAATTGCAGGGATCCAGATAATTCTTTCTTCTCTGATCCTTTTCTGTGCATGATGCTGAACTCTCAGGAACATATAAATAATAATAATAATTTATTATTTGTACCCCGCCCATCTGGCTGGGTTTCCCCAGCCACTCTGGGCGGCTTCCACAGAAACCAAAAATACAGTAAAGCCACACATTAAAAACTTGCCTGAACAGGGCTGCCTTAAGATGTCTTCTGAATGTCAGGTAGTTGTTTATCGCTTTGACATCTAATGGGAGGGTGTTCCACAGGGCGGGCACCGCTACCGAGAAGGCCCTCTGCCTGGTTCCCTGTAGCTTTGCTTCTCGCAATGAGGGAACTGCCAGAAGGCCCTCGGCGCTGGATCTCAGCGTCTGGGCAGAACAATGTGGGTGGGCACGCTCCTTCAGGTATACTGGGCCGAGGCCATTTAGGGCTTTAAAGGTCAACACCATCACTTTGAATTGTGCTCGGAAACGTACTGGGAGCCAATGTAGGTCTTTCAAGACCAGTGTTATGTGATCTCGGCGGCTGCCTCCAGTCACCAGTCTAGCTGCCACATTCTGGATTAGTTGTAGTTTCCGGGTCACCTTCAAAGGTAGCCCCACATAGAGCGCATTGCAGTAGTCCAAGCAGGAGATAACTAGAGCATGCACCACTCTGGCGAGACAGTCCGCGGGCAGCTAGGGTCTCAGCCTGCGTACCAGGTGGAGTTGGTAGACAGCTGCCCTGGATACAGAATTGACCTGTGCCTCCATGGACAGCTGTGAGTCCAAAATGACTCCCAGGCTGAGCACCTGGTCCTTCAGGGGCACAGTTACCCCATTCAGGACCAGGGAGTCCTCCACACCAGCCCGCCCCCTGTCCCCCAAAAACAGTACTTCTGTCTTGTCAGGATTCAACCGCAATCCATTAGCCGCCATCCATCCTCCAACCGCCTGCAGGCACTCACACAGGACCTTCACCGCCTTCACTGGTTCTGATTTAAAAGAGAGGTAGAGCTGGGTATCATCTGCATATTGATGGACACCCAGTCCAAACCCCCTGATGATCTCTCCCAGCGGCTTCATATAGATGTTAAAAAGCATGGGGGAGAGGATGGAACCCTGAGGCACCCCACAAGTGAGAGTCCAGGGGTCTGAACACTCATCCCCCACCACCACTTTCTGAACATGGCCCAGGAGGAAGGAGCAAAACCACTGTATAACAGTGCCCCCAGCTCCCAGCCCCTCTAGATGGTCCAGAAGGATGTTATGGTCAATGGTATCAAAGGCCGCTGAGAGATCCAGCAGAACTAGGAAACAGCTCTCACCTTTGTCCCTAGCTCGCCGGAGATCATCAACCAGCGCGACCAAGGCAGTTTCAGTCCCATGATGAGGCCTGAATCCCGATTGGAAGGGATCCAAATGGTCCGCATCCTCCAGGCGTGCCTGGAGTTGTTCAGCAACCACTCGCTCAATCACCTTGCCCAAGAATGGAAGATTTGAGACTGGGCGATAGTTGGCCATACTGGCCGGGTCTAAAGATGTTTTTTTAAGAAGCGGTTTAATGACCGCCTCTTTCAGCAGATCTGGGAATGTTCCCTCACAGAGGGAAGCATTCACCACCCCACAAAGCCCATCGCCCAGCCCTTCCAGGCTTGCTTTTATTAGCCAGGATGGGCAAGGATCAAGGAGACAGGTGGTTGGTTTCACGCATCCAAGCAGCCTGTCCACATCCTCGGGGGTAACGGATTGAAATTGATTCCATGCAACTTGACCAGACAGGGCTCCAGCACTCTCCCGCCCCAGCCCTGCTTCCATGGTGGTGTCTAGCTCCTTCCGAATATGAGTGATTTTATCTGCAAAAAACTTTGCAAAATCGTTGCAGGAGATCTTGGGGTCTTTACAAGGCCCCGGTGGTAAAGGTGGTTCCGTTAAATTGTGGACCACCTGAAAGAGTCTCCTGCTACTGTTTTCTGCAGATGCAATAGAGGCGGTGAAGAAAGTCTTCTTTGCCGTCACTATTGCCACTTGGTAGGCTCGATGTTGAGCTCTAACCTGTGTCCGGTCACATTCGGAATGAGTTTTCTGCCACCGACGCTCTAGCCGTCTCAGCGATTGTTTCATCGCCCTCAGCTCCGAAGAAAGCCACGGGGCTGTCTGGTCTCCATGCAATCGGAGAGGGCGCTTTGGAGCCAGACAGTCAATAGCCGTGGTTAACTCCGCATTCCAGCGGGCCACAGGGAATCAGCTGAAAGGCCATCAACATGGGATAAAGCATCCCCTACCACTCTCTGGAAACCATTTGGATCCATTAAGTGGCGGGGGTGGACCATCTGAATTGGTCCCACCTCCCTGCAGAGGGGAAGGGTCGCGGAGAAGTCCAGTTGCACCAGAAAGTGATCTGACCATGGCACTTCTTTTGTTTCACTTTTATTTAGTGTCAGATCACCCACGTCACTAGAGGTGAACACCAGGTCTAAGGCATGTCCATGACTATGAGTTGGGCCCAACTTATTCAGGGACAGCCCCATGGAGGCCATGCTTTCCACGAAGTCCTGAGCGGCCCCTTGTAAGGTCGTGTCGGCATGGATGTTAAAATCCCCTAGGACAACCAAACTAGGTGTCTCCAGGAGAACATCCGCCACAACCTGAAGCAGCTCGGACAGGGAATCCTTGGTGCAGCGGGGAGGTCGGTACACCAAAAGGAATCCTTATCATTATCAGATCTTGCAAACACTTTAATGCTTAAGTGATCTTTGCTTTTGAAATTAAATTATCTTTCAAAATGTTTGAGGGTTGTTTGTTTTGCTTTTACAAGATCTGCAAGGTATGCATTCCTCTTCAGTTTCTTGCAGGTGGTGCTATTGTTCAGCCAGGCTCTTTCTATTGCATTTCTCTTTGAAATTCAGATACAGGCCCATATTTCCATGAAAATGTGTCCCCATGCTGCAGTCTAACTGAGTATGCAAACACCTAACTACTTCTATAATTGGCAATTTGAATTCATAATTAGAATAAATGCACCTTGATAATAGCAGTACCTGTACATAACTTTCTTTTGCTGAGCAAGTAGCCCTGATTCATGTCCTCCTATGAACATGTATCCATCTCTTTGGCGAAAGGGATGTTTCCACACACAAAGATTAACAGCTGAAGAGGCCTCTAGGGCTCCACCCTAGATTTCCACCTGTAAATATCAATTTAAGTGAGCTCCAGCAATATGCATCCATCCACTACTTTCTTCACTGTGTAATATATATTTGCTACATTTTACTTTCTGAATCCAATGCATCATGTTTTGCTTTCTGCTTTGTTGGCTTATCTATGTAGCTGCTTAAATTACAGGCTGCAAATGTCTGTTCTTGTAACAAATGGATAATTCCACTGAGGTTTCAATCCAAACATTCCTCTATGTCATTGTGTTTGGGGACAATGCCCACCCCAAAAAACCCAACACATATTTTTTTTAAAAAAAGATTTGTTGTTTGTTTATGCAAATGAGGTCTGCAAGGAAAGCTAAGATAGCTTTGATTCTGACCTAGCAGCACATGCGAGTGCACTGGGGGCTTCAGCAGGGGCCCTGCCTCCTCCTGCTCCTTCCCTAACCCTTGCGGTTGCTGTCCAAATTTGGGGCTTGCTCACCTGGGTTTTGCTGGGGTTGGAATAAATGTTGTCCATACAGTGGTACCTCGGGTTACATGCACTTCAGGTTACATACGCTTCAGGTTACAGACTCCGCTAACCCAGAAATAGTAGCTCAGGTTAAGAACTTTGCTTCAGGATGAGAACAGAAATCATGTGGTGGCAGTGCGGTGGCAGCGGGAGGCCCCATTAGCTAAAGTGGTGCTTCAGGTTAAGAACAATTTCAGGTTAAGAACGGACCTCCGGAACGAATTAAGTACATAACTATAGGTACCGCTGTACACTAGGATTGCAGCTTTGCACTTTCCCCCTGTCTTTTCCCCTGACAGGGACTCAAGGCAGCTTACAGCTAAAATTGTATTTCATTCCATTTATCTGTTGGAGGTGTTGCACATGATTCCTTCCCTCACATTTTTTTTTTCTTTACAACCCAAGCCCAATATGCTATGCTCACCCCCTGATCACTCTCTCTCACACACACATAATAATGCATATATTGCATCAATATTGTCCCTGCCCCAGCCCATGTTTTAGAGTGTACCATATTTTTGTGTTGGGATGAGGTGTTACAAATGAACTGGGGAAAATTATGCAAGCACAGAAGTCAAAAGTAGGAAACACCGGAAGATGTGTTATACTAGGTTAAGTTATTCGTTCCTTTTTTCGCATTATTGTTTACTTTGAAGGGCAGCTGCTCTCCAAATTTGAAGGCTGAGGATCCTATCATCTGATCCTATTGAATTTGAGCTGCCGGGGGGGGGAGGCAAATTTCTACTGCATTGCTGCCACTTTGCAAGTAAGACTAGATAATTTAGAATTTAAAGTTCAGTGGAGAAATTTGGTTGGGGAGCATTTAAGCAATTTGCAGGCTGATTTGAGTTCTGCTGGGTTGGAGTCTGCCATTAAAACTGAAACATACAATTCTCCAAGCATATAGAAAGTATTGGGAAGAATATGTTGGGATCTTGTATATCCTTATATAAAGAAATTATGGGGGGAAAGGAAAACATTTGCAACAACAAACTCTTTGGTGCCCAGGCAACCTGGATAAACCAACCTGCCATAATTGTTGGTGGTGAAACATTAATTTAGTCATGCTCTTTTGTTTCTTTTTTCCCTTTTCTTTTTTATTGACCCATTTCAACATACAGTGCAATAAAAACCAAACTAATCTGCATTAAAATAAAAGAGAAAAATCAAAGAAAACAAAGAGAGAAGGGGGGAGGAAGGGGGGAATGCAGAGCCCTCTATGATGGGCAGATCTTAACCCTCATACAAAAGGGGATGGACCCTCCCAGCTCTCACCTGGGAGCTAACCTTTCTTCTCCCAGCCTCACACCATAGAAGACCTCCCTTTCCTGCCTCTCACACAGGGTCCTTTGCCAGCCACCCATCACCTTCCCGTGAGTATCCTCACGGCCCCAGAATAGAGGACATCAAAAAATAAAAGAAAACATAAGGAGGAATAGAGGTAACAGAAAAAGACAGAAGCAAAAGACTGCAAAAAAGAAAAAAAGAAAAGAGAGTTAAGAGAAACAACTGAGATTGAAACTGTTGTCCTTTTTGTGAATTGGGGGCGAAAGGAAAAAGTTAATTACTTTAAGACATTTTTGACTGCTACTGTGTCCCCCTAGAGGAAGTTTGAAATTGTTACAATAGCAGCTGGGCCAAGGGAATTTTCCACTTCAAAACAAACTCTGATCGTGAGATTGACCTTGGGTTTTATCTTGAGGGTTATGGCAGATGGGAAGGAGAAGATAGATTTGTTACAAGCAACGAGGTCTGGCAGACTATTTCGCACAGACGGTGGGCTGCAACAAAGAGCATCGACATCTGGCCCTTCTGGTTTACCAACAGCAACCTCATCGGCACAACCTAAACCCAAAGGTATGGCAGCTGACGATGCTTTGGCTCAGGCACTAGGTAAAATTAACGAATCCTTGGAAAGAATAAGTAAACAAGTAGCCGAGGCATCGGGCAAAATTGACCAAAACACTACAAGTATTAATAATTTGGGACAGAAGGTAAATACCAATACAGGAACTATTCAGAAATTACTACAGGAATCCACCTCGACACGAAAGACAGCCGAAGAGGCAAAGGAAATAGCAACTGCTACAGCCACTGTTGTAGAAGAGAAGATACCACCGTTACACAAACAACTTGAAGACCACAGGTCAATATTATCTATGATTGAGTTGAAGGAGAAACAAACGAATTTAAGGATTAGGGCCGTACCCGAACTTGACTGCCTCAGTCTTCTCCGATAAAGAAAACAATGCCCAACCTGAAGAATTTGGAGCAAATGATTCAGCAAAGGAAACACAGCCCAGAATAACTAAGGAGATAGTACAAGAATACTTGGCTAGTTTAGATGTATTCAAGTCTCCAGGGCCAGATGAACTGCATCCAAGAGTATTAAAAGAACTGGCAGATGTGATCTCACAACCACTGGCAGTCATCTTTGAGAATTCCTGGAGAACAGGCGAAGTCCCGGCAGACTGGAGGAGGGCAAATGTTGTCCCTATTTTCAAAAAGGGGAAAAGAGAGGACCCAAATAATTACCGCCCAGTCAGTCTGACATCAATACCAGGGAAGATTCTGGAGCAGATCATTAAGCAAACAGTCTGTGAGCACCTAGAAAGGAATGCTGTGATCACCAACAGTCAGCATGGATTTCTGAAAAATAAGTCATGTCAGACTAGCCTGATCTCGCTTTTTGACAGAATTACAAGCCTGGTAGATGAAGGGAACGCAGTGGATGTAGCCTACCTTGATTTCAGCAAGGCATTTGACAAGGTGCCCCATGATATTCTTGTAAAGAGGCTGGTAAAATGCGGTCTTGACTATGCTACCACTCAGTGGATTTGTAACTGGCTGACTGACCGAACCCAAAGGGTGCTCATCAATGGTTCCTCTTCATCCTGGAGAAGAGTGACTAGTGGGGTGCCACAGGGTTCTGTCTTGGGCCCGGTCTTATTCAACATCTTTATCAACGACTTGGATGATGGACTCAAGGGCATCCTGATCAAATTTGCAGATGACACCAAACTGGGAGGGGTGGCTAACACCCCAGAGGACAGGATCACACTTCAAAACGACCTTGACAGATTAGAGAACTCGGCCAAAACAAACAAGATGAACTTTAACAGGGAGAAATGTAAACTATTGTACTTGGGCAAAAAAAATGAGAGGCACAAATACAAGATGGGGGACACCTGGCTTGAGAGCAGTACATGTGAAAAGGATCTAGGAGTCTTGGTTGACCACAAACTTGACATGAGCCAACAGTGTGACGCGGCAGCTAAAAAAGCCAATGCAATTTCTGGGCCTCATCAATAGGAGTATAGCATCTAGATCAAGGGAAGTAATAGTGCCACTGTATTCTGCTCTGGTCAGACCTCACCTGGAGTACTGTGTCCAGTTCTGGGCACCACAGTTCAAGAAGGACACTGACAAACTGGAACGTGTCCAGAGGAGGGCAACCAAACTGGTCAAAGGCCTGGAAATGATGCCTTATGAGGAACGGCTAAGGGAGCTGGGCATGTTTAGCCTGGAGAAGAGGAGGTTAAGGGGTGATATGATAGCCATGTTCAAATATATAAAAGGATGTCACATAGAGGAGGGAGAAAGGTTGTTTTCTGCTGCTCCAGAGAAGCGGACACGGAGCAATGGATCCAAACTACAAGAAAGAAGATTCCACCTAAACATTAGGAAGAACTTCCTGACAGTAAGAGCTGTTCGACAGTGGAATTTGCTGCCAAGGAGTGTGGTGGAGTCTCCTTCTTTGGAGGTCTTTAAGCAGAGGCTTGACAACCATATGTCAGGAGTGCTCTGATGGTGTTTGCTGCTTGGCAGGGACTTGGACTCGATGGCCCTTGTGGTCTCTTCCAACTCTATGATTCTATGATTCTATGATTGAGAAAGACAACTTGATTGACTTTCTTACGCAGGAATTTGCAGACTTTTGGAACCCAGATTTGGAGAAGGATAGTTTCAAGATAGTGAGTGCCTTTAGGCTTGGAAGAGGAGGGAGGAGGAACAGGGTGAGAGACTGTTTGATCACCCTCGGAGCAAAAGAGGAGAGAGACAAAATCTTGAGTCTGCACTTCCAGAAGACCTTGGAAATACATCAGTCAAAAGTGGAGATATTTAAGGATATTCCGAAGTATCTTTTGGAGCTTAGGTCCAATTATAGAGATTTGGTTGCCCTGTTGAGAAGTAATGGAATTATTTTTAGGTGGGAATTCCCGCAAGGCCTATCCTTTAGCTACAAAGGCAAGAAGATAAAAATAAGATCAGAGGACGACAAAGATAAATTTTGGAGAGACCACGGAGAAGACCTGCAGAAGGAAGTTGCAGGAGAGTTAAGAGCACTTGTAAGTGAAACTTTAGACATACCAGGTTTACCTCCTGAACTAAAAGACCGCCTGAAGAAGGGGATACCACCGACAGATCAGGAACAGGCACTGGGTGCAGTTGGAGGAGAAGCAAAGTAACTACATCATGGCTCTGCAACTACTAAGTTGGAATTGTAATGGTTTGAACTCCCCTCAGAAAAGGAGATCTGTGTTTCATTTATTAAAAAAGGAACAATTGGACTTGATTTGTTTACAAGAAACACATGTAACAAGGCTACACAGGAAACTACTGATTAATAAAAGACTGGGTCAGGAGTTCATTTCATCGGACAAGGTTAAAAAAAGAGGGGTAGTGATTTATGCAAAGGAGAGACTATTACCGAAATTTATCTTCAAAGATGACCAAGGAAGATTTGTGGCAATTGAAATTCAAACACAAGGAGAAAAATTTTTGATAGTAGGAGTTTATGCACCAAATGAGGGGAAATCTGACTTTTTAAAAAAAGTTGCATGAGACCTTGATGGACTATTTGGATTATAATGTGATTTTTATGGGAGACATGAATGGAGTGGTATCTACACACATGGACAAGGCACAAAGACAGGTAGTCACTAAGGATGGTAGACTACCGAAAACCTTTTTTGAGATGACAGACAACTTGGACTTAGTCGATATTTGGAGAACAAAGAACCCCTTGGCTAGAGAGGGAACCTTCTTCTCTGAAGCCAAAATGACATGGACAAGAACTGACCAAATATGGGTAACTAGAGGAATGGCACCAAAGACAAGAAAAGTGGAAATCTGCCCAAAAACCTGCTCCGACCATAATGCTGTTAAGATGGAAATGAAATCTCCTCATTTTTAATGTGGAGATTTTGCCCCAGAAATATATGTTCAACCTAATCCAGTTCTCCAAATTCTTTTTAATGTCCTTCCATGTCTGAACATAATTGTCCTGAAATAGGTTGATTTTTTTGTCGTTAGCCAGATACCTAAATACTTTGCTTTTTTACTAATTTCTAATCCTCAAGTTTGTTGTATTTTATTTTTCTCCCGATTCCCCAGATTTTTTGCCAGTAATTTTGTTTTTTTCTTGTTAAGTTTGAATCCCTCCACTTGTCCAAATTCATTTATTAGTTCCAGCACTCTTATTAGACTTTCTTTTGGTTTTTCTGTGGTAATGATCAAGTCATCTGCAAATGCCTTAGGTTTGTACGCTTCCTCCCTAATTACTATGCCTCTTATCTTCTTGTCTTCTCTTATTTTCTTACTTAGAATTTCCAGTACTAATATAAATAAGAGTGGGGCTATCTTGAGGGCCCTGGTACCCGGCGGTGCCCTGAGGTGCTCTCCTGCTCTCCGGGTTTTTATAAAAAGATCTGGAGACAGGATAGAGCTGCGGGCATGAAGGGGAGCATTCTTAACCCCACGCTGTGTAGTCTCAAGCTTCTCATGAAAGTGGTGAGCTTCCAAAAATTAAATCGAATTCGGAGTTAAGGTCGGCAGAGCAGAGCTGACCATTGGTTTAAATTTGAATGGTTTAAAATTCGACATGCTGTGGGGCGCAAAGAGGGAGTCCGACCCAGCGGCTGGTAGAAGATGGCGTATGGCGAAAGGCTGGAGGAATGAGAGCTGCAAGAAAGTATCTGCTGAGTGAGTACTTTCCTTTCAAGACCTTGATCACAGACTAAAAAGCTACAAAGTGCCAATAAAGTTTACAAAGTGTCAAGGCAAAGTTATCAGTGAGAATAACTATTTGGAGGAGGAATTGATAGTTTCTCTTATTTGCACTGGTCGGGACAGTAACTGTCTGAGGCATAAATGCACTCCTCCATTTTAAAGGAGTTATTTGTTTGCAGCCGGTTTCGGCTTGACACAAAAGACTTGGATGATGAACTTAAGATTATTCCTGGAAATATAAGAATATTGGATGGAAAGCTGGTGAAAGGACTTACGACAGACTCTTGGGGGGGGGTTAAGAACAGTGTTGAAGGAGGAGAGAGGGGAGCCCGCTCCCCCCCGGATTTCGGGAGGGAGAAGAAGCCAGAAATGACGTGCAACATTGTTGCTGGGGTTTGCGGAGCCGTCCCAAAGTAACCACTGGACTGAGCCGACAAGAGGCAGAAGAAAAGAGAAAATATCTATAAGTGGATTACAAATTGTCCTTTATTTTGCCTATTCTCATTTTCCTTTTCTCTCTGACAACTTTGTTTCCTGCATTTCCACCTTCCCGCGGACTTGTGGGCGGAGTGCTGGAGGAGAGGACAAAGAAACTGAAAGGAACTGGAGTGACGTACATTTGGGTTTAGGCTGCCACCATGTGGGCGTAAATAAAACTGCAGTTCAAAAACAGAACATTGGAAATTGTGACCTCTGGAGGCCTGTATGGACATTATAAAGGTGTAATCTTAACAATATTTGTCCACGATGGCGGGGAGGAATGGGAAAAAGGGAATTGGCAGTCCAGTAGAAAGATGTCCATCGAGGCAGGATAATGGAAAGGAGGGGAAGGAAATTAAAGACTATGAGAGTTTATTGGGAGAGATAAGGAAAGAATTTAAAATGAATGAACAATACATAGAGAAAAAATTACTGGAGTCCAAGAATCACTAGACAGGAAATTAGAGGTGGTGATGAGTGAATTGTCAAGTAAAAGATTTGGAGGGGAGATCGAAAGCAGTTGAGGATGCAGTGAAGCGTACTCAGAAAGATTTAAGGGAGACAAAGAGGAAGACAGAACGGGTCAGAGGAGAGATGTTAGAAATGAATAAACAGCAGGAAGAGATGGTGGAAAATATGGCTCTTCTAGAGATGGGGCAAAAACAACTAAATTTGAAATTTAGGGGGGTCCCTGAAGAGATCAATGAAAATATAAGAGCTAAAATCATAAGAGAATTGGCAAACTGGATGGATTTAAAAGAAGAAGATATTGAACCAACTATTGTGAATTTGTTCAGAATAAAAGTTAGATCAGTGAAAGCAAAAGGGAGGAAACTCCCAGGGGATGTTCTAGTAATGTTCAATTCAATGGGCGTAAGAAATGAAATACTGAGACTGAATTACAACAAAAACCTCTGTATTGATGGTAAAAGAATTGTTGTTTTTAAAGAGGTCCCCATAATATTTTTGTGAAAGAGGGACATTTATAAACAACTGGTGGGCCCCTTGAAGAAAAATGGGATTCAACACAGATGGGAATTTCCAAAAGGAATTTCCTTTTACTATAAAGACAAAAAGTTTAAACAAGGAAGTCTACAGGATTTAGAAAAATTCACCAGAAGATACGAGAAGGAACTAGACAGAAAAGGTGAGATAAAAGAAAGACCAGGAGGCAGAGGACAGAAAGGAACCAGAGGACCAGAAAGAGGAAGAAGAGGAAGAAGAAGAAAAAGAAGGAGAAAAATTAGAAGAAGAAAGTAACAACAGGAACCTAAAAGTTTAAAAGAAGGTCACTGAGAACTTTTAGGTAAAAGAAATAATGACTCTGAAAGTCCTTTCCTGGAATGTGAATGGAATTAACAATAAAAATAAAAGAGATAAAATTAATCATGTCTTGATTAAACGAAATTTAGACATAGTCTGTTTGCAAGAAACACACATAGCAAAGAAACATAAAAGAATTCTAAGTAATAAAAAAATGGGGAAGGAATTCGTGGAGTCTGATCAAAGTAAAAAGAGAGGTGTGGTATTGTATGTAAAGGATAAATATGATCCGAAATTAGTATATAAAGATGATGTGGGGAGAGTATTGATGGTGCAAATTGTGTTTCAAGGGGAAAAGTTGATATTTGTTGGGATTTATGTGCCAAATGATAAGAAAGCAGAATTTTATGGCAAATTAAATGAAATAATGTTAGAATATTTAGACCAGAAAATGTTATTAATGGGAGACGTCAATGGTGTGGTTGTACCAAACTTAGATAGATCAAAAAAGAGATGAGATAAGGTGGAAGGTAAACTGCCTAAAGCTTTCTTCGATTTGATCCATACATGGGGTCTAACTGATATTTGGAGACTTAAAAACCCAACAACAAAACAGTTTACATTCCATTCAGAGCCAAATCAAAAGCTCACATAGGATAGACTATATCTGGACTTCCAAAGACTTGGTTCCAAGAGTCTCTAGAATTAATATCTTCCCAAGAACCCTGTCAGACCATAATGCGCTGTTTTTGGAATTAAAAGGAAAGGACCCCTCGGTATTTAGGTGGAGAATGAATGAGAGCTTATTTAATGATAAAAAAATAGTGGAAAAAGCAAGTTGAATTTAGATAAAGGAACACCTTTGGAAATAGTATGGGATGCTAGTAAAGCTGTGATGAGGGGCTTTCTGATTCAAAAAAATAGTTTCCAGAAAAGAGGAAGAGAGAGAAAAAAAGAAGAAATCGTGGCTCAACTCATGGAAAATGAGAGACTGCTGACAATAAAACCAAAGGATGAAACAATAAAACAAAATATTAAAATGCTGCAGACTCAGTTCTCCATGGTGGTGGGCCAGGAGGTGGAATGGAAAATGAAAGCAATGAGACAAAAAAAAAAGTCAGCCAATAAAACTGGGAGATTTCTGGCATGGCAAATAAAAGCAAGACAAAAGCAAAATGTAATCTGCAAAATAAAGGACCGGGATAATATAATAGAAGATCTGAAGGAAATTAGGAGAGCTTTTCAGAGATTTTGTCACAGCTAAAAATTGGCCGCTGTTTCTTTAATGCTTAAAAAGCTGGGTCAGCATGAGTCAGCGGCCTGCACCGGGTTGTATACATAGAGTGAGAAATGTTAGTTTGTGGTTGGTTGGGTTGGTTGGTTGGTTAGTGAAAGCTGGTAGTGTTGATGTGTACAGTTGGTCAGTCTCTTCTGCAGAATAAAAGCAGAAAGTACTCTGCAAGGATACTTTTCTCATGGACTCTTTTATGCCGACAAGGGTCCAAGGATCAGGCTGAGGCGACAAAGGGAGGTCAGAACCCTTTTTTTTTTTTTTTACAAACACTGACAGGTTATGGGCCAGGTGTTTCTGAGCATGTGCAGAGTGCAAAACGACTGACAGCATCTGAGCAGGGAGCTGGTGAGTGCTGGTGGTGCATGGAGTTAGTGGCTGTGCGTTGGAGCAGTTGGTGGCAAGCTGTAACTGTCTGCAGCAACGCTGGAGCGGCTAGGATCTGAGGATCAGGAAAGGACTCAGCGTCAGCTACTGGAACAGTTTGAACTGCTAGAGGACCACAGTAGGCAACACAGAGAGTGGCTACACCAGTTTCAGAGCCAGGCGGGACCTGAGGGTCAACAGAGGCAGCAGCTAGAAGCCGGTGAGTGCAAGCCAGGACCATCCAGTTGGACTCTAAAGAGAGAGTCAGGAGAAATTGCTGGAGGCCCCACAGAAGGGCCTCAGCAAGCACCAGCAGAGATGGCAGATTTCCAGTCTTCTCAAGTTGTAAATATTGGGGGAGGCATCCTTTTTGAACTTCTCTCAGAAAGCAACTGGCTCTGTTAGTCAATTAGAATGCAGCAGTTGCTAAGGAGAGATGGACTATGGGACTGTGTTGAAACTGAGGTTTTGAGACTGGATTCTACTGAGAAAAAACAGCTGAATGAAAGGGCTCGTGCCCAAATTATGCTGTGTTTGAGCAACTCTCAGTTATTGCATGTAGCAAATGCCAGCACAGCGTTTGAGTGCTGAAATTTATTAAGGGCAATGCATGTCAGAGAAAGTGCTGGAACTATAATTTCTCTGACCAGAAGGCTGTTCAGGACTGTTATGAAAGAAGATGAGAGTTTGGCAACTCATCTTCAAATGCTAAAATCTCTGTTTCTTCAACTACATCAGAGAGGTAAGCTTTATGATGAGACTGACCAAACCTACATTATCTTTTCAAGTTTGCCTGAGGGCTGGTTGCCTGTGATTAACAGCATGGAAAGTATGCGTCCCCGAGATCTGACCCTTGAGTATGTGGTTGGAAGATTGACCGAAGAACCAGAAAGAAGATCAGATAGACAGGCTGAACTCCAAGAGCGGAGGAGTTACAGCCGAGGGGGCGAGCAGCAGAATCTGCCAATGGAGCAATGCCAAGGTTTGGACTTAGCCATGGCGGTGAGGAGGTGCTATAGATGCAACCAACCTGGGCATCTCCAACGTCAATGTAGGGTGAGACTTCCAGGAGTTTCACGGAGATGACATAGAGCAGAGATAGCAATCGACGCAGAAACGTAAGCAGAAGGGGATCTCTTCAGGGAAGAACACGTGTTCTGCTCAGTTTGTGTCTGCATTTTCTCGAGAGGAAAGGAAGATACCTCGAGGAACATGGTTGCTGGATTCTGGCAGCAGCAGGATTATCTGCAACAGTCGGGAGGACTTTAAGACCCTGGGGAAGCCAGCCGATGGAAAAGACTCAATCTATCTTGCTGATGGTCGTAGAAGATTGATGGCCAGGGAACATGTTTCCTGCAGTGCTTGAACACTACTCTACCAGAGACTCTGTTTGTCAACAGTTTGGACTATTGTTTACTGTCTGTAAGCTGTTTGATTAATGCAGGGTATAGTGTTAAGTTCACGCAGGATGGTTGTCTGATAAAGAATGGAACTCAGGTATGTGGCTATGCAAAGATGGAAAATGGGTTATATGTAATGCAGGACAAGTCTGTTAAAGCAGCCCAGGTGGTTCAGGACAATTTTCCAGTTCATAAGGGGTGTGTACATGAACTGCACAGGAAACTCGGTCACACAAGTTTCCGTGTGCTTTCAGAGATGCAAAAGGTGTGCAAGAACCTAAAACTAAATAGCTGTAACTGTTTCCTAGATTGCAATGTATGCAAAATGGCCAAATCTAAGAGGAAGCCTGTGGCTTCTAAAAGTGACAGAGTATCTAAAGAGGTTTTAGAACTTGTCCATTGTGACGTGATAAGCCCTTTTTCACAGAAGACTGAAGGGGGTGCCAGATATGCTTTTCTGGTAATAGATGATAAATCACGTTTTAGTTGGTTGTTTTTGTTAAAGCAGAAATCTGAGTGTTTCCCCACATTCAGAGAATGGGTTGCCCAAGCTGAAAAGCTCTTCGCTCGCCCTGTTGTGCAGTTGCAAACAGATAGGGGTGGAGAATTTCTGAACAAACAATTTGAGGCATAGTTGAGACGTAAGGGGATCACTCACTGTTTGACTAACCCTTATAGCCCTGCTGAAAATGGTCTGTATGAAAGACGTGGGGCTGTAATACAGTCAGTAAGACACTATCTGCTAGTGGATGCAGGATTGGGTCACAACCATAGGCTGTGGGGTGAGGCTTTCCTCACAGCAAACTTTTTGATTAATAGAACCTGGTCTAGCTCTATAAAAGATATTCCCTATCGTGTATTGTTTGGGAAAGAACCAGAGTGGACAATGCTTCATAACTGGGGTTCTTGGGCACATGTAAATATCCCCAAAGCTCAGCGCCAGAAAGGGGGCGCTAGAGTGCAGAGACTGTGGTTTGTGGGATATAAGCCCTATGGCAAAGGGTGGTGTTTCAATTTACGCCCAGGATGCGTGGTTCTGTCATGAAGCGCAGACTTTGCTGACCAGGACAGATGGACTGCGATCCATGCCAACCCAGACTGCCTACTGCCCCTGCAAGTAAGAGAAGAGGCTTCTTTTCAGCCATTGGCAACACAGGAGCAGGATGAGGAGGAGGTACAGATTTCCCCAAAAGATGTGGCAATAGATAATGCTTCTTCTCTAGAGGAAGAGGAAGAAGAGCTAGAGATAAGGGGGGAAGAAGAAGTAGTTGTGCCTAGGCGCTCCCAGCATTCAAACAAGGATGTACCTCCTCAGTGTTTGACCCTAGGAGGAGTGAGAGTATGCAATGTGAGTTGTGTGGAACCAAAAAGTCATAATAAAGTCTTAGACTTACCCCCTGGAGAACGTGCTTTGTGACAACAAGCCATGAAAGAAGAAATGGACTCTTTCAAATGTAACAAAGTGTTTGAGGTCATAATGCCGCCACCTGGTGGCAGAGTGGTGTCATGCAAGTGGGTTTATAAAAGGAAAACCCTTGCATCTGGGGAACCACGTTTTCGAGCCAGATTAGTAGCCAGAGGGTTCACTCAGATTAAAGGTTATGATGAAGTGTTTTCTCCCACTGTAAAGAGTGAAACTTTTCATTTAATGCTTTCCATTGCTGCTGTAAGACAATTAGCAGTGCACCATTTTGATGTTGATGCTGCATATCTGCATGCAAATTTAGACCATGAAGTGTTAATGAGACAACCCCCTGGGTTTGAAGAGGGGAATAGTGCAGTCTGGTGTTTAAAAAAGGCTGTTTATGGTCTCAAACAAAGTGGAAGGTGTTGGAACCAGTGTTTAAATGAAGCCCTTGTAAAACTTTTAAAAAAACTTTAAAAGGAGTGTGGCTGAGCCATGCCTGTACACCAAGGGAACAGGCAACAAATATCTAATGGTCTTAGTCTTTGTTGATGTCTCCCTTGCTTGTAGCAGGGAGCTCCACAGATGAGATCCAGAAGCTCACAAGTCAGCTGGAAAAGAGGTTTAAGCTTAAAGCCTTAGGGCCTGTAAGCAATTACTTGGGAGTAGAAGTAAGGCAGGAAGCTGATGGAAGCTTCCTATTGAGCCAGAAAGAGAAAATTCTCCATTTGATACAGCAGTTTGGCATGGAAAACTGCAAGCCAGTTCAGACTCCCATGACACCAGATTTCCCAAAGACAGTGTGTGATGATGATTTGATCAGCCTGAATTGTATCAGTCAAAAATAGGATCACTGTTGTATTTAAGCCAGTGGTTAAGGCCAGACATTGCATATGCTACAAATGTTCTGAGCCAACGTGTATCTAAACCCAGTACTGCCAATTGGTGTGCTTTGAAAAGGCTTATCAGATAACTAAAGGGGACATTAAATGTATGTTTGAAGATATCTAGTACACAAGAAGAAAAACTAGAAGTATTTGTTGATGCGGACTGGGGAAGCTGTGTAACTACTAGAAAATCTACAAGTGGAATGGTTATGATGTTTGCCAATTCCATAATTGGATGGAGGTCAAAGAAACAAGGATTTGTTGCGACCTCATCCTGTGAGGCAGAATATGGGAGCCTGTCGCTAGCATGCAATGAAGTCATGTGGTTTATACAGATACTAAAAGATCTAGATTGTAAAATAGATTTGCCTATCCAAGTGTATGAAGACAGCCAATCGTGCATTGCATTAGCGGGCTTGGAAATAATGAAATCCACATCAAAACATATTGCTATCCGTCATGCAAATGTTAAAGATTGTGTACAGAATGGGGTAATCAAACTGGAGTATTGTCAGTCACAAGATAATATTGCTGATTTGTTTACCAAGCCTTTGCCAGCAACATGTCATAATGAATTGATGACAAAACTGGGTTTATGTATATAGTGTATGTATTTTAAGTATGTATGTATTGTTTCTTTTGGGGTTTTTTTCATTTAAGAAACAGAAGGGGTGTCATGGCTAAAAATTGGCCACTGTTTCTTTAATGCTTAAAAAGCTGGGTCAGCATGAGTCAGCGGCCTGCACCGGGTTGTATATATAGAGTGAGAAATGTTAGTTTGTTGTTGGTTGGGTTGGTTGGTTGGTTAGTGAAAGCTGGTTGTGTTGGTATGTACAGTTGGTCAGTCTCTTTTGCAGAAAGACTTTTAAGAATAAAAGCAGAAAGTACTCTGCAAGGATACTTTTCTCGTGGACACTTTTATGCTGACAAGGGTCCAAGGACCAGGCTGAGGCGACAAAGGGAAGTCTACAACAACAACAACAAATTTATTAAATTTGTGAGGTCCATGCCTTTACACAAAATACCATAAAACATTATTAAAAGATAAACAAAAAGATTATAAAAGTAAGCTAAAATTCATGCCATGCTGTCCCAGCAAGGAAACTACCCAATAAACCCCACCATTCAGGGAAGAAGATACAACAACAGGTTAGGAGAGCAATGGGAGGGACCTCACCGTTTCATCCAGGAACCATACCCTAGTTTTCATAGCCTTCACCACAAAGACCGCTACCACGTGAGAAATCCGTGGATCAGCGTCCACCAGTAAAAACTTTACTTGGTCCTCAGAGTTGACTATTGATTTGGGAATAGTTTGTAACATCGCATCCCTGAAGGCCGAATAGATGGGACAATACAACATGTAATGTATGAGATCCTCTTTGGTTCTCATATAACAAGGACATATCCGCTGCTCTACTGGGATTTTTGCATATCTGCCTGACAGATAGGCCGTAGGAATGGTTTGAAAACGGGCCATAGTAAAGGCTCTCCGAAGAGTGGGATTGGTGATATTCACCAAGTAATTGGCGCAGACTTTGACTGCTTTCAGTCGGGGAAGCCAGTGGGAGGACCCTGGGATCTGTATTTTTGTGGTATCTAACAGAGCGTCTCTCTCCAGGATCCATTTCCGGACTTTGTTCGGGCTCCACCGTTTGAGGATATTAAACTCCGGTAGGGTGTATCTAACCAGGATCTCAGATAAGTTTTGGCGCCAAGTGGTGTTCTTTTGAAAAGATACAAAGGCTTGTTTGGCCAAGAAGGTGTTTGAAGTGTTTGCAAGGTTGATGTAAAATCGTAGGAATCTTAAGTGGGCCCTGGCAGACACAGAGGGTAAACCAACCTCCACCCTCAAGAAGGCTGCTGGGGTTGACAAAGGGAAGTCAGAAACCCCCCCACTGTATTCTGCTCTGGTCAGACCTCACCTGGAGTACTGTGTCCAGTTCTGGGCACCACAGTTCAAGAAGGACACTGACAAACTGGAACGTGTCCAGAGGAGGGCAACCAAAATGGTCAAAGGCCTGGAAACGAGAGCCAGTGTGGTGTAGTGGTTAAGAGCGGTAGTCTCCTAATCTGGGGAACCGGGTTCGCGTCTCCGCTCCTCCACATGCAGCTGCTGGGTGACCTTGGGCCAGTCACACTTCTTTGAAGTCTCTCAGCCCCACTCACCTCACAGAGTGTTTGTTGTGGGGGAGGAAGGGAAAGGAGAATGTTAGCCGCTTTGAGACTCCTGAAGGGGAGTGAAAGGCGGGATATCAAATCCAAACTCTTCTTCTTCTTCTTCTTATGAGGAACGGCTAAGGGAGCTGGGCATGTTTAGCCTGGAGAAGAGGAGGTTAAGGGGTGATATGATAGCCATGTTCAAATATATAAAAGGATGTCACATAGAGGAGGGAGAAAGGTTGTTTTCTGCTGCTCCAGAGAAGCGGACACGGAGCAATGGATCCAAACTACAAGAAAGAAGATTCCACCTAAACATTAGGAAGAACTTCCTGACAGTAAGAGCTGTTCGACAGTGGAATTTGCTGCCAAGGAGTGTGGTGGAGTCTCCTTCTTTGGAGGTCTTTAAGCAGAGGCTTGACAACCATATGTCAGGAGTGCTCTGATGTTGTTTCCTGCTTGGCAGGGGGTTGGACTCGATGGCCCTTGTGGTCTCTTCCAACTCTATGATTCTATGATTCTAAACCAAGGATAAAGATGAAGATATTAGTAGATAAAAAGGGGGGGGGTTGCCCTGCCTGACTTAAATTTATATTATGAGGCTGCTTGTTTGGTCTGGTTGAAGGAATGGCTAACATTGGAAAACATGGATCTCCTGGATCTAGAAGAGCATGATAATAGGTACGGGTGGCACTCGTATCTATGGTGCGACAAAGGGAAGGTACACAAGGGCTTCACAAATCATGTGTTTAGGAGATCATTATATGAAGTGTGGGAGAGAAATAAAAACCTCTTAGAGAGAAAGACACCTTGGTGGATATCACCAGTAGATGTATTGACAATTAAGAAAACCAACATGGAAGGGAAACGAGCAACATATGAGGACATTACCAGAAAAATGGAGAAAGGGGTAAGACTCAAACCATATGACCAAATTGAAACTGAGTTAACGGGATGGTTACAATATCATCAGATTAATAATTTAGTAAGTGAGGATGAAAGGAGAAATGGGTTTGAGGATAAAAAGTTGAATTAATAAAGTGTAAAGGAAAATTGTTATATAGAATGTATTGCTTGAATGGTACACAAAAGATGAAGAGGTTAAAGAATCAATGATAAAATGGGAGATGGATATTGGGCATAACATTGAGCTGGAAGCGTGTATAAAATTATGGAATGTTGGTTTGAGATTTACAGGATGTATGGCTCTAAAGGAGAACGTATTAAAAATGATGTATAGATGGCATTTGACTCCAATAAAACTAGCTAAAATGTACAGGAAAAGAGACAGAAAATGTTGGAAATGTAAGGAAATAGATAGAGATTACTTTCATATGTGGGTGGACTTCTGGGAGTTAATCTATAATGAACTTAAAAAGATATTTAAGTATACTTTTCCTAAAAGACCAAAGGCAGTTTTGCTAGGTCTGGTGAGAAGAGAAATTAAAATAAAAGACCAGAATTTGTTCATGTACGCCACAGCCGCCGCAAGAACTTTACCGGCCCAAAGATGGAAAACACAAGATTTACCAACCATCCAGGAGTGGCAGGTGAAGATGATAGATTTTGCGGAACTTGCCAAATTGACAGGAAGGATCCGGGACCAAGAGGACTAAAGATACAATAACAATTGGAACAAATTTATGGAATATATAAAGGAGAACAACAAAAATATTAAGACAGTAGCAGGGCTGGAATAACACCTCCAATGTAAAACAGTAATTACAATAATATACGCAATAAGTATGTGATGCATATACCAGGGGTTGGGAGGGAGGGAAGTCAGGACTCAGCAGAGTAAAAGAGATTATAATGTGACAATAAGGATTGTTGGAAAAAGAAGTATATGATGAAAATAATGAAAATTTATTTGGGAAAAAAAAAGAGTGGGGACAAAGGGCACCCTTGCCTTGTCCCCTTCCTTATATCGCAGCTTTCTGTGATGTTGCTATTTATGATAAGTTTAGCTCTTTGCTCTGAATATATTGCCTCTATTCCTCTGCAAAAAGTCTCTCCTAGGCCCATGTGTTTAATTTGTGTCTTCATAAACTCCCAGAATATGAGGTCAAATGTCTTTTCTGCGTCTACTAACATAAATACTGCTGGTTTGTCATTTCTGTCTTCTAAATATTCCAAAATATTGACAACATTCCTGATATTGCCATTTATTTGCCGTCCCGTGAGAAAACCCACTTGATCCTCGTGGATTATTTCCTTCAGTGCCCTTTTCAATCTTTCCGCTAGTATAGCCAAAAAGCTTGTGATCATTATTGAGTAGTTACAGTGGTGCCTCGCAAGACGAAAAGAATCCGTTCCGCGAGTCTCTTCGTCTTGCGGTTTTTTCGTCTTGCGAAGCAAGCCCATTAGCGGTTTAGCAGATTAGCGCTATTAGCGGCTTAGCGGGCTTAGCGGATCAGCTGATAAGCGGTTTAGTGGCTTAACGGATCAGCTGTTAAGCGGCTTAGCGGATCAGCTGATAAGTGGCTTAGTGGCTTAATGCATCAGCTGTTAAGCGGCTTAGCGGATCAGCTGATAAGCGGCTTAGTGGCTTAACGGATCAGCTGTTAAGCGGCTTAGCGGATCAGCTGATAAGCGGCTTAGTGGCTTAACAGATCAGCTGTTAAGCGGCTTAGCGGATCAGCTGATAAGCGGCTTAGCGGCTTAGCGGATCAGCTGATAAGCGGCTTAGCGGCTTGGGGAAAAGGGGGGGGAAGGGAAAAAACCCCCGCAGGAACTCGCAAGACATTTTCGTCTTGCGAAGCAAGCCCATAGGAAATTCGTTTGGCGAAGCACCTCCAAAATGGAAAACCCTTTCGTCTAGCGGGTTTCCCGTCTTGCGAGGCATTCGTCTTTCGGGGCACCACTGTATATTGGCCTACGGTTGGAGATAATTGTTAAATCTTTCCACGTCTCTGGTGTTTTACCATTAATTAGTACATCATTCATCACATCTCTTATAGGTTGTGATATCACTTCCTCCAATTTTTTATAGTAGCAGGCTGACAGTCCATCTAATCCTCGTGACTTCCCAGATTTGGCATTTTTAATTGCTTGTTTGATTTCCATAGCTGTAATTGGTGCATTAAGGTGTCGGATTTTCTCGCTCGGTATCTTTGGCTGGTTGTTTTGTTTTAAGAATTCCTCTATATGTTCTAGATTTTCCACTCCCTTCTGATATAGTTCTGTATAGTATTTTATAAAGTTCTTACAAATATCATTCGGGTCATCTATTTTCTCTCCTATCTTCAATTTATTTATGGGCCTCTCACTCTGCCTTTTTTAAAGTTGCCATGCTAGCAATTTCCCTGGCTTATTCCTGAATTCAAAGTACCTATGTTTAAGCCTTTTTATATTCCATTCAACTTCTTGGTTGACAAGTATTGAGTATTTTGTTTGTGGTAATTTAATATTCTGCTTGATTGTTTCACGGCTTGAGTTTTTGAATAATTCTTTTTCCTTTTGTCTTATCTCCTCCAGAATCTCAATCTTTTCCTTTTCTTTCAATCTTTTTTTGTATCACATTCTGTTGTGTGAAGAATCCCCTTAGGACCGCTTTGCTGGTGTCCCAAACAACTTTAATATCTATGCTTTGATTTTAATTGAATTTAAAGAATTCCTTTAGCGCCTCAGATGCTTTTTGCAGAATCTTTTCATTGTTTAGCAAGCTTTCATTTATTCTCCAGCTCTGTATTTTCCCTTTTCTTTCTCTCCTCAGCTCCATTGCCATTGGGTTGTGGTCAGAGGTGGTTCTTGGTTGTATTTCGGGGGTTTTTACCTTTATTATCAGTTCATTTGAAACCCAAATGGCATCAATTCTCCCCGCTTGACTGGTTAGGGTCTGAATAATGCAAGAAGCTATTTTCTGTCTGGTGTTGGAATCTCCATGCATCTTTCAGATCAAAATTTTCTGTTAGTTGAAAAAAGGTGAGGGGTAGTTTCCCTTCTTTAACCTCTGTTCTTCTTACAGTTCTATCAATTTCAGGCAAAGTGACCGCATTTAAATCTCCCAGGAGTATCATCTTTTCATCTCCATGATCTATCATCTTTTTTTCTAGTGTTTTATAAAAATCTGCTTTTTTCCCATTGGGCACATAGACTCCTACTATCATTATTTTTTCACCTTGTACTGTTATTTTAACTGCCACTATTCTTCCCTCTACATTCTCATATAATAGCTTTGGTTCCTAGCTCTGGTTTAACATAAAGCATCACCCCTCTTTTTTTCATTAGATCCAATGAAATAAATTCTAATCCCAGCTTTTTCTTTATCAACACTCTCCTGTGTTTCCTCACCATGTGCGTTTCCTGTAGACATATTATTTCTAGTTTTTGTTTGGTTAATATGTGTTTTACTTTGTTTCTTTTAACTTTGTTGTTTAGTCTATTCATGTTCCAGGTAATAATCTTTAAGTTCATGGTTTAATAATAATTCAATGTATTAAAACAATTACAGGTTATAAATCGATCAGGCAATCAGTTCTTAGTCCAGCCCTCCTCTATTTCTGTTGTTGGTTTTGTGTTCCTGTCTCCTCCCACTAGCTGTTTTTTCCTCTCCTAGCTCTCTCCAATATTTCCTCCAAAATTTGTCTGCTTCGTCTGCTGTCACACACCTCTGCCTTTTCCCTTTGAAGAAAAGGAGATTCCTTCCAGAAACTCCCACCCACTGAAAGCTGGCTTTCAGTGCTTCAACCAGAAATTTATAATTGACTCTTTTTCTCAACAGGCATGAGAGAATCTCCTTAAGATAAGATAAGATACTTGTGAAATAGAGGTAGTGATTCCACCTGGTGGTTGTTTTTTGTTGTTGTCATACTTCTGTCTCCTAATTGCAGTCTATCTCCTTTCTTCCCTTTGCTCCTTATCTTCCTTCTCTTGCCCTCCCCTCCCTTATTCCTACTTTCGCTTCTCCATTTCCCTTTAACTTCCCCTTCAAATATTTTTGTTTCCTTGTCTCTTTTGGTCAATGGAGGGGTTAGACTATAATCAGCAATACCAGTCAAGCGCAATTAACTAATTAATTGTTAATTAACTAATTAAAATATATTCAAACATAATCAGGTGCAATTCCCTTTTTGGCCACCACTTAGATATGCTACCTCAGTTCAGTTTAGCTGAGTCCTCTTACTTTGTTTTTTATATACCTTCCTCTTAATTTACTTTCCCCTTTATTTCTTTTCTTACACTTCCCTCCCCTTTCTTCCCCTGTTTTAAATTCCCTCCTTCAGAAGAGAACCATATACTTGTTTTTGTTTTTTTTAAATAATAATAGAAAATGTAACACAGAGGTGAGTTATACTAGGTTGTGATGCTAATAATAGGGGAAATGTTTCCAAATGTAGGCAGGCACTGTTCCCTTTTTGGCCACCAGACGTCTCAATGAAAGTATGGTGTGTTCTCAACTTCCACTCTCATAAGCAGTTTTAGTCTCAACCCACTTCTGTTTGAAAGCCAGGAAAAATGTTGGCACAGTGAGTTTGCAGTTTTGTAGTTTAGTTCCTCTCCTTCTTCAGCCACTTGTTTAGCCTAATTCACAGTAGAGACGGATACAGCAGATAAATGCAGTCTTGGAAATAGAATCTCCTATAGAATGTGGGACAGAGCACAGGGGAGTGGTCTTCAACCACTTCCCAGGTCTAATCCAATTTGCTTTCCCCCAGAGGTCTCTTTGTCTCCCCTTCCCCCGTTGTAGCTCTGGAGTCCTTCTGCCTCCCCCCCCCTTTTCTTCTCTCTCCTCTCCTCCCACATGTGAAAGACAGGCTGTTACTTTTAATGTGCTCTGTTTTTCTCCCCCCATTCTCTGTTAAGTTGGCTCTTATTTGACTCATTTTAAATAGTGTTTTATATCTCAAAAAGTTCCAAAGACATTCTATTGGCTAGATTTAATTTCCACGATAGTCCTTTCTGATCTAGTTTCTGCAGTTTTCCTGTGCAATAATCTTTAAAACATGATGAGGTAAACCTTCTTTTTCCTCACCCACCATCAGTTCCAATTTCAATTCATACAGTTGCCTGATTAGCTTGATTTAAAGCCCTCCTGTCTTTATTTCTTAAGCATTCTAGCATTAGTCAATTCATTCTCCTCACGCTAATCAGTTATATGTTAATTCATTAATTTCTGGAAAGTTTACCGCTGTCGCCGCTCAGATCTTGGGGCTTCTCACTGGGGGTGGAAAGCTGTTCTTTGCGCTGGGAATCTTCTCCTTTCACTCTTACAAATGGAATCGAGGACCCGCATTTGCACTGTTGCTGCTTTCTTTGGGCTCAAGACACCCTCTTGAGCATTTTGGTGGGTGTGCTGCCCTCACGCTCCCCCCACAACCTCCTCCCCACGATCATGCTCATCTCCAAGGAGCTTGAACACATGACCTGTTTTGGGACACAGCTAAACCAGAAGTCCTCCATTCTTTTTCCAAACAAATCAAAGACATTCCATTATCCCTTATTAGGATCCCAGGACTGGTAACAGTGTATCCAATCAGGACAAATGTTTCCAAGACAGCTTGGTATGCAATAATACTTTGAGTGACACCCCACAATCTAACTTTTCCAGCAATACAAAATATGTGCACCAACATCATCTTTCATAAAAGTTGTGGACAGAGAAATTGGAACAACAATTTCACCAAATTTCTCCACGGGGAGGATAATTTTTCCCAATATCCTCCACGGGGAGGATAATTTAATGGGGGGGTGGATCTTACCATTAGAAGCGGCAATCATGACAATAGCACCAATTCTATCTTTGTTCCAGAGGTCTCCCAACGCAGTAGCAGTAGCAGCAGCAGCAGCAGCAACAACAACAACAACAACTGTATTGTTTGGCAGGCCCCAATAATACATCCTCCACAATGTGTCAGACATATTGTTGTTCCAGGGTACCATGGGAGGCAAATGGTGGCTGCCCCCCAAAAGTTGAAGAATATTCAGACACATTTCTATGAAGTAGCCTTCCTTTCTGGTGGAGTGAGAAAGAATAAAAATCTCAAACCTTTCAGCAAAAAACCAAAAAAAAACCTCTGAGATAGTTCAGCTCATCTCTATGAGAAAACAAAACAAAGCACAGCAGAAGTCATTTTCACACTTGGAAGCAAACAGGGTGTGCTCATGTGTGTTTCAGGACACTGTCACTTTGAATGCATGAGGATCCCTTCGAGTTCCCATCAGCTAGCACTCTCATGTCAATCATCTGCCATCTGGTACATTGGGGTTTTCATTAGCTCTGCAACTGCCTGACCTTGTGCCAGGCTTCAGCAGACAGGTAGTTCATAACCCTTCACTGTCAAAATTAGCATTCATGATACTACTTAAACTGTGGAGCAAATTTTGAGTTCATTATTAAATGAGGCATATGTTACTACACTCATAACCAATTCAGTTGAGTTATTTTTAGTTTGACCTTTTCTGTATTCATCAAATCAGCTTTGAAATAGACATTGAGGTACCCTTTAAGTGTGGGGGTATAAAAATTCATATAGCTAATGGAAGTTTGTGTGTGAGAGAGAGTTTTCTGGCAGATTCTTATTAGATCTCACTGGCTGCATGATATATATAGTACGTTTGCTACTCATTTCAGTACAGATGAGGTAAGCTTAGATCTTACAGATACCAATATTCATATATTTTAGCTGAAGCAGTTCATGTTACCTCTGAATTTACAATTGAACTCATATAGATCCAAATCATGGGCACAGATTATTAATCATAGTCAAATGTTGAGGTTGAGCATAACTATTGGGTAGATTAACTATATAACTCTTGTTGATATAATTATTATTTCATGATTGTGCTTGGAATTCATGAATGGCCCATCTGCAGATTCTGCATGCAGAGTGCAAGCATGTCTCTGCTCAGAAGCACATGGCACCATTTGCAGGATTCCTTGCAGTGAGAGCCAGGCTTCCTAGCTTTCCCCTTTGGCCTGGGAATCCAATGCATCTGGCCCTCGAGGTACCCAAGTCACACCTTCACTAGCCAAGCTCCAGGTTCTCTTCACATGCTTTTGCCCAGATGGAATGTATCATCAAACTGGGATGATGTGTCTTCCTTGCCTGAATGAAGGATGGGGAGATGTGAAGTGGCAGCGGTGGAACTTCTGACTTCTGCATGTCTGAAATGTAGGCTGTTGTACAAAAGTAATAGTCCCAAACATTGATCCACCCACTTTGGACTCTGGCCACATCCACCATTGGTATGCAGCCCATGGCAGGTTGTCAACCAGGGAAGGAAATCTATTGTTGTGAATCAAACATACCACTTTGTGCAAGGGCTGGCTGTGCAGCAGCAGCAGCAGCCATTTCCCCTTGGGGACCTCATAGTGTAACTGATTCCAGAGAGTTTGAAGTCAGCACCTAGCAGCTGATTGGCTTGGCATCTACTGGAGTTGGCTGGCATTTCCAGCTTCATCTCCACCTGCTCACCCAATGGCACAGATTATGTCAGCTCTGAAGCATGTTAGCGAGACAAACTGGGACCTGAGTGGGCAACCAGAAGAAGTCATTTACAGTCAGAGGTGCCACTGAGGTGGGGTAGGGGGCAAGGCCTCCCAAAAAATATTCAAGGAGGGGCCAAGGCCCCTCAAAATTCTGTGGCAGCCATGCACACATGCTCACTTTTGTGCAAGCCATGTGAGGGCAAGCTGGCACACTTGTTTCTAGTATACCATGGTTTTCAGTGCAGGCATCAGGAGCTCTCTGCTCACACAGTCATTAGGAAATCTGGATGCTGGAGATTTCCGGGTTAGTGCCTCCGGTAATGGCGGATTTCCTCTGATCGGGAGGAATCCGCTTCGTGAGAACTAGGGTCTGGACCGCCGCGGTGAGGCGGAGACCCACTAAAAACCACAGGCGGGAGAAGCTGGCACCTTTTGCGACTCCCCTACTCGCGGGGGAACCTGGTTTCGGGGATCTGGAGCGATGTGGGGTGAAAGGCGTGGTGTTTCGAATCGACTGCTCTTTTCACGGAGTGAAGCCGCATTGCTGTTGCCGGAGAGCGCTGACTCTTTCCTGTGGACAATTGGATTTTAAACAACTGCCCGTGAGTAGAACGGAAAATTGGACTATGAAACTTCTTAATTTGGCACCGAAGCGGGAAGGTCTAAACAGGAAGTCCGCCTTCCGCTTTTGTAAATAGATTGAAGCAAAGACATTGCAAGCTAGAGTCTGGAAAGTCGTTTGTAAAGGACCAAATTTCCATCAGTTAAAATTACTAAACCCCCCTTGGAAGCAGGAGAAGAGGGGGGAATCTTGTTAGACTGTTTAAACCTGCAGAAGAGAGAGTAAAGAAAGATAAATTTCCACCGTCTTGAACCTGGGAGCGGGCTGTCAGAGACAGACGCTTTGGGGAAGTTCATTGACTGTGGATAAAATGTTTTTGACAGATAGTTAAAAAAGAGAAACATATTGATTCCAATGTTCCCTTTTGCACTTAAAAGGAACAAAATATCTGAATAACGAAAGGAACTTTGTTGCTAGATCTGCTTTTAAAAAGACGGATACAAATAGAAATTGTTTCCTCTAGAGGGAGCTTGTGAAACTGTTGTTAGAGTCGATCTGGGGAATTCTGCAGCTGTAGAGATTAAAGATCGTGAGACCAGACATTGACCTTGAACAAGAATGTGCCCAGAAGAAGCTTTAGTGCTTGCTTTTTGCAAGACAAGCGCTTTACTGGAACAGCTACATGAGAAGATGGATTTGATGACTGTTGCAGTGGGCAATTTTGGACAAACAGTGAATACCCATATAGAAACTACTCAGGAATTAATCCAGGAATGTGCTTTGACAGAGCAAGTGGTGAAGAAGATAAAGGAGGAGGTTGTTGCTGAACCTCAAATAGTAGAAATGGAGAGAGCTGCGGCCTTGCAGGAACATAAGAAGTTGTTTCTGACGACTGAACCTGGAGAAAGTCAGATTTGGAGAGATGGAGTACTGTTTGGTCTGGAGATGGGAAGTTAAATAGATCCCCCTATGCAGGGATGTTTTGACTTTTCAGATCTGGCTTTGGGCCAGGGGGAGTTTGGAGTTGTGGGGGCCCTTAACCTTGGAGGGACTTTGAAACATGCCTTCAAATATCTTTTGGATTTCAGTGTCGACTATGGAGAATGGGCTGACTTGTTGAGAAGGGATAAAGATATTGTCAAGTTGGAGTCTCCCCGAGAGAAAGGAAGGAAATTAAGAACAAGATCAGCAGAAGATAAAGTAAAGTGCAGGTATAAACATGAAGAAGACCTGCAGAAGGGACATGGAAAAGACTTAAAAGCCTCGGATAGAAGGTCACCAGGTTGATGGACTAGATGGATGGGATAGAAAGGACTGACAAAACCTGAGACCAGGAAGAAGAGACGATGGATGAAGATTGGAAGAAAGTTTTAAAAATTCATTTAGAAAATCATTGTAAAATTAATGAGTATTAGAAAAATGTTGGAATGAAACTATTTGGCTTTAGTAGAAATGTTAAAAAGAATTATGTATAAATATGTTATGTTAAAAAGAATTATGTATAAATAAGATTTAAGTTTTAAGCTTTAGGGCTTTTTATGGTAAGGTAAGGTTAAAATAAATTAAGGTAATTTAATGACAGAATATTGTGAAAGATGGAAAGGATTTGCTGAGATAATTAATAACTAGAATACAAAAAAGGGAGGTGTGAGGAGGTTGATGAAACAAGTTAATGAAAGATAAAGATTTGGGAATATTGGATTCGTTTTTAAATTTTTTGTTTATTTTTGTTTTTTGATTTTGATGTATTGTGTGTTTTGTTTTTTCTTTGACTTTTGTTTTTATTGACTTGTATTGTTTAATTTCTCTTTTTGTCTACCTTTTTTCTTTTTCTTTTTTTTCTTGTTTTTTCCTTTCTCTCTCTGTAATTTTAAATTCTCAATAAATATCATTTAAAAAAAAAAAAAAAGGAAATCTGGATGCTGTTGGGAGGATTCACTGCCTGAGGTTGGCTCAGGACCCAGCATGACAACATATTTGTGTGTAGGATCAAGGCAAACACTGTCCTGAGAATAGCCTGCTGTCCATGGCAGGAAAATATGTTCCCTGGAGCACCAACAACTGCAACCATCTTCTCTTGCCTCAAAGATAAGTTTCCAGGCCTTGGAACAGAGCTGGAACAGGTCGGAACTTCCAAGACCCTCAAGATTTTGCTAGTAAAAAGCATTTCAGTTGAAATGCTTTCAAAAGCTCAGCTCATTTTAGAGTGAACAGCACACCAAGGGGGCTCCACCACAGTCCAATAGAAGAGCCAGCAAATCTACCAGCCTTGTGATTTCTACATCAGTACCTACCTTAACGTCAGCACATGGGAGAATGTGGCTTCTATGGTCATGATGATTAAACAATGTTGTATATGTTCAGCTGTGCACGTTGAAGGCAGTTTCCTTAATTTTCCACTGCAGTTTATTTCACTGCTTTTCATTTTAAAAGTTAACTCATGGTGAGTTGTGTTGTAATATACGTACTATTACTGACCCACACTAGCATGCATAAAAGGGTTAACCTGAGCCCAGTGCTCAAGTTACCAGAGTGGGTGTGGCTTAGCAGGCCTCCTCAAGTGAATGGAATCCCTATAAAAGGGAAATCTTAAAGCCTGCTTCCTTTCTAACCCAAAGATTGCACAATCATTTTGTATTAAAGCTAATGCGTTTTCTTTTAAAGTAGTTTCAAACCATTTTTCATCTTCACTTTGATGCCAACAGATGGAGATTTGCTTGCTTCAACTTCTCTGTTTAAAGGTAGATGAGTACAGATACAAATCTAACCAAGGACTAATCTACCACTGGTCAGTTATAACATTAAAAATGGGTTATAAAAATATGACACAAGAAGGCTCTGTAGAGCAGCGATCCATTGTAAATGGGAAATTGCATTGAGAGCTATATTACAGGGTTTTTTAAAGTTTTTTTTCAGATAAGTGTAAATCCAGCCTAAGAGCTCTAGAGTTTTGGAGAATAGTCTTTCCCAGTCCTGCTTGAAGATTCAAGGGACTGATTCTGGTACCCTTTTTACACAAAGCATGTGTAATACCTCTGAGTTTTGCCCCTTTCACCTTCCCCCACCCCCCCAGTCACTTTTAGTAGGGTGAGTGAGTTCTTTCCTGGAGAAGAGGAGCATTAATTATCCCATTCATTTGAGAACCAAGTCCAGGATAGAGGAATCTTCACGGCATGATTAGAAGAGAGAGAGTGACCAGCAGAAATCAGGCTTCAACTCAAGCTATACAGACTTTGCTGACAGATTCTTTTCTTTAAAATATGAAAAGCACTGAGGGCAGGCTTCAAAGAGGAAGCAGAGTTCAAATAGGAAAACTTTTTTTCTTAATTCAGAGCTAGAGGTTTTTTGTGTTTTTTTAAGATTTACCTGATATGAATGAAATCCCCGCTACTCTTCTCTCTTACAGATCTAGTATTTCTTTGAAACTGACATGACTTGTCTGGAATCAGAATTTCAAAAAGCCTCCAAACACTCAGGAGAGGGGAAATTTGCAAATGTTTGAATGTCCTTATGACTGTGGTAAAAGTTCTGGATGATTTTGAACTTTTTTTGTAATTAAGATGGGGTGCAAATGCTAAATTATTTAACCTTATTGCCATCAACGGCATTTGCTCACCACCATTTTTTGGTCACTTCCTTCTTCCCAATTGAGCTCTCACATTACTCTTTTGTGCTCTATCAACATTTGGCTTGTGGAGGGAAACTGATACACAATGGAAGCACTCTGCCCTTGGACGGTTCTGAAAAACAGCAACATGTTGGATCTAGAGATACACACCTGGCTCAGGTGTGCCAGGGCTGGCTGAAGCTTAGCTAAGCACATAGACTAAGCTGAAGCATATATCTTGAGACATTGTGCAATATCATCTGCAAGAAATTGTTCAACAGCCTGTGCTGACAGAAGCACACTGCTGACTTTCAGTTCTCTTTCACATGCAAGGAGGGGACAAAAAATGTGTGAGAAACCCAGTTACTCTTCAATTCTGAAGGATGCCATTCTAAAGCAGACCAGCAGAACTGTTCCAGAGCTGAAGAAAAATCTCATTGGTTTGTATCAGCTTCCCTGTTTTTGCTTCTTTAGCAGACACAAAAATAGATGTCCTAATGAGCCTCTGCTGGATCTGCCCTCCCCACCGAATAAGCTACAATGAGCTTATGACATGCCTTGTGTGAGTCAGGATGTGTTTGGAGGACATTAGTCCAACGTGCAGGATGAGAGTATTGTATTACAAGCACACACCCCTAGCCTGTCTCCCTTTACTGAAAATAAAGATGGCACCATCTTTTCCACATTTATTCTCTCTTTCTTTAATTGCACGGGCACTGCCCTGGGGGAAGGATTGAAAAGGAAGGCATTTCTTTAAAAAGGAAGAGTGGGAGATAGCCCACATCAGCATGAGCCAATTAACACCTCTTCCACTTTCCCCACAGATGGGGTGCTAGCACAAGACTAGAATGCTGAAAATGTGGAATTTCAGCATTTTGTAAATCTGAAAAAGTAGTTTAATTCCAAAGCTAATAGCATGTACCATTTAATCTCTCCATGGAAGGATGCTTCTTATGGCAAATAGTGAAATTAATACCAATGTGTGCTAGTATGAGGCAGGGAGGGAGAATAGTCCATGGTGTGGAATTGATCTTCCTTGTTTGTTTACAGACATGTACTCTACAATTCCACCTCCAGAATGGGGTGGGGGCGGAGCTTTAAAACAGGAAGCCCACCTTAATTAAGAGATATGGACATACCTAAAATACAGAAAGCAGCAATGGAAAGCTAAAAACTTAAAAGCACCAAGGGCAAAATAAAATAAATCATACAGAGCAGGTAATAATGGTTTGGTGAGTTAAAGTTAAAATAAAAAAAAATCCCTCAACTCTGCCCCTGTTTCTCCTTGCCCTCGGAAAACCCCATTTGGGGGCTTTCTGTTGGGCTCAGCTGGCAGACATGCCACCAGCAGGTCACATAGTGAAGGGAAGGATGATGTCAGAAACGTGGCCCCAGAGGCGAAGCTAGCTGCTCCAGCACCTGGAGCTGTGTGGGGGCATGGTGAGCCACCCACAGGGGTGGTGTGGTGAGCACGGGGGCAGCACCGCCTGTGGTGAACATCTGGGGGGGGTGCTGCCACCCACAGCTAGCATCCCAGGGGGGCGGCACGGTGATGTCACTCCCTCTCAGGGATGACACCTGGGGTGGGCGTCTCACATTGCACCTCCTTTCTCTGCCACTGTGTGACCCCCCAGAGCACTGTGGAAGAGTCATCCTCAGAAATTGAGCTGAGCGAGCAAGGGGCTGACTCTGCAGATGAGAGCTGTCTGTCTGAGTTCAGAGAAGACAGCCTAGCCCCCCTCCTTCCTAGGCAAGACACTGTTAGCTCCCAAGGAGAGGAAGAGTTGTAAATTGGCCAAAGTGCTGCTAGGCAACCAGCAGATAAGCCAGATTCGGAGGCTGTATCTTCTGGGGAAGAGACAGGCCAGCTGTGCAGTCCTCATATGAGGAGGCTAGAGAAGCTCATAGAACAATGGAAGGGAAGGAGAAGAAAGGCAGGATTTTGGCATCTTTCCTGTTGGGGGAGGGACAATGAGTCAGACTGAGCAACTAAGGTTAATGAGAGCAGGCAGAATACCATGCTCTGGATGTTGTTGGGTTTTTTTTGTAAATAAACTTATATAAAACTGACAGAGAGTCCTTATCGAGCTGCTTGCCTGCAGGAGCTTCTCATAGATGAGGTTGGTAGGTGGCCAGGCAGAGGGGAGCTCAGCCAGGAGATTCAAGCAGAGGGACATCCCTGCTCTGCTCATGCCCCCCCCCCAGCCATGTTATAGAACAGTGCCTGGATGAGGGGTTATAAACTGAATTTAAATCCTGGTAAGATGGAAGCTCTGGGTGAGCAGTTCCCATGTTCAGGATTGGCAGAAGGGGAGTTGGGGTTGCTCTGCCAAACAGCTATTTGGATCCTAGCCATTTTCCATGGCACTACAATGGCAACCAGCATTTATTTTTATATACGGAGATGACCAGGCATGTTTTGCCACCAGAGACAAAGTGGGAAGGTGCCACCCCCCTCCACCGCCAAAGTCTTGATTCCTAGCATCATCTGGTTGTGGCTTCTGGGTTCCTCTGAGATCTTGCAAGAGGAGCTTGCAGGGCAGCAGCTGAAGAAGGTGCAAAAAGGGTTTTCTTGTGTGTGTGTTTCTTTGTGGCTGATTAGCTGCTCTCCCTGTGCAAAGGTCAGAGGGGGCAGGGTTTCTGTTCAGGCAGGTGATTAGCTGTGGGAGGAGCTTATCAGAGCTTGCAGGGCAGCAGCTGAAGAAGGAGCAAAAAGGGTTTTCTTGTGTGTGTGTTTCTTTGTGGCTGATTAGCTGCTCTCCCTGTGCAAAGGTCAGAGGGGGCAGGGTTTCTGTTGAGGCAGGTGATTAGCTGTGGGAGGAGATTATCAGAGCTTGCAGGGGAGCAGCACACGCAGTTTGATCCATATTTTAGATTTAGGGGAGCTAGTCTCAAACGTTTGTTGGGGGAGACCTAGGTTTTTTGGGGGGGGGAGTTATTTGCCCTGTCTTCACGCTTTTTATGATGGAGGACAAAGTCCAGCAACTGGAGGAACGTGTAGCTACGCTCCAAAGAATTAGAGAGCTGGAGCTCTTCTTGGAAGCAACAGAGCACACCGTCTCCACCAAGGAGGAGACAGGGGACTCCCCTGAGAAGGAGGCTAGTTCACCAACACAGGAGCCAGATATATGGAGAAATGTGACTCAAAGAAGTAGGAGGCCCAGGGTTCGCTCTGATTGTTTAGAAATAGCCTCCAGAAGATCAAAAGAGACTACGAGGCTCTGGGCAGGAAATTGAAGCAATTAAATGCACAAATTGTCATCTCATCTGTCCTCCCAGTTGAACGACGTGGCCCAGGGAGAGAGGGGAAAATAGTGGAAGTGAACAGCTGGCTTCGCAAATGGTGTAAACAGGAACGGTTTGGATTCTTAGATCACGGACTGCAGTTTCTTGAAGAAGGACTTCTGGCAAGCGATGGGCTGCACCTCACAACGGTTGGGAGGAATGTTTTTGCCAAAAATCTCAGAAACCTCATCAGGAGGGCTTTAAACAGACTAATGTGGGGGAAGGAGACAGTGCTCCTGAAGGTAGGAGTCTATCAATTGATGAAGATGATCATCCAAATGTCATAGACCAAATGGAGCAAACAGCACACAGACCTAGAGGTGGGAGGAAAAAATCCTTAAATAAGAGTCACGGGGGAATGATTAATGGACTTCAATGTCTGTACACTAATGCGCAAAGCATGGGACATAAACAAGATGAGCTTGAGCTCTTGGTACAGCAAACTAAATATGACATAATAGGCATCACTGAAACCTGGTGGGATAAGTCCCACGATTGGAATGTAATAATGGAGGGATACAATCTATTTCAGAGAAACAGACCAGACAAGAAAGGAGGAGGAGTGGCGTTATATGTCAGGGATGTGTATACCTGTGAAGAGATCCAAGATTTAGAACCTCAAAGCCAAAGTGAGAGCATTTGGGTCAAAATCAAGGGAGAGAAGAATAACAGTGACCTCATTGTGGGAGTTTACTATAGATCCCCAAGCCAAACGGAGGACATAGATGATGCCTTCCTGGAACAGATGGCCAAGCATGCAAAAGGAAGGGAGATAGTAGTAATGGGGGACTTCAATTACCCGGATATTTGTTGGATGTCAAACTCAGCCAAGAGCATAAGGTCAAACAGATTCCTCACTGGCCTTGCAGACAACTTCATTGTCCAGAAAGTGGGAGAAGCAACAAGAAGAACAGCCATTTTAGATCTGGTCCTAACCAATGTTGATGACCTGGTTAGTGGGGTAGAAGTGGAAGGATCATTAGGTGCGAGTGATCATGCTCTTCTGAAGTTTACTATACAGCGGAAAGAAGCAGCCAAGCATACTAGGACTCAATTTCTTGACTTTAAGAAAGCCTACTTCATAAAACTTAGGGAAGTGCTGGGTGAGATCCCATGGACAGTAATACTAAAAGGAAAGGGAGTTCATGATGGCTGGGAGTTTGTTAAGAGGGAGATAGTAAAAGCACAACTTCAGGCAATACCAATGAGACGGAAACATGGAAGGTGCCTAAAGAAGCCAGGGTGGCTATCTAAAGAACTTTTAACTGAAAAATAAGTCATGTCAGACTAACCTGATCTCGTTTTTTGACAGAATTACAAGCCTGGTAGATGAAGGGAACGCAGTGGATGTAGCCTACCTTGATTTCAGCAAGGCATTTGACAAGGTGCCCCATGATATTCTTGTAAAGAGGCTGGTAAAATGCGGTCTTGACTATGCTACCACTCACTGGATTTGTAACTGGCTGACTGACCGAACCCAAAGGGTGCTCATCAATGGTTCCTCTTCATCCTGGAGAAGAGTGACTAGTGGGGTGCCACAGGGTTCTGTCTTGGGCCCGGTCTTATTCAACATCTTTATCAACGACTTGGATGATGGACTCAAGGGCATCCTGATCAAATTTGCAGATGACACCAAACTGGGAGGGGTGGCTAACACCCCAGAGGACAGGATCACACTTCAAAACGACCTTGACAGATTAGAGAACTCGGCCAAAACAAACAAGATGAACTTTAACAGGGAGAAATGTAAAGTATTGTACTTGGGCAAAAAAAATGAGAGGCACAAATACAAGATGGGGGACACCTGGCTTGAGAGCAGTACATGTGAAAAGGATCTAGGAGTCTTGGTTGACCACAAACTTGACATGAGCCAACAGTGTGACGCGGCAGCTAAAAAAGCCAATGCAATTTCTGGGCCTCATCAATAGGAGTATAGCATCTAGATCAAGGGAAGTAATAGTACCACTGTATTCTGCTCTGGTCAGACCTCACCTGGAGTACTGTGTCCAGTTCTGGGCACCACAGTTCAAGAAGGACACTGACAAACTGGAACGTGTCCAGAGGAGGGCAACCAAACTGGTCAAAGGCCTGGAAATGATGCCTTATGAGGAACGGCTAAGGGAGCTGGGCATGTTTAGCCTGGAGAAGAGGAGGTTAAGGGGTGATATGATAGCCATGTTCAAATCTATAAAAGGATGTCACATAGAGGAGGGAGAAAGGTTGTTTTCTGCTGCTCCAGAGAAGCGGACACGGAGCAATGGATCCAAACTACAAGAAAGAAGATTCCACCTAAACATTAGTAAGAACTTCCTGACAGTAAGAGCTGTTCGACAGTGGAATTTGCTGCCAAGGAGTGTGGTGGAGTCTCCTTCTTTGGAGGTCTTTAAGCAGAGGCTTGACAACCATATGTCAGGAGTGCTCTGATGGTGTTTGCTGCTTGGCAGGGACTTGGACTCGATGGCCCTTGTGGTCTCTTCCAACTCTATGATTCTGTGATTCTATGATTCTATGATATTCTTTTCCCCGCTATGCTGCTATGTTCATACAGAAGCTTTACAATGGAGTTGGAAGTTCCATTTCCATTCCGCTGCTCTTTGTTCTTTGTTCTCTTAAAAGTGAAAGTAGCTGTTCGCCATTGTTTCTCCCCTCCGTTACAACGAAGACCTCAAAATGACTGTAATCATAACTTTCTGCTCTCCCTTTTAGCTTCAAAAGTACCTTAAAGTTTGTCACTTCTAAAGATGTTACTTTTTAGAAGAGTTCAGAGTTCAGAGGGAGAAGGAAACAGTATCCGCCAGCGGCAACTTACTTTCTTTTTGCTGCTCTGCACGCTACGCTGCGTCTGTATTGATTGCAGATGACAGCTGAACTCCGCGCTTTTGCTTTCTGCTCCGGATCCTTCCTTAGTTAATTAGAATCAAATTTGTAATCCAAATTGGTCCGAATTTCTTCTATTTTGAGAATGAAGCGCTCCTCTTGCAAGCTCTGGGCTTCGCTATTTGGATATAGAAAATGGCTACCCTTACCCCGCTCCGCCATTCTCTTCGCCCTTTTTTTAAGGGTTACCTGACGGCCAGGCAGGTTGCTCCTGGCTTCGCTGGGCACCTGTTCCTCTGGATAACCTCCCAGGGATTTAAATCGGGGGCTACTGCGCCCTGTAGCACCCCTTTTTATCCAAAATAGCACGGGATTCACCTCGCGGTAAAATCCCCGCTTGCGGGAGAGTCGCGCTCCACCGGAAGTCCCGATAACAATTTTTTTAACGAAAGTAATGTTAATGGGTTATTGAGGATTTACAAACTACCTGTAAATGGATAAAAACATTGGCATGATGTAAAAACCTGCAGATTCAAAATATATATGGGATATATGTGGGAATAGATATATAAAATATGTTGAGATAATTTGGAGTATGCAAGAAGATGAAAAGAAATGTAAAGAACCACAGAAAGAGGGGGAAGGGAGTCAGAGTTTGAAATGTTAAAATTATGATTGATTGCTGTAATATATATAAATGAAAATTTATATATATATATATATATATATATATATATATATATATATGTTTTAAACTTGTACACTTCTTCAGTGCTTGTAACTCTAAAAATACAGAGCAGGTGCCAGATTTGGTAAGATGCCCTCAGTGGATGCCCTGACTCTAAACTGTCCATTTGTCTTTTCTGTCCCTCTGGGCCCAATCCACACCACTGCTACTCCTTTTCCTTGCTCACTGTTTGCACACCTGGAGAAAACCGGTGAGCAGGTAACAGCCTCAAAGACAGTGGAAGCATCAGGACCAGGAGGCTCTGGGCATCAGCCCTGTGGCCCCTGATGCCAACCTTACTTGAGAGGTTGAATAGCATGAAACTGCCTCTTTCCTGTCAACTGCCCCATCACACAAGCCAGGAGCTGAGCTTCCATGATGTGTCTGAATGTTCATGAACTTCTTATTTGCTGAAAGACTGAAACGTTCCACAGTATTTTAGCTAAAAGAAAATATACAGTAAAATATTATTCTAAAGGAAAAATGTTGGCACGTAATGAAGAAAAAATAGGGTTGATGGGCTGGCCAGCAAGCTCACAGATAGAAATTAAGAAATAAGTCTAGGAAGCAAGGATGCTTAAGGAAAGGGAATGAAAAAAGAGGAGGAAGGATGTGTTAGCAAATTCTAATATGCCCTGACAATCTAATTTTATTGTTTTAGCAAATTTCTCCGATAAATAAACCCAGATTTTTCCCTCCTATAGTGAAATGTACAAGAGATGGTAATAGTAATTGCCTGTGACATCCCATAATGTTCTACAATTTGTATTTTCCAAGCCTGCTGAGCATCTTTCATTTATATTAATTTTTTTACCTCATAGTTTGATTCTGACATTGCACATGATGCAGCGAAATACTACTGCAGTCCAGAACAGAAAGAGAAGTGTCATATTCATTTTGAGAAAAATATGCATCACAATTATTTTTCTTACACATCAGTCATGTCCCATGCATTGCAGAAGTTCCTAAACACTCCGCCAGTTACCTGGCTGTAATGGTATTGAGCCAGCAAAATAAATGGTAAGTTGGAGAATATTAAAAAGTTGACATCTCAAGCCCCACACCATGGATATAGGTTAGTGAGGGAGGGGCTTTTTATGTATTTTTTAACCAGACATATCCATCCAAATGTTTATGATAAAGGCACTTATAACCTGATATATTAACATTGCCCAGACCGGTTCTATATGAACCTTAGATAAAACAAAATAAAAAACATCAAAAATGTGTTATCCTTTTTCAAAATTGTGAGATGCCTGCTTGAAGGGTTCATTAAAGAATACAGAGCACTAATGTGTTTGTGGTTATAATATCAATAAAACTAAAATTCATTCTGAAAAATGTGATGAATGTGATGAAAATACTATATATTTTACAAAGTGGTTGTCAGTCTGTTCTCTATGGATTCAGATGCTTCTTGAGAACTTGTCACCAAACTTGGCATGAGAGTCTCTGTGGTGGGTGAAGCATCTTCATCAGTGTTTGACTCTGGGCACCATTTTGAATCCAGATGGCAGAATGATGCATGGAGTTATGGGTCCAAACTGCACAAATGTGGTAGTTTCTAAAGATGCTATTGCCCAGTTTGATGTTATTTTGACCACTTTGGCATCACAGGTCCAACTGCACAGATGTGGATGACTCTGAAGGTACTGTTGCCCAGTTTTACATGGCCGGTTGCAACTGTGCCAGTCTGGATGCCACTCAGGATACTGCCATCCTGCTAGGCACAAACGTTCCTGAGATGGAACTTGGTTTTTGTCTGTGTTTGAACATTGGACACCATTATGAATCTAGATAGCAGACTGAAATGTCACTTTGGTGTGATTTCACCCATGCTCTCTCTTTCAATCCTGCACTGGTCCCCCAGCTGCCCTGCAAGGAAAGGGAGGGAGAGTGTGGGGTGAGTGGCTGTGTCAGTGTGTGGGGTGTGCATCCTCTGCAGGCTGAGGGAGGAGGAAGAGGGCACTTTCCTGAGTCCTTCCAGTGCTTTGCTGCTCTGGTCTGGGGCAGCATGGAAGCCTCCTACTGGCCCAGGTTCCATCTGACCCTTCCTTTTATTGCAGCCCCAAGGAGGAGAAGCCCTGAGCTTGCTGGCTGCTGCCACTGCCACCATCTTTGCTCTGTAGGAACCCCACATGCCACAAACTGCCTCCTGTGCCATCCTCCACCCTCCAGTAGCACCCTTGCTTCTTCTCAGCCGCTGCCAAATGGCAGCCACAGACTCTCGTGTGTGTGTGTGTGCGCGCGCGTGCGTTTGCGTGCAGTGCTTTATTCTAGAAAAAAAGCAGCAGTAATGTGTTCCGGTACATTCTGCCAGAAAAAAGCACTGGGTATTATGCTAAAAAACAGTGGCAGCTCAAATACACGATACACTCAGAGCATGTACAAGTTGCTGCTGCTGGATTCCACCACCCATCCCTGAGCACTGGCCAAGCTGGCTGAATCTCATAGCAGGTTTTGGAGGTTCTTTCCGAGACAGAACAAGGTAAGACATGGAAATGAAGCTCAAAGAATGGCTGAGAGTAGAAGTGGGAAGAGAAAATTCACTACCTTGCATCTCATTCATAGGACTATCCTAGACAAAACGTTTCTTTTTAAAAAACAAAACAAAACTGGCATTGAACAAAAAAGGATTGTCTAACTTCGTATAATGAACTTCACCTGCAGGACAGCACAAGGTTGTGTGGTGCTCTGTTTTTTCTCTGCTACATTCTCCCATTATTTATTTTTCTATTCCACTTTAAAAAAGAGAAAATGTTAACAGTTTCTATAAAAAGAAAGAATAAATTGCCAGCTGCTGCCTGAACTGGGCTTTGCAGGAGATCTTTAAGTGTCAGCTGGAAGCCTGTGGAACTGAGCAGGAGTCCTCTGTGGTAGAGACAAGGTCCTCTGGAAACTGTAAAATGAACAACAGGGTGTGAAAACATGGTTTTAGCACCTGTTTTATTGTAAGCACTTCATGCAATTAGTGTATTTAAACAAGCCATATGGTTGGTAAGCTTTTGCATAATGATAAGTGTACTGCTTTAGAGTGAAGCTTCAAACTTACTTTCCATTTGAAAATATATGAATAAGTTTCAAATTTCCTGCAGTTTGATATCACATTGTTAAACAACTTTCTGCAGAGTGCTAGAACCTGGTCTTTGCAGTCAGGACCAACTGGTTCAAAGAGAAAGATAACTTAGCAGTGCAGTCCTAGGCATGCCTCCCCCCTCCCTCTCCTTGACTTGTCCTCTCAATCCCTGAATAGAAGGTGTGAGCAAAGGGGAGGCTGCAGTTCTTTCTCCTGGCCACAGCTTGCATCCCAGGAGAGGGCAAGTGAAAGAGACCACAAGAGTCTGGAGCAAGACCTGCAGCAAAGTTCTCTGGGGGTTAGCAGCAGGGGGCGGGGTGGAAAGTTTTCCAGTGCTTTATTATGAAACTTGTTGTTTCATAAGTTCTCTGGTCACAATGAATGGATGCCAATTGTAAATAAATATCAGGTAAGCTTGCAAGGGCACCATCAGGGGTCAGGGGGCCAGGCCCCCCCATATTTTCAAGGAGGGGGCTACCCCCCGAATCCCATAGCAATCTTCAGAAGGACATGCCAGGGTGAAGCATCCGCACCCTGGCATGTCCCTTTGGCAATCAGGAAAGCACTCTGGCAAACTCCACCAGTGGAATGCAATGCAGGAATCTCAACTAAAGCATCCCTGACAAATGGCCATCCAACCTCTGCTTAAAAGCCTGCAGTGAAAGGGAGTCCACCATCTTCTGAGGGAGTTCACTCCACTGTCAAACAGCTCTTGGCTTTGTTTGCCAAATGCAGTAAAATAAGCATGCTAAATTAGATCACACTCAAGGGCACTGGGAAATTTTTCTAACAGAAACTGATTTTTTTTCTGATGCAAATTACCATATGGGAAATTGCCCTGAATTTCCAGTTCAGTTTTTTTCCAGAAAGCTCACATCCCTGGTCAGCCTGGCCTCCCTCCTGCTGGGATGGGGGCCTCAGGAGGTGCAAATAGGATTGTGCTTCCTTCAGTGATCTTCTGACATTACAGCTATCTGCATTTCTGATTCAAGGTTAACAAGATATGGGGGGGGGGGGCTTCTGGGAGAAATGTGCAGGGGAAAACAAGTCCCCCTCCCTGAGCGGAGAAGGGGAGAGAACCTCCTGTTTCCAGTGAGACTCCCTCCACATTTTAGAACACCAATTTTCTGTGTTTCTTTCTTCTAAAAACATGGGGGGGGGGGGTACAATATAAAACATGTCACACCCATCACATACACAATGAAAACTAAAAATCTAAACAAATCATACTTATTCAGAAAAGCGGAGAAGAGAGACAGATGGGAAAAGGTGTAAAAAGAAGAGACATAGTGAATGAAAAGGGAGTGTGACAGAGGATCAGAATATGTGGGTGGCTCCACGTCCTGATTTCCCGTGAAGGAAAATTTCTCAGGGGTCTAAAATGTAGGGGAACCTTCACAAGCCTGGAGGCTTACACCTTCGGAGGTTCACCCTTCAACTCATGGAGTTTAACAGGAACAGCAAGGGCAGAGGGCAGAGTGAAGCCCATTCATTCCTGTGCCCTTTTTGCATGCTAAATGAACCACTAACCCTAGAAGTTGAATAGCAATCTTCTGTAATGAGAACAGGACTTTTTTTCAGCTAGAACTTGCCAGAACTCAAGTGGGCGCCATTGCCATTCTTAGAGAATGGGGGAGGCATTCGTGCTGAGTTCCAGCACCTTGTTTTCTAGAAAAATAGCACTGAATAAGGATTTATTCATATTTGCCAACTAGAGAGTCCCCTTTCCACCCCATGCTCATCTCACTTTTCACCTTCTTGGCCCCATTTCTGAAGCCAATTATATCTTACCTGCCATTATTTCAAATTGCCACTCTCCCCACTCCCCGGTCTCTCCCCACCCCCTCTGTTGAAAACAGCCACCCTTTTAACTGTGAGTATCCCTCTCCTTTCACTGTATTGAAACTTCTCCCACAAAATTCATTTCTCAGCTGCCTCTTGTGAGAGGATTGTGGAACCCTTGAACATTTCGTAGTTTTAAACAACCACTTTTCCCATTTCAGTGTCTCTCCCATCTCACTGCCATGTGATCCTCCAAATCCTCCAGTGAAGGATGTGCGATGAATCTTTAATTTGTATTATATCAAGAGAAAAGATGCTTCCTGCTGTAAGAAACTTATCTAAACTGCTTTGTGAGGTCTTTCTGGAAAGCATCCCATTCAATAAATAAACTAATAATAATAATGAAATCAGAAGTTGTTCTGATTAGACAGGGTGGCAAACATTATTACAGTTTCCTACAAGGCCTTCCTTAACAATATTCCTTGAGAGAGGGATTGTATTCATAAATATATTGATATATACAACATATATCTGACATGTTGTAATGGGAACAGTTCATCAAGGATCCAGCTAGAATCTTGCTTATGACAATTACTATTAGGAGCATTTTTGGACAAATGTATTCAAGAATAGGAAGATATTTTAAAGAATTTATTCCATTTCAATCATTCCCTGTTGGTAGCAGTCAGAAGACAGACTGATAATGAATTTTGTTCCTCCAAGTTATATGTGCTAATACCTGTTGATGACCCTATCCTTCCCCCCCCCCCCCAATTATTTCTTCATTTGCACCAGGACTGCAAAACATGCTTCCCACTATCCACTGCTTCAAGACTTTGAGTTCATCAATAACTTCTCAGTTAGTATTAATGGTGCAAAACAAACAAATTGTGTGCAGACACATACACATATACATAGAAACATTGACACACACACGCACTAGATTCCTAACTCCATTACAGTGATGGTGTCTTATCAAATTTCCAGGCTCTGCAAAATTCTGACACTATGAAGTAATAAGATGTAATGTAATGTAATGTAATGCATGTACGTTTGATACGAAGTTTACAGAAACTGACATTTTAATTTACAAGCATACACTTGAACCATGTCTGTTTGAAAGAAAGTCCCATTGCTTTGGGAAAGATTTACTCACAATAAATCACAGCCTTAGACTGAAGGGAAAAAAAACTTGCATATTTGACAGAATGTGGGTATTTTTTACAGTTCATTCCTATAGATATGTCTTCTCTGAGGTTCCATGCATATCTATTTATACTTCTGTTGGCAAGCTTCTTTGAGCACAGACTTCTCTGTTTTGCTTATGAGGATATTCTGTAAATCATCATGTACTTTGCTGGCTTTTGCCTTGGGCAGCCCAATCTGGTGGGGGTTCTGCCGGCCCCTGCTGCTGGAGAGCAAGGAGAAGCAGTGGCTTCGAGTGAGATCTCATTCCTGCTGCTACTCCACAATTCCCCTGTGGAAGGGGATGCCCCGCCACCACTGCCAGAGATGTCACTGTGGCTTCCAGGTTCCAGCAAGATCTTGTGGACCTAGAATCATAGAGTTGGAAGAGACCACAAGGGCCATCGAGTCCAACCCCCTGCCAAGCAGGAAACACCATCAGAGCACTCCTGACATATGGTTGTCAAGCCTCTGCTTAAAGACCTCCAAAGAAGGAGACTCCACCACACTCCTTGGCAGCAAATTCCACTGTCGAACAGCTCTTACTGTCAGGAAGTTCTTCCTAATGTTTAGGTGGAATCTTCTTTCTTGTAGTTTGGATCCATTGCTCCGTGTCCGCTTCTCTGGAGCAGCAGAAAACAACCTTTCTCCCTCCTCTATGTGACATCCTTTGATATATTTGAACATGGCTATCATATCACCCCTTAACCTCCTCTTCTCCAGGCTAAACATGCCCAGCTCCCTTAGCCGTTCCTCATAAGGCATCGTTTCCAGGCCTTTGACCATTTTGGTTGCCCTCCTCTGGACACGTTCCAGTTTGTCAGTGTCCTTCTTGAACTATGGTGCCCAGAACTGGACACAGTACTCCAGGTGAGGTCTGACCCGAGCAGAATACAGTGGCACTATTACTTCCCTTGATCTAGATGCTATACTCCTATTGATGCAGCCCAGAATTGCATTGGCTTTTTTAGCTGCCGCGTCACACTGTTGGCTCATGTCAAGTTTGTGGTCAACCAAGACTCCTAGATCCTTTTCACATGTACTGCTCTCAAGCCAGGTGTCCCCCATCTTGTATTTGTGCCTCTCATTTTTTTTGCCCAAGTGCAATACTTTACATTTCTCCCTGTTCAAATTCATCTTGTTTGTTTTGGCCCAGTTCTCTAATCTGTCAAGGTCATTTTGAAGTGTGATCCTGTCCTCTGGGGTGTTAGCCACCCCTCCCAGTTTGGTGTCATCTGCAAATTTGATCAGGATGCCCTTGAGTCCATCATCCAAGTCATTGATAAAGATGTTGAATAAGACCGGGCCCAAGACAGAACCCTGTGGCACCCCACTAGTCACTCTTCTCCAGGATGAAGAGGAACCATTGATGAGCACCCTTTGGGTTCGGTCAGTCAGCCAGTTACAAATCCAGTGAGTGGTAGCATAGTCAAGACCGCATTTTACCAGCCTCTTTACAAGAATATCATGGGGGACCTTGTCAAATGCCTTGCTGAAATCAAGGTAGGCTACATCCACTGCGTTCCCTTCATCTACCAGGCTTGTAATTCTGTCAAAAAACGAGATCAGGTTAGTCTGACATGACTTATTTTTCAGAAATCCAAGCTGACTATTGGTGATCACAGCATTCCTTTCTAGGTGCTCACAGACTGTTTGCTTAATGATCTGCTCCAGAATCTTCCCTGGTATTGATGTCAGACTGACTGGGCGGTAATTATTTGGGTCCTCTCTTTCCCCCTTTTTGAAAATAGAGACAACATTTGCCCTCCTCCAGTCTGCCGGGACTTCGCCTGTTCTCCAGGAATTCTCAAAGATGACTGCCAGTGGTTCTGAGATCACATCTGCCAGTTCTTTTAATACTCTTGGATGCAGTTCATCTGGCCCTGGAGACTTGAATACATCTAAACTAGCCAAGTACTATCTCCTTAGTTATTCTGGGCTGTGTTTCCTCTGCTGAATCATTTGCTCCAAATTCTTCAGGTCGGGCATTGTTTTCTTTATCGGAGAAGACTGAGGCAAAGAAGGCATTGAGGAGTTCAGCCCTTTCTGTGTCCCCTGTTTGCATTTCACCATCTTCTCCTCTGAGTGACCCCACTGTTTCTTTGTTCTTCCTTTTGCTACGAACATACCCATAAAAGCCTTTTTTGTTGCTTTTAACCTCTCTAGCAAGCCTGAGTTCATTCTGTGCTTTAGCTTTTCTGACTTTGTGTCTACACGTGCTGGCTATTTGTTTGAATTCCTCTTTGGTGGTTTCCCCCCTTTTCCATTTTTTGTACACATCCTTTTTTAATCTTAACTCAGTTAAAAGTTCTTTAGATAGCCACCCTGGCTTCTTTAGGCACCTTCCATGTTTCCGTCTCATTGGTATTGCCTGACATTGTGCTTTTACTATCTCCCTCTTAACAAACTCCCAGCCATCATGAACTCCCTTTCCTTTTAGTATTACTGTCCATGGGATCTCACCCAGCACTTCCCTAAGTTTTATGAAGTCAGCTTTCTTAAAGTCAAGAAATTGAGTCCTAGTATGCTTGGCTGCTCCTTTCCGCTGTATAGTAAACTTCAGAAGAGCATGATCACTCGCACCTAATGATCCTTCCACTTCTACCCCACTAACCAGGTCATCAACATTGGTTAGGACCAGATCTAAAATGGCTGTTCCTCTTGTTGCTTCTCCCACTTTCTGGACAATGAAGTTGTCTGCAAGGCCAGTGAGGAATCTGTTTGACCTTATGCTCTTGGCTGAGTTTGACATCCAACAAATATCCGGGTAATTGAAGTCCCCCATTACTACTATCTCCCTTCCTTTTGCATGCTTGGCCATCTGTTCCAGGAAGGCATCATCTATGTCCTCCGTTTGGCTTGGGGATCTATAGTAAACTCCGACAATGAGGTCACTGTTATTCTTCTCTCCCTTGATTTTGACCCAAATGCTCTCACTTTGGCTTTGAGGTTCTAAATCTTGGATCTCTTCACAGGTATACACATCCCTGACATATAACGCCACTCCTCCTCCTTTCTTGTCTGGTCTGTTTCTCTGAAATAGATTGTATCCCTCCATTATTACATTCCAATCGTGGGACTTATCCCACCAGGTTTCAGTGATGCCTATTATGTCATATTTAGTTTGCTGTACCAAGAGCTCAAGCTCATCTTGTTTATTTCCCATGCTTTGCGCATTAGTGTACAGACATTGAAGTCCATTAATCATTCCCCCGTGACTCTTATTTAAGGATTTTTTCCTCCCACCACTAGCTCTGCGTGCTGTTTGCTCCATTTGGTCTATGACATTTGGATGATCATCTTCATCAATTGATAGATTCCTACCTTCAGGAGCACTGTCTCCCTCCCCCACATTAGTCAGTTTAAAGCCCTCCTGATGAGGTTTCTGAGATTTTTGGCAAAAACATTCCTCCCAACCGTTGTGAGGTGCAGCCCATCGCTTGCCAGAAGTCCATCTTCAAGAAACTGCAGTCCGTGATCTAAGAATCCAAACCGTTCCTGTTTACACCATTTGCGAAGCCAGCTGTTCACTTCCACTATTTTCCCCTCTCTCTCTGGGCCACATCGTTCAACTGGGAGGACAGATGAGATAACAATTTGTGCATTTAATTGCTTCAATTTCCTGCCCAGAGCCTCGTAGTCTCTTTTGATCTTCTGGAGGCTATTGCTTGCAGTGTCATTGGTTCCCACATGAACCAAGAGGAAGGGGTATTTGTCAGTGGGTTTTATGATTCCTTGCAGTCGTTCAGTTACATCTTGGATCTTAGCCCCAGGGAGACAGCACACTTCCCGAGACATCTTGTCAGGCCCACAGATCACTGCTTCTGTTCCCCTCAGTAGGGAATCCCCCATCACCACTACACACCTCCTCTTAGGTTTGGTCGGGGTTCTTCTGTGAGCTGTCCGCTCCAAGGTCGCCTGCACATTCCCTGAGGACTGACTTTGCTGCTCGTCTTCATATACCTGATCGACTGTAATGAGGGAGAGATCCTCAAATGGAGTCTGCTCTTCGTCTTCCATGCTAGGGGAGAGGACCTCAAAGCGATTGTGTATTTCTAAACAATCAGAGCGAACCCTGGGTCTCCTACTTCTTTGAGTCACGTTTCTCCATATATCTGGCTCCTGTGTTGGTGAACTAGCGTCCTTCTCAGGGGAGTCCCCTGTCTCCTCCTTGGTGGAGACGGTGTGCTCTGTTGCTTCCAAGAAGAGCTCCAGCTCTCTAATTCTTTGGAGCGTAGCTACACGTTCCTCCAGTTGCTGGACTTTGTCTTTTAAGAGGGCAATCAACATGCAGTTGCTGCAGGTACAGCCGCCGTCCCGGAGATACAGAATGAAAATATTAAGGAGAGGCTGATATCAGAATTGGCTAAATGGATGGAATTACCAATAGAGGAGGAGGCAAAAACAGTACAGAATGCATTTAGAATGAAAGTAAGAACAACCAAGGCAAGGAAATTTATAGGAGACTGTTTAATCACTTTTAAAGATAGGGAGATGAGAAATTTGATATTGCAGAAAAACAGAGAGAAAAGACTATACATAGAAGGAAATTACATAATCATTTTCAAAGATATACCGATAACATTGTTAAAACGAAGAGAGCCATATAAGCCATTGGTGCAGATTTTGAAGAAAAATGACATTGACTTTAAATGGGAATTTCCAGAGGGAATTTCTTTTTTTTACAAAAGCAAAAAGCACAGATTGTTGAATCCAGAGGAAACAGGAAAATTTCTGAGAAGGTACAAGGACTTAAAAGTAGGAGATGGAGAAGAAGGATAAAGGAGTAGAGAAAGGAGCTGGAGCTAAGGATGAATCAGAAGAAGAGGAAGAAGAAGAAGATCATGAGAAAAAGGCAGAAGAGGAAGAAGGGGGAAAAGGAGAAGAAATAATCAGATCATAAAAACTAAAATAAAATAAAATTATTTAATTGGAAATCATCATGTCATTAAAATGATGGAATTGGAATATTAATGGGATGAACAAGAAAAAAAACGGAATAAAATTGAACAATTTTTAAAGAAGAAAAATTTGGACATTATATGTTTACAAGAAACACATGTCACAAGAAAACATAGAAAAATCTTGATTAATAAAAGATTGGGGAATGAATTTGTATCTTCATATAGAGAGAAAAAAAGAGGGGTGGTTTTATATATCAACAGTAAAATTGAATCACAACAAATCTTCGAAGATGAAGAAGGAAGAATCATAACAGTCCGGATCAGATGGCAAGGCGAAAGTTTGATAATTGTCGGGATCTATGCACCTAATGGAAACAAGATAAATTTCTATAAAACTCTAGAAGAAAAATTATTCGAATATATGGATCAGAAAATTATAATAATGGGGGATATGAATGGAGTGGTCTCATTAGTGATGGACAGGCTAAGAGATGGACTAAGTAAAGAAGGGAAATTACCTAAGACTTTCTTCTCAATGGTTAAGAACTGTAATTTGATAGATATTTCGCGACTAAGATATCCATTGGAGAAACAATTCACTTTCTTCTCGGAACCAAATCAGTCAATGTCGAGAATAGATCAAATATGGGTGTCAAACGAACTGACTCCAAGAATATCACAAATTGAGATCCAACCAAAAGTAATTTCAGACCACGACCCAATAAAAATGGAAATAAAAGGATTTGAAGAAAGAACCTTCAGATGGAGAATCAATGATTACCTATTGGATGATCAAAAAGTTATAGAAAAAGCACAAAAGAAATTAACTGAGTATTTTGTTGACAACAGTAACAAAGGTACAAAAATGAGTATTGTTTGGGACGCAAGCAAAGCAGTGATGAGAGGCTTCTTTATCCAACAGAATTCATTGAAGAACAAAAACAGAAAAAAGGAAAAAAGAAATTTTAAAGCAGATAATGGACAATGAACAAAAACTGATCAAAAAACCAAATAACCAAAAAATAAGACAAGAAATCAAGACTTTGCAAACTCAATTTGCAATGATAATAAACAAAGAAGTTGAAATAAATATCAAAATGCTAAGACAGAAAAACTTTGAATTTGCGAACAAATCAGGAAAATGGCTTGCGTGGCAAATCAAAAAAAGAAAGGAACAGAATACAGTTAATAAGATCAACGTCAATGGTGAAGAAATTGATAATCCAAAAGGTATCAGAAAAGGATTTCTAGACTTTTATAGGCAACTATACAAGAATAAAGAGAGGAATAATATGAGGAAAATAGAATGATTTTTGAAAGAAAAAAAGGTGCAAAAGATCCCGGCAGAAAGAAAAGGACAACCGAACGCCCCAATAAGCAGTGATGAAATAAGGAGGCAATAAAAGAATTGAAGAGGGGGAAAGCCCCAGGACCAAATGGATTTACATCAAAATATTATAAAGAACTGAGAGAAGTGTTGATGATACCGTTGAAAGAAGTCATGAATAATATCTTAAAAGAAAGAGACAACCCGGAAACCTGGAAAGAAGCATTTATTACATTTATCCCCAAACAAGATTCGGACTTAACACAAGTTAAGAATTATAGGCCTATTTCACTACTGAATACAGATTATAAAATATATGCAGGGATTCTAGCGAATAGAATGAAAAAGATTTTACAAGAAACTATACATGAAGATCAAGCAGGTTTTCTTCCTGGCAGACAGTTGAGAAATAATATAAGAAATATAATAAATATTTTGGAATATCTTACTGCCAGGAATGAAAAACAAGCTATTCTAATGTTTGTGGATGCAGAGAAGGCCTTCGATAACATTGCTTGGGATTTTATGCTCAAGAATTTAGAATGTATGGATGTGGGGGAAGAATTCTTTAATGGGATAAAAGCTATATATACAGAGCAAAAAGCAAAATTGATTGTCAACAATGTTGTTACGGAAGATATCAAAATAACAAAAGGAACTAGACAGGGATGTCCACTTTCACCATTGTTATTTATAACAGTCCTGGAGGTCCTGCTGAGGGTGATTAGACAAAATGATCTAATAAAAGGGGTGACAGTTGGCCAGAATGAATATAAAGTGAAAGCCTTTGCAGATGATCTGGTAATAACAATTGAAGAACCAACAGAAGGTGTAATAGAAGTATTGAAGGAGATGGAGCAATTTGGAATGTTAGCAGGGTTTAGACTAAATAAAAAGAAAACCAAAATAATAGCGAAAAATATGGACCAAAATATGATAGAAATAATGCAACAAAAAACAGAGATAGATGTGGTGAAAAAGGTAAAATATTTGGGAATCTGGCTAACTCCCAAAAACATTGACTTATTTCAAAACAATTATATTCCGGTGTGGAACAAAATAAGGAAAGACCTGGAAGTATGGGGCAGACTGAAACTATCCTTTTGGGGTAGAATTTCTTCTATAAAGATGAGCGTCCTTCCTAAGATGTTATTCTTGTTTCAGACTATCCCCATAATAAAGGGGGTATCAATCTTTACAGAGTGGCAAAGAGTGATATCAAGGTATATCTGGCAGGGCAAGAAGCCGAGAATTAAATTTAAATTATTAACAGATGTGAAGGAAAGAGGAGGCTTCGCCCTGCCAGATTTGAAACTGTACTATGAAGCAGCCTGTCTCTGTTGGTTGAAAGAATGGATAAAATTAGAAAGTAAGGAATTATTAGACCTTGAAGGTTTTGATAACAGATTTTGATGGCACGCGTATTTATGGTGTGAGAAGAAGAAAATACATAAAGGGTTTGGAAGCCACATATTCCGAGGTTCATTAATAGAAGTATGGGATAGGTATAAAAACCTATTAGAACCAAGAGTTCCACATTGGTTATCTCCATTAGAGATTATGTCTGTGAAGAAAGTAAATATGAGAAGTAATTGGATTACATATGGAGACTTAATAATTAAAGAAGGAAGTAAACGGAAGATAGAACCATATGAACAAGTTAAGGAACATGTTTATGACTGGTTGCATTATTTTCAGGTTAATGAAATGCTTAAAAAAGATATTAAAGAAAGTGGTTACACGGAAAAAGATTCGAAGTTTCAAACAGATATAATAAATAATGATTGTAAAATTCTGTCAAAAATGTATAAGATATTGTTAGATTGGTATACAAAAGATGAAGAAGTTAAAACGGTAATGGTACAATGGGCCAGAGATTTTGGATATAATATACAATTTTATGATTGGGAAAAATTATGGAAGGAAAACTTAAGATTTACTGCTTGTGCTGCATTAAAAGAAAACGTCATGAAAATGTTTTACAGATGGTATATTACACCGGTAAAATTAGCAAAAATGTATAAAACCTGTAATAAATTTTGGAAGTGTAAAGAAAAAGAAGGAACGTTTTATCATATGTGGTGGGAGTATAAGAAAGTGAAGGGCTTCTGGGAGATGATATATAATGAATTGGAAAAAATGTTGAAGTATACTTTTGTTAAGAAACCAGAAGCCCTACTTTTAGGCATTACAGGAAAGGAAATAAGAAGGAAGGATTATAAGCTTTTTCAATATGCAGTTACAGCAGCAAGAATTCTACTGGCTCAGAAGTGGAAACAAGAGGTAATACCGACGAAAGAGGAATGGAGGATGAAATTAACAGACTATGCAGAACTGGACAAGTTAACAGGTAAAGTTAGATATCTTCAAGACCAAAAGTTCATCGAGGACTGGGGGAAATTTGTGGAATATCTGAAAAGTACATGTGAAGTACAAACAACACTGGTGGGGTTTAAAGAAGCACTGTAAAAACTGAGGTATATTGTTAAATGAAAATGGATGATTGGAGGGGGGACTAATGGCAATAGAGAGCAGAAGAAATGTGTAAGCAAGAGTTAAATATGGATGATTGTCAGAGAAGTTGAAGGAAGTCCAAAAGTATGGAATTTGTGAAAATTTGGATTAAAACTGTATATTTATGTTAAAAAATTAATAAAAAGTATTAATAAAAAAATAAAAAAAATGTTATCTTGATATCTTATTCTCCTGGTAAGTTTCACCACTTCTGCGTAGTCCATTAACTTCTGTATCCATTCTTCTCTCTTCGGGACCTCTTCTTCCTTCCATTTTGGGGCAAATAACATTCTTGCAGCTGGGGTTGCATACATAAATAAATTTATATACTGTTTAGGTATCCCATAATTCCCAAAAGAAAAGCTTTTGGTTTTTTTAATAAATGTTGTCTTAAATATCTCTTAATCATTTCCCATTAAGTTTTGACCTTATTGCAAGACCACCACATATGGAAAAAGGTATCTTCTTTCTCTTCACATTTCCAGCACATATTTGATTTGGATTTATACATTTTAGGTGTTAGGTACCTCTATATAACATTTTCATATAGTTTTCTCTTAAACTATAACGTGCTGTAAATTTTATTTCCACGTTCCATAAACATTCCCTTGCACCCGTTTCTATATTATGACAAATATCTATTGCCCAATGTATCACTGTAGATTTCACTTGTTTGCCTCCCATTCCAATTACATCTTATACATTTTAGATATCACTTTAACATTACAGTTTAACAGGTCTCTTTCTAGTTGTTATAATTGTTTCCCCAAACCCCACTTCATATCATTTTTAAATACTTTATTGAAATGATGATATTGTAACCATGTTGTTAATATCTCTGGTAAATCCTTAAATTCTTTTAATTTAAATTCTCCTTCTTCTCTTAATAAAGTTCTATAATTTGCCCAATTTCCCATCATATTTTTCTTTTTCATCGCAATGGCTTCCAAAGATGAAAGCCATAGTGGTGTTTGGGTCTCCAACAAGTTTTTTTATACTTATCTCATACTCTATACAATTTTATTCCTGATTATATGGTTTGTAAAACCTTTATGTACTTTCACCTTTTCATACCACAAATAAGCGTGCCAACCAAAACTATTATCAAGACCTTCCAAATCTAAAATATGTGGATTCTTCAATAACAACCATTCCTTCAACCAGCACAGACAAGATGCTTCATAATATAATCTCATATCTGGCAAGGAGAAACCTCCTCTCTCTTTCAATCTCTCTATCTATCAATATTTTATATTTTATTCTCTGTTTTTCCCCCTTGCCAGATATATTTAGAAATATCTTTTTGCCATTTGTTGAAACAATCTGTCTTGCTGTTCACTGGTATTGATTGAAACAAAAATAACATCATTGGTAATACATTCATTTTAATGGTCGACACCCTACCCAGTAATGAAAGTTTCATTCTACTCCATATTTGCAAATTTATTTTGACATCCTCCCAAGTTTTTAAATAGTTATCTTTATACAAATTTATATTCTTTGCTGTTAACCACACACCCAGATATTTAATCTTATTTTCAGTCTTTAAGCCTGATAAATTTTGTAATTTATTTTTACTCTCATCATTCATATTACAGATTTAAAACCTGAGCAAAAGTGAAAGAAAGAGACAGGTCAACCAGGTCATATTAAATAAACATATTATAATGTAGAAATGAAATTAGTTGTGCATGCATTCTACATATTTGTTACTTTTTCTGTTGGTATTGTTTTCAAACAAATGAAAAATCATCTGACAGAGACTGTTACCCTGAAATGAACATCCTCAAATTATTATGTGGGTTTTGTAGGGGTGGGAAATTCTTTGCTTGTTCTTCTTTTTCTCAAATGAAGGAGTAAATTACATTATGGAGAAGTTTCCTTGAACTGACAACAAGAATATGCAAAAGAAACTCACCTTCAAATGGCAAATATAAGAAATAAAATTTGCCAATCCTTTCAGAAGACAATCTAATCTCCCTTAGCCCCCTCTGATGGTTGAGCTAGCAGATAACTGCTTATTTATATTAACAGGATATATCAACCACCCAAGTATTACAAATCAATACCCTCACAAAATCTACCCAGTGTTTCAGACAAATATATCCGGAGTCATAAATGTTTGTTTTATTTTATTTATATTTTTTTGAGCTGAGAATTGTGTCAGAACATTTGGGAAACACAAAAGCCAGTAGATAACTAGATTCCAATTCATGCATTAACTGTGGATTAGGTCAGTTCCTATCAGAATTCCCAAAGATCAAATTCCTCAGGCATCCAGATGTTCATCCCTCTACCACCATCATTATTCATCTGTGTCAGTAACTGTGAGTCTCACTGGTGCTATTCATACCAAGTTCCTCTCTTTTGATGGGCTCAGCCTTTCTGTCTGTGGATATGCTCACTTCCTGTGTTCTTCCATAGTTGCATGAACCAACGTTGCAATTTTATTAGAAGTCAAACTGATTGACAGTTATTCATGGACCAGGTGAAAATGCCTGGTGCTGACTGGGAGTTAATTTTTTTATCTCTGTTGACATGCCATACATATAAATCCATACACATGAACAGCTGGTGGATTTCATTCTCAGCTGCTGATAACCTGTTATGTGAGCAGTAAGCAATTGCAAGGCACATGGAAGCAGCAGAGGGAGGAGATCCTTTAACAATGCACAAAAGTTCAGGGGCCCAAGGAGCCATTATGGAGGCGGGAAGAGGGCTGCAGAAAGTCCATAAGCGGGTGACTCTAAAATGCGGGGTGGGTGGGTTCAGTTTTGGACTGAAAATGGGCCACTCTAGACCAGGGACAGATCTACTATGAAACTAATAAAGTTTAAGCTTCAGGGTCCCTAATCCTGGAGGGGGCCCAGAAGTGTCTTTAGTTTACATTGCTTAAAATTTTTGGATCTAGTAGACCCAATATGAGTGGTGCAATTCAAATTGATTAATTTTTGGTTGTATATATTTCCCAAAGTTTGAGAGTCAATAGTACAGATGTTGTAAAGGTCTGGTGAGCTGTAGTGGAACAACCCCATTGAAGATGAATGTGGGGATTACCCAAACCTTGTTGCTGGTTGCAAAGGGGTCCCCATAACAATTTGAGACTCACAGTCCCCAAAATGTTGGTTTGCCACTTCTCTAGAGACATCTGGGGCTTGTCTGAGCTGAAACAGGATCTCCCATAGAGTCCCAAACTAGGATGCCCTTTGTAGAAACTGCCATTCTCTGGCAATGGATCTACAGCACCATATGTATTGTAGCCTGCCCTCCATACGATAAGCAGGGCAGCTCTGGGAGGTGGCTTAGATGTCAGGAGAGTGAGTGGCCAAAGGTCAGTCAGTTAGCTTCATAGAGAAGTGGGCATTTGAATCTGGAGCTCCCCAGTCCCAGTCTCACATATGAACCACCACCTCACAGGGCACTTCCTTCCAGCACTGATGCTTCTGTGTTACTATCTGCATTCCACATTTAAAGGTCAAAAACTTTGTTTATCCACTCTAATTGTTAACACAAGGACTCAGCTGAGGAAAAGTGTGTATACTTTGGAAGAAAAGCGGTACTAAAGATTAAGTATATATCACAGATGTCATTCTCATACCTCCTTGACTAGCACACTAATGGACAATTCAGCATGTGGCATAATAACCTTTTCTCTTTGAAATATTTAACATAAGTCAAATGAATTGCCCAGGCAAAAGGATTGAGGCGATTATAACCTCATTTTGTTCTGTTTGTTTTGGTGTGCTTTCATTCTTGGGGAAAGAGGCTATTGGCTTGGCATTAATTAATGCATCTTGTCTTCCTTTGGAGAGGCTGCTCTGTCACCTCTTTCATCTCAGTCAGCCACTCTCTATGATGTTCCCAAAGAACATCAGGAGCTGTCCAATTCTGAATGCTGCTTGAATAGCTGTGCTACTGCTTATTAAAGTTTTTTTTTTAAGTATTATGTTTCATGCTGCCAATATTCTTTCTCTGGAATCCCAAGAAAGAAACTTAAAATATAGAAAACAACAAGAATAACACAATTGCTAAGAAGATAGTTGCTTGTCATGTTCATGCACAAAACAGGTGCACTTGCCCTATGATTCCATGGCACACAAATATCCTTGATTACCATAAGACTGAATCCTGTGTTAAGGAAGAACTATCTTCACACTGTAGCCTATTGCAATTAGCTGGAACTTGTGTTCAGTAGGTTATTGCAAAGTTTAGAAATGCCAGAGTTGACTTTTCAGAAGTTGTGTGTACTTGCAAGGTTCTTGGTGCACATTGTGGCTTTTGCTTCTAAAGACACACCTCTTTGGCCAGGCTTTGGGGGAGAGGTGAAGCACAAGGTGATATTTTATTCCCACTTCTTCTGCCCTTTCATCTGTGATCATCATTAATATCATGGCGTTATCTGATTCATTTTGTTTTAAATTTCATAGAATAGAATAGAATAGAATAATAGAATCATAGAGTTGGAAGAGACCACAAGGGCCATCGAGTCCAAGACCCTGCCAAGCAGGAAACACCATCAGAGCACTCCTGACATATGGTTGTCAAGCCTCTGCTTAAAGACCTCCAAAGAAGGAGACTCCACCACACTCCTTGGCAGCAAATTCCACTGTCGAACAGCTCTTACTGTCAGGAAGTTCTTCCTAATGTTTAGGTGGAATCTTCTTTCTTGTAGTTTGGATCCATTGCTCCGTGTCCACTTCTCTGGAGCAGCAGAAAACAACCTTTCTCCCTCCTCTATGTGACATCCTTTTATATATTTGAACATGGCTATCATATCATCCATCATTCAATTATCCATTGTGATTTTAAAGCTTACTGTATGCCACCCTTGGATGCAGGGAAACCGACAAACTCCCCTTAATAAATATATGCACTATTTTTTGTTTGTTTATTTAAAACATACAGCCCATCTTCCTAAAACCCCATCACAAAGGGTGATATGCAAATATAATTTTAAAATACGAAAAGGAAAACAAAGCCCTTTCTCTGCCATAGGGAATATACTCTGTCCTTAGGAGCATTTCTCCTTCTGCAGAGATTTCAGAGGGTTTTTCTGTAACTGATGGCCAACTGATGGATGGTGACAGGGAGGCTCTTTGAAGGCTCTCCCAGTGCCAGTCATAGGATTGCTACATCTTCATTGCATCGTCAGAGGAGGCTGCCAATCAGACCAATGAAAAATTACTTGGGAGGAATTGGCCTTCTGGGCACAATGATGTGAGCTCCAAGCAAATCTTCTGCTATTGAGCTCAGAGTATGGGCAGGTTGATACGGCTGTTGGCGGCCTTTAAGTATATTGGACCCAAACTGTGTAGGCCCTTAGACAGTAGCTGGGGAGTCCATTTTAAAAGGCTGCCCCTGAATACAGTGCATGGCATTAGAGGTGACCTGTATATGGACAACTGAGGCAAGCTCAGACTTCTCCAGGTAAGGTTGCAGTTGCAATAGTAACTGAAGTTGGAGGGAGAACACTTTCAGCTGCTCCAGGGCTAGGTAGACTCATGGCCTGATTCAGCAGAGGAATTATTTGGTCTTCTATTCTCAATTCAGTCATGGATGCATCCATCAGCACTGCTCCATAAACCTGGGCTCTTCTGTAGACTCTTCTCCAGTCACCTGCACACTTTTTAAGAGTCTGGAGAAAGTAAAGCTGTGGGCCGGATCATTTCATATTGATCTGTGTTCATCTTCTTGACAGAATTAGTAATGCAGATATGCTCAGATGCTCTTTGAATGCCAGATGGCAAAGTCCTTTTAGCATGTGGGTATTTTTCCTCTTAGTACACATATATTAGCTGAACTTTAAACTGTTCCTATGATTTTTAAGAGCTTTGTAGTCATCAGAGATCAAATAGAACTATAGCAAACATGTGGTTCATATTGAACCTCTTAAGTAAATTTGGTAAGATGATGCTTCATGTCCCACTCAATATAATATATATATTCACCACACAAGGACCCTCTGCGCCCCCCCAACCCAGACTCCAACCGCAAAATCAGAGGTCTGCTTAGAGGCCAGAGACCCCCTTGGCTCAGAGTCCTTTCAGACCTATGTCTTGAGATACCTGTGGACTCTTCAGGTGGGGTGTTGCTTAGGAGTCTTCTCACTGGGGGTGAAGATTTGATTTCAGATATGTTAACTTTGCTGTTATTACTATTGATTTTTAATCTTTATTTGTAGATCTCATTATGACATGTGAGAGTGGTTTACATTTGTCATATATGTTCTGGTATGTTTTTATTTCTTGCTTTTTATATATTTTTGCAAATCCAGACCCTCCAAGAGTCCCTATTTTCCAGGGACAGTCCCGGATTTACAGAAGCCATACCAGCTTCTGATTTGAATCCAGAATGTTCTACTTTTCCTTAGGATTGTCCCTATTTTCATTGGGAAAATGTTGGAGGGTATGGAGTTATGTGACCCCCTGAGCCAAGGAAATAAGTAACTATACAACCTTTAGAATACATCTAAAGGCAGCCCTGTATAGGGATGTTTTTTAATGTGTAATGGCTGGTGTATAAATAATAAAATTATTATTATTATTATTATTATTATTATTATTATTATTATTATTGAATAGGATGTCCCTATTTTAATCAGAGAAATGTTGGAGGGTATGCAATTATGCATATATATATATATATATATATATATATATATATATAATTTTGCAACACAAACACACATACTAATAAAAAGATAAAGATTAGAAATGAAAAAAGGAAAAAAGAAAGAAAAGGCAATATCAAAGGAAAATACAAAAATCTATACTAAACAAATATTAAACAATATGTATATACCATATTTCAATTCTTCTTTTCTTCCATTTGACTTCCTTTATTCTCAGAGTGGTTCTACTTTCATCTTTAGCAAACTTTTTCCTTCTCATTTCATTTTTACCCCTTTTGCTTTCTGTTTTTAGCTTTTACCCCATAATTCATTTTGCAAAAGTTAATCAAAACAAGTCCAAGTATTAAATTGAGGGTACTGCGGGTGGTGCTGTGGGTAAATCCTCAGCACCTAGGGCTTGCCGATCGCATGGTCGGTGGTTTGAATCCCCGCGACGGGGTGAGCTCCCGTCTGCGCTCCCAGCTCCTGCCCACCTAGCAGTTCGAAAGCACCCCTAAAGTGCAAGTAGATAAATAGGTACTGCTTTATAGCGGGAAGGTAAACGGCATTTCCATGTGCTGCACTGGTGCTGGCTCGCCAGAGCAGCTTCGTCACGCTGGCCACGTGTCCCGGAGGTGTCTCCGGACAGCGCTGGCCCCCGGCCTCTTAAGTGAGATGGGCGCACATCCCTAGAGTCGGACACGACTGGCCCGTACGGGCAGGGGTACCTTTACCTTTACCTTACTGCTTTTTAAAGGAATCTCTATATTTTCCCCATTCTTTTTGAAATTTTTGTTTGGTCTGACCCCTAATAGTGTCTGTCATTCTAGTCAATTCTATATAGTCAAATAATTTATCTTGCCATTCTTTTTTTGTCGGTATAATTCCCCCCTCCCCCAATTTTTGGCAATTAATATTCTTGCTGCCACTGTAGCGTAAAGAAATATTTTCTTATTTTCCCTCGTTATGTCCATATCCAGTATTCCCAGTAATTATGCAAATCTTTTCCTGCTGTACGCCGCCTTGAGGGGGGTTTTAACTGTGCAGAGATTTCACAAGAGGAGGAAAAGACTCCTTCCTGGCTGTTGGAGCAGTCTGGCAAAGGAACGAGCCACTTGGCATTGAGACTGGGTCAATGCCTGCCAAGGGGCACTTGTGAGTAGAACAACAAGGTGTCCTCCTGAGGCCATTCTGTGTTGGCTGCTCCCAGCCTGGTGGTGCTCCTGCTGATCACCCTGCTCCCCCCAAATGGGCACCACAATGTCCTCCTGTGCCTTTGAAGCTGCCCTTGAGACTGGGAGAAGCATCGCAAGCCATTTCAAGATGAACAAAATCTGGGACAGGAAAAGGGAGGCAAAGGGTTCACCCCACCGGGCATCGCCAAATCGCCCTCCCTGCCTCTTTTCTGCACATGCATTTGCCTTCCATTGCTCTGTGTTCAGCTTCTTGGGCTTTGGTGAGGACTGCAGGGCCTGCTTCCTTCCAAGGCCTTTACCAGGTGGACTAGGGGATGTGGCCCAGGGCCTCACACTTCCAGCTACTTACTTTGAGGCTCCTGGGAAGCCAAGGGACCATCTGCTGGAGTGAGGACTGCAGGGCCCATTGGGTGGGGCTGGACTCACTGGCGTGAACTCCCGGGGAAGTGCTAGGGAGGCACATGGGTGTTCTGCTGTTGCTTCCCCCCAAAAAACTTAAAATGCCACCGTCTGCATAAGAACATTTCAAAACACATGGACACTTGGAGCAGTCCAAGTGTCCATGTGTTCTGAAATGTTCTTATGCAGATGGTGGCGTTTTAAGTTTTAAGTTTTGGGGTTTGGTTTTTTTTGTTTTTTGCTCTGTTGGTGGGTTGGGTGTTTGGGTGGGGCTCTAGATTGGTTTAGTTTTGGTATAATTGTATTCCCCCCTACTGTTTTATTGGCTATTGTATTGTTTATACTTTGTTCTGAAGGGGAGAGGGTCAGTGCTGCCTGGGAGTGGGCCCCAGCCATAAGAATGGCTGGGGCAGGTTCCACAGGGGGAGATGCACTGAGACACCAAATCTCAGTGATCACGGGCAGGAGGAAGGAGTTACGCTAAGACCAGACCATGTCATAACCAAGGAGGCAGGTTTAGTCGTTGTTTGAGGACTATCCCTGCCTCTGGGTCTGGTCTTGACCAGAAGGATATCGGAATCAACAAGGGAGACCCACACGACCTTAAGGTGCTGCTGTGCAATGCCAGATCAATGATTCACAAGACCACTGCCATCCATGACTTAATCGTGGAAGGAGCACTTAACCTGGCACGTGTAACAGAGACTTGGTTGGATGAAGCAGATGGGCCGGTTCTTGCCGTTGCTTGTCCACCAGGTTTCTCTTGCACACAGCAACCCAGGTCATATGGGAGGGAAGCGGGGGAGGTTGCAGTGATTTTTAGGAAGTCATTAGCTTACACCAGGCATCCTATTGGGAAGACCCAGTTTTCTGAGTGCATGTTCTGGAAGTTAGGCAGTAGGGACAGTACAGGATTCCTTCTGGTGTACCAACATCCCTGCTGCATGAAGGATTCCCTGTCCGAGCTGCTTCAGGTCCTGGAGACACCTAGTTTGGTTGTCCTAGGGGATTTCAACATCCATGCCAACATGACCTTACAAGGGGCCACTCAGGACTTTGTGAAAACTCATAGTCGCGGACATGCCTTAGACCTGGTGTTCAACTCTATGGATGTGGGTGATCTGACACTAAGTAAAAGTGAAACAAAAGAAGTGACATGGTCAGATCACTTCCTGGTGCAACTGTACTTCTTGGCAACCCTTCCCCTCTGCAGGGAAGTGGGACTGATTTGGATGGCGCCCCCCCACCACTTAATGGATCCAAATGGTTTCCAGAGAGTGGGTGGTAGGGGATGTTTTATCCCCTGTTGATGGCCTTTCAGCTGATTCCCTGGTTGCCCGCTGAAATGCAGAGTTAACCAGGGCTATCGACTGTCTGGCTCTGAAGCGCTCTCTCTGATTGCATGGAGCCTGGACAGCCCCGTGGTTTTCCCCAGAGCTCAGGGCAATGAAACAATAGCTGAGGTGGCTAGAGTGCAGGTGACGGAAAACTCATGCTGAATCGGACCAGACACAGGTTAGAAGCCAATGTCGGGCCTACCAAGTGGCAATAGCGATGGCAAAGAGGACCTTCTTCCCCACCTCTATTGCATCTGCAGAAAGCAGCAGCAGGAGACTCTTTCAGGTGGTTTGCAATTCAGCAGAACCACCTGCAGTAAGGACCCCAATATCTCCTGCAATGATTTTGCAAAGCTTTTTGCAGATAAAGTTGGTCAGATTCGGAAACAGGTAGACTCCACCGTGTGAGCAGGCTGGGGAAGTGGTAGACTCCTGTCTAGTAACATTGATTGGGATCAATTCCAATCTGTTACCTCCAAGGATGTGGACAGGCTGCTTGGACGAGTGAAACCAACCACCTGTCTCCTTGATCCTTGCTTATCCCGGCTCATAAAAGTGAGCTGAGAAGGGCTGGGTGATGGGCTCTGCGGGATGGTGAATGCTTCCCTCTGTGAGGGAGCCTTCCCAGACCCACTGAAAGAGGCGGTCATTAAACTGCTTTTTTAAAAACATCTTTAGAGCTGGCCAATATGGCCAACTACTGCCCAGTCTCAAATCTTCCATTTTTGGGCAAGGTGATTGAGCAGAACAACTCCAAGCACGCCTGGAGGATGCAGTCCATTTGGATCCCTTCCAGTCGAGATTCAGGTCTCACCATGGGACTGAAACTGCCTTGGTTGTGCTGGTGGACTAGGGCGAAAGCTGTTTCCTTGTTCTGCTGGACCTTTGATACCATCGACCATAACATCCTTCTGAACCATCTAGAGGGGCTGGGAGCTGGTGGCACTGTTTTACAGTGGTTCCACTCCTTCCTCCTGGGTCGTGTCCAGAAAGTGGTGTGGGGGATGGGTGTTCACACACCTAGACTCTCACTTGTGGGTTGCCTCAGGGTTCCATCCTTTCCAACATGCTTTTTAACATCTTTATGAAGCAGCTCAGAGAGAACAGGGGTATTTGGCTGAGTTTTTATCAGTATGTGGATGGTACCCATCTCTACCTTTCTTTTTAATCAGAACCAGTGAAGGTGCCTGGAGGTGGTTGGAGGATGGATGGTGGCTAACAGATTGAGGTTGAATCCTGAGAAGACAGAAGTACTGTTTTGGGGGGACAGGGGGTGGGCTGGTGTGGAGGACTCCCTGGTCCTGAGTGGGGTAACTGTGCCCCTGAAGGAGCAGGTGCACAGCCTGGGAGTCATTTTGGACTCACAGCTGTCCATGGGGGTGCAGGTCAATTCTGTCTCCAGGGCAGCTATCCAGCTCCATCTGGTATGCAGACGGAGACCTTACCTGCCCACAGACTGTTTCGTCAGACTGGTGCATGCTCTAGTTATCTCCCGCTTGGACTACTGCAATGCGCTGTATGTGGGGCTACATTGGAAGGTGACTCAGAAACTACAACTAATCCAGAATGTGGCAGCTAGGCTGGTGACTGAGAGTGGCTGCCAAGACCATATAACACTGGTCCTGAAACACCTACATTGGCTCCCAGTAGGTTTCCAAGCACAAGTGTTGGTGCTCGGCTTTGGCCCAGTATACCTGAAAAAAAGCGTCTCCACCTCCGTTGTTCAGCCCAGACACTGAGGTCCAGCTCCAAGGGCCTTCTGGTGGTTCCCTAACTGTGAGAAGTGAGGCTATAGGGAACCAGGCAGAGGGCCTTCTCAGTAGTGGTACCCGCCCTGTGGAACACTCTCCCATCAGATGTCAAGGAAATAAACAACTATCTGACTTTTAGAAGACATCTGAAGGCAGCCCTGTTTAGGGAAGTTTTTAGTGGCTGATGTTTGATCATGTTTTTAATATTCTGTTGGGAGCTGCCCATAGCAGCTGGGGAAACCCAGCCAGATGGGCGGGGCATGAATGAATGAATGAATGAATTATTATTATTATTAGGAAGGAGGCTTGAGCCCTGTGACAGGATCCTGCAGCCCTCCTGCCTCTTTCCCTAAGCAATGGAGCACTTGCCTGGCTTGGGGAAGGAGGGCACTCGGACCCTGCAGAAGCTTCCCCAGCTTTGGGAAGAAGGTGTGAGGCTCTGATTTGGGGGGTGCCATACCTGCGCATACCACCAGGAAAAAACCACTGGTTTCACTGTATGTCTCATAGAAGAATGCCAAATCCACTGGTTCTGTAGTTCTAAAGCCAATCCAAAGACACAGGAATCCTTTGCAATGGTCTAACAGAGATATATCAAATGCTCATCTCATGAATTTGTTGCTCAAACACTGTTACGGGAGGAAGATTTTGCTGAAAAAGCAGAACTTTTATGCAACTTTTCTCCAAAGCATCCTCATCCCACCTCAGGAGATGTGGCCTTTTCTCTGGTTTCTAAAAGTCAACCTGTTTGAATGAACTGAGAAAATATGGGCAGCTTAATTTGTTTAATGAGTCACAATGCCGGCTTTTCTTTGCCCTTTAAAATCCGATCATGCCGGGCTCACACATGGTCTTCTGCCAAATATCTCATTCAAGGTTTTGAGATCCATATTAGGTTTGACCCACTTTGACCTCTCTGGAATAGAGGCACAGAGTCTGACATCTTAGGATAGATCCTGTTAGGTGCTCCCCACTTCCCCAGGTGGTGAACTCTAGGGCAATGCTGCTTGGTGTTATTGCTTTTGGATGGAAGTAAAAACTTATAGCCTCTGCAATGTTTGGATGTATTTACATATACACATCAGTGGAACAACTAAGCTATTGTATGTCAGTCAGCAGAACTCCAGAGAGCTGGTTCAGCTCAGGACATGATTAGAAGGATACAACTGGAACTATCGAGTCACGGACCCAGAGCAAGCGGGAATTTTCTCAGGGAGAAATTCCAGGCTTTCGGGGGGGGAAGGGGGTGCTACAGGGCGCTGTAGCCCCCCAAAACCCCTCTGGAGGGAAGCCAGAGGGTCAGGTATCCAGCGGAGCTTAATTGCAGACCGCCCGGCCGTCAGGTAACTCCGTAAAAGGAGCGAAGAGAACGGCGGAGCGGAGAAGCAGGCACCGGGAAGCCATTATCTCTTCCCCGAAAGTGCAGCCCCAGGCTTGCAGGGCGAGCGACCGATCCTCAAACAACAGGAAATTCAAACCAAAATTGGAACTCTAATTGGATTTTCACAAATAAAGGTTTCTGAGCAGATGGAGTGAAAACGGAGGTCAGCTTCATCTGAGATCAGGTTTGGAACGCAAGAACATGCACGGAACTTGGAGTAAGAGGTTGGTGAATTACCACAAGCGGCTTGGTTTTTTCCCTCTTGGAAAAGCTCTTTGGAGCACTATATTGTTGCAAAAAGTTCTCTAAGGTGAAAGGAGGAAGCAGAGGGTTATTATTTTGTAACTTTTGAAGGGTCAACGATGCAACGGTGGGTCTGATAGAAGAAAAGGTTGGAGGACCTTGTTTTTTAGTTTTGCTCTAAAAAAACCCTGCGCAATAAAATAGAGCTTTTGCATCTCCATTTTGGTTGGGTTTAATACAGACCAGCAACAAAAACGGAAGGAGAAAAGACGTAAAAAGCCAGACTGAACGATTTATTTGAATATATTTGGCTATTATATTGCTTCTCTTATTTTTGATTCCGTCTTCAAGTTACAGATTTAAAAGTGACTGAGACATTTAATTACAGAATTGCATACTGCCCCCCTTTATTTCCAGATCTAAGTCCCCTGCAGAGGGGAGTGAGACTTTCTACAATCTCACTGCAACAGATTATTGGTATATTTGGAAAATACTTTGACTTCCATCTGGGGGATTTCTCGTGTGTATATGTGGATTTATTTTTCTCATCTTTCCTTATTTTTTATTTTTTAAATTTTTTCTGGATATCCTCATTTCACTTTGCTTTTTAATTATTGGATTTAAAGAACTTATAAAGTTAAATTGGATTACAATTGGCTTGGACAATATTAAGATAATATTAAAGAATTGGTACATTTTTTTATTTTTTCCTTTAAAAAACTGCTTTTGATGGCTGGCTGGACTGGTGGATTGACCTATTTGGTGGCAAGAAGAGAGAAATACTTGGAAATTATTTTGACATTTATTTGGGTTTTGGGTAGCTAAAAAAAAGTTGGAAGAAGAAGAAGAAAGATTATAAGATTTATATAAAAAAATTAATTAATTTTTTTTAATATGGCTAAAATGGTGTCGAAATTATGGGCTTGGAATATTAATGGGATTAACGAGGGAAAAAACGGAATAAAATTGAACAACATTTTAAAAAGAAAAAATTGGGTGTTATATGTTTACAAGAAACTCATGTGGCAAGAAGTCAAAAAAGTTTTGATCAACAAAAGATTAGGAAATGAATTTATATCTTCGGACAAGGACAAAAAGAGAGGGGCAGTATTGTATGTAAGAAATAAAATTGAAACTCAGCAAATTTTTAAAGATGAAGAAGGCACAGTTATCGCAGTTCAGATCAATTGGCAAGGAGAGAAATTAATAATCGTTGGGATCTATGCACCTAATGGTAACAAGATGGACTTTTATAAAAATTTAGAAGAAAAATTATTTGAATATATGGATCAAAAGATTATAATAATGGGAGACTTGAACGGAGTGGTGTCAATGGAAATGGATAGATTGAGAGCAACAGGGGTGAGCAAAGATGGAAAATTACCTAAGACTTTTTTTTCTATGAGAAAGAACTGTAATTTGATTGATATATGGAGGCTTAGAAACCCGCTGGAGAAACAATTTACATTCCACTCTGAGCCAAATCAATCCATGTCAAGAATAGATCAAGTATAGGTCTCTAATGAATTAACTCCAAGAATCTCAGAAATTGAAATTCAACCAAGAGTAATCTCGGACCATAGTGCAATAAAATTTGAACTAAAAGGATATGAAGAAAGAACTTTCAGGTGGAGAATTAATGATTACCTTCTAGATGATCAAAAAATTATAAATAGAGCACAAAAGTACTGGTCAGACTATTTTGTAAATAACTGTAATAAGGGGACGAAAATGGATACAGTATGGGACGCCAGCAAAGCGGTGATGAGAGGTTTCTTTATTCAACAAAATGCACTGAAAAACAAAAATAGAGAAAAAGGAAAGAAGGAAATTCTGAGGCAAATAATGGACAATGAACAAAAATTGATAAAAAAAACTAACAACATGAAGATAAGACAGAACATAAAGGTACTGCAAACACAATTTGCAATGATAATAAACAGAGAAGTAGAATGGAATAAAAAAAATGAGACAAAGGAACTTCGAATTTGCAAATAAATCAGGAAAATGGCTGGTGTGGCAGATTAAGAAAAGAAAGGAACAGAATACAGTTAATAAAATCATCATTGAAGGGGCAGAAATAGACAATCTGAAAGAGATTAGAAGAGGATTCTTGGATTTTTATAGACATTTATACAGAAGTAGGGAAAAGAACAATATGAGGAAAATAGAAAGATTTCTAAAAGAAAAAGAGGTGCAAAAGATCCCGACAGAAAAAAAAGACAGACTGAACACCCCAATAGAAACTGAAGAGATAAAGGAGGCAATAAAAGAACTGAAAAAAGGAAAGGCTCCAGGACCAGATGGATTTATGGCGAGTTACTATAAGGAAATGAGACACATCCTGCTTGTACCAATGAAAGAAGTTATGAACAATATTTTGAAGGATAGCGAAATTCCGGAAACATGGAAAGAAGCTTTTATTACATTTATTCCGAAACAAGACTCTGATTTAACGCAAGTTTAAAATTATAGGCCTATTTCATTGTTAAACACAGATTATAAAATTTTTGCAAGTATATTAGCAAAGAGGCTGAAAAAGTTACTACAAGAAATTATACATAAAGATCAAGCGGGTTTTCTTCCTGGCAGACAGATGAAAGGCAATATAAGAAATATAATTAACATTTTAGAATATTTGAATGCCAGGAATGAGAAACAAGCCATGTTAATATTTGTGGATGCTGAAAAGGCCTTCGACAATATATCATGGGACTTTTTGTTAAAAAATTTGGAATGTATGGACGTGGGCAAGGAGTTTTTCAATGGAATAAAGGCAATATATACAGAGCAGAAAGCAAAGTTGATAGTAAATAATATTATTACAGAAGACATAAAAATAACTAAAGGTACAAGACAGGGATGTCCTCTATCGCTATTATTATTTATTTCGGTGCTGGAAGTCTTTCTAAATTCAATAAGGAGAAATGAAGAAATAAAAGTGGTGTCAGTAGGTAAAAATGAGTATAAAATTAAAGCATTTGCTGATGATCTGGTAATAACGGTAGAAGAGCCATTGGGAAGTGTTAAAGAAATATTAGAAGAAATATATCAGTTCGGCCAAGTTGCAGGATTCTTCTTAAATAAGAAAAAGACTAAAATCATTGCAAAAAATATGAATCAAGAAACAATAGAGGTAATGCAACAATAAATAGGGATAGAAGTGGTGAAAAAAGTGAAATATTTGGGAATTTGGCTAACCCCCCAAAAAACTGATCTGTTTCAGAATAACTATATACCAGTGTGGAATGGAATAAAAAGAGATCTGGAGGTGTGGGGAAGGTTGAAGTTATCATTCTGGGGAAGAATATCAACGATAAAGATGAGTGTGTTGCCAAAGATGTTATTTTTATTTCAGACACTTCCGATAATCAAGGGGGCATCAATATTTAAAGAATGGCAAAAGGTAATTTCAAGGTATATCTGGCAGGGTAAGAAGCCAAGAATTCAGTTTAAGTTATTAACAGATGCAAAAGAAAGAGGAGGCTTCGCTCTGCCAGACTTGAAATTATACTATGAAGCATCATGCCTCTGTTGGTTAAAGGAGTGGATTAAATTAGAAAATGGAGAGTTGTTGGATCTAGAAGGGTTTGACAATAGATTTGGTTGGCACGCATATCTATGGTATGAAAAGAAGAAAATACATAAAGGATTTGAAAACCACATCTTCCAAAGATCTCTAATTGAAGTATGGGATAGGTATAAAAACCTACTTGAACCAAGACTTCCTCACTGGCTGTCTCCATTAGAAGCGATGAGTGTGAAAAAGATCAATATGGGGGGGGGGACGGATAACATATGGAGAGTTGATAGTAAAAGAGGGAGGGAAATGGAAAATGAGGCCTTATGAAGAGGTAAAAGAATTTGTATATGATTGGTTGCATTATTACCAGGTTAATGAAATGTTTAAAAAGACTGTAAAGAGGGTGGTTATGGAGAAAAAGTTTCAAAATTTCAAAAAGAAGTATTGAATAATGAATATAAAATTTTGTCAAGAATGTATAAACTGTTGCTGGAATGGTACACAAAAGATGAAGAGGTTAAATCGGTGATATGCACTGGGCCAGAGATTTTGGATATAACATACAATATGATGATTGGATAAAACTATGGAATGAAAGACTTAAATTTACGGCATGTACTGCGCTAAAGGAAAATGTAATGAAAATGGTATACAGGTGGTATATAACACCAGTAAAACTTGCAAAAAAGTATAAAACATGTAATAAGTGTTGGAAATGTAAAGAGAAAGAAGGGACATTCTACCATATGTGGTGGGATTGTAAGAAAGTAAAAGGTTTCTGGGAAATGATATATAATGAACTGAAAAAGATGTTGAAATATACATTTGTTAAGAAACCGGAGGCCTTTTTATTAGGAATAGTAGGAAATGAAATAAATAAAAAAGATTGTAAACTTTTCCAATATGCAGTAACAGCGGCGAGAATACTTCTGGCCCAAAAATGGAAACAGGAAGAATTGCCGTCGGTAGAAGAATGGAGAATGAAATTGACTGATTATGCAGAACTGGATAAATTAACAGGGAAGATTCAATATTTACGAGACCACAAGTTCATCGAGGACTGGGGAAAATTTACAGATTATCTGAAAAGTATATGTGAAGAACAGACAACGCTTGTAGGTTTTCAAGATGTTCTGCGAAAAATTGAGGAATATTGTAAAAAAGGGAATAAGACTGAGGAGGTTATATATAAAGGCAATACTAAGATTGGGAATTGTGTTAATAATATAATTTAAACGGAAGATTGGCAGAGAAACTGAGGGAAGTCAAAAAAAGAAGAAGAATGTGTGATAAAAGGTGATATGGTGGTATAAATTTGTATTTGAAAAATGAATAAAAAATATTATTTAAAAAAATGGAACTATTGTAATTGTTGTGCTTGCTAGGGGTCCAGGACTATATTACTTTTTCTTTTTCTTTCTTAAGGAAGTAGTAAACCAGAAAGAAGTGGCAGTTGGTGGACACTAGACCTGACTGAGTGGGTGGAGATTATGGCTACATGACCAGTGAGGTCACAAGGACAGGGCCAAGTTCTGGTTTTCTCCCCATCCTACTCTCTTGCAAAGAAACTGTAGACACTTAAGTATTGCAGTGGTACAAATATGTAGCACATAACTAAATTGAAAAGTTCCCTACTTTGGTTAAGAAGTGGTCCCTCCCTGTTGTCATAGTTGCTTCTCTGCTGGGTGGTGGTGCCCTGGGCCTCTAATCCTTGTATCCCTACTCAGACATCCCACACAGAAGGTGCTCTGGGAGCAGGAAAGAGCCACGTTCCACACCATCCCTTATCAGGGGCAGCCAGGCTCCATGGCCTTGAGGAGTGCTCTGGAACCCGCTTGCTTCCTGGGAAGCCTAGCACACAGGGTGGACATGCCACTTCCCAAGGGGTTCAGGGGGCATGATGGCGGGGGGGGGGGTGTCTGAGAAAGTTCAGGGGTGTGCACAGCTCCAAGGAGCCTCAGCAGACCTGCCCAGCATGCCATGGCTGACGCTGGGGAAGGAACCTCTGCCCCGCCCCCACCACAGATGAGCACGTGTCTCATGAGCTGAACTGGCCCAATCCACAACCCTGTATAGCACAAAGATGTCTCACTCTGGTTATACGAATCAAAATTTGATGCCTATGAAAGAAGCACCAAATCCCCATTTTCAGCCATTTCTCCTTCTGTATCCTTACATCAGCCACAAGGTTATTTTTCTTGGCAGCAAGAGACAACAATGTGTTAATTGAGTTTAAAATGTGAAACTTTTTGTTTCTTTTTGTTTATTGGGATTAGCAAAATGTTTTGCATTGGTGTTTTGCTGAGGGTTGTTGCTGAAGTGTACAAGCTCACGGGTTTTTGTAGTCAACAAAAGCTTATAAATGTTTTAGGTCTTTAGGATGCCATGATTGTGGTATTTACTTTATGGGTATGAATATGTTTACTGAAGTTGATATGAATATACCTTTTTGATGCCTGCACATGAAAACCATTGATCAGGAGTGCTTCAACCAGGTCTAAAGCCTTTGACATCTGAAGGGCCATGCTAGTTAACAAATGGCACAGGAAAGAGGACTTGACAGCTGTCGTGGTGTCAGATGAAGAGTGTGTGAGTTATACTTTCCTTTGATGCTTTTCTGGTCTTCCAACACACTGACACATAAAGAATGCAGCTGGTTAAAGGCTTTAAGTTTGAAGGACTGCTGGCCAAAGCAGAAAAATGCTGTTTAAAAAAACATCATTTCCCTAAAGTGCCATAAATAGAGCAACAATCCCCTAGTAAAACAGCAACCAATCAAATGGAAGTGCTAAAGAGAATTAACAGAGACCAGACCAAGGCAGGCTGTCTATTACTGAGAAGTGAATTAGAAGCAACAGAAGCTGGGGATACCCTTTCATCTGAGGACCATGGGCCAGCAGCGTCTTGCAAAGGTTGTCTGACTCATCAAGCCAAGCTGTCTGCCCGTTGTCTGTTCTGGCCCACCACGTTCTCAATAGTCCCCTCTCCCCATTTTGATAGTCTCAGGCAGGAAGCAAAACCAGGTTTGTTCATGTCCCAGATAAGGCCATTATTTGGCATGGGAGTTCCTACTTTGCTACATCTATCTTATATGTTTGTGGCATTGTACAGAGAGGAAAAGGCAGTGATTAAAAAAAATATATCTCCTCAAGCCTTGTGTTCAATGGATGATGAAGAGGGAGTGAATTCTTGTCCTCCCATCTTCCTTATTGCTTCTTTTAATTTGCTTAAGTCACTTGGCAAAACAAGTCAGCTATTGCCAAGTCGTTTGGTATGCAAATTCTCACAAAAATATTTGTGTTTGTTATAATAATCTGTACACAGTTGTATAATATCATACCAACTTCCACCTCCAAAATGTGATATTAGAAGTTGAAATTTGCATTTCTCAAAATGCAAATGTGATAGACACCTGGAGGATGGAGAAGCTTGTTGGCTGAATTCCAGTTAACTGAAAGTGGAAGCAGGTGGGGTGATCTGTGGGCCCATTTAACATTTAGGGAAAGGCATTTATTTCACCTAGGGGCTTCTCTGATGCTTCTAATGTGTGTTCTCGCTCTCTCTTCCATGAGAAGAATGTTATGAATCTGCTCCCACACCACTGTCCTAGCCAAAAGATCTCCCTCCAGTCTGAGAACATATTCCACTGCTGATCCTCTTTCCTGAACTCTTGTGCCATCAGAGCCATTTGCCCCCCTGCTCCTCTCTGCTCTTCAGGTGGGGTAACCCCAACACAAACATCGAGCCCTGGGATTCTTCTCTATTACATCAAAATTTTCTTCTAGCACTGCTGAATGGAAAGGGGTATCCAGGACAGCAAGGAGACTGTGCATGTTATATGTGCATGATAACTTGGGGCTAGATAGAACCATAGAGTCCAAGAGTTGGAACTGTCCCTAAGAGTCATCTGGTCCAATCCCCTGTGATGCAGGAACCACAGCTAAAGAATCCCTGACAAATGGACATCCACTTAACAGGAACAGATGTTATATATAGTTTGTGGTTGTGGCAAATGAAGCAATGAAGAAATGGTTGGGGCACAGAGAGAGTGGCTGCAGAACAGCCCTCTCTTTCACCATACGAATGACACCATACGTGTCTATACGAATGACACGATGGCTCAGAGAAGGCACATGATGTACCGGTAGTTCTCCTGTTGAAAATAAGGGGGTTTGCTCAGGGAAATCACCTGAGAACTATCAGCTCCCTGAGCTCTTCCAAGGTGGTGTAGGAAACAAATAATAATGATTTTCTAGTTTGTTGACCCAGCTAATGTTTCCCTGTGTGCAATGAGTGAGACTATTGGGCTTCAGAGAAAAAGAAACCTTCTATGATAATATTAAGTGAGAATAAGGATTACAAGAGGTAAGATTTAAAGGAAATGAATTCTCAAGAATAGAAAATCTTAAGGTCAGGGACCATCTCTTACCCATTGTTTTACCAAACCTGATGTGAGCTCTTTATTATGCTTTACACTGGTGAGTGTACATGTCTAGAACCATTCATCACTTTGATATCCCAGTCTTATCTTCAGGCACAATCCAATTTTTAAATCCTTAAGTAGACAAGAATGTGAGAGGATTAGAGCAAAGCATACTGAAAATGTGCAATGTGAAGAATCTTTTTATTTTATAATAAGAAAGTACAATCACGGAATAAAAGGAAGCTGCATGATGAAAAGGCTTTCATATCCTTTCTTATGACAGCTGGGTTGCAACCCCTAAGGAGAGAACTAATTTCACTGCAATTTTTAAAAGACTCTTTAAGAATGCCCCCCCCCCAAACTACATAAATATGTAAGGTTGGCATGAGTGCAAGGCAGGGGGATCTGTCATCACACTTACCCCATTACTGCTTACAGAGTATTCAGTTTTCATTCCCCATATAATGATCATAAAATGTTCTAAAAACCACATTCACAACTGAAGGCTTGCAGCTTGAAAGCAAATATGTTATGAGAAGTAGTGGGGAGAATGGGGAAACAGAAAGAGCTACTTTTAGGTAGGGGAGAATTCCCATGCTGACTTGTTGAGAAATTCCTGTCCTTGATGATGGTAACAACAACAGCAACCTGTAAGGTGAAAGGGTGAGATCTAAGGTCATACCAGTGGATGCAATGAGATTCCCATTCCTCCCCCCCCCCCCGCACCCCATTGTAGGCTCTAACCTGAGGGTGGGCAGGCGGGAAGCTCTCAGAGCAAAATGGCTGTGAGTTCTGAGGGAAGCAGCTTTATATAGGCTTTCCCCTCCCCTCTTCAGCAAGGGCTCATGGGAGCCCATCGCACGAGCAAGATTCTGGGTAAATCCTTGCCCAGTGTTTTGCTGCCATCTCTGGGCACCAGTGCTGCCAGGCAAAGGCTTCCCTCGCTTATTGGGCATGGAGCAAGGCTTATCCTTCAAAACTTTAATTATAGTGAATGGGATCACTGGAGGAGAAAGGCGGTGCGGTAGGTGCGGTGCACCCCAGGTGTCATCCCTGAGGGGGGATGACAAAAAGGCACACTGCATGGGGATTGGACTGGGCACACCACATGGGGCTTGCCCCGTCACCTCATGCGCGGCAGATTCCCCCCCCCCCGGCAGCTCGCCCCCCCCCCCCGGGTGCACAGCATGGCCGCAGCTCCAGGCACCCATGCAGCTAACTTTGCCACTGAGTGGGATTCCATAAAATTATTGAAGAAGTGCCTTTCATTTTAGTTACAAGACTCCACAGAGTTTTTAGAATAAATAGGCAAAATATGTTCTCTTTATTACAACAAGTAAAGCATCTTAATTGAAAATATTGATAGTGACACACTTTAGACTGATTGTTATATAATTCTTGCACTTACATTGATTGTATCTTTTGAACATTTCCCATTTTCTCCTCAGTCTGCATCCTTTCACTTAGCCCTCTGTGCATTGTAAAATGCACCCTACTGATAATATTTTGCATTACCATTCTGCTCACTGGTTCCAGAGTTTAACACATTGTAAAATGGATCTAGCAGACAAATTATTTCTAAATGTGTCAGTATAACTAATGGATTCAGAAAAGGTTTCTCCCATTACAGAAAATGTGCCTTTGCAGGGGAAGAACAATAAACATGGGCACTTCCTCTTCCTATAGTACAAGTCACACAATTGCAGAAATTCTAAGCACATGTTGCAGGAGCAGAAAAGGGATTGCGCATATAGGGTACAGTTGCCATACATCCGGATTTTCCTGGACATATATGGAACACTGCATTCAGCAGTAGTATCTGGGTGGGAATCTGGAAAATGTCCGGGGGAAATCCAGACGTATGGCCATTTTCCCATATAAAAAAATGGCATTTTTAAAAAAGTGATTTTGCCCAAAAAGCTCAACAACTTTGGCCAAAAAGAGAAACCCTAATATTTAGGCAACCCTAATATATGATGACATACTTGTCTTCATTGGTAATTTGGCTCCATCATTTTTTTAAAAAACCCATCCTGGCTGGAATGGAAGGCAGCTGGCTTCTTTTACTTGCACCTGTCTTCCAGCAGACAGCTGGGGAAATGGGGAAGATTCTCGATAACTGGTTAAACTGGCTTCTCTGGGAAAAGGCCCGGCTGGGCAGAATATAGCCAAAGCTGCAGCATTTGTCATGGCAAGAAGGACAGCCATGGGGACAGTAGCAGCCACAGTTTTGTCACTCAGGCAAAGGAAATGCTGCCCATTCCAAGATTTAGATCCTGTGGGAAATGCTGGAGTGCCAAAGATGTAGGGCCTGCCAACAGGCACTGAAAGCCAGCGAGTTGCAAGGAGGGGTCTGCCACGGCCTCCGTGTCTGAATGGGAGCAAAGATGCCAGGAAGAGGAGGAAGATTATGATGCTTGGGTGCTCCAACTTCTTTAGGAGCACAGACTAAGAGAAGCAAGACAAAGGCAAGGGAAGCCCTGATCTTCTCACTCCTGCCCCCAAACATCCAGCAATGCATAGTTTGGAAAATGGATACACATGCAATAAAAGTCTTTTTCAAGAAATGTCCCTACCACAAAATTTTTAGTTCCTACCCCAAAATGAAACTGGGGGATTTTTGTGTCAGCCAAATTGACCCTCATTTAAACAATACTTAATGCCACTGGTTCTCTTGTCTCTTCAACATTTTATTTTTTAATTACATTTATATACCACCTTTTCCTGAAAGGAGCTCAAGGTGGTGTGCCTGGATCTCCTCTCTCCATCTTATCCTTACCACAACCATATGAGTCAGAGCAATGTTTGAGAGCAATCCTCATTTTCTGCTTCAATCGAAGGCTGCAGCTCTGGAAGAAGCAAGACCCTTTTGGGGTGTCCATGCTGTGAGTCCCTCCATCGTAGACTCAGGTTGTATATATGTGTAAAGCAACCATATATCCTAAAGACACCACAGTCTCCGCTCCCCCTCATTCTGAAGAAACATGGACCCTGGGTAAGTGCCTGGAACCCCAGAAATCTTGCACCACTCAGAGATTAGGGTGGTGGGCAACAAAGTTAAAGCTGTCCTTAGGTAATTCTCTGTGCCCCAAAATGGCAGATTTTGCACATAGCCAGCCAGTCTGCTCACTAAGAAGCTCATTGCCTGATCCGAGTATTGTCGGCTCTTGATTCCTGTTCATTTTTGCATGTTAGGTTCTATTGTGTACATTCAATCTAACCATTATGCTACCATACTTTGCTAGTAAAGTATAACTCACCTTTGACTCAGATTTGTTCCTGTGTGTTGCACAATTTCTGTGTGTCAAAAATTCCTAGAGGGATTATTGTTAACCCCCTCTGAAAACTATAGCTCTGTGAGGGGAAGTCCTAGCCATTCCCAGCACCCTTTGCAAACTACATTTCCCAGGGTTCTTTGGGGGTTTGAAGTGGTATGATACTGCTTTAAATGGATGGTGTAGATGGATACTTTAGAAGGGTCTCACTCATGTCTTTCTTCATTACAGAACCACACCATTTGTGACACAGGATATTGAAATGAGCCTACCAAGCATGTGTAGTATTAGGTTTTGTTTTTTGTTTTGTTAAACTGGGGGCTGCTCTCCAAGGCTAGTGGACCCTGCTTGTCTCATGCCTGCCACATCACACAACCACATTAGGCTTGACATCAGCTTTTGTGGTGCATACATGCCAAAGATACCTTCTGTTGGCTTTTGAAGTACAAATGTATTAATGGCCTTGTTAATGGCTTTTCTTTCTTTTTCTTTTTTTTAGAAAAATCTAATAACAACACCCCCCCCCATGGTAACTTGAGCAGTCAGGGGCAGCAGCATTTATTTTGCCAGCATCTAATGGATTTCCATTTTAACATGATTTTAGCCTTATATAAATTGCACAACATATTAAGTACTTTTCATCATAAAATCAATACAATATTCTTTTTAAAAATTGCATTTTATTAGTCCAGGGGCCAAGTTGAACATTCCACCGTTATATAACAATTGAACATTTAGTGTTTTAATCTGAAATCGATCCTTAAAGATTCATTTTGTCTCACAACACCTATTTGTACACATTGCCTTCACTTTTTCCCTATGTCTTCATTAGCAGCCTGTCATTTTCAAACTGTTTTGCCACCTATTGCACTCAGTCTGAAGCTCTGGCAGCCGTTCTCTCATCAGATGCTGGCTGGGAAAGGGCCCAGGCTCAGGAAGCACTGGGAGGAACAAATCTTAACAAGATGAAGCACAGATTAGAAATTAAGAGTTGGATGCTATAGCTATAGCTGCGCTGGCACCACAAAATGTTGAACCAATGCCAGTCAGTCTAAAAACCTTTGTATAGCAATGGGCATATGCCCCCCCCCTACACCACACCCTTAGATCTCACTCTAGAAATAATCCAAATTGCTCTCCCCATAGTGGGAGTTGTGGGGTAGTGCAAGAGAAAGGACTTGATCCAGGTAAATAGTTGCATTCATGGAATGACTTTGCTGTGTGCAACAGAACTGCCCTTCCACTCTCTGCTACTTGAGATGTGCCTGTTCCCTAAGTCCAGCCAAGGCTTTGAGTAGCACCCCAAGCCCTTTAAACACCCTCATGCAAGAGTGGAGCAGGGTGCAGGTTGGCACTATGGATCCAACTCAATGCCCCTGCAACACGAGAGATGCACAGTTTAGTCCACCCACCTCCCTGCCAAATGCAAAGAATCCTGCTATCCAGCCAAACCTTGTTGTTGGTTGGAAAGGTGGGCACTGATCAGAAAGTTATGCAGTCTAAGGCTGCAATTCTGTAGCCACTTACCTGGGAGTAAGCCAACATGGAACTCAGTGGGCCAGACATCTGAGTGGACATGTATAGGATCTCACGGCTGGTTTATCTTGACAAGTCCACGTGTTAGGTTTTGAAGTTTCATGTCTACACAACCACCTCTCTTTCCTCTTGAATTGTCTAGATTTTATTTATACACTCCCCTCTTTCTGTTGGAATCCTGATAATTTCACATTTGATAACACCGGGCAACAATTTTTTACTTTTTGAATGTTGTCTAGATTTCTACAACTAATTTAGGGTATTTTTGCACTGCTGAATCAGGAAATGGCATCCGTTTCTCTCCATCAGGTCAGGTTTACTGTAAACTGAATGGTGGGCATTGATAAATTGCATGTTGCATTGATAAATTGATAAATTTTATACCGGTGTTCCACAACCATTCCCAGTCAGCAAACATAATATTATGACCAATGTCCTGTGCCCACTTAATCATAGCCGATTTAACTGTTTCATCTTGTGTATTCCATTTCAGCAGCAAGTTATACATTCTTGACAAATTCTTGGTATTGGGTTCTAACAATTCAGTTTCTAATTTTGATTTCTCCACCTGGAAGCCAATTTTCCTATCTTGTTTGTAGACCACCATTATTTGATAATAATGGAGCCAATCTCTTACTTTAGGTTTCAATTTCTCATGACTCTGCAATTTCAATTTATCTCCATCTTGTTCCAAGATTTCCCAATACTTTGGCCATTCGGCCTCCATATTGAGTTTCTTCAATGCCTTTGCCTCCAAGGGTGACAACCATCTAGGGGTTTTGTTTTCCAACAAGTCTTTATATCTTATCCAAACATTAAATAACGCTTTTCTGACAATGTGATTTTTAAAGGCCCTATGCACTTTGATTTTATCATACCATAGATATGCATGCCAACCAAATGTATTATTGAAACCTTCTAAGTCCAAGATATCTGTGTTCTCGAGGAGCATCCACTCTTTCAGCCAGCAAAACGCTGCTGCTTCATAGTACAATTTTAAGTCCGGCAGGGCAAATCCCCCTCTTTCTTTTGCATCTGTAAGTACTTTAAATTTTATTCTGGGCTTTTTGCCCTGCCAGACAAATTTCGAAATATCTTTCTGCCACCTCTTGAAACAGTCCATCTTGTCAAGAATCTGCAAAGTTTGAAACAAAAATAACATTCTAGGCAATACGTTCATCTTGATAACTGCAATTCGGCCTAACATTGACAATTTCAAATTTGACCATATTTCTAGATCTTTTTTAATTTCTGACCAACATTTCTCATAGTTGTCTTTATACAAGTTCAAATTTTTAGATGTCAAGTGAACCCCTAGGTATTTCACCTTCTTAACCACTGTCAAACCTGTCTCTTCTTGAAATTTCTCCTTCTCCATAGCTGTTAAGTTTTTTTCTAAGACTTTAGTCTTTTGTTTGTTCAGTTTGAATCCGGCTACCTGGCCGAATTGTTGAATTATCTCCAACACCCTTTTTGTACTAGTGTCTGGCTCTTGTAAAGTTAGTACTAAGTCATCTGCGAAGGCCCTTAACTTGTAATGTTTAGCTCCGACCTGTACACCTTTAACCTGCTGGTCATCTGTAATCATATTTAGCAACACCTCCAGAACAGAAATAAAAAGCAATGGGGAAATTGGGCACCCCTGTCGTGTCCCTTTTTCTATCTTGAATTCTTCAGTTATCACATTGTTTACAATCAACTTAGCTTTTTGTTCAGAGTATATCGCACCCATACCATTCTCAAATCCTTGGCCTACCCCCATCCCATGAAGATTCTTTTTCATAAAACTCCAAGAAATATTATCAAAGGCTTTCTCCGCGTCCACAAATATCAGCACTGCTTTAGTGTTTATATTCACCTCCAATAGTTCCAAAATGTCTATTATATTCCTCACATTATCTGATAAATGCCTTTTTGGGAGAAAGCCTGCTTGGTCCTTATTAATCTTCTCCATTAACACTCTTTTCAATCTTTTTGCCAAAATGTCTGCAAAGATTTTGTAATCCACATTAAGTAGTGATATTGGGCGGTAGTTCTTGAGTTGAGTCTTTTCAGTCTCTGTCTTTGGTATGAGTGTAATATAAGCTTCTTTCCACGATTCTGGCGCCCTTTTCCCCTCTAAAATCTCGTTACAGACTTCCTTTAACGGTTGAACTAACCACTCCTTCAAAGCTTTGTAGTATCTGGAAGTCAGTCCATCTGGTCCTGGAGATTTGCCCAATTGCATGCTCTGAATGGCACCCTCTATCTCTTGTTCTGTTATTCTCTGGTTTAGATCCACCTTACTTTGATGAGAGATTTTTTGTAATCCATATTTTTTAAGGAATTCATCTATGTCCTCTTCATTCTGTGATCCTTGTGAGTATAGTTTTTTGAAATAACTCAAGAAACAGTTTCTGATCTCGTTGGGTTTAGATATATTCTTTCCATCCACTTCTAGATTTGTGACTGTATTTAGTTTCTGTCTTTTCTTCAATTGCCAAGCCAGAAGTTTACCACATTTATCTGCAGATTCAAATGTCTTTTGTCTCATTTGCTTTATCTTCCACTCAATCTCTTGATTCATCAATTCCATATATTGTGTTTGATATAACTTAATCTCTCTCAAAATCTCCTGGGACTTTGGTTTTGATCTTAATTTCTTCTCTCCTTCTTTTATCTTTTCCAAGATCTTTTCCTTCTTCTCATTTTGCTTTCTCTTTTTTATTGAATTTTGTTGAATTAAAAATCCTCGCATCACAGCTTTACTTGCGTCCCAGATCACTCTTTTTTCTACATCAGCCTTTAAATTTATTTCAAAATAGTCCTTTAAAGTTTTTTGGGCCTTTCTGTGGATCTCCTCATCTCGAAACAAGGTGTCATTCATCCTCCATCTGAATTGACCAGTTGTTGTAAGTTTCATCTCCATCTTCACGGCGTTATGGTCGGAGCAAGTCTTTGGGCAGATTTCTATTTTCTTAATCTTTGGAGCCATCCCACTAGTAATCCAGATTTGATCGATTCTGGTCCAGGTCGTCATTGCTTGAGAGAAAAAAGTTCCCTCTCTCTCGAGAGGGTTCCTTGTTCTCCAAATGTCTATCAAGTCCATATTTTCAGTCATTTCAAAGAAGGTCTTCGGAAGTCTCCCTTCCTTGGAAATTGTCAGTCTTTGTGCTTTGTCCATATTTGTAGAGACTACGCCATTCATATCTCCCATAAGTATTACATTATAATCCAAATAGTCCATCAGAGTTTCATGGAGCTTCTTAAAAAAATCCGCCTTGCCTTCGTTTGGTGCATAAACTCCAACTACTAAGAATTTTTCTCCTTGTACTTGTATTTCAACTGCCAGGTATCTTCCTTGTTCATCTTTAAACAACATTTTTGGGGCCCATTTCTCTTTTACATAGATCACTACTCCTCTTTTCTTAACTTTGTCCGATGAAATAAATTCTTGTCCTAATCTTTTGTTAATAAGTAATTTCCTATGTACCCTGGTCACATGGGTTTCTTGCAGACAGATCAAGTCCAATTGTTCTCTTCTCAAAATATGAAATACTTGGCGTCTCTTCAAAGGCATGTTGAGCCCATTGCAATTCCAACTAAGGAGTTGCAGGGCCATCTTGTTATTTCTCAGTTACTCCTCCTGCTGCTCCAAGTTGTTGCTCTTCCTCTGATGGTGGTGGTTTAAGTCCAAACGATAAGTTCAGAATATCTACTGCTCTCCTCTGTTCCGAAATTGGGTCAACCGTTCCCTTCTGTAAATCCTCGTGGTTTCTCTCCAAAAACTTCTCTTTATCTTGAATTGTCTTTATTTTCACCTTCTTTCCCTTGTAATTAAAGGACAGTCCTTGTGGGAACTCCCACCTAAAGAGGATGTTGTTCTTCTTCAACAGGTAGACCAAATCTTTATAAAAGGTTCTCACCTCCAAGATTTGTTTAGGGGTGTCTTTAAAAATTTGTATAGGTGGATTTTCAATCTCCAAGGCCTTTTGATAATGTAGTTTTAATATTTTGTCTCTTTCTTCCTTGGATCTGAGAGTAATCAGGCAATCCCTCGGAGTTTTTCTATTCTGTCTCCTGCCCAATCTGAATGCTGTTATTATCTTAAATTCTTCCTCCTTCAAATCTTCCTGCCAACAGTCAGTAAACTCTTGTGTAAGGAACTCCACAAGGCTGTCCCCTTCACTCTCGGGAATTAGTCTTAATTTCAGGTTTCTCTCCTTTCTCTGTAATTCCATCAAGGACAACGCCAGATCATGTTCATAGACTTTTTTCGAAATCGGTTCTAATTTTTCCTGTGTCTCTTCAGCAGTCTTTCTGGCGTCCTCTGCAATTTTACGTGTAGCAGAGTTCTCTTCAATCAATTTATTTATAGATTCTGTATTAGATGTCACACTTTTCGTATTAAGATCCAATCTTGCTGTTAATTCTGTTAGTTTTTGTGAGTTCTCTGTACTCTGCTTTGTCAGAGCTTCCAAGGATTGATTTATCTTGAGTAACGCCTGTGTCATAGAATCCATGGAGGCAGCCGTCGCTTTTTCCTGAGCAGCTGCTCCAGTCTGTGTCAAACTTGATATTGAACCTCTTTTCTTTTGTTGTTGTTGTTTTGCTTTAGCTCTAGTTGTAATCTCGTCTGCTGGGGCACTCATGTCCCAAGGACGTTCTCACAGGAGCAGTTCCCAAATGGAAAATCCCACTGTCTTACTCTGTTATTCCAATTGTTACTTCTTACCCTCTAGAGGGAGCAAGACATAATGTCCAAGTGAAGGAAACAAAAAGCAGGGAACAAAGAAACCAGGAAAGTTCAATATAGATGCTGCAACAGTTTTTCTGCGTGATTTAACTGTCAAAGTCCGATATATTATGGCAGCAAAGTCCAAACTCTGTATCAAGTAGAACATCCACTATGTATCCTTATAAAGATTTCTAAAGTTTCTAAAGTCTCTATCCTGGTATCTTATTTTGGCAGACCGTATCAAAGGAATTAAGGCAGCTGGAAACTTTCCTCTCTCAATAAATCATGCAGGTTAATAAGGTTGCTTTCCCCCCCTCTGCTCCTGCTTGCTAGAGAGGGGGTTTAAGTCCAATGCCAGGCTTAAGCAATTCTATCGTTATTTCCATACAGATACAGCTCTTTCTCTTTCGTTGCTTTCATCTGTCATGCAGTCGGGGGAAGGCAGACTTCCTTAATTTTACCCTTCCCCGTTTCCGGCCAAATTTCTAATTAATTTTTTTTTAAAAAAATTCCAGTAATCGTTCAGTCCTACTCACGGGGTTTTGAATTCAGTTCATTTTGCAGGAAGGAATCGGCGCTCTCCGTCAATGGCGACGCGGCTTCACACTGCGGGCTGGGTAATGACTCTCAGCACCGCGCTCTCCCGATGCCGTTCCAGAGCCTTTAAAAAGGCTCTTTCCCAGTAAAGGGGGGCGCTTCTGGTGCCCACCGAGTCTCCTTGTTCTCAGGCTTTTGTGCCTGTGATTTTAGGGGTCCCCCGCTTGCCGTAGCGGGTCAGACCCAAACTCGCAGCGCAGTCCTCCCCCGGTGCTCGGAAAGAGGACCGCCATTAACGCTGGCGCCGACCGGAAGTCTCCTCTGATGAGCTGACGGATCTGAGGACCGTCAAAGATGCCAGCTTTCAACTTCTCCATGGTCAATCCTGGAAAAGCCTGGCACAAGTAAGTGAAGCAGTCACCATCCTTGTCCAGAGCCTTGGTGAACTGCTTGATTAAGCCGAGTTTGATGTGCAGCGGTGGGAAGAGTATTCTGTCTCTGTCCACCAGAGGGTCGTTGATGACGTTCCTTTCTTTGCAAGGCACCAATTCCTCCCGCACAGGCCAGTCCTTCTTCGTGTAATGCTGAGCATGGTCCCTACTATCCCACATGCACAGAAAACATGGGTACTTGGTGAAGCCAGACTGTTGTCCCAACAAAAAGTTCACCATCTTCAGGTCAACACAAATAAACCACTTATGCTGATCATAACCAATTTTCTCCAGCACATACTTCACCGCTTCATAGTTCTCCTTCAGTGTACTCGAGTGAGCCAGAGGTATAGAGGCAAACTGGTTGCCGTTGTGTAGCAGAACACATTTCAGCGATCGCTTGCTGCTGTCAATGAACAGTCTCCAATCTTTGGGTTTGTACTGTGGCACTCCAAGCTTGAGCAGAAGCTGCACAATATCTGCATAGTACACCAAGTCCTTTTCTTCCGAGAAAAAACAGAGGTACTCTTGATGCCTTTTGCGGAAGAAGCTGATGCGAGCACTGTCAGAGAGGAGGTTTTTTCCCTTCAATCTGGATGCCAACAGTTCGGCAGAGTCCTTTGACAAGCTGACGTCGCGAACTAGATCATTCAACTCCTTTTGGGAAAATGGATGTGGAGCATCATCTTCAAGAACCACTTCTTCTTCTTCATGTCCTTCAACACTGGAGGCATCTTTGTCACTAATGTCAGGAAGTTCTCCAAAGATAGGCACTGGAATTTCATCACAATGAGCTACAGGACGACATGCTGATTGAAGATCAGGATACTTCGTGGGGCGGCTGCCCCATTAACTTAGTTTTGATCCCCCAACTTTATGCTTTGCTGCACCAATTTATGGAAGATTTTGAGGTTATGGAAGATTTGACTTCAAACTGATCCCTTTTCGACATAATCACCCAGAACTATCGGACCTGAATACTTCTTGTCATTAAAATAATAATTTCCAATCAAAACAATTATTCGACATGGCATTTTACCCCCGCCAACTTCTTCTAAAATGCTCCACACAAGCATACATGTGAACAAAAACGACATGTGGCCATAGCTCAAAAACTTGACCTGATTGAGCAAAACCAATGTGATTTTTTGATTCAGCGCATCAGTTTCATCCTAAATCAACTGAAAAAACGCAGACAACAAATTTGTTGTTGACCAGTGTAATCCATTCAACTATACTGTAGCACAGTTGTACTATACTGTTGCTTTCAAAGCTGTTACTTTATTGTGCAAAATCCAAAGATTTTGTCATTGTGCGTAGCCCTTACCGTCTTTGCTCAGCATGCACAGAATGATGAACAGATGACCATTAGGCTTCTTTTGATTCTCAGTTCTGCCCACACATAAGTTCAAGAGGAGACCCCACGGTTCTCATTTGCGCTTCTCTTTGTCACGCCAACGTATTTCCATAGTAAAAAGTCATTTCTTTCTTTCTTTCTTTCTTTCTTTCTTTCTTTCTTTCTTTCTTTCTTTCTTTCTTCAGCAGCTAATAAGCCATTTTCAGAATGCAGGCTTTTTGCCTTCTGTACTGGAAGCTACTAATGAGTGTAGATTTTTAATATCTCTCCCAGGATTGTTACTAAAGAAATCTCAGGTTGTAAACTGACATTCATTGTCATAAATAATCTGCCAAGAATTTCCTTTGTAGGTAATGATGGAAGCCAAATGTGTAACAAATATATTGGTAGTAAATTATGATAGGAATCTTGATTACTATTTATTAGAATAACTATCTATTATGGGTCAGCTGCTAACTCAAAAAAGGAGATCCACACTTGGCTTAATCACAGAAAAGGAGAAGAAAATTGACCTGTAGTGGTTTTGTTTTCCATCTGACCCTAACGAATGTGGCTAAAGAAGGTGATCTTCTTAGGCCTTCCTGACACAAGTTTTTCATTTGTTCACAGCTCTTGATATCTTTCTAACATACCATGCTACTTTTGTACTGAAAAAATCCTGCAATAGCTTGTTGTGAAAGCAAATTAGTTACCTTCTCAGGGAAGAAATAGAACATAACTGCTTTATTAGGAAAAGTCTTGGTGGACTGAGGATATCATTTTCCTTTTTGGAAGGCACATTTTGTGCTGACTGCAGGCAGAATTCACCTGCCAGAATGTTGCTGACAAGTGAAAGGGAAACAGTAATTAAAGGGCAGGTAATGTGAACTACTCATAAGAAATCTAAATATTATTATTATTATTACTGCAGATATCTTCATGCAAGAGAATCCAAAATAACTGTCAGAATGTTTTCTTTTTTAAAACTGAAGTCTTAAGAATCAGGGAAGGGTGGAGTCCTTTGTTCCTCTTTCTGGCCCTGAGTATGGATTTGTTTTATGTAGTACAGGTATAGTCAAGGTGAGATGCATCACATGACATTGTACATGGTTGATCTTTCCATAAATTCACATACCACTGAAACACATTCTTGAAGAGAAGAGCAAAAACTGCAAGCATATGGCCAGCAGGCATAACAACACTACCCCCCCCACCTCACCAAATTCAAACTCTGTGGCAACAGATCCTGGGACATAAGGGATGGTGTCTTATGGCTAGGATGGAGATTGGTTGAACGGGGTGGAAGCAGGCGAGGGCAGAAGGGGAACTAGGAGAATCTGGAGGATAGTGAACTGGTCTCAGCCTTCACACAACAACATATTTGTGTTTTGACAGAAGCAGAACCAAGGCTCTTGTGCTACTTTGTGTGTCACTATAATGATCTCTGGCAGGCAAGCAGCCTGATAAAACAGCAAAGACTCTCTGCCAGTTTTATGCAAGTTTATTTAAAAGAAAAACACCTTCAGAACCTGGCAATCTGCCTGCTCATATTAATCTAGTTGCTCAGTCTGACTCATCATTCCTCCCCCAACAGGAAGAACGCCAAAATCCCACCTTTTGTCTCTCTCACTTCTGTTGCCCTTGGGGTCTCTCTAAATGCCTCATTTTAGGACTGAAGGGTTGAGCTACCTCTTCCTCAGAATACTCAGCGTCTGACACATCTTATCTGCTGGTTGCCTGACAATGCCTTGGCCGACGTCTAGCTCTTCCTCCCCTTGGGAACTAACCATTTCTTCTCTGGAAAGGAGGGGCCTCACGCTGTTCTCTCTAAAATCAGAAAGACAGCACTCACCTACAGAGTCAGCCTCTTCCTCACTCAGCTCCATTTCTGAAGCTGACTCTCCAGGTGTGCTCGGAGGGGCCACATTCCTGACAGTCACCTTGCAACAATAGCACCATCTTGTTGCTTCATTGATGCCACCAGCAGGCTAGCAATATTTGTGTCTAGATGTGCTTTAGCAGGGCTTTAGTGGAAGGTAACAGTGCGGCTCAGAGGAGACTAGAAAACAAGATTTCAGATTTCAGGATTCAGCCTGAAACCCTGCTTGCTTTTGGCAGCACAGCATGTTGACCACAGCTCATATTTACAGCTGCACCATTATAAACCACCTTGACTTAGAAATTATCATTATCAAATATCACAGTGTGATGGGAATTTGTTTCACAAAAACAGTCAATTTTTTTAAAAAAAATAATTAATGGATTTATTTATTCAATTTCTATACCAATTTTCATGGACCTGAATCAATCGAGTCAAGTTGCAATAAAGGAGATTCTGATTAAACACCAGTAAGTACTTTCTGACAGTCAGAGCTGTTCGACAGTCGAAGGGTTGTGGATTCTTCTTCACTGGAGGTTTGTAGGCAGATGCCATGGACGCCTCTGCTGAGATTCCTGCATTACAGGGGGTGGAACTAAATGACCCTTGAGATCCCTTCCAACACTAAGATTCTATGATTCTAAGATCTAGAGATCACAGGGCAGTTTACAATAGAAAAACACAAAAATACATAACGTTGTAACAAACAAAAACAATACCCCCCCAGTTTAAAATGCCATATATTGTTTAATTAGGCAAAGACTAATTCAATATAATAAGGCAATCTGTCCTTGTTGAATGATAGTACTATAATCATATTATCTGTATTTTATCTGTAGCTTCACTGTAAAAAAAAATAAAAAAATATTTAGTCAGGCTTGGCCAATGGAACAACTTAGAGCTGCATTGAAAAAACTGGAATGTAAGACAAGGGGGAAAAACATGAGATCACACAAGACAACTATAGTATTCATGTTTAATATTGTATGTCACATAAGCAAAAGAGGAAAGAAATCAAATAACATCAATGAACCAGGGAAAAACAAAAAGTCTTATAATTTACTTGGCAATTAATATTGAACATACTTTGCCCTCATTTAAAGGGCTTGTGACTAGTCATTTCTTGTACCCAGAGACAAAGAAATTTGGAATGCCACAAAAGGCTGGCATGAAGTTAAAGATTTCAGGTTTTATATGATCGTCTCTTGCAGGTGGAAAGAGCAGAAATAGTTGTAAGGTTATAATTCATTTAATAACTCAAGATCACATGGTAACTCACAAAATTTTAGAAATGTCAGGCACCTAGAAGATAAATCGCTGTATTATAGGGGTATCGAATTACACAGAATAGAGAAGTTAAATGAAAGGAAACTTCAATTAAGGAACTCAAGAGTGATTAATAAGAATTGCAGAATAGTTGCTCACTTCCATATAATGTATATTAATCCTTAAAATATGCAGCATAATTGAAAGAAGTGAGTTCATTGGGATTATCTGAATCTGTTTTCATTTAGCACCAAAATGTGTCTAGAGTTCTTTGTAAGTGTGAAGATCCACAGGGAACTACCTCAGGCAGAATGGTTGCTAACACGACCGCCCCTTTCAGAAGGCCCTGGCCCATCCCCATGGGCTGCACATCAGACTAACTAGCAAAAAAAAAAAAAAAGGTGGGCAAAGAGCTCTTGGTGCTCTGGCTGTTAGCTCTGCTGCAGCTCCCCTTGCCACCCCAGCCCTCCAGGGAGCGTGAACTCAGATGGAGGGCTCCTAAGACAACCAGAGCACAGCCAGAACTTTCACTCACCAAGCCCCCTCGCCTAGACTGTGTTTTGGGGATTTGAACATGTATTTCCTGGGAAAGGGAGTGGGAGTCTGAAACAAGGATTGAAGCCTAATAAAGCCAGAGCTGTCTCCTCTTGTTGATCTTGTTGATGGAGCTCATGTGGGCTTATCATAGACCAAGGAGCATTAGGTGTGTTACTCATCCAGAATAGCTGCATAGTGAATCTGTCTAGAATTTCCGACCTCCCTTCCCTACAGGTGGGTGGTGTTTGCGGCACCAAGCGGGGGCTTACCTGGACAGGTGCCTCCCACCTGCTTGGCTTGGCCTTTGACCCGCCCTCGGCCAGGAAGGACAATGGATGGCCGGCCGGGGGTGGGGCTAAGGCCAAAGAAAAGAGGCTGACCCTTTCGACCAAGCCTCACTTGGTTTTCTTCCTTCCAGGCACAAGGATCATCAGGAGCATGTTCTGGCAGCCAGACTGAGGTAAGTAACCGGCCTTCTTTTGCGGTGGCATGGGAGGGGAGCAGGGCCCCTCCACTGCCCCGCCGTGGGGTGTTTCATCGGCCCAAGAGGTCTGATATTTAAAATTTTAAAGGTCTGATATGCCATGATAACTAAGTGTCCCATAGAACGTCAGGCCAGACAAAAGCTGAAACTGATAGCTTGGCCAGTCTCCTCTCACTCTCCTCTTTTCCAGACTAAACACACCCAACTCCCTCAACCGTTCCTCCCAAGGCTTGGTTCCCAGACCCTTCATCATCTTGGCTGCCCTGCTCTGCACAAGTTCCAGCCTGTCAATATCCTTCTTAAATTGTAGTACCCAGAACTGAACTGAACTGCAGGTGGGGCAGAATAGAGTGGTACGATTGCTTCCTTAATCTGGACACCATACTTCTATTGATGCAGTCTAGAATAGCATTAGCCTTTTTGTTGCTGTGTCATACTGGGAGCTCAGTTCTAAGATATGCAGGAGAGCCCTTTTGCTGGTTCCCATGCCTGAGGAGATTCAAGGTGTGTGGTCTCTTTTTGTGATAATTCCATGTTTATGATATGACCTCCCCATTGAAGTCCATCTCACCATGACTTGCTTTTGTCTTGTTGGCAGATGAAGATACACCTCTTTGCTCAGGGCTTTGATGCATGTGCACTGGGAAATTGCTCATTTGCTGCTGCCTTTGCACTTTACTGATATGCAATTCTATCTGGGATCTTGCTTAGTTTTATATTTTTTTACTTTCTTTATTTCCATCCTGGGACCTTCAGGTGGACTATACAGGTGAAACTCAGTAAATTAGAATATCGTGGACAAGTTCATTTATTTCAGTAATTCAACTTAAAAGGTGAAACTAATATATGAGATAGACTCATGACATGCAAAGTGAGATATATCAAGCCTTTATTTGTTATAATTGTGATGATTATGGGGTGCAGCTGATAAAAACCCCAAATTAACAATATCAGAAAATTAGAATATTAAATGAAATCAGCAAAACAAGGATTGCAAATAGAGCAATATTGGACCTCTGAGAAGTAGAAGCATGCACTTGGTACTTGGTTTGGACCCCTTTTGCATCAATTACTGCCTCAATGTGGCGTGGCATGGATGCTATCAGCCTGTGGCACTGCTGAGGTGTTATGGAAGACCAGGATGCTTCAATAGCAGCCTTCAGCTCTTCTACATTGCTCGGTCTCATGTCTCTCATCTTTCTCTTGGCAATGCCCCATAGATTCTCTATGGGGTTCAGATCAGGCGAGTTTGCTGGCCAATCAAGCACAGTAATCCCATGGACATTGAACCAGGTTTTGGTACTTTTGGCAGTGTAGGCAGGTGCCAAGTTCTACTGGAAAAGGAAGTCAGCAACCCCATAAAGCTCATCTGCAGGTTCGGCAGGGCACCAGAAGCGCCCCCCTACTCACGGGGAATCGCATCTAGGGGCTCCGGAGTGGGGTGAGAAGTGCGGTGCTACGAACTGACTGCTATTTTCACGGAGTGAAGCTGCACAGCCATTGCCAGAGAGCGCTGACTTTTTCCTGTGGACAATTGGACTTAAAACAAGTACCCGTGAGTAGAAACGGAAAATTGGATCAAGAAATTGCTTTAATTTAGTAACGAAGCGGGAAGGTGTAAACAGGAAGTCCACCTTCCGTTTCTTTGTATATAGACTAAAGCAAAAATTTTGCAAGCTAAAGCCGGGAAGCTGTCAAAAAAGGACTAAATTTCCTTCATTTAGAACCACTGAAACCCCCCTTGGAAGCAGGAGAAAAGGGGGGGGGGACTCTGTTTAACCCTAGCAGGAGAGGGAGTGAAGAAGGATAAGTTTCCATCGTCTCTAACCTGGGAACGGGGTGTCAGAGACAGAAACTGTTGCTGAGGTTCATTGACGGTGAACGTAACACTTTGACAGATAGCTAATGAAGAGATGCAAGTTGCTTCTAATGTTGCCTTTTGCATCTTAAAGAAACAAAATATCTGAAAAACGTCTGAAATATCTGAAAAATGAAAGTAACTTTCCTTTGTCTTTTAAAAAAAAATGGCTACAAGTAGATTGTCTCTTCTAGAGGGAGCTTGCTAAATTGTTGTTGCAGCATATTTGAGACCCAACATCTGTGAGATTAAGACTGTGGGAACAGACTTTTCCAACCTTGAACAAAGATGAGTTGGGAGAAAGACTGGTTGCTTGCTCTATGTAAGACAAATACTTTGCTGGAACAGATGCATGAAAAGATGACTTGATGAATGAGAAAATGGATTTGACTGTTGTGGTTAATAACATTGATACAGAAACAGATGGGTAGTCGTGTTGGTCTGCCATAGTCGAAATAAAAAAATTCCTTCCTGTAGCACCTTAAAGACCAACTAAGTTAGTTCTTGGTATAAGCTTTCGTGTGCTTATCTTATCTGAAGAAGTGTGCATGCACACGAAAGCTTATACCAAGAACTAACTTAGTTGGTCTTTAAGGTGCTACAGGAAGGAATTTTTTTATTGATACAGAAATCATCCAAGAACCAACCTATCAATCTGTACCGACTGGGCAAGTGCAGTTGACAATGGAGGAGGATGTGGCTGCACCTCAAATAGTACAAATGGAGAGACCCGAGGCCCTACAGGAGCATAAGCCACTGTTATTGAAGATTGAAGCTGGAGTGGGCCAAGGGGAGTCTGGAGATGAGGAGACTTCTATCTTTGGAGAGATTCTGAAATTTGATTTTAAATCCATTTTGGATTACATCGAGGACTGTGGGGAGTGGGACTGTGGGGAATGGGTGAGCTGGATGAAGGGTGATGGAGACAATTTTGGGTTGGAATTCCCCAGAGACCTACTCCTCAATGAGAAAGGAAAGAAACTAAGACAGAGACCAACAAGAGACAAGGAAAAGGGCAAGCACAAACAAGATGAAGAAGAATTGCAGAAGGGACATGGAAGAGATTTAAGGGCCTCGGACATAAGGCTTCCAGGTTGATGGACTAGACGGAATGGACAATAAGGATAATAAGGACTGACATGACCGGAGACCAGGAAGAAGAGACGCTGGATGATGATTGGAAGAGAATTTATAATGGAAACTTTTTTATTTTAGAATCAGCTAATGAATATTAGGGAAAATGTGGGAATGAAACTATACGACTTTAGCAGAAATGATATTAGGAGTTATGTATATTTGAAATTTAAGATTTAAGTTTTAAGGCACTTAGGGGTAAGATAAGGTTAAATAAATTAAGGTAACCTGAATAATAGAATATGGGGAAAGATGGTAAAGATTTGTTGAGTTAATTATTAGGTTAAATTGTCAAGACAAATTTTATAACAAAAATTGAGAAAGATGGAAAGAATTTGCTGAAATAATTATTAAACTAGAATACAAAAACGGAGGTGTGAGGAGGTCAATGAAACAAGCAAATGGAAATTATGGATATGCAATTTGGGATTTGTGTTTTTTCCCCTCTTTTTTCTTCTTTTTCTTTTTTTGTATTGTAGTGTTGTTTGCTATTTTTTATTTTTCTTTTAATTTTGAAATTATCAATAAATATTATTTTTTTAAAAATAAAAAAATAAAGCTTGTCTGCAGAAGGAAGCATGAAGTGCTCCAAAATCTCCTGGTAGATGGCCGCGTTGACCCTGGACTTAATGAAGCACAGTGGACCAACACCAGCTGATGGCATGGCTCCCCAAATCAACAATTCACACTGGACTTCAAGCATCTGGCATTGGAAACTTCACACTGGACTTCAAGCATCTGGCATTGTGTGCCTCCCCATTCTTCCTCAGACTCTGGGTCCTTGGTTTCCAAATGAGATGCAAAAGTTGCTCTCATCAGAAAAGAGGACTTGGGACCACTGAGCAACAGACCAGTTCTTTTTTTTCTTTTTTTAGCCCAGGCAAGATGCTTCTGACGCTGTTTCTTGTTCAGGAGCGGCTTGACAAGAGGAATACAACATTTGAAGCCCATCTCCAGGAGCTGTCTGTGTGTGGTGGCTCTTGATGCACTAACTCCAGCCTCAGTCCACTCCTTGTGAAAGTCCCCACAACGTTTGAATGGTCTTTTCCTGACAATCCTCTCCAGGCTGCGGTCATCCCTGCTGCTTGTGCACCTTTTTCTGCCACACTTTCCCCTTCTGCATAACTTTCCATTAATGTGCTTCGCTACAGCACTTTGGAAACATCCAACTACAAGAAAGAAGATTCCACCTAAACATTAGGAAGAACTTCCAGAATTCCAATGCAATTCTGGGCTGCATCAATAGGAGTATAGCATCTAGATCAAGGGAAGTAATAGTGCCACTGTATTCTGCTCTGGTCAGACCTCACCTGGAGTACTGTGTCCAGTTCTGGGCACCACAGTTCAAGAAGGACACTGACAAACTGGAACGTGTCCAGAGGAGGGCAACCAAAATGATCAAAGGCCTGGAAACGATGCCTTATGAGGAACGGCTAAGGGAGCTGGGCATGTTTAGCCTGGAGAAGAGGAGGTTAAGGGGTGATATAATAGCCATGTTCAAATATATAAAAGGATGTCACATAGAGGAGGGAGAAAGGTTGTTTTCTGCTGCTCCAGAGAAGCGGACACGGAGCAATGGATCCAAACTACAAGAAAGAAGATTCCACAGTAAGAGCTGTTTGACAGTGGAATTTGCTACCAAGGAGTGTGGTGGAGTCTCCTTCTTTGGAGGTCTTTAAGCAGAGGCTTGACAACCATATGTCAGGAGTGCTCTGATGGTGTTTCCTGCTTGGCAGGGGGTTGGACTCGATGGGCCTTGTGGTTTCTTCCAACTCTATGATTCTATGATTCTGCAATTACCGTTTGAGGCTTTCCTTCCTTATGGAGGGTCTCAATGATGGCTTTCTGCACAACTGTCAGGTCTGCAGCCTTCCCCATGATTGTGCTTCCTACTGAACCCATTGCAGATGTTATGGATTGAATAGCTACTGCACCTTTTCACAATATTCTATTTTTCTGAGATTGTTAATTTGGGGGTTTTATCAGCTGTACCCCATAATCATCACAATTATAACAAATAAAGGCTTGACATATCTCGCTTTGCATGTCATGAGTCTATCTCATATATTAGTTTCACCTTTTAAGTTGAATTACTGAAATAAATGAACTTTTCCACGATATTCTAATTTTCCGAGTTTCACCTGTACATGCTTTTAACACAATGTAATTGTGTGAATTTCTTTGCAAAACAGATGATAGGAGTGCAAAATGGATGATTGCAAGTGGATGAATTCAAAAGCAGCTTCTGCAGTTGGTCCCATGGAAGAAACCATTACAGAAATGGATAATGGTCTTCAAAAAAATAATGAATCAATGCAAAACCTTTTGAATGTACTGAAGACAAGATTATTGATGATCTGCCAGATGGTTGTGTGATGGTCTCTCTCATATAAGTTAGTCAAGTGGCATACATGAGAAACGTATTGGTGAAATGTAAATGGATTATGTACTATTGATTAAATGAAATATGTCTAATAAAATTATATGCCCTATAAGCTTTCCTGTTAGTATTCCAAATTATGTTCTCCACTATTAACACAGACATGGACACACTTTCACTGGGAAACAAAACAAGTTGACATGGCACATTGAGGAATGGAAAGGGTGAATAAAGGCAGGAAAAAACAGTTAAGGTAGTGCAGTGCAGAACAAAGAAACAAAGGAGTAGAAGTAGAGAAAGGCAACCTTATCCCTGCAAAACTGCCCTTTACATCTGCACAGCAGCAGTGAAACAGAACTTACAACAGGGCAGCAACCAACCGAGTTGGCTCAGACCCCCATTCAGCACTGTGGCAAACAGTCCAAGGAGTTTCATGGGCTTGTCTGAGTCAGCTTGCCCTGTGCCCAAACACCCACCCACCAGTATTGTGGACTCAATAAAACAGGTACAGGCAACAACCATTTCATGTGGGGTTCTGTTCTCAGCCCTCACACATACTGGCAGAGCCTGCCCCCCCATTCCACCCCCCACTCTGCCCTCTTCCGGTTCCCAAAGGACCCATATGTCATCCATCATTGTATGTGTATGCCACCTTTTCACAGCCCAAACCATGCTCAAGGTGGCTTACAACACATTGACAATCACATGTCAATTGGGGGTGCCTAAAATAGTTGCTGAATGTATGGCCCTTTTGTCTGGACTGAGTTGAAATTTGCAGGAGTGTCAGTCCTGCAGAGTGGGCAGATTCTTCTGGATTACAGGCACATAGGTCCAGGAATTCTAGACCCTTTGCAATGTTCCCATGATTACAAGCTTGGCCTGTCAGTCGCAGCAGGTCTTCCTCCAGCCCCTCCCCAATGAGGCTTGCTGTTCTCTCCACCCTGGCATTATTCCTTATATTAGGCACACGAGTCTTTCTTGTAGCAGATGCTTTCCTGTAGTTTTCTTTAACGTCTGGAATGCTGAGGCACCACAAACTACTTCAGAGGCCTCTGCTTTAACACATGCCATTTCATACAACTCCTGCTCTGCCTCTAGCAAGCCCCCATTTCTTCCAAGGCTCCCCGCTTCATCCAAATCCACTGCACACACCCACCCCTCAGATTGAGCCTGGAAAATGGGGGCTGTCCAAGAGACCTCAGGTCAAGCAGGCTCCTTGTTTCTTGTTCCTCTGGCCCTATTAATTGTCTTTTTCTGGTTTCTGGACTGTTATGACCCAAAAGTTTAACCATCTGCTCAGACCACATAAAAGCTCCACTTTTTTCGGGTCCTGATTTACTAAGTGCTACTCACAATCAGACCTTGGTGGCTATTTATTTACTAAGCCAGGCAACCTTTGCTTAAAATTGGAAGCAAGGCCAATTTAATTAAGATTTTAGAGGCAACCATCCAAGGACAGCAATTTCTGCCGAACATTTTAAGAGGGAATTAATTGGAACCTTTTGGAAATGTTGGATAAAATATCTCTCAGTCATACGAGTGGGGCATTTTGAGGCTCTGCTTTCCCAGCAAGTTTATTTTACCACAGATGCCTGAGGCATGCCATGTAATTATTGAGAAATTCCACTCAACTAGGGAAAAATAGACAGCAGTGCATGATAAGTGGCATGCCTCTTTAGCTCTAAAAAATATTCCCTTCAGACCCAAAAGCCAAGTTCAGTTCTCCAAGTGAGGTGAGCATGTTGTGAAACTGGACTTTGGGTCTCTGTGAGACATTCGCATAAGGCTAACCTTCAAATATCTCGCCATCACAAATGGAACAAGTTATAAACATGGTCTAGCATGGTCTCTTGTTTATAATCCAGAAGGGTTGCCGTGTTACTCTTTCACAGGAAATTTGTGGAATTCATGGCTTTTTTCATGTAGCAGTGCTGGAGAGCCAGGCACTTGTGTTAGTGTCCCAGAGGGAATCTTCTCACATGCACACTGTTCCTATGTTTGATGAAGGACTACTGCCCTGTGCTTTGGGCCAGGAGTCAGATGCTGCCATTCACCTTTGCAGCACCACACGGCTTGCTAGAAGGAACAAGGAAAACAAGGAAAGATGAGGATTTCCTGGTTTCTTTCTCCAATTCATTGGACCAAAGGGGATGTATATGATTTCCTCTTGTGGTTCTTCTATTTTCATTGTTTTGAGATATTTGATGCTGCTTAATTGCATCACTTAAAATGTGGAATTATTATTAGCAATAATTTTATTTTGTTTTGAATGTGGAATTGGTACTGATTCTCTTTTGTTGGAATAGGTTTGCCTACAGAATTCTGTTCAAATGTGAAATAGTATATAACTAACTAACTAACTAACACATATATGAATGAGTGCTGTACTGAGCTGCTATGAAAGTGGGCATGCACAGATAGGAAAGTAGATATGAGGAATAGTGCACATAATCAAAGAATGGATGCACACACTGGTCCAGCAACACAATAGTCATGAGCTGGTTTGAGGGCTGCCTTCTTCCTTTTGAAACACTTTGCAGTTGCTTAGAGCAGCTAACATCTCTAGGTCTGCATTGTGGGGAAAAAACATGTGTGATCCATTCCTGGAGAATTGTATGGAGAAAGCATCTATGGAGTAAGCCATATTTTCCCCATACAATGCCCCTGGCACACTTACGGTACAAATAAAAGGTGGCTGCCCCTAGAGGTACATAGGGCAGCCGTTTCTTATTCTGTACAATTCCCCAGGAAGAGCATGCACAGGATGATGGATGGCCACTTCCTGTGAGCATTTCAAAATACTTTTTTATTGTTCTGACATAGTAAAGTTACTAGCTGACCTAAGGAGTGTTTACAGAGAAAGAAGGCAGCTCTTGTACTTTATTATTTCTTTAGTAGAACTTGGTGGATTTCATTTCAATCCACATGAAAACAGGGAGGCACACATCTGTTTTCGCACATGGTTGAAACTGACCTGGGATGGAATGAAGCTGCTGTCCTGCATCCCCAGCCATCTTACCCAAGGAGACAATCTAGATCAGGACCATAGGAAGCCCCCATATCCCCTGCATGGTAGGGTCCTGATTTGAATTAAGACCCTCTGCACCTGCACTTTCTATAGCAAAAGAAGGCTGTCAGGGAGAGGCAAACGGGAAAAGATGAAAGGACAGAAACCAGCAGTTATAGAGAGCCTAAAGAGATTATCAGCAGCTTGTCGTCTGACAGTCAGTCTGACGTAGAGGGGGGGGAGGATAAGCCTGAGACAAGTCAGGCTGTACACAGAGGAAGTAAGGGGAGGAGTTTTCGCAGAATTGCATGCTGGGTGCGGAAAAGGAGGAAGTAAGATTAGAGGGAGCAACTGCGCACAAGGGGAAGGAGGCTAATGGAAACGCTGGAGATGTACGTTTGAACTTTGTCAAATAAATCAATTGTTTAGAATTGGCTGGGAGCCCGGAGTCTTATCTATGGCCAGCTGGACAGCACTAAGCCTCTGACAAAGGCCCCATTTGGTTTAATGGAATGTCTCTCTCTCTCTCTCTCTCTCTCTCTCTCTCTCTCTCTCTCTGCAATGAAAATTGTTCTATACACCTGTGATCTTCAGCAGTTTTCCTGTGGAGGCTGAGGGATGGCAGCTCTGAGCAATGAGGTGTTTTGTCTTGTGTACAACTGCAGTGTGGGGTGATGGGGTGCCTGGGGTGCTGCATCTATGGTTGCAGTGAGGTGCCTACTGTGGGGGTGGATTTTCTTTCCACCTAAACAGTTTGTTTTACGTGAAATGGTGGCAGAGTGGGGGAGGAGGAGCCATTTTGTGCTCACCCCTCCATTACAACCATTGTGTGATTGCGCCCACAACACTTCATTTACATTTCAAATGTGCCTACAAGCCCCAAAAGTTTTGTGATCCCAGAATCTTCCTATACTGTAATTATGCACACCTTACTAGATCTTGAGTGGTGACCACACACATTGCAGCTTAAATCCAGGCCCATTGCAAGCCCCCCCCCCCCGGCTCCTAAAATAGTGGTTGCATACTTTTCCTTTAATGCACAAATTAGATTATTCTTGCTTTTATTTACATAATGCATTCACTGCAATATAAAGTTAATTTTATTTGAACCATTTATAATTTAAAATATTAAAACAAATTCTTTCCAATTAACTACCAAACACCAATTATTACTTTCCATAATTAGCAGCTGAACAGTTACTCCTGCCGGCAGTTAAACTATAGTAGGAACAAATTAGTGAAGCATTTAAAAATTCATCGGGGGGGGGGGGCGTAGCTAAAGCAATATTTAGCAACAGATACTGGAAGTTAACCTTCATGTATCAAAGAGGCTTCCTGCTTATTTGGCACTCTAGAAATCAATGAAGAACAAATATACTTATAAAAAGTCTATGTGAAAAATGCTCAGTGAAGAATAATTTTGCACCTCTGCTGATTGGATTATGGCTAGATAAAAATGACACAATATAATAAAGTTTTGCTGGGGGTCAGTGAGCTAATCCTGCAACAGTGTAATGGAAAATCTGGCAGCCAAGGATGGGTTCAGGCATGTAGGTTCATCCTTTCTTTGTTGCTTGCATGAAGTAACTTGGGGTTGTGAATCAGACATATAACTCTTGATTCACAAGAAATAATTTTCATATCAATTCAGCATCAGCTTACAATCTTCAGTGAGTTTCAGCTTTCCTGTGGAGTTACATTTTCTTCAGCCACTCATGTAAAAAAATATAGTGGCTTATTATCAAGTGTGCGCTGTCTCAGAGATCTGTAGTGATTAATGTACTCATGTATTTCATGCAATCAGCACAGTTGCTAGGTAGATCATCCCCAAAACCCTTCCAGTTAGGTGGTTCTGGCTGGATTTCATTTATTTGTTGCATTAATATCCCACCTTCTTCTCCTAGGAGCTCATGGTGGAGTAAATGGTTCTCCCTCTCCTAATTCAATTCCAACCACAACCCTGTTGGGTGGGTCTAACTAAGAGGCAGTGACTGCCCCAAGGTCACCCGTGAGCTTCATGTGGATTTGAACCCTCCTCTCCCGATACTCCTGGTCCCACATTCTTAAGCACTGCAGCCCACTGGCTCTCCATATCTTGTAAATCAGCTGGTGAAATCCAGCCTTGCCCATCTCTGCATTTCATGCCAGTGTGCTCCTTGCCTCTCTACTGCTTTTCTTGTAGAGTTTTTGTTCTCCTTCCAAACTCCTACTTATGGCTACACCTTATTATTCAGGACCACTCCTCCTTCCAACCTTCCTCTTGGGGTACCTTCCAACTCTGCAATTCTGTTTCCTCTTATTTGAATGCACACTCCTCTGCAGGGTAAAACACTTTGCAGAAAGAATCTAGATGGACTTCTACATGCCTCCTTAAGTGTGCTTGTTTTACCTGAGCCAGTCCCAGAAATTCCTTGTTATGGTTTCAAGCTGAGAGTCAGAGGAGCTGGCCACCAAGTGGAGAACTGGACCAGAATGCTGATGCTTTAGAGCCAACAGAGATCAAGGGTGGTAGTTCAGAGACGCCATCCCTGGCAACTGACACATCAGTGGCATCAGATGCTTCCCATGGTATGACACCTGCTTAACAGCATTCCAGGTGAGCAGGCACAGAACAGAGAGAACATTCTCATCTCTGGGACAAGGTGTTGTCTTTGTAAGAGCCATGGTCTTTAGACTGAGGAGGTAGAACTTCGGACAGGTGCAGAGAAAAGAGTCCCATAAGTCTTCAGGCCACCTCCAGCCTTTATTGGAGTGAGCTCCTCCATGGAGCTATCTGAGCCTTCCTCCGTGGAGTTACAACCTGCCTTGCCTCTTTCAGTATGTGACACAGAAAAGGCCTCAGCATAAGAAAAGTTATGTGAGAGATCTAGAAAGTGCAGTGTCAGTCTTGCAGAAGTTTGGCTGAGGAATCAATAACTGGAAATCATCCTAGGTAAATTGCTCTTGTTTTCTGTTACAGGATTTCCATCGAGTGGTAGAAATAAATAGCTGAGTCCTTAACCAGACACCTGGTTTGTTTTGCTGCTTTCACATACCAGGACCCACAAAATTCCTTAGTAAATTTCAATATAAATTTTTATGGTTGAAAAAATGGGTCTGTTACTGGTATTAATTTGCCCTTTGTAGAGTTTTATGACTTGGCTGATGTTTAGGCTTCCCACAGATGGGGCCAGCAGCTCCTCTCTGTTCGCTTGTCTTCTCTATGTCTCCTCAGTTTCCCTCTGACACACAGCTCTCATTTCAGAATGTATGTGCTGCCTCTTCCTTTTTTCTTTGGCACTCTTTGCTCCCCCCCCCCCCTTTTAGCACAGCCTGTACAACTATTAATGGATTTCTAAAGTGGCAAAGCTCTCATCAGCTGCACTGTGTGGCCATCTCTCCAGCTAGCTCACACCTTCTGTGCTGTTCGCATGTCAGATTTCTTGGGGAAAATAAAAACTCTTTAAGTTCCAATTGCGTAGATGTTTTGCCTTTTACCTCTGCTCCTGAATATGGAAATTTTACATTTCTAACATTACCGTGTTGAGGGAAATGGAGAAATGTTCACACTTCTAACTATTTTCTAGAAAGGAAGATAAATAAAGCTTGGATGATTAGAAGACTCCTCAGTGGAATTTACAGAATGGAATCCTGTTTTGCTCTGGCAGACTTAGGAAAAAGGATAGAAAAGAATGAGTGCAACATGAACTTGTAGCACAGTAGCACTGAGTAGCATGTCCCATCAGCACAAGAATTTCTACCTGCAATGGGACTTAACTAGTCTCTTCCCTCTGTGTTCCCCTAAATCTGTTCTGGTGGTTGTCCCACCCTCTAGAATACTTTTGGGGAGATTCTGGCATTGACAGGGTGTGGAAAAAGAGGGAAGTCCCATTGCACAAGTGCAAGTTACATCCTTGCACTGATGAAACACATTCATTGGATACTGCCCATTTCAAGCACTTTTCAGGTCTTCAGTGCTTTGCAAGACTTAGTTCTGCTCCAGAGGCTATGCAAATAACTTATCTTGAAGCTGTCCAAGTTCTGCAGATCTCTTGAACTTACTGAAACTCCACCAACTTTTGCATGGACCTCCAATTTTAGTTACCAACATCTGCTGCCTCCAGGATGCTTGTAAATAAATGACTTTGGGCCAAAAGGCTCAATCTGGACAAGGTGAAATCCTGTGACAGGTTAAGAGATGTGAAGAACCTCCTGCTAAACTTCACCAGATGTATCTAAACTTTTTTTTTCTACTTGCCTTGAAATTCTTCATATATTTTGTCCTAGTGAGATGCTCAAATGTCACCTAATTTCACTCCGTCGGGGGATCTACAACTGAGTTTGGTTGGGTCCCTCATTTGGAGTAGTAAAAGAAAAATTGGAGAACAGCTGGTAGAGCAGGAGCAGCAACTGAGCATCATCCATAGCATAAGAGAAGACGAAGGACACAATACACTGGTACACTTGTGCTTCTTAATTGAAGAGAATGGGAAATTTTTATCCAGTGTCAGAGGTCCCCTCTGCCCAGAAGGCAGCAGAGCCAAGAACATGAGACAAGTGGGCCCGGGCAAATGGAATAATCCCTTAGAGCAATAAATCTGGGTCAAGGGGCGTCACCTGGAAGCAAAAGCAGATGGGTGTAGGACTATAAACTCATAGTATCTTGAAAAACAGGCAAATATGGATTTGGGAAGGAACTAGCAAGCATTGGGATTCAACTGACCTGTATAAATATGACATATTCTGCAATTAAGTACCACAGCTTTCCCAAATCATCTAGTCTGTTTGGGCAGCAGAAGTCAATTTAATTTGTACAAAACAGGCTTTTACTATTGGGATTCTCCTCTGCAAGACTTAATTTCCCAGCAGAGTGTTAAGCCACTGATAATTTTTCTTTTATAATTAAGAATTATGTACCTAAAACCTTAAGATTTACCAGGCAGATAGTGCTTCTGCCAATGTAATGATTCACATGCACACAGGAAGTGGCCTCCTTGGGTCACTATAGCTCATTGTGACTCACGCTGTAACAACGCGGTTGTAACACTGTGCACTCCATATGGTGTGCTTCATTATCTACTGAGACCTTTCTACAAATAAGAGACTGCTAGAAGCAGCTTTGTTAATGTTATTCAGTAGCACAAAACCAATACATTGTTTTCATGAACAATTGAATGCTTAGTCACACTCAGTGACCGCAGCCCGGACCCACACAAATCCAGGGTGCAGTTTGCACAGTTGTCTTGTGTGTGCACACTTAATTCCCCCTGCTGCTTCCCAGGGTGCCCCAGTTTGTAATTTCTCTTCTCAGGGTACAGGTGGCCCATAAGTAGGGTTGCCACCTCTAGTAGGGCAAATTATAGGACGGGGGCGATTTATTTATTTATTTTTACCTGGGCTTAAATGACTTCAAAGCAATCCATTACAATGACACACATGATTTACAGTGGTTTATTCAATTAAAAAAATGAGCAAAAGTACCATAATTTATAAGTGTTAAAAAAATTGCATATTAAATGCGTAGCTGGGCTTTGGAATGCTAATTGGTTTGACACAAACCAGCATTAAGCATCACAGTTGCATAGTATTCACCCCCAAACAATTGCAAGCTCTCTGTAACTTCAAACAATATTGGACAGGAGTTAAGCAAAATTAACACCTTTATTTCTGTGGCAGGGGCCATGCAGCAAGTCCCTCTGTTTTGAGCCAATAGAGTCTCTCTCTCTCTCTCTCTCTCTCTCTCTCTCTCTCCCCCAAGCAAAATGCAAAATTAACATCTTCCTTTCCATAGAAAGGAATTTGTCTGCAATATTTTTATTCAGTGTTTTATTGGTGTGTATAAGCATTTCTGTCCTTTAGTAAAATATCACATACAAATTTTGTATGTTCATTTCAATCACATTTCTTTGGTGTTTTATCCATTCACATTGGTGAAACACAACACCAATAGATACAGTATAATCATACCAAAATCATTTTTGCAGTGCTTTATCAATAAACATGTGCACATTGAAAACGTGAAAGTAAAGGCAGAACAATGGGGGATTACTAATGCATTAGTTTCAGTTGGGAAACACAAGCTGGTAATTTGGATCCCCAGAATTCATAAATGAATTATTCTATGACTTCTTATCAGAAATATCAAAATGTTTCAAAGGTCAATTTATCTCCCCAGGCTTGGAACAGAAATGAATGATTCAGTCTTCCTGGTCTGTTTAGTAGCTTTCCCATATTTAAAGCTAAGATTTAACTACACAATTTTAAATGTCTTTTTTTCCAGAATGTTTTTATTTAACAGGATTTATATACTGCTTAATAATCACAATCTCTAAATGGATTACATTAAAATTACCAATACAATCAGACATTTAAAAAGTTACTCTGAAACATTTTCCTTATGAAATCAGCAGTTTTAGAAATATACGTTAGGAGAAAAAAAATTTAAAATACATATCAGATTTGCACGTCTGGGTAGGCTTACTTAAAGCAGCCTTTTAGCAGGCACCCAATCAGTGCCATGGAGGTGCCTGCCTGATGGGGATGGGCAGGGGGTTCCTCATGGAAGGATCCACTCCTTGCACGCTCAGAGCTAACATCGTGTGGCTCTTGTCAAAGTGACAGTTCTACAGACCAAAGAGTATACAAGGTAAGATAAAATACAGATTTTAAAAATGTATTTTGATGGTTTGATTGCTATTTGAGTTAAGGTTGTTCAGGAAGTAAGAAATCCAGCGGAGAGCTAAGTTCTGAGCCACAAAGTGCCAAATAACAGGAGGACCAAGTTGATATGAATAAGAATCTGGAAGGATCAAATTCCTCAAACAATCAAATCTCACAATCTCGGTTGGGCAGCTCATTGTTCAAAGGAAAGAGGAAAGCCTTAGCAAAAGCACACAAACAATCCAGCACTGAACAAAGTACCCACCAATGCTGTTTTTCTAGAAAAAGAGGTGCTGGAACTTGCCATGAATGCCTTTCTCGTTCTCTTAGAATTGCAATGACGCCCACCTGAGAGGGGCCAGAACTGAGTTCTGGTGAGTTCTGGCTGGAAAAAATCCTGGTACTCTCTCTTGTTTCTTGGGTTCCCTTCACTTTTGAGGAGTAAGGGCTACCCCAAAACACTATGGTTCTTGGTGTGTGATTGGCCTGATCTTATGATCTATTTATGGACAGAAAACTCAGCATTAACAGATTTCCCGACTTCAATCCCTGTAAGATTGCTTTATGAAAACAGCAAAACGTAATGTCATACCAAATATTATAAATTAAACAACTAAACAATTCACAGCACTAGGAATAATAAAATGATTTCTAGGTGCTGAAAAATACTTTAGCATTCACAAACTTTGCCACAGACTAGAAAATATTGATAGATATATACTGTACAGTTAATGCTGGCCATGTTGATGTTGTTGTTGTTTAGTCGTTTAGTCGTGCCCGACTCTTCGTGACCCCATGGACCAGAGCACGCCAGGCACTTCTGTCTTCCACTGCCTCCCGCAGTTTGGTCCAACTCATGCTGGTAGCTTCAAGAACACCATCCAACCATCTCGTCCTCTGTCGTCCCCTTCTCCTTGTGCCCTCCATCTTTCCCAACATCAGGGTCTTTTCCAGGGAGTCTTCTCTTCTCATGAGGTGGCCAAAGTATTGGAGCCTCAACTTCAGGATCTGTCCTTCCAGTGAGCACTCAGGGCTGATTTCCTTAAGAATGGAGAGGTTTGTTCTTCTTGCAGTCCATGGGACTCTCAAGAGTCTCCTTCAGCACCAGAATTCAAAAGCATCAATTCTTCGGCGATCAGCCTTCTTTATGGTCCAGCTTTCACTTCCATACATCACTACTGGGAAAACCATAGCTTTTACTATACGGACCTTTGTTGGCAAGGTGATGGCTCTACTTTTTAAGATGCTGTCTAGGTTTGTCATTGCTTTTCTCCCAAGAAGCAGGTCTCTCTTAATTTCGTGGCTGCTGTTACCATCTGCATGTTGATAGCATCAAGTAAACACTTTACAGAAGCAACCTAGGGATAGAAATGAAATGATGTATAAATTTGTGGTATAAGACCAAGGAAGACAAATCAATGCTGTGGAAGAATAAAATTTGTGGTATTGAACTATAAGATCAAGGAAGAAAAATCAATGAGTTTGTGGCAGAATAAGCACTTTTTTCAAATTATGGACTGTATAAATACAAAGACACATTTAGCAAGGCAGAGTGGACAGAAATATGGGCCCACAAAGCTATTCTTCTAAAATAAGTAGTGACCTACCATCAAGGTCTGACAGATTTTAGATTTGTGAAAAACAACAGAAGGAAATAGCGTTAGGGTGCCTTGAAACCCAAAGCCAACAGCTGATGAGGCAATTCAAGAAACCTTATCAACTCTCTGTGGTCTTGACCTTGGAAATAAATTTACTGCCCCCTTACAACCTTGTTTGTTGTCAGTGGCTGTCTGGAAAAAACAAAAATGAACTTTTTCCTTGAGTGTCTTTTCTAAATGATCCTGTATTTCATGGGTTTTTTTTACAAGACTTTAGTCTACTCAACTTGCCTTACTGGTGGTTATCAGAAAGAAAAAATTAGTTTGGATCACAGAATAAGTTGCATCCCAAATATTGGTAAAATGGGTGACAAGCAGATTCCATGCAACAGTTGTATTTTCAAAGTTTTTCTCCAGTTGGTCAATCTGCTAATTTAACTGTGAATTTTGCAAAGTATATTTGCCAAGAATATGGCTGAAATATGGTCCCTCCTTCCAATTTTATCCTCTCAAGAACCCTGTGAGGTAGCCTGAGAAAAAGTGGCTGGTCCAATGTTGCCCAATAGGTTTCATGACTCTGCCCTGATTTAAGCGGGACATCAGGGGGGGGGGGCTATGCTCACCCCTCTTTTTGTAGGTACTGTCTTAGGCCTCTTCTTTAGCATAGTGCCCTTTTATGTGCATTATGGATTAAAATTTCATTTTAAAAAAATGAGAGCTGTTCTGGAGATGGGGAAGAGAAATGGCTACATTGCACATTTCTCTACATTCAGAGCAGTCTATTGTGCTTCCTTCCCTTCTGAAAACAAGCCAATTGCTGTTGCTTTCCCCGCTATGTGCAATAGGATTAACTGTACCACTGCCCCTGCCCTGCTGTCTCACATCAGTTCACAACATGTCCAGAAGGATCCAGAAACAATTAATGATCATCTGCTGCCCAGGTGTGCCATGCATAGGTTATGGTAACTCACAGCTTGCAAGCATTTATTTTCTGTGCATTCAGCTTCAATTTAAAATTTAAAATTACAAAAATACAAAAATATAAAGGAGGATGGCTTCTCAGGGGTGGGGATGCTTTGACCATCCCACCTCCCCTTGAACCCAGTGTGTTTTGACTATGGGCGATTCTGGCTTCAGGCATTCTTCCTAGAATGCAACCCCAGCATAAGTTGAGTCACCTGTATCCCATTATGTGCTGATATCTGTAGGAATGAAGAGCAGACTTAAGATACTTCAGGAGCAATCCTATAGCAAGATTGGACTGCCAGCCAGTCGAGCTGAGCCTGGTAGATTTTATACCAGTGTAAGTCCTGAAAACTCAGGGGGACGGGGAGGGGGCAGGACCAGAGGAAGGGAGAATTTGGCTGGTCCTAGACCCCTTCAGCTCAGTCATGTGATCTGCCAGCCCAGCATAAGTCAAACTGGCAAAAAGGCAAGTATAACAGTTTGATTTCCCTCTGTGAGGCGTAGGTTGGCTCTGCCAGCAGTAGCCACGCTGCTTGATGGCATTTGGATTTGTTGTAACTTTATGCCAACTTAAGTTACACCAGCTTGCTTTGCACCAGCTTCTCGTCTATAGCTTTGGCTTTGTTTCAAGAGTCACGCTGATGAAACCTGCAGAATATGGTAGTAAAAAGTTTCCATTGAATGCTCAAAAGCCTGTTGCTAATAAAGAGAGCATGAATTATACTATTCTAAAATCCTAAAGTAATGTCACATTAGACTCAAATTCAATTCCAGCACCTTCAGTGGAAGTCTGTGTTCAAGCTGTTCAAGTGTCATTTTTATCTGGCTTGAAAGATGTTGTTGTTTGAGCTGAGTGAAAGTGATATTTCTGCCCTGTACCTAGCAAGGTAAAATATTATTAATACATCAGCTACCAAAACTGAAATGAATTGGAGAAGATTCTTCTACATTTCGAAAATTGTTTTTGTTTAGAATGACAGGTATTGGCTTTATCTGCCTAATGAGTTCTTACTATGCACAGTAGTTGCTAGTATATATTGAATTTAAACCTAATACAGCAGCATATACAGACACAATTAATTCTTCCTTTCCTGTTTCTCAAGCAAAACTCACTTATTTAAAGTGATGGATAAGTGTCCCAAAAGCATTATTGTAAGATCCATGAAAAAAGAAAATAATAGCAGGTGCAGTGAACAGCAGACTCCTATCCTTGTCTACTCAGAAGTAAGTCCCATTGGGTTCAGTGGGTGGAACTTCCAAGTAAGGGTGCAATCCTTATGCACAAGAAGCTGGAGTAAAGTTGCACCAGATCCCAACAGTATCCATCTAAGTCAGAATGAAAGAGTTACATCTACTCCACTGAAGATCTGCTGGATTCTAACATGCTCATCCAGGCAAATCTTGCCATTGGATTGCTTCTTAAGTGTGCTTGGAACTGTAGGCGAAAGTGCATTCCTACTCCTAGTCCATCGCAGTGGACTAGATGACCTAGGGTCCCTTCCAACTTTACAAGTCTATGGTCTTCCGGGTTGGTGCGAACAGCTAATGGCGGATTCCCTCCGAGCTCCGGAGGGAATCGGCTCCGCTGGGGACGGGTCTTGCCACGACGGCGACGCGGAGACCCTTAAAAACCGCAGGCACGGACGCCTGCGGACCTGGTGACTCGGTGGGCACCTTAAGCGCCCCCCGACCCACGAAGAGCCTTTTTAAAGGCTTCGGAGAGGGTACGGAGAGCGGCGTGGTGCTGGGAGTAGACCGCTATCCCAGCGGAGCGAAGCCGTGTGCCATGGCTGAAGAGCGCTGACTTTTTTCCTTAAATTCGGACCTGAAAAAGAAGCAACCCGTGAGTAGATCGGAATTCGGACTTTAAAATATATATCTGCGAATTTGGTACGACCGGGGGATGTGTTAAAGGGAAGTCCGCACCCCCCCTCCTGCAGACGATCTAAAGCAATAGCAGGAGAACTAAGTTGGAGAGCCTATCCTTTTGGAGTGAGTTAAAAAGTCATTAACTTTCACGATTTGATAAAAGAAGTGTGGAGCTGGAGTGTAAGAGTGGATTTTCAGAAGCTTTTCTCTTGTTGTATGCAACCCCCCCTCCCGGGCCCGGGAGCGCCCTGTCTTTGAGCCTGTTGAAGAGGAAAGGAGTTTGACAGCTGTCAAAAGCTGTCAAACGGGCAATTTAAAGTGAAAAAGCTTGTTATTTAAGATCTCTCTGGACTAAATGTGATACAATTGAACTAAAGTGGTTGGAAACAAAGAAACAAATAACGAGGTAAAGGACTGTTGGGAAAAGATTACTAAGTAACTAGATTCCCCCTAGGGGGAACTCTGAGACATTACAATGGCTGCGGATGGAAATTTACTAGCTGAGATAGAAAGAACATTTTACCTTGTGGGAATTCTACAAGAGCAGAGTTTGGCTATGAATAAACAACTTATGACCTTGACTTCTGGAATAAGCAGCTCTGCTGAATGTATTGAGGAACTGAATGAGAAAAAATCTGCAGCTGAACTGGAAGAGATATCGCAAGAAGCGAAGGAGACAAAACAAGCAAAGGAGAAAGCACAGATGGAAAGTACCAACCAGAAGCCTACACAAGTGGATTATAAACAAGAAGACCCTTGGATTACATGGATTACAAATCTGCAAAAGAAGCGAAAGATGAAGGAGGAGGCCCCTGGAATACTTGGAATTCAAGAACTTAAAAGAAAGAAGAAATATGATTCGGGCCTCCATTCTGATTTTGAATATGAAGGATTGGTGGAACTTTTGCAGCAGTTGTCTTTAAGTTCTCTTGTGGGAAGAAAATCTGGCTTGATTGGGACAGAACTCCTTCGAGATCCGAAGACCAACATGAAGGACTACCAACAAAACCGGTGGAGAGGGACTGAAAGAGACTTGAAGGCCTCGGATGTGAGGAATCCAGGCTAAGAACTGTTATTTTGGACATATATTTGGAAGGGACGGAAACTGGGGATGGGAGGGGGGGAAAACAGAATTTCAAAAACACTTATGTCTTTTGGGTTCAGTCAATATGATTTATGTTTCATAAAAATTGGGAAATCGATGGAAGGGAATCTGAGTCCAACTTAGGAAAAGAATTTAATTTTTTATAAAAGATGTAATATTAACATGGTAAGGAGGGAAAATAATAACTTGCTGACACAATTACGGGAATTGGGATGTATGAAGGGGGGGGTGGGGGGAAGTCAAGGACCAAAGTTAAGAAAGTAAGATCTTTGAAATTATACATGTTTTTGTCTTTGTCTTTTATGTGTGTGTTATGTCTTTATAAAATGTGAAAAACCAATAAAAATTTTATATAAAAAAAAAAAACAACTTTACAAGTCTATGGTTATCTGGAGTAAGCCCAAAGAATATGGTAAGATTCTTCTATTTTGAGGCAGAGCCCAGCACTACAGCCAAGAGCAAGCTAGTCAGCAGTTGCATGGGAATATACAATGTTCACTTAGTTCTTGTATTAGCCTAAGTATTCAGAATACCACACCCTCTTCAAAATAAAGTATATCCAATTTTGTGGATTATCATCTCATATAACATCTCACCACTGCTGGGGTGAGGCATAAATTGCTGTAGAAATAATAAATACAGTCCTATGAGCTTATCCTTCAAATGTGTGCATTTGGTTGAACTGATATTAGATCAAATTCCTGATGGAACACGTTTTTTCAATCCAATCCTATGGGCAGAATGAGCTGTGCTTCAGATCACACGGGGCATGCCTAAACATAAAAACATAGATGGAAGGAGTAGAGCTGCAATTGCTTCTTGGTGATTGCATCAAACTTTTATCCATCCAACTAAAAAATGGTCATTAAGACTGCATTTCCTTCTAAGCTTAAAATATTGGCCAAATGGTTATTTATTCTGGAGAAAAGGCAGAGAAAAACCCAACACAATGGAGCAGAAATCATTGTAAATATTTGCTGAAATCTGGGAGTAAGAACGTTTGGACTCAGTGCAGCTTACTTACCTGATGTATAATTATGACTGAGCCAAAAGTTCCAAAATGAACATGTTTTGGCATGAAAAATGAGCTTTCAGGAGCAAAAAGGGTTCACGGACGTCCTCCTTGTATCTTTTCTTTGTCGCTTGTTTCATTGTTCAGCAGCCACTGCACTTCTCCTGTTGCTGCTCAACACCATTTCCTCACTTTTTCTGTGACAGTAAGAAACATCACCATCATCCTGATTTAGTGATCTGATTTTGAAATGGAAAGACTGCCCATTTATTCCTCCTCTCTGCTTCCTGATTCTCAACAAGTTACTGATCCGTAATAGGATCTCGCCTCTTATTCCATGGCAGCTAAGGAGTCTTTGGTGAGGTGGTTTGCCAAGCACAAGTACACAGTATCTGCTGGGGCACCTCCATATGTTGTATGATGCTCTTAATGACCTCGAAATGGTTAGTGAGACAGGATTTTCCCTTGCAGAAGCCGTGCTGGCTCTACTTCAGCAAGACTAATTCTTATATATCCTTTGAAATTCTACCTTCAACAATGCTTTCAACAAGTTTTCCTGGAAGATATGTTAAGATAACCAACGTATTATTTTCTCCTGGTGGAATTACAACGGCACAGGGTTTTCTGTTTATTCTATGAGCATCACCTGTTCTCTTTGTGGGGACTGGGCACGGACAGCACTAAGCAGTGAGGTGCTTTGTTGGTGCAGGGTTGCAGTGCCTGCTTGGCTGCTCTGTGTGTGTGTGAAATACTTGTGTTTCAGCATCCCATGGTGGCATCCTGCAGCTTCCCTATACTGCTCCAGAATCACAGGATCCCCGGAGCACGGCCTATATATGAGCTAAGCCTTTCACAGTGTAATCCTGTTGTAACTTAGCAACCCACAAACTTGGGATAAATAAATATTTCAGCACATTGGACACTTGGGGGAAACCAAGAGGTACTTTTCTTTCTCTACTGCACATATTCATATCAATTCTAATTAAGTCTTCAGTTTAATGCTGCTTTTCAGCCACCCAAGGTAGTTGGCTCATTTCATGTTTCTCGGGATGACATGAGCTCCCTGGGGCCTGATCAAATGTGCCTTTCATTTCATTAATTCCCTGCTTTGCTACCTATATAACCTCCATTTACTATGGGACGCATTGCCTCAGTGAGCGCAGGAGCAGTTTTTGTGGTCCCATTCATTACTCACCCTGATTTTATAGGACATTGTCCTACATAAACACGACACCTGCACAGCTGCAGTACTAGAAACCACAACGGTGATGTGCAGAATGAAAAGGCAGGAGGCTGTTTGCAGACCAAGGAAGCAAGCCTGAGCTCAGATATGTTTCCAGGCACAATTCAAAGTGCTGGTGCTGACCTTTAAAGCTCTAAATGGCCTCGGCCCAGTATACCTGAAGGAGCGTCTCCACCCTCATCATTCTGCCCGGACATTGGGGTCCACCTCCGATGGCCTTCTGGTGGTTCCCTCACTGCGAGAAGTGAAGTTACAGGGAACCAGGCAGAGGGCCTTCTCAGTATTGGCGCCTGCCCTCCCATCAGATGTCAAAGAAATAAACAACTATCTGACTTTTAGAAGACATCTGAAGGCAGTTTAGGGAAGTTTTTAATGTTTAGGGAAGTTTTTAATGTTTGAAGTTTTATTCTGTTTTAATGCTCTGTTGAAAGCCACCCAGAGTGGCTGGGAAAACCCAGCCAGATGGGCGGGGTATAAATAATAAATTATTGTTGTTGTTGTTGTTGTTGTTGTTGTTGTTGTTATTATTAATGCTGGGATGAGAGACTTGGGACCCAGCAGATCTCTTTCTCAGCTGGCTGGCTTCTGGCTCAGCTTGGCTCCATTTGGTGTAAGTCCCATCAGTTGGTGGAACCAAGGCTGGCATAAGCCCTGAGAAATGGACATGGGGAGCGGGGGGGGGGGAGAGACCAGATGGTGGGGGCTGAGGCTGCATTTTTGGCCCACTCAGCTCTGTCACGTAACCTGGCAATGAGTAAGTTCTACCAGTGGCAGCGTAACTCAGACTGCACAATGAAAGAAATGAGGAGGATCTGATCCTTGGAAATCTGACTTCCGGGGTGGCGCCATCGGCAATGGCGGACTCCCTCTGAACTGGAGGGACTAGCTCCACGGGAAACGGGTCTTTACCGCTACGGCGAAGCGGGGACCCTTTCAAAAATCACAGGCAGATGAAGCCTGTGACCATGGGACTCGGCGGGCACCCTTAGCGCCCCCCCAACCCGCAAAGGAACTCACTAAAGGGCTCCGGAGCGAAGAGGGGGAAGTGGCGCGGTGCTGAGAGTCAACTGCTTCTTCTGTGGAGCGAAGCTGCACAGCCGTTGCCGGAGAGCGCTGCCTTTTTCCTGGGACAATTTGGCTTCTAAAATAATCACCCGTGAGTACTTAAATTTCGGACAATTGAACTTTAAATAAGGACTTGCGAGCAGAAAGGAAAATTGGACTTAAAAGTTTACCTCAATTTGGCACTGAAACGGGAAGGTCTAAACAGGAAGTCAGCCTTCCGTTTCTTTGTAGATAGATTAAAGCAAAGACATGGCAAACTAGAGCTCAGAAAATCGCTTGTAAAAGATTAACTTTCATCATTTAAAATTGTTGAACCCCCTTCGGAAGCAGGAGACGAGGGGGGATTTTTTTGGACTGTTTAAACCTGCAGAAGTGAGTGTAAAGTAAAGTAACTTTCCACCGTCCTGATCCTGGAGCGGGGTGTCAGGACTGACGTTTTTTGAAGCTCATTGACCAGAGACAAACGTTTTTGACAGATAGCTATAAGAAGAGAAACATTGATTCCATTGTTCCCCTTCGCATTTTAAAGGAACAAATATTGACAAAATATCTGAAAAAGGAAACTTTGTTGTTAGACTTGTCTTTAAAAAAAAGAACAAATAGAAGTTTTCCCCCTAGAGGGAGACTGTGAAACTGTAACCAACTCCGGGGAGCTTGCAGCTGTTACAGATTACAATCGTGGGAATAGACATCTGAACTTGCAGGACAATGTATTCAGAAGCTCTGTTGTGTGCTTTCTGTAAAACAAATGCCCTACTGGAACAGCTACATGAGAAGACGGACTTGATGACTGATGCGATCAGAAATTTTGAACAGGCAGTGGGAAATTATATGGAGCCCACCCAGGAATCAAATCAGGAGTGTGCCCTGACAGAACAGATGAGGGAAGAGGATGTTGCTGAATCTTGGGCGCCAGAGATGGAGGGAGCTGTGGCCCAGCAGGAACATGAGCTTTTGGATTTGACAAATGAACTTGGAAAAAGCCAGATTTGGAAAGAAAAAGTTTGGTTTGGTTTGGAAATGGGGGGTTGGATAGACCCCCCTATGCAGGGATGTTCGGACTTTTCAAGTCTGGCAATGGGCTGTGAGATGTTTGGGGTTTTGGGGGCTCTTAATTTTGGAGGGACTTTGAAACATGTTCTTAAATACCACATGGAGTTTAGTGTGGACTATGGAAAAGGGGCTGATTTGTCGAGAAGGGTCAAAAACATTGTTAAGCTGGAGTTCCCACGAGTGAAAGGAGCAGGAGACAAAGGAAAATACAGCTATAAATATGAAGAAGAGCCGCGGAAGGGACATGGAAGGGACTTAAGGGCCTCGGATACAAGGTTACCAGGTTAATGCGCTAGATCGATGGGATAGTAAGGACTGACAAAACACGGGACCAGGAGGAAGGGACGCTGGATGAAGATTGGATTGTTTTTATTTCTTTTTTTTACTACTAGGATTGTTTTATAAAATTGATGAATGTTAGAAAAATGTTGGAATGAAATTACTTGGCTTTAGCAAAAATGTTTAAAGAATTATGTAAGAATATTATGGTTATGAGAAGTTGGTAAAAATAAGATTTAAGTTTTAAGCTTTAAGGTTCTTTATAGTAAGATAAGATTAAAATAGATTAAGGTAATGTAATGACAAAATATTATGAAATATGGAAAGGATTTGCTGCGACAATTAACAACTAGGATACAAAAAAAGGGAGGAGGAGGAGGTCAAAGAAAGAAGGTAATGACAGTTGAGGATTTGAGAATGATGGATTTGTTTTTGAGTGTTTGTGGTGTATTTTTGTTTTTTGAATTTGTATTGTTTGATGTGGTTTGTTTTTTCTTTCTCTTTTTCTGCTTTGTTCTCTTTTGTAATTCTAAAAAAAATTCAATAAATATCATTTTTTTAAAAAAATGATCCTTGGAAATCTGTCCCACATTCACCTGCTGACCCTGATCAACCTACAGCCCCAACCCTGTGGAGAACTGACCTTAAGAAAACAGAGAAACAAAAAGAAACTGAAATGAACAACTAGCCTCCTCACTAATGAACACACCATCTCCATCTTCACAATACAGTGGTACCTCGGGTTAAGTACTTAATTCATTCCAGAGGTCCGTTCTTAACCTGAAACTGTTCTTAACCTGAAGCACCACTTTAGCTAATAGGGCCTCCCGCTGCAGCCGCGTCGCCAGAGCACAATTTCTGTTCTCATCCTGAAGCAAAGTTCTTAACCCGAGGTACTATTTCTGGGTTAGCAGAGTCTGTAAACTGAAGCACATGTAACCTGAAGTGTATGTAACCCAAGGTACCACTGTAATATCATGGTCTGTTTCCAAAGCTTTACTGAAATGCAGAATCATTATACCTGCTGAACATTTGGCCTGCTGTGAGCCACTTGGGGAACAAGTTTGTGGGAAAGTGCCCCCCCCCAGTTCTTGCAACATATAGGCCCTTCTTACACATGGATCACAGAGTCAGAATTATGAATACTTAATAATAAAACTCTGTTATGTGAAACAGAACTGAAAGGAAGAGTGGGATTTAGATGCCAGAATAACACAGCCATGGGGGAAACACCATATGCAGCTCCTTTGATTATTATTTGTAACTGAATTTCTATACCACCCTTCATCCAAGGATTGGAGGGCACATTACAATATAAAATCACAAAATCACATAGCATGCTGCAGTAGCAAACAAAACAGCAACACACACACACACACACAGAGAGAGAGAGAGAGAGAGAGAGAGAGAGAGAGAGAGTTTAAAAGGCCACCGTTTGTTTAAAAAAGCCTGGGAGAAGAGGGATATTTTGCCGAGGCGGCAGGCCTGCTCCTGTGTTGCCCACTCCCGACCTCGTGCAGAGGAGGCACACCAAGAAGGGCCTGCAAAGATGATCAAAGCATCCAAGTCAGTTCATATGGGTGTTTTCAAAAGTGGGAGAAGCTGTACCATTTCTATCAGAAAGACCCACACTGCCGGTTCTCGTCCACACAGCTGGCCCTTTTTAATGCTCTTCCCAACACATGGGAACTGTTCATGTCTTGGGAGAATGTCTGAGTGGGGAGGTCCAGAGGTTTCTGGACTCCTTTTCCATCAGTCCCGGCAGCCGCTGTGCCCAATGGTCAGAGAGGGTGGGAACTGGAGCCCAGTAACATCCAGAGGAACACAGGCAACCCATCCCTGGTCCAAGGACTTGTGAGTCTTTACCAATCCCAGTGTAGGGATTTCTGAATGCTTCAGATGTTTTGATCTTGCTCTTGAGCTCTCACTGCTCTACCTGCCATTTTGGAGGACAGTGCCAACTGGGCAGTGGCATCTCTCTCTCTCTCTCTCTCTCTCTCTCTCTCTCTCTCTCTCTCTCTCATTATTCCCGTGCCTCAGCCTAATGCTAATAACGATGGCGCTATTTGAACATTAATTAAATACAAATTGGCATTTCATCACAGCTCCACATTCCAGCGCGTGATTTGCAGCAAATGTAATTAATCACAGTGTTTTTGATAACAGAGTTCTGTTAGATATACTTCTGCACACTAAATGTTATGTCTCTGGTATAGCAAAGCCATTATGGCTGAAAGCCCTGTGCTCTGGCAGGGATTCTTTTTACATCAATGCAGTTTGTGCAGGAGAAGAAACTTATAACCTCTGCTGGAAGCAATTTACATGGGTCGCCTAACTATTATTTCCCCTGCCCCTGTCAACTACCAGGCTGCTCCTTTTCCCTATGCAGCCACATATATCTGTGCAAGCCTTATTTGGGGCAAAAGTCTTCATTTTCCTGGGTGAGGGGCTTGTGAATAAGAGTCAGTGGGAACTTGGCCAGTAGCTCTGTGTCTTTCACCAAACAACTTATTTCCAACAACGTCCCCTGGAATGCAACAGAATCTCTTCAGAAGAAGGCCCTCTTCAGGGCAAAGTGGGTCATTCTGCTGCAGAAAGGGGATGCCATGAATTTCTTCTCCATCCCTAAGGCCTCCATGGACCCCAGAGGTCTCCCTGCACACACAAAGCCCATGTCATCATTTCCCTCTGTCAGTTGATGGTGAAGGAAGCCTTCATTGGAGAGAGTGCAGTTGTCTCTGCTGCATTCCTCCTGTGTTTTCTGAAGAGGTCTTTCTGTATCCCAGAACCGAGGTATATCTGAAGGGAGCAAAATGTTTATTTTCATTCTTTTCAAGAGCACTGAATAATTATTTCATGTGTATGGGAGGTAGATTTGTGGTTATCAAATATTGCCCCTTGAGATTTAACTTGTGACTTCTATATGCAATAAGAAGAGAAAAGAAAGTTTTTATCCACTGCACTCTGTATGGAAATTGGTTTCTTATCTTCTACAAGTGGGGGGGGGGGACCCATTAACAAAAACTTTGTCTTAACAGTACTTTCCAATAACCATATTCTTCAGTTCTTCACATTACTACTATCTGTGTAAATACTGCTGTCATTTATTGGACCATGCTATTTTCACTTTTAAGTTCTTCAGAAGATTTAATCAAGTTGAAATTTTAATGAATTTAAATGATACTAAATCCCTTGGAGAAGAGTGCTCATTAGGGATGGAAAATAATTTCTCATGAGCCAGTTCCTGGTTCCACATTCTCACGATCAAAGCAGGATTAGAATGGGTAAGTGAGATGGTTCATTCCTTTCTGTGATGTGGGGGTTTTCTTCCGGTAAAGTTCAGTCAAGAACTAGTAGTAGCTCTGCCTTCCATACCTGCTTCTGTGGCAACATCCTTGGAACAGAAGGCTTGTGAGGGGAAGCAGTGGGACAAATGCCAGTTAAACTTGCCCAAGCTATTCCTGTGAAGGATACTGAGGGTCCGGTGTCCCTGGGGTTCCTATAGCTCCCTGCTCCCCCACCCCTAAGAATCAGGGATAGCTTTTCCCTTGCTTCAGCTGTACAGACAGTAAACTCAGCTTTTTTTTTTTTTGTTTAGTTGTTTAGTCATGTCTGACTCTTCGTGACCCCCTGGACCAGAGCACGCCAGGCACTTCTGTCTTCCACTGCCTCCCGCAGTTTGGTCAAACTCATGCTGGTAGCTTCGAGAACACTGTCCAACCAAACTCAGCTATACAGCTGCAAATAAAATGTTTTAAGTGTGTTGTAAGGTGCATTATACAAATGTGACACTAGATGGCGATGGTGAGCTATGGCAAATTAAATATATTTTCAAAACGTTATTTTAAAAAAGCATTTTCTCAGCATTATTTATATGTGTCTAGATTCCACCAGATTCTCTGAGGAAGTTAACTTGGGGAGCAAGACTTACTGAGTTCAGCCTGGTGAGGGCTTTTCTTCCACTCCCACTTGCCTCAGGTAAATGTGCGCTGGTTGGAGGTGGCAGCTTTAAAGCCTGATCCTTTTAATCCTTCCAGGTGCAGGATTAGGGTTAGGGTTAGGGTCTCAAATTTCAGCAGTGTCCTATGCTGTGCCGAAATTCAGCACCTCTCCACCAGTCACGCTCCTTTTTAAATCATACTTGTGGTGCCCCCAAAGCTCCCCGCCCAATGCTACCAAACCGGTTGTGGTCCCCTAAATCCACCTCTGCCAGGGGCCCCAATCCTAGAACGTGGGGCTTCTAAAGTGAGGGTTTGTTCACTAGTAAGGCCTGCAGACTCTACTTAGCAGTCAAAAAATTCAGATGTGGAGGAATTGTGAAGTCTACCTTAGATACTTGGGGTTTTATGGAATTTACTTGGGGAGTAAGGCATCCTGGGTTCACCTATTGTAGGACTTTACTTTTCATCTTTTCCCTTATACTTTTTATACTAAAGTGTGGGCACAGGGGTTGTAGCACAGCCACTCTCAGGCGGCAGGATCCACAGGGGCAGCAGATCCCAATGTAGATCTTTACCTTTGTTCCTGAGGTAAATCTTTACTCATCCTTCTTCCCTGGCATGAGGGGATGATGAGACCATTTGGTAGTTCAACTCAGGAACCAAAATATCTTGGGCTGCCACTTTTAATCCCATTCTCATTTGCTTTGTATATACCTGGAATTCAATTCTCCGTTCAAACTTGCCAATATTCAGTTACACATAACTTTACTCCCAGGAAATTATGACCTGGTAACATTGTGGGAATTATACAGCCTGATCCTTTGTATTCTTCTTTGGGAGTAACCAGTCATTGCATCTGTAAATTGGAAGATCCATGTTCAAGTACAGAATTAGGGAATACTTAATCCCAGGTTTCAGAATGAACTCTGGAGAGAAACAGTCAAGCGAGTCTCCTCCTTGTGTGTACCCAAGGGGATTTGCTGTCCCTGAATTAGCAAATATTGTTTTAGAGCCTTGAAAGCAGAGGGGATTTCCAGGAGCTGGTGGAATGGGACCTGCTTAAGAGGCCACTATGATATCCCGTGGCATGGGAGCAAGACAGCTCAATTCAAATGCATTCATTGGGTTGAGGCCAGACCAGGGCTTTCCGTGGTAAGTGTCATCCTTGCCTCCTCTTGGAATTTCTTGGGGATTCCTCCTCCTTAAGTAGGATGCTGCTTCTTACCCAGCCTTCCAGGCTCAGGGCTATTTGACCCTTTGAGCTCCAATCTCCTCTAGCTGCTTACAGGCTTACAGCAATGTGGGTATACAAAACACCCTGGTCTTCTCTGTTGCCATGCCCCTTGTGTGTGACTCTCCTCTTTTAATTCTCCTGATGGCACAGGCCCTTCCACTGCTGTCCTGTCCTGACTTCCCAATCCTAAAGCAGGAGCCCAAGGCTTCCAGTCCTGGTGTTACCTCCTGCTGTGCCTTAGGTGGCTGTTGAGAGGCATCACTTCTAGGCAATGGTCGTTTGTGGTTTTCATGACTCGGGGTCAAGAAATAGCATCTCTTGCTCCCTGCTCACCTCCACAGCTACCAGAATCCTAGTTACTGCAAACAACATCTGCCCTCTTAAAGACTTCACAAGGGTTGCCAAACCTCAGGGTTTAACCCAGTGTTTCAAGATTAGAGGTGCCTCCTTGAGGTTTCCGAGAAAAGGTGTTAAATATCAGGGTGAGAAGTAAAAAAGGAGGTGATGCACACACTTATTTCCACATGGACCATTCCTAGATTTCTCCTATGTTCTAAAATTCAAACCAACACTTCTTCCCAGCATTTCTAGGCTTAATTACTTTTCTCTGTTTCTGTGCGAGATATTGTGGAATTCAAGACAGGCATGTTAAGGGAACAATCCCACACCCCAAAAAGCTGGTGTAAGTTACACGGCTGTAAAGTTACACCATCTCCAAATGCCATTCCTTGGTGGGGCTAGCTAAGCCAGCCTAAACCTGACAGAGGGAAAACAAGCCTTTAAAATAGTGTTTAACTTACGCCACCCCTTTTTGTCAGCTTAATTAACACTGAGTTGCCAGGTCACATAATCAAACTGAATGGATTTAGGATCCAGCCCAAGTGCCGCCTCTAGTCCCACAACCCCAGAACAGCCCTTTTTCAGGGCTTCCATTGGCTTCACGAACGCCAGACTCAGCTCAGTCATCTGAGTCCCAGGATGGGGAGAAATTGCCAGCATATCTCCATCTGAGCCAAGGATGAAGGAGTTAAGGTAGCATAACCTAGCTGCATCAGGAACCTCCCAGCTCAGCCACAGATCCACCGAATCCTAAGCCACTCATGTCAGGAGACGTTGCTGCAGGATTGAGGTTTACTCCCTAGATGTGCTTTGGAAACTCCCAGAAAAAAAAAAATTCTTTCCCCCCTGAGATGGACTAAACAGCACAGATTGAGATCTCGCTTAGAGGGAAACTGTCAGGCAGCACCAGGGCCCCCCACAGCTCTCATGGTACCTCCCTTGAGCTTCTTCTCAGGCTCCCATTCGTGAGCCTCAGGGCCTCTGCAGATCTGGCACTCTGCATCTTGGTTTGGTATTGGACAATGTATTTGCATTGGGTATAATGCAGAGTGAAAATTGTATATGAACAATAACATCTTTCTTCTCATGATATAAAAATCTATCACTGATACATAACAGGGAAAGCAGACAGTTCCCAGCCTTACAGGAATATTAGTGAAATGAGCTGCATCATCCATTTATCTCTCTTTCCTTCTTTTTCTCCTTAATAAACTACCTCTAGTTTATTGTTACCTACCCCCTTCAGGGTAAGTTCATATTGTTTTCTTAAAGTGGTGTCCCCTGACTTAATCTATAATTTTCAAATGTATAATTTGTGCCTGCATTTTGTGATGTCATAGCAGCTGCCCAAGTAATATAAGCCCTAGTGGCTTGGTCTGATCTTAGACAAGACGGCTTTGATGCAATGGAATAATTTATGTTTGGCTCCATGTCCTCCGGCCAAGTGTGTTGCATGTTAGTTCCTCTGCTTCCTGAATTAAAAATGTTCTTTACGATATAAATACTGCTGGGTGAAAACTTGACCCTGCAGTCTTTCTTAAGGTGGCACATTGTGCAAGATCTAGCATGGGGAGCAAACAGCACACTAACACAAATAAGAAATGCTGACACAAAACCCCACACATACAATACGTAGAATAGAAGCATTGCCACCCAACCCCATCCCACTCACCATGCCCCCCTCCACCTCTTTCCCCCTTTTCTTCCTAATGTAACACTAATGTCTCAACAAATGAAACTGATCCGTAGAAAATGTAACTTGAAAAAAGAGACATTGCACATACTTTGTCAACCAATACATATTTAATAAAAGTATATTTTAAAATGATGATGATGATGATGATGTTCCACAGTCTAGCAATTCTGTCCAGAGATGCCAAAGAGAAGGTCCTGCTCTGTGGCTGATAATTCTCACTAAGATCACAGAACAAAACTTTTTCTGCTGAGTGAATACAGAAATGCATCTTGAAGGAGTGTCACAGAACAAAACCCATTGGGTATTACCTCATTGAAGTGGGCCCAGAAGCCTTTTGGCAGCCAATTCAAATGTGCCAGAATGGGCCAATAGAGTTCCCTTTGGTATCATCATCATAAAATGTTTTGATTTAGCCATTTGTAAAATTTCCTATACCCTCAACATTAAGAAAAAAAATATTATGGCAGTGAACAGCATAAACTCAACAATATAATTGCAGCCATATAATAGATTCACAAACCCGTTGATAATATTAATCTACCAACATAGCTGGATCACCTCTCAAAGAAAGCCATGGGGAAACTGTCTCTCTTTTACTGAAGGGCAGCTGATAAGTTGATTTGGAGGCAATAAGCACACTTTGGGGTGAAGTTTACAAAATTTATTAGCTACATAAACATAAAATGCACATGCATAGTCACTAAGGCAAACTGCTATATATTTAAGTGCTGTCATGGCACAACCCTTCACAGACTGTTTCGGTGATGTCCGTCTCCCTGGGTTAGAACCTTCCTCTGTGTTGGAATCTGAATCAGCCTCTAGTCTCTCTTTGACATTTAAGATTGCCTTCCATTATATGATAAAGGCATATTCATCTATCGGGGTGCCAACTTGCCCCCCACATTGAGGGGACCCAGCATCATGTGCCACCATATGCACAACGCCATGCACTCGCCCATTGGTGGTGGGGGGTGGGGAGCACAGGGGGTGATCGTCACCCTCTGCATGTCCTGCCCCTGCCTGGCATGTGAGCAACTGAGTGGCATTCCCACTTGCCATACCAAGAATCGCTTTTACAGAATTACGATTCCAATCAATGCCCTTGATGGTGTTGGATGGTCGGTACGGCAAAGTACAGTACGAGGAGAGACTTGGTATATGTGGGCAACGCTGTCTAGAGGATCTGTACCATTATTTATTGCAATGCATGCTATATATCGATCCAAGAGACCGATTTATAAAACCCCTGCTTACGAATGGAATACACTCTAACAGGGTGAAAGGGTGAAATGGCTGCTGAGCGATACTGATGACTTTGTAACTTATAAAGTAGCATTATATGCATTGGCAACTAAGAAGATCAGGAGAAAAGAGCTAGATAAAATAGCGGTCAACTGCAAAGGGGATTCGGACATTTAAGCTGGCATATTTTATCTGAAATTTCCCTGCTATTCTAATTTATGCAACAAATAACCTCTAGTAGACTTGTCCGTGGTTTATTGCACTGGTAGTGCTAAATGTTTTTCTAAATGTTTTTATGGTTATTGCTGTTTTCCCTTTTGATCCCCCTGTGAACGATGCCATGGCCTTTGGCTAGTGCAATAAAGTTTATGAATGAAAACTGAGTGGCATTGTTGCCAAATACCTTCCTGTCCATTCCCAGTGGTTTCATATAGATTGGCCAATATTGCCAACTATTGCCCAGTCTCAAATCTTCCATTCCTGGGCAAGGTGACTGAGCAAGTGGTTGCTGAACAACTCCAGGCACGCCTGGAAGAAGTGGACCATTTGGATACCTTCCAGTCGGGATTCAGGCCTCACCACAGGACTGAAACTGCCTCCTGGTCATCCTGGTGACATCCTGGTCGATGATCTCCGGCGGGCTAGGGACAAAGGTGAGAGCTGTTTCCTAGTTCTGCTGGATCTCTCAGCGGCCTTTGACACCATCAACGTAACATCCTTCTGGACTGTCTAGAGGGGCTGGGAGCTGGGGCACTGTTATACAGTGGTTCCGCTCCTTCCTCCTGGGCTGTGTTCAGAAGGTGGTGGTGGGGTATGAGTGTTCAGACCCCTGGGCTCTCACTTGTGGGGAGCCTCAGGGTTCTGTCCTCTCCCCCATGCTTTTCAACATGCAGCCACTGGGAGAGATCATCAGGGGGTTTGGGCTGGGTGTTCATCAGTATGCAGATGATACCCAGCTCTACCTCTCTTTCAAATCAGAACCAGTGAAGGCGGTGAAGGTCCTGTGTGAGTGCCTGCAGGCAATTGGAGGATGGGTGGCGGCTAACAGATTGAGGTTGAATCCTGACGTGACAGAAGTATTGTTTTGGGGGGACAGGAGGCGGGCGGGTGTGGAGGACTCCTTGGTCCTGAATGGGATAACTGTGCCCCTGAAGGACCAGGTGCACAGCCTGGGAGTCAATATCTATCTCACAAAGCCATTCCAGGAGGATCCCATGGTCAATGGTATCAAAATCCGCGGAGATTGAGGAGGAGCCAAGGCCACACTTCCCTTGTCATTCTTTCACTAAAGGGTGACCAAGACAGATTCTGTCCCCAAAACAGGCCTGAACTCAGAATGGAAGAGGTCTAGCTAATTGGTCTTCTTCAGGAATGTCTGCAGTTGCCACCCACCCACCCTGCTGATCACCCCCCCCCCCAAAAAAAGCACCCTTGCTATTTTTGACCAGCTGAGAGCTGTCAGAAACCATGGCAGTTGAAGAGTTAGGGTGGTCCCATCAAAGTTTACTATCAAAGTTTCTTTAGATAACTATAGTCAAATTCACTGCATTTTCTAGTCAGATTTAATGTACTTGGATATAGAACAACATGGTTTTTAATTATTCAGAATTTTATAAGATGCCAGTTTGATCACAATTTCTGACAGCTCTAAATTAGAAATTTGTTTTTATGCATAAAAATGTATTATTTGGGGCAAGTTGAGAGACAAAGCTCTTTCAATTTGAGTTGTGATTGTTAGTTTATTTATTAAATCCCACCAAACATTTTCTTTTCAGGAGCTGAGATTGACATGCATAGGGTTTTTCTTCTTTCCCCCCTCAAAGCAACCCTGCGAGGTAGGTTACATAGAAAGAATCCAACAGCATTCATCAGGCTTCATGGCTGCATACTGTATTCGCCACACTCTCAGCCAAATCCCAATTGCTTTCTCCCTCCCCCTCCAAAAAAAGTTTTGTTGGCTTGTTTGTTGTTATTTTCTGAAGATAGTCTATATCAACCTACTCCATTTCCTTTGTTCTGTGACTTTAAAAGCCAATGGAACTCATAATGCATTATTGTTTGTTCACATGGTAGGAATATGTTGGCACAAAAAGAATTCAAAGCTGTCAAACATAAAAATCATGTTTGCTACAAACATTTAAAATGTAAATTAGCTTGAACATTATGTTTCAGCAGACACACACACACAAACGACCGTTTTCTAAATAAAATACACATTTATTAAATGGAATGTTACAATAAAAAAGGACTTACACGGTTACACAGAGTGAAGGAGCAATTCATCCAATCCAGGACACAGACAGCTAAAGTGTCCCTTCCTGGTGCTGAGTCAGGAAAAGCGGACAGGCAGACAAGTTGAGACTGAACTGTGAAATCAAGCTAGCAAGAGGGGCTACAGTCCTAATCCCACCTACCTGGGAGTAAGAACAACTGTATGCAATGGGGCTTGCTTCAGAGTAGATATGATTAGAATGGTGGGAATAAAGTTTGACATCGGGATCTGCTGCCCCTATGGATCCTGCTGCCTGAGGCAGTCACCTGACCTTGCTCCCTGGGTGGGCTGGCCCTGCTCCCATGTACAGGCAACACACCATATGCATGAGGCTTGCATTCTGACACACCGTGCACAGTGGCGGATCATGCATAGGCCCGCCCGCGTTCCCCTCCCTATCCTGACCTTTTCTTTGTCCATTGCATAATTCCATATTATTCTTATTTATTATTCATCTAAGTTCCTTTAATATTTTGTAAACTATACTGTATTGTTATTTTCAAACTCTGGATCTTTTAAAATCAATTTAAAAAATACTTTTACAAACCCTGTATTGCTGTTATCTCATTTGTGAATCACTTTCAACAAGGCATCTCAAAGCAATTTCACAATAGAGTAAATAAATAAAAAAAAATACTAAACAACTGTATATGTTACAACTGCATGTGAATTTCTAAAACATTATTACTGTGTCCATAGGGCAGAAGTTATCTTACTATTTCCATGCTTTAGGGAACATACATGCGTTTGTAATAACTGCTTATCTTTTAAAATAAAGTTTTTAAAATAAAATAAAATAAAAAATAGTAGAATATAAAGTTCATGGCCAGCCATTAAAATATATTCTTATCACCTAAACTTATGGTTTCGTCATCATCACCAGAATCAAAATGATCTATTACTCCAGTTCTCCATGAATCAGCCCTGGAGTGAATCAAAAGTTGCAGTGCTGCTGTTAAGTCTGCTATGCTGCTGTTCAAATACACATATTTCTGTTTTCCCAGCTCCTCCCAGTTGTAATAAGTGATGCAGGACTACACAGTAATCCATGCCTTCCTAACATCCAGCTTTGACTACTATAACTTATGAGAGGCTGCCTCTGGAAACTTCAGCTGGCATTGGCTGTTAAATGTGGCCTACTCTTCAATCAGTATTTGAAGATCCTCGTTGGCTTCCAGTTTCTGGTCACAAGTCAAGTTGTCAGTTTTGTTCAAAATAAAGCCCTAAGCAGTCAGGGGCCAGGGCATCTTCAGGGCTTCCCTTATGAACACTGAGGGATCTTCATCGTGACCCTTCCATGAGTGTTCCAGCCTTTGGAAATCAGGTGGACAGTCAATGGAAACAGAGCAGCCTTTTCTGTGGTTGTTCCCTGAATGCACAACTCCTTCGCCAGCCATGATGTTCCAGCACCATTGTATTAGTCTTCTGGTCCCAAGTGGAGTCTAATTGGGCCTTTTTTGTTCATTCTCTTATTGGTTAGTAAATCTGTTTTTCAAAGTACCATATATACTCAAGTATAAGCTGGACTGAATATAAGCCAAGGCACCTAATTTTACCACAAAAAAACTGGGAAAACCTATTGACTTGAGTATAAGCCGGTTCACCACACCACAAATTTCCTGGTGGACCGGAGTGTGTGTGTGTGCACGCACCCGCGCACACGGCAGAGGGGGCTTCTCTCCCCCCAGCCCCTCCCGTCCCCTTGCCTACCTAGGGTGCTGCCGAGAGGGCAAAGGCTGGTGGCGGCAGCGGCGGAGGAAGAACAAGCAGCCCAAAATTCTCAGGAAGATTTTTATACAATTGATACAACAGCATGGAGAAGTAGGATGGGGGGAGGGGTGGAATTGGTTTTTTCCTCTCCCGTGCGTGTGTGTGTATTTTGTTCCTTTTATTAAAAAATGAAAGGGAAAAAATGATAAATCCAGCTACAGGAAGCTCTACTTTCTCTTCCCCCCACAGCCCCTTGCCACCCCACCCCCAAAAAACCCACCCTCCGTGACTTGACTCCCCCACAAGTTCAACCCCACTGCCTTGGCCATATTACACAAAACATAAATATAAACCCCACCCACATGGAGACAGAGGGCGGAGAGAAAGGGGGAGACCCCACCCTCTTTTCGCATTTATGTTACAGCACATGAACCACTATAAGCCAAGCTTTCCAGATGTGTTGGGCGGCAACTTTCACCAGCCTGGGGCTGAGGAGAGTTGGCCAATGGGAGTTGTGCTGCCATTGGCCAACTGGAGGGCATTTGGTTGGGGAAGGCTGCCCTCAGCTGTAGCTGTGTTGCAGGGCTTTAATAAGCTGGTTGCCTCTGAAGATGAAGAAATATATATATATATATATATATATATATATATATATATATATTCCAATACAAAACAAAATTATATATTCCATACATCTTAATTACATCTTATTTCTCTTTTTTTGACTTCCCTCAATTTGTCTGCCAATCCTGCATGTTTTAATTCTTTACACATTTCTTCGATATTACTATAAACTTCCTCCCATTTTTAGTACTAATTATAACATTCTCCCATCACAGCGCTTCATTAAAACTTACAAACGTAATCTGATTATCACTTAATTTTTGCAAATATTCAATAATTTTTTTCCAATATTCTGTAAATCTTTCATAGAATCATAGAATCATAGAGTTGGAAGAGACCACAAGGGCCATCGAGTCCAACCCCCTGCCAAGCAGGAAACACCATCAGAGCACTCCTGACATATGGTTGTCAAGCCTCTGCTTAAAGACCTCCAAAGAAGGAGACTCCACCACACTCCTTGGCAGCAAATTCCACTGTCGAACAGCTCTTACTGTCAGGAAGTTCTTCCTAATGTTTAGGTGGAATCTTCTTTCTTGTAGTTTGGATCCATTGCTCCGTGTCCGCTTCTCTGGGGCAGCAGAAAACAACCTTTCTCCCTCCTCTATGTGACATCCTTTTATATATTTGAACATGGCTATCATATCACCCCTTAACCTCCTCTTCTCCAGGCTAAACATACCCAGCTCTCTTAGCCGTTCCTCATAAGGCATCATTTCCAGGCCTTTGACCATTTTGGTTGCCCTCCTCTGGACATGTTCCAGTTTATCAGTGTCCTTCTTGAACTGTGGTGCCCAGAACTGGACACAGTACTCCAGGTGAGGTCTGACCAGAGCAGAATACAGTGGCACTATTACTTCCCTTGATCTAGATGCTATACTCCTATTGATGCAGCCCAGAATTGCATTGGCTTTTTTAGCTGCCGCGTCACACTGTTGGCTCATGTCAAGTTTGTGGTCAACCAAGACTCCTAGATCCTTTTCACATGTACTGCTCTCAAGCCAGGTGTCCCCCATCTTGTATTTGTGCCTCTCATTTTTTTTGCCCAAGTGCAATACTTTACATTTCTCCCTGTTCAAATTCATCTTGTTTGTTTTGGCCCAGTTCTCTAATCTGTCAAGGTCATTTTGAAGTGTGATCCTGTCCTCTGGGTTGTTAGCCACCCCTCCCAATTTGGTGTCATCTGCAAATTTGATCAGGATGCCCTTGAGTCCATCATCCAAGTCGTTGATAAAGATGTTGAATAAGACCGGGCCCAAGACAGAACCCTGTGGCACCCCACTAGTCACTCTTCTCCAGGATGAAGAGGAACCATTGATGAGCACCCTTTGGGTTCGGTCAGTCAGCCAGTTACAAATCCACTGAGTGGTAGCATAGTCAAGACCACATTTTACCAGCTTCTTTACAAGAATATCATGAGGCACCTTGTCAAATGCCTTGCTGAAATCAAGGTAGGCTACATCCACTGCGTTCCCTTCATCTACCAGGCTTGTAATTCTGTCAAAAAACGAGATCAGGCTAGTCTGACATGACTTATTTTTCAGAAATCCATGCTGACTATTGGTGATCACAGTATTCCTTTCTAGGTGCTCACAGACTGTTTGCTTAATGATCTGCTCCAGAATCTTCCCTGGTATTGATGTCAGACTGACTGGGCGGTAATTATTTGGGTCCTCTCTTTTCCCCTTTTTGAAAATAGGGACAACATTTGCCCTCCTCCAGTCTGCCGGGACTTCGCCTGTTCTCCAGGAATTCTCAAAGATGACTGCCAGTGGTTGTGAGATCACATCTGCCAGTTCTTTTAATACTCTTGGATGCAGTTCATCTGGCCCTGGAGACTTGAATACATCTAAACTAGCTAAGTATTCTTGCACTATCTCCTTAGTTATTCTGGGCTGTGTTTCCTTTGCTGAATCATTTGCTCCAAATTCTTCAGGTCGGGCATTGTTTTCTTTATCGGAGAAGACTGAGGCAAAGAAGGCATTGAGGAGTTCAGCCCTTTCTGTGTCCCCTGTTTGCATTTCACCATCATCTCCTCTGAGTGACCCCACTGTTTCTTTGTTCTTCCTTTTGCTACGGACATACCCATAAAAGCCTTTTTTGTTGCTTTTAACCTCTCTAGCAAGCCTGAGTTCATTCTGTGCTTTAGCTTTTCTGACTTTGTGTCTACACGTGCTGGCTATTTGTTTGAATTCCTCTTTGGTGGTTTCCCCCCTTTTCCATTTTTTGTACACATCCTTTTTTAATCTTAACTCAGTTAAAAGTTCTTTAGATAGCCACCCTGGCTTCTTTAGGCACCTTCCATGTTTCCGTCTCATTGGTATTGCCTGACGTTGTGCTTTTACTATCTCCCTCTTAACAAACTCCCAGCCATCATGAACTCCCTTTCCTTTTAGTATTACTGTCCATGGGATCTCACCCAGCACTTCCCTAAGTTTTATGAAGTCGGCTTTCTTAAAGTCAAGAAATTGAGTCCTGGTATGCTTGGCTGCTCCTTTCTGCCGTATAGTAAACTTCAGAAGAGCATGATCACTCGCGCCTAATGATCCTTCCACTTCTACCCCACTAACCAGGTCATCAACATTGGTTAGGACCAGATCTGAAATGGCTGTTCCTCTTGTTGCTTCTCCCACTTTCTGGACAATGAAGTTGTCTGCAAGGCCAGTGAGGAATCTGTTTGACCTTATGCTCTTGGCTGAGTTTGACATCTAACAAATATCCGGGTAATTGAAGTCCCCCATTACTACTATCTCCCTTCCTTTTGCATGCTTGGCCATCTGTTCCAGGAAGGCATCATCTATGTCCTCCGTTTGGCTTGGGGATCTATAGTAAACTCCCACAATGAGGTCACTGTTATTCTTCTCTCCCTTAATTTTGACCCAAATGCTCTCACTTTGGCTTTGAGGTTCTAAATCTTGGATCTCTTCACAGGTATACACATCCCTGACATATAACGCCACTCCTCCTCCTTTCTTGTCTGGTCTGTTTCTCTGAAATAGATTGTATCCCTCCATTATTACATTCCAATCGTGGGACTTATCCCACCAGGTTTAAGTGATGCCTATTATGTCATATTTAGTTTGCTCTACCAAGAGCTCAAGCTCATCTTGTTTATTTCCCATGCTTTGCGCATTAGTGTACAGACATTGAAGTCCATTAATCATTCCCCCGTGTCTCTTATTTAAGGATTTTTTCCTCCCACCACTAGGTCTGTGTGCTGTTTGCTCCATTTGGTCTATGACATTTGGATGATCATCTTCATCAATTGATAGACTCCTACCTTCAGGAGCACTGTCTCCCTCCCCCACATTAGTCAGTTTAAAGCCCTCCTGATGAGGTTTCTGAGATTTTTGGCAAAAACATTTCTCCCAACCGTTGTGAGGTGCAGCCCATCGCTTGCCAGAATTCCATCTTCACGAAACTGCAGTCCGTGATCTAAGAATCCAAACTGTTCCTGTTTACACCATTTGCGAAGCCAGCTGTTCACTTCCACTATTTTCCCCTCTCTCCCTGGGCCACGTCGTTCAACTGGGAGGACAGATGAGATGACAATTTGTGCATTTAATTGCTTCAATTTCCTGTCCAGAGCCTCGTAGTCTCTTTTGAGCTTCTGGAGGCTATTGCTTTCAGTGTCATTGGTTCCCACATGAACCAAGAGGAAGGGGTATTTGTCAGTGGGTTTTATGATTCCTTGCAGTCGTTCAGTTACATCTTGGATCTTAGCCCCGGGGAGACAGCACACTTCCCGAGACATCTTGTCAGGCCCACAGATCACTGCTTCTGTTCCCCTCAGTAGGGAATCCCCTATCACCACTACACGCCTCCTCTTAGGTTTGGTCGGGGTTCTTCCGTGAGCTGTCCGTTCCAAGGTCGCCTGCACATTTCCTGAGGGCTGACTTTGCTGCTCGTCTTCATATACCTGATCGACTGTAATGAGGGAGAGATCCTCCAATGGAGTCTGCTCTTCGTCTTCCATGCTAGGGGAGAGGACCTCAAAGCGATTGTGTATTTCTAAACAATCAGAGCGAACCCTGGGCCTCCTACTTCTTTGAGTCACGTTTCTCCATATATCTGGCTCCTGTGTTGGTGAACTAGCCTCCTTCTCAGGGGAGTCCCCTGTCTCCTCCTTGGTGGAGACGGTGTGCTCTGTTGCTTCCAAGAAGAGCTCCAGCTCTCTAATTCTTTGGAGCGTAGCTACACGTTCCTCCAGTTGCTGGACTTTGTCTTTGATCTTTGATCTTTGATCTTTGATCTTTGATCTTTGATCTTGTCGATTTCGGATCCTTCCTGTCATTCTGTCCAGTTCTGCATAGTCCATCATTTTTGTTCTCCATTCTTTTATCGTAGGTAGCTCCTCCTGTTCCCATTTCTGGGCCATCAGTATTCTTGCTGCTGCCACTGCATATAAAAATAACTTCTTTTATTTCTTATTTATCTCATTACCTGTAATGCCTAATAAAAATGCTTCTGGTTTCTTAACAAATGTATATTTCAACATTTTCTTCAATTCATTATAAACCATTTCCCAAAAGCTTTTTACTTTCTTGCATTCCCACCACATATGATAAAATGTACCTTCTTTTTCTTTACATTTCCAACATTTATCACTTGTCTTATACATTTTTGCTAATTTTACCGGTGTTACATACCATCTATACATCATTTTCATCACATTCTCTTTTATAGTTGTACATGCAGTAAATCTTAAACCTTCTTTCTATAATTTTTCCCAGTCCTCCATTTGTATATTATATCCTAAATCTTTGGCCCAATCAATCATAACTGATTTTATCTCTTCATCCTTTGTGCACCATTCCAACAATATCTTATACATTTTAGCTAAAATTTTAAAATCATTGTTCAAAATTTCTGTCTGAAATTTTGATTCTTTATCAGCAAAACCCCTTTGATTCAGATCTTTTTTAAACATTTCATTAATTTGAAAAAAGTGCAACCAATCATTAACATATTCCTTAATTTCTTCAAATGGTCTCATTTTCCATTTACCTTCTCTTTTACTTATTAGCTTCTCATATGTCACCCATCCCCAAGTCATATTGACTTTCTTCACACTCATCGCTTCCAACGGCGATAACCAATATGGCGTTTTTTGTTCCAACAAGTTTTTATATCTTTCCCACACTTCAATCAGAGACCTTCTTATGATATGGTTTTCAAATCCTTTATGTACACGTTTCTTGTCATACCACAAATACGCATGCCACCCGAATCTATTATCAAAACCTTCCAAATCTAACAAATCGGTATCATCTAATTTCACCCATTCCTTCAACCAACAGAGGCAAGATGCTTCATAATACAATTTCAAGTCTGGCAGGGCGAAGCCTCCTCTTGCTTTCACATCTGTCAATATCTTAAATTTTATCCTCGGCTTCTTACCCTGCCAGATATACCTTGAAATTTCTCTTTGCCAATTTTTAAAAATTGCTGCCCCTTTGATTACTGGAACCGTTTGAAATAAGAATAACATCTTCGGTAGCACATTCATTTTAATCGTTGCGATTCTTCCCCAAAATGACAATTTCATTCTTCCCCACACCTCTAGGTCCCTTTTAATCTTATTCCAAGTTGGAACATAATTATTCTGATATAAATCAATACTCCTGGGGGTTAACCATATTCCTAAATATTTAACTTTCTTGACCACTTCTATCTCTGTTTGTTGCTGTAATCTATTGATTGCCTCCTGATCCATATTTTTGATAGTTGCTTTAGTTTTTTTCTTGTTCAAAATAAATCCAGCCAGCTGACCAAACCGATCAATTTCTTTCAGCACTACTGTTACCGTATTCATGGGGTCTTCCAAAGTTAATACTAAATCGTCCGCAAAAGCTTTAACTTTATATTCTTTCACACCCACCGTTACTCCTTTTATCTGATCATTACTTCTAATAGCCCTTAAGAAAACTTCCAGGACTGCAATACATAGCAATGGTGATAAAGGACAGCCTTGTCTTGTACCCTTAGTTATTTTTATGCTCAAGGCCAGCCAGGTCCCATTCGCCCTGAAACCCTGCATAGATGAGGAATTGGACCAGCTCGTGGAGCAAGGAGTGCTAGAGCCAGTGCCCAACACACCCTGGGAAACCCCAATTGTCATGCACATCAAGCCCAACGGCTCGGTCCATATCTGCGTTGGACTACAAGTGTACCATAAACAAAGCCTTTACGACCCGCATACTCGCCACCCTGGCAGGGTCTAAATTTTTTGACAAGCTGGACTTAGCCCAGGCCTATCAGCAGTTGCCGGTGGATGAGGCCACAGCTGAGGCACAAACGATTGTAACGCACATAGGCGCATTCCGGGTCAAGCGGCTACAATTTGGAGTCAGCGTGGCACTAGGCATATTCCAGAATCTAATGGACTCTCTCCTTAAAGGGAGTACTGGCGTCACCCCCTTCTTCGATGATGTGTTGATCACCGGGCCCATGCTCGAGGAGTTCAGGGACCACCTCCGCACTGTCCTGCACCATTTCCAGATGGCTGGCCTCAAGGTGAAGAAGGAAAAGTGCCTACTAGGAGTGCTCCAGGTGGACTTTCTGGGATTTATGGTGGATTCAGATGGGGTCCACCTGACTGGTGACAAGGTGCGGGCTATTTGCAAGACTCTGGCGCCCAATGGTAAGGCTGAATTCCAAGCCTTCTTGTGACTATTGAACTTTTACCATGCCTTCCTTCCTCATAAGGCGGCCGTAGCGGCGGTAGTGGAATCCCTTCACAGACTCCTAGACAAGCGGGCCCCGTGGGTGTGGGGGCAGCACCAGGAGGCCGCATTCTAGGCAGTCAAGGACTTGTTCAGCTCAAACTCGGTCCTGGCACACTTTGATGAGAGGCTGCCGGTGGTGCTTGCATGCGACGCCTCACCCTACGGCATCGGTGCCATCCTGGGACACAAACTCCCAGACAGGAGAGAGGTGCCAGTGGCATACTTTTCCCAGATGCTCACCCCGGCCGAGTGGAACCACTCGCAAATTGACAAGGAGGGTCTAGCAATCGTGAAGGGTGTAAAAAAATTCCACGATTTCTTATACGGGAGGCCCTTTACTGTGGTGACTGAACACAAGCCACTGCTCAGCCTCTTCGCCCCCGAGAAGCAGACCCCCCATGTCCTCAGGTGGTTGATTTTCCTCGCCGGCTACCAATATGCATTGGTCCACCGGCCCAGGGAGGCGATGGGCAAAGTGGATGCCCTCAGCCGGCTGCCACTACCAGAGGCAGGCCCCGACCCAGTGCCCAGAGATGTTATGAGCCTGGAGCTGCTAACCACCCCATCCAGGCACAGGAAATAGTGCACCACTCCATGAGAGATAGGGTCATCTCCCGGGTCCTGGACTGGGTGTTGCGGGGACCCAGTAGCAGCCCTGGGTCAGAAATCGCCGCCTACATGACCCGCAAACATGAACTGTCGGCCCACAAGAGTTGCCTGTTATGGGGAAGCAGGGTGGTTGTTCCCCAGCCCCTCCGCCAAAGGGTCCTCGCGGCCCTATGTGACACACATCCAGGGGTAGTGAGAATGAAGGCCCTTGCCAGGAGTTAAGTCCTGGGAGTCCGCCCGAGCACTGCACATGGATTTTGCTGGCCCCTTCCAGGGAAAAACATTCTTCATAGTGGTGGACTCTTACACCAAATGGCTGGAGGTCACCTGGGTACTGTCCACTTCTACGGCTGCGGCCATCCGGGTACTACAGAGGCTGTTCACAATGCACGGGCTCCCCGACACCCTCATCTTGGACAACAGAACCTCATTCACGTCAGAGAAGTTCCAGACCTTCACAGTGCAAAATGCCATCTGCCATGTCTGCTCAGCGCCGTTCCACCCCGCCACCAATGGCCAAGCAAAGCACATAACACAAGGGCTTCACAGCATTCCTTCTAGCCCAGCACAGCACCCTCAGCACAACGACCGGCCGGAGCCCAGAGGAATAATAATAATAATAATAATGATAATAATAATAATAATAATAATAATAATAATAATAATAATAATAAATTTTATTTATATCCCGCCCTCCCCAGCCGAAGCCGGGCTCAGGGCGGCTAACAACAATAAAACAGTACAAAAGTACAGCACAAACAACACTCTAAAATCATTCATTATAAAATTAATTAATTCAAGCCACTGGCAACCATTGGGCCAGAGCTTTGTGAAGATTGCCGAGGGAGGGAGTCAGGCTGTGCCCTGGCCAAAGGCCTGGTGGAACAGCTCTGTCTTGCAGGCCCTGCGCAAAGATGTCAAGTCCCACAGGGCCCTGGTCTCTTGTGACAGAGTGTTCCACCAGATCGGAGCCACGGCCGAAAAAGCCCTGGCTCTAGTTGAGGCCAGCCTAAATTCTCTGTGGCCTGGGACCTTCAAGATATTTTTATTTGAAGACCGTAAGTTTCTCTGTGGGGCATACTAGGAGAGGCGGTCCCGTAGGTACGAGGGTCCTAGGCCGTATAGGGCTTTAAAGGTTAAAACCAGCACCTTAAACCTGATCCTGTACTCCACCGGGAGCCAGTGCAGCTGGTATAGCACCGGGTGAATGTGATCTTGCAGCGAAGACCCCGTAAGGAGTCTCGCTGCAGCATTCTGCACCCGCTGGAGTTTCTGGGTCAGTCTCAAGGGCAGCCCCACGTAGAGTGAGTTACAATAATCCAGTCTGGAGGTGACCGTCACGTGGATCACAGTGGCTAGGTCAGGGCGAGAGAGGTAAGGAGCCAACTGCTTAGCTTGGCGGAGATGGAAAAATGCCGCCTTTGTTGTAGCTGCATGGAAAGGGAGGTGTCGAAGATTACACCCAAACTCTTAACGGACGGTGCTGGCACTAATTGCGCCCCCGCAAGAGATGGGAGTTGCCCCCCCAATCCCATATCGTCCCGTCCCAGCCACAGGACCTCTGTCTTCGAAGGATTTAGCTTCAACCGGCTCCCAGCCACAGCTTCCAAACATCTGGTCAGTGTGTCTGGGGCCGAGTCAGGATGGCCATCCATCAACAGATAGAGTTGGGTGTCATCGGCATACTGATGGCAACCCAGCCCGAAACTCTGAAGAAGCTGGGCGAGGGGGCGCATAAAGATGTTGAAAAGCATCGGGGAGAGTATTGCACCCTGAGGTACTCCACACACCAAGGAGTGGCACGATGACAATTCCCCCCCAAGCGCCACCCTCTGTCCCCGACCATGAGTAGGAACTACTCATGGGCCAGCGCCTCGCAATTAGAGTGGACCACCTTCACCCTGACAGAGCTCAGGATGAGGTAGCAATGGGGGAAAGCAGGGACCCCCAGACCTTCGAGACCTGGGACCCTGTGTACACAAAGAATTTTGGGGCAGGCCCGGCATGGGTACCCGCAACAGTCACCAAGGCGACTGGTCCCGTGTCATACAAGATGCTAACGGGGGGGTGCTGTGCTGGCGCCGCCACTGCAATCAGCTACGGTGGCAGTTCCCGGGAGAAAACTGGGAGAAGGGCCTGACAGAGGGGTCCCAAGGGGATAGCTGGGTGGTGAGACCTGTAGAGCAGGGGGAGGGCAGAACCAATAAGCACAGAGGTGACCCCCGGGGCCAAGCAGCCACAGGAACCAGAGCCGCAACCGAGTGGGCCGGCTGCGCCAGACCAAACAGCCCTGTCACAGCCAGCAGCCCTGGAATATGAACCACAGCCAGAACCCCTGACCAAGGAACACCCCAGGTCGCAATGCATACGTAGGGGCTGGCGTACCTTGAGGACTACGAATGCTAACCTCCTGGGCGCGACTGGAACTTAGAGGAGAGGTTTTATGTACTGAGCTTTGATCCTAAAACAATAGGCCGGTAGGAAGGCAGCAACCTGATTGGTCTGCAGAAACAGTCCAATCAGGCTTCAGGGGGGGAGTTGAATCAGCCAATCACACAGGACCCACTGTGTAAATAATGTATACATAGCCAGAGGTTTTGGAGGAAAGCACTCACTCACTGTTTATCATGAGCTGAAATAAAGAGCATGAAATCAACCCTCAACTCCAAGTATATTTTAGAGCAGAAGCACCAACTTGTGAGGGAGATATTGTGTGTGTTGAAGACGCACACACAACATCGCACATGTGACATCGTGATGTCAGGAGGATCCAGTGGGCAGAGCCAAACATGACGGCAGTGCAGCTTCAGCGGCCGACAGCTCCTCCTCTCTGGTGCTCGGCCTTTTCCTGCTGCTGCCACTGCCACTGCCTGGAGGCTGCTTCTCCCCCATCTTTCCCTTACACAGCAGGGGGAGGAGGAGGAGGAAGCAGCCACTGAAGCTGCGCCACACTTGGCCTCCTCAACCCCCTGATTTTTCTGAAAAGAGCTGGGACCCTCAGCACCTATGGCTGAGAGTGATGGCATTTAGAGTGCAACTGCATCTGTAGGCTCCCTTAGTCTGCCCCTGAATGAATCCATCATTTATGTAGAATAAGCTTCCTCCTGCCACTGTGCTATGCAGTGCTCTTGGTGCACGGCAAACAAGAGAGGATGAAGAGGAAAGAGCAGAAGGGCAGAATCGCACAATCCCTCCTCTTCAATGTTCTCACTTATGCCTGGATGGATCTTCTGTACCTTGTTCTCCCTAAACAGAGGGCGGAGTTATACCTTCAGCATTCATCACAGTTTTTTGCGCAATCAGACGGTACCAGCTTGTTTCTCTACTCTGACAGGGAATCATAAAATACATTTTAATGTTGCAATGCCAACTTTTAAATATTGGGTACTTTGTTGATTGTTTTGCTCCCCCAGTTTAAAGAACTGTGTGCTTTTTAAGGCAGGTGCATATGTTGGCATGGATTAATGAGATCTGCTACAGTCTAGCAAGCATCCCTAGGTGACCAGCTTACCTTCCACCACAGGGAGCCAGCTGCCTAATGCCCCCATTCTGTGACGACTTGTCCTTCTTTTCACCTTGTCAATGAGCCAATCTTGTACATGGTTGGAGAACAGGTAAGCATCTGCCTCTCTGAATGCTGCCAACATCTCTCCATTATGAACTGCCTGGGGTACTTCAACGAAAGGCACACATCTTTCTCCCGATACACACACAAAGAGCTTTATATATCACCAGCAAATGCAGTGGCTGCCAGCTGGGACAAATGTTAGGTTGGTTTCCAAAGTTTTGCCCAAATCATAACACATATTTTCAAATCATTTAGAAAGCCTCTGTATTGGAAAGATCTCCTTTGATGAGATGATTTATTACACAATATTTAAAAGAAAACTCAAAATCAATGGTTCATTAAAAAGACTTGGCCAGGTTTATCTTGGGCAAATATTTAAGGCCACTTCTGATTCCACCTGTGCATTAGGAATATATCAAACAGGTTAATTATATGTTGCCTCACATTTTGATATTAGATCCTGCAAATATACATCACTGCTCAAATTTGGACTGCAAAGCATTTGGTATATTTTGTAAAAACACACTTGAAACAGCTACTTTTTATCAGAATAACCACAATTCCAATTAGAGTTTTCCAGCTGATCTTCGCTTCTCCCGACAACATAGACACAGAACATGCAAATTTTCTTATGAGTTTTCTCAAAGGTAATATTGTAATTCAGACCCATAGACTACAAAAAGACAGCAAATCCTCAACTTAGATAAGAACTAAATAATGCTTACATTAATGAATTGTTTTTCTACAAGGGCTAAGGAAGATAGAGAACTTTATTTTAATGAAAGGAAGCTGGAGAGTGAACTGAAGTAAGAGTTACAGAAATAGTTGCATGAAATCCAATGCTGCCTTGGGTGGAGCTCAGTGCAGATGTCCACTAACGTTACAGAAGGCGAAGTGATTTCTACCTATGGTGCCTTCAGGCCCCTGTCCCAGGCTTCCATAGCACCATCCATCTCTGTTACAATGAATTTCATCCAGAGTAAAATTTGATGGTGAACTGGAACTTGAAACAGTTACAGGTAGGTAGCCTCGTTGGTCTGCTGTAGTTGAAACAAAATAAAAAAATTCCTTCCAGTAGCACCTTAGAGAGCAACTAAGTTTGTTTTTGTTTTTTTTAATTTTTAATTAATATTTATTACTTTTCCAACAATTTAAACACTACAAAAACAATACAATACAATACAATACAATACAAAAACACTACATAACATTGACACATTAAACACATTAAACTAACAAAACAAAACAAAAACAGTTTAAAATAAATCAAACAATTTCAATATCTTATCTTTCATTCACTTATTTCCACGGCCTACTCACACCTCCCTTTTTGTATTCCACTTCTGTTAATTGTTTCAGCAATTCCTTTTCATCTTCCTCTGTTTTGTATCCTATAATTATCTTAACACATTCTAACCTTATTTTTTCCTTTAATACTCTATTAATCTATTTATACTTAATTCCTTATAACATTTCTACTAAAGCCATATAATTTCATTCCAACATTTTTCTAACATTCATTGATTTTACAGTATTTCTGTAAATAGTCTTTAAACTTTTTCCAATCTTCTTCCACCAACTCTTCTCCCTGGTCTCGGATTCTGCCAGTCATTTCCGCCAATTCCATATAGTCCATCAACTTCATCTGCCACTCTTCCCGGGTGGGTAAATCTTGTGTCTTCCAATACTTCGCGATGAGTATTCTTGCTGCTGTTGTTGCATACATAAAAAAGGTTCTTTCCTTCTTTGGCACCAATTGGCCGACCATGCCCAGGAGAAAGGCCTCTGGGTTCTTCAGGAAGGTATATTTAAGTACCTTTTTCATTTCATTATAAATCATCTCCCAGTATGTCTTAATCCTTGGGCATGTCCACCAAAGGTGAAAGAATGTACCTTCAGTCTCATTACATTTCCAACATTTATTGTCGGGCAAGCTTGACTGGTGTCATGTACCACCTATAAATCATTTTCATTAAATTTTCTCTTAAGGCATTACATGCCGTGAATTTCACACCTGTGGTCCATAACTGTTCCCAGTCAGCCATCATTATATTATGTCCAACATCTTGTGCCCATTTAATCATAGCTGATTTCACCGTTTCATCCTGAGTGTTCCATTTCAACAGCAAGTTATACATTCTTGACAAATTCTTGATTTTTGGATCTAACAATTCTGTTTCCAATTTTGATTTTTCCACCTGGAAACCAACTTTTTTGTCCAAATTGTATGCCTCCATTATTTGGTAATAATGGAGCCAATCTCGCACTTTATTTTTCAATTTTTCAAAACTCTGCAATTTTAGTCTGTCTCCATCTTGTTCCAGAATTTCCCAATATTTCGGCCATTTGGCCTCCATATTGAGTTTTTTCTGTGCCTTCGCTTCCATTGGTGACAACCATCTTGGGGTTTTCTTTTCTAGCAAATATTTATATCTTATCCAGACATTAAACAATGCTTTTCTAACAATATGATTTTTAAACGCTTTATGTACTTTTACCTTATCGTACCACAAATATGCATGCCAGCCAAATGCATTATTGAAACCTTCTAGATCAACACAAATCAGCCAACAAAAAGCAGCTGATTCATAATAAAGTTTAAGGTCTGGCAGGGCAAATCCACCTCTTTCTTTAGCATCAGTTAATATCTTAAATTTTATTCGAGGCTTCTTGCCCTGCCAAACAAATCTGGAAATATCTTTCTGCCACTTCTTGAAACAATCCATCTTATCCAAAATTTGTAATAGAATCATAGAATCATAGAGTTGGAAGAGACCACAAGGGCCATCGAGTCCAACCCCCTGCCAAGCAGGAAACACCATCAGAGCACTCCTGACATATGGTTGTCAAGCCTCTGCTTAAAGACCTCCAAAGAAGGAGACTCCACCACACTCCTTGGCAGCAAATTCCACTGTCGAACAGCTCTTACTGTCAGGAAGTTCTTCCTAATGTTTAGGTGGAATCTTCTTTCTTGTAGTTTGGATCCATTGCTCCGTGTCCGCTTCTCTGGAGCAGCAGAAAACAACCTTTCTCCCTCCTCTATGTGACATCCTTTTATATATTTGAACATGGCTATCATATCACCCCTTAACCTCCTCTTCTCCAGGCTAAACATGCCCAGCTCCCTTAGCCGTTCCTCATAAGGCATCGTTTCCAGGCCTTTGACCATTTTGGTTGCCCTCCTCTGGACACGTTCCAGTTTGTCAGTGTCCTTCTTGAACTGTGGTGCCCAGAACTGGACACAGTACTCCAGGTGAGGTCTGACCAGAGCAGAATACAGTGTCACTATTACTTCCCTTGATCTAGATACTATACTCCTATTGATGCAGCCCAAAATTGCATTGGCTTTTTTAGCTGCCGCGTCACACTGTTGGCTCATGTCAAGTTTGTGGTCAACCACGACTCCTAGATCCTTTTCACATGTACTGCTCTCAAGCCAGGTGTCCCCCATCTTGTATTTGTGCCTCTCATTTTTTTTGCCCAAGTGCAATACTTTACATTTCTCCCTGTTCAAATTCATCTTGTTTGTTTTGGCCCAGTTCTCTAATCTGTCAAGGTCGTTTAAGTGTGATCCTGTCCTCTGGGGTGTTAGCCACCCCTCCCAGTTTGGTGTCATCTGCAAATTTGATCAGGATGCCCTTGAGTCCATCATCCAAGTCGTTGATAAAGATGTTGAATAAGACCGGGCCCAAGACAGAACCCTGTGGCACCCCACTAGTCACTCTTCTCCAGGATGAAGAGGAACCATTGATGAGCACCCTTTGGGTTTGGTCAGTCAGCCAGTTACAAATCCACTGAGTGGTAGCATAGTCAAGACCGCATTTTACCAGCTTCTTTACAAGAATATCATGGGGCACCTTGTCAAATGCCTTGCTGAAATCAAGGTAGGCTACATCCACTGCGTTCCCTTCATCTACCAGGCTTGTAATTCTGTCAAAAAACGAGATCAGGCTAGTCTGACATGACTTATTTTTCAGAAATCCATGCTGACTATTGGTGATCACAGCATTCCTTTCTAGGTGCTCACAGACTGTTTGCTTAATGATCTGCTCCAGAATCTTCCCTGGTATTGATGTCAGACTGACTGGGCGGTAATTATTTGGGTCCTCTCTTTTCCCCTTTTTGAAAATAGGGACAACATTTGCCCTCCTCCAGTCTGCCGGGACTTCGCCTGTTCTCCAGGAATTCTCAAAGATGACTGCCAGTGGTTCTGAGATCACATCTGCCAGTTCTTTTAATACTCTTGGATGCAGTTCATCTGGCCCTGGAGACTTGAATACATCTAAACTAGCCAAGTATTCTTGTACTATCTCCTTAGTTATTCTGGGCTGTGTTTCCTTTGCTGAATCATTTGCTTCAAATTCTTCAGGTCGGGCATTGTTTTCTTTATCGGAGAAGACTGAGGCAAAGAAGGCATTGAGGAGCAGAGATCCAGTCTTTCACCAATGCAACAGCTTCCCCTTTGTGTTTAATCAAGAAGACCCAAGAATTCCTCGAAAAATCCTCCAAAAGTAGCAGAATATATTTTGCCCCACCCACTCTGGCTACTGGCATAGGGCCACACAAGTCAGGCACGCACCAGCTCAAAAGGCCTGGTTGTTTCTCTGCTAGACTTGGGGTATGAGCACGTTTTTACCTTGGATTGCTTACAAGCTCTGCAATCTAAAAACTTATCATATGCCTTCATTTTACACCCCTCTGTGCACCCCGGGGCCTTCTTGACACAATTCCAACACACATGTGCCATTCTGCGATGCCATAAGTGGGAACAGCCATCATGTGTTGGAACATTTGCACACTGCACCTGTGCTACCTCAGTGGGACTGTTATTTGCAATAGGCATTTCAACCACAAACAGCCTGTTTTTGCATTCAACACTGAACAGTTGATGCCCACCCCTGGAAAAAGAACACATGTTATTCTCAAAACAAATGCTCAAGCCGTCAGCGACTAATGCAGAGACAGATAAAAGACAACTGGACATTTCTGGAACCACATAGGCTTGAATCTCATGCTCCAAGAACGGACAGTAAAGGGCCCCTTATCTGCATCTGCTGCTTGACCTTGCATTCCTGAGCCTCTGCCGGACAGTCTCTCACAAGATGGGAGGGGGACCCACATCTGTAGCAGTGTCTCAAAACAAAGGCTTTCACAGATTCCTCATTGCTTCTTGCTGCACCCCCACTCCTCCTTGAGACACAGCCTGTGTCTGCTCACCCAGCTCTCAGTTTCTTCTCCTGTTCATCAACTAATCTCCTAGTAATATACTCCAGCGAAAGCTGGTCCGGGGGCATGGTCTCCATCGTCAGAACCAGGTTCTCATAACTCCTGTCCAAAGAGGGTGTAAGCCTTGAGCTCGTCAGGGAAAGGGACATTCAGCTGCCTCAGCTTAGTGAAAACAGACAGCAGCTGTGTGATGTATCAGGAGTGCTCTGATGGTGTTTCCTGCTTGGCAGGGGGTTGGACTCGATGGCCCTTGTGGTCTCTTCCAACTCTATGATTCTATGATTCTATGATTCTATGATTCTACGTACCGATTCCCCTGGAGACAGCCTCTTCTCAAAAAGAGAGCGTATCACATGAATCTTGGCACCAGCCGTGGTTCTTTGGTGCATTCTGACTAAAGCGTTCCAGATCCCATGGCAAGTCAATAACCCATCAATGTGAGACAACTGAGATGCCTCTAGGGCCATAACAATATGGGACATTGCTTTCTGGTCCTTTTTAACTGCGGCATTAACCCTCTCAATCTTAGCAGCATTTGCCCCAGCAGCTGCCACTGGCGGCTCATTTTGGGTGCACTCCCAGAGTTGCTTGCCCAACAGCCAATATTTGATTTGCCTCGACCAGTCCTCCCAATTGCAGCCATTCAATCGCTCAAAAGGAACATTGAAAGTCTCGTGCGATTGAGATGGATTTTGCTGCACCATCTTCCCGGGGCTATAAGCTTACTCACGCTTTCTGCCGGCCGGTTGTTTCAAGGATGCTTCCTGCAGCAAGCTCCTGATTTCACCAGCGAAATCACGACTTTCTCTGCCCCTTCACAACAGCAGACAGGATCTCAGAGCTGGACTTTGCTTCTTCCCTTCCTCACACTCAACACAAACGTGGCTTGGGAACCTTCCATAACCTATTTGAAAAGCTGGCTGGGTCCAGTACACTTCCACTGCTCTAGAATTCCCAGTCAGTAGCAGAGCGGCAGCGCGTGCTTGATGTGTGAGTGATGAGAGTCCAGACGCTGTTTCTAATCTAAACAGCTTTATTTGCATCAGACAGATAAAACAACAAATGGCAATCCATCAGAGATAGCAGCCATGTGTCTCTGCTCCTTTTCCGTTGAGAAGTGAAAGTAACTTCACAGGCAAAGAACTCAGCTCCCAGATGTAGGAAGCTCCTCCCCAGATGCAGGACACATAGAGGTTAACCCTATAAACACCAAACCTCTCAATTTATTTATTAGATTTATATGCCACCTTTCATCACAAGATCTCAGGGCCATTCACAAGATAAGAATACAAAGTAAAGGCACAAATAAAGCAGCATAATAAGAACTCCCTCCCACCTCAATTCCCTCCTTATATGTGGGCGTGGCTGGAAGGCTGCTCATTCACAGGCAACCTTCCTTCCTCTAGTGCCAACTATTAGCTTCATGAGACCCAATAATGAAGGAAAAGGCCCAGGCAGCATTCCCTCCTTTCCTCTCTATGCATGACTTGGAGAGCTTTCTTAGTGGTGCAAGGAAAGGGAAGCCAGCACTTCAGGATCCTCCAGCTTTCTTTACCCACTGAGAAGGAGTCTTCAGGGTTGTAAATTGGCAGAGCAGGGCAGCAGTCCATAGGAATGTAACATGTAGCTAAGTTCTGAGTACAGTGGTACCTCGGGTTACATATGCTTCAGGTTACATACACTTCAGGTTATAGACTCCACTAACCCAGAAATAGTACCTCGGGTTAAGAACTTTGCTTCAGGATGGGAACAGAAATCGTGTTCCAGCGGTGCGGCGGCAGCAGGAGGCCCCATTAGCTAAAGTGGTGCTTCAGGTTAAGAACAGTTTCAGGTTAAGAACGGACCTCCGGAACAAATTAAGTACTTAACCCGAGGTACCACTGTAATTCATTCCCACAAATGCCCTGTGAGATTATGTCACTATCACTGCATTACATAGATGGAACGGATGCTGTATTAGAATGACTCTGTCAAATTATCAAAATTAAGGCTGCAGGATTCTTGTGAGTCTGCCTTAGGGTTATTTGAAGTCTGTATTGTTGTTTTTTGGACAAGCTTTAGAATACATTGAAGAACTTGGCCTTTTAATATATTTGCTTGTTACTCTACAAAGTGTTGAGAAAATTAACTGCTGCATGCAAGTTTCATGTCATGGAAGCCGTGCTCTTTGATACTCACACGTTTATTGCTTCTAAGGCGAGAAGGGAACATAAGGTTAGGTTGGGTTCATAGGCTTCATTGTCTCTCATCAACTGAGAGGTAGAACATTTGGTTATGACTCTCTGCAGGTTGCAGAGTGGAGTGGAGGGAAGAACAAATGCATGTCAAAAGGACAGGAAGACACAAGCACAGTGGGCCGATATGCTTGGCAAACAAAACTGTCATGGTGGGTAATAACTGACTCACTGAGTAAGTCAAATGAAGCATAAACTCTATGCACATGAGATTTTGGCTCATGTTCAAGTCTGCAAATCCCTTTGCTTCAGTGCTTCTCATTTCCCCCCCTAAGTGTGTGAGGTGACATGCTCACACGCCAGGTTGGGAAAGGCCTGTGGGGCAGGGAAGAGGTCTTCCAGGACTCACAGCCAAGATCATCAAGATAACCTTGTTATTTTTCTGCAGACACCCCCCCCCACCGTCATATCTATACCCCATGTGATATAAATCACCTGTTTTCTTCTCACATTTCCAGCAGATTGGTGAATAATTTCTGTTTATTTTATATATTTTAACTGGTGTCATATACCATCTGCTCATCAATTTGTAACAGCTTCCTCTGATTGTCAAATTTAGAGAAAACCTATGTACTGTTTTCCATCAATGCTCCCATATATTCACTGGAATCCTCCCCACCCCACCCCACCCCCCGCCATATTCTGGCCCACTTAAATATGTAATACTTTACTTGCTCAGGCTTTGTATTATATTTAATGAACGGATGATAGATTTATGCTTGTGCATGTTTTCTTTGTTTTCCATTATTATTTTTTTCAAATTCTGTTTGATCTTATTTCTTTTGTTGTTGTTTAGTCATTTAGTTGTGTCCGACTCTTCGTGATCCCGTGAACCAGAGCACGCCAGGCACTCCTGTCTTCCACTGCCTCCCGCAGTTTGGTCCAACTCATGCTGGTAGCTTCAAGAACACTATCCAACCATCTCGTCCTCTGTCATCCCCTTCTCCTTGTGCCCTCCATCTTTCCCAACATCAGGTTCTTTTCCAGGACGTCTTCTCTTCTCATGAGGTGGCCAAAGTATTGGAGCCTCAGCTTCACAATCTGTCCTTCCAGTGAGCACTCAGGGCTGATTTCCTTCAGAATGGATAGGTTTGATCTTCTTGCATTCCATGGGACTCTCAAGAGTCTCCTCCAGCACCATAATTCAAAAGCATCAATTCTTCAGCAGTCAGCCTTCTTTATGGTCCAGCTTTCACTTCCATACATCACTACTGGGAAAACCATAGCTTTTACTATACGGACCTTTGTTGGCAAGGTGATGTCTCTACTTTTTAAGATGCTGTCTAGGTTTGTCCTTGCTTTTCTCCCAAGAAGCAGGCGTCTTTTAATTTCGTGGCTGCTGTCACCATCTGCAGTGATCATGGAGCCCAAGAAAGTAAAATCTCTCACTGCCTCCATTTCTTCCCCTTCTATTTGCCAGGAGGTGATGGGACCAGTGGCCATGATCTTCGTTTTTTTGATGTTGAGCTTCAGACCATATTTTGCGCTCTCCTCTTTCACCCTCATTAAAAGGTTCTTTAATTCCTCCTCACTTTCTGACATCAAGGTTGTGACATCTGCATATCTGAGGTTGTTGATATTTCTTCCGGCAATCTTAATTCCGGTTTGGGATTCATCCAGTCCAGCCTTTCGCATGATAAATTCTGCATATAAGTTAAATAAGCAGGGAGACAATATACAGCCTTGTTGTACTCCTTTCCCAATTTTGAACCAATCAGTTGTTAGATATCCAGTTCTAACTGTAGCTTCTTGGCCCACATAGAGATTTCTCAGGAGACAGGTGAGGTGATCAGGCACTCCCATTTCTTTAAGAACTTGCCATAGTTTGCTGTGGTCGACACAGTCAAAGGCTTTTGTGTAGTCAATGAAGCAGAAGTAGATGTTTTTCTGGAACTCTCTAGCTTTCTCCATAATCCAGCACATGTTTGCAATTTGGTCTCTGCTTCCTCTGCCCCTTCAAAATCCAGCTTGCACTTCTGGGAGTTCTCGGTCCACATACTGCTTGAGCCTACTTTGTAGAATTTTATGCATAACCTTGCTAGCATGTGAAATGAGTGCAATTGTGTGGTAGCTGGAGCATCTTATTTCTTTATTTAGTGTTGAAAATTCCTCCCTATATTTATGTGTGTTTTTTGGTATATTGACCTTCAGTTTTCTTTCCCAAATGAAGGCAGGTAGATCTGCATTGCTGTAGTTGTTTGTGACAGAATTTGATATTTTTGCCAATAACCTTGTGTGTGCGCACACACAAAATCTAAATATCAGATAGTGTCATAGGCTGGGGCAAACTCCCTATATCTTAGAAATTAATAAATGGTAGGATTTTGATTATTTGGGATATAAAGGGAGAAATACAAGCTGCAGAAGTTCCTGGGCTAGCCCATGCAAAATGACCTGGCCAAGCTACAGCCATTAAAAAGCAATGCAGGGCCATTGAGAGCCATTGGCAATGCAAGATCACTTTCCTTCCCCACTGCCCTCAGGTGTGAACAGAGACTGGGAAGGTTGCCAGGGTAACAGGGTGTGAGGTGACAGGAAAGGAGACCCTGGAGCAAGGTGTGCTGGGAAGAAGAATGAAAAAGAAAGATGGGGATCCATCTTGGGCAGGCGGACTAAAGGCTGGCTGCACTGCTACGAGGGACTGTGCTGTGAGATCTGGACTCCCTCCATAGAGACTGAAGGTGTAAATAGATGAATATACCATATTTCTTCAAGCTACAACAGTCTCTGCTGTGTCTCAATTCTCCAAAGAAACACAGATCCTTGGTGAGTGCTTGGACCCCCCCCCCCCTGGACTCTTGCTACTTCTCAGCAGAGAGTATCTACATGTCTTAGGATCAGCAAGGGGCCATGCTCTGGGTTTCCTACAATCTGAATTGTGGTAGATTAGCCCTAAAGACCTTTTTAGTGTTGGAAATATGATTGAAAACTTTGCAAATACACAGTGAGATTCATCTGGCTAGTTCTCTCCCAGTCTTCAGGTGCTTGGTTAAAACCTCTTCCTTGCTTGCATAGATAAGCTTTTGCTGGGTTAGGGAAGTTCCTGCTTGATTAAGAGAGAAATCTCTTAATACTCAAGATGCTGTTGTAAAGCAAGCCCATGCAAAGTTACACCAAATCCAAAAGCTGCTCAGCAGAAGGACTGCTGCTCTGTATAAACACAGCAAAGGGAAAGCAATAATTGAAAATCGTGTTCTATGATGGGCTCTACAAGGTCATGAGACTGAGCTGAATGGACTGAGGATCCAGCCTAAGGACCTGCTTTTTGGTACCACCCTACCACTTCCCTGGATCCAGGGACCTGTGGCCATGATCTTTGTTTTTTTGATATTGAGCTTCAGACCATATTTTGCGCTCTCCTCTTTCACCCTCATTAAAAGGTTCTTTAATTCCTCCTCACTTTCTGCCATCAAGGTTGTGTCATCTGCATACCTGAGGTTGTTGATATTTCTTCCGGCAATCTTAATTCTGGCTTGGGATTCATCCAGTCCAGCCTTTTGCATGATGAATTCTGCATGTAAGTTAAATAAGCAGGGAGACACTATACAGCCTTGTCATACTCCTTTCCCAAATTTGAACCAATCATAACTAGCATACAAACCCCAATTGTGCACATTTGATTGCCCGGGTTTGGGGAAACTGACTATGGCAACTCTTTCTGAGCTTCTTGGAGTCAGAAATGGAGGTGAGCACAGGAATAAAGACATCCAACCCCACCCCCCACCCCCGTCAGTCAGGTCAGTCCATCAGGAGAATGCTGAGAGATCTGGACTTGTGTTTGTGTATGTTTGCATACTTGAAAAGAGAACCTGGGTTTGTAAAAATATACATAACAATTCAAATACCTCCCCATCTTTATTTATTTATTTTTATTGAAATTATATCCCATCTTTCCTCTGAGGAATTCAAGGCAGCACACGTGATTCTCCTGATTCCACAATAGCCTTACAACAATCTTGCACACAGTTTAGGCTGCGAGTCGTCGACCAGCCTGAGATGACCCAGGAAGCTTCACAGCTGTGAGAATTTGAACCTTCCAAATTCTAGGCCAACACTAACCACTACACCACACCGGCTATTAATGTTATGAAAAGTCATTTGACTTCTTTGGAAATTCCTGCAAGCTGTTTTGCTTAAGATGGACCTTCTGACATTATCACAAATTTAACTGGGGCAAAATCCTATCAGAATTCAAAAATGAAAAACCAAGTTCATTAAAAAATGCAGTATTTAGAAAGAGTTAATACATTATTGGTTCTACGACAGCTGTTTCCATATTTATTTTACATCAAAGTGGGGACATGGTTTTGCTCCCATGTTCTATCAAGCTTGTTTACAACAGATTAGAAGAATATGTCTTTTCTAATCTTCCTTATCTGTCTTTTCTTGTCTGTTTTTGTTCACAACATTTAAGATATTCACTAGGCCACAGTGACATTGTACTAGCAGTAGCTATCAGACCTAGCACACGCTTCGTGCTCAGAAAACTTCAAAAAAGATATGTGTCATCTTTCTGATTGAACTGTATAAACAAGAACATATATTCTATTCCTAGTAAATTCTCCTTGTGCACGGTATGATTTTTACCAGAAAAAATTACAACACAGTCCTATGCTATACCCTCCAGGTGTCCCTATTTTCTAGGGAAAGTCCTGGAATTACAGAAGCTATCCCGGTTTATGATTTGATCCACAATGACCCAGTTTTCCTTTTTCCTCTCCTCCATGTCTCAAAAAGCAAAAATGGAGTCCTGTTTATACTGAAAATAAAATACCAAATGAAGAAAACAGTGAAGCAGGCATATGAAGCCCTTTGTATAATTTTGAAGCAAAAGATTCAGGTAGGTAGCCATGTTGGTCTGACACAGTCGAAATAAAAAATTAAAAAATAGTCCAGGTGCTACTGGACTATTTTTTTATTTGAAGCAAAAGGTCCCCAATCTGTTTTCAGTTCTTTCATTGCAATGCTTCTGCAGCCAGCCTTTTCTTAGGAAATGTGGGGAGTGTTGATCCCTTTCTTGTAAATGCAGCCTTACTCTAACTACTCAGAAGTAAGTCCCACTGTATTCAATGGAGCTTATTCCCAGGTAACTGGCTCAAGACTGGGCAGCCTTACACTGCAATCCTCAGCATTTTTACTCAGAAGTAAGTCCCACTGAGTTCAATAGTTTTTACTCTCTGGTAGGTCCCTTGTCATTCTCACAGTTTCCAGTAGTAGTACATCCCACCTTTTTTCCTGACAGGGACTCAAGGAAACTTACAGCTTAAATTTTATTTCATTCCATTTTTCTGTGCAAGGGAAATGTGCAAGGGAAGGGATGTTGTAGATGATCCCTTTCCTTGCACATTTTTCTTTACCACAATCCTGTGAGGTAGGTTTGGTGGAGAGGTTGCAATTGGCTTAAGGTGACCGAAGTCGATGTGCAGATGGCGAGATCAAACACAGGAGAAGTTTCCTGATGTAGAAGAGGATGCCCCTGTTTTCATCAAACAAATGTTGGAAGGTATACTAGGCATGTCTATTGGGAAGTAAGTCCTGCTGAGTTTAATAATAATAATAATAATAATAATAATAATAATAATAATAACAATAATAATAATAATAATAATAATTTATTATTTATACCCCACCCATCTGGCTGGATTTCCCCAGCCACTCTGGGAGGCTTCCAACTGAATATTAAAAACACAATACAGCATCAAACATTAAAAACTTCACTAAACAGATGTCTTCTAAAAGTAAGATAGTTGCTTATTTCTTTGACATCTGCTGGGAGGGCATTCCACAGGGCAGGCACCACTACCGAGAAGGCCCTCTGCCTGTATTCCCAAGTAAGGGAGCAATCCTATTAAGAAGATGCTGCTTAATCTGGTGTTATAACCTGGCTCATCCCAGAAGATCTTGCTATGGGATTATAAAGACTGGAGGCTGTGTGTGTGTTTGTGAGTTTGTGTGTAGTGTTTGTGTGTACACACAAACACACACACAACTATAAAGCTAATAAATGGCTGGAATCAGTTTACAACTAACATTTGAAAGCATTGTTGGAAGTTTTAACTAGCTGTGAAATAACAGTTTTATTAGTTATTTTCTAGTTGGATTTAGATAGATTACTTGCCAATTTGTTTTTTCCCCCTCACCCTTCGATCACTTCTTATGTGGTTTTGGTGAAAAAGGATAAACAAGATGCAGTTAGAATTCCACTCAAAAGAAATGACCTTTGATGTGTTAACTAGTCTCTTTAATGACAATTTTACAACAGGGAACACTTCATTATACCCTCAATGAAGAGCACTCCTGCCTTGAAATATGCCAATTGATTTTCATTTGCTTAAGGACCTATATTTGTTGTTCGCCATGTTTGTTTACAAAATTGATATACACCGAACAGGAAATGCCATGTAAAAACAAGAAGTTTCAAATGCTGCTTCTCTCTAATTTGGAGAGACTTCCGGAGGCGGAGCCAACGGTAATGGCTGCTTCTCTCTAATTTGGAGAGAACTAGCTCTACGGAATTTGGGTCCTGTCGCTACGGCGCAGCGGGGACCCCCAAATAAATCACAGGCAGGTGAAGCCTGTGAACGTGGGACTCAGCGGGCACCGTTTGCGCCCCCCCCAATTGCTAAAGGAGCTCGGCAACGGGCTCCGGAGTGGAGCGGGGGTGGCGTGGTGCTGTGAGCAAATTGCTTCTTCCGTGGAGTGAAGCCGCGAAGCTGTTACCGGAGAGCTCTGCCTTTTTTCCTGGGATAATTGGCACTGAAAACAACTACCCGTGAGTAGGAGTAAATTGGATTTAAAGGGGGGGGGGAAAGTTAATTTGGCACGAGCGGGGAACGTACAAGCAGGAAGTCTACCTCCCCTGAATTGTAAATAGATCAAAGCAAAGAGACTTCAAAGCAGAAACTCGGACAGTCATTTAAATGTGCTAAATTCCAACATCTTGAAAAGGGTTCCCCCTCCGGATTGCAGGAGAGGAGGGGGAAAAAGACTGAGCTGAATTTCCCTGCAGTAAAGAAGGGGAGAGGAAGGAAGAATTTACAATTTAAGATTCAGAACGGACTGCCTTAAGATAGAGGTTTATAGTGAAAGTTTGTTTCTGACAGCCAATTCTGCAAAAGTGATACAGTGTTTCCGAACCTCTTTTGGCTTAAAAGTAACTGTTTAAATGTATTGAGACTGTGGACTTTGAAAGTAAATTGGGGGATTTATAAAGACTATTTTTGTTTTTAAAAAGTTACAAGTTCTGGCTGTTACTGTGTCCCCCTAGAGGAGATTGGACATTGTTACAACAATAGTAAGAGGAAAATTCCACTCTATGTCAAAACAATTGGTCGGCTGTGGGAGCGACCTTGAATGTCTATGAGACTGTTATGGCAGAGGATAAGAAGGCGGAATCGCAGGATAAAATTACTAGATCTGGCAGACATTATCGGATAGATACTGCGTTGCCGCGAAGGGGCTCAACATCTGGAGCATCCGGAGCATCAGGGGCCCCACTCCCACAGTCTAAATCAAAAGTTATGACGTCAGAAGAAGTTTTGGCACAGGCTCTGGCAAAAATTAATGAATCTTTGGAAAGCCTAAGTAAACAGGTAATTGAGACAAATAGACAAGTAGCAGAAACAAATAGGCAAGTAGTTGAGACAAATAGACAAGTTGTGGAAGCATCAAATAAAATTGATTTAAATACTGCAAGTATAAATACCTTGGGACAGAAGGTGAATGCCAACACAGAGACTATCGAAAAATTACTACAGGAATCTGCCTTGATTCGACAAACTGCACAGGAAGCAAAAGATATTGCAATTGCTACTCAGGAGAAAATTCCACCTGTATATAAGAAATTGGAGGACCATGATGTGACATTTTCCATGTTTGAATTAAAAGATAGACAGAGAAATCTGAAAATTAGGGCTGTTCCAGAGCGGGAGAAAGATAATTTGGCTGACTTCCTTACACAGGAATTTACAGATTTTTGGCAATTGGACCCGGGGAAGGAAGAATTTAAGATAGTGAATGCATTTAGGCTCGGAAGAAGACAAGGCAAGGGCAAGGTGAGAGGCTGTTTGATTACCTTTCGAACAAAAGAAGAGAGAGATAAAATTCTGAATTTGCACTATCAAAAAACTTTGGAAATTGATGACTCAAGACTAGTGATTTTTAAGGACATCCCAAAGCATTTGCTGGACTTAAGGTCCAATTACGGAGACCTAGTGACCTTACTGAAAAGAAACAGAATTCTTTTCAGGTGGGAATTTCCGCAAGGCCTGTCCTTCAAATATAAAGGGAGAAAGATAAAAATAAAATCAACTGAGGAAAAAGACAGATTCTTGAAAGACCACGAGGAAGATCTACTGAAAGAAGGGGAATCTGAAGAAGAACCAAAAGGCATACTAGACATATCAAATTTATCTTTTGGACTGCACGGTCCAGAAAAAGTGATACTACCCACAGAACAAGAAGCGGCACTTGGGGCAGTTGGAGGTAAAGTGAAGTAGCCCCCACCATGGCTCTGCAACTATTAAGCTGGAATTGTAACGGTTTGAATTCTCCGCAAAAAAGAAAAAGTGTGTTTCATTTATTAAAAAAAGAACAATTGGACTTGATTTGTCTACAAGAGACACATATAACAAGGGCACATAGGAAGTTATTGATTAATAAAAGATTAGGACAGGAGTTTGTCTCATCTGACAAAGTTAAAAAAAGAGGAGTCGTGATTTATGCAAAGGAGAGACTTTTACCGAAATTTATCTTTAAAGATGATCAAGGAAGATTTTTGGCAATTGAAATTCAACTACAAGGAGAGAAATTCTTAATCGTGGGAATTTATGCACCGAACGAGGGGAAATCTGAATTCTATAAAAAGTTGCATGAGACTTTATTGGATCATTTGGACTATAATTTGATTTTGATGGGGGACATGAATGGAGTAGTATCTACAAATATGGACAAGGCTCAAAGACAGGTAGTCACCAAGGATGGTAGACTACCGAAAACATATTTTGAGATGACAGACAATATGGACTTAGTGGACATCTGGAGGGTAAAGAACCCCCTGGGAAGAGAAGGAACCTTTTTTTCTGAAGCCAAGATGACATGGACTAGAATTGACCAAATATGGATAACTAGAGGAATGGCACCAAAGATAAAGAAGGTAGAAATCTGCCCAAAAACTTGTTCCGACCATAATGCTGTAAGGATGGAGATGAAACAAACAACAACCGGATCCTTTAGATGGAGGATGAATGACACCTTATTTAGAGATGAAGAAGTTTACAAAAAGGCCCAAAAGACTTTGAGAGACTATTTTGAAATAAATATGAATACCAATGTAGAAAAAAGAGTAATCTGGGACGCAAGCAAAGCTGTGATGAGAGGGTTTTTGATACAACAGAATGCAATAAAGAAGAGAAGTCAAAATGAAAAGAAAGATAAAATTTTGGAAAAAATAAAAGAAGGAGAGAAGAAATTGAGAGCAAAACCAAAGTCCCAGGAGATTTTGAGAGAAATAAAACTATATCAAGTACAATATATGGAAATGATGAATCAGGAAATAGAATGGAAAATCAAACAAATGAGACAAAAAACATTTGAATCAGCTAATAAATGTGGAAAACTGTTGGCCTGGCAAACGAAAAAAAGACAAAAATTAAATACTATTATAAATTTAGAAGTGGAAGGAAAGAGTATACATAATCCAAATGAGATTAGAAATTGCTTCCAGAAGTACTTTAAACAATTATACACACAAGGGCCACAGAAGGAAATGGACATAGACCAATTTTTGAAGACAAATGGCCTACAAAAAATCTCTCAAGAAAGTAAATTAATGCTGAACTATAAAATATCTGAACAGGAAGTAGAAGGTGCCATACAAAATATGCAATTGGGCAAATCTCCAGGACCGGATGGGCTGACTTCCAGATACTATAGATCTTTGAAAGAGTGGTTACTGCAACCTTTGAAGGAAGTCTGCAATGAAATACTGGAGGGGAAAAGGGCACCAGAATTGTGGAAAGAGGCGTACATCACACTAATACCGAAAACAGAGACTGAAAAGACTCAGCTTAAGAACTATCGCCCTATATCGTTACTTAATGTGGATTACAAATTTTTTTGCAGACATTTTGGCCAAGAGATTGAAAAAAAATATTGATGAAAGAGATTCATAAAGACCAAGCGGGCTTTCTCCCAGGAAGACACCTGTCTGATAATTTGAGGAATATAATTGATATTTTGGAAAAATTAGAAGTGAATATAAACACCAAAGCAGTATTGATATTTGTTGACGCGGAGAAAGCTTTTGATAATATCTCTTGGAGTTTTATGAAGAAGAATCTGCATGGGATGGGGGTAGGCCAAGGTTTTGAAAATGGTATAGGTGCAATATACTCTGAACAAAAGGCTAAATTAATTGTAAATAATGTGGTTACGGAAGAATTTAAGATAGAAAAAGGGACACGACAGGGGTGCCCAATTTCCCCACTGCTTTTTATATCGGTCCTGGAGGTTTTGCTAAATACGATTAGAAAGGACCGGTTGGTTAAGGGCATACAGGTCGGAGCTAAACAGTACAAATTGAGAGCATTTGCAGATGACCTAGTATTGACGTTACAGGAGCCAGAATCTAGTACTAAAAGAGTTTTAGAATTAATTCAGGAATTTGGTCAGGTGGCAGGTTTTAAATTGAACAAGTTAAAAACTAAGGTTTTAGAGAAAAACTTAACACCGATTGAAAGAGAGAGGTTTCAGAATGAGACAGGACTGAATGTGGTAAAGAAAGTGAAATACTTGGGGATTAATATGACAGCCAAAAATGGGAATTTATTTAAAGATAATTACGAAAAATGTTGGACGGAAGTGAAAAAAGATTTAGAAATTTGGTCAAATTTGAAACTCTCATTGCTGGGCCGTATTGCTGTGATAAAGATGAATGTATTGCCTAGAATGTTGTTTTTGTTTCAGACATTACAAATTGTAGATAAGATGGACTGTTTCAAGAAGTGGCAGAGAGATATTTCTAGATTTGTCTGGCAGGGCAAGAAGCCCAGAATAAAATTTAAGATATTAACTGACGCCAAGGAAAGAGGTGGATTTGCCCTGCCAGACCTTAAACTTTATTATGAATCAGCAGCTTTCTGCTGGCTGAAAGAATGGCTACTTCTTGAAAATACAGACATTTTGGATTTAGAAGGTTTTAACAATGTATTTGGATGGCATGCATATTTATGGTATGATAAGGTCAAAGCACACAAAGCATTTAAAAATCATACTGTTAGGAAAACATTGTTTAATGTCTGGATAAGATACAAAGACTTATTGGAAAATAAAACCCCAAGGTGGCTGTCACCAATGGAAGCAAAAGCTCTGAAAAGGCTCAATATGGAGGCCAAATGGCCGACATATTGGGAAATTTTGGAGCAAGAAGGAGATAAATTGAGACTGCAGAGTTTTGAAAAATTAAAAAATAAAGTGAGAGATTGGCTCCACTACTATCAGATAATGGAGGCATATAATTTGGATAAGAAAATAGGATTCCAAGTGGAAAAGTCAAAATTAGAAACAGAATTGTTAGAACCCAAAACTAAAAATTTGTCAAGAATGTATAACTTGCTGTTGAAATGGAATACTCAGGATGAAACGGTGAAATCTGCTATGATTAAATGGGCACAAGATGTTGGACATAATATTATGTTCGCTGACTGGGAACAGTTATGGGCCACAGGTATGAAGTTTACGGCATGTAATGCCTTAAGAGAGAATATTATGAAAATGATATACAGGTGGTACATGACCCCAGTCAAGCTTGCAAAAATTTATCATTTGCCCGATAATAAATGTTGGAAATGTAAAGAAACTGAAGGTACATTCTTTCACCTTTGGTGGACGTGCCCAAGGATTAAGGCTTTCTGGGAAATGATATATAATGAACTGAAAAAGGTATTTAAATATACCTTTCTGAAGAAACCAGAGGCCTTTCTCTTGGGCATTGTCGGCCAACTGGTGCCAAAGAAGGACAGAACCTTTTTCATGTATGCTACAACAGCAGCAAGAATACTTATCGCAAAGTATTGGAAGACACAAGATCTACCCACTTTGGAAGAATGGCAGATGAAGGTGATTGACTACATGGAATTGGTGGAAATGACTGGCAGAATCCGAGACCAGGGAGAAGAGTCGGTGAAAGAAGACTGGAAAAAATTTAAGGACTATTTACAGAAATATTGTAAAATTAAGGAACTTTAGAAGGATGCTGGATAGAAATTAAGAGGTTTTTAGCTGTAATGCTTTAAGAGACATGGGGGGGAAAAAAGGTTAACAATTGGGTAAAAGATTAATGGTAAGGATTTGCTGAACCAACAAACTGAATTGGAATACAAAGAAGGGAGGTATGAGGAGGTCTGGGGAAATAAGAGTAAGGAAGATAGGTTATGGAACATTATTGTGTTTTTAACTGTTTTATTTTGTATGTTTTTTCTTACTTTTTACTTTTTTGCTGTAATTTATACTTTTTTCTTTGTTTTCTGTATTTTTGTGAAACTTTAATAAATATCATTTAAAAAAAAAAAAAATCAAATGCTGCTATTTTGAAATTGTGCCGTTTCAGAAATCCAACATTAAAGTGTACTTTCTGCTTAATCCAAAGACATACTTAAAAGGTAAAGGCAAAGGGACCCCTGGCCATTAGGTCCAGTTGCACACGACTCTGGGGTTACGGCGCTCATCTCGCTTTATTGGCCGAGGGAGCCGGCATACAGCTTCCGGGTCATTCTGGCGAACAGGAGCAGCTCACAGAAATGCCGTTTACCTTATTTATCTACTTGCACTTTGACATGCTTTTGAACTGCTAAGTTGGCAGGAGCAAGACATACTTAGCTCACCTCAAAATGAGAGACAGAAGATTCTCATAAAGTTACATTTAGGGCTGAGCAAAAATGTACTCCCAAGAATATCCACACTATTTGTGGGTGGCAGATGGGAAGGACATTTCACTGAATATTCTCCTATATTCAGGAGAAAATGAAAAGGGATTCTTTAAAAAAATGACAAAAAACATTTTTTTGTGAAATTTCAGCTCACTTAATGTGAAACTGCATTGTTTATTAATATTGGTGGACGAAGAGAGAAATAGAGAAAATAGAAAAAATCCTTAAATAAGAGACACGGGGGAATGATTAATGGACTTCAATGTCTGTACACTAATGCGCAAAGCATGGGAAATAAACAAGATGAGCTTGAGCTCTTGGTACAGCAAACTAAATATGACATAATAGGCATCACTGAAACCTGGTGGGATAAGTCCCACGATTGGAATGTAATAATGGGGGGATACAATCTATTTCAGAGAAACAGACCAGACAAGAAAGGAGGAGGAGTGGCGTTATATGTCAGGGATGTGTATACCTGTGAAGAGATCCAAGATTTAGAACCTCAAAGCCAAAGTGAGAGGGGTAAACATAACAGCAAAAAATCTGAGTCTATTTAAGGATAACTATGAAAAATGTTGGTCAGAAATTAAGAGAGATTTAGACAGCTGGACAAAATTGAAACTTTCTTTGTTAGGCCGAATTGCCGCGATCAAGATGAATGTATTGCCAAAGATGTTGTTTTTGTTTCAAACACTCCAGGTTGTGGATAAGACGGAGTGTTTTCAGAAGTGGCAGAGAGATATCTCTAAGTTTGTCTGGCAGGGCAAAAAGCCCAGAATTAAGTTTAAGATATTAACTGATGCGAAAGAAAGAGGGGGCTTTGCCCTGCCAGACTTAAAGTTGTATTATGAGGCCGCAGCTTTCTGCTGGCTAAAAGACTGGCTACTTCTCGAGGACACTGACGTGTTGGACTTGGAAGGGTTTAACAACACTTTTGGATGGCATGCATACTTATGGTACGACAAGGTTAAAATCAATAAGGCCTTTAAGAACCATATTGTCAGAAAATCACTGTTTAATGTCTGGACAAAATATAAAGACTTGCTGGAAAATAAAACTCCAAGGTGGCTTTCACCTCTGGAAGCTAAGGCCCGAAAAAGACCTAATATGGAGGCCAAATGGCCAAAATACTGGGAAATACTAGAAAAAGATGGAGACAACTGGAAATTGCAGAGTTTGGAGAGAATGAAGGATAAAGTGCGAGACTGGTTACACTATGCTCAGATTAAAGAAGTTTTTAAAAATGACAAGAAACTAGGGTTCCAGGTGGAGAAATCGAAACTAGAAACAGAACTGTTAGAACCAAAGACTAAGGTACTTTCAAGAATGTATAACTTGCTGTTAAAATGGAATACACAAGATGAAATGGTTAAATCGGCCATGATAAGGTGGGCGCAGGACATTGGGTATAATATCATGTTTGAGGACTGGGAAAGGTTGTGGAGTACTGGGTTGAACTTTACTGCATGTAATGCTTTGAAAGAAAATGTAATGAAAATGATATATAGATGGTATATGACCCCAGTCAAACTTGCAAAAATATACCACCTGTCTGATAATAAGTGTTGGAAATGTAAAGAGAGTGAAGGAACATTCTTCCACCTCTGGTGGACCTGCCCTAAAGTGAAGGCGTTCTGGGAAATGATCTATAATGAACTGAAAAAGGTATTTAAGTATACCTTCACAAAGAAACCAGAGGCCTTTCTTTTGGGTATTGTCGGCCAAGGGGTGGCAAAGAAGGACCGGACATTTTTTATGTATGCAACAACAGCAGCAAGGATACTTCTTGCAAAGCACTGGAAAACTCAAGATCTACCCACACTGGAGGAATGGCAGATGCAACTGATGGACTATATGGAATTGGCTGAGATGACCGGCAGAATCCGAGACCTGGGAGAAGAGAGGATGGAGGAGGATTGGAAGAAATTCAAGATTTATCTACAAAAATATTGTAATTTGATTGAATGTTAAGCAGGATGCTAGATCATAAATAATTGAGCACCACTAAATTAGATGATTCAGGATGATAAGTGAGAATGAGAAAACATAAACTATTCCGAGAATTATTAGACTATAAATAAATAGATGGGATATAAATGCAAACAAGATGATAAATTGCTGGCAAAAATTTATTACGATGAAAGTGGGAGCGGGAGATGCGAGGGAGTCCAAAGAAGATGTGAAATTATGTTATAACATATGTTATTTTGTTTATTATATCTATTTGTATTGTAAACCCTAATAAATATTTATTATAAAAAAAAAAAGCCAAAGTGAGAGCATTTGGGTCAAAATTAAGGGAGAGAAGAATAACAGTGACCTCATTGTGGGAGTTTACTATAGATCCCCAAGCCAAACGGAGGACATAGATGATGCCTTCCTGGAACAGATGGCCAAGCATGCAAAAGGAAGGGAGATAGTAGTAATGGGGGACTTCAATTACCCGGATATTTGTTGGATGTCAAACTCAGCCAAGAGCATAAGGTCAAAAAGATTCCTCACTGGCCTTGCAGACAACTTCATTGTCCAGAAAGTGGGAGAAGCAACAAGAGGAACAGCCATTTTAGATCTGGTCCTAACCAATGTTGATGACCTGGTTAGTGGGGTAGAAGTGGAAGGATCATTAGGCGCGAGTGATCATGCTCTTCTGAAGTTTACTATACAGTGGAAAGGAGCAGCCAAGCATACTAGGACTCAATTTCTTGACTTTGAGAAAGCCGACTTCATAAAACTTAGGGAAGTGCTGGGTGAGATCCCATGGACAGTAATACTAAAAGGAAAGGGAGTTCATGATGGCTGGGAGTTTGTTAAGAGGGAGATAGTAAAAGCACAACGTCAGGCAATACCAATGAGACGGAAACATGGAAGGTGCCTAAAGAAGCCAGGGTGGCTATCTAAAGAACTTTTAACTGAGTTAAGATTAAAAAAGGATGTGTACAAAAAATGGAAAAGGGGGAAAACCACCAAAGAGGAATTCAAACAAATAGCCAGCATGTGTAGACACAAAGTAAGAAAAGCTAAAGCACAGAATGAACTCAGGCTTGCTAGAGAGGTTAAAAGCAACAAAAAAGGCTTTTATGGGTATGTTCGTAGCAAAAGGAAGAACAAAGAAACAGTGGGGTCACTCAGAGGAGAAGATGGTGAAATGCAAACAGGGGACACAGAGAGGGCTGAACTCCTCAATGCCTTCTTTGCCTCAGTCTTCTCCGATAAAGAAAACAATACCCGACCTGAAGAACTTGGAGCAAATGATTCAGCAGAGGAAACACAGCCCAGAATAACTAAGGAGATAGTACAAGAATACTTGGCTAGTTTAGATGTATTCAAGTCTCCAGGGCCAGATGAACTGCATCCAAGAGTATTAAAAGAACTGGCAGATGTGATCTCACAACCAGTGGCAGTCATCTTTGAGAATTCCTGGAGAACAGGCGAAGTCCCGGCAGACTGGAGGAGGGCAAATGTTGTCCCTATTTTCAAAAAGGGGAAAAGAGAGGACCCAAATAATTACCGCCCAGTCAGTCTGACATCAATATTCTGGAGCAGATCATTAAGCAAACAGTCTGTGAGCACCTAGAAAGGAATGCTGTGATCACCAATAGTCAGCCAGTTGCAAATCCACTGAGTGGTAGTGTTGAGTCGTGGGTTGACATAGCAGCCGGCACAGCGATTTCTTCAAGTAGCTCTTTATTATGGTAAGCTGGAATAGAACTGACTGCGAACAGCTCAGCCGGCCTGTATTTATAGGCAGCCGGCTGTCAACATTGTAACCACAACAGCCCAGAGTTCCCGCCTAAAATAACTGGCGCGGACCTGAGTGAAAACTATCTACAGACCTGAGTGAAAACTATATACAGTATCCCCCTGTTGGCCCAGGGTGAAACTACACTACATAACACCCCTCCCCACCGAGATAAGGCGTTAGTTACAATCGTAATGGTTTCCTTATATACAGCACTACGCGTAATGGTTCAATTAGGCACAAAAGCATATCGGTTACATTTCCCATACTTAGACCAACAGTGATACCTGTCCAACAACATAGTCCTTTAAATGAGTTGGGCGCTTGGAAACTCTGCCAGACCGCCGGGGGCTGGTAGCCAAGTCCGGAGGGCCATACAGTTCTCGCTGAGGCTGTGGTGCGACCCTAGGTGGCGTTGGAACCAACTCCCCTGGATCCGCTGCTGTGAGTGGAGCCTCCGCAAGTGGAGTGGTCTGAGTCTGTTCTGAAACGGCTTGGTTCGGCTCCACGCTGGCAGTTTGCGAGGGAGGTGTAGGTGGGGCCTCGCCATCTGTACGTGTCTCTTCTGGAGCCGCCAGCGCAGTTGGGGGCACCTCGGTAGTGTCCAAGTCCCCAACCCTGCGCCTAAGCTGGTCTATGTGCCGTCGCCACAAGCGTCCGTCTTCGAGTGCCACCTGGTACAAGCGAGGTCCAGTGACTCCCACTACTGTGGCTGGCACCCAAGGGATGTCCCCCACATAGTTCCGGGCAAAGACCTGGTTTCCTGGGACAAATGACCGTGGTGCGTTGGCACAGCCTGGGGGTTCAGCCACGGCAAAGTCTGGGTGTAGCCGGTCGAGCGGTGACCTGAGGCGGCGGCCCATAAGCAGTTCAGCAGGACTCCTCCCTGTGGCCGCGTGAGGGGTGATGTGTTGCACGAACAAGTATTCGGCGACCCGCTCATGCCAGTCTCCCCGGTCCAGGCACGCCAGTGCCTCTTTTGTCGAGCGCACCATTCTTTCCGCTTGCCCGTTGCTGGATGGATGAAAGGGTGCCGTTAGGGCATGGCGGATGCCCAGTCCCAAAAGATATCGCTCAAACGTGCCTGACGTGAACTGCGGTCCGTTGTCAGAGAGAAGGACATCAGGACACCCATGCGTTGCAAACAGGCCTCGCAGCACCCTGATGACAGCTTCGGTAGTGGTGGAGGGCATCAGGGCGACCTCCAGCCATTTGGAATAGGCGTCCACCACTACCATAAAGGTCCGGCCGTGAAAGGGGCCAGCCAGATCGATGTGCACCCTCGACCAGGGTGTCTTTGGCGTCTCCCAGGTGTGTCCCTTAGCTGCCGGTGGTGCAGGCCTCGACTCCTGGCACGCTTGACAGGCGGACACCCAGGCAGTGATGGCATCGTCCATATTAGGCCACCAGACGTAACACCGAGCCAACGCCTTCATTTTGACAATTCCCGGGTGGCCAACGTGCAGAGCCTCCAGGACGCGCTGACGGAGTCCCTGGGGAATCACGACGCGGTCTCCCCACAGCAGACAGCCGCGATGAGCTGAGAGTTCATGTTGTCTGGTTGCGAAGGGCTGGAACTCCGATGCAAAGGGCCCTTGTGGCCACCCCCTCCACACCCAGTTGAGCACCCGGCTGCTGGTGCGATCCTGGGCAGATGTGGAGGCCACAGTGGCAGCCGATACAGGCGCTGCCGGAAGATCCTCAATCAGAAGGAGCGATGAAGCTGGAGCCGGGTCTTCCACAAATGCTGGAAGAGGGCAACGGCTGAGGGCGTCGGCATGGCCCATCGATTTCCCCGGGCGATGGATGAGCCGGTAGTGGTAGGCAGCCAGGAAAACAGTCCATCGCAGCATGCGTGGTGAGAGGACCGGTGGAGTTGGACGATCACCGGCGAGGAGGCCCAGGAGTGGCTTGTGGTCAGTGATGAGGTCAAAAGTCCTGCCATAGAGGTATTCATGGAACCTCTTCACTCCAGCCACAAGTGCCAATGCCTCCTTGTCGAGCTGGCTGTAATTCCGTTCCGTTGGAGATAGTGTCCTGGAAAAGTAGGCGAGCGGTGCTTCTCTTCCATCTGGAAAACGGTGACTAAGGACAGCCCCGATGCCAAAAGGTGAGGCGTCGCAGGCAAGGACCAGCGGCCTGGATTCACTGTACTGTACCAGCACACTGTCTGAAGAAAGGAGAGCCTTGACCGCGTTGAAGGCCGCCGTCTCCCGATGACCCCAGGCCCAAGGCGTCTTAGTGCTAAGGAGTCGGTGAAGAGGCTCAGCCACTGTGGCTTTGTGGGGCAGGAACATGTTATAAAAGTTCAGCAGCCCCAGGAATGCCTGCAACTCCGTTTTGTTCTTTGGAGTGGGGGCCTGCTGGATAGCGCGGATCTTGGATGTGGTTGGATGAAGACCGGAGGCATTGATAAGATAGCCCAGGAACTCTACCTGTGGAACGGCGATCTGGCACTTCTCCCTCTTTACCTTGAGCCCGGCCTCCTGGAACCTGGTCAGCACGGCACGGAGGCGCTCGAACAGCTGCTGGTGTGAGTCTGCAGACACCAAGACGTCATCAAAATATGGTACCACGCCTGAAAGCCCTTGCAGGAGACGCTCCATAAGGCTTTGGAAGATGCCAGGAGCCACACTCACCCCGAACTGCAACCGGCGGCAACGGAATGCCCCCCGGTGGGTGACGATCGTCTGGGCTTCAGCAGTGGCATCATCGACTGGCAGTTGTTGATAGGCTTGGGCAAGGTCCAGCTTAGCGAAGACCTTACCCTCACCCAGGGAATGCAGCAGGTGTTGGACAACAGGAACCGGATAAGCGTGCTGCTGAAGTGCCTTGTTGATCGTGCACTTGTAGTCAGCGCAGATTCTCACCGACCCATCTGGCTTGACAGGCGTGACGATGGGGGTTTCCCACTTTGCGTGGTCAACCGGCTCCAAAACTCCTTGGGCGATCAGTTTGTCCAGTTGTTCGTCCACCTTAGCCTTGAGAGCAAAGGGAACCCGGCGTGGCTTTAGCTTGATGGGGGCGACTTGTGGATCAAGGCTAAAGGAGATGGGCGTACCTGTATATTGGCCCAAGGTGCCGTCAAAAACCTCGGCAAAGTCTTTGACCAGACCTTCAGTCTCTGCATTAGAGATGCAGTTGATGCCGGTGACTTCCAGGCCGAGGGCATCAAACCAGTCTAGCCCTAGGAGGCTTGGCCGCTGACCTTCGACCACCACCAACCGGAGCAGGCCCGAAAAATCCTTGAAGGCGATCCGGAACCGGCCAATGCCTACCACGGGAATGTCGTTTCCCTGGTAGTCTCTCAGGTGTACGCGGTGAGAGTCGAGTTGCCTTTTGGACACTCTGGGTACCAGTCTTTTGATGGTGCTCCATGACACGATGGACAGGGCAGACCCGGTGTTGATCTCCATGTCACATGGAGCTCCTTCAATGAGCACCGTGACGTTCAGCTTGCGTCGCGTAGGCGAGTCGGTTTGGCCAATCGTGGTTCCAGACGGGCAGCGGCAGTTGGTGAGAGCGAAACAACTTTCCTTGGCAGACTGGAGTGAAGACTTGGACTTGCGAGTCGATGAAGGGGGGGTGTCAGACGGAGCCGATCGGCAGACCTTAACGATGTGGCCCCTTCTGGAACACTTCCTACAGATGGCGTCTCTGAATCGACACTTGGCACGGGAATGGTTGCCTCCGCAGCCAGCACATTCCGGTTGGCCCTTGGACTTCTGTTGGAACTTCCTGCGCTCCCGCTTTGTCTGGTGCACGTCATCGTCTTCACTGGAGGATGCCTCCTCACTGCTGGCCTCTTCATGATGCACCGGAACTGGCTCCCTAGCAAGACGCGGGCTGCTGGACTTGCGGATCTCCTGGGCGGAGCGTTCAGCAGCTTCTGAGGCCACAGCCTCCTCAATGGCTTTCTGTAGCGTGAGGTCTGGCTTGGCTAGGAGGCGCCGTTGCAGATGGATGTCCCGGACCCCGCAGACGATTCGATCCATCAGGGCATCGTCTAAGTCTCGGAACTCACAGTGCATTGCAGCCTGTCGCAGGGCGGTGGTGTAGTTGTTGATTGACTCCCCCTCTGCCTGGTTCCGGTGGTAGAACGCATGGCGGGCAGCAATCTTGGACGGCTTTGGTGCGTAGTGGTTGCGGAGCTTCTCTTGGATCGTGTCCCATGGTGTTGCCTGGACTGCTTCAGGCGCAACCAACGCTCGGGCCGTCTCAAACACCTCAGGCCCACAGAGGCTGAGGAATAGGCCCCGCTTCCGATCCTTTGATACTGCTGTCAGCTCGTTGGCTTGGAGGTAGCAGTCGAACCGAGCGAGGTAGGAGTCCCATGATTCAGAGGCTGGCGCAAACGGCAGTAGAGGCACAAGTGAAGCCATGATTCCGATGCCGGCGTGAAGGGCGATGGATGGAACACAGTGCTCTAGCCAGAACAGTCAGCTCTGAATTGGTTCTGCCCAGTGATTTCGCTCAGTGATTTCGCTCTGTGATTCAGCTCAGTGATTCAGCTCAGTTCAGAGGCTGGCCGCATCTGGCTGTGCTCTGATGTCCATCCATGCCATCCTCGTCGCCAGTGTTGAGTCGTGGGTTGACATAGCAGCCGGCACAGCGATTTCTTCAAGTAGCTCTTTATTATGGTAAGCTGGAATAGAACTGACTGCGAACAGCTCAGCCGGCCTGTATTTATAGGCAGCCGGCTGTCAACATTGTAACCACAACAGCCCAGAGTTCCCGCCTAAAATAACTGGCGCGGACCTGAGTGAAAACTATCTACAGACCTGAGTGAAAACTATATACAGTATCCCCCTGTTGGCCCAGGGTGAAACTACACTACATAACAGGTAGCATAGTCAAGACCGCATTTTACCAGCTTCTTTACAAGAATATCATGGGGCACCTTGTCAAATGCCTTGCTAAAATCAAGGTAGGCTACATCCACTGCGTTCCCTTCATCTACCAGGCTTGTAATTCTGTCAAAAAATGAGATCAGGTTAGTCTGACATGACTTATTTTTCAGAAATCCACACTGACTATTGGTGATCACAGCATTCCTTTCTAGGTGCTCACAGACTGTTTGCTTAATGATCTGCTCCAGAATCTTCCCTGGTATTGATGTCAGGGACTTTGCCTGTTCTCCAGGAATTCTCAAAGATGACTGCCAGTGGTTCTGAGATCACATCTGCCAGTTCTTTTAATACTCTTGGATGCAGTTCATCTGGCCCTGGAGACTTGAATATATCTAGACTAGCCAAGTATTCTTATACTATCTCCTTAGTTATTCTGGGCTGTGTTTCCTTAATATTGTGTGATTTAGAAACCACAGCTTTGCTTTTGTTTTGATATCTTAAGCTATTATTCACATGTTATTCACTACCCTGGTAACTGCCTTCATCTTGCTGCTAGCCTAATAAAAACACTTACACTGTCTTATTTGGAGGGCTATGTTCTTCTGATAAGCATTTTTTCCTCTCTTCAGCGTTTGCCTTAAAACTACTTACATGGTGGCAATTTAATTTTTCCAAAAGAAAACAGACATGAAAAAGCCCTTTAAAGTATTTCTTCCTTGCATTACACAAATAATCAACAGAGAAATTACCTTTGTTTAAACAACCATTTTCTTTCTCTGGTGTATTTTTCCAGTGTTACTTGTTTCTGCTGGATATACCTGCCTCATTTCCCTTAATTATTTGACATTTTCCAGGTTGTTCTCTCTCAGCTTCCTGTTGGCACCTGTAAGCTAAGCATTGTGAGACCCGGGGAGCAATCTCATGCCCAAGAAACTGGTGAAAAGCAAGCCGGCATAAAGTTTTGCCAGATCCAAACTGTTCAGGAACAGGCTTACTGGTGGCTGAGCCAGCCCAAGTGGGGCAGAGGGAAAACAAACCTTTAATATAGTGTTTTGAGATACACTACCTTTTTTCCCAGCTCAGTGTTTGCTGGGTTGCCCAGTCCTAGGATTCAGCCTAAGCTTCCGCTCTGGTCCTGCCCCCTAACCCCTTTCCCCCTGCTTAGGCTGGCTTAATATCCAACAGGCTGGCAACTCTTCATTTTATTTCTAATGCAAAATACCGATTGCCCAAAATCCATGCCAGCATGAATATCTTTTACTGACAACCTGGAGGGTGGAATTAAGCCTGTCAGAGATTCACCTGGCAGCCCCTGACCCATAACAAGGCAGCACACTGGGGGCAGGGGCAGGGGCATGGCAGGGTGGGATACAGGGAGGAAGGTCAGTGGTTTGACTCTGTATGACAGGGTGAGCTCCCATTGCTCTGTCCCAACTCATGCCAACCTAACAATCTGGAAGCATGCCAGAGCAAGTAGATAGATAGATACTGCAGTGGCATTTCCATGTGCTCTGACTTCCGTCACAGTATTCTGTTGCACCAGAAGCGGTTTAGTCCTGCTGGCCACATAACCTGGAAAGCTGTCTGCAGACAAAGCTGTCTGCTCCCCCAGCCTGAAAGTAGAGATGAACGCCACATCCCATAGTCGCCTTAGCCGTTCAGGGGTCCTTTCCCTTTCCCTTTTACAGGGAGAATGCTTGGTGGCCACAGCCAAAACCAAGTGGAGCCTAGGCCAGCCAAATGGGTGGTACCTTGGGACATGCCCTATAGGAAATAAAGGGCTGGGCTCAATCCCACAAAATTGGCTCCTTGCCCCCATCCACTGACCCCACCAGCAGAAGAGAGCTGTCCAGATCTGGTTGAGTTACACAGTCTGACAATACACAGCACCAGCAAGAATATAAATCTGCCTGCACTGGCCATAGATCACATGATGCTTCTCACAGTGCGGCTATCTGTCACACATGCTCCTCATGTGGGGACTTTGAGCTTGGAAGATGGACTCTGTGTGGGAATATTCAGGGAGGCAGGAGAGGATATATTGTTTAATTATATCCTTTCCAACTTGTGTTAACAAGTTCTACAATTTAGCAGAGTAACATTCCCCTTTTTAAACTTGCACAGCGGATGCGTTTGCTCAGGCTCGCTAAAGCCACTAAAATAAGTCACCTGGTAATTTCCCCTTTAGTCCCTCATGAAAAGAATAGACACGACACAGTCTTGTATAAAAGAGTTTACTCACATTCTGTTCACAAATGGATCCCAGAAGGAAGACTTAATTTACAAAACATATACACCTGGAATCTATCCCATGAGATAGTTCCTTTGTCCTCTCTCAGACTAAGCAGATGTTGCTTCTTCAATGAATGGAATCAGAGAGAGAGATGGCAGCCTTTGCTGAGGTATTTTGTTACCTGCCCAGTTGAGGCCATGCCCACCTCTGGTCACATGCAGAGGAAGTCTGTCCCAGCCCAGGAGAAACAAGAAGTTCCGACTGGCTGGTCCAGACACCCCCTTTTATGTCCACTCTAGGAATGTTGTACTTGACTGCTCTGTGTTTCACATCCCACACTCTGAGGAAGGACCACCATGAAGGAAGAAAACTTTGTACTTTAGGAAGCACCAAGTACAAACCATGGCCACTTGGCACATAAACACCACACTCTGGGCAAAATTTGCTTCCCCATGACAGGGGAGGACAATACTGATGCTAAACGCTTCTCCTTCAAGCTTCACTCCTTAACACAGATCCAGCAGCAGCCCCCATGAAAAAGAGCAGCCCCCAACACTTGGGGTGCATTCGGCATGGAGACCACCATAAGATCAGCCCAGCATGGTGGAGTGGTGGTGGTCCTCCCTGGAGAAACCCCAAGAAAACTGCTATTCCTTGCATGGAGCATTGGCAAGGCCCACACAGCTTCTGCCACCCAGACCCTCCATATTTTGGAGATAAAGGGGTTAGACTCAGAGACGGGGCTTTGGTGAAGACCACCTAGTGAGTCCATGGCAGAGGCGAGATTCACATGCTCTTTGCCAATGCACAACACTGGCTCTTTTAAATAATCCCTGAGTACTAAATTCATTTATGAATTAGTAATATTCACGCATTATTAATGAGTATTTCCCCCCCTCTTTTTTAAAAAAGAGAAGTCATTCTTCTGTTTAAAATAGAAAAGGCTACTAAATTTCCTGGGAGAAAAATTAATATTGACCATTGTGTCTATAATGATGATTTATTAATGAGGAAATGGTTGCATATGAGAAAAACGGCACGTGTCAAGCATACACATCGCTTCCACATTTGTGTGTTTGTACACACACAAACACACAATCGATCAATTGCATTCACAATATTAGTGAAATTATGTGACTGTGGTCCTCTCTGAAATAATTATTTTGTAACTTAGAAGCTGAATTTGTGAAGCAGGAAAAGTTTATTAAAATGCTACTGACCTTGTTCTTTCCTGACTTCCGGGGGAGGTGCCTCCAGCAATGGCGGAATTCCTCTGCCCGGGAGGAATCTGCTCCGTGGAAATCTGGGTCATGGCGAAGGCGGACACCTGTTAAAATCACAGGCGGGAGAAGCCTGTGAACGTCGGATTCGGTGGGAACCTTTTGCGCCCCCCCCCCACTCGCGGGGAACCCCGGTTTTTGGGGCTCCGGAGCGACGTGGGGTGAGCGGCGCGGTGCATCGAATCGTCTGCTTCTTCCACGGAGCGAAGCCGCATAGCTGTTGCCGGAGAGCGCTGACCTTTTCCTGTGGACAATTTGACTTTAAAGTAATTACCCGTGAGTAGAGCAGAAACGGAAGAATTGGATCTCTAAAAATTTAATTTGGTATCGTAACGGGGAGGTTCAAAACAGGAAGTCCGCCTTCCCTTTTTGTAAATAGACTGAAGCAATGAAGTTGCAAGCTGGAGTCCTGGAAGGTCTTTTGTAAAAGATCAAATTTCCAACGGTAAAGAACATTAAACCCCCTCTTGGAGGCAGGAGAAGAGAGGGGGAAGTTCTGGATTGAGTATGCCTGCGGGAGAGAGCGAAGAGGCTTAAAACACCGCCGCTCTGACCCTGGAAACGGGCTGCTAGTAAGACTGATGTTTCTTTTTCTTTTTTTTGGAATGTTCATTGACAGTGCTTAGAACGTTCATTGACAGCTAGCTAAATAAGAGAAATACATTGTTTCTACTGTTTCTGGCTGTTTTTAAAAAAGGAGGAAAGTAACTGAAAATTGAAACTAACTTCGGATTATTGAAACTGTGTTTAAAAGAGGACATATTGACCGATACAAATATAACTTGTTTTCCCCTAGTGGAAGCTTTTGAAATTGGTTACTTTATAGGAGCTGGGCTAGGGGAATTTCCAGCTGCAAGATAAGAAAAGTGTGAGACTTTGGAACTGACCTTGAATCTCTAAAGTGTTATGGCAAACGGAAGGGAAAAAACAGATGGGATGTCAACAGAGGAGGCCTTAGTGGCTGCATTACTGAAAATAAATGATTCACTGGAACAACTCCATAAGAAAACAGATGCGAGGAATGTGAAATTGGATGTTGCAAATATTGAGACTGATTTAATTGTAGAAAGTTTAAATAAGTTGGGGCAAAAGGTGAATACCAATTCAGAAACCACCCAGAAACTGATACAGGAATCTACTCTGATACGGCAAACTGCAGATGAAGTCAGGGAAAAAACCCTTGCTGCTGAACTTAAGGTGGTACAACTGGAGAGGAGAGTCCCATCCATCCAAAGACAACTTGATGAACATAAGCTGACATTCGTTATGATTGAACTTAAAGAAGAGCAGATGGATTTGGGGATCAGAGCCCTGTTTGAGTTGGAGAAGGAAAGCCTGACAGAGCTTCAGGAGGTGACAGGACTAATATTGGTTGAGAAAGAGAGGCATTTGGGGGTTAGTATGACCGCCAAAAATGTGAATCTGCTTAAAGACAACAGTGAAGGATGTTGGATTGAAGAGAAGGGGAATTTGGAAATATGGACAAAGCAGAAGTTGTTACTGTTGGGCCGAGTTGTTGTGGTGGGGATGGGGGCTGCTGTGTTGCTGGGGATGTTGCTGTTGCTTCAAACATTGCAAGCTCTGGATGGGATGGAGGGTCTCAGGAGGTGGCAGAGGGATGCTCCTAGAGTTGTTTGGCAGGGCAGGAAGCCTTGAGTTAAGCTTAAGATATTGATGGATGCTAAAGAAGGAGGTGGACCTGCCCTGCCAGACCTTTAAACCTCATTGTGAACCATCTGCCTTTTGCTGGTTGAGAGAATGGTTGTTTCTTGAAAACACTGAAGTGTTGGACAATGGCAGACGAAGTTGATGGACTATAGGGAATTAGCGGAAATGACTGGCAAGATCCGAGACCAGGGTGAAGAGTCGGTGGAAGAAGATTGGAAAAAGTTTAAAGACTATTTATAGAAATATTGTAAAATTAAGGAATGTTAGAAAAATGTTGGAATGAAATTACATGGCTTTAGGAGAAATGTCATAAGGAATTAAGTATAAATAGATTAATAGAAAATTAAAGGAAAAGTATGGCAAGAATGTGTTAAGATAATTATAGAACAGAAAACAGAGTAAGATGGAAAGGAATTGCTGAAACAAATAACAGAAGTGGAATACAAAATGGGAGGTGTGAGGAAGTCGCTGGAAATAAGTGAATGAAATATAAGATATTGAAAATGTTTGAGGTGTTTTTAAATTGTTTTTGTTTGTTTTTGCTTGATTTGTTATTCGTATTGCTTTTTCTTTTTTTCTTTTCTTTTTTCCTTTTTCTTTTTCTCTGTGTTTGTAATGCTGTGTTGGAAATTTTGAAAAAGTAATAAATATCATTTTTTTTTAAAAAAGACCTTGTTCTTTCCTTTGCCGTGTGGGTAGCTGAATCTGAAGTATTTGTAATGAGTTGAATGGAAATGAAAATAGTTGCATAAAGTCAATAATTTGGACTGTCAGTACAAACTAGTGTCAACATTTTTTCAAAACTTCATTAAACAAGCAGATCATAAAGTGTGTATATATCGCCAAAGCCAACATCAGAAACAGGTGCCACTGCAAAATAGCGGAGTATTTTTACTCACATGCCTTTATCTGTCTGCTTTTTTATCTGTATCTTTGAACAAGCTCATTGATTTCCACCTCAACACCAATACCAGACACAGAAAACAATATTGCAGCATTCCTTGCAGTCAGGGCTGGTGCTCAAATGAGGCTGCTCCCCATTTTATTCTCACAACAACCATATGAGGAAGGTTAGGCTGAGAGATGGTGATGGGCTCAAAGTCACTCAAGTGGAGGTGTGAATCTAACCACAATATCACATGGAATCTCTTGATTCCCAGATGGGTAAATGTTTTAGAGCGAAGCCTCTGAAACAATGGGGAAGCAAGGCATTCCACTGATTTGAACAAAGCTGTATAACTTGCAAAGGATTTTCTCATTATTTCTATTCAGGCACGCTCAGTTGTGGCTCAACAGATCCGTTTTGATTATCATTTCTGTTGACCACAAGACTTTGCTTAATATGAACAGTGAAATTAATTTATTACACACCAGCTTTTCCCATCCAACTAGAATCATGCCAGAATCCACTGAAACTGTACATTTGTTCTTTATTAGTTTTATATATCCAAAATGCAACAAAGGCCTCTAGGGCATATGCAAATAATAAGGTATGTAATAAGTAATTAACATAAAACAAAAACAGTGAGATTAAAATTGCAGAGATCTGACCCTTATACACCCAAGGAAACATCCTAAAATGTTAGTTCTCACTCTATTTCTTGAAGGCCAACAAACCAGGATGGCAATGAGTTCTTGGGATCTGAAAAGCAATATATCACTTTCCTGAGGATGGGAACTTGAGCCTGTCACCCAAAATGATCACTAAAGAAGACTGATGACAGACCATGCAGGGTTGAATAGTTTAAATTTAACACACTTGGTTGGAACTGCATCCAGAAACAAATGTCAACCAAAGATGCAATGAATCTCCTACAGTTTATGTGGTTCAGTAGCTGAGAAGATGCATTCTGAGTGTTCTGCAAATGAAGCTGAAAAGACCAGGAAGTCACCACTTCAAGAAACAAAGAGAAGACCCCCATACCCCTGGCAAGATGCACAAGAAAATATGCAGCTTCTCCTCAAGGACAAATGTCCCTGTCTCTCAGAAATAATTGAGGAAAGTGGTCACATGTTCTGGTGTTAGCAAACAGAGCCAATGGCTATTTTTAAAAGTGTTAATCAGGAAGAACAAGTTTAGAACCCCCTGAGGTAGGGTCTTCAACTCAAAATAGATTGGGTCACGTTAAGCAATATTTTTTTATACATCCCTCTTCTTTGTTTGTTTATTCAAAGGAAGACCCAAAATACAGCTTTGTTGATATTCCCAGTTGCCTCCAGCACTGCTTTTCCATGTTTAGTTCCTTCTGTGGTGCCACAGAGATTGCAGTCCCAAAAACGCAAGAAGACTCTGGCTGTTAATTATTTCAGATTTATTGCTAAAACAACAAACTAGGACGGAGCTTCTCCCCAGAAGATGGAGTTGCCCAGACTGAGCTCTTCCCCCTTCCCCAGCACGGAAGGCCCCACCTTCTCTTCAGGTATCTTTCATGCACCTCAGCCACTTTTGAGATCCTATGAGATTTGGGAGAGAATTTTTCCTGCATTCCAACATCTGGCTCACTATTGGAGCTCTCACACAGCTGCCTGTCACTCTGGCCCTGGTCCAGCTCAGGTTACAGCTGCTCTCCCCTCCTCTCTGCTTTCCACTGCTAACTGTTCTCTCCCTATGCCTGCTTCTTCTCCTCCTGTCAGCATCTGAGCTTCACTGACACCTGAGATATGTTGGGCTCTCCATGCCCCAAGAATACCCCTTTGTTTGGGGTATGGGGATTACACCAGGCAAATCTTTGGTGTATATCAATGGCTTGCAGTGGGTATTTATGCTGGTGTGGGCTGATAATTTATGTGTCAAACGTGTCTCAGTATTCCCAAGCCATCTCTTCTAAAGTAGCCAATACCAGGGAAGACTTTCCACTTCCTGGAAAGCATCATGAAAGTTGTGGAACAATCCAAACCCAAGATCTTCCAGGATGATGGGCGGGTGGAGTAGAATGAATAAACAGATCTCTGCCTGAATTGTCTGAGCCAGGTCTGGCTATGAGCTGAGCAGGCTGAGATCCTTCAGCTGGAGAGAGAGAGATGTAAGTTCTCCATCCAGGCCCAGGCAAGGCTCAGTTGGCGCAGCCAAAGATGGCTCAGGTGAGGTCAAGGCAAGCCCCCCCCCCCTGGCATTCTGGGGTAAAGTAGGGGTGGGTTGGGGCATTAGTAACTTAAAGGTAAAGGACCCCTGACAGTTAAGTCCAGTTGCGGACAACTCTAGGGTTGTGGCACTCATCTTGCTTTACAGGCTGAGGAAGCCAGCGTTTGTCCACAGTTTTCCGGGTTATGTGGCCAGCGCAACAGAACACCGAAACCAGAGCAGTGCACAGAAACGCTGTTTACCTTCCCACTAGAGCAGTGCCAATTTATCTACTAGTGCTTTTTGGTGTGCTTTCGAACTGCTAGGTTGGCAGGAGCTGGGACCAAGCAATGGGAGGTCACCCTGTTGTGGGGATTCGAACTGCCGACCTTCTGATCAGCAAGCCTAAGAGCTCAGTGGTTTAGACAACAGCGCCACCCGTGTCTCCTATTAGTAACTTACCCTTATTCTAAACTGAATATATTGTAAAGGATTGCTTTCCTTTGGACAGCTCAGCTGGCAGTAGCCCTGAAGCTGAAGAGAATTTGGAACAGGAGCAAGTTATACCAACATAATTTGCACTGTCTTCCTACAGTTCAGATTGCTTTGCCAGGGAGCCAGTTTCAGAAGGGAGATGGTGGTAATCTATATTTCACCTTCAAGGTTCCCAGAGCAATACATAACAAAATATAAATTGTGTCAATCAACAAAGAACCCATAAAATAGCAATATAAACCAGATATCAGAAAAGAGAAAGATTAAAATAATGTTACAATTTTTTTGGGGGGGGGGGAGTTGGCTGTATGTGAGATCTTTATCACCCCTGGATCCATCAAGTTTTAAAATATAAGCCAGGCTAACATCCTGTGTTGAGGTGATGGCCTAGGTAATGGGCCATTAAGGAAAACAAAGGGAAGGGGCTCTGTGTGAGACAGTAAACAGGTGTGTTGAGGGAAAGCAGTAATGTTTCGTAGAAGAAAAGTAGCAAGCTGGAGAGAGTCAGAAAAATGTTTGAAAGCAATGTTGAATTTCTGTTTGAATCCAAGGCTGTGGCTATGGGAGAAACAAGGCCCTTTTAGGGGGTCAGTGCTGTGAACTCCTCAGGTTGTATATATGTGTAAAGAAACCACCATAAAGACATGGCAGTCTCTACTGTGCTTATTCCCAATAGAACGGCCCTGGGTAGAGCCCTGGGTAGAACGGTGCCTGGAAGCCCTGGAACATCCCTGCGCTCGGAGGAGGGGGTGGCTTGCAACAATAAGAAGGTTCTGAAATTGCAACTGGTGCAGCAAGCTTCTCCGCCAATCCATGGGCCTCAGAAAGCAGGTATGTCTGGATCTGATACCTAAAAGGAATTAGTGTTGGAGGCAACTGAATTGCTGTGCGGCACAAATTCCATATTCATGGTGTTGTGACAGAAAAGACCTTGTCTGTTTCATTGTGCCACAAACTGCAGATATTGATGAAACAATGAGCATTGCCTCATCTACAGATGCTAAAGCATTGGAGAGGATGGTAATAAGTGAAATCGTTCTTCAGATACTTGGGTCTTAGCCCATATAGGCCTTGCTAATTCTAAAATAACCAAGCACATAAAATATCATTGAAAGTTTTTTTTTAAAAAATATGCTTTTTATTAGTTTTCTTACTTAACAAACACCCAAAAAATTAACAAAAATGATAAAATAGTAACAAAACAAAATACATACATACATCCATAAATCCATACGTTCCTACAAAAGAACTTGTGTCACCATGTTCTTAATGCCCAATTCCTTATCTTCCCCAACAGACTTCCGTCTTCCTCAAAGTGGGTCTGTCTTATCTCTTTAATAAACCGCTTCTTTAATCATTTCGCCATTTCTTCTGTTATCTGAATATTATACTTATAATCTATATTGTGGTTTGCGAAAATTAATCAAAGAATGTCCAAGTTTTAACTTGAGGGCACTTTAAAAAAAAAAATTCTTTATAAATTTCCCACTCCATTTTGAACTTTTGGTTTGGTTGTCTCCTAATTGCCTCCATCATTTTTGCGACTTCGAGATATTCAAATAATTTATCCTGCCATTCCTCTTTTGTTGGTACTAATTCTCCTTTCCAATTTCTGGCAATTAATGTTCTTACTGCTGTTGTAGCATATAAGAATATTCTCTTTTTTTCATTTGGAATATCAGAATCTAAAATGCCTAAGAGGAAGGCTTCAGGTTTCTTTATGAAAGTTTGCTTAAACATTTTTTTCAATTTCTCATATATAATATCCCAAAAGTTTTGTTTTGTTTTGTTTTTTTGCAACCCCACCACATATGAAACAGTGTCCCTTCTGCCTGTTTATACCTCCAGCATGTATTAGATCCTGTTTTATACATTTTGAATAGTTTGCTGGGAGTAAAACATCTTCAAAAGATTTTCCTTTAGTGTATAACAGGCCGTAAATTTTTATTCTTTATCCCATAATCGTTCCCATGCCGATAGTTGGATATTTTTACCACAACCTTTCACCCACTTAATCATTACTTCTTTCACCTCTACATCTCTCACCTCCCATTCTAGAATAAGCCTATACATTCCAGATATTACTTTTTTCTTATTTGGTAGTAATTCTTTGTCTGCTTTTGATTCTTCCATTGCAAAACCCTTTTTCTTGTCTATCTCAATCACTTCATTTAGTTGATATTATTGTAGCCAATAATAGACAGCATAGACCTAGACAGCATCTTAAAAAGTAGAGACATCACCTTGCCAACAAAGGTCCATATAGTAAAAGCTATGGTTTTCCCAGTAGTGATGTATGGAAGTGAAAGCTGGACCACAAAGAAGGCTGATCGCCGAAGAATTGATGCTTTTGAATTATGGTGCTGGAGGAGACTCTTGAGAGTCCATGGACTGCAAGAAGATCAAACCTCTCCATTCTGAAGGAAATCAGCCCTGAGTGCTCACTGGAAGGACAGATTGTGAAGCTGAGGCTCCAATACTTTGGCCACCTCATGAGAAGAGAAGACTCCCTGGAAAAGACCCTGATGTTGGGAAAGATGTGTTTTATTCTAGGTTTCTTATACTGCCAAATAAACCTTGGCAAGTCTTTCTGCCAAGACTTGAAACATCCCGTCCCTCAAATTACTGGGATCATCTGAAACATTAACATCATCTTAGGGAGCACACTGATTTTTACTGCGGATACTCTCCTCTAGAGCGACAGGTTCAGCCTGTTCCATATTTCTAAATCCTTTTTTATTTCTTTCCATATCTTTATATAATTATCGTTAAATATGTTGCTGTTTTTATTTGTAAACCAGATTCTCAGGTATTTGACCTTATTAACTATTGTCAGACCCGAAATTATTTGCAGTTCTTCTTTCTCTTGTGCATGCACATTTTTTTGCCAACAGTTTGGTTAAAATTTCAATTGATTCCTACTCAACTAAAATATCTGAAGAATTTTGTGGTAAGCAAAGAGCTTCAACAAGCCTAGTGAGATTTCTCAAATAAGTTTCACCCATTGCTAGGCTATCACTGAACCCATAATTCAGAATATGAATTTGGCCTAGTGGCTACTTTGGCTCATAATGAGCAGACCCTCACGTAAGCACCAATTTTCTGCAGTTGCTAGAGCAACGAGCTCTGAGTAACTATTGTTGTCTCCTTCAGTGGATTTCTTCCTCAACAGATCACCACTGGCTCTCAAACTTTGGGATTGTTAAAATAGATAGAACAAAAAAATAATCCAGACTCCCAATATTTAAGCTATGTGGACTAAAATGATTTCTGGGACCCTTCCAGGATATGGGGCCCAGAAGCTTAAGCTTCGTTCATTTCTTACTAGATCCACTCCTGATTAGTACTGCTTTGCACATGCAGGTTTCTCCCCACCATATGGGTTTTCCCCAAATGAATATCCTCATGTGTTAAAGAAGTGCATGGGGGTGGGTCATGGGCCTGGGTGGGTTGCCTTGCCTCCATACATTCAATTAACATGAGAAGGGGCCCTATGCCAAAACTGGAGAAAATCATGACTGGCTCAGGAAAGTGTGGTCAGTGGGGGCATGAGATGGTCAGCTGGCATGGCCCAACTCCCACTATAATGCACAAAAATGCATCACCTTCTAAAATGACTGTCTCAAGGCAATGTGCACCGCAGATAATTAAAAACAGTTAGAAGCAGAAAAACAGCAAATAATTTTAAAACAAAACTAAAACCACACAAGGCAGCGGGTGGCACTGTGGTCTAAACCACAGAGCCTAGGACTTGCCAATCAGAAGGTCAGTGGTTCGAATCCCTGTGACGGGGTGAGCTCCCATTGCTTGGTCCCTGCTCCTGCCCACATAGCAGTTCGAAAGCACGTCAAAGTGCAAATAGATAAATAGGTACCACTCTGGCAGGAAGGTAAACAGCATTTCTGTGTGCTGCTCTGGTTTTCCAGAAGTGGCTTAGTCATGCTAGCCACATGACTCAGAAGCTGTACGCTGGCTCCCTCGGCCAATAGAAAGCGAGATGAGCGCCGCAACCCCAAAGTCGTCCACGACTGGACCTAATGGTCACGGTTCCCTTTATCTTTAAAACCACACTAAGATGACACTGCTGGTAAAGACCCATTTATCCAACTAGGAAAGCTCGTTCCAGTGAGCACTCTTAGTGCATTCACCTTGGCCATACTTGATATGTAACCTTAGTTGCAATACTTTTCAACGGTGTCAGCCCAGAATTTATTTGTTTATTTTTGCTTGTCATCAAGTTTGCTACAAACACCAGCTTGCTCTGTAGAAATCAGCAGGTGTGGGGCTTTTCATGGTATAGAAAGAAGTCTACAGGCTGTTGTACTGCAAAAGGCACAGGGCCAGGAAGAAGTTGGGCTCACTAGAACCAAGCTATTGAAACAATTGTGGCAGATGCCAAAAGACAAGTGGGTGTTTTCAATTGCTTTCCTAGATATGGCATGAGAGAGATTACCCAATGGCAAAAATAGTTACAGCAAAGATTGGAATCAAATCTATGCAGTCGTACCTTGTTTTGTGATCAGGATCTGTTTCGGAGCCCCGGCCGCTAGCCAAAAAGGACACAGTGCACACACACGGAGCGGTTTGCACTTCTGCGCATGCACGAAGCCCAATTTAGCACTTCTGCACATGCATGAGCGGCAAACCCGGAAGTAACCCATTCTGGTACTTCCGGGTTTGCCACGGACGTTCACCGGAATGGATGCTAGACAAGACAGACATTCACGGAGGTATTACTATATAATTCGGCATGACAAGAGACAGGAATGTGAATGGCTTCTTTGCAAATTACGCCGTACATGTGCACCTGATTAATGACTAAGATGAAGAGTTTGCAAATTGCAGTTTGATAAATGGAAGGTGCTGTATTTAAATTCATGCATTTGCAAAAAACGTGGAACTGAGTGAGTTGCTGTAGCTGGCTCCCCAACTGGTGCCTTGACACTTGGGCAATTAAGTAAGCAGAAAAGAAGGTGGCAGGTGCCTTTGCAAATAAAGCGCTGCATGTTTATGCAAACACAATTACTTGATGTCTATGAGAAAGCAGGCAAAATTGGCTCGGCAGCCAATAGTTGTGCCTGCCTTCGATGCTGCACAGTTTGGCCTCCTCTGCCCCCTCCATATTGGGGGAGCTGAGCTCCCTGCAAAGTTGTATTGAGCATGTTGGTGACACCTCTGCCCTCTAGGATCTTAAGTCATTCAGGACTGAACACCAGAGCACTAATAATAATAATAATAATAATAATAATAATAATAATATATTATTTATACCCCGCCCATCTGGCTGAGTTTCCCCAACCACTCTGGGCAGCTCCCAATCAAGTGTTAAAAACATTACAGCATTAAATATTAAAAATTTCCCTAAACAGGGCTGCCTTCAGATGTCTTTTAAAGATAGGAAAGCTGCTTATTTCCTTCAGATCTGAAGGGAGGGTGTTCCACAGTGTGGGCGCCACTACCGAGAAGGCCCTCTGTCTGGTTCCCTGTAACCTCACTTCTCGCAATGAGGGAACCGGCAGAAGGCCCTCGGCGCTGGATCTCAGTGTCCGGGCTGAACGATAGGGGTGGAGACGCTCCTTCAGGTATATAGGACCGAAGCCGTTTAGAGCTTTAAAGGTCAGCACCAACAATTTGAATTGTGCCTGGAAACGTACTGGGAGCCAATGCAGATCTCTCAGAACTGGTGTTATGTGGTCCCGGCGGCCACTCCCAGTCACCAGTCTAGCTGCCGCATTCTGGATTAATTGCAGTTTCCGGGTAACCTTCAAAGGTAGCCCCACGTAGAGCACGTTGCGGTAGTCCAAGCGGGAGATAACTAGAGGATGCACCACTCTGGCGAGACAGTCTGTGGGAAGGTAGGGTCTTAGCCTGCATACCAGGTGGAGCTGGTAGACAGCTGCCCTGGACACAGAATTAACCTGCGCCTCCATGGACAGCTGTGAGTCCAAAATGACTCCCAGGCTGCACATCTGGTCCTTCAGGGGCACAGTTACCCCATTCAGGACCAGGGAGTCCTCCACACCAGCCCGCCCCCTGTCCTCCCAAAACAGTACTTCTGTCTTGTCAGGATTCAACCTCAATCCATTAGCTGCCATCCATCCTCCAACCGCCTGCAGGCACTCACACAGGACCTTCACCGCCTTCACTGGTTCTGATTTAAAGGAGAGGTAGAGCTTCTGCATACTGATGAACACCCAGCCCAAATCCCCTGATGATCTCTCCCAGCGCTTCATACAGATATTAAAAAGCATGGGGGAGAGGAAGGAACCCTGAGGCACCCCACAAGTGAGAGCCCAGGGGTCTGAACACTCATCCCTCAATACCACTTTCTGGACATGGCCCAGGAGGAAGGAGCGAAACCACTGTATAACAGTGCCCCCAGCTCCCAGCCCCTCTAGACGATCCAGAAGGATGTTATGGTCGATGGTGTCAAAGGCCGCTGAGAGATCCAGCAAAACTAGGAAACAGCTCTCACCTTTGTCCCTAGCCCGCCAGAGATCATCAACCAGCACAACCAAGGCAGTTTCTGTCCCATGGTGAAGCCTGAATCCCGATTGGTAGGGATCCAAATGGTCCGCATCCTCCAGGCGTGCTTGGAGTTGTTCGGCAACCACCCGCTCAATCACCTTGCCCAAGAATGGTAGATTTGAGACTGGGTGATAGTTGGCCAAATTGGCCGGGTCTAAAGATGTTTTTTTAAGAAGCGGTTTAATGACCGCCTCTTTCAGCAGGTCTGGGAAGGCTCCCTCACAGAGGGAAGCATTCACCACCCCACAGAGCCCATCGCCCAGCCCTTCCCAGCTCGCTTTTATCAGCCAGGATGGGCAAGGATCAAGAAGACAGGTGGTCAGTTTCACTTGTCCAAGCAGCCTGTCCACATCCTCGGAGGCAACAGACTGGAATTGATCCCATGTAACAGGACTAGACAGAACTCTAGCACTCTCCCGCCCCGGACCTGCTCCCGCGGTGGAGTCTACCTCCTTCTGAATCTGAGCAACTTTATCTGCAAAAAACTTTGCAAAAGCATTGCAGGAGATCTTGGGGTCCCTACCAGGCCCCGGTGGTGCAGGTGGTTCCGATAGATTGTGAATCACCTGAAAAAGTCTCCTGCTGCTGTTTTCTGCAGATGCAATGGAGGCGGCGAAGAAGGCCCTCTTCGCCGTTGCCATGGCCACTTGGTAGGCTCGACGTTGAGCTCTAGCCCATGTCCGGTCTGATTCAGAATGAGTTTTCTGCCACCGGCGCTCTAGCTGTCTCAATGATTGTTTCATCGCCCTCAGCTCTGGGAAAAACCACGGGGCTGTCCGGGCTCCATGCAATCGGAGAGGGCACTTCAGAGCCAGACAGTCAATAGCCCTGGTTAACTCCGCATTCCAGCGGGCCACCAGGGAATCAGCTGAGAGGCCATCAGCTTGGGATAAAACATCCCCTACTACTCTCTGGAAGCCAATTGGATCCATTAAGTGGTGGGGGGGGGGACCATCCGAATTGGTCCCACCACCCTGCAGACGGGAAGGGTCGCGGAGAAGTCCAGTTGCACCAGGAAGTGATCTGACCATGGCACTTCTTTTATTTCGCTTTTAGTTAGTGTCAGATCACCAACATCCGTAGAGGTGAACACCAGGTCTAAGGCATGTCCGCGGCTATGGGTTGGGCCAAACTTATTCAGGGACAGCCCAATGGAGGCCATGCTTTCCACGAAGTCCCTTGTAAGGTCATGTTGGCATGCATGTTAAAATCCCCCAGGACAACCAAGCTAGGTGTCTCCTGGAGCATATCCGCCACGAACTGAAGCAGCTCGGGCAGGGAATCCTTGGTGCAGTGGGGAGGTCAGTACACCAATAGGAATCCTGTACTGCCCCTATTGCCCAACTTCTAGAACATGCACTCAGAGAACTGGGTCTTCCCAATAGGACGCCTGGTGCTGACTAATGACTTCCTGAAAATCACTGCAACCCCCCCTCCCCGCCCACATGACCTGGGTTGCTGTGCGTAAGAGAAACCTGGTGGGCAAGCAGTGGCAAGGACAGGCCCATCTGCTTCATCCAACCAGGTCTCTGTCACACATGCCAGGTCAAATCCTCCATCCACAATCAGGTCGTGGTCTTATTCATCACTGACCTGGCATTGCACAGCAACACTTTCAGGTCATGTGGGTTTCCCTTGCTGATTCCAGTATCCTTCCGGTCAGGACCAGACCTGGAGGCAGGGATAGTCCTCAAACAATGACTAAACTCTTTCTTAATTGAACCAAGGGGAAATAAGGGGGCAACCGGCTGAACTTGCTCAGTGGTGACTGGGAAATTAGCTAGTAGTTGCCTACATTGCACATGAAAAATTAGCTTTTAGCTCCTGGAATTTGTCTTCCTCAGGAGTTACAGTAAAGAAGAAGTAGTCACAGACATAACTGGGAGGCTGTGCACATGCCATACACTTAAAAAGAAATCATGGAAATTGTGGTTGTTAAGGGTGCTGAGAACTGCATGCTTGACACCCTTGATTTAAAATTACTTCTTGCAGTATATTCCAGGAGTTCATTTATGTGATGTGAAGGAAACAAGTTATAGGGAAAATCCATGAGCTGCAAAAGTCTGAAAGTAGTTTTGCAGTTCAGTTGGTTTGTCTTTAAGGAATCTCATTAATTTAACCCACTCTTAGTAGTTCTTAGGAGACATTTGGTGTTTTCAAATAATACCACTTTAAAACAGGTCCTAGTATGTGGTCATTAGACCAGGACATTGCAGAGGTTGAATAATCAGCATGAGCACAAACTCTTAAGTAGAGGTGAGCACAAACTCCCCAAAGAGGCATTTTGATCCTTAGTTATCTAAGTTTATGCAAATACTCTTGTCAGAAGAATCCAAGAAGAAAGCTAAATTGTAACATATTGAATCAAATTAGATTATACTTAATCACCATAAGTGGCAGCCACATCCCAATGTCTTAAAAGGAATTTACTTGGATCCCATCAAAGTAACAATCCAAAATGAAGATTGATCTGTGTAACTCTGATCTCTGTGCTTTACCGCTTGTCATGCGTTAATCCTATAAGCTAAGGAGATTCAGGGAACAGATCCGCTGCCTACTCACATTTTACCTGGTGCTATTTACTCATACAATCTTCATCCAGCTTGACAGCAGGGAGCCTTATATTTTGTAAAGGAACTGAATTTCTTAGAGTTTAAGCCCATCAATGTGAGTTATTCTGGAAAAAACGAATGCAGTTCTTTATTTCTAATCAGGCACATCCCACCTTTTTCTATTTAAATAGCTTACTCAACTTCATGTAAAAATGAATTAGGTAGTCAGCAGATATATCATGCTGCTTGCACACTTGAGAAGAAAGAGGAAAAGGAAGGCATGGCAAATGAAATGTCAAAATATAAGAAAGGGTGGTGCATCCTCTGTCCCCCTCCCTGCCACCCCAGTTGATACAATTCCATATCTAAAACTTTTTTTGAGTTCAATGAAGTGTTTGCCAGTGTTCTTATTTTACAGGCACTTTTTCCCTTTTGAGTTTTGGGTAGAATGGGGTTGTTGTTTTCTTTCATAAGAAATGATACAGGAAATGCAAGGCAAATAACTTGTACAAATGTATCATGTAAACTTGATTAAGAGTCATCAAGTTTACATGATACATTTGTACAAGTGTGTGAAATAGGGTTGCACAGACCTATCTCTGAGAAATTTCACCTCTGCTTAAGATTATTTTTTTGCTGTTGTTAAATTTCCTTAGATGCTTTGCCCAAGATGACACCCAAATCTGCCATGAAATGCTGCTTTAGGTGAAGCTTACAGGCCACTTTGTTGTGGCATCCTCGGGAGCCTGCAGAAGCCACTCAGTTTGTGTGCTGCAGCATCCAGCAAGGACCTAGTTAGGAGAAGGAGATAATGGCTGGCTGGAGTGGCTGCTGCTCATTGAGACTGGTAGAGTGGGAGGCAGGGAGACCTGCTGTAAATAAAGGCAGAGGCAATGACAGAGAGGGCCAACTAATTCTACATTTGCCCCCCTTCTCATTCCTGCTGAGTTCCACCACAGCAGCACTGAGACGACAAGGAGGAGGATGATAGGCCACCCCTTGGGCTGGCTGACAGGATATAGGCAGGCAGCCATGAGCTAGAGGAGGAACACCGGTTGAGGTTAGAGGGGCAGTTCCCCACCCAACCCAATGGACCAACCTCCACTGAGTGCTTGTCTGTATTTTCCTGCCTCCTCTCTAGATCGCGGTAAGGCAGAGCCTGTAGGAGATTTGGATTGAATCCTTTTTGCTGCTCAGGAGAGTACAAGCCTGCACTCAAAGTGTTTTGTTTGGGAGTGTCACGTCATTTTAAGAAAGTGTCCTAGGAGGCTATCACTATGCAATCTCTGGTGTTCCCTTGTTTAACCAGAGCTAGATGTTTGCTGTATTAAACTATGTGAGTGTATAAGCTCAGGTCACCAGTTCAATATTTGCTGTGGATTTGAATCCAGAACTTCTGCAGACTGAGCTGCAGCTAAGGTGCCTTCTAACACATTCACAAGCCTATTGCATATTTAAAAAGGTCAGTGGAGTGGGGCAATTGGTTATCGTTTAACATAAGGCAGGGCAGTACAATTGTTGCTTATGAGTCACTAAGGGGTAAAAATTACATCTCCTGAGGTCATCCACTATTGTCTGTTTATCTGCACTTGCAGTGTCCTTTGTGCATTCCAATTCTGCCACAGGAGCGGCTTTTTCCAATGGGCTCATCTTGGGCTTGACAGGAAAAATCTCATGATGGTCTTCAGCAATGTGGTTGTCTGTAAGTCTTACAGCTGTGCTGTGGGATCAGTCCATGGAAAAGGAGCTCCATAGGGGAGCTGAGCTAAAGCAGAGCCTGAAGAGGTTGATCCAGCCTATAATGAGGCACCTAATATGAAGGCCTCTATTAATGCTTGATGATGTCTGGAAACAAATAACCTGCAGATTCTACAATAAGAATGGCGGAGCACTTCCTGTAAAGGATGGAATACCCTCAGTGTTTGGAATTGCATAAGAAATATTTAGTGGTATGGAAAAAGGCTTGGGGACCTTAGATGTCAGCACTACAAAAGAGGAATTTATAGACTGAACAATCTCTCTTCTGTAACCGACATCTGAGGTCCCAGAAGCACTCTTATGTAGCACTGTGGATTTCTCTCTCTCTTGCATTTCTAGAAATGTGATATATGGTGCATAAGCTATTTGAAGGAACATTTTCACACGCAAAAATGGTAACAGCACACTTCAGATTAGAAAGTCAAAACTGATTGAGTTGCCCTTTTGTTCCTTCCCACCAGTGATTACTTGTTTACCCAAAATAGAAGGTATCATTTTCCAGAGAATGGGAGAGAAAAGTTAGTGATCCTTGCTCCATCAGTTACTTTTCACCAACAATATTTAAAGTAAGAATGAATGATCTTTCCTAGAAAGTAAAGTAGGAAACTTTCAAAGCAGGTTGGTCTAGTCTGGCCAGACAACAGGTGAAGTGAACTGCTTTAGGCAGCAGCCCAAGGAGAGGAGAAATGAAGGGAGGAACCAGGTGTGAACATTGCAGCAAGACTTGGGCAAAATGTTGGCCCTAGCAGAGAAAGGAATGTGGTTTCAGACTAAACATAACCAGAATTCCACAATGGATATACTTCTCTTGTCAGCATACCCAATAACAGGCAACACTGTGCTCTCACACCTAAGCAATCCAGGCCGTTAACATAATCATTGTGATGGGACTCTCCTATTTCTGCCTGATCATCATCATCATTGGCTTCGCAAATGGTGTAAACAGGAACGGTTTGGATTCTTAGATCACGGACTGCAGTTTCTTGAAGATGGACTTCTGGCAAGCGATGGGCTGCACCTCACAACGGTTGGGAGAAATGTTTTTGCCAAAAATCTCAGAAACCTCATCAGGAGGGCTTTAAACTGACTAATGTGGGGGAGGGAGACAGTGCTCCTGAAGGTAGGAGTCTATCAATTGATGAAGATGATCATCCAAATGTCATAGACCAAATGGAGCAAACAGCACGCAGACCTAGTGGTGGGAGGAAAAAATCCTTAAATAAGAGACACGGGGGAATGATTAATGGACTTCAATGTCTGTACACTAATGCGCAAAGCATGGGAAATAAACAAGATGAGCTTGAGCTCTTGGTACAGCAAACTAAATATGACATAATAGGCATCACTGAAACCTGGTGGGATAAGTCCCACAATTGGAATGTAATAATGGGGGGATACAATTTATTTCAGAGAAACAGACCAGACAAGAAAGGAGGAGGAGTGGCGTTATATGTCAGGGATGTGTATACCTGTGAAGAGATCCAAGATTTAGAACCTCAAAGCCAAAGTGAGAGCATTTGGGTCAAAATTAAGGGAGAGAAGAATAACAGTGACCTCATTGTGGGAGTTTACTATAGATCCCCAAGCCAAACGGAGGACATAGATGATGCCTTCCTGGAACAGATGGCCAAGCATGCAAAAAGAAGGGAGATAGTAGTAATGGGGGACTTCAATTACCCGGATATTTGTTGGATGTCAAACTCAGCCAAGAGCATAAGGTCAAACAGATTCCTCACTGGCCTTGCAGACAACTTCATTGTCCAGAAAGTGGGAGAAGCAACAAGAGGAACAGCCATTTTAGATCTGGTCCTAACCAATGTTGATGACCTGGTTAGTGGGGTAGAAGTGGAAGGATCATTAGGCGCAAGTGATCATGCTCTTCTGAAGTTTACTATACAGCGGAAAGGAGCAGCCAAGCATACTAGGACTCAATTTCTTGACTTTAAGAAAGCCGACTTCATAAAACTTAGGGAAGTGCTGGGTGAGATCCCATGGACAGTAATACTAAAAAGAAAGGGAGTTCATGATGGCTGGGAGTTTGTTAAGAGGGAGATAGTAAAAGCACAATGTCAGGCAATACCAATGAGACGGAAACATGGAAGGTGCCTAAAGAAGCCAGGGTGGCTATCTAAAGAACTTTTAACTGAGTTAAGATTAAAAAAGGATGTGTACAAAAAATGGAAAAGGGGGGAAACCACCAAAGAGGAATTCAAACAAATAGCCAGCACGTGTAGACACAAAGTCAGAAAAGCTAAAGCACAGAATGAACTCAGGCTTGCTAGAGAGGTTAAAAGCAACAAAAAAGGCTTTTATGGGTATGTTTGTAGCAAAAGGAAGAACAAAGAAACAGTGGGGTCACTCAGAGGAGAAGATGGTGAAATGCAAACAGGGGACACAGAAAGGGCTGAACTCCTCAATGCCTTCTTTGCCTCAGTCTTCTCCGATAAAGAAAACAATGCCCGACCTGAAGAATTTGGAGCAAATGATTCAGCAGAGGAAACACAGCCCAGAATAACTAAGGAGATAGTACAAGAATACTTGGCTAGTTTAGATGTATTCAAGTCTCCAGGGCCAGATGAACTGCATCCAAGAGTATTAAAAGAACTGGCAGATGTGATCTCAGAACCACTGGCAGTCATCTTTGAGAATTCCTGGAGAACAGGCGAAGTCCCGGCAGACTGGAGGAGGGCAAATGTTGTCCCTATTTTCAAAAAGGGGAAAAGAGAGGACCCAAATAATTACCGCCCAGTCAGTCTGACATCAATACCAGGGAAGATTCTGGAGCAGATCATTAAGCAAACAGTCTGTGAGCACCTAGAAAGGAATGCTGTGATCACCAATAGTCAGCATGGATTTCTGAAAAATAAGTCATGTCAGACTAACCTGATCTCGTTTTTTGACAGAATTACAAGCCTGGTAGATGAAGGGAACGCAGTGGATGTAGCCTACCTTGATTTCAGCAAGGCATTTGACAAGGTGCCCCATGATATTCTTGTAAAGAAGCTGGTAAAATGCGGTCTTGACTATGCTACCACTCAGTGGATTTGTAACTGGCTGACTGACCGAACCCAAAGGGTGCTCATCAATGGTTCCTCTTCATCCTGGAGAAGAGTGACTAGTGGGGTGCCACAGGGTTCTGTCTTGGGCCCGGTCTTATTCAACAGCTTTATCAACGACTTGGATGATGGACTCAAGGGCATCCTGATCAAATTTGCAGATGACACCAAACTGGGAGGGGTGGCTAACACCCCAGAGGACAGGATCACACTTCAAAACGACCTTGACAGATTAGAGAACTGGGCCAAAACAAACAAGATGAATTTTAACAGGGAGAAATGTAAAGTATTGCACTTGGGGGGGGAAAATGAGAGGCACAAATACAAGATGGGGGACACCTGGCTTGAGAGCAGTACATGTGAAAAGGATCTAGGAGTCTTGGTTGACCACAAACTTGACATGAGCCAACAGTGTGACGCGGCAGCTAAAAAAGCCAATGCAATTCTGGGCTGCATCAATAGGAGTATAGCATCTAGATCAAGGGAAGTAAAAGTGCCACTGTATTCTGCTCTGGTCAGACCTCACCTGGAGTACTGTGTCCAGTTCTGGGCACCACAGTTCAAGAAGGACACTGACAAACTGGAACGTGTCCAGAGGAGGGCAACCAAAATGGTCAAAGGCCTGGAAATGATGCCTTATGAGGAACGGCTAAGGGAGCTGGGCATGTTTAGCCTGGAGAAGAGGAGGTTAAGGGGTGATATGATAGCCATGTTCAAATATATAAAAGGATGTCACATAGAGGAGGGAGAAAGGTTGTTTTCTGCTGCTCCAGAGAAGCGGACACGGAGCAATGGATCCAAACTACAAGAAAGAAGATTCCACCTAAACATTAGGAAGAACTTCCTGACAGTAAGAGCTGTTCGACAATGGAATTTGCTGCCAAGGAGTGTGGTGGAGTCTCCTTCTTTGGAGGTCTTTAAGCAGAGGCTTGACAACCATATGTCAGGAGTGCTCTGATGGTGTTTCCTGCTTGGCAGGGGGTTGGACTCGATGGCCCTTGTGGTTTCTTCCAACTCTATGATTCTATGATTCTATGATTCTATCACTACCTAACCATGTCATTATTGTGTCAGGCTGCTAGGTGTGCATTAGCCACACCTAGATAATTTATTTTATGTGATGTCTCATAAATAAATAAATAAGCAAGCATGCTGAGATCTTTGTCTTATCACAACAGCCAAGCACAGCATATGGGGAAGAAGAGGGTGATTTGGAAGAACAGGTGACAAGAAGGCATCATGCATCTATGCAGAACATATTAAAAATAGATGAATACTGCTCTATTTGTTAAACAATATAAATAAAAGTCCTTAAACTTAAATTATTATGCAAATACTAAACATGCAAGCATCCCAACCCCTTTGTACTGAATGGCCAGAACACTAGCATCTGGGAGCAGATGTCATTCTTGGAGACTGGATTTTAGTCACATTTAGCACATGGAAGACTTTAGAAGTCTCTAACATTAGCTAATTATAAAAACTGATTCTCAGGCTGCACATAGCTCAGCAGCAGCCTCAAGCTTTAACCCTGCACAAAAATAATTTTACATTCAGATATTATCAAATTTTGCTCACAGCAAAATTGGGGGTCAATTTGGAAGAACTTTCTATGATGAACAGCTTGTAGACTTTTCAAGGGAAGTCTAAGATACATCACTAACATTAGTAACATTTTCCGGATGTCAAGATTCAAGTCCACAGTGGGTCCAGAACTGGTAACCTGAATGACATCAGGCAGAGATTCAACCTATGCCCTGTCACCACCTGCCTGTCACCAAAAACATGAACTTCAGGGAGCCTGGCCATACCAGCAAGGATCCTCTTTCACCAACAGGCCAGAGTGAATCACATAATAGTAGTGGGCACCTTCCTTGACAAGCTCCTTGGTGGGAGTAACTTGGCAATTCTGGGTTGGCTGTGGATGGTCTTTGGGTTTGCTTATGCATGCATGCATACATATATACATACATGCACCTTTTACACAGAGTCATGCTCAAGGTGGCTTAACAACATGAAGAAAAGTTGCACAATTCAAAACAAAGAGCTACGTTTATTCTTGATCTGTTATATAAGGTACTTGATGTGGATGGCCAAATGAAAATCACATATTTGTGGGCTGGTTTTGACAAAGTTACGATAGACAAATTGCAGTTGTTGCCCAAAATTGAGAACATTCATTGAGGATAACATGGTTGACTGTAAAGATTAAATTGGAAATGAAATATAAAAACCAATTTGAAATGTAAACCTATTTGTATATATACATTGTGCTTTAATGATGTGTGTAGGATGTGTATATTTCCCCCCAGTGGTTGATATGGCCATGATGGTTGAAATAACAACAAATAATAAACAGAAACAGAAAAAGTAGTCATAAATAAAACATCAAAAAGTGCACAACCATATTGAACAATTTCCACACAAATCATAATAAAGATACCAAAAAAAAGATACAAAAAATGATACAAAAAATAACATCAATACCAGCAACAACCCCCTCCCAATGAAACCCCTAAGCAATCCCCCAGCCCAAGAGTCTGCTCAGCAGTCTCAGCTTTTGTAGCTGGAGTCAGTCCGGGCACCATCCGCCCAGGCCTGGTGGGAAAAGGCCTGCAAGGCAGGGAACAGGTCTTCCAGGACTCACAGCCAAATGGTCATCCATCTAAACTCATCCTGGCACAGAGCCTGGCCACCCAGAACTCCACTGACGACAAGTCTGACCAAGGGCAGGGGCTTGAGCAGCAAAAATATGCTATCAAAGGTATTCTGGAATTATATGAAGCAAACAGAGTCAAGAGTTCTATTATTCTAATTTCTGAAGAGTGGGCTTGAATGACTGATTCAAGAACCAGGTTAAAAATTGTGTTACATTACAGCATATGCCCAAACTTTGATGAAGACTGACGATCCTGGATAAACTGACTGAATTTCTGAAACATTTTCAAATATACACTAGTGAATGCAGGTTAGGTGACTGTCAGCACCTACCAGATTATGACATTCTCAAACTTGTCTGTGATTATCAACATTTACAATGCATGTAGACCATGACCAACCTCCAGGCTCTCACTGCACCAGATACATAACAATTGTGCATATAGATGTTCTTCTGCACTGTGTGCTTAGCTACTGAAGTCTGTAATAACATATTTTACCATTTTTTTTTTGAGCCAAGCATCTTTTGCCACTCTGCGTTTCACACACACACACACACACACACACACACACACACACACAAACACACCGTTCCCCTTTAAATGGCAAATCAAAGGCAGTGAAGAGGACTAGAGCTGTTTTTTTGTAGACTCAACAAGCCTCAGAGCTGTTGGTGGGTCACCCTGTTGACTGGGTTGTAGAGGAGATACCATCATTATTTGCTTTCTCCTCTAATCGTTTCATAGAATCATTTTAATTCACTTGTTGAAACACATGAATATATTACATCTGTTTGCAACTTTACATTAAATGTTTTAAGATTCTGTGTACTGAAATAATGTACTTTCTGGGGTGCTTTGCTTACACACACATGTGCAAACTCTCTTTCTCTCACACTTCTGTGTTTTACAAAAATGGAAGGATAGAGAAACTTTTGTCAGGCCATTACAAACTGTACCCCAAGGTCCAAGAGTCCCTCATGCAAAAAAAGCTGAAAGGAATTGCTGGCAGAACATCAGGATAATGCCTTGATCTGAGATTGGCCCAATCTTAAAACCTTACAGGATTGCGGGAAAGGGACCCTTTTGTTTTTAGCTAATTATGACTTACAAATTATTCTAGTTCTGGCTTCTGCTGTAGATCACAGTTAATCCTCTGTTTCATCATTTTTACAGAGGTGTCCCTTAATTTCCTTAATGGAAAATAAAACCTGGTCATCTTCGAATAAACCAGAAACTTTTAACATCCATGTCGACATGACCTTACAAGGGGCCGCTCGGGACTTCGTGGAAAGCATGGCCTCCATGGGGCTGTCCCTGAATAAGTTTGGCGCAACTCATAGTCATGGACATGCCTTAGACCTGGTGTTCACCTCTAGTGACGGGGGTGATCTGACGCTAAGTAAAAGTGAAAACAAAAGAAGTGCCATGGTCAGATCACTTCCTGGTGCAACTGGACTTCTCTGTGACCCTTCCCCTCTGCAGGGAGGTGGGACCAATTCGGATGGTCCACCCCTGCCACATAATGGATCCAAATGGTTTCCAGAGAGTGGTAGGGGATGCTTTATCCCATGTTAATGGCCTTTCAGCTGATTCCCTCGTGGCCCGCTGGAATGTGGAGTTAACCAGGGCTATTGACTGTCTGGCTCCGAAGCGCCCTCACCGATTGCATGGAGCCCGGACAGCCCCGTGGTTTTCTTTGGAGCTGAGGGCGATGAAACAATTGCTGAGTTGGCTAGAGCGTCGGTGGAAGAAAACTCATTCCGAATCTGACCAGACATAGGTTAGAGCTCAACGTCAAGCCTACCAAGTGGCATTAGCGATGGTGAAGGACACTTTCTTCACCGCATCTATTGCTTCTGCAGATAATAGTAGCAGGAGACTCTTTCAGGTGGTCCGCAATTTAACGGAACCACCTTTACCACCGGGGCCTTGTAAAGACCCCAAGATCTCCTGCAACGATAAAGTTGCTCATATTTTTTTGCAGATAAAGTTGCTCATATTTGGAAGGAGGTAGAGACCACCATGGGAGCAGGCCCGGGGTGGGAGAGTGCTAGAGCCCTGTCTGGTCAAGTTGCATGGAATCAATATCAATTCGTTACCCCAGAGGATGTGGACAGGCTGCTTGGACGTGTCAAACCAATCACCTGTCTCCATGATCCTTGCCCATCCTGGCTAATAAAAGCAAGCCTGGAAGGGCTGGGCGATGGGCTTTGTGGGGTGGTGAATGCTTTCCTCTGTGAGGGAACATTCCCAGATCCGCTGAAAGAGGCGGTCATTAAACCGCTTCTTAAAAAAAAATCTTTAGACCCGGCCAGTATGGCCAACTATCGCCCAGTCTCAAATCTACCATTGTTGGGCAAGGTGATTGAGCGAGTGGTTGCTGAACAACTTCAGGCATGCCTGGAGGATGCGGACCATTTGGATCCCTTCCAATCGGGATTCAGGCCTCATCATGGGACTGAAACTGCCTTGGTCGTGCTGGTTGATGATCTCCGGTGAGCTAGGGACAAAGGTGAGAGCTGTTTCCTAGTTCTGCTGGATCTCTCAGCGGCCTTTGATACAATTGACCATAACATCCTTCTGGACCGTCTAGAGGGGCTGGGAGCTGGGGGCACTGTTATACAGTGGTTTCGCTCCTTCCTCCTGGGCCGTGTTCAGAAAGTGGTGGTGGGGGGGATGAGTGTTCAGACCCCTGGGCCCTCACTTGTGGTGTGCCTCAGGGTTCCATCCTCTCCCCCATGCTTTTTAACATCTATATGAAGCCGCTGGGAGAGATCATCAGAGGGTTTGGACTGGGTGTCCATCAATATGCAGATGATACCCAGCTCTACCTCTCTTTCAGATCAGAACCAGTGAAGGCAGTGAAGGTCCTGTGTGAGTGCCTGCAGGTGGTTGGAGGATGGATGGCGGCTAATGGATTGAGGTTGAATCCTGACAAGACAGAAGTGCTGTTTTTGGGGTACAGGGGGCGGGCTAGTTTGGAGGACTCCCTGGTCTTGAATGGGGTAACTGTGCCCCTGAAGTACCAGATGCACAGCCTGGGAGTCATTTTGGACTCACAGCTGTCCATGGAGGCGCAGGTCAACTCTGTATCCAGGGCAGCTGTCTACCAACTCCACCTGGTACGCAGGATGAGGCCCTACCTACCTGCGGACTGTCTCGCCAGAGTGGTACATGCTCTGGTAATCTCCCGCTTGGACTACTGCAATGCGCTCTACGTGGGGCTACCTTTGAAGGTGACCCGGAAACTACAACTAATCCAGAATGCGGCAGCTATGGTGACTGGGGGCGGCCGCCAAGACCACATAACACCGGTCTTGAAAGACCTACATTGGCTCCCATTACGTTTCCGAGCACAATTCAAAGTGTTGGTTTTGACCTTTAAAGCCCTAAATGGCCTCGGCCCAGTATACCTGAAGGAGTGTCTCCACCCCCATCATTCTGCCTGGATGCTGAGGTCCAGCGCCGAGGGCCTTCTGGTGGTTCCCTCATTGTGAGAAGCAAAGCTACAGGGAACCAGGCAGAGGGCCTTCTCGGTAGTGGCGCCCGCCCTGTGGAACGCCCTCCCATCAGATGTCAAAGCGATAAACAACTACCTGACATTCAGAAGACATCTTAAGGCAGCCCTGTTCAGGGAAGTTTTTAATGTGTGACATTTTAGTATATTTTTGGTCTCTGTGGAAGCCGCCCAGAGTGGCTGGGGAAACCCAGCCAGATGGGCGGGGTACAAATAGTAAATTGTTGTTGTTGTTGTTGTTGTTGTTGTTATTATTATTATTATTATTATTATTATTATTATTAACCTGTTGGTTTAATCTGAAGTTGTCCACTCTAGTATTGAGCCTGTCTACTTTACAGGGTTGCTGTTGTGAAGGGATAAAGAAGATTTAACAATCTTTCTTTATAAAAAAATGTGCCTGGTTGTAAGCCAGTCTAATGGTTTCATCTGAGACTGGCCCAAATCTTAAATTTAACAGAATAGATGTAAGAGACTTCTTATCCTATTAAGCCCAATGATTTCTACACATCAAAACACTTCTGGCCAATAGCCTATCTACATTCCAATAACTTCCTAAATATATGTCCAATAGTGAGTGCCAGGAACATGTATATTGTCTTGTCTTGTCTTGTCTTGATGTTTCCTATGTTTAACTTAAAACACACCGCTGTCTTACTCAAAGTTAGGGACAAGACTCACTCCTCAGTACTTGTTCTTTTAGTGATTGTGATTTTCATAACTCAAGCTCAGATTGTAGTGGCTTGAAATTGATTGATTGATTGAATTTATATACCACCCTATACTCTCAGATCTTAGGACAGTTCACAGAATAAAATCAGAATATAATACCACAAAATACGCAATCAAAACGAAAACAACAGCAACCCAAGAACCATCCCCCTACACCTTTTAAAAGGGCATAGGATGCCAATCAAATCATCTAAAGGCCTGGTTACAAAGGAGCACTTTTTCCTAGCACCTAAAGGTATATAATGAAGGCGCCAGGCGAACTTCCTTGGGGAGAGCATTCCACAGATGGGGAGCAACTGCAGAGAAGGCCCGTTCTCGTGTTGCCACCCTCCGGACCTCTCGAAGAGGAGACACACAAAGAAGGACCTCAGAAGATATCTCAGGATCTGGGTAGGTTCATATGGAAAGAGGTGGTCCTGAGCCGTTAAGGCTTTATAGATCAAAACCAGCACTTTGAATTGGTCCCAGAAAATAATTGGTAGCCAGTGCAGTCAGATCAGGATTGGTGTAATATGCTCAAACTGTCTTGCTCCGGTGAGCAACCTGGCCACTGAATTCTGTACTAGCTGACATTTTCGAACCATCTTCAGAGGTAGCCCTACGTATAAAGCATTGCAGTAATCTAGCCAAAAAGCTAGAGCTGCCATATGTCTGGAATTTCCCGGACATAGCCAGAATATGGCAGTCGTAAGCAGTGTCTGGGCAGAAATCACTTAAATGCCTGGGAAAATCTGTACGTTTGGCAACCATGTCAGAAGTTTAGATGTCAGATTTCCTTAAGAATAGCTCAAAAACCTCATTTTTTGTGATTTTGCAGTACGTTTCCCCTACTGACACCTCTTCTATTGGTCTGCTGTGGTATGACCTAACCACAGAGGGGTCACATGTCATTGTAGGGCACACACCCCAATTTGTCTTGGGGTCTAAATCCCCTCCCTGTTGGTCAGATGTGGGATCACATGGTTGAAGAGAGGTCACATGGCTTCTGTGACATCGGGGCCATAATCATTCTGATATGGGCAGGAGAGAAAGCACCTTTACTACTCTTGGAGATCTACACTGGCTGCCAGTTTGTTCCCAGGGGTTTTCAAAGTGTTACTATTAAGACCAGACTTAAGGCCACAGCATCCCAGACCACACAGGTCATGCTCTTAACTGCCATACTCATTGCACCCCCTCCATAGACTTTCTGTTCAGTTTCAAGTGTGTTGCTGCCTAAATTCAGCAAACAGTGTTCTTTTCAAATGACCACCCCATTTCTTCCCTATCTTTAACAGTGAGCCTATAGCTCCTTTTGTTCTCAGATGCATATATCTGTGTTAGATGCATAAAATTAGGAAAATACGTTTGCAGAGGCTTAACTTAGCTGTGTAGTTCAGAAGATGTGTTTAAACTGTTTGAACTCCTCTAAAGCCAAGGGGAGTGCAGGAAGCTAATCGGTCTGTGGGCTCTCTCATTAGGACTTCATAAACACTCTAAGCTGAAGAGCAACAAATCTATATTTGGAACTACAAAACAAAAGAATAGCTCAAACCAAACCTACCCCACCCCAGCTCCCTGTTTATGCTTACTGCTTTCAAGAACAATATTTACATCTACATTCTGCTGGAAAGCCTTGTCACTTCCACTCAAAGTGCATTTTAAAAAGCAGGATAATTTTATTGTACTTGTAACAAGCAACGAGGGACAATGAAAATGTGATTCTTTTGGACTGCAAACAAAATTATGGCAAAGCAGTATTGTCATCAGGAAGAGTTGTGGCATGTGCCCTTTATTTAAGAGCTGATCCTGTCAGTTTCAGGACAGGGCAGGGTGTTTCTCACAAAGGAAGAGGAGACTCAGCCCGAAGCTCACTGTCTGCTTCATATGAACTCCAGTTGTTCTCGAGATGCGAGGTATAAATAGAAAAGGGGGGAAAGGTTCAAAGCTCGATTGACAGTCATGCTGCTTCAAGTGTCTCAGAAACATTACGATAAGAACTTATTGCCCCCGGACTCAGGGCAGAGAGGAGACCTTCTTTCACCTGAAAGTGATGCTCCTGTTATTGCTGACTGCTAAGCCAACAGTTTACCATAGGGAAATTCAAAGGGCTACAGATTTAGGCCAGCAGATTTAGGCCAACAGATTTGTGTACGCAAAGTGCTACTTAATTGGTTGCTTATTTGGCAGATAGAATGGTGAGGGGGGCGGGCTTGAAACTATTGCCACAGACTCAAGTAATTTTTTTAAACTTTTCTTTTCTTTTTTACTTTTTTACTGCATCTCTGTTTCACAGCAAGAATGCCTCTCTAAGCAGCTGATGGATGCCACTCCCACTAAAAACCACTCAAAAAAATGCTGCATGGTGTTGTAACACTGTCCTAAAAGGATTCCTTGGGGTGGGGGTTAAAAGCCGCAGAGAGCATCACTGTTACTGCCACCAGCAAGTATGGCCAATTTCCCCTAGACATTTTTTTTGGGGGGGGAGGGGAGGAATAGAGTGGCAGCCTGCAGGTAGCAGCTAGTTTAAAGACTTCTGGTGTCACTTTTGCTCTGTGCATCAAAAACAAAACTTAAGTAGGTTTGTTTTTAAACAGACTCACTGAAATCACTGCTGATAACCAAAGGTAGGTTTTCTCCACAAACCTCCTAGGAACTTTCATTGCGGCCCATTCCCTGTTCTTCCCACCCTGTGCAGGAAAAAAAAAAGTTCTGTGTCCACATTTGGAATTATGGGACACTCATTACGTGGACAGGTGGAGTCCCCAGATCCCAAGCAGTCCCCCCCGTCATGTGGAATAACGACTCAAGACAACGTGCTATGGGATTAAATTGGCCACAACTTTATTAAATTTCAAATGTGGGTAGACCTTGGCTCAGGCATTGGGCGTTCTCCCTCCCCAGTCCCCAGCCGGGGACCTAGGGAGCATCAGGGTTATCCAGTGTGTGTGTGGGGGGGTGGGCCGGCTCTGGAGAACATATGTTCAAGCAGAGATAGCCGTCCCCGTTATGCCGTCGCCGCAGGGGAGAGCAATGACGACCTTTCGGCGTACGGTCAAAGCCTCCCTTCAGAAACCCTTTAACGGGGAATCCTGGTATTGCCGCCGCAAAGAGGAAGATGGACTAAAGGATTCCGCCCAAGGCGTGATACCGCCAAAGTTGTGACGTTTTGCTACAGGAAAGGCGGAACCTGCCAATGCAGGGAAATTCCTTTCCGGCCCTTTAACAGCGACCTTAACGTAGCAGCGCCGCATACCTGTGAAGAAAAGTTAACCTGCAAAACCTGTGAAGGAAAGTTAACCTGCAAAATAAGACATTAACTGAGGGTGGGTAGGGTGGGAGAAGCTCTGGAGCCAAGTGAGGATTCCCAGGTAAGATCCTCCCTCTATTGTGTGGGCAAGTAATCCCTCCCCTACCTGGCCTGGTCTCCTTGGCAATGCTTCCCCCAGGTGGGATTGGACAACTGACTGAGGTAGGCTGAGACCTCCAGGTATCCCACCTGAGGGAAGGCAAAGCCAAGCCTATGCTGATGGAGCCGCTCCAGATCCAGGGGCTGCGCGCGTCCACGCAAAGGGCGCCCCCCGTTTTAAGCGGGGAGTAGTCATTCTCTACAGCCATGAAACACAAGAGACTGGCTACGTCGCTATTTAATTTTAGATAAAACCTCTCAGGTTCATACAACCTTTTCAGTGTGGTTGTATGGAGTATGGTGTATGGTTGATTTATAATTTTATTTTAATGTCTTCTTACAGCTACTTAGTGCTTCCCCCTTGTTGTATACTATCTGTTATGAGTTGCGGGGGGAATAGTCTGTATGCCAAGACCCTCTCCTTTTAATTCTTGGATCCAGAAAGTATCCACGAAGTATCCTGATCTTCAATCAGCATGTCGTCCTGTAGCTCATTGTGATGAAATTCCAGTGCCTATCTTCGGAGAACTTCCTGACATTAGTGACGAAGATGCCTCCAGTGTTGAAGGACATGAAGAAGAAGTGGTTCTTGAAGATGATGCTCCACATCCATTTTCCCAAAAGGAGTTGAATGATCTAGTTCGTGACCTCAGCTTGTCAAAGGACTCTGCCGAACTGTTGGCATCCAGATTTAAGGGAAAAAACCTCCTCTCTGACAGTGCTCGCATCAGCTTCTTCCGCAACTGGCATCAAGAGTACATCCGTTTTTTTCTCGGAAGAGAAGGACTTGGTGTACTGTGCAGATATTGTGCAGCTTCTGCTCAAGCTTAGAGTGCCACAGTACGAACCCAAATATTGGAGACTGTTCATTGACAGCAGCAAGCGATCACTGAAATGTGTTCTGCTACACAACGGCAACCAGTTTGCCTCTATACCCCTGGCTCACTCGAGTACACTGAAGGAGAACTATGAAGCGGTGAAGTATGTGCTGGAGAAAATTGGTTATGATCAGCATAAGTGGTTTATTTGTGTTGACCTGAAGATGGTGAACTTTTTGTTGGGACAACAGTCTGGCTTAGATTTCAGCAAGGCATTTGACAAGGTGCCCCATGATATTCTTGTAAAGAAGCTGGTAAAATGCGGTCTTGACTATGCTAGCACTCAGTGGATTTGTAACTGGCTGACTGACCGAACCCAAAGGGTGCTCATCAATGGTTCCTCTTCATCCTGGAGAAGAGTGACTAGTGGGGTGCCACAGGGTTCTGTCTTGGGCCTGGTCTTATTCAACATCTTTATCAATGACTTGGATGATGGACTCAAGGGCATCCTGATCAAATTTGCAGATGACACCAAACTGGGAGGGGTGGCTAACACCCCAGAGGACAGGATCACACTTCAAAACGATCTTGACAGATTAGAGAACTGGGCCAAAACAAACAGGATGAATTTTAACAGGGAGAAATATAAAGTATTGCACTTGGGGGGGAAAAATGAGAGGCACAAATACAAGATGGGTGACACCTGGCTTGAGAGCAGTACATGTGAAAAGGATCTAGGAGTCTTGGTTGACCACAAACTTGACATGAGCCAACAGTGTGACGCGGCAGCTAAAAAAGCCAATGCAATTCTGGGCTGCATCAATAGGAGTATAGCATCTAGATCAAGGGAAGTAATAGTGCCACTGTATTCTGCTCTGGTCAGACCTCACCTGGAGTACTGTGTCCAGTTCTGGGCACCACAGTTCAAGAAGGACACTGACAAACTGGAACGTGTCCAGAGGAGGGCAACCAAAATGGTCAAAGGCCTGGAAATGATGCCTTATGAGGAACGGCTAAGGGAGCTGGGCATGTTTAGCCTGGAGAAGAGGAGGTTAAGGGGTGATATGATAGCCATGTTCAAATATATAAAAGGATGTCACATAGAGGAGGGAGAAAGGTTGTTTTCTGCTGCTCCAGAGAAGCGGACACGAAGCAATGGATTCAAACTACAAGAAAGAAGATTCCACCTAAACATTAGGAAGAACTTCCTGACAGTAAGAGCTGTTCGACAGTGGAATTTGCTGCCAAGGAGTGTGGTGGAGTCTCCTTCTTTGGAGGTCTTTAAGCAGAGGCTTGACAACCATATGTCAGGAGTTCTCTGATGGTGTTTCCTGCTTGGCAGGGGGTTGGACTCGATGGCCCTTGTGGTCTCTTCCAACTCTATGATTCTATGATTCTATGATGATGATACCCACTTCAGCATCTGCTCCTGTGTATAATGGCAGGCTGCGCATCAGATGGTACCTTAATGTTTATGTTCATGTATTTACTGGCATTTGCCTTAGCAACAAGATGCAGCCGGCTAGGAACCAACTCTGAGGGACTCTGAAGAATAGCAACACTAGCAACAGGTCTTGTGCTAAAAACTGTGCCCCATTTTATTCCAGCTTTTCTCCCCCTATGAAATAAAATTCTTTTCTTCCTCCACTTTCTCGGGGTGTTTTAGAATTTATGTGGGTTGAGTTTGCTGTGCTGTGTTGAGGTGCCTGAGGCAGCTGTGTGCTTCTTTCTGCCAGATAATTCTCTAGGGCTCTGCAACCTCCCTGGCTGCCCACCCTTCCTTAGTCTTCCCTCTGCCTCACTGCCAGAGCTAGGAGGGCAGACCCACAGCTCAATTCCACACAGGGACACACGGGGATATCAGCTTACAAAAGTTTTGCTTACAAAAAGAAGGAGTAATACACTGGCCATGAGCAGAGAAGGAGATGGGATGGTTTCGTATGTAGGAAGCACGCACTAGCCTTCAGATATCAGTAGTGGCCAGGGACCTGGGAGCTGCAAGTCCTCAGGGATGAGGGAGAGAGGGAAGAGGGCTCTCTGGACACTTGGGGCCAGGCCCTCATCTGAGTGCAATGGTGGTCATTGCAAAAAGGACTTTTCCCTTAGTTTGGTCAAATTATTTTTATATTTTTAATTGCAAGTTAGAATTATAGAATCATAGAATCATAGAGTTGGAAGAGACCACAAGGGCCATCAAGTCCAACCCCCTGCCAAGCAGGAAACACCATCAGAGCACTCCTGACATATGGTTGTCAAGCCTCTGCTTAAAGACCTCCAAAGAAGGAGACTCCACCACACTCCTTGGCAGCAAATTCCACTGTCAAACAGCTCTTACTGTCAGGAAGTTCTTCCTAATGTTTAGGTGGAATCTTCTTTCTTGTAGTTTGGATCCATTGCTCCGTGTCCGCTTCTCTGGAGCAGCAGAAAACAACCTTTCTCCCACCTCTATGTGACATCCTTCACCAAGTACCCATGTTTTCTGTGCATGTGGGATATAAGGGACCATGCTCAGCATTACACGAAGAAGGACTGGCCTGTGCGGGAGGAATTGGTGCCTTGCAAAGAAAGGAACATCATCAACGACCCTCTGGTGGACAGAGACAGAATACTCTTCCCACCGCTGCACATCAAGCTCGGCTTAATCAAGCAGTTCACCAAGGCTCTGGACAAGGATGGTGACTGCCTCACTTACTTGTGCCAGGCTTTTCCAGGATTTACCATGGAAAAGTTGAAAGCTGGCATCTTTGGTGGTCCTCATATCCGTCAGCTCATCAGAGATCCAGAGTTCGGAAACTCAATGAACGAAGTGGAACTGGAAGTGTGGAAGGCATTTGTTCTGGTAGTGAAGAACTTTCTTGGCAACAATAAGGCCAGAAACTACACAGATCTTGTCAACAACATGCTGACTGCTTTCAGAAACCTGGGCTGCAACATGAGCGTCAAGATGCACTACCTATTTTCACATATGGACCGGTTTCCTGAGAACCTGGGTTCAATGAGTGACGAGCAGGGGGAGAGAATCCATCAGGACATGAAAGAGATGGAGACCAGGTATCAGGGTCGCTGGGACTATGATGGCCGACTACTGTTGGACTCTGAAGAGAGACCTCCCTGCCGCTGAGCATTCCAGGAGTTCCAAGAAACGGAAGTTCAAGCCCTGAAGTTTGAAAAATGGTGAAGCAACATGCAATTTACGTGTACTTACCTTTATCAATGCCCACCATTCAGTTTAAAGTAATCAATGTTTCTATCAGGTAATCAATATATGTTGTTGGAAAAACATTTTTTCTCTTAAAAACATTTTTAGGATGATATGTGTTGACAAAAATCAGCTGATAATGCCACAAAAATGTAATCGATTTTGTCACAAGATCTGATTTTTTTCAAATCAACATAACACAAAAACCTGACCTGATGGAGAGAAACGGATGCCATTTCCTGATTCAGCAGTGCAAAAATACCCTAAATCAGTTGTAGAAATCTAGACAACATTCAAAAAGTAAAAAATTCTTACCCAGTGTACTTAATCCATGCATATCAACTAACTCCAAAAAGTCCATCATCTTCATCTGCCATTCTTCCACAGTTTGTACTTCTTGCGTTTTCCACTTCTTAGCTAGTAAAATTCGAGCAGCAGTTGTGGCATACAAAAATAATATAACATCTTTCTTGGGCAATTCCAAACCTGTTATTCCGAGAAGAAAGGCCTCTGGTTTCCTTATAAATGTATATTTCAACATTTTTTTCAATTCATTATAAATCTTTTCCCAGAAGTCTTTCACCTTGGGGCAGGTCCACCAATTGTGATAAAAAGTTCCTTCTTTTTCTTTAGATTTCCAACATAGATTATCACAGTTATGATAAATCTTTGCTAATTTAACAGGAGTCAAATAGCATCTATACATCATTTTCATTATATTTTCCTTTAACATTGTACATGCAGTGAACTTGACCCCTCTCTTCCACAATCTTTCCCAATCCTCAAGCATTATATTATGTCCTACACCAGTGTGGTGTAGTGGTTAAGAGTGGTAGACTCATAATCTGGTGAACCGGGTTTGCATCTCCGCTCCACCACATGCAGCTGCTGGGTGACCTTCGGCTAGTCACACTTCTCTTTAGTCTCTCAGCCCCACTCACCTCACAGAGTGTTTGTTGTGGGGGAGGAAGGGAAAGGAGAATGTCAGCCGCTTTGAGACTCCTTCGGGTAGTGATAAAGCGGGATATCAAATCCAAACTCTTCTTCTTCTTCTTCTTGCCCAATCAATCATCACTGATTTAACTTGTTCATCCTTTGTATGCCACTCCAAAAGTAACTTATACATTTTAGACAGATTTTTAACTTTAATGTCCACCAACTACGTCTCCAACTTAGATTTTTCAGAAGCAAAACCATTTTTCTTATCTAATTTATACTGTTCATTAATCTGGTGATAATGTAGCCAATTTAACTTATCTTTAACTTGATCAAATGGTTTTAGCTTATATCCTTCTTTATCCTCCTATAATGGTATGGGGTTGCTCGTGCGTAAGTTGCCGCCTCTCCTGGCTATGTTGCCTTGTTAAACCTTTCTGTCTGGACAGCCCTTCAATTCGTGGCTGCCTCAGTCGCTAGCAGAATCCGTCAGTGGGCGTTTCTTAAATCTTTTCCAACATAAAAGTTGCTTGACACCCAGTCTCCTCCTACTCTCTCTGCACGGAAGTCTTCTGCGCAGGGTGGGCGTGGGTAGCGGAGGACCCGTGCTCTCCCCGCTGGTGTCCGGTGAAGAGTCTGGGAGCCCTCTCGCCGATTCCCCCATCAGCCCCTCTCTTTCCCTGGTGTTGCGCTGATTAGCTTCCCCCTCTGCGGAGCTGCCTCTCTCCCTGCTGGGCCCTTCTCCAGCATCATTTGAGAGCCTTCCCTCCGCCTCGAGCTCCGATGTCAGTTCCCTGACATCCACCTCCCTCCCAGGACCCCCTCCACCCCCGGCCTGACCCGTTGACCCAACTTCGTCCCTTTCTTCGGCCGACGATGCGGGGAACCCCCGGAAGGAGCTGTCGCCATCCTCTGAGGATTCAAAACCCGCTTCCCACCTGCTCTGATCCCTTCCCGCGGGGTGGGCCTCCCAGTCTGATTCTTCTTCCTCCGAAACCTCTCCTCCCTCCCCCTTGGAGGCAGAAAAACCCACAAAATCCTCTTCATCGTCTGTAGTTCCAAATTGCTCCTTCCAGAATCTCGCCAGTGGTTTGGGTTTGTCCGGGAACAGGCGGTGGAATTCCCCCACCAGATACCCGTCATCGATTGCCTCCGCGGGAACCCACGTGTTTTCCGACCCGGGTTCTCCCTCCCAATCTACCAAGTACTCCACCTGGTGTCTTCGCCACCTTGAATCAAGTATTTCCGTGGCCAAGTGGTGGTGCTCCCTCTCTTCTACCTGCGGATGTGTGGTGACTTCTCCCTCTCGCCCCGGGAATTCCCGCCCCTCCCTGTACGGTGAGAGTAGGGACCTATGGAACACCGGGTGTATCTTCATGCTGTCTGGCAATTTGAGCTTGAATGCCATGGGGTTCACCTGCTGTGTTACCTCAAACGGTCCCAACCGCCTGGGTTGCAACTTCTTGCACCCCCCCTTAAAGGGTAACCCTTGGGTTGACAACCACACCCTGTCCCCTACCCATATGGTCTCCCCTTCCCTACGGTGCTTGTCTGCCTGCCTCTTGTAAATTTCCTTGGCCCACTCCAAGTTCATCTTAAGTTGCTGGTGCAGGGCCTCCATTTCTTCCACAAACTGCTCTGCCGCAGGTACGCTCCAACTTTCCTCCCCACTCCCCGGGAAGGCCCTGGGGTGACACCCCTAATTGGCCATGAACGGGCTCATTCCCGTGGACACATGTTCCGCGTTATTGTACGCAAATTCAATCAGCGCTAGTTTCTCCACCCAATCGTTCTGCCTCTCGCTGACGTAACAGCGTAGGTATTGCTGGAGTATACTGTTTGCTCTTTCTGCTTGCCCGTTGGTTTCCAGGTGTCTCGCCGTCGAGAAGCCCACTTCGACCTGTAGCAAGCTCATGAGCTTCCTCCAGAACCGGGAAGTAAATTGTTTCCCGTGGTCGGAGATAACCCTCGAGGGAGCCCCATGCAACCTGAAGATGTGATCCACAAACAACTTGGCTGTCTCCTCTGCCGTAACCGCATGTGAGCAGGCTATAAAATGGCACATTTTTGTCAGTAGATCGACCACTACCATGACTGCTGTCTTTCCCCGGGACTTGGGCAAATCGGTCATAAAATCAATGGACACCACCTCCCAGGATTTTCCCGGCGTGGGTAAGGGTTCCAGTAATCCTGCGGGGGCAGCCCGCTCCCCCTTTGCCCTTTGGCAGCGGTCGCAACCCCGAACATATTCCCGTACATCCTCCCTCACCCTGGGCCACCAGAACTGCCTGGTGCCGAGCATTATGGTTTTGTGCTGTCCAAAGTGTCCCGCTGTGGGGTTGTCGTGGAGTTGTTTGAGTACCTTCCCCCATAGGGTCTCCCCCGGTACATACAGCGCCCCCTTATAGTACAGCACCCCTTCCTTCTCCTCGAAACCCCCTTGGTTTTCTCTTCCGTCTCGGAGTTCCCGGATTTTAGTTTGTGCGAACACGTCGTTTCTGGTAAGTCCGGCCAGTTCTCGTTTCCCCACCAAGATTCCCCCACACACCCATCGTTCCTCGGGGATCACGTGTCGTACCTCCGGCGGCCCCTCTCCTTCCCAGTACTCTGGCTTCCGGGAGAGAGCATCTGCTCTCACGTTTTCCTCTCCTGGTACGTATCGGATTTCGAAGGAAAACTTGGAGAACTCCTGTGCCCATCGAATCTGTCTCTGGTTGAGTACTCGTGCGGTCCTCCAGTATTGCAAGTTCTTGTGATGTGTACAAACCTGGATCTTGTGCTGCGCCCCTATTAGTAGATGGCGCCATCGACGAAATGCCGCATAGATCGCAAGCAGTTCGCGGTCATACACAGTATAGTTCTGCTCCGATTTGCTCAGCTTTCTCAAGAAAAAGGCACACGGTTTCCATTCCTGCTTGCTCCTCCCTGGCTGCAAAAGAACCGCCCCAATGGCTCTGTCAGACGCGTTGGTCTCTAGCCTCATGGGTTTCTCCAGATCCACGTGCAGGAGCTGCTCTTCCGATGCGAACGCCTTCTTCAGTCTTTCAAAGGATTGCTGGGCCCCCTCTGTCCAGACGAACTTCCTTTTGCTACTGAGACAATCTGTGATGGGCGCTGTCAAGTGGGCGAAGTTCTTGATGAACTTCCTGTAGAAGTTGCTGAACCCTAGGAACCTCTGCATGTCCTTCCGGGTTTTGGGAGCCTTCCACTCCAGCACTGCCTGCACCTTGCTTGGGTCCATAGCTAGGCCTTTGTCTGACAACCTGTACCCCAGAAACTCGACTTCTCTGGCGTGAAACTGACATTTTTCCAGCTTGACCCACAACTGGTGCTTCTGCAGTCGTTTTAGCACTTCCCTGACGTCTCAGACATGTTGCTCCTCATTGTCCGAATAGATCAAGACGTCGTCCAAGAAGGCTACGCAGTTCTTGTACAGCAGGGACCCCAGCACGTGGTGCATGAAAGCTTGAAAACAGGCGGAGCCTGACTGTAATCCAAAAGGCATAACTAGGTACTCAAAGGCCCCTAGGGGTGTGAACATAGTGGTCTTCCATTCGTCCCCCTCCCTCATCCTAATCAAATTGTATGCTCCCCTGAGGTCTAGCTTGGTAAAAAATTTCCCCTGCCTCACCCGTGTTAAAATGTCGTCAATCCTGGGCATCGGGAAGGTCACGGGTTCCGACACCAAATTGACAGCCCTATAGTCCACAACGAGCCTGGGTTTATTTGTGTCCTATTTGTCCACAAAGAACACCGGACTGCCCCCCACCGCTTTTGATTCTCTTATGAAGCCTCTTTTCAGGTTCTTGTCAATAAATTCCCGCAACTCCTTCATCTCCCTGTCCGACATGGCATACAGCTTACCCACCGGCAGCTGCGCCCCCGGGAGCAAGTTGATTTGGCAGTCAAAGGACCTATGGGGGGGTAGTCTATCCGCCTCCTTCTCGCTGAATACCTCCTGCAGGTCAGCATATTGTGGTGGCACCTCCCCTTTCCGCTCCACAGCTATCCCAGCCACCCTGGCCACGGTCATTCTTGGGGTTTCCCCCCCAGACAGTGTTCCAAGCAGTAAGTGGACCCAAAGGTGACCGTTCGCTGATGCCACGCCACCACTGGATCATGTTGTGCTAGCCAGCTCATACCTAATATTATTGGGGGCCCTGCCAGTGAGGCTACGTGAAAGGCGATGGTCTCCGAGTGCCTGGAAACCCTCATTCTCATTGGTGGGGTCTGGTGTGTCACTTCCCCTCCCAGCAGCTCTCTGCCATCAATGGTGGTTACTTGCAAGGGGAAATCCAAGGGCAGCAGGTGGAGCTGGTGCTCTAGTGCAAAGTCCTTGCTGAAGAAATTGCAGGAACTGCCTGAATCCAACAGCCCTTTCACCTTGACTGGGTGCCCATTCGGGAGTTCTAGCACCACTTCTATGGCTATAGCCGCCCGGGGGGGGGGTCTGGTTGGGGCACTTCTATTGGTTGCTGGCCTGGCTGCTGTGCCCGCTGAGTGGCAGCCAAGCGTTGTCGTTTCCCTGCTCCTTTCCCTTTTGCACCTCCTCCTCACCCCTTGCAGCTCCCACCATTCCTTGCCAGGCCTTTCTTTGAGGGCAGACCCTGGCAAAATGTCCTGGCCGCTGGCAGAGGAAGCACTTCTTCTTAGTTTTCCAATCCTTTCCCTCCTTCTTGCGACCGTCGCTGGAATTTGAAACCTCCCCCGCGCGCGCGTCCCATCTATTTCCATTGGCTCCGCCGGCGGGGAAGGCTGCCTTGGTATTTCAGGAATGCGGTAGTCATGGTAACGTTGCTCTCTCCCTTCCCGCTTCTCCTGAGCCCGCGCTTCCTGCCTTACACCAATCGCAAGCACAGCCTTGGTCAGCTGATCCATCGACTGCGGGCGGGGTGCGCGGGAAAGCTCGTCCTTCACCGTTGGGGACAACCCCTCCTCGAACAACATTTGAATGGGTTCAGAGTCCAGTTCCCACCCGAGCCGGTGAACTAACATGGCAAAGCGCGACCAGTAGTCTCTAACTGACTGGTGCCCCTGTTTAGTTCCCGCCGAGTCACACTTTGCTGTACATCACTGGAGTACATTGCGTCCATTGCCTGGAAGAATTTCCTCAGGTCCTTCAAGGCGGCATTCTGCGTTGCCATTAGGGGCCTGATCCATTCCCTGGCCCCATCCTGCAGATGCCCAACAATATAAGCAACCCACTCCCCGTCGTCTGCAAAATCATTCTGCTGCAGTTCTAACGCGTACTCTATTTCTGTTCGGAACGCACTATAGTCCTGGGGCTTCCCTCCAAATTTGTGTCCTCATCCCGGTACCTTCCTTGCCACGGGGGTGGGTCTGACCTGTGCATCTTGAGCCCGCCTTTCGTCCAGCCGCGCCATCAGAAGAGCCACATGCTGCTCCAAATCTCGGTTCCTTTCCACCAGATTTTGCACTCCTGCTGCTCCCTCTGTGGCGCCGGCTTCTCCGGTTTTACTCATGATGCTGCCTGCCGCTGTGCACAAGCAATGTCAGGGACTGACGGATTGCTATAATGGTATGGGGTTGCTCGTGCGTAAGTTGCCGCCTCTCCTGGCTATGTTGCCTTGTTAAACCTTTCTGTCTGGACAGCCCTTCAATTCATGGCTGCCTCAGTCGCTAGCAGAATCCGTCAGTGGGCGTTTCTTAAATCTTTTCCAACATAAAAGTTGTTTGACACCCAGTCTCCTCCTACTCTCTCTGCGCGGAAGTCTTCTGCGCAGGGTGGGGGTGGGTAGCGGAGGACCCGTGCTCTCCCCGCTGGTGTCCGGTGAAGAGTCTTGGAGCCCTCTCGCCGATTCCCCCATCAGCCCCTCTCTTTCCCTGGTGTTGCACTGATTAGCTTCCCCCTCTGCGGAGCTGCCTCTCTCCTTGCTGGGCCCTTCTCCAGCATCATTTGAGAGCCTTCCCTCCGCTTCGAGCTCCGATGTCAGTTCCCTGACACCTCCAATAATAAATCTGAATATCTCAACCATTTGGTATCCATATTTAACTTTTTCTGGGGCTTCGCCTTCATTGGTGAAAGCTATCTGGCCGTCTTCCTTTCTAAAAGATCTTTATATTTTATACAAACATTGTACAACGATTTCCTAATTACATGATTTTTTAAAGCATTATGGGCCTTTACCTTATCATTCCATAAATATGCATGCCATCCAAACACATTGTCAAATCCCTCCAAATCTAATACATCAGTATCTTCTAGTTGTAAAAGGTAAAGGTACCCCTGCCCGTACGGGCCAAGCGTGTCCGACTCTAGGGTTGTGCGCCCATCTCACTTAAGAGGCCGGGGGCCAGCGCTGTCCGGAGACACTTCCGGGTCACTTGGCCAGCGTGATGAAGCTGCTCTGGTGAGCCAGCACCAGTGCAGGACACGGAAACGCCGTTTACCTTCCCGCTATAAAGCGGTACCTATTTATCTACTTGCACTTAGGGGTGCTTTCAAACTGCTAGGTGGGCAGGAGCTGGGACTGAAAGATGGGAGCTCACCCCGCTGTGGGGATTCGAACCGCCGACAATACGATCGGCAAGTCCTAGGCACTGAAGTTTTACCCACAGCGCCACCCGCGTCCCATCTTCTAGTTGTAGCCACTCTTTAATCCAGCAAAGTGCTGCTGCTTCAAAATAAATTTTCAAATCTGTCAGGGAAAATCCCCCTCTTTCTTTAGAATCTGTAAGTAATTTGTGTTTAATTCTGGGGGTTTTTTCCCTACCAGATAAATCTAGATAAAGCTTTCTGCCATTCTTTAAAACATTTCACATTGTCTATAATTGGGAGGGCTTGAAACAAAAAAAGCACCTTTGGCAACACATTCATCTTAACCACTGAAATCCAGCCCAGTAATGACAATTTTAAATTTGACCATATCTCCAAATCTCTCTTGATTTCACTCCATATTTTCTCATAATTATCTTTGTACAAATTCAATTTTTCCCCAGACAGGTTCATCCCCAAATATTTAACTTTTTTCACAAAATCTAGGCCCGTCTTTTCTTATAGTAGTTTTCTTTCATCATTATCCAGATTTTTCTCTAATACTTTGGTTTTGCTCTTGTTTAGCCTAAATCCCGCTACCTGTCCGAATTCCTATATCAGCTTCAGTGCTTTTACTGCACTGGAGTCTGGGTCTTGTAGTGTCAATACTAAATCATCAACAAAGGCTTTTAATTTATATTGTTTGGATCCTACTGTAATACTTTTAATTTGTTCATCTTTTCTAATCATACTTAGCAAGACCTCTAGGACTGAAATAAACAGCAGAGGGGAAAGTGGCCACCCTTGCCTAGTTCCCTTCTTAATGAGGCCTTTGGTTGATCTGAAAATGTGTGAGGTTTTTGGGAGGGGTGTATTTTTATTCTTATTAGGTATTTTGTGGTTTTATATCTTAATTTTATTCTGTGAACCACCCTGAGGCCCCCGGTATAGGATGGTATATAAATTCTAACAACAACAACAAGAACAATTCTGATCAGCCCCAACCAGAATGACTGATCGGTCAGAGGTGATCGGAGTAGTGAAAAAATAAACACTGTGCAGTAAGGTTTGGATTTTTGCACAGGTTTGCAAAGCACTCCAAATTATTTTTCTCTACCTGTTGCAAACTTTGTCTGTGTATGCAGATGCATACACAAGTAGAAATGAAGATAGCTCTGGCACAGAATTCAGCTTGCTGCCATGGTCCTCATTCTAGCTGAATACTTATTACCCATAGAATCTGCAAATATTCAGTCACTGATGATCTCTAGTGCTGAAGATGTAATCTTTTATTCATAGAGAACCCAGTTTGGCTTAGGTCCCACACAAATATGAGCCACTGTTTTCGAAACATCTCTTACACAACCACTAACAAAGTTTCCCAGCATATGCCTGAGAGCCATAAAAGGAGAGAACTGGCATGTACAGGGATGCTTCAGAAAACAGAACTGGTGGCAGGAGAGGCAGAAAGAAGTGGGGGCAGAGACGAAATTGGAATGAAAGTACAAAGAATTGCGTTGTTTCTAGATACCAATAGATCCTGTCCCTCTGAAGCTCATTTGACAAAATCAGCTTTATTCAGGTTGGCTGAACTAGGTGGTATATTTGACTACCCATAATTCTTGTCACCACCAGTAAAAAGTGTGAAAGTCATGAGTTGTAAGTTATGTAGGTTAGGTGAGGCAAAGGATGCTGAGGTCTCCTCTCCTGGGACTGCCAGTCACAAAAGAAAGCATTAAATTTTTTAAAAGCTATTGTCAAAGACATCACACATTGGCATCCGCTGCTGCCTTCAATTTGTGTTGCACACAGCAGGGCCCTCCGGCAGTGAGGATCTAAAAATGCCATCAGATATGCTTAATTCTTCCCAAGCTGGCTTTTAAAACTCATTTACAGCTCCTGACAAAGGGAGGAGAACTGAGACCTTTTTAATTGTATAATGAATGTGAGGGTCAAAAGGTCAGAGAATATCTGAGTTTGTCCTTTGAATGAAATGAAGTGCTTCTCTGGTGTGAATCTTGGATTCTTAAACACTCTTAATTTTTGCTTTGGGCCTAACACAACTGAGTCGGTTCAGACATTCTCAAAATGCAGTGAATGCCTGTCCTTGGGATACTTGGCTTGGGATACTTGGCAAAAGAAAAGTCTTCCATTCCTCAACACTCAGAACAGTCCTTAGGGAACAGAAAGTTCCCTGAGATGGAGTTGTCCAAAACTAACTGGGCATTTCATATATAAAAAATAAAGTGTTAGTTATTTAATGAACCATGTAACATTGTGAAATTTCTGCATCTCTGACTATAATGCCTACCTGAAAGGCATGAAAAGGAAGTAAAGGGAAAAGTTCAGTGATTTCAGTTGAAATAGTCCTGGAGAAAGGATTCTTTTATATTTAACAATGACAAAAACAAACAAACCATTGTATGTCAATAGGGAAAAGAGAAAATGCACATGAGGTGATTGTGAAATGACAGTTCTTTACAAGCATAAAACGTTTAGAGAGTGAATGTTTATGGCCTAGGAAAACACTTTTATTATGCATTTTGAAAAGATATTTGCTTGCCTATTTACTGCACTCCTTATGAAAAGCTGTTCCAGAAAAAAGCCTTTTATCAAGCACCTCAGAATTTTTGGTTCAGATGTCTGAGTTCATACACCTCAAGACAACAAATTAAGCAAAAGAGGTTTACATGGTACATTTCTAGGTTATGAGAAAGGTGCATATCATGTGTTAATGTCTGATACCAATGCTATAAGGCTGACTAGGAGTGTTGAATGCAATGCAAAATGGGACAATATGGGGATTTTTCAGTGTCACCCAGCTTCAGATGATACAGGTAATGAATCTGATGCTGATGGTGAAGGTGATGATGGTGATGATGGTGCTGCTGCCAGTTCTGATAGTGATACAGACACAGCTGATTACAAAAGCACCAAAATGCTGGGTGAGATCCCATGGACAGTAATACTAAAAGGAAAGGGAGCGGGAGGAATCCGCTCCATGGAAATCAGGGTCTGGCTGCCACGGCGAAGGCGGAGACCCACTAAAAACCACAGGCGGGAGAAGCTTGTGGACGTGGGATTCGGCTGGCACCTTTTGCGCCTCCCCTACTCGCGGGGAAACCCGGTTTTGGGGATCCGGAGCGACGTGGGGTGAGTGGCGCGGTGTTTCGAATCGACTGCTTCTTTCACGGAGTGAAGCCGCATTGCTGTTGCAGGAGAGCGCTGACTTTTTCCTGTAGACAATTTGATCTTAAAACAACTACCCGTGAGTAGAACGGAAAATTGGATTTTTAAACGTCTTAATTTGGCACCGAAACGGGGAGGTTTCAAACAGGAAGTCCGCCTCCCCCTTTTGTAAATAAATTGAAGCAAAGAGGCTGCAAGCTAAAGCCTTGGAAAGTCTCACATAAAGGATTAAACTTCCATTGGTTAAACCATCAAACCCCCCTTGGAAGCAGGGGAAGAGGGGGAAAATTTAAGAACGCGTAAGCCTGCAGGAGAGAGTGAAGGAAGTCAAATTACCACCGCTCTGAACCTGGAAATGGGCTGCTAGTAAAGACTGAAGTTTCGGATATGCTTATTGACTGTGAATAGATCGTCTGCTGACAGTAAGTTAAAGAAGAGAAATACATTGTTTCCATTTGTCTCTTCTGCATTTAAAAAGGAGTAAAAGTAACTGAAAATTGAAACTAACTTTATTGTTTGAACTGTGCTTAAAAGGATTGATACAAATAGAAATTGTCTCCCCCTAGAGGAAGCCTTTGAAATTGTTACAAGAGCTGAGCTGGGGGAATTTTCCACCTACAAGATAAAACTGTGAGAATCTGGGATTGACCTTGAATCGTTAAGAATGTTGACAGAAGAAGCCTTAGTGGTTGCTTTTTGTAAGATTAATGATTCACTGGAACAGGACTATAAAAATTGAGGCTGACTTCTAGATATTACAGATCTTTGAAAGAGCGGCTATTACAACCTTTGAAGGAAGTCTGTAATGAAATATTGGAAGGGAAAAGGGCACCAGAGTCATGGAAAGAGGTGTACATTACACTTATACCGAAAACAGAGACTGAAAAGACTCAGCTTAAGAACTACCGCCCTATATTGTTACTTAATGTGGATTACAAAATTTTTGCAGACATTTTGGCCAAGAGATTGAAAAAAGTATTGATGGAAGAGATTCATAAAGACCAAGCGGGCTTTCTCCCAGGAAGACACTTGTCTGATAATTTGAGAAATATAATTGATATTTTGGAAAAACTAGAAGTGAATATAAACACTAAAGCAGTTCTGATATTTGTGGATGCGGAGAAAGCCTTTGACAACATCTCTTGGAGCTTCATGAAGAAGAACCTACAGGGGATGGGGGTAGGCCAAGGTTTTGAAAATGGTATAGGTGCAATATATTCTGAACAAAAGGCTAAATTAATTGTAAATAATGTGGTGACGGAAGAATTTAAGATAGAAAAAGGGACACGACAGGGGTGCCCAATCTCCCCACTGCTTTTTATATCGGTCCTGGAGGTTCTGCTGAATATGATTAGAAGGGACCGGTTGGTTAAAGGTATACAGATCGGAGCCAAACAGTACAAACTGAGAGCATTTGCAGATGACTTAGTATTGACGTTACAGGAGCCAGAATCTAGTACTAAAAGGGTTTTAGAACTAATTCAAGAATTTGGTCAACTGGCAGGATTTAAACTGAACAAGTTAAAAACTAAAGTTTTAGAGAAAAATTTAACACCGATTGAAAGAGAGAGGTTTCAGAATGAGACAGGCCTGACTGTGGTTAAGAAAGTGAAATACCTGGGGATTAATATGACAGCCAAAAATGGGAACTTATTTAAAGATAATTATGAAAAATGTTGGACGGAAGTGAAAAAAGATTTAGAAATCTGGTCAAATTTGAAGCTTTCACTATTGGGTCGTATTGCTGTGATAAAAATGAATGTATTGCCTAGAATGCTGTTTTTGTTTCAAACATTGCAAATTGTGGACAAGATGGACTGTTTCAAGAAGTGGCAGAGAGATATTTCTAGATTTGTCTGGCAGGGCAAGAAGCCCAGAATAAAATTTAAGATATTAACTGATGCAAAGGAAAGGGGTGGATTTGCCCTGCCAGACTTTAAACTTTATTATGAATCAGCAGCTTTTTGCTGGTTGAAAGAATGGCTACTTCTTGAAAATACAGACATTTTGGATTTAGAAGGTTTTAACAACGTATTTGGATGGCATGCATATTTATGGTATGATAAGGTCAAAGCACATAAAGCATTTAAAAATCATATTGTCAGGAAAGCACTGTTTAATGTTTGGATAAGATATAAGGATTTATTGGAAAACAAAACCCCAAGGTGGTTGTCACCGATGGAAGCGAAAGCTCTGAAAAGGCTCAATATGACTAAGAGGAATTTGCTCCTTGGAAATCGGGTCTGGCCGCCACGGCGAAGGCGGAGACCCTTCAGAAATCACAGGCGGGTGAAGCCTGTGAACGCGGGATTCGGCGGGCACCCTCGGCGCCTCCCCTACTCGCGGGGAAACCCATTCGCGGGATCTGTAGCGAAGTGGGGTGAGCAGCGCGGTGCTGTGAATCGACTGCTCTTTCCACAGAGTGAAGCCGCATAGCCGTTGCCGGAGAGCGCTGACTTTTTCCTGTGAACAATTGGATTTAAAAAGACACTACCCGTGAGTAGAACAATTGGATTTCAAAGATATTATTTAAGAACAATCATATTGGAACTTTTTAAAGGAAGAAATTTGTAATTTGGAACTGTAGCGGGGAGGCATAAGCAGGAAGTCTGCCTTCCGCTTTTGTAGACAGAACAAAGCAAAGAGGCTGCAAGCTAGAGTCTTGGAGAGCCGACTGGAAAGGATTAAAATCTCAATTTCTAAATTAGAAAACTCCCCCCCGGAAGTAGGAGAAGAGGGGGGAGAAGTTTTGGACTTTTCATACCTGCGAGAGAGAGGGAAGGAAATTAAAACTCCACTGCTCTCCCTTAATTTTGACCCAAATGCTCTCACTTTGGCTTTGAGGTTCTAAATCTTGGATCTCTTCACAGGTATACACATCCCTGACATATAACGCCACTCCTCCTCCTTTCTTGTCTGGTCTGTTTCTCTGAAATAGATTGTATCCCCCCCATTATTACATTCCAATCGTGGGACTTATCCCACCAGGTTTCAGTGATGCCTATTATGTCATATTTAGTTTGCTGTACCAAGAGCTCAAGCTCATCTTGTTTATTTCCCATGCTTTGCGCATTAGTGTACAGACATTGAAGTCCATTAATCATTCCCCGGTGTCTCTTATTTAAGGATTTTTTCCTCCCACCACTAGGTCTGCGTGCTGTTTGCTCCATTTGGTCTGTGACATTTGGATGATCATCTTCATCAATTGATAGACTCCTACCTTCAGGAGCACTGTCTTCCTCCCCCACATTAGTCAGTTTAAAGCCCTCCTGATGAGGTTTCTGAGATTTTTGGCAAAAACATTCCTCCCAACCATTGTGAGGTGCAGCCCATCGCTTGCCAGAAGTCCATCTTCAAGAAACTGCAGTCCGTGATCTAAGAATCCAAACCGTTCCTGTTTACACCATTTGCGAAGCCAGCTGTTCACTTCCACTATTTCCCGCTCTCTCCCTGGGCCACGTCGTTCAACTGGGAGGACAGATGAGATGACAATTTGTGCATTTAATTGCTTCAATTTCCTGCCCAGAGCCTCGTAGTCTCTTTTGATCTTCTGGAGGCTATTGCTTGCAGTGTCATTGGTTCCCACATGAACCAAGAGGAAGGGGTATTTGTCAGTGGGTTTTATGATTCCTTGCAGTCGTTCAGTTACATCTTGGATCTTAGCCCCGGGGAGACAGCACACTTCCCGAGACATCTTGTCAGGCCCACAGATCACTGCTTCTGTTCCCCTCAGTAGGGAATCCCCTATCACCACCACACGCCTCCTCTTAGGTTTGGTCGGGGTTCTTCTGTGAGCTGTCGGTTCCAAGGTCGCCTGCACATTCCCTGAGGACTGACTTTGCTGCTCGTCTTCATATACCTGATCGACTGTAATGAGGGAGAGATCCTCCAATGGAGTCTGCTCTTCGTCTTCCATGCTAGGGGAGAGGACCTCAAAGCGATTGTGTATTTCTAAACAATCAGAGCGAACCCTGGGCCTCCTACTTCTTTGAGTCACGTTTCTCCATATATCTGGCTCCTGTGTTGGTGAACTAGCCTCCTTCTCAGGGGAATCCCCTGTCTCCTCCTTGGTGGAGTGCCTTCAGGCTTGGAAGAGGAGGGAAGAAGAATAGAGTAAGAGACTGTTTGATTACTCTCCGATCCAAAGAGGAGAGAGATAAAATTTTGGGCTGGCATTTTCAGAAGCCTTTGGGAATATTGCAATCAAGAGTGGAAATATTTAAAGATATCCCGAAATATCTTTTGGACCTTAGGGCCAATTACGGAGATTTGGTTGCTCTGCTGAGAAGGAACAGTATCATCTTTAGGTGGGAATTTCCTCAAGGCCTATCCTTCAGTTTTAAAGGAAGAAAAATAAAAATAAGATCAGTTGAAGATAAAGACAAATTTTTGAGTACCCACAAAGAGGATCTACAGAAGGGACTTGGAAAAGAACCAGGAGTGCCGGACAGAAGAGCACCAGACAGAGTACTAGAGCAAGGAGTACTGGACAAAAGATCACCTATACTGGACTTAGCAAAGTTAAATTTTGGATTGGACTACCCAGCAAAAGGGATACCAGCACCACCATCAGAACAAGAAGAAGCACTGGGCGCAGTTGGAGGTGACTTAAAGTAATTACATTATGGCACTGCAAATATTAAGCTGGAATATTAATGGGATGAATTCCCCCAAGAAAAGACGAAGAGTCTTTCATGTATTAAAAAAGGTACAATTGGACTTGATTTGCTTACAAGAAACACGTGATAAGGCTACATAGGAAATTACTGGTAAATAAAAGGTTGGGACAAGAATTTATTTCATCAGACAAAGTAAAAAAAAGAGGAGTAGTACTTTATGCAAAGGAGAGCTTATCACCGAAATTTCTTTTTAAAGATGATCAAGGAAGATTTGTAGCAATTGAAATCCAATCGCAAGGAGAGAAGTTTTTGATATTAGGTATTTATGCACCAAACGAGGGAAAATCGGATTTCTTTAAGAAGCTACATGAGACTCTGATGGACTATATGGATTATAATATGATCTTGATGGGGGATATGAATGGTGTAGTGTCTACAAATATGGATAAAGCACAGAGACAGGTAGTCACTAAGGATGGCAGATTGCCAAAAACTTTCTTTGATATGACTGACAATATGGACTTAGTTGACATTTGGAGAATTAAAAACCCTTTGGGAATAGAGGGAACCTTCTTCTCTGAGGCCAAAATGACATGGACAAGAATTGACCAAATTTGGGTAACTAAAGGACTGGTTCCAAAAACTAGAAAGGTGGAAATATGCCCGAAAACCTGCTCCAACCATAATGCTGTAAAGATGGAATTGAAACTAACACCAACTGGTTCCTTCAGATGGAGGATGAATGACATATTGTTTAGGAATGAAGAAGTGACTAAGAAGGCCCAAAAAACTCTGAGAGACTATTTTGAGATAAATATGAACACCACTGTAGAAAAAAGAGTAATCTGGGACGCAAGCAAAGCGGTTATGAGAGGGTTTTTGATACAACAGAATGTGATTCAAAAGAGAGTCCAAAATGAGAAAAAAGATAAAATACTGGAGAAAATAAAGGAAGGAGAGAAGAAACTGAGAGTGAAACCAAAGTCGCAGGAGATTTTGAAAGAGATAAAGTTATACCAAGTACAATATATGAAAATGATGAACCAGGAAATAGAATGGAAAATTAAACAGATGAGACAAAAGACATTTGAATCGGCAAATAAATGTGGAAAACTGCTGGCTTGGCAAATGAAAAAAAGACAAAAACTTAACACTATCAGAAATTTGGAAGTAGAAGGGGAAAATATACAGAATCTAGTGGAGATTAGAAAGTGTTTTCAGAGGTATTTTAAACAATTATATACACAGGAAACTCAGAAACAAATGGACATTGACTGTTTTTTGAAAACAAATGGATTACAAAAAATCTCTCAAGAAAATAAGCTAATGTTGAACTACAAAATAACGGAGCAAGAGATAGAAGGGGCCATCCACAATATGCAATTGGGTAAATCTCCAGGTCCGGATGGACTAACTTCAAGATACCATAGATCCCTGAAAGAATGGATAATACAGCCATTAAAAGAAGTTTGTAATGGAATATTGGAAGGGAAAAAGGCGCCAGAGTCGTGGAAGGAAGCTTACATTACACTTATACCGAAAGTAGAGTCTGAGAAGACACAGCTTAAGAATTACCGCCCCATATCTTTGCTTAATGTGGATTACAAAATTTTTGCAGATATTTTGGCTAAAAGATTAAAAAAGGTACTAGTAGAAGAAATCCATAAAGACCAAGCCAGTTTTCTCCCGGGCAGACACTTGTCTGACAACACGAGGAATATAATTAACATTCTAGAAAAGTTACAAGTGAATATTAATAGTAAAGCAGTTTTGATATTTGTGGACGCGGAGAAAGCCTTTGACAATATTTCTTGGAGTTTTATGAAGAAAAATCTACAGGGGATGGGGGTTGGTCAAGGGTTTGGAAATGGTATAAGTGCAATTTATTCAGAACAAAAGGCTAAATTAATTGTGAACAATGTAGTGACGGAAGAATTTAAGATAGAGAAAGGAACACGACAAGGTTGCCCAATCTCTCCATTGCTTTTTATATCGGTCCTGGAAGTTCTTTTAAACATGATTAGGAGGGACCAAACAGTTAAAGGTATACAAGTTGGAGCTAAACAGTACAAACTGAAAGCATTTGCTGATGATCTGGTATTGACATTACAGGAGCCAGAATCTAGTACCAAAAGAGTACTGGAACTAATCCAAGAATTTGGACAAGTAGCGGGATTTAAGTTGAATAAGATGAAAACTAAAGTTTTAGAGAAAAATTTAACAGTGACGGAGAGAGAAAGGTTTCTGAAGGAGACAGGATTAACATTGGTTAAGAAAGTGAAATACCTAGGGGTTAACATGACTGCTAAGAATGTGAATCTGTTTAAGGATAACTATGAAAAATGTTGGACGGAAGTGAAAAAGGATCTAGAAATATGGTCAAATCTGAAGTTATCATTGCTAGGCCGAATTGCTGTGATAAAGATGAATGTATTGCCAAGGATGTTGTTTTTGTTTCAAACATTGCAAATATTAGATAAAATGGAGTGTTTCAAGAAGTGGCAGAGAGATATCTCTAGATTTGTCTGGTAGGGCAAGAAACCTCAAATAAAATTTAAGATATTAACTGATGCTAAGGAAAGAGGTGGATTTGCCCTGCCAGACTTAAAACTTTATTATGAATCAGCCACTTTTTGCTGGCTGAGAGAATGGCTGCTTCTTGAGAACACTGATGTGTTGGATTTAGAAGGCTTTAATAATGTTTTTGGGTGGCATGCATATCTGTGGTATGATAAGGTTAAAGCACATAAAGCGTTTAAAAACCATATAGTCAGAAAAGCACTGTTTAATGTTTGGATAAGATATAAGGATTTATTGGAAAACAAAACCCCAAGGTGGTTGTCACCGATGGAAGCGAAAGCTCTGAAAAGGCTCAATATGGAGGCTAAATGGCCGAAATATTGGGAAATTTTGGAACAAGAGGGAGACAGTTTAAAACTGCAGAGTTTTGAAAAATTAAAGAATAGAGTGCGAGATTGGCTTCATTATTATCAGATAATGGAGGCATATAATTTGGATAAAAAAATTGGCTTCCAGGTGGAAAAATCAAAATTGGAAACAGAACTGTTAGACTCCAAAACTAAGAATTTGTCAAGAATGTATAATTTGCTGCTGAAATGGAATACTCAGGATGAAATGGTGAAATCTGTTATGATTAAGCGGGCACAAGATGTTGGACATAACATTATGATGGCTGACTGGGAACAGTTATGGACCACAGGTATGAAGTTCACGGTATGTAATGCCTTAAGAGAGAATATAATGAAAATGATATACAGGTGGTACATGACACCAGTCAAGCTTGCGAAAATTTATCACTTGCCCGATAATAAATGCTGGAAATGTAAAGAGACGGAAGGTACATTCTTTCACCTTTGGTGGACATGCCCAAGGATTAAGGCTTTCTGGGAGATGATCTATAACGAAATGAAAAAGGTATTTAAATATACCTTTCTGAAGAAACCAGAGGCCTTTCTCCTGAGCATGGTCGGCCAATTGGTGCCAAAGAAGGATAGAACTTTCTTTATGTATGCCACAACAGCAGCAAGAATACTTATTGCAAAGTATTGGAAGACACAAGATCTATCCACTCTGGAAGAATGGCAGATGGAGGTGATAGACTATATGGAACTGGCGGAAATGACTGGCAGAATCCGAGACCAGGGAGAAGAGTCAGTGGAGGAAGATTGGAATAAATTTAAAGACTATTTACAGAAACATTGTAAAATTAATGAATGTTAGAATGATGTTGGAATGAATCTATGTGATTTTTGCAAAAATGTACCAAAGATTTAAGAAAAATAGACTGTTAATTGGTGAAAACAGGGAAAGTAAACTTATATTAAGATCAAGATAAATTTTCAGGATAAAAATTTTGAAGAGAGGGAAAGGATTTGCTGAAATGGATAATTGAGTTAGAATACAAAAAAGGGAGTTGTGAGGAGGTCAGGGAAACAAGTAAATGAAAGATAAGTTATGGGAAGGCTTGATTTGTTTTGGTTTTTTTTAAAATTGTTTCTTTTTTCTTTTTTTATTGTGATGTGTTGTTTTGCTATTGTTTAATTTGGTGTTTTTTCTTTTGCCTTTTTGTAAATTTAAAACCTTAATAAATACTATTTAAAAAATTAAAAAAAAAGGAGTCAAATGACACCGAGGCTTGGTTCAGAGAAAGAGTTTATTCTGCTCTCCGGATAGCAGAAGGCACTGCGTGAATCGGTTCACAGCAAGCACAAAAGCAAGAGAAATTGCATACAGTATATATATCCTCCAAGCACCCTCTCCCCCCTTCCCCAGGAATCCAGACACGTAAGCTCATACACGTAAGTTGACATCACAGATGTTCCTGCTCGTGTACTATTAACCATAAAAGGGTTTCCTGTTCCTGTGCTCTTGACCATAAAAGGGTGTTCCTGTTCCTGTATTCCTTATCTTGGTGTAAGAAGGTCACCAACTCTAAGAGCACTCCTGGTGTTCCCGGGGGGCTGACAAGGTCTGTGCGTCAGTGTGGTCAGGATTGTAAGATAAGACCCAAATGTGTCATCCCTGCTCCACTTTGGAACTGGCAAGGCCATTCATTAGGCGTCACGGACTGATAAAGGAGAGAGCTTTGTTTATACAGCTGTGTTCCTGTTATACATTTGCTCAAGAGCTCAAGTTAATGGTTTTAGCTAATGCACCCTTGGAGAAGGAAAATGGGATTTTGGGGATTTGGGAAACCCATTCCTTCACCACCTGCTGGTACAGTGGTGCCCCGCAAGACGAATGCCTCGCAAGACGGAAAACCCGCTAGACGAAAGGGTCTTCCGTTTTTGAGTTGCTTCGCAGGACGAATTTCCCTATGGGCTTGCTTCGCAAGATGAAAATGTCTTGCGAGTCTTGAGATTTTTTTTCCGCTCCCCCCCCCTTTATCTAAGCCGCTAAGCCTTTAATAGCCTTTTAGCAGCTAATCCGCTAAGCCGATAAGCCTTTAATAGCCGCTAAACCGCTAATAGCGCTAATCCGCTAAGCCGCTAATAGGGTTGCTTCACAAGACGAAAAAACCGCTAGACGAAGACACTCGCGGAACGGATTAATTTCGTCTTGCGAGGCACCACTGTATACAGGTGAATCAGGGAATGGTGTGTAGTCTTAAGAAATCCATGTATGAAGCCATTCTTCCCTGGTAGGTATTTGTTTCCCTTTCCAGTCCTTAGCTACCAGGATTCTTGTTGCTGATGTGGCATATAAGAATATTTTAACTTTATCTTTTGGAATGTCATCATTTAATATTCCTAATAGGAATGCCTCTGGACTTTTTCTATAAGTTATTCTTAGTAATTTCTTTATCTCTTCATGGATCATGCCCCAGAATTTCCCATGGCTATGTAAACTTTGTGAATACTTGGAGTTAGCCAAACTGATGTACATAATAAGACAAATACCAAAAAGTTTAGTGAAGAAGGAGTGGGACTGTTTGAATGAATACTTCAAAAAACAAGGTTCAAGGGTAAAAATCTGGTTGAGTTTAGAATGACCTCATGAATAGAAAGGGAAAGGAATATTGACACATAAATACATATATACAGTTAGAATTGGATATGGAACAACTGATTGGTTCAAAATTGGGAAAGGAGTACGACAAGGCTGTATGTCCCTGCTTATTTAACTTATATGCAGAATTCATCATGCGAAAGGCTCGGCTGGATGAATCCCAAGCCGGAATTAAGATTGCCGGAAGAAATATCAACAACCTCAGATATGCAGATGACTCAACCTTGATGGCATAAAGTGAGGAGGAATTAAAGAACCTTTTAATGAGGGTGAAAGAGGAGAGCACAAAATATGGTCTGAAGCTCAACATCAAAAAAACAAAGATCAAGGCCACTGGTCCCATCACCTCCTGGCAAATAGAAGGGGAAGAAATGGAGGCAGTGAAAGATTTTACTTTCTTGGATCCTGATCGGGTGGGAGGAAGGAAGATGGCGGCTGTAACAACTTCTCCTTCGTGAACCCTCCGGATTACAAACCTTTTATAGCCTTTTATAGCCTTTTACTGCCGTTTTTATAGCTGTTTTATTAGACTTTTAAATTATTTTACTTCTGTTAGAAGTTTTTAATCCTTTTACTTCTACGGTTGGCCTGTTGGGGCCAATATACGTATCAACAAGGATATTCAAACCCTCTGCTGAGAAAGCCTGCCGCTGATTAGTAACGCCGCCTTGAAGACTGGGTTATGTTGAGAAGTGGAGGAGGAGTAGCAGAGGAGTTGCGCCCAAAAAAGATAAGTTCTCTCTTTTATCTCCGTTTATCTCTACTTTGAACCTCCGTAGTTAGTGAGACAGTGACAAATGGGTCATGGCAAGCGACCAAGATCTGCTGAGAAAGGTTGCTCACCTCCAAGAGTAAAGCAGTCGAAGCTTGAATCTCCCCCACCATCTACTAACAATAACAGCAAAACAGAGCAAGTAATTGTTTCTGCGGTCGAAACATACAACCGCTTTTGGCCTCTGTATGATCAAGGAGAGCCGGAAAAGCTAGCTGATCCAGCGGGGGATGGAAGCCATAGGGAAGCCCTCCTCCCTGACACCCTAATTACACCTCCGTCATTGAAACGGGATGCATTAGGGCAAACTGCCCATGAATTAGTACCTGATCAAATACAACTGGTAATCAGGACTTTAAGCTTCATTTTCAAGGAATTGGAGGGGATTTCTTTGTCATTGAATAAACTTTCACGGGCCCTTCTGGCTCATCTACCTTCCTCAACTGAGCTATCTAACTTGCATCAATCTCCTGTGCAGCTTGTAAGTGCCTTAAAGAGACAACCTGACCAGAAATCTTACCTTAAGAGCTCAAGATGCAGGCCGCCACTGCCCCAAAGGAATAGGCAATCCTTGATTTTTCAACCTAATAAAATATGTCTAGCCATTTTTCCCGTGACGCCCCCAGACTTAGGTGGAATAACCTGAGGATGGCTAAAGGGTACCTACGTGATTTGTTAAATATTCCTTTTTTCCAGATAGATCTTATATCTGTAGTACCCCTAATTGCCACGCCCTGGCCAAGGAAATTTATGCTCTCCTTCCAGTCTGCAAGGATCCCACATCTCCTTGCAAGACAGAAAGATCGGCTGGCACCCTGGGAGATTGTAACAACAAGAGTCTTTAAGGACACGAGTGTTAAACCTCTTTTTGCCAACATCTTAACCGGCAATGAACGCTCGTTTCCTCCTTCTGTTCCTATAATAAAGGGGAAAACACCTAGCCGGGTACCCCCTGTTCCATCTGCGACCTCAAGTGCCCATCTAGCTACACTGAGGAATGATCCAATTGCAAGCGGAGATTGGAATATCCCTGAAGAGAGAAATCTTATCTTCTCTTATGGAAAACTCCCTTCAGAAGAACAGCAGGCTATTCTCGATAGATTGGATCTACTCAAACAAAGACTCCTATCGCAAGGGGACCCCTCTATGCCGATGAGAGAGGAGAGCAGGCACTCCACGTCCCACAAGGCGTCTCCATCAAATGCCCTGATAATCTCTCAACCTGCTACTTTGTTACCCTCTACTGATCTGAATCAGCAATCACCTGTTGACCAACAGCTCCAACAGCACCATTCTACCGTGGAGGAAGTCGATAAACTCAATACTCCCGTCTTAGACCTTATGTCCAATCAAAATATGGAAGTTGATGATTCCTTTGCCTCAATGCCTGAGCTAGAATCTACCCTGTCTGAAGATCACCAGGAAATGACTATGCATGTACCATCCCCACGTTCACGTCTTTCTATACATCTGCGTGATAATTCTTCTCCAGCTGCGCAGCAACTACAAGTGATGACTGGAACACCTCTTAGCGCTACCCTGGTTAAGACTGATAACTCTGACGGATCTACTAGTATAGCCCAGCAAAGACTTGCTACTACTCACCTCAATGAACAGCATCCGACCTCACCAACTGTGCCTAATTCTCCCTCCCCGGCAAAGCCCTTCCTGCCTGTTAATGTGATCAAATCACGGATTCAATCAACACAGAAGAAGACTTTATCCGCACAAACTAAAATTACTGATTTCCTTATGGGTCCTCGCTCTACCTCCAAGAACCCATTAAACAACTCAAAGTGACAATTACCGGGACAGCACAAGGACCCGACATTATCAATACTTAGCTGGAACATTGCTGGTTGGAGAACCAAAAAATCAGACCCCGAATTCAGGAAGTACATAAATTCATTTAACATCATCCTATTCCAAGAAACATGGGATGAGGAAGAGATTACCATAGACGGCTTTGATCTTCTAACACTTCCGGCCTCCCCTTCCTTGAAAGGTGGTCGCCCCAAAGGGGGTCTTTTGATTGGGATCTCACTCCAACTTCGCGCCAAATTCACTCTGGTACGGGCTTCCCCGCCTTTTGCTCTTTCTGGACTGATCGCAGAAGGGAAGTCCTCATTACTAATTACTAATGTTTATCTCCCCCCCGAAGGCTCAGCACCTGATCTTGATTGGAGATGGGAATCATTTGAAAATCACCTATTGTCATGTCATACCAAATGCCCTAACTCGTACTCCTTAATTGGGGGAGACTTTAATGCTCGAATTGCCACAAATTGGGACCTACTAACCAAGTCCAAATGGTGGACTCCCCCATGTTTGGACAACTTTGACTTGGAACATGCTAGAATTAGAACTTCAAAGGACAACAGAGTAAACAAAGCTGGAGTGACCCTTTACCAAATGGCCATTCGCCTGAATCTAGTATTCTTGAACGGCACCTTCCCCCCCGATATACCGGGGGAGTTCACTCACCTGGGACCAGCATCTAACAGTGTTATCGATTACTTCTTGATCTCCGCAAATTTGGCCGTCAATGTACTTTCCTTCCAAGTTGAAAACCAACATTTCAGTGATCACCTCCCAATAGTGACCACTTTGTCATTGTTCCGGTACCAGAAGGACTATAAACACTCAGTCCCTCTGGAAACCTCATCAGCGACCAAAATAAGAGGGATCAAATGGTCGGAGGCTGTGGCCCAAAAATACCAGGATTTTTTCCATAGGGAAATCACTGTCTATCTACCTCAAATAACTACTGATTTACAAGATTCCAATTCGGTTTTGAAACTTTTTAACCTTCTTACAACAAACCTTACCACTTTTTTTACATCACCTCCTCAAAAGGCGAAAGTAGCGCATTGCAGTGCTGGGGCCCCTTGGTTTAACACCTCTTGCAAACAAGCAAGATCCCTTCTTCGTTCCATCTATAATGAATACAAAAACTCTAATGCCCAGGCTCTACCATCCTCCTATTTACAAGCCAAAAGAGCATACAAACAGACTTTAAAGCTGGCCAAACGTGAGTGGTATCTAAAGCGTTGGCGAGCCTTGATTGCGGCCTCTAGATCCCGCAGACCACAGGAATTTTGGACTTTGATAAACAAAAGAGGAAGGAAGTACCCACTGACGATTATCCCTGCGCCCACATGGGAACAATTCTTGAGTAAATATTTCTCCTTGGCAGAGGAATCCAACTCATCCACTGAATTCCGAGCCGACCATCTACCTTTGTGGCCCTCTACCGACCCAGACCTGATAATGGACTTGATATTAGATCTGAAAATGGGCAAAGCCCCCGGGCCGGATCTAGTCCCTGCTGAGGCTATTGTTGCGCAACCGAGGTGGTGGGCTGAAATCCTGGCCAAAGTCTTTGATGCAATTAATTCTACGGGGCTTATCCCTAGGTCATGGAAGGAGGCCGTGATCGTGCCAGTCCATAAAAAGGGTCCCCCTGCTGACCCGGAGAACTATCGGAACATCAGCCTTTTGTCTATCATCGGGAAAATCTATGCAAAATTTTTGCTGTCTAAGCTGTCCCATTGGGCAAACGACTCAAATTTGATTGGTCACGAGCAAGCGGGCTTTAGGAACAATTATTCGACCACTGACCATATGGTAATCATGTATCATCTTGCCAGAAAATATTCTGCCCCGAGTCGGGGGCGCCTATGTGTCGCTTTCATAGACCTAAAGGCCGCCTTCGACAGTATCCCAAGAAACTGTCTATGGAAGAAATTAGAGAGATGGGGCATAGATAGAAGGCTGTTATGGCTTATAACCCAATTACACCATGGGTCGTCGGCTAGAGTGAGACTCACACCGGCGGGAAACCTATCCAACGAGGTCCCAATAAATAGAGGTGTGCGCCAAGGCTGCATTTTGGCCCCACTCCTCTTCAACTTGTTTATTAGCGATATGAAGCTCTTTCTGAATGAGTCTCAAGCCAACATTCATGCCCCCCGCCTAGCTGATTTTCGCTGCCCTCTGCTCCTATATGCCGACGATGCAGCGATCCTTTCTTACTCTAGAGTCGGTTTATGCAGAGCTCTAAAGATTTTTGCGGCTTATTGCAAACTCAACCATCTGACAATTAATCATGGGAAATCTAAAGTCCTGGTCTTTACCAGGTCTCGGAAAACTTACAGCTGGAAGTTAGATGGAGTCCAATTAGAACAGGTTTTCAAATTTAAATACCTGGGAGTCTTTTTTCACTACAACCTAAGCTGGAAGCCACAGATACAGTATTTACTAAACAAAGGGAAAACAATACTTTATACTCTACTCCAATTTTTTGCGGCCGACGGAGCCTCCCACATCCCTTCTGCATTGAAGGTGTACCATGCAAAAGTGGTTTCCACCCTCTGTTATGCTGCCCCGCTCTGGGCCCCAGGGTCCAATTTAACATCGTTGGGGACATTGCAGAATCAGTTTCTCCGTCGCCTCCTGAAACTCCCCATGTGTGTGAGCAACGCAGCCATACGTCTGGAGTTAAGGATTGCATCATTGGAGACTGTCATCTGGAAGCGAGTCTTTGGTTATTGGCTGTCCAGCTGGCATAGGCTTCCCGACCATTACCTTTTTCAGTGCCTCTGGCGGGACGACTTTGTCAATCCGTGGGTAGGAAAAATCCATGCCAAACTTCTGAGCATCGGAATTTCCCCAGCGGACTCCTTAAAGATGAACTTACGCTCAGCCAAAAGACTTATTGAGCAAAGATTAGCAGACATTGAAAATCAACACAACCTCGCCGGGGGTGGGGGTGTCTGCTCCCCCAGGTATCACGGAATAACCCCACCACTTGGCCTTCCATCATACATGTCATCTCTTTCATCTGTACCACACCGACTTGCATTTATTCGTGCAAGGTTCAATGTCCTTCCATCGAACCTGCTGAGCCACAGATTTTCCAAGGGTTTGGTGTCTCCGCTATGTGTGTGTGACGGGAAAACTGTTGATTCTCTCCCACATATAATGTTCAACTGTCCCCTACATAGCATAGCCAGGACTAAATTCCTGGGTCCTGCTTTACTGCGCTTGGTTGGCAGGCCTGCTGAGTCACATGCCGCACTACTTTTGCAGGATACAGATCCTTCTGTAACTCTGCAGGTGGCGAGATTCCTGAATGCGGTTATCTCACACACAAAAACCACCAAAAACAACAACATCAAAAACTAATCGGACAGTTTTGAAGAGAGTGCATGTCGGATCTCGTCTTCAGTTTTCCTTTTTCTGGGATCCGTCCCTTGGAGCTCTCCGGGCCCCAAGCTGTTATCTGGCTCTGCTCAATGACCCACCCCTGCATCATGGTGTTCACCTTCTGGTGCCGAATATATCGGTCTTTATGCCTCTGTGCTTTTATGTTTGTACATACTTTATGGGCTAATAGCCGTAAATAAATAAATAAATAAATAAATCTACTTTCTTGGGCTCCATGATCATTGCAGATGGTGACAGCAGCCACGATATTAAAAGACGCCTGCTTCTTGGGAGAAAAGCAAGGACAAACCTAGACAGCATCTTATAAAGCAGAGACATCACCTTGCCAACAAAGGTCCATATAGTTAAAGCCATGGTTTTCCTAGTAGTGATGTATGGAAGTGAGAACTGGACCATAAAGAAGGCTGATCGCCGAAGAATTGATGCTTTTGAATTATGGTGCTGGAGGAGACTCTTGAGAGTCCCATGGACTGCAAGGAGATCAAACCTATCCATTCTGAAGGAAATCAGCCCTGAGTGCTCACTGGAAGGACAGATTGTGAAGCTGAGTCTCCAATACTTTGGCCACCTCATGAGAAGAGAAGACTCCCTGACGTTGGGAAAGATGGAGGGCACAAGGAGAAGGGGACAACAGAGGACGAGATGGTTGGACAGTGTTCTCAAAGCTACCAGCATGAGTCTGACCAAACTGCGGGAGGCAGTGGAAGACAGGAGTGCCTGGCTTGCTCTGGTCCATGGGGTCATGAAGAGTCGGACACGACTAAACGACTAAACAACAACAAAATATACAAAAATAAATTAGGACTGAGATAATAAGGAAATACAGAAAGATATAAAAAGACTGAAATGAAGTGTTGTGAGGTCAGTGGAAGTCTTTGTTTTATCAACTTTGGTTTTGTAACGATGAATACGGTGTTGCGAATATGTCTATCTTTCTTTTTTCTTTGTCTTTTGTCTTCTTCTCTTTTCTTTTTTCTTTTTCTTTTCTTTCATTCTTTGTTTTGTGTTTTAATCTGTAAGATTTGGAATTGTTTCTTTTTGTTTTGGCGTATTGTTATATTTTGTTGTTAATATTAATAAATATTTTTTTAAAATTGAAAAATCCATGTATGGACTCAAGCAAAATACTCGTTGGCACTCAAAATTGACAGTATTATTTTCTTTGGGTTTTCACCAAGGTGATCCTTGTGTGTTTGTCAAAGAGGGAAAGCAACACAAGCTCTTTTGTATCTGTTGATGATATCCTTTTCCTATGGAAGGATGAAGCCATGTACAAGGCCACCTTAGCAGAATTACAGGAGCTTTTTGACATAAAGAATCTTGGTGAGGGAACCAATTATCTCTCTCTCAAGATAGAGAGAAACCAGGAAGGTGATATTCTGGTACACCAGACAAAGAAAACCAATGATGTAATAACTAAACTAAATTTGATTGATGCTAATTCTGTTGATACACCTATGGTTACTGGTTTTCAGATTTATGATACTGATGATACCTTTTCTGATGTCACTTTGTTCCAAAGTGTTTTAGGCAAACTGAGTTTCATTGCCAGATGTACAAGACGAGACATTGCAGTCAGCGTGAATCTGTTAAGCAGACATGCTACCAAGCCCACTGTTAAAGATTGGAAAGAGTTGAAACGCGTTGCTCACTACCTCAAAGGTTGTATCCATTACAGACTGAAATTTACTAATCAGAAGTCTGGAGAGCTTGAAATATATGCCGATGCAAGTTTTGGAAGTGATCCCATAGATGGTAAAAGCACTTCTGGTGTGTACTATGTGTACAACAGCTGTTTGTTTGACTGGTCATGCAAGAAGCAAACCACTGTAAGTTTAAGTTCCTGTGAAGCTAAACTTAATGCTCTGACGTATTCACTCATAGATGTTGAATGCTTGTTGCAATTGTGTAAAGACATGAGACTGAATGTGTCTTGTCCTGTACAGATTTACCAGGACAACAAATATTTCTGGGCTTTCCTAAATTTTGATGGTTTTAAGCAAAGAACCAAATACTTGCAAATCAAGTTATTTCATGCAAGAGACTGTATCAAGAGAAGATTGATAAATGTATCCTATAGGACAGGGAAAAAAATTCCTGCTGATCTTTTGTCGAAGGTTGTTAACAAGGAACAACTAGATGTGTTTGTATATATGTTGCAGATGGGCTAAATGCCACTGTGATAATTGCTATGAAAAAAGGGGAGGATGTCAGTATTTTTCACTGCTACTATCACAGAGGTCACATGACCAGATGATTTCATTTGTTATGAATGTCTGTGTGAACGGAAGTCAGGCTGATAAACTTCTGCTCTTTGTTTATTCTCTCCAACAGAGAGGATGTGTGAGAAAGCAGCTCACACAACAGTTGTTTCTTTGCTGTAAATAAAATGCTTAATGCTACAATTCCACCACAACTCTGCTTCTGCTGATCTCTGCTGATTTTACATGGACATATCTTTCTGAATGTGTGTCAATGTATTTACGGGACTCCAACATCAAGAGAGCATCCCAATAAGACCCAGGTGATGACTTAATACCCGCAGAGGCCATAAAAAACAATTTGGACTTTTGGGCCCCTACCCTCACATCACTTTTCACCGGCATAGACATCTATAGACATATTCCTGAGGACTGGGGACTTTCAATCATTGTCTCAATATATAAAAAAGGAAAGAAAGATGATCCCGCCAACTACAGACCAATCAGTCTCATCAACATAATTAGTAAACTGTATGCAAGACACCTGCAACAGAAATTTCAAGACTGGCTACAAGAAAACATACTTGCAGATGAACAAGCAGGATTCATAGAAGGACGCTCAACCATTGACCAATGCTTAGTTCTCTAACATTAAGAGGGAGATAGTAAAAGCACAACTTCAGGCAATACCAATGAGACGGAAACATGGAAGGTGCCTAAAGAAGCCAGGGTGGCTATCTAAAGAACTTTTAACTGAGTTAAGATCGAAAAAGGATGTGTACAAAAAATGGAAAAGGGGGGAAACCACCAAAGGGGAATTCAAACAAATAGCCGGCACGTGTAGACACAAAGTCAGAAAAGCTAAAGCACAGAATGAACTCAGGCTTGCTAGAGAGGTTAAACGCAACAAAAAAAGGCTTTTATGGGTATGTTCGTAGCAAAAGGAAGAACAAAGACACAGTGGGGTCACTCAGAGGAGAAGATGGTGAAATGCAAACAGGGGACACAGAAAGGGCTGAACTCCTGAGTGCTTTCTTTGCCTCAGTCCTCTCCGATAAAGAAAACAATGCCCGACCTGAAGAATTTGGAGCAAATGATTCAGCAGAGGAAACACAGCCCAGAATAACTAAGGACATAGTACAAGAATACTTGGCTAGTCTAGATGTATTCAAGTCTCCAGGGCCAGATGAACGGCATCCAAGAGTATTAAAAGAACTGGCAGATGTGATCTCAGAACCACTGGCAGTCATCTTTGAGAATTCCTGGAGAACAGGCGAAGTCCCGGCAGACTGGAGGAGGGCAAATGTTGTCCCTATTTTCAAAAAGGGGGAAAGAGAGGACCCAAATAATTACCGCCCAGTCAGTCTGACATCAATACCAGGGAAGATTCTGGAGCAGATCATTAAGCAAACAGTCTGTGAGCACCTAGAAAGGAATGCTGTGATCACCAATAGTCAGCATGGATTTCTGAAAAATAAGTCATGTCAGACTAACCTGATCTCGTTTTTTGACAGAATTACAAGCCTGGTAGATGAAGGGAATGCAGTGGATGTAGCCTACCTTGATTTCAGCAAGGCATTTGACAAGGTGCCCCATGATATTCTTGTAAAGAAGCTGGTAAAATGTGGTCTTGACTATGCTAGCACTCAGTGGATTTGTAACTGGCTGACTGACCGAACCCAAAGGGTGCTCATCAATGGTTCCTCTTCATCCTGGAGAAGAGTGACTAGTGGGGTGCCACAGGGTTCTGTCTTGGGCCCAGTCTTATTCAACATCTTTATCAACGACTTGGATGATGGACTCAAGGGCATCCTGATCAAATTTGCAGATGACACCAAATTGAGAGGGGTGGCTAACACCCCAGAGGACAGGATCACACTTCAAAACGACCTTGACAGATTAGAGAACTGGGCCAAAACAAACAAGATGAATTTGAACAGGGAGAAATGTAAAGTATTGCACTTGGGCAAAAAAAATGAGAGGCACAAATACAAGATGGAGGACACCTGGCTTGAGAGCAGTACATGTGAAAAGGATCTAGGAGTCTTGGTTGACCACAAACTTGACATGAGCCAACAGTGTGACGCGGCAGCTAAAAAAGCCAATGCAATTCTGGGCTGCATCAATAGGAGTATAGCATCTAGATCAAGGGAAGTAAAAGTGCCACTGTATTCTGCTCTGGTCAGACCTCACCTGGAGTACTGTGTCCAGTTCTGGGCACCACAGTTCAAGAAGGACACTGACAAACTGGAACGTGTCCAGAGGAGGGCAACCAAAATGGTCAAAGGCCTGGAAACGATGCCTTATGAGGAACGGCTAAGGGAGCTGGGCATGTTTAGCCTGGAGAAGGGGAGGTTAAGGGGTGATATGATAGCCATGTTCAAATATATAAAAGGATGTCACATAGAGGAGGGAGAAAGGTTGTTTTCTGCTGCTCCAGAGAAGCGGACACAGAGCAATGGATCCAAAAGACAAGAAAGAAGATTCCACCTAAACATTAGGAAGAACTTCCTGACAGTAAGAGCTGTTCGACAGTGGAATTTGCTGCCAAGGAGTGTGGTGGAGTCTCCTTCTTTGGAGGTCTTTAAGCAGAGGCTTGACAACCATATGTCAGGAGTGCTCTGATGGTGTTTCCTGCTTGGCAGGGGGTTGGACTCGATGGCCCTTGTGGTCTCTTCCAACTCTATGATTCTATGATCTAATAGAGAAGGACTCATTTAGTAATACTGTCTCTCTCTATCTGGCCTTCATCGACCTCAGAGCAGCCTTTGACTCCATTTCCAGAATAAAGCTATGGGAAAAACTGGAGACTTCCACACTTGACAGATGCTTGCTATTTTTAATATGCACGCTACCTGAAGGGACCTCACTAAAAGTGTGATGTACCTCCCAGGGCCATTTATCCAATGCAATAGTAACCGAGAAGGGAGTCAAACAAGGATGCATACTGGCCCCATCACTATTCAATTTTTATATAAATGATATGATTTCCCACCTTCACAATATGAATTTTCACCCTCCAAAACTTGCAGGAAAGAATATTCCGGTGCTGTTTTACATAGATGACACAGCAATCCTATCAAGATCACCAATAGGCCTTAAAAGAGCCATGAAAACACTGGCTGCATATTGTAAGGAGAGCCAATTGGAACTCAATTACCAGAAAACAAAAATCATGGGTTTTGCCAAGAGGCCCAAACCACGTACATGGTATATCGATGGTCACAAGATCTAGCAGGTCACCTGCTTCAAATACCTGGGTATAGCCCTTCATTCAGGGAATGCCTAGAGAAGTGCAAATGCTATCCTCAAGTATCTCAGGATCAAAGGTGGACACTATCTACCTGCAGCCCTCAAACCGTTTGAGGCCACATCGATTGCACAGCTGTTCTATGGTGCCCAATTAGGCCCCTTCACCAACTGTGCACCACTAGAATTGGTTCAATCCAAATTCCTAAGATCTGCTCTACAAGTGCCTAACCATGTCTCCAATGCTACCATACATCTTGAAACTGGATCCATAAGAACTGAGCTGCTCACCACTCTTAATTACTGGTTGAGACTATGCTTCTTCCCATGCGGCATTGACTATTAAGGACAATTTCCACTCGACATGGAAATGAGCAGTGAAATATATAATAAATACTCTAGGCTTCAACCCACAGATTTTACTTAACATGGGTTATGAACAAGCAATAGAATTAAAATTAAACAGGCTGTGGAAGACACAGAACGCCAGGCAGTTCTAGCCAGGTCCCCAAAATTTCTAATTAGTGAAACCAGAAGATGCCTCACCTCCCAAATGCCATGTATAACCAACCTTGAAATCCCAAAACAGCGATGGGCTTTCATTCTGGCCTGCTGTCAGGCCCTCCCCTCAGCCATTCAGGAAGGCCGTTATAGGAAGACACCATATGAGGAGAGGAAATGTCCATGTGGCTCTGGGCAGCAGGAAACAATGGAACGTGCCTTTTCCATTTGTCAGTATTATATAGACATACGGGCCAGGTTTATCCTGCCTATCCTACATAAATTCCCAGGATGTACAGAACAACTCAACATCTCCCTCCTACTCCAGGATGAAAACCCAGATGTTACATACTCATAAACTAATTTTCAACATGTGAATAGAATACGAGATTAAATGTGGATAATGGATGGATAAAAATGGATAATTAAAAAAGATAAGATTTAAAAGGCATGCAGTTAAAACAAGTATAAGAGGTAAAACTGAAGGGAATACAGGTCTTGCAAGATGGGCCTTCAATTTAGGACATTATGCCCAGCAGGAAGGCTTCAGGCTTCTTAGGGAAAGAACATTAAAACATTTTTTTAAAGTTCATTATATATTTTTTCCAAAATTCCCTGGTTTTTTGTTATTGTTTTTGCAGTTCCACCACATATGGATCATAGTGCCTTCCGCCTCCCTGCATCTCCAACAGATGTTTGACCTAGATTTATACATTTTGGCCAGTTTTACAGGCGTTAAGTACCATCTGTAGAGCATTTTCATGAAATTCTCTTTCAAATCATAGCACACAGTTCCAAATCTGGCAGTGAACTGCCCTTAACATCAATTAATAGTTTGTGCTTAATTCTGGGCTTTTTGCCCCACCAGATAAATCTTGAGATGTCCCTCTGCCAATCCTTGAAACAGCTTGCTCCCCCAATCATTGGAATTGACTGGAACAGGAAGGTAATTCTTGGAAGCACGTTAATTTTTATTGTAGAGATTCTTCCCCAAAAGGAGATGTTTAACCAGCTCCAAATCTCCAAATCTTTTTTAATGTCCTTCCAGGTTTTGACATAATTGTCCTGCAATAGATTGATGTTCTTTGTTGTGAGCCAAATACTCAGATACTTTGCTTTGTTTTTACTAATTTCCAGCCCACAAATTTGTTGTAATTCACTTTTCTCCTGACTCCCCACTTTTTTGCCAGTAATTTCATTTTTTTCTATTAAGTTTGAATCCCACCACCTGTCCAAATTCCTTTTTTAGTTCCAGCACTCTTGGTAGACATTCTTTCAAATTTTCTGTGGTAATAATAAGGTCATCCGTGAAAGGCCTTTAAAATATCTACTGTTTGGAATTTATGCCTCCAATGTCGGCAAAGCAGAATTTTTTTAGAACTTGGAAACAAGACTTTTGGACTATTTGGATTATAAATTGATTATAAATTGATCTTAATGGGAGACTTGAATGGAGTTACATCAACATTAATGGACAGAACACAGAGACACAAAATAATGAATGCTGGCAGATTACCAAAGACATTATTTGACATGGTAGACAAATTTGATCTGTCAGACATATGGAGAGTAAGAAATACAATAGAAAAAGATTTCACATTCTATTTAGATACAAATCAATCATTTTCTCGAATTGATTATTTATGGATATCCAGAGACTTGGTTCCTAGAGTAACTAAAACTGAAATCTGCCCAAAAATCTTTTTTAAAAAAATAATATTTATTATTTTTCCAAAAACACTAAAAAAAGAAGAAAAAAAGAAAAAGAAAAACAATACAATACAACAAATTAACAAAACAAGACTAAGACAATAAAATAAATCAACCAATTTCATTATCCCATCTTTCATTCACTTATTTCCACGACCTCCTCACACCTCCCTTTTCGTATTCCACTTCTGTTAATTATTTCAGCAATTCCTTTCCATCTTCCTCTGTTTTCTATCCTATAATTATCTTAACTCATTCTAACCTTATTTTTTTCCTTTAATACTCTATTAACCTATCTGTACTTAATTCCTCTAATATTTCTACTAAAGCCATATAACTTCATTTCAACATTTTTCTAACATTCATTAATTTTACAATATTTCTGTAGATAGTCTTTAAACCTTTTCCAATCTTCTTCCACCAACTCCTCTCCCTGGTCTCGGATTCTGCCAGTCATTTCCGCCAGTTCCATGTAGTCCATCAACTTCATCTGCCATTCTTCCCGGGTGGGCAAATCTTGTGTCTTCCAATACTTCGCGATGAGTATTCTTGCTGTTGTTGTTGCGTACATAAAAAAAGTTCTATCCTTCTTTGGCACCAATTGGCCGACCATGCCCAGGAGAAAGGCCTCTGGTTTCTTCAGGAAGGTATATTTAAGTACCTTTTTCATTTCATTATAAATCATCTCCCAGTATGTCTTAATCCTTGGGCATGTCCACCAAAGGTGAAAGAATGTGCCTTCAGTCTCATTACATTTCCAACATTTATTGTCAGGCAAATGGTAAATTTTTGCAAGCTTGACTGGTGTCATGTACCACCTATAAATCATCGAAATCTGCCCAAAAATCTTGCTCAGATCACAATGCAGTGTTTATGGAGATGAAATTGTCTCTGCAGGGATCTTACAGATGGAGAATGAATGATGACTTGTTGAGGAATAAGCAAATAATTAATAAGGCCCAAAAGACTCTAAAGGATTATTTTGAGATAAATATGAATTCAGAGATGGAAATAAGAGTCGTTTGGGATGCAAGTAAGGCTGTGATGATTGTACCAGAAGGAAAGTCTGTGGAGAACCCTGCGGAGATAAGAAGATGTTTCCAGAGATATTATAAACAACTGTATAAAAATGGTAAGGAAGATGAAGAAAATATTGAGCAGTTTATCAAAGTAAATGGACTGCAAAAAAATTCTGACAATAAAAGGATCCTACTTAATGGACTAATTACACAACAAGAGGTGGACAAGGTGATAAATCAGATGCAACTTGGCAAAGCCCCAGGACCAGATGGCCTATCAGCAAAGTATTATAAGACCATGAAAGACTGGCTTATTCAGCCATTGGTAGAAGTTTGCAATAAGATATTAAGAGGGGACAAAGCACCCGAAACCTGGAAGGAAGCCTTTATAACTCTGATACCAAAACAAGATCAAGATAGATCCAATTATAGACCAATTAGATCGATTATAGACCAATCTCATTACTCAATGTGGATTACAAAATTTTTGCTAATATTTTGGCCAATAGACTGAAGAAGGTATTGTCAGATTAAATTCATAAGCACCAGGCAGGATTTCTGCCTGGAAGGCACATGAAAGACAACATTAGGAATATAATTGATGTTTTGGAAAGGTTGGAAGTTAAAAAAAAAAAGTAAAGCGATGTTAATGTTTATTGATGCAGAGAAGGCCTTTGACAACGTGTCTTGGAGATTTATGATAAAAATTTTAGAAAGTATTCGGGTTGGACAAGATTTTCTAAATGGTATTAATGTGATCTACTTTGAATAAAAAGCAAAAAATATAATTAATGTGGTGTCAGATGAAATTAGAATTGAAAAAGGTATCAGGCAAGGGTGCCCACTTTCCCCACTGCTTTTTATATCTGTTCTGGAGGTTCTGTTAAGTATGCTAAGGAAAGAGGAAGAAGTTAAAGGTATAACAGTAGGTTCTAAACAATATAAACTAACAGCCTTTGCTGATGATTTGGTGTTAATAATTCAAGATCCAGACTCTAGTGCAATAAAAGCACTGGAGCTGATGCAGGAGTTCGGGCAAGAGGCAAGATTCAAGCTAAACAAGAGCAAAACCAAAGTACTGGGGGAAAATTAGATATTGAGGAGAAAAAAATTCTCCAATAAAAAACGGGCCTAGTTTTTGTGGAAAAGGTTAAATATCTGGGTGTCAATTTATCATTGAAAAATCTGAATCTATATAAAGATAATTATGAAAAATTATGGAATGAAATTAAGAGAGATCTTGAGATTTGGTCAAATTTAAAACTGTCATTAATGGGCTGAATATCGGTGGCCAATATGAATGTATTGCCAAAGATGTTGTTTTTATTTCAAGCCCTACCAATCATTGATAATGTGAAATGTTTTAAAGAATGGCAGAAAGCTTTGTCGAAATTTTTCTGGCAGGGGAAAAAACCCAGAATTAAATATAAATTACTAACACACTCAAAAGAAAGAGGGGAATTTCCCAGCCAGATCTGAAGATATACTTTGAAGCCGCAGCTTTTTGCTAGGTTAAGGAATGATACAATTAGACAATGCTGATGTTCTTGACTTGAAGGGATTTGACAATGTATTTGGTTGGCATGCATATCTATGGTATGATAAGATTAAGGCCCACAAAGGTTTTAAAAATCATGTAATTAGAAAATCTCTATATAACGTCTGGATAAGATATAAAGATCTAAAAAGGAAAACACCCAGTGGCTTTCACCAGTGGAAGCAAAGGCCCAGAAAAAGTTAAATATGGAGAGTAAATGGCTGAGATATTCTGATTTATTGTTGGAGGATAATGAAGGATTTAAATTAAGACCATTTGATCAAATTAAAGATAAAGTTGATTGGTTACAATATTATCAGATCAATGAAATATATAATCTTGATAAGAAAACTGGTTTTGCAATGGAAAAAAACAAACTGGAAACAGAGTTGTTAGATACCAATGTTAAAAAAAAATTCTAAGATGCATCATTTATTGTTGGAGTGGCATACAAAGGATGAACAAGTGAAATCTGTGATGATAGATTGGGCAAGAGATTTTGGACATAATATAACGATGGAAGACTGGGAAAGGTTGTGGAAGAAAGGGGTTAAGTTTAGTGCCTGTACGGTATTAAAGGAAAACATTATGAAAATGATGTATAGATGGTACTTAACCCCAGTAAAATTAGCAAAGATCTACCATATGAATGATAATTTATGTTGGAAGTGTAAAGAAAAAGAAGGTACCTTTTATCATATATGGTGGACATGAGCTTGCAGGGCAGCAGTTGAAGAAGGAGCAAAAAGGGGTTTCTTGTGTGTGTGTGTTTCTTTGTGGCTGATTAGCTGTTCTCCCTGTGCAAAGGTCAGAGGGGGCAGGGTTTCTGTTGAGGCAGGTGATTAGCTGTGGGAGGAGCTTATCAGAGCTTGCAGGGCAGCAGTTGAAGAAGGAGCAAAAAGGGTTTTCTTGTGTGTGTGTGTGTGTGTGTTTCTTTGTGGCTGATTAGCTGTTCTCCCTGTGCAAAGGTCAGAGGGGGCAGGGTTTCTGTTCAGTTTGATCCATCTTTTAGATTTAGGGGAGCTAGTCTCAAACGTTTGTTGGGGGAGACCTAGGTTTTTTTTTGTGGGGGGAGTTATTTGTCCTGTCTTTACGCTTTTTTTTTGATGGAGGACCACTGTAGCCACCCCCAACGACACGTTCTCAAGATGGAGGGGGAGGGAACAGCTGCAGTCGCCTGCGGTTCCTGCGCAATGTTTGCCATCTTGCCAAAGGTTGCAGGCAGCTTTACCTGCAGCAATTGCATGTTGATTGCCCTCTTAAAAGACAAAGTCCAGCAACTGGAGGAACGTGTAGCTACGCTCCAAAGAATTAGGGAGCTGGAGCTTTTCTTGGAAGCAACAGAGCACAACGTCTCCACCAAGGAGGAGACAGGGGACTCCCCTGAGAAGGAGGCTAGTACACCAACACAGGAGCCAGATATATGGAGAAACGTGACTCAAAGAAGTAGGAGGCCCAGGGTTCGCTCTGATTGTTTAGAAATACACAATCGCTTTGAGGTCCTCTCCCCTAGCATGGAAGACGAAGAGCAGACTCCATTGGAGGATCTCTCCCTCATTACAGTCGATCAGGTATATGAAGACGAGCAGCAAAGTCAGTCCTCAGGGAATGTGCAGGCGACCTTGGAACCGACAGCTCACAGAAGAACCCCGACCAAACCTAAGAGGAGGCGTGTAGTGGTGATAGGGGATTCCCTACTGAGGGGAACAGAAGCAGTGATCTGTGGGCCTGACAAGATGTCTCCTTAAGTGTGCTGTCTCCCCGGGGCTAAGATCCAAGATGTAACTGAACGACTGCAAGGAATCATAAAACCCACTGACAAATACCCCTTCCTCTTGGTTCATGTGGGAACCAATGACACTGCAAGCAATAGCCTCCAGAAGATCAAAAGAGACTACGAGGCTCTGGGCAGGAAGTTGAAGCAATTAAATGCACAAATTGTCATCTCATCTGTCCTCCCAGTTGAACGACGTGGCCCAGGGAGAGAGGGAAAAATAGTGGAAGTGAACAGCTGGCTTCACAAATGGTGTAAACAGGAACGGTTTGGATTCTTAGATCACGGACTGCAGTTTCTTGAAGATGGACTTCTGGCAAGCGATGGGCTGCACCTCACAACGGTTGGGAGAAATGTTTTTGCCAAAAATCTCAGAAACCTCATCAGGAGGGCTTTAAACTGACTAATGTGGGGGAGGGAGACAGTGCTCCTGAAGGTAGGAGTCTATCAATTGATGAAGATGATCATCCAAATGTCATAGACCAAATGGAGCAAACAGCACGCAGACCTAGTGGTGGGAGGAAAAAATCCTTAAATAAGAGACACGGTGGAATGATTAATGGACTTCAATGTCTGTACACTAATGCGCAAAGCATGGGAAATAAACAAGATGAGCTTGAGCTCTTGGTACAGCAAACTAAATATGACATAATAGGCATCACTGAAACCTGGTGGGATAAGTCCCACGATTGGAATGTAATAATGGAGGGATACAATCTATTTCAGAGAAACAGACCAGACAAGAAAGGAGGAGGTGTGGCGTTATATGTCAGGGATGTGTATACCTGTGAAGAGATCCAAGATTTAGAACCTCAAAGCCAAAGTGAGAGCATTTGGGTCAAAATTAAGGGAGAGAAGAATAACAGTGACCTCATTGTGGGAGTTTACTATAGATCCGCAAGCCAAACGGAGGACATAGATGATGCCTTCCTGGAACAGATGGCCAAGCATGCAGAAAGAAGGGAGATAGTAGTAATGGGGGACTTCAATTACCCGGATATTTGTTGGATGTCAAACTCAGCCAAGAGCATAAGGTCAAACAGATTCCTCACTGGCCTTGCAGACAACTTCATTGTCCAGAAAGTGGGAGAAGCAACAAGAGGAACAGCCATTTTAGATCTGGTCCTAACCAATGTTGATGACCTGGTTAGTGGGGTAGAAGCGGAAGGATCATTAGGCGCGAGTGATCATGCTCTTCTGAAGTTTACTATACAGCGGAAAGGAGCAGCCAAGCATACTAGGACTCAATTTCTTGACTTTAAGAAAGCCGACTTCATAAAACTTAGGGAAGTGCTGGGTGAGATCCCATGGACAGTAATACTAAAAGGAAAGGGAGTTCATGATGGCTGGGAGTTTGTTAAGAGGGAGATAGTAAAAGCACAATGTCAGGGAACTGACATCAGAGCGGGAGGCGAAGGGGAGGCTCCTAGATGATGCTGGAGAAGGACCCAGCAGGGGGAGAAGCAGCTCAGTGGAGGGGGAAGCATTTAAGCGCAACACGAGGAACAAAAGTGAGCTGATGGGGAAATCGGAGAGAGGGCTCACGGACTCTTCACTGGAACTCAGTGAGGAGGGGACAGGTCCTCCGCTACCTACGCCCACCCTGCGCAGAAGGCTCCCGCGCAGTGAGAGGCGGAGGAGATTGGGTGTCAAACAACTCTTATGTTGGAAGAGATTCAAGAAACGGCCACTGACGGATTCTGCTAGTGACTGAGACAGTCATGATGAGAAAGGGCTGTGCAGTCAGAAAGGTTTAACAAGGCAAATTAGCCTAGAGAGGCACCAGTTTACGCACGAGTAACTCATAATCATCACAGCAATCCGTCAGTCCCTGAAAAGTTGCTCGTGCGCAGCAGCAGGCAGGCAGCATCATGAGCAAGCCCGGAGAAGCAGGCACCCAGGGGGGAGCAGCTGGAGGGCAAACGCTGGTGGAGAGGAACTGAGAGTTGGAACAGCATGTGGCCATTCTGACGGCGCGGCTGGACGAAAGGCGGTCTCAAGATGCACAGGTCAGACCCACCCCCATAGCAAGGAAGGTACCGGGACTGGTGCACAAGTTTGGGGGGAAGCCGCAAGAATACAGTGCGTTTCGAACGGAAATAGAGTACGCATTGGAATTGCAGCATAACGATTTTGAAGACGACGCGGCGCGGGTGGCATATGTTGTGGGTCACCTGCAGGACGGGGCCAGGGAATGGGTCAGGCCCCTTATGGCGACGCAGAATGCCGCCATGCAGGACCTGAGGAAATTCTTCCAAGCAATGGACGCGATGTTTTCCACTGATGTTCAAAAAAATGTGACAAAACAGGAATTGATGAACTGTAAACAGGGGAGCCAGTCAGTTAGGGACTACTGGTCGCGCTTTGCCATGATAGTTCACCGCCTCGGGTGGGAACTGGGCTCCGAACCCATACAGATGTTATTCGAGGAGGGGTTGTCCCCAACGGTTAAGGATGAACTTTCCCGTGCACCCCGCCCACAGGGGATGGATCAGCTGACCAAGGCTGTGCTTGCGATTGGCGTGCGCCAGGAAGCGCGGGCCCAGGAGAGGCGGGAAGGGAGAGAGCAACGTTGCCATGACTACCGCATTCCTGAAATACCAAGGCAGCCCTCCCCGCCAGCAGAGCCAATGGAAATAGATGGGGCACGCGCGCGGGAAGTTTCAAGCACCAGCGAAGGGCGCAAGAAGGAGGGAAAGGATTGGAAAACCTCCAAGAAGTGCTACCTTTGCCAGCGGCCAGGCCATTTTGCCAGAGCCTGCCCTCAAAGAAAGGCTTGGCAAGGAATGGTGGGAACCGCAGGGGGTGAGGAGGAGGTGGTAAAGGAACAGGAACAGGGAAACGGGAACGCTTGGCTGCCAATCAAGGGGCACAACAGCCAGGCCAGCCACCAGTAAAAGTGCCCCAACCAGACCCCCCCAAGGCGGCAATAGCCATCGAAGTGGTGCTAGAACTCCCGAACGGGCACCCAGTCAAGGTGAAAGGGATGCTGGATTCAGGCAGCTCATGTAATTTCTTCAGCAAAGACTTTGCATTAGAGCACCAGCTCCACTTACTGCCTTTGGATTTTCCCTTGCAAGTGACCACCATTGATGGCAGGGAGCTTCTAGGAGGGGAAGTGACACACCAGACCCCGCCAATGAGAATGAGGGTGTCCAGGCACTCGGAGACCATCGCCTTTCACGTCGCCTCACTAGCAGGACCCCCAATAATATTAGGGATGAGCTGGCTAGCACAACATGATCCAGTGGTGGCGTGGCATCAGAGGACAGTCACCTTTGGGTCAGCTTACTGCCTGGAACACTGTCTAGGGGGGGAAGCCCCAAGAATGACCGTGGCCAGGGTGGCTGGGATGGGGGTGGAGCGGAAAGGGGAGATGCCGACACAATACGCAGATCTGCGGGAGGTCTTCAGCGAGAAAGAGGCAGATAGACTGCCACCCCATAGGCCCTTTGACTGCCAGATCAACTTGCTTCCGGGGGCTCAGCTGCCAGTGGGTAAGCTGTACGCCATGTCAGACAGGGAGATGAAGGAGTTGCGAGAATTTATTGACAAGAACCTGAAAAGAGGCTTCATAAGAGAATCAAAGGCAGTAGGGGGCAGTCCGGTGTTCTTTGTGGACAAAAAGGACACAAATAAACCCAGGCTCGTAGTGGATTATAGAGCTGTCAATTTGGTGTCAGAACCCGTGACCTTCCCAATGCCCAGGATTGACGACATTTTAACGCGAGTGAGGAAAGGCAAAATTTTTACCAAGCTGGACCTCAGGGGCGCATACAATTTGATCAGGATGAGGGAGGGGGACGAATGGAAGACCACAATGTTCACACCCCTAGGTGCCTTTGAGTACTTAGTTATGCCTTTTGGATTACAGTCGGGCTCCGCCTGTTTTCAAGCTTTCATGCACCACGTGATGGGGTCTCTGCTGTACAAGAACTGCGTAGCCTTCTTGGACGACGTCTTAATTTATTCGGACAATGAGGAACAACATGTTAGAGACGTCAGGGAAGTGTTACAACGACTGCAGAAGCACCAGTTGTGGGTCAAGCTGGAAAAATGTCAGTTTCACGCCAGAGAAGTCGAGTTTCTGGGGTACAAGTTGTCTGACAAAGGCTTAGCGATGGACCCAAGCAAGGTGCAGGCAGTGCTGGAGTGGAAGGCTCCCAAAACACGGAAGGACGTACAGAGGTTCCTAGGGTTCAGCAACTTCTACAGGAAGTTCATCAAGAACTTCGCCCACTTGACAGCGCCCATCACGGATTGTCTCAGTAGCAAAAAGAAGTTTGTGTGGACAGAAGAGGCCCAGCAATCCTTCGAAAAACTGAAGAAGGCGTTCGCATCGGAAGAGCAACTCCTGCACGTGGATCTGGAGAAACCCCTGAGGCTAGAGACCGACGCGTCCGACAGAGCCGTAGGGGCGGTCCTTTTGCAGCCAGGGAAGAGCAAGCAGGAATGGAAACCGTGTGCCTTTTTCTCGAGAAAACTGAGCAAGTCGGAGCAAAACTATACAGTGTATGACCGCGAACTGCTGGCAATCTACGCGGCCTTTCGTCGTTGGCGTCATCTACTGATAGGAGCGCAACAACAGATCCAGGTTTGCACAGATCACAAGAACTTGGAGTATTGGAGAACCGCACGAGTACTCAACCAGAGACAGATTCGATGGGCACAGGAGTTCTCCAAGTTTTTCTTTGAAATCCGCTACGTGCCCGGAGAGGAAAACGTAAGAGCAGACGCTCTCTCGCGTAAACCGGAGTACCTGGAAGGAGAGGGGCGCCGGAAAAACGACACGTGATCCCCGAGGACCGATGGGTGTGTGGGGGAACTTTGGTGGGGAAACGAGAACTAGCCGGGCTGACCAGAAACGACGTGTTCGCGCAAACTAAAATCCGGGAACTACGAGACGGTAGAGGGACCCAAGAAGGGTTTGAGGAGAAGGAAGGGGTACTGTACTATAGGGGAGCGCTGTACGTACCGGGGGAGACCCTGAGGGGAAAGGTACTCAAACAACTCCACGACAACCCCACAGCAGGGCACTTTGGACAGCACAAAACCATGATGCTTGTGACCAGGCAGTTCTGGTGGCCCAGGGTGAGGGAGGATGTACGGGAATATGTACGGGGGTACGACCGCTGCCAAAGGGCAAAGGGGGAGCGGGCTGCCCCCACAGGATTGCTGGAAACCTTACCCACGCCGGGGAAACCCTGGGAGGTGGTATCCATTGATTTTATAACAGATTTGCCCAAGTCCCGGGGAAAGACAGCAGTCATGGTAGTAGTCGACCTACTGACAAAAATGTGCCATTTTATAGCTTGCTCACATGCTGTAACGGCAGAGGAAACAGCCAGGTTGTTTGTGGAGCACATATTCCGGCTGCATGGCGCCTCCTTGAGGGTTATCTCCGACCGCGGAAAACAATTTACTTCCCGGTTCTGGAGGAAGCTCATGAGCTTACTGCAGGTGGAGGTGGGTTTCTCGACGGCGAGACACCCAGAGACCAACGGGCAAGCAGAAAGAGCGAACAGTATACTCCAGCAATACCTACGCTGCTATGTCAGCGAGAGGCAGAACGATTGGGTAGAAAAACTAGCGCTGGCTGAATTCGCGTACAGCAACGCGGAACACGTGTCCACGGGAATGAGCCCATTCATGGCCAACCATGGGTGTCATCCTAGGGCCTTCCCGGGGAGTGGGGAGGAAAGCTGGAGCGTACCCGCTGCAGAGCAGTTTGTGGAAGAAATGGAGGCCCTACACCAGCAACTTAAGATGAACTTGGAGCAGGCCAAGGAAACTTACAAGAGGCAGGCAGACAAGCACCGCAGGGAAGGGGAGACCATACGGGTGGGGGACCGGGTGTGGTTGTCCACCCAAGGGCTACCTTTCAAAGGGGGGTGCAAGAAGTTGCAGCCCAGACGGCTGGGACCTTTTGAGGTAACACAGCAAGTTAATCCCGTGGCATTTAAGCTCAGGTTGCCTGATAGCATGAAAATACACCCAGTTTTCCATAGGTCCCTGCTCTCACCGCATAGGGAAGGGCGGGAATTCCAGGGGCAAGAGGGAGAAGTCACCACACACCCGCAGGTAGAAGAAAGGGAACACCACCACAGGGCCACGGAAATACTGGACTCAAGGTGGCAAGGGTGCCGGGTGGAGTATTTGGTAGCGTGGGAAGGGGAACCCAGGTCCGAAAACACGTGGGTCCCCACGGAAGCCGTCGAGGACAGGTATCTGGTGGAGGTTTTCCACCGCCAGTTCCCGGACAAACCCAAACCCCTGGAGAGATTCTGGGAGGAGCAATTTGGAACCACAGATGAGGAAGAGGTTTTTGAGGGATTTTCTGACTCCGAGGAGGAGGGAGGAGAGGTTTCGGAGGAAGAAGCGTCAGACGGGGCAGACCACCCCGTTGGTAGGTGGAAGAGCGATTGGGAAGCGGGTTTCGAAACCACAGAAGATGGTGACAGTTCCTTCCGGGGTTTCCCCGCCTCCTCGACCGACGAAGGGGACGAAGTTGGTCCCACAGGTCGGTCCAGGGGTGGAGGGGATTCTGGGGGGGAGGTGGATGTCAGGGAACTGACATCAGAGCGGGAGGCAAAGGGGAGGCTCCTAGATGATGCTGGAGAAGGACCCAGCAGGGGGAGAAGCAGCTCAGTGGAGGGGGAAGCATTTAAGTGCAACACCAGGAACAAAAGTGAGCTGATGGGGAAATCGGAGAGAGGGCTCACGGACTCTTCACTGGAACTCAGTGAGGAGGGGACAGGTCCTCCGCTACCTACGCCCACCCTGCGCAGAAGGCTCCCGCGCAGTGAGAGGCGGAGGAGATTGGGTGTCAAACAACTCTTATGTTGGAAGAGATTCAAGAAACGGCCACTGACGGATTCTGCTAGTGACTGAGACAGTCATGATGAGAAAGGGCTGTGCAGTCAGAAAGGTTTAACAAGGCAAATTAGCCTAGAGAGGCACCAGTTTACGCACGAGTAACTCATAATCATCACACACAACTTCAGGCAATACCAATGAGACGGAAACATGGAAGGTGCCTAAAGAAGCCAGGGTGGCTATCTAAAGAACTTTTAACTGAGTTAAGATTAAAAAAGGATGTGTACAAAAAATGGAAAAGGGGGGAAACCACCAAAGAGGAATTCAAACAAATAGCCAGCATGTGTAGACACAAAGTCGGAAAAGCTAAAGCACAGAATGAACTCAGGCTTGCTAGAGAGGTTAAAAGCAACAAAAAAGGCTTTTATGGGTATGTTCGTAGCAAAAGGAAGAACAAAGAAACAGTGGGGTCACTCAGAGGAGAAGATGGTGAAATGCAAACAGGGGACACAGAAAGGGCTGAACTCCTCAATGTCTTCTTTGCCTCAGTCTTCTCCGATAAAGAAAACAATGCCCGACCTGAAGAATTTGGAGCAAATGATTCAGCAGAGGAAACACAGCCCAGAATAACTAAGGACATAGTACAAGAATACTTGGCTAGTCTAGATGTATTCAAGTCTCCAGGGCCAGATGAACGGCATCCAAGAGTATTAAAAGAACTGGCAGATGTGATCTCAGAACCACTGGCAGTCATCTTTGAGAATTCCTGGAGAACAGGCGAAGTCCCGGCAGACTGGAGGAGGGCAAATGTTGTCCCTATTTTCAAAAAGGGGAAAAGAGAGGACCCAAATAATTACCGCCCAGTCAGGGAAGATTCTGGAGCAGATCATTAAGCAAACAGTCTGTGAGCACCTAGAAAGGAATGCTGTGATCACCAATAGTCAGCATGGATTTCTGAAAAATAAGTCATGTCAGACTAACCTGATCTCGTTTTTTGACAGAATTACAAGCCTGGTAGATGAAGGGAACGCAGTGGATGTAGCCTACCTTGATTTCAGCAAGGCATTTGACAAGGTGCCCCATGATATTCTTGTAAAGAAGCTGGTAAAATGCGGTCTTGACTATGCTAGCACTCAGTGGATTTGTAACTGGCTGACTGACCGAACCCAAAGGGTGCTCATCAATGGTTCCTCTTCATCCTGGAGAAGAGTGACTAGTGGGGTGCCACAGGGTTCTGTCTTGGGCCCGGTCTTATTCAACATCTTTATCAACGACTTGGATGATGGACTCAAGGGCATCCTGATCAAATTTGCAGATGACACCAAACTGGGAGGGGTGGCTAACACCCCAGAGGACAGGATCACACTTCAAAACGACCTTGACAGATTAGAGAACTGGGCCAAAACAAACAAGATGTATTTTAACAGGGAGAAATGTAAAGTATTGCACTTGGGCAAAAAAAATGAGAGGCACAAATACAAGATGGGGGACACCTGGCTTGAGAGCAGTACATGTGAAAAGGATCTAGGAGTCTTGGTTGACCACAAACTTGACATGAGCCAACAGTGTGACGCGGCAGCTAAAAAAGCCAATGCAATTCTGGGCTGCATCAATAGGAGTATAGCATCTAGATCAAGGGAAGGAATAGTGCCATTGTATTCTGCTCTGGTCAGACCTCACCTGGAGTACTGTGTCCAGTTCTGGGCACCACAGTTCAAGAAGGACACTGACAAACTGGAACGTGTCCAGAGGAGGGCAACCAAAATGGTCAAAGGCCTGGAAACGATGCCTTATGAGGAACGGCTAAGGGAGCTGGGCATGTTTAGCCTGGAGAAGAGGAGGTTAAGGGGTGATATGATAGCCATGTTCAAATATATAAAAGGATGTCACATAGAGGAGGGAGAAAGGTTGTTTTCTGCTGCTCCACAGAAGCGGACACGGAGCAATGGATCCAAACTACAAGAAAGAAGATTCCACCTAAACATTAGGAAGAACTTCCTGACAGTAAGAGCTGTTCGACAGTGGAATTTGCTGCCAAGGAGTGTGGTGGAGTCTCCTTCTTTGGAGGTCTTTAAGCAGAGGCTTGACAACCATATGTCAGGAGTTCTCTGATGGTGTTTCCTGCTTGGCAGGGGGTTGGACTCGATGGCCCTTGTGGTCTCTTCCAACTCTATGATTCTATGATTATATGATTCTATTCTATGTCCCAAGGTGAAAGACTTCTGGGAAAAGATTTATAATGAATTGAAAAAAAATGTTGAAATATACATTTATTAAGAAACCAAAGGCCTTTCTACTTGGAATACTAGGATTGGAATTGCCCCCAAAATATGCTTTGTTGTTTTTGTATGCCACAACTGCAGCAAGAATTTTGCTAGCCAATAATTGGAAATTGAAAGAAATACCAACAGTGGAAGAATGGCAGATGAAGATGTTGGACTTTTTGGAGCTTGCCGACCTAACCAGAAGAATCCGCAATCAGAAAGAGGAGGAATACCAAGAAGATTGGAATAAATTTAAAGACTATTTAGCTAGATATTCTAATATAAGATAAGTAGAATCACTTGAAAGTACCAAACTGGCCTAGGATTAAACTATGTTTAATTGTATAATAGTATGGATTGAGAATATTATGAAAAGGAAGGAAGATAGTAATTTGAATGAGTTCATTTCATTAGAAAGTGGATATTGGAAAACTGTTACAAGGAGACCCATTGAAACTCAGTTGGGGAGATTTGAGGAAGTCACTTAACAATGAAAATTAAATTGGGTTCTTAGAAGGGTTAGGTGTTTATATGCTTGTTTGTTTTTCTTTTTAACATTGTAATGTTTTTCTTTTTTGTGTGTTATATTTGTTATAAATTTGGAAAATCAATAAAAAAAAATTGAAGGGAAAAACCCCCCAAACTTGTAGGATTTCCCCCCTGCTAGTATACTTCTTATCTTCTTGTCCTCTCTTATTTTCTTATTTAGAGTTTCCTGTACTAGAATAAATAGCAGTGGGGACAGAGGGCACCCTCGCCTTGTCCCCTTCATTATGTTACAACTTTCCGTGATATTACTATTTATAATAAATTTAGCTCATTGCTCTGAATAGATTACCTCTATTCCTTTGCAAAATGTCTCTCCAAGACCCATTAAGTTAATTTGTGTTTTCATAAAACTCCAAGAGATGTTGTCAAACGCCTTTTCTGTGTCTACTAGCATGCTTACTGCTGGTTTGTTGTTTCTGGCTTCTAGTTATTCCAAAATATTAATGACTTTTTTAACATTTCCATTTATCTGTCATCCAGGGGGAAAGCCCGCTTGGTCCTCATGGATTATTTCTCTCAGTGTCTTTTTTAGTCTTTCCGCTAATATGGCTGCAAAAAGTTTATAATCATTATTAAGTCTGTAGTTGGGGATGAGTGTTAAATCTGTCCCCTGTTTGAGGATTAGCATTATGTATGCTTCCTTCCAAGTCTCTGATGTTTTACCTTTAATAAGTATATCGTTCATCACTTCTTTTATAGGTTGTGATATCACTTTTTCCAGCTTCTTGTAATAACAGGCTGACAATCTGTCTGGCCCAGGTGACTTCCCCGCTTTTGTGTTCCTAATTGCTTGTTGGATTTCCATAGCCATAATTGGTGCATTAAGATATTCGATTTTCTCACTCTGTATTTCAAGCAGGATGTTTTGTTTAAAAAATTCTTCAACTTTTTCTTGATATTCTGTTCCTTTTTGGTATAATTCTGTGTAGTAGCTCACAAAGTTCTTACATATTTCATTCGGTTCATCAATTATTTTTTTCTCCCACTTTCAGCTTATTTATAGCTATCACCCTGCCTTTTCTTAAATTGCCATGCCAGTAATTTCCCTGGCTTATTTGCGAATTCAAAATTACTGTGTTTTAATATTTTGATATTCCATTCAACTTCTTGGTTTACAAGCATTGAGAATTTTGTCTGCAGCAATTTAATATTCTGCTTAATTATTTCACTGCTTGGGTTTTTAAATAGCTCTTTTTCATTTTTGCTTATCTCATTCAATAATTCTCTTTTTCTTTTCTTTCAATCTTATTTGTATCACATTTTGTTGCTTAAAAAGCCCATTACAACTGCTTTGCTAGCATCCCAAACAACCTTGATATCTGTGCCTTGGTTTAAATTGAAATTTAAAAATTTATTTAATGTTCCTGTTGCCTTTTGTAGAATATTTTCATCATTTAATAGACTTTCATTTATTCTCCATCTCTGTACTTTTCCTTTCCTTTCTCCCCTCAGAGCCATGGATTATGGTCAGAGATGGTCCTTGGTTGAATTTCCATTTTTTTAACCTTTATTCGTAGTTCATTCAAAACCCATTCATTCATTTATTCAAAACCCATTCATCCATTTATTCGTAGTTCATTCAAAACCCACATTGTAGCATGCCGATCAATATATTTTTTTCATACATTTAAATTAAAATATGATTTAGAAGAATACACTGTTCATAAACACTGGAATTTATTACTATCACAGACTCCCAAAGGATTACATTGTCTTTTAGTAAGCAAATAATATATATATTTTAAGTGGAGGCGGCAGCTTATAAATAATCTTAAAACTGATCAGCAACTCTGGTACATAGTGGTTTACTAGATATTGACCATAATTTACTTTCTGCCCATCTGTGCTCTACGTGTCCAGAGGAGGGCAACCAAAATGGTCAAAGGCCTGGAAACGATGCCTTATGAGGAACGGCTAAGGGAGCTGGGCATGTTTAGCCTGGAGAAGAGGAGGTTAAGGGGTGATATGATAGCCATGTTCAAATATATAAAAGGATGTCACATAGAGGAGGGAGAAAGGTTGTTTTCTGCTGCTCCAGAGAAGCGGACACGGAGCAATGGATCCAAACTACAAGAAAGAAGATTCCACCTAAACATTAGGAAGAACTTCCTGACAGTAAGAGCTGTTCGACAGTGGAATTTGCTGCCAAGGAGTGTGGTGGAGTCTCCTTCTTTGGAGGTCTTTAAGCAGAGGCTTGACAACCATATGTCAGGAGTGCTCTGATGGTGTTTCCTGCTTGGCAGGGGGTTGGACTCGATGGCCCTTGTGGTCTCTTCCAACTCTATGATTCTATGATTCTATGATTCTAGGGCATAAGAAAGGCCAGCAAGCAGTATGTTTTCAGAATACGTACATTACAAAATCAGCTGAACTGTACAAGCCCATTTACCTATTCTTTAAACAGTTCCACTTCATATATTAAACATATATTAATGGCAGACTCTGCTGCAAAATAGATGTAATATTTATTACCACATAAGGATGTTCATCTGCTTCTAGCTGACCTACCTTCTTGAACCTTACAAGAGTCAGCACAAATGTCTCTAGGAAGGTTAGTGGCAAAAGTTACCATTTTTGCCACTGCACACCAGAGGATGTGACTGAATCTCCTTCTGTCAGCCAGGCCCAATGGCTTCCCCTTCCCCTTTCATGGCACCATTTTTCCCACATGGAGGTGTGGCAGGGCAGGCCCACCTATGAGGTGGAATGAAGCAGCCGCCTTGGGTGGCAGAATCCTATGGGGTTCCAATGGGATCCAGTTTTCAATGGGTATCCCATGGGGCTCTCTTTCAGCTGCACCACCACACAGCCCTGACGAGCAAGGCTTCGGTGGGAGGTGGGGGCAGCAGGGGCAGCACCCACCTGTTTCACCTCAGGCCGCCCCTGTGCATAGCCATGCAGCTGGCCAGGGGAATGGCTATTCCATGCATAGGCCCTCCAGATGTTTTGGGACTACAACTCCCATCATCCCTGATCACTGGTCCTGTTATCTAGGGGTGATGGGAGCTGTAGTCCCAAAACAGCTGGAGGGCCGAGTTTGCCTATGCCTGGGCTATTCAGTAGGAGTGAGGGGGAGTCTAAGATTTGGCAGTGAGGGGTGTGGGTGTCTTCCTATTTAATACAAGGTGGTTGATGGCGTTTCTCTTCTCCCCCCACCCTCAACCTTTTATTTATTTATTTAGACGCAAGCTTGCAATCATTAAAGGGCATGGCATAGCTGCCCACAGAAGGAACCTGGCAGCATTCCTGAACAGAATTCTCCATAGGAACATCAAGGCTACGTTGAGACTTTAAAAAGAAAGGAGAAAAATTGTCGATGGCTGCATAAGAACCCCTCCCTGAAAATAATAAAAATTCACCCACCCACTTAGATTAAGGCCATAATTGGGGGCATTCCCTCTCCCTCCAGCCCCCGCTACAAAATTCAGCTAAACTCAATACTTTGCCCAAGCAATTGTTTCAATTTTTCATTTGTTGTTAAATGAATATACACCCCTCTTTAAGAGCAAATGTGTTGGGTTACTGTTGGAGAAGGGCTCAAAGTGGGCTTGAATGCCTGAAGGAGAAGTTGAAAGAGAAAGAGAAAGAGAAAGAGAAAGAGAAAGAGAAAGGGTTGGGAAGCCCTTGCTTTACGTCTATCAAATTTGAGCATGTTGCTGGCACACCAAGTTCCACAGGCACCTTTTATAAAAGGATGACTTTTGTGTGAAGCTTAACATTTCTACCTGGCATGAGAAGATGTCACCTTCCTTGAGGAGCTGTCCTGGCTACTCTGTAAATGTCATAAAAATAATAGGCCCTCAGTACCAAATAGATGCCAAACTCAGGGCGTCTGTGTGAATGTCACAGAAATTTATGCGGTGTGCCTACTGCAGGTGTATTTTGTGTGTGTCAAAACCTGTCAGGTTCACCTCCAGGTACATGTGCATTTGAGGAGCAGTTACCAGTGGCTGAGAGTAAACTGCTACTTGTATTTTGCACGGGTCAGTAGCTAGCGGAGTTTGTCACTACCCACATCGATGAAGAGAGAGAGACTGCCATAGCTGTATTCTGCAACAGGCATTTAATGCACTTTACTGTCTGTTTCTTACACAGCACTCTAATTATCTTCATTTTCATAGCTATATTTATATAACTGGTAAGTTCGTCTCCACCATCCCCAATGCTATTTGAAATTAACATAGAATTTCTCATATTGTGACATTTCCTTTGGTGACACAGGCTCATTTTCTCCCCATCAAGTGATTTCATCATGTTTCCATAGCAGCAAGCCATTACTTCCATTGGAAATAAGGGCCTGCTGTGTCACATTTTCCTACAGAAGAGGTGATGAAATTAACCTCTGTAACTCTGGTGTCACTTCTTCTTGTCTCTGTGTATGTGGGAGCTGAAGAGTTGCTGGATTATATGTGGCCCTCTCATAAGTGTCAAATATAAGGGACAAGGGACCTTTGACAACTTTTAGGAGTATTAAGTATGACTTGCAGAACTCCAACGCTTTCCATAAATATTACTGAGACACTCCCCTGAGAAGGAGGCTAGTTCACCAACACAGGAGCCAGATATATGGAGAAACGTGACTCAAAGAAGTAGGAGGCCCAGGGTTCGCTCTGATTGTTTAGAAATACACAATCGCTTTGAGGTCCTCTCCCCTAGCATGGAAGACGAAGAGCAGACTCCATTGGAGGATCTCTCCCTCATTACAGTCGATCAGGTATATGAAGACGAGCAGCAAAGTCAGTCCTCAGGGAATGTGCAGGCGACCTTGGAACCGACAGCTCACAGAAGAACCCCGACCAAACCTAAGAGGAGGCATGTAGTGGTGATAGGGGATTCCCTACTGAGGGGAACAGAAGCAGTGATCTGTGGGCCTGACAAGATGTCTCGGGAAGTGTGCTGGCTCCCCGGGGCTAAGATCCAAGATGTAACTGAACGACTGCAAGGAATCATAAAACCCACTGACAAATACCCCTTCCTCTTGGTTCATGTGGGAACCAATGACACTGCAAGCAATAGCCTCCAGAAGATCAAAAGAGACTACGAGGCTCTGGGCAGGAAATTGAAGCAATTAAATGCACAAATTGTCATCTCATCTGTCCTCCCAGTTGAACGACGTGGCCCAGGGAGAGAGGGAAAAATAGTGGAAGTGAACAGCTGGCTTCGCAAATGGTGTAAACAGGAACGGTTTGGATTCTTAGATCACGGACTGCAGTTTCTTGAAGATGGACTTCTGGCAAGCGATGGGCTGCACCTCACAACGGTTGGGAGAAATGTTTTTGCTAAAAATCTCAGAAACCTCATCAGGAGGGCTTTAAACTGACTAATGTGGGGGAGGGAGACAGTGCTCCTGAAGGTAGGAGTCTATCAATTGATGAAGATGATCATCCAAATGTCATAGACCAAATGGAGCAAACAGCACGCAAACCTAGTGGTGGGAGGAAAAAATTCTTAAATAAGAGACACGGGGGAATGATTAATGGACTTCAATGTCTGTACACTAATGCGCAAAGCATGGGAAATGAACTTGAGCTCTTGGTACAGCAAACTAAATATGACATAATAGAGAGATGAACTTGAGCTCTTGGTACAGCAAACTAAATATGACATAATAGGCATCACTGAAACCTGGTGGGATAAGTCCCACGATTGGAATGTTATAATGGGGGGATACAATCTATTTCAGAGAAACAGACCAGACAAGAAAGGAGGAGGAGTGGCGTTATATGTCAGGGATGTGTATATCTGTGAAGAGATCCAAGATTTAGAACCTCAAAGCCAAAGTGAGAGCATTTGGGTCAAAATTAAGGGAGAGAAGAATAACAGTGATGTCATTGTGGGAGTTTACTATAGATCCCCAAGCCAAACGGAGGACATAGATGATGCCTTCCTGGAACAGATGGCCAAGCATGCAAAAGGAAGGGAGATAGTAGTAATGGGGGACTTCAATTACCCGGATATTTGTTGGATGTCAAACTCAGCCAAGAGCATAAGGTCAAACAGATTCCTCACTGGCCTTGCAGACAACTTCATTGTCCAGAAAGTGGGAGAAGCAACAAGAGGAACAGCCATTTTAGATCTGGTCCTAACCAATCTTGATGACCTGGTTAGTGGGGTAGAAGTGGAAGGATCATTAGTGATCATGCTCTTCTGAAGTTTACTATACAGCGGAAAGGAGCAGCCAAGCATACTAGGACTCAATTTCTTGACTTTAAGAAAGCCGACTTCATAAAACTTAGGGAAGTGCTGGGTGAGATCCCATGGACAGTAATACTAAAAGGAAAGGGAGTTCATGATGGCTGGGAGTTTGTTAAGAGGGAGATAGTAAAAGCACAATGTCAGGCAATACCAATGAGACGGAAACATGGAAGGTGCCTAAAGAAGCCAGGGTGGCTATCTAAAGAACTTTTAACTGAGTTAAGATTAAAAAAGGATGTGTACAAAAAATGGAAAAGGGGGGGAACCACCAAAGAGGAATTCAAACAAATAGCCAGCACGTGTAGACACAAAGTCAGAAAAGCGAAAGCACAGAATGAACTCAGGCTTGCTAGAGAGGTTAAAAGCAACAAAAAAGGCTTTTATGGGTATGTTCGTAGCAAAAGGAAGAACAAAGAAACAGTGGGGTCACTCAGAGGAGAAGATGGTAAAATGCAAACAGGGGACACAGAAAGGGCTGAACTCCTCAATGCCTTCTTTGCCTCAGTCTTCTCCGATAAAGAAAACAATGCCCGACCTGAAGAATTTGGAGCAAATGATTCAGCAGAGGAAACACAGCCCAGAATAACTAAGGACATAGTACAAGAATACTTGGCTAGTCTAGATGTATTCAAGTCTCCAGGGCCAGATGAACGGCATCCAAGAGTATTAAAAGAACTGGCAGATGTGATCTCAGAACCACTGGCAGTCATCTTTGAGAATTCCTGGAGAACAGGCGAAGTCCCGGCAGACTGGAGGAGGGCAAATGTTGTCCCTATTTTCAAAAAGGGGAAAAGAGAGGACCCAAATAATTACCGCCCAGTCAGGGAAGATTCTGGAGCAGATCATTAAGCAAACAGTCTGTGAGCACCTAGAAAGGAATGCTGTGATCACCAATAGTCAGCATGGATTTCTGAAAAATAAGTCATGTCAGACTAACCTGATCTCGTTTTTTGACAGAATTACAAGCCTGGTAGATGAAGGGAACGCAGTGGATGTAGCCTACCTTGATTTCAGCAAGGCATTTGACAAGGTGCCCCATGATATTCTTGTAAAGAAGCTGGTAAAATGCGGTCTTGACTATGCTAGCACTCAGTGGATTTGTAACAGGCTGACTGACCGAACCCAAAGGGTGCTCATCAATGGTTCCTCTTCATCCTGGAGAAGAGTGACTAGTGGGGTGCCACAGGGTTCTGTCTTGGGCCCGGTCTTATTCAACAGCTTTATCAACGACTTGGATGATGGACTCAAGGGCATCCTGATCAAATTTGCAGATGACACCAAACTGGGAGGGGTGGCTAACACCCCAGAGGACAGGATCACACTTCAAAACGACCTTGACAGATTAGAGAACTGGGCCAAAACAAACAAGATGAATTTTAACAGGGAGAAATGTAAAGTATTGCACTTGGGGGGAAAAAATGAGAGGCACAAATACAAGATGGGGGACACCTGGCTTGAGAGCAGTACATGTGAAAAGGATCTAGGAGTCTTGGTTGACCACAAACTTGACATGAGCCAACAGTGTGACGCGGCAGCTAAAAAAGCCAATGCAATTCTGGGCCGCATCAATAGGAGTATAGTATCTAGATCAAGGGAAGTAATAGTGCCACTGTATTCTGCTCTGGTCAGACCTCACCTGGAGTACTGGGTCCAGTTCTGGGCACCACAGTTCAAGAAGGACACTGACAAACTGGAACGTGTCCAGAGGAGGGCAACCAAAATGGTCAAAGGCCTGGAAACGATGCCTTATGAGGAACGGCTAAGGGAGCTGGGCATGTTTAGCCTGGAGAAGAGGAGGTTAAGGGGTGATATGATAGCCATGTTCAAATATATAAAAGGATGTCACATAGAGGAGGGAGAAAGGTTGTTTTCTGCTGCTCCAGAGAAGCGGACACGGAGCAATGGATCCAAACTACAAGAAAGAAGATTCCACCTAAACATTAGGAAGAACTTCCTGACAGTAAGAGCTGTTCGACAGTGGAATTTGCTGCCAAGGAGTGTGGTGGAGTCTCCTTCTTTGGAGGTCTTTAAGCAGAGGCTTGACAACCATATGTCAGGAGTGCTCTGATGGTGTTTCCTGCTTGGCAGGGGGTTGGACTCGATGGCCCTTGTGGTCCAATGTGACTTTCAGGGTTTGAGCACAGATGTCCTTGAATGGCCCTGTAACCTCTGCTTAAAAACTTCCAAGGAAGGAGAGCCAACCATTTCTTCTGGGAACCTGTTCCACTGTTGAACAGCTCTCACTGTCAGATAATTCTTCCTGATGCCATTTTCCATGTGACAGCCCTTGAGATATCTAAGATGGCTATCATATCTCTTCTCACTTTCCTCTTTTCCAAGCTAAACACCCCCAACTCCATCAAATGTTCCTCATAAGGCTTAGATTCCAGACCCTTTAGCATCTTGGTTGCCTTCCTTGGAACATGTACCAGCCTGTCAAAACACTTCTTAAACTGTGGAGCCTAGACCTGGACATAGTACTCCAGGTGGGGTCTGACCAAGGCAGAATACAGCAATACTATGACTTCCCTTGATCTGGACACTCTACTTCTGTTGATGCAGCCAAGAATAGCATTAGCATTCTTTGGCTATTGCATCACACTTTGCCTGCCTCCAGTCTGCAGGGAATTCCCCTGTTCTCCAAGAATTTTCATAGACTGTAGACAGAGGCTCCAAGATTACACCAGCAAGCTCCTTGGGTGCAGCTCATCAGGCCCTGTAGATTTGAACTCCAGTAGTGGTTAAGAGCTGTAGACTCGTAATCTGGTGAACCGGGTTTGTGTCTCCGCTCCTCCACAGGCAGCTGCTGGGTGACCTTGGGCTTGTCACACTTCTTTGAAGTCTCTCAGCCTCACTCACCTCACAGAGTGTTTGTTGTGGGGGAGGAAGGGAAAGGAGAATGTCAGCCGCTTTGAGACGCCTTCGGGTAGTGATAAAGCGGAATATCAAATCCAAACTCTTCTTCTTCTTAAAGTAGCTAGGTGTTCCCTTACCACCTTTTTTCCTATCTTGGGCTGCAGCTCCCTCCTTACATTATTTATTATTTATCAGTAGGCTGGGCACTGCTTTCCTTTTGGTTGAAAATGAATCCCCTTTCCCCCACCCACCCCAGCATGTTACAGGTTCTATAATGCCGCTTATATAAATCCTTTTTGTAATATATGACGCCTCCCGCATAAATGCATATTAGATACAGTAAATGCAAAAGTGTGTGAATCTGCTGTAACATAAAATCCTAGTTAATTTATACTTTAAATCAATGCAGTAGGCTTGATTTCCACCTGAAAAGAACAAACGATTCAAGTGTGATCTAGAATTTAATTTAGCCTTGGATGGTTCTTTCCTTGTGGCGGTGGGGCTGCAAGAAGCCTCAGACATCCTTCCCTAAATCTCCAGACCCTGATAAGAGTCACCCTTCCCTACCATCTATGCTTGGACCTGTATGTGCATATGTTAGAGCCATCCTGGGACAGGGATGAAAGTGGACTTTTTGGAGCTACTCATTGAACTCTTGTGACATGCATAGCAGCGATAGAAGAAAAGTCTGCACCCATTGAATGTTACCGATACTTGCCTGATATAATATTGGTTTTGCTTGTTTATTAAACGATTGTTATTATGCTATGGTAGTGTTAAATTATTGGCTAGAAGGTGAGAGTAGTTCTTCATTAATACAACACGTAAATTACATTTATTCTTCATAGTAGTGGGAAACAACAGTAACTCATCCACAGGGTTTAAGATAAAAACAAAAACAAGCCCCACTACATTAGAATGTTTCAAACATGCACACATTCCTCTTTTAAATATGTGATGCAACATGACATTTTCATCTGGTTCTGTCAGGTCACATCATATTATGTCACATTGCAAGACATGTTTAACCTAATGCAAGCTGATATATCTTGCAATGTCTGTATCAAAAATTTAGAAGCTTTTTTAATATAAAGAAGGAACCCACTGGTTGGACATGCTACAAGTTAGCTATATACCTCTGTGTTGATGATCGGCAGGTGCTTTTATGTGCTCCAAATTGATACCTGGCTTAGTAACAGACTCTTGAGCCTCATATATTTATACATTTTAAAATATGAGCAATTTTACTGAAATGCCACTTTTTTTTGTTGTTGTAATGGGTCTTGACAAGGAAATGTTCATGCTGTGCAACTATGAAAATGCCCTTTCTGGCAAGCAGCCCTCTTGCCAGCTTTATTCATCAATGGAATTAAACAACAAGAAAAATGGGCAAAGCTAAAGTCTTGGGGATTTACTAGAGTTTAGTCACACAGTACCACCATTACTCCAAACTGCCTTTCTCCTGCCATAAGTAATGCACATTTGCTAGGTAATTTTTTCAGTATGAATGTTCTGTTTCTGTGAGAGTAGGCAATTGTGATACTATTCCTCCAAAGATGAGGAGGGCATTTTGGTCTTCTAGTAGACCACTGAACAATTCCCAAGAGATTCCCAAGTTTTTGCTGATTGTGGAAATGTTTGCAAATATATTTTTTCAGAAATAAGGCTCTTAAGCAAGGTTTCTTGTGCTCTTAAGTAAAGATCATTTAGCAGAGTTCCTGGCATCAAAAGTCATTCAATGATCTAATCACACCCAATGCAGGAAACATGTCTGATTGAAATGAGGCAAGGTCATAGCAATGAATTCTCTGAAGTCTTTAATGAATTCATTCAGTTATTTCTTACAGTTCCTTTAATTTATATATTTCCTAGATAGACCAAGGTTCTCCCTTGGTTTAAGCCTTTGTATGTTCAATTAATACATTAAATGGGTTAATAAGATCGATAATAAGTGACAGGTTTACTTAAGGGACAGCTTAGGAACATAGGAAGCTGCCTTATGCTGAGTGGCTCATCTCAGTGTTATCTCCACTGACTGTCAGTAACTCACCTAGTTACTCCTAGATCTACCTGGAGATATCAGGGACTGAACATCACCACCACCACCACCACCATTTATTATTTATACCCCACCCATCTGGCTAGGTTTCCCCTTGCATGAAAAGCACCTCCCCCCGCCCCCCGGGCTACAAGGCTTTCCTCAGAGAGGTTGATCAGGGTTCCCCATGACTGACTTGCACCAGCAATACTCAGGAGAGTGTGGGGAGCATTTTCCATTTACGGGGAGCAATGGAAGTGCTCATCAGGACTGCTTGGAGCCCCCAGTAAGCTGAGTGTGCCCTGAAACACATCCCAGAATTCTTTGCAGTACATAAATGTTCTGGGGAAGGCAAATTAATATATGAAAGGGTAAGAAAACCACTGAATTACCACAGTGAGAGAGAAAAGGCTACTTTATTGACAGTGGAAAAGGTTATGATGGTTGCTAAAGCGTAACCCAGCGTGTTATGGCCCTATTACAGCTGGGATGCTGACCAGTCTATGATTGATGTCCCCCCCCCCCCATCTTCCCTGTTCTGAACGCAGCACCTCAGGATGTGAAAGAAGCACAGTAAACCTCATGAGTCCATGGTCATTGTAACCCAGACTCTTTCATTAGATGCAGTGAGCGTAGGGCTCTCAGTCTGAAGGCTTTGTTTACAACTCTTACAATTTATCCAAGTTGAGGAACAGGAACAGCAATGTGGTTTAAAATTAGTTGGTTCATCAGTACCAAATGTAAAAAAGGAAGAAGAAATATGGAACAATAAATGAGTCAGATTACAGTATAAAATAGAAAATAAAAACATAGAATGAGCACTATTTTCAATGGACTAAACACTCAGAGGCAAATATAAATTGAAGCACATTAAACAGAAGTCCAAGAACACAAGCTTTCGGATTGCTTTTAAAAGCATGTCCTTTGTGTGTTACTATGGGGGTGCTATTATGTAGAGATTTCACTATATTTCATCTAATATGAAATTTACAATCTTGTCCCTAGTTGGGATGATGTGGTAATCCAGTTTTAATTTCAAGGTAGCTATTGTACTTTCTGGCTGCAGTCCTATGCTCACTAACCCAGGAGTAAGTCCCATTGAATTCATTAAGTCCTTTTTCTCAGTAGACATTGCAAATCTAGTAGAGTTGATCTAATTCTATCAAGGAGGTTTAAAAAGGGGGCTGGAAGCACAACTCCATGGGTTTAAGAATGGGAAAATGCAACCAGATTTGCATCCCACTAAAATCAAAGAACAGCATCTACACTTGGATGCATGCAGGTATGCTTCCCATTGAAAGCAATAGCTGTCATCCATCTTTAGGCTGAGCAGGTGAGAGAGAGGTTTTTTTGCTCAGTTCATACAGTATTTCTGCACATGATATACCAGTAGATCAGTCTGTAGATCAGATGCATATCAGAATGCAGAATCCAATGTGATAGGGTGGCCAAATAGAAGAGGAAAGGCTTCGGCACTTGTCAAAGGTGGACAGAAGAGGGGATTTCATGACGTCCACTGCCTTGCAGCATATCTTCAGAAGAAGAAAGGGCTACAAATCTAAAGCAGAGTCCCTAGGTGGTTGGATGCTGCCTTGTATGCCTTCTCCTGGCAACTCCTGCAGCCAAGCTGGTGCCCAGCATCTTGCTCTGCTTTCCTTTGGACCACATCAGTGAGGCTGAGAGTGGGGTCTTGTCGTCTGGATAGCCCAGGACCTCCATGCACACTGCCCAGGCTTGCACTCCAGAGAGGTCACTTCAGTTCTGCTAATGCAGCAGTTTGACTTCACCCCAGGAGGCACACTCCATTCTCTCGCAAGACAAAGGGGTGCCATCAATACCTCCTGAAAGTCTCTCTTCTAGTCTATGAGTCACATATTAATATCTTTTCTATGATTTCAGGGATCATAATGAGCGTAAGATGACCAAGAAAAATGGGTAGACCATTTACAAAATAATTGAAGGTGGATGAAACTTATCCTAACCCCCAGTGGTGCATAAGGTGAGAGAGCTGGTCCCTGCATGCCTGTATGTCGCGAGAGGTCATAGTTATGTTTTTGATGCTGCCATTTGTTGTTGTTGTTTAGTCGTTTAGTCGTGTCTGACTCTTTGGGTTAAAGCTGCAGATAGTCCATCTTCTTCTGTGATTTCTCTCTCCTCTTTTAGTATTGATTAGTATTGATAATCAAGAGAGAGGTTAAAAGAAAAATGTAAGCAAGAAGCCAAACATAGCACCATATATCCCCATGCCTGTTTTTTTATCAAGCGGCTTGATTATTTAAATTCTGGAAATGTATTTCTTCTGAAGCTTCAAAGTGGCTAATTTTTTTTAGAGAAAATAGTTGGGGTATCATTGAAACAAGTGTAAATTAAAAACTACTCACTTCACAGACTGCAGGTAAAAGGGTAAAGTTAAAGGACCCCTGGATGGTTAAGCCCAGTCAAAGGCGACTCTGGAGCCGGCCTTTGTCCACAGACAGCTTTCTGGGTCATGTGGCCAGCAGGTCTAAACCGCCTCTGGGGCAATGGGACACTGTTATGAGTGCCAGAGCGCATGAAAACACCATTTACCTTCCTGCTACAGCAGTACCTATTTAGCTACTTGCACTGGTATGATTTTAAACTGCTAGGTCACAGACTGCAATCCTACAGCCACTGAGCTAGGAGTAAGTCCCAATGAACTTATTGAAACATATTGTGCTCTTAATCTCCCATGAGCAAATGCTTTCTCCAAATGGAAGGAAGCCTTTTGCTCCTCACACCTCACAGAGAAATCAGATCTTATTTCATAGGTAAATTTTTATTTTAAAAGAGTGTTATCAGGGAATTCACACACTTGAATGCAAAGGCTAGGTGTCTATAAACTGGCTTGCTTTTCTGCAAGTAGCAAAGGGGAGGCTGCAGATCTCTGGGCCAATGCAGAAATGATCTCGGCAGAGTGGAATCTACTTCCACATCAGTTTAGCCACAGCTGGAGCAGAGTTGACCATTGCAGGCGACCCTGATTTGTGCAGGAACCACTTCCCTGATCCTGCATCTAGCTGTTCCTGCATGCTCAGGGAAGTGGTTCCCACAGTGCCATGGTGATGTCTGAAGTGGCCTTCAATCGAGCATTTTGGAATGTACCAATTGTCCATACACCACAAACAATATTAGAAGAATAAAAGATATCAAGTTGCAAAGCCACTTTAACAGAGAAACATCCAGAAGAATGTAGAACCTTGTAGAAACATCAAGCAGAAGCCTTATGATACTTGTCTGCAAAGGGTGACAAGAAGCTGTCTTTTTAAGTAACATTGAAAAGAAAGCCAGATCACATAGGTGAGAGTGAAACAGAATTGTTTCAGAAGATGACACCGTTAGAATGGCGAGACTGATATAGCTGAGCCATTAATACAAGTCATGGGAGAGTGATAAATGATTTATGTGTATCGAGACCAACAAGCATATGATCCCTGTCACATTTCAGCAAATGTCTAGCAATTCACAGGCAGTAATTGCATTTGTTTCTGCTTACATACACTAAAGGAAAGGAAGAAAAGAAAAGATCTCCAAGCCTCACAGGGACTTTATTAAATAAAATACAGCTACCAAGACAAATGAAGGAACTTGCTGCGATCACTATTTTAAGAAGATAATGTCAAAGTAGAGTATTTTTATTTTTTATTTTTAGAAATAACATTAAAATTACACATTGCTGCTCCTACTAAAGCTACTAGAACCTAAGGTGTAAACCTAAGAACTGAAAACGAACCCCTAAACAATAGCAACAATAAAATTGGTATACATTTCAAATGACAGGTTCAATGGTGTGACCATACTTAATTCTGAAATAGTGAGGGGGCTATTTAAATGCAGGTTCAAAGGGAGCATCAGAAGGATTGACTCTCACTAGGGTTCTAGAGAGAAGCTGAGATAAAAGTTATACCACAGATTAGGCAAAGTACAAAAAAAAATCCAAGAAGATACCAATATGGTTAATGAGCAGAGTTCAGAACACAGGACAAAAAAAGACATCCTTTGAAGACTTTTTTCTTTGGCACCAAATGTGCAAAAGAAGTTACAGCATGAATTATGGCAAAATAAGTGTTCTGGCAAGAAGGCAGACAAAAAATGAATTCTTGCTACAAATATTAAACAAGCAATTTAGAAACTCTATATGCACAAATTTACTTACAATTATCAAACACCTAGAAGAAACCATGCTGAGGAACAATAAACATGGCTTTTACAATAAGAAGCCTTGACTAATCAGCACTTACAAATTCATTGCAAGTGTCAACAAATATAAGGGTGGTCAAGTAGATAAGATATACTTGGATTTCCCAAAAGGTCTTCTGGCAGGTCTTCCTTGAGGCTTTATTGTTAAAGAGCAGAGGCTTGGGCTGCTTAACTGGCCCTTTTCTAGTCCTGGTGCCTGATCTTCTTTTAAAGGGAGAGGTCAAGGCTGGTACCTGATACCTTCTGCTTGCAGAGTATGTGTTTTCCAACTGAGTTGTGGCCTGTTGCCTTGCCTCCTACACTATTTGGGAAGTTTAACTATGAGTTTAGCTCTCTCTAGCATAACACAAACTTATTTTTTCTGTCTATTCCTTTTAAAAGGAATACCTTTTAAAAACTGATTTTTTGCTCATTGACCTGAACATGTTGACATCTTCCAAACTGATTTGGATTGTGTTTTATAGTAAAACTAGCAATTATGCCTTTCACAAAGACTTGAAGACCTTTGCAATTTTCTTCCTCTTGTTTTTCTTCTTAACTTTTTTTTAATCAAGCAAATAAAGCTTCAAGCTATCTTGAATGCAGTTATAGAGAGAGAGATGGTCAAGGAATTCCTTTGGTTCACATTTCAAAGTGAGTGCACCTGATATATCTCCCAAAAATTCAGCTAGGGAGGGGGCAGGTCTGTGAAGTGTTCCTCCTTTCTGGAGACCTTATTCAATCTTTGATTGATGGTACCTGGAACATCAATCATGTGACAGTTCATGGAAAAGGAATTAAGAGACAAGGGCATAATTAAGGTTATAGATGAATGTGAAAAACGTGCCTACAACCTTGTTAAATGTTGAATAGTAATAGCTAGTTTAGAGTATGAAAAGGTAGGCTCTTGGCAGGTATACTGATTTTACTGTTTTGTTTTTGTAAAACAGAAGCAACCATATATATATATTTATAAACAGAGGTACATGTAAAACAGATTTTCTTTAGCCTGGCACCTCTGTTTCCTTTACAAACTTCTACAGGACTTCTGTAATCCCAGTGAACTTCTTTTAAGCTTTAGAAAAGGGCAGCATGGGATCTCTGCAACTGTCTAGCATCAAACCATAAATTAAACACTAAACTCAATGAGTGGAAGGTTAATAGGGCCGGTTCCTATTTAAGTAGTGCAGAGATGGGAAGTCCTCTCTCATGCTGACATCCACACTTGTCCTGTGATTATGAGGCACAGGTCGGAGAGGTTTTCCTTTTGTCCTGCCACTTTCCCTGGGAAAACCCAGTGTTTACCACTGAATTGAAACAAACAACAATCTGCAGAAAACTGACAGTAAACAGCAGGTTTTCCTGGGGAAAGTGTTGGGGCAAAAGAAAAATCTCATGGAAATCCGGGGACAAATGGAAGTGTGATGAGCCCTGATTGTGCAAAGTGATTGCTATCATACAGCCATAACACTGAGAAGAAGTTGATTGATAACTCCACTGAATCCTCATTTGAGACAAGGTGTCTGATAGCCACTTCTTATAGGCAAATGCTGCCTCTAGATCCATTCTGATCTGGATTGAGGCCCAGCCATGGAAGTCATTTGGCCTTGGTTGCCCTGAAGGAGGACCTTTGCAGAGAGCAGGGCTGAGGGAGTGCAACTTTGCTCCTTCTTCTCAATCTCTCATCAGCTTTTGATACCATTGGCCATGGTATCCTCTTGGGCTAGCTCCAGGAAATGGGAATTGGGCACCCTGCAATACAGTGGTTCCAATCCTAGCTTCAGGACCAAGTCTAGAGAGTAGCATTGGGAGAGTGCCTTTCAGCCCCCTGGCAGCTACATTATGGGGTGCCACATGGGGACTATTGAAAGTATCTCAGGTGCTATTCAATATCTAGATGAAGCCACTGGGAGCAGTCATTGCCATCATTTTATGCTGATGACACTCAGCTCCATTTCTCCATAACACCTGAATCAGGAGACTCCACCCAGTGGTGACATGGATGAGGGACATGCTGAGCTTGAATCCTGGCAAGATGGAGTCATTGTGGGTGAGCAGCTCCCATGTCTGAGAAATTGGTGAGCTGCCTAGCCTGGATGGGGTTGCACTTCACCTGAAGGATCATGTTCTCTGTTTGGAGATGTTTCCGGATCCAGTTCTGTCACTGGAGGGTCAGGAAGCCTCCGTGCCTAGAAATGCCTTTTCCCAACTATGGCTGATTTGACAGCAATGGCCAAAGTCATTCATGTGTTGGTTACATTGAGACTGGGTTACTGCAGTGGCCTCTTTGTGGGGCTTCCCTTGTGCTTGATTTGGAAGCTGCAGTTATTGCACAATGCTGCAGCACAATTGCTTACAGGAGTGAGGCCTTCTCAGCATCTAACACTCTTGCTCAGAGATCTCCACTGGTTGCCCATTTGCTGGTGGGCCAGCTTCAAGGTGTTACTGCTAGCATAGGAAGCCCATAGTAACTTGAGACCAGTTTACCTATGAGATCACCTAACCCCAAATGTGTCCATTTCAACCTGCAGAATTGGCACTTTTACAGGTGCTGCATAATACTTGCACTGCATCTATAAGAACTTGATTGTTAAGTGTGGCAACATCTCCACTTCGGAACTTCCTGCATATTGATACCAGGCAGGCACCTTCACTGTATTATTTTTACTGCCTGCTGAGGACATTCTTATTTAGACAAACCTACCCAGATACTGAGAAAGTTTAAAGTGTTGTCTAAACAATAATGTTTCTTCAGTGTATGCTTTGCATCACTTGGGGATCACTTGGGGATCACATCAAGAGTGTGCCCTGCCTGGTGTGTTGGATTGATGAGCATTTAAAAGAGAGCCATGGTTGTCATGAAGGCCATAAAGTCTATGCCATAGTACTGGGAAAGACCTCAAGGAGCTTGTAGTGAAGTTAGGAGATTTTTGTTAGTCAAACTTTGGTCAAGCTGAAGGAAGCATTGTGGGAGAACTAAAGGCCAAAGGATTTATGGGAAATGTGTTCTTGTTACTTTAAGCTGTGGACTAGCTGTCTCTGGAAGTGTGGATACTTATCTCATGGTTACTAAGTGTGTCCCTGTGTGAACAAGGGCTATCAAACCTCATTGCAGGAGAAGGAGGTTCTGCTGTGTCTCTGAGAAGTTGGGGAGGAACCTTTTGATCCCAAGGTCTTGAGAACAAACAAACTTCAGCTACCACAAGCTGAGTTATTACCCAACTAGTTGACCATTGGTAAATTTGGAATTAATCAGGAATTCTGATTGGTCTTAGGGTCCGATTTCACGTGGGGTTTTAAAGGATAAAAACCCTAGGAAAGGAGCCTGCAAGGAGCCTATCTGCCCTTCTGTCAGGTACCATCATGCTGATACTCGACTTGCTACATTCATATGCGTGTCCTTTGTGATGAAGAATTCCTATTGTCTTCTTGAGATGCGGATTCAGCCGAGGACTTTACGAACTGCTCTAACTTTTCTTGTGTTTTGTAAGTACGTTTAGCTAGCGATGCTTTACAATGTTGTTATTTTCCTGTCTGAAATGCTATAAGAGATGTGCCTACTTTTAAGTATGTTTAATCTTATTTTTAAAATAAATTTTAAAAAGAGGATTTTCCTATTTGTTCTGTGTGCCGTTCTGGGGGGAAAGCCTGAATCCAAAGTCTGATCACTTAGCCTCCTACTGAACCTGTGAATTCCTGCCTGTAATTTGTGGAACCTGTTGAATTTCTGCCTGCGTTTTGTGGAAGCAGTTGCAGGGTGGGGCAGCCGGCAACGAGGAAGAGTAACCTTCTCCCTTGGGTTAATCTTCTGGCTATCCCCAGACAAGGGAGTGGTGGCAGCAACTACCCCTTTTTGTTGTGTTTTGTCCTGAAAAAAGTAAATGTTGTGGCACCACCTTCCCTCTTTTAGCCTGGTCCTGCTGGATTGTACGGTGAGGAAGGGGCGTGTGCCGCCAACATTACTACAGAGCTAATGTCACAAAATATCCCAGAATGGCTTAGGTGGGCCAACACAGCTCAATTTCACTCTGTGTTAGAGCTAATATTTTAAGAGGAGAGAAGGAAAAATTAAGGGGAAATCTCTTCTTTTTTTAAACAAATGGTTTAGGCAAGAGACAAGCTGAGGAATGGAGCAGGCATCTTTTATATATTTGGAAAGGCATGGCTACGTCAAATGCATTGGAATTATCCTTAAAGAAAAGTTTATGCTTGTGAAAATTTTGTTGCTATGTTGCTGGCAAGGTTATTGTCAGTTTGGATTATCTGCTGCCTAAGTATCACTCAGGCAAATTACCGGTAGTTCTGCCTAGGGGCTTGTCTAACCTGGATGCTTAGCATTCCTAAACCTGTTTCCATCATAAATCAGCAGCATATTTTGAAGTCCTGTTTCCATTTTTCTTTAGATGCATAAAACATAATAATACATTGCTTGAAAGTAACATATTATAGAAAATTTTGGACTACATTCAAGACTTAGAAGACAGTAGTTTAAAATCTTGTACAGTGGTACCTAGGGTTACATACGCTTCAGGTTACAGACTCCGCTAACCCTGAAATAATACCTCGGGTTAAGAACTTTGCTTCAGGATGAGAACAGAAATTGTGCTCCGGCGGCGCGGCAACAGCAGGAGGCCCCATTAGCTAAAGTGGTGCTTCAGGTTAAGAACAGTTTCAGGTTGAGAACTGACCTCCGGAACAAATTAAGTACTTAACCTGAGGTACCACTGTAGTCCAAAAATCCCTCTAATATGTGTGCATACACATACACAACACTTCCTAATGTTTTTTCACTAGAATGTCCCTAGAAAGAAAATATGTGAGATCATTTCAGAATTAAATTAACATTGGAGCAGGCATCTTTTATATAAAGCTTGCTGTGTTCCAGCTGCATATGATTTTTGGAAACTCAAAAACTCACTTCACAGAAGCCCAAAAATTATTCTCTGGCTCATGATTAATATCCAGAGCAGAGGAGAATTTCCAGTTTCTCTCTCAGACTCACAACTGTTGTCTTTGATCCCCAACCCCATTGTTCTCCAGCCCTGACAATCTGCAACTCTTCTTCTCCTTAAATGCATTATCAGCCAACAGTAGTGGCAGCACTCAAGGAGAAGAAAAGGAGGAGGTCTGTCCCTTCAGCTCTCCCTCTCTGAGGCCCTGGGGCACTTAGCAGAACACCTGAAAAACGAGACAATGGCCCAGGAAAGATAGAGCTCCTCTGAAGCAACAGGAATTTCACCCTGCTAAGCTGGCACCCAACGTGCCAGGACACCAGAGAGAGGAAGGAGAATGGATTGGGCTGCTGCCGCCACCACTGCCTGGTAAGATGGTTGACACCCGTCTGCTTTGGAAGACAATGGAGGAGTGTGCCTTTGGGGGTGAACTTAAACCCTTGGAGAGTTACAGCACCTGCTGCAGCTGTAGGGACCAATATGGGAGAGACATATTTTGTTGCAGCTGGGCTTGTGCCGCTGCAGATGCACTATGGTGTTTCTTCTCTCTGTGCTCCTCCCAGCGGTCATTTCTCCTCTAGTCACTGCTGTAGATACACAACCTGTCTGTCTCCAGGCACTGCAGCTGTCTGCAAGAGATTCCCGCATGGCGGGATTAATGTTGCCAGCCTTCATGTCAGGTTTGCAGCATGTGAGACACACCTGTATGGTCTGAAGGCACATGAGGCCACCAGGCAGCTGGCACTATGCAGCATGAGATGGAGGGAAGAAAGTTCCATGGTGGAAAAAAGGTGGTCTATAAATGTCAGGGGCAGGAGAGGCATAACCAAATGCTGGTGCCAATTTTCCTCTTTCAATAAGCCTTTTAAAGTGGGTATTTTTTTTCTCTCACTCAACATCTGTATTAGATTTTAAATTGCTAGTACTGTTTCTGTATATGTATATATAAGCAACTGTTTTAAATATGTTTTATTGTATTGTAAAAGCTTCAAGGGAAGTGATTCATAAATGATATAAATAACTAAAACATGCACATATTTACCATGCATAAAGCAATGGTTGTCTAACCACACAACTCTTCCCACATCAAAAACGAAAAGGGCGAGGGGTTCAAATTTTTTTATGCTTGTTTGCAGATCAACTAAATATGCTTACCACAGCAAAAGTAACTCTCCACAAACATGTCCAAGTAAAACACATGTGGGTCAAAACTTATGCTTATCTCATAATTTCTGATATTTTAGAACACACTGCCATCATATGTATCCACTTTTTATGTAGAAGTAGGTTGGATTCTAATAAGAAGCCCAGGTTTGACTTGCCTCCCCCCCTCCAGCCGCATTTTGTATTATATCTTGAGCTACCTAAACAAAAGTATACCCAATGATCATGAGGTCATCAACGTCTTTTCCCTTAATTTCCCTTTTATTGTCTGCCACTTATTTATTTCCTCCTTTTTACAACTGTGGCTAAATGTCTTAGGAGAACTGGTGGAGGCTCTGGGCCATATATGAACCCTGGAATCCAGATGTTGCAACCAGCTGGCAACCTGTGTGCCTCTTCCAAAATAGCAAGCCAAGGCATGGGCAGAGCTGAGGAAGCTGAGGAAGGAATTTTGGCTTCCAAGGCAAGGTATAACTTGCCTGTAAGGCTGGGTCAGCCACAAGTCCAGGAACTTCATCAATCCAGGGAAGAGAAAGGACAGAAGAAACATTCCAGGTGGCATATTTTGCACTTCTGCTCTCTGCTGCTCCTGATGTCAATCCCAGCTATCCTAACTATACCTAAAAAGAGGCACAAGCAGCTGACAGGTATCAGGGTATGAACTAAATAAGACACAGCAGTCTACTTTCTGCATTCAAAAGTGCATGACTTTCCTAATGGAGTTTACTGAGGTTCAAATAAATTTGAATTCTGTAGAGGTGAAGGAAGGAAGGAAGGAAGGAGCAAGCTTTTCTCCACTTCACAGAACATTTCTTCTTAACAGTAGAGTCCACCATTAATCTCACAAGTCTGCTGTAAGGGACACTGGTTTTGTTTGGGGTACAAGAAAATGTTAGTAAAATATTTTTGGAGAGAAATAATATGGAAACACTTGAATATATGAATGGGAAGCATATAAAACTTTTATTAGAGGTTGAATTTAGCATACACATCATGTAAAAATAAACTTAGAAATAGTAAAGGAGGTGGAATGAAAGAGGAATTAAAAGATTTATGGACATTAATAGCTAACAATCCAACTGATGAATTGTATAGTAATATATGAAAGAAGAAATTTGAGCTAAATGATACATTATCCCAAGAAGTAAAATTCATGCTCATCTGTATGGAACAAAAGTATTGGGAAACAGGCAAAAGAGTGGGGGAAATCTGGGGAATCGACTTAAGCAAAAGAAAGAAAAGTCAATAATCTCCAAATTAGAGGTGAACTAGGTGGTGTGTGCACACCTCCAACAGAAATTAACCAGTTTTTTTAAAAAAATTCTTACCTGAATAGTAAACCAGAAGAGGTATAGGAAGAAGCTATGGATTTCTTTACTTTTTTAAATAAAACTACCAGGGTTAGGGAATACGAAAAAACAAACATTAATGTCCCCAACATCAGAAACTGAGATTTGGGAAATAATCTCAAATATGGCAAATGGTAAAGCACCAGGGCTAGACCAATTTCCTGTGGAATGGTACGAAACATGTATTGATCTTTTGGCACCTAGGTTACATCGCTTATATGATATATTTAGAGAACGAATTAGCTCAACATTATTCAATCAGGCTTACATTACTGTTATTCCAAAACCCAGCAAAGATCAAATGCAATATGCTAATTATCACCCAATTTTTTTTATTAATATTGATTCAAACATTTTAATGGTGATATTGGCAATTAGGCTACAAATAGTAATATCAACTATTATTAAAAATTACCAAACAGGGTTTATAAGGATGAGACAAGTCACTGATAATATCAGGCTGGGAGTGGATATGATAAATTTAAACAGGAACAAAGATGACTTACGTAGCTATATTATCTCTAGATGCGGAAAAAACCTTTTGATTAGGTCCACAAAGAATACACGGAAAAAGTACTACCAAAAATTGGCTTTCTACTAGACTTTATACAATGGATCAGTATATTACATTGCTCACATATGTGTAGAGTGAAGACAAATGGCATAATGTATGCACCTTTTGTATTATCCAGAGGTAGTAGGCAAGGCTGCCCACTTTCACTTTTGCTTTTTAATATCTGTTTGGAACCCTTGGTATGTACAATTAGAAAGCATAATGAAATATTTGGTGCAATTCATAACTCACTCAAATACAAATGGGTAATGTTTTCAGGTGGCATTTTTTTGTTTATCACAAAATCTCATTGTTGAAAAATATAGATGTTTTTGGCAATATCTCAGGATAGACTATAAATTGGTCCAAATCAGAGTTGATGTTAATAGGAAAAAAAAAATTGGTTCAATTGTTGAAACAATTCCAATTTTCTATTTGTACAGACAATATTAAGTGTCTAGGCATACTAATACATGAGATCTCTCTAAATTAGCCTCATTGAACATCAACCAAATATGTCATGAGATATCTATGGATATTGACAGATGGGAGTCGTTGAACCCTGGCTGTGGGGAAAGGTCAATGCTCCCAAAATGAATATAATTCCTAGACTGGTTTATATCTTAAGAGGAATACCTAACAAACACTTTCAAAAAACATCTTTGTTTAGAAAATGCCTTTGGGGCTTTTCAACCCTGAGTATATCCATGCAGAAAAGGCAAGTACAACTAAAGGAAGGAGGATTCGGGATCCCAGAATTAGAACTATATCAGCATGCATATTTACTGTCAAGTACACAATTCTGGAGACCCACAACTGATAATAACTGTCCATATTGGGCTACCTTGGAATACTCTTATGTAGCACCTCTCTGGAAAGATGGGCAGCCCTCAGATCCAAATATATTAATGCCCAAGACGCTACAGAAACAATTTCATCAGTTTGAATGATATGGCACCACGTGTCCCCCCCCAAAAATTTTTTTTAAAAAATTGCCTTTTAGCCCACAATAAAATGACTTTGTGGGGAAACCCGAGTCTAAAAATAGCGAATGACCACTCCCCACATTAAATGGGGGGCGCCCTTTGCATGGTCACGTGAAGCCCCCTGGACCCTATGCGGCACCATTAGCACAGGCTTGGCTTCACCTTCCCCAGGTGGGATACCTGGAGGTCTCCACCTACCTCAGCCAGTTGCCCAATCTCACCTGGGGAAGCGTTGCCAAGGTGATCAGGCCAGTAGTGGGAGGGACCACCTGCCCACACAATAGGGGGAGGATCTTATCTGGGAAATGTCAGTTGCCTCCAGAGCTTCTCCCACCCTATCCACCCTCAGTTAAGACTTCTTTTGCAGGTTAACCTTTCTTCCACAGGTACGCGGGCACTGCTATGTCAAGGTCACTGTTGAAGGGCCGGAAAGGAATTCTCCTGCATTAGCAGGTTTGCCTTTCCCGTAGCAAAACATCACAACTTTGGCAGTATCACGCCTTGGGCGGAATCTTTTAGTCTATCTTCCGTAAATGGGGGTGGGTGTGTAGCGGTGACCCATGCCCCCTCCTCTTTGCGGCGGTGATACCAGGGTTCCCAGTTAAAGGGGTTGTTTTGAGGGGAGGCTCTGGCCATACGCCTATAGGTTGTCATTGCTCTCTCCTGCGACAGCAGCGTAACGGGGGTGGGCTCTCTCTGCTTGAAAATATGTTCTCCAGAGCCAGCCCAACCCCCCCCCCCACTGGATATTCCCCAGATCTCCGGCAGGGGACTGGGAGGCCCAATGCCTGAGCCAAGGTCTACCCACATCTGAAACATAATAAAGTTGTGGCCAATTTTAATCCCATAGCACGTTGTCTTGAGTCTTTATTCCACATGGGGGCCGCCCAGGGTTTGAGGGACTCCGCCTGTCCATGCAAAGAAATTGTGGTATGGAAGAGTTGGATGAATTTGGGTATATTAACTTTAGATCAATTGATAGACAAGAAGGATGAATGTTATGCATATTCAGACAACTCAGACAAAGACAAATTACCTCTAAATACTCAGTGTCAATATCTTCAGATAAAGCACCAGGCAACTGCCATTTACAGACCAGCCGCTTTTACAGTCGCAGAGACCACAGAGACATGCAAAATGCAGCTCGCATCCATGATTGGATTGAATATATGTACAAACTTGCTACACATGAACAAGTTGCGTACAAAGGTAGACTTGCCATGGACAAATGTAATGATATTTGGAATTCATTTTTATAAATATTGTGTTAGGTTAACTACAATAACTTTTTTTTGTGAAGTACAGTTTACAATTTTTTTCCTTTTGCTCTGTTTTGTATTCTACATCAATACTATTTCTTTTAAATAAATAATATAAAATAAAAAGATTCTCTAAATAAATATAAAACCAATTTTCCCTAATTATAAAAAAGAAAGATAAAATATGACACTAATAGCTCAATTCTGAAGGGATTTAGCCAAAGCAGATATTTCTTACTGGTACACAAAGTTAAGGGAATCAGCCTACTAGGAAAACAAAACAAAAAACAGTGTATTGGCTGAGAAGTTCTAGTGGTCAAAAAAGAAATGACAGATATATTTCTAATAAAAAAATTCCTTCCTGTAGCACCTTAAAGACCAACTAAGTTAGTTCTTGGTATAAGCTTTCGTGTGCATGCACACTTCTTCAGATACACTGAAACAGAAGTTACCAGATCCTTCTATATATTGAGAAGGTGGGGAGGGGTATTACTTAGAAGGGTGGTGGGAATCGGAGATTGGCAGATAGCTGAGATGAGCCTGTTGACGACTCTTAACGACTGTAATAGGTCTTACAGGAAAAGGCAAGGGGTGAGAAGGTGAGAAATGGCTTAGTCATGTATAATGAGATAAGAATCCGATGTCTCTGTTCAGACCAGGTTTCTCCATTGTTTTAAGTTTGGTAATGAGTTGTAATTCAGCAGCTTCTCTTTCCAGTCTATTTCTGAAATTCCTTTGTAGTAAAACAGCTACTTTGAGATCTTGTATAGAATGTCCTGGGAGATTGAAGTGTTCTCCTACTGGTTTCTCTGTTTTGTGATTTTTGATGTCAGATTTATGTCCGTTTATTCTTTGGCGTAAGGTTTGGCCTGTTTGTCCAATATAGAGAGCTGAAGGACACTGTTGGCATTTGATGGCATACACAATGTTAGACGATGAGCAATTAAATAGTCCCGAGATGGTATGTGTGATGTTGTTGGGGCCAGTAATGGTGTTGTCCGGGTGTATGTGGCAGCAAAGTTGGCATCTGGGTTTATTGCAGGCTCTGGTGCCAGTGTCCGTGTTAAGTCTGGTTGTAGTATTATTGTGGGTTAGGAGTTGTTTAAGATTGGGTGGCTGTCTGTAGGCAATGAAAGGTCTTCCTCCCAGAGCTTGAATCACAAAACAGAGAAACCAGTAGGAGAACACTTCAATCTCCCAGGACATTCTACACAAGATCTCAAAGTAGCTGTTTTACTACAAAGGAATTTCAGAAATAGACTGGAAAGAGAAGCTGCTGAATTACAACTCATTACCAAACTTAAAACAATGGAGAAACCTGGTCTGAACAGAGACATCGGATTCTTATCTCATTATACATGACTAAGCCATTTCTCACCTTCTCACCCCTTGCCTTTTCCTGTAAGACCTATTATAGTCATTAAGAGTCGTCAACAGGCTCATCTCAGCTATCTGCCAATCTCCGATTCCCACCACCCTTCTAAGTAATACCCCTCCCCACCTTCTCAATATATAGAAGGATCTGGTAACTTCTGTTTCAGTGTATCTGAAGAAGTGTGCATGCACACGAAAGCTTATACCAAGAACTAACTTAGTTGGTCTTTAAGGTGCTACAGGAAGGAATTTTTTTATTTCGACTATGGCAGACCAACACGGCTACCCATCTGTAACTAGATATATTTCTGTTTGGTATGATGTTATTGATGATAACAACAACAACAACAACAACAACAACAACAGCCACTCTGGGCGGCTTCCAACAAAGTATTAAAATACAGTAGTCTGTTAAAAATTAAAAGCTTCCCTAAAGGGAGCTGCCTTCAGATGTCTTCTAAAAGTCTGGTACCCCACAAGTGAGAGCCCAGGGGTCTGAACACTCATCCCCTATCACCACTTTCTGAACACGGCACAGGAGGAAGGAGCAGAACCACTGTATAACAGTGCCCCCAGCTCCCAGCCCCTCTAGACAGTCCAGAAGGATGTTACGTCGATGGTGTCAAAAGGGAATGGTGGGCAGGGAATCCTTGGTGCAGCGGGGAGGTCGGTACACCAAAAGGAATCCTATACTGCTTCCAGAACATGTACTCAGAAAACTGGGTCTTCCCAATAGGACTCCTGGTGCAAACTAATGACTTCCTAAATATCACTGCAACCCCCCCCCCGGTCCACATGACCTGGGTTGCTGTGTGTAAGAGAAACCTGGTGGACAAGCAGCAGCAAGAACAGGCCCATCAGTTTCATTCAACCAAGTCTCTGTTACACATGCCAGGTCAAGTCCTCCATCCATGATCAAGTCATGGATGGCAGTGGTCTTATGAATCATTGACCTGGCATTGCACGACAGCACCTTCAGGTCATGTGGGTATCCCTTGCTGATTCCAGTATCCGTCTGGACAAGACCAGACCTGGAGGCAGGGATAGTCCTCAAATAACGACTAAACCTGCGTCCTCAGTAATGACATGGTCTGGTCTTAGCGTAACTCCTCCTCCTACCCGTGATCACTGAAATCGGTTGTCCCAGTGCATCTCCCCCATGGAACCTGCCCCAGCCATTTTGTTGGCTGGGACCCACTCCCAGGCAGCCCTGACCCCTCCCCTTAAAATAAAATAAAACCTATATAAAAACAAAACAACACAAAAAAAACAGTAAAATTACAACCATACCAAAATTAAACAAATTCCCAAACCCAACTAAACATCCATCCCAACCCCCCACACCAAAAATAATTTAAAAATGTAAAAAGGCATAAAAATAAAAAAAACATTTTAAAAAAAAACTCTGAGCTGTTGTGAGATCTCCTGAGCAGGTCCCACCCTGGGCCAGATGGTGAGAGGCAGGGACAGGGCCTGCAGGCACTGACAGCAGAGGAGTCCTCCTGGGCAGACCATAGCCAACTCCCCCCCCCCCCACGGCGCAGCCTTTAAATGGATGGAAATGCAGCTCACCCTTGGAAAATAAGGGAAATCCATGCTAATGCTATATTTACAGACTTGTTATAATTTATATTATATCAAAAGTCTGTAATATATTCCTGATGCCTCTGGTCCCCTTTCTGTCTCTGATTCAATATTTCATACCAGTTTTCTGTGATGATTTTGTTCTACACTTGAGTTTGCATTTTAATAAAATAATTCCCCCCCCCCAAAAAAATGTAGGGATGCTGTTAATATTTGTGATCTTGCAATTTTTTGACAGATCTTTCTCCACAAAACACAGACATATATATCCCTTTTTGCAGAGAAGTGAGCAGGCAGCAAGTTTGAGAATATCATCATGAATCCAGGAGGAAAGCAGCAACTGGAAGCATAAACTTTTGCAGAGTAGCCAGTTGGGTTGCAAAAAACATTGGTCCAAAATTTGATCTCTGCTTCCTCTGAGCATTTCTGCAGCTATCTTGCCCAACAGCCCTTTAATCTATCACTTGCTGTTTCGGCTCCTCTAAAAGTAATCTGTACACAATTTATGGGAAGCTGCTTCTTTTTTTTTAACTCTGTGTCTCCACTGTTAAAATTAAACTTCTACAATTTATATATTTATTTACTTCCAATTATGAAACACTTCCCATAAAGCATCCCAAAGTGATTTCACAACAAAAACAAAAGCAGTAAAAACAGTGGCATAATTGTTTCTTTTTGCAATTGTCATAAAAAAGTCAATTATAACAATTAAGAAACAATTAAGAAACAACTAAAAACACGTTATGTAAAACAATTAAGAACAATTTCATACATAAAAACAATTTCATATCCAACACAGATGCATACTGGGATAAAGGTCTCCACTTAAAAGGCTTGTTGAAAATGGAAGGTCTTCAATGCATGCCCCAAAGACAACAGAGACAGCACCTGTGGGATATGGACCAAGAAGTCATTCCAAAGGGTAGGGTGGGAAACACACTGTATTCCACTTCCCCTATCATTCAGAAGAGACTGCCTGATAAAAGAGCGTCCACGGGGTGCCCTCTCCTGCAGAGCACAGCAATCAGTTGGGGATGTAAGGGGCAATATGATCTTATATATCCTGGTCCAAAGCTTTACAGACCCATAGAACTGCAGAGTTGGAAGGGACACCAAGGGCCATCTAGTCCAACCCCCTGCACTGCAAGAATCACAACCAATAAACTTCAGATGGGTGGATGGGTAGCCATCCAACTGCTGACTAAAACCCTCCTATGCAGGCCCATGTCATAGTCCTGTGCTGCTCAGTCACAGCAGAGCTCAGTGGAGGGAGAAGCCAGCCAACTAGCCTTGTCTCGGGGGGGGGGTACAAGGTCCAGGAGTATCTCAGTTCACGTAGTCAGATGATCCGGGGGTCAAAAAAGCTGAGGGTCCAAGGTCACGAGAAGCAAGAAGCAGCAAGGTCTGTCCAGGAATGACGAATGTTGTTTCCAGCAGCTGACTGAGGCTGGAAACCCTGCTTCAGAAAGCTGGAGCCAGCTGGTTCTCATCAGGAGCAAGAGTCATCAGCAGCAGGTAGAGTCATTTTGCCTTCTGCTCTTTCAGGCTGCTGCTCAGTAGGTGAAGCTGACTCCTGGCCCATGACAGACCACCTTGTAAGGAAAGCAGACATGCTTCTTTATTTCCGCCTGAGTAGAAACTGAAAAGCAGAGCAAAGGGAAGTCCCAGGGGTGAAGTCCAACTCCAGCCCACAGTGCAAACATCTATTATTTGCCTCATCAAAGGTCTGACCACTGTCGCCAAATGGCTGGTAACCTCCAGACTGGAATACTGCAATGTGCTCTGTGTGGGGCTGGCTTTGAAGCTGTTCACTGGAGCAGATTATCACCATCTTGGCATTTATTTATTTACTTACTTGTTGTTACAGTTACATCCCAACTTTTCTTCAGGGTACTCAATGCAGTGTACACAAGTCTTCCTCTCTCCACTGGCCCAAAGTCACCTAGGAAGCTTTATGGCTCAATGGGAATTTGAACTCTGATTTCCCAGATCCTGCTCCAGCACTCTAACCACTACACCACACTTCTCTGCTGCAAGGGTTGCAGCAATGGCTGTCCAATGGCTACTGCGTGTGAGCACTGGTGTACAATGCCCTGAATGTGCTAAAGTGGCTACAGAGTGAATGGAGCATACTATCCTGAAAGAAGGGCTGGCTGGCTGGCTAGAGCACTCCATAACACAAGATATTTTTACAGGTCCACTCGTAATTCACACAAATCCCACCTCTGTCTTTAAAATAAGCAGAAGGGTCAGATACAACACCAAAAAGGGTCATGAGGAATTTATCTGGAGATATCTCCAAACTGATTCTGCTCTGGTACACCCCCGGACCTTGGCTTTATCTGTTAATTGTGGAATACAGTAAGCACATTTATTTCTGGAGAAATCCATTCTCTCTTCTTGTTTTCTGGCAAATATTAGCATTGCTTGTGCAGAATTCAGAATTCTGTGCATGTATGCATGCAGAGAGCAAGAAATCTATAGCAGAGAATTCTTAAGAACTATTGCCTTTTTTCTTCAAAGTGTCACCATTATTGGAAAAGGAAGGTTGTGCCATCATTTACAGGCGCTTTCTGGAATACAGGATGTCGCTCTTATGGTTAAACCTACAAACTATGTGAGAATGCAGGAAGGAAAGCAGCTGGTTGATAAAATTGTGGAATAAATTTAAAGACAATATACAAACCTCACTCTAGTTGGTACGGGGGGGGGGGCGGGCAGACACAGCCACCCACCCCAGTTCATTGCTACTATCAGAAAGAATCAAGAGCAGTTTTTTTTTGTTTTCAGGAAGATTTGACACTTCAAAGTTACCTGCCAAGAAGGGACAGTTGCTATCCATTTTCATATGCAACAATGAAAAACCAGAGGATTCAGACATAATAATGATAATTTGTTAAATGTATATACCTCCTTCCATCCAAAGACCACAGGGTGGTTTAAAAACAAAAAAGCACATAGCATAATAACAAAACAAAACAACCACACACACTCCCAGACCCCTAGATCAATTCTTTCTCTATGTATCGTATGTGTCCTGGTCTGGTCTCATGCTGCAGTTTTCATGCCCACTGGCAGACACTGCAAAGTGGGCTGCGAGGGACAACAAAATGAATAAGACCGAGTGTGGCATGCCCATTTCCAAGCAGGGCTGTGGAAGGGGTGGCCATGCCTTCTGTTTTCCATTTGTTTATTAAACCACAAAAGTTAAGCATCTTGGTGTCCCATTAATTGAAGTAAAAGAGTTAAGTATGTCTTTGAACAGGATTTAAATGTCCTTATTTGGGGGGGGGGCATGTGTTCCTGTATTCATAGCAAAGGTTTTATTTTCACACTGAAGAATTTGGATTTTCATTGCATTATGGGAGAAGCATGCCAGGGAAACCATAGTGCTTCAAGGAAGAAAATCACACAGCATATTTGAAGATATTAGCATCCAGATCACCTGGGATAATTTGAAGAGATGCCATGACCATTCTATTTAAGTGATCCTAGTGGTACTAGAAAATCAAACAAATCAAAAGATGACACCAATCTGAAATACTTGACAAGCAATCTTTAAGCTCTCTGAGAAATTCCAGGTATACTATGCATAAGTTTTAAAGATCTAGATAAATCAATTGCTTCACCTTTATTCCCCTGAAGAATACTATTGATTTTTATGAAAATGAATTAAACCTTTAGTATCAATTAGATTCTCTGCTTCTTCTTAGAAAAGGCATCTCATTGCAGAGTCCAGAGATTTACCCAACAGCAAATAACAGCGGTATGGTTGGTCTACTTATTGGCATTTATATTGGATAAATAAGCCTCAATTACATGTCTGTTTGCATTCAGATTTGCAATTTTGATCAGCTGATGTTTTTAAGGTTCTCTGAGCCAGTTCCTTTACTGTTCACACACACACACACACACTTCTTCTTTGGCGATCACTCATAGCCGAGTAAGATTGTCTTCCATCAACACGGTTTTAACAATCAGTCCGTAAGTGACTGTGGAGGCCAATTCTGGATCCACACGTCCTTCCACAGTGGGGACATTGGTTTTTGGGTGGGAGTTGATCACAGTGTGGATTTGCCAAGCGTGCCTTCATCTTAACACATTTCTCCCTTGCGTCCTGAGTTCGAGTGTCTTCAAAGCCCATGACACCTTTGGTAAAGGCTGTTCTCCAATTGGAGTGCTCGCAGGCCCGTGTTTCCCAGTTGTCGGTGTTTATACTACATTTTTTTTAGATTTGCCTTGAGACAGTCTTTAAACCTCTTTTGTTGACCACCAGCATTATGCTTTCCATTTTTAAGTTCGGAATAGAGTAGTTGCTTTGGAAGACAATCATCAGGCATCCGCACAACATGACCAGTTCAACGAAGTTGATGTTGAAGAATCTTTGCTTCAACACTGGTGATCTTTGCTTCATCCAATACACTGATATTAGTTCGCCTGTTTCCCAAGTGATGTGTTAGATTTTACAGAGACACTGTAGATGGAATCTTTCAAGGAGTTGGAGATGGCGTTTGTAAGTTTCACAAGCATGTGGTAAGGTTGGTAGTACAATGGCTTTGTAATTGAGCATTTTGATTTCCCTGTGAATGTCCTGGTCCTCAAACACTCTGCACTTCAATCGGGAGAAAGCCGCACTCACAGAGCTCAGGCGATGCTGGATTTCGGCATCAATGCTGACCCTTGTGGAAAGATAACTGCCTAGGTAGGAGAAGTGATCAACATTTTCCAACGTTACACCACTGAGTTAGGTTTGTGGTGCTGCAGAGGGGTTACACACACACACACACACACACACCCCTACCTCACACTTAAGGCCTTTTTTATCTTACATGTGCAAGGAGCCGTTCCTTATGGCCTAATGGAAATTCAAAAATATTTGTATTTTGTTTGTTTTCATGCCACTAACTGAGTGATTCCTTTCTGTTTCTCCTCAAACATTTGTGATTCCTTCCTCACATTCTTTGAAAATAACATCCCTTGGTGTTTAACCATGTACATACCTTAAATAATTATTCACAGCCCCAACACCAGGAATGAAGAATGCTTAAATGATTGCATCTTTATTAACTGCTTAAGAACCTGCAGTTTAGAGAACTCAATCTTGGCTACCTGCTGAGAGAGAGAGAGAGAGAGAGAGAGAGAGAGAGAGAGAGAACACTCTAAAGTGATAGCAATTCATGCCTACCCCGTCTTTCTTCAGGTAGGTGACACCACCTTAGCAGCTCAAGCTCCTACAACAGGCTTTTGTCTACTGCAAGGCTTTATTGTCAATCCACCATAAAGGTGAGTGAGAAGGGGCTCCTTTTAATCCTCCCCATGCCACCAGAAGGGCACAGCCTCCCAGGGCCCAAGTGCCCCAGCTCCCACTCCCTGAGCCGGCTGCCAGGGTGAGATGGTGCCTCAGAGTAATTACCAGGGATTTGTAATAATATTTTTTTCACTAGGCACCTGGCCCCACATGCTGATGGTCCCAGCCCCATCTGAATGTGGAGGAGGTACACTACTTTAGAGTAGGAAAATGACCGACATCACAATTCTTCTCAAAATGCTTTTGCATCCATTGAAACCGGTCACATTTCTCATTTGCAGAGCCTCCAAATTCCGCAAATGACATGTTTGATTTCAAAATGTTTCAGGAAACAAATTGAAGCAAACTCTTGAAAATAGGACTCCGTAGCCAGGCTCCATTGCCTTATTTCCTGCACAAGTGATTCAGCCTGCCAGGCGACTTCACTCCCAATGTAGTTCCATTTGCAGCCCTCCAGGTGTTGCTGAGCTACATCATTGACCATTCTGGCTGAGGTTGTAGTTCAGCAACTTTTGGAGGGCTACAGGGTAGCAGCCCCTACTACAAAGCCTTGGCTCTGGGCTGCACCCTGCAGTAGGAGCTCCTACCAGACAAAGCACTTTCACTGCCTCCCTCCATACACCCTGCCTCTAGAACTTGGCTGCCTCTAGCTCTGGCACTTGCCTCTGCTCCATCTGCTTATTAGATGCTCTCTATTGATGTGCTTTAGACTATTCCACCTGCCTCTGCCTCCTACCTGGCCCCGGACATCCTTCCTCTTGGTCATGGATCCTTGCTGTCACTTGATTTGGGACATCCCTAGACAATACTAACTTACATGTTTAATCAACAACAACACCCAAAAGGCAGATTGTTAATGCATCAGTACTGTTCTGCAAAGAAGCCTGGGCAATCTGGTGAATTTGGATGAATTCTGTAAGCATCCTTAATTTTTAATTTTCTGTCCTTTTGATAAATATGCAGGTCAGCTGCAGATATTTGCCCAAAGTATAAATAGCTATTGTTCTTTTCCATTGTCCTCTGTAACTGAGCTATGCGTTAGCAGCTGGGACACTCACATCCCAGGAGGAAACATAAGTTTGCAAGTACAATGTGGTTTTGAGTCATGACCGAAAGAGAGAGACCTTCAGTCAAGTGACCCAAGAAATCAAACGAAGCTGAATAAAGCAAACTAAAATTAGTAACAGGCTAACAGCTTGTCCATTGCCTAGAGCAAGACACAGCAGGGAGATGATGGTGATGTTTTATGACAGACAAGTTCAGATCCTCCTTTTTAAAAAACAAACAAAAAACAAAACTAAACTCTGAAAAGTGAAATAATCAACAGTTTAATCAATAGCATCCAGAATTGAGCTGCTACAGCATATATGCTATAAATAGGGCAGTGATTGAGTGGCAGGGGTTGATTAGGCTACCCTTCTCAGATCAAATACATGGAGGGGGGCTGCTTCCCGCTCTAGATCTATTTATGAGACAATTTGGATGGTCCCACCACCACCATCATGCATGCCATACAACACGCCAGCTTTCTAGCTCACAATCAATCACAGACACAATCCATCACAATTAAGGCCAAGAAAATTAGCTAGATTTGGCTGGTCAAAGTTTTGGCTGCTTATCATGAATGTGTGTGATGCATCGTGTCCACATTTCTAGATCATGCGCAACTCCCAATGTGTTCATGTCCTGTGTACCAATTTTCCTTTTCTCCCACTCCCACTCTACCTTTTCCCTCTTTCTCGCATTGCTGTCGAGCACCCTCTCTCACAAACTTCTTTTCCACCTGCTGGACTTGCTGCCTCCTCGGACTTGTGTGTTCTCCATTCCTCAGCTCCATTGCCACTCCAGCTCCTGCTTTGCTGAGCCCTCTCCTCAGTGGAGTCAGAGCAGCTCAACCAATGCCTAGACAACTATCAGGCTGGAGCCAGCAAGCGAGCAACAGCAGCTGCCAGACTTGGATGGCAGCCCAGGGGACGAAGGGAGGTTTGTTATGGGAAGACCAGAGGAAGGTACAGGGGGGAGTTCTCAGCCCAGAGAAACACAGGACTTAGCAGATGATAGCTTGTCTGAGCCAGTTTGCAAACCTCTCAGCATGCAAGAACACAGGAGGGGTACAAGAAAAGGGGAAATTGACATCACAGAAGCGATGGAAGAGATTCATTTTCACGTGTTGTTTCCAGAGGAAGAAGAACAACGCTGAGGATTTAGTTGAGTCATCATCAGGGTAGCCATAAGTCACAGGGGCAGAGAGCTCCAGACAAGTGGCATGTTTTTTCTGCGATAAAACCAACTTTTAATTGACTGTACATGTACGCGTCTTGATGACGCTACAACAACCACTTTCTGTCCATCTGTGGCATTAGGGCAGCTCAGCCCATTGTTGCCAAAGGCTTCATCACTCCATATGCTACAAAGCTACATAGAACCCTACAGTGTGGATAGAATGGATGCATCAAAACTGCACTCTCTGCCCCTATCCTGCACATATTTATTTAAACATCTGAAGAGAGCCTATGTTTCCAAGCAGTGTGCTAAATATGCTACTATTTTGTAGTCATCTGTCCACATGAGAAAATAAATATATTCAGAAAGAGAAAACTTTAGGTGCCCTGACCATTCTGTTAAAGTGGCCAGAGTGCTTTGTGTGTCCTTACTTTCATTCTACAAATTCATCATCTTCCTGTACATCACACTTCCTGAAAACTCCAGAATGACCTTTAAGTGCAAGAAGCACGAGAGGCGGCGTATCATGCGCCTGAAATCTGTTAATTGTGGCTTCTTGGTTTGTTTAAGGGAAGTCTGATTATGACTAAAGAAATCAGTATGGATTTCTTTTAAATGTAAAAGGCAGGGCATCCTTTAAAAAGAAAATCAGTGCACCAGCCTCATTATCTCAGGCACTTACAGCCAGCCTCTCAGCTTCCTGGGCATCATCAACTAACTCTCCCAGGGAGATTTTTCAGATCAAGATGTGTGGGCAGCTGGGAGGCTGAAAAGCCCTGGAGAAATGTCTCACACTTCTGCTTGTCCTGTGACTGCAAAGCACAGATGGTTTGCTGCTTGTCTAGCCGTGGGTCCGAGTGGTTTTCCCTTTGCCCCACCATTCCTCCTAAAAAACCCCTCTCTTTAGTCAGAACAAACAGCAATCCGCAGAAAACCCTATCACTATTTGCTCTGATTCAGCACTAAGTCATGGGTTTTCCTGGGAGAGAAGCAGAACAGCAAATGGAAGTGTGGATGAGTCTTTGGTAGGGTTGCCATACGTCTGGAATTTCCCAGACATATCTGGAATACTGCAGTAGGAAGCAGTGTCTGGGCGGAAATAGGCAAAAAGAAAATATGTCCTGGAAAATCTCGATGTATGGCAACCCATGTCAGCAGTGCCGATTTCCCATAAAATAGATCAAAAATTGCATTTTTTTACAATTTTGCCAAAAAAGCTTAACAACTTTGGGCAAAAAAGAGGGGGAAAAAGAAAAAATATCAATCTGTCCAGATTATCACTGTTTGAAATATGACAACCCTATTTTAGGAGAAAGAAAAACACTCATAACCCTTTGGCCAACAGTTACTCAGATGTCATACTTTATCTACAGTTTATTATCCTTTGGGAATTGTACTGTTAACAATCACTTTAAAAAAGAAAAAGAAAACCCTTTTCCAAAAAGAGTTCCAGTACAACTCTTTTTGAATTTAGAGAAAAGGTGAGGAAGAGGTTTAATAATAATAATAATAATAATAATAATAATAATAATAATATTTCTACCCCACCCATCTGGCTGTGTTTCACCAGCCACTCTGGGTGGCTCCCAAGAGACTATTAAACACACAATAAAACATCAAAAATTAAAAACTTAACAGGGCTGCCTTCAGATGTCTTCTAAAATATAGTTGTTGTTTCCTTGACATCTGATGGGAGGGCGTTCCACAGAGCAGGCACCACTACTGAGAAGGCGCTCTTCCTGGTGACATGATAGAGATTTATGGCAGCGAGAAAGTGGATAGAGAAAAGTTTTTCTCCGTTTCTCATAACGCTGGAGCTCATGGGCATCCAATGAAGCTGAATGTTGGAGGATCCAGGAGAGAAAAAAGGAAGTCCTTCTTCATGCCCAGGAGCCAGGGAGAGCCACCAACCTTGATGAGTTTGAAAGAGGATTAGGCAAATTCATGGAGCCAGGAGCCTTGATGGCTATGCTCCAGAGGCAGCAATGCTTCTGATTACCAGTTGCTGGAAACCACAGTGCAGAGAGGGCTCTTGTGTTCAAATCCTGCTTGCATTTAGTTAGCCACTGTGAGAACGGGATGCTGGACTAGATGGGCCATTGGCCTGATCCTGCAGGCACTTCTTGTGTTCCTACATTAGACATGCATAGGACTACACTGTAAATGAAGTTCTGTAGAGTACAGGTTGATTAATTAAAGCACCCCAATCTCCCATCTTCTGATATACTGATAAATGGCATAAATACAGTTTTTTTTAAAAAAAAAAATAATATTTATTGATTTTCCAACCATTTGAACACAATAGAACAGAAAAAACAAAAAAGAAAAAGCAAAGAGAAAAAAGAGAAAAAACATAAAATTAACAAAACAAGACGCAAACCATTTAAAACACAAAACAATTTCAATATCTTAACTTTCATTCCCTTATTTCCACGACCTCCTCACACCTCCCTTTCTGTATTCCACTTCTATTAATTGTTTCAGCAATTCCTTTCCATCTTCCTCTGTTTTCTATCCTATAATTATCTTAACATATTCTAATCTTATTTTTCCCTTTAATACTCTATTTCTATTTATACTTAATTCCTTATAACATTTCTACTAAAGCCATATAACTTCATTCCAACATTTTTCTAACATTCATTATTTTTACAATATTTCTATACATAGTCTTAAACTTTTTCCAGTTTTCTTCCACCGACTCTTCTCCCTGGTCTCAGATTTCTGCCAGTCATTTCCGCCAATTCCATATAGTCCATCAACTTCATCTGCCATTCTTCCCGGATAGATAAATCTTGTGTCTTCCAGTACTTCACAATGAGTATTCTTGCTGCTATTGTTGCATACATGAGACAAATTCTATCCTTCTTTAACACCAATTGGCCGACCATGCCCAGGAGAAAGGCCTCTGGTTTCTTCAAAAGGGTATATTTAAATACCTTTTTCATTCCATTATGAATCATCTCCCAGAGTGTCTTAATCCTTGGGCATGTCCACCAAAGGTGAACTCTAATCCTCAAATTCGTCTGTCTTTCCTTAAATTCAGTCATAGCGAGCGTCAACTTATGTTCATCATGGGGCTCTCTTTCTCTTTCTCTCCAGTTGTGTTTCTGTACCTTCAACAGCAACAACTTTTTCCTTGACTTCCTCCACAGCTTGCCATATCAAAATAGGTTCTTGTATCAATTTCTGGGTGGTTTCTGTATTGGTATTGTCCATACTCCCTGCATTCAAGTCAACCTCAACAATTGAAACATCCACCTTCACATTTATCATATCCATTTTCCTATGAATCTGATCCAGTGAGTCATTTATCTTATATAATGCCGCCACCAAAGCCTCTTCTGTCGACATTCCTCTTAGTTTCAAATATACTAATACAGAGACAGCAACAAAAAGTTACCAAGTCCTCCCAGACCTCAATGTTTTATAAACAGTTGACTGGTCTGTTTTTCTTCTTCCATTTACCATAACATTTGAAAGATTCAAGGTCAGTCCCAGAGTCTCACGGTTTTTAACTTGCAGCTGGAAATTCCCCTAGTCCAACTCTTGTAAATCAACCAGTTTCAAAGGCTTCCACTGGGGGAAACAGTTTCTTTTTGCAAAAGTCAATAGTATCCTCTTTTAAACAATCCAAAGTTAGTTTCAAATTTGTTTCAATTTTCAGTTACTTTTACTCCTTTTTAAAGCAGCCGGAAACAGTAGAAACAATGTATTTCTCTTATTTAGCTAGCTGTCAATGAACGTTCTAAGCGCTGTCAATAAACATTCCAAAAAAAGTCGGTCTTACTAGCAGCCCGTTTCCAGGGTCAGAGCGGCGGTGTTTTAAGCCTCTTCGCTCTCTCCCGCAGGCATACTCAATCCGCAACTTCCCCCTCTCTTCTCCTGCCTCCAAGAGAGGGTTTAATGTTCTTTACCGTTGGAAATTTGATCTTTTACAAAAGACCTTCCAGGACTCCAGCTTGCAACTTCATTGCCTCAGTCTATTTACAAAAAGGGAAGGCGGACTTCCTGTTTTGAACCTCCCGGTTACGATCCCAATTTAAACTTTTAGAAATCCAATTCTTCCGTTTCAGCTCTACTCACGGGTAATTACTTTAAAGTCAAATTGTCCACAGGAAAAGGTCAGCGCTCTCCGGCAACAGCTATGCGGCTTCGCTCCGTGGAAGCAGCAGACGATTTGATGCACCGCGCCGCTCACCCCACGTCGCTCCGGAGCCCCAAAAACCGGGGTTCCCCGCGAGTGGGGGAGGCGCAAAAGGTGCCCGCCGAATCCCACATTCACAGGCTTCTCCCGCCTATGATTTTAATGGGTCTCCGCCTTCGCCGTGGCGGCCAGACCCAGATTTCCACGGAGCAGATTCCTCCCGGTCAGAGGAATTCTGCCATTACCGGAGGCGCCTCCCCCGGAAGTCCGGCATAAATATAGTTTTAATGGCATTTTACTTCTGCAGAATGGCAGTCATATAATACATACTGTGACTGCTGAAAAGATAGCCTTAATGAAGAGTACTGGTGACATAAAGCACAATGTGGATTTCTGTTCCAGCCAACTCCTAAAATGTGATGCAAATGTGGAAAAGGAAATAAATTTAGCATACTTCAGGAAAATAAAAGCAATAATATCATGATTTATGGGGACAGAGAAACCACCACTGAAGCTCACCAAGTGACCTTTGGTCAGTGCCTGTCTCTCAGTCTCACCAATTTCACAGTATTGTTGTGGGGATAAAATGGAGAACTTTGTATATCATTTTGAGCTCCTTGGAGAAAAGGTGGCATATAATCTAGTAAACAAATGATGTGCACAACAGCTGTGTTTCTGTGTGTATACACATACAAACACTTACACAAATGAAACTCTTGCATTTGATTAACTGAATGTTCAGACTTCTCTTCAGATACTGTTATTGTCTGTAGCTGTTTCAAAGAACTGTACCTTAGAGTTATAGAAGAAATATGTATGCCCTTTTTATTACACTGGTCAACAACAAATTTGTTGTCTGCATTTTTTCAGTTGATTTAGGACGAATCTGATGCGCTGAATCCAAAAATCACATCGGTTTTGCTCAATCAGGTCAAGTTTTTGAGCTATGGCCACATGTTTTTTTTTACGTTTTTGTTCACATGTACGCTTGTGTGGAGCATTTTAGAAGAAGTTGGTGGGGGTAAAATGCCATGTCGAATAATTGTTTTGATTAGAAATTATTATTTTAATGACAAGAAGTATTCAGGTCCAATAGTTCTGGGTGATTATGTGGAAAAGGGATCAGTTTGAAGTCAAATCTTCCATAACCTCGAAATCTTCCATAAATTGGTGCGGCAAAGCATAAAGTTGGGGGATCAAAACTAAGTTAATGGGGCAGCCGCCCCACGAAGTATCCTGATCTTCAATCAGCATGTCGTCCTGTAGCTCATTGTGATGAAATTCCAGTGCCTATCTTCGGAGAACTTCCTGACATTAGTGATGAAGATGCCTCCAGTGTTGAAGGACATGAAGAAGAAGAAGTGGTTCTTGAAGATGATGCTCCACATCCATTTTCCCAAAAGGAGTTGAATGATCTAGTTCATGACCTCAGCTTGTCAAAGGACTCTGCCGAACTGTTGGCATCCAGATTGAAGGAAAAAAACCTCCTCTCTGACAGTGCTCGCATCAGCTTCTTCCGCAAAAGGCATCAAGAGTACCTCTGTTTTTTCTCGGAAGAGAAGGACTTTGTGTACTATGCAGATATTGTGCAGCTTCTGCTCAAGCTTGGAGTGCCACAGTACAAACCCAAAGATTAGAGACAGCAGCAAGTGATGACTGAAATGTGTTCTGCTACACAACGGTAACCAGTTTGCCTCTATACCCCTGGCTCACTCGAGTACACTGAAGGAGAACTATGAAGCGGTGAAGTATGTGCTGGAGAAAATTGGTTAAGATCAGCATAAGTGGTTTATTTGTGTTGACCTGAAGATGGTGAACTTTTTGTTGGGACAACAGTCTGGCTTCACCAAGTACCCATGTTTTCTGTGCATGTGGGATAGTAGGGACCATGCTCAGCATTACACGAAGGCGGACTGGCCTGTGCGGGAGGAATTGGTGCCTTACAAAAAAAGGGACATCATCAACAACCCTCCAGTGGACAGAGACAGAATACTCTTCCCACCGCTGCACATCAAGCTCAGCTTAATCAAGCAGTTTACCAAGGCTCTGGACAAGGATAGTGACTGCTTCACTTACTTGTGCTAGGCTTTTCCAGGATTGACCATCGAGAAGTTGAAAGCTGGCATCTTTGACGGTCCTCAGATCCGTCAGCTCATCAGAGATCCAGAGTATGGAAACTCAATGAACGAAGTGGAACTGGAAGCGTGGAAGGCATTTGTTCTGGTAGTGAAGAGCTTTCTGGGCAACAATAAGGCCAGAAACTATGCAGAACTTGTCAACAACATGCTGACTGCTTTCAGAAACCTGGGCTGCAACATGAGCGTCAAGATGCACTACCTATTTTCACATCTGGAGCGGTTTCCTGAGAACCTGGGTTCAATGAGTGATGAGCAGGGGGAGAGATTCCATCAGGACATGAAAGAGATGGAGACCAGGTATCAGGGTCGCTGGGACGCAGTCATGATGGCTGACTACTGTTGGACTCTGAAGAGAGACCTCCCTGCCACTGAGCATTCCAGGAGTTCCAAGAAACGGAAGTTCAAGCCCTGAAGTTTGAAAAATGGTGAAGCAACATGCAATTTACGTGTACCTACCTTTATCAATGCCCACCATTCAGTTTACAGTAAATCTGACCTGATGGAGAGAAATGGATGCCATTTCCTGATTCAGCAGTGCAAAAATAGCCTAAATCAGTTGTAGAAATCTAGACAACATTCAAAAAGTAAAAAAATGTTGCCCAGTGTTATCATTACTTCATCCAAGAGTTAAGGATTCAGTAATGGAAGCTGAATTAGCACGGGCTAGACCTGAACAATGCTGTTTGCATTGAATAAATAGGATGTGATGTCAACAAGTTGTTAGCTTCACTCATTCCATGGCTCGGTAGCTTCTAGTAGAAGTCTTCCTCTTTACCATAGTGTGTTGCCTGAATAAGAAAATATACAAAAAATTACAAGCTGTGTGCAGATGCATAACTGGTGTACAAATGAACATGTGAATGGTGGAGAATAAAAATCATGGGGCAGGGGATTTGAACTGCACCATACAGAACTGCATACAAAACATTAGGGTATATATTTGTAGACTGCTGGGTAGATGGGAATTTGAAAGTGTGAAGGTCAGGCTGGGTGAGGCCAGCCAGAGATCAAAAGCCTCACTTTATGAATTAATCTAAACATGGATTATTATTTGCACTGCTCTAAAAATATAGTTTGAACGTTATAATAAGACTTAAATATTTGCAATGCAATTCTAGCATCAATCAAGCCTTAAACATTTATTTAAAGGAATACTGAAAAGAGTCTAAAATGATTTGTCCTTTGGCCCTGTTTAACATTCCATATGAAGAGAATAGCATGCTTTGGATGAAGGATTGCACATTAATAAACATGTTCATTTGCTTCAGTCACACTCTTTAGTTTCTGGTCTTTAATACTGGTTAGCCCTGTCTCACTGGGTTAAACCTGAACCATGATCAGGTCCACAGAAGAGCATTGGCCAGCTAAGCATGACACTAACCTTTCCTAGTTCTCCCTGCCCAACCAAAGGCCCATTAGTCCAGAATCCTGTTCTCAGCACCCAAGGCTGTGGAAGCCTGAAAGCAGGAGACGAATGTGACAACACTCTCTTTTCATTTGTGCTTCCCAGAAAATGGCTTTCGGAGACAGACCGTCTCTGGTCCTGGAGGCAGGACATACCCACTGTGGCCTAAAGACACAGGTAGCCTTATCCTCCATGAATTTGTCTAAACAACTTTTAAACCCAACCAAGTTGGTGGTCAATAATACACCACGTGGTCACAAATCTCGTTACAATATAGATTTAACTCATACATTATTTTTCAGCCTTCCATTTCAATGGGGTTCTCAGAGAAAGAAGAGGAAACTTTCACCTCTCACTGAGCAGCATCAATACCACTGCAAATGCCAAAGTCTCAACACCCACCCCACCCCAAAAAATCTAGCTAGTGAAAGTGTCTCAAAATTAATGCAGGCAATTCCGCAGATATTTTTGGTCTGGCCATAACAGCAGATACTTTCAGCCAGATCACCTGTTATCTTTGTATTTTCTCCATTGTGGGTTATGCAGCTTGCATGACATCTTGTGTACTGATGTGACATGACATAATGCAATGTAAATGGATGTGACAGGGACAACTTAGGAGGAAATCTACTTTGAATCAGATACTAGCCATCAGTTTCGACACTAGGTATCTGATCTGATTTGCTGAGATTTAGGGGAATGGATAATTTGTGAAAAGCAGGTCCTATTGGGTATCTGTGACAATCCTCAAACCGTGATTCATTTCTGACTACATCTCACTCTGAGGGCATTCAGAGCAAACTTGCTGGCGGTGTCAATGTACCTATTAGCAGGATAAATTTGGAATCTCGGAGACAAGAGAGAGTAAACAAATTAACGCAGATCATGACCATCAAACCTCCAGGATATGACGGGGCTTCTTCTGAGCTGACAAAGAAAAAATATATTTGAAGAATAGAAAAGCATGCAGAGATAAAGCAAGACATTTACAAAAATAGCATCGTCACAGTCCCATAATCCTTTTACATTCTAAAATGTGTAAATCACACAAGTGCAATATTTTCCTGCATATGCTGTGCTTAATCATGAGAAATTAAGAACATGTTGACAGGATGGGGAAAATGGACTCTTTCCCACTTTTTTATATCTGCTCTGATGAAAAGTTATACCCACAATGGATTTACTTGGGAAATTAGGATTCCAGTGCAGAGAATATATTCTTCCCTAAGGGAGGGAGGTTTGAAATCAGTAGATGGTACAGAACATATCATGCAGGAAAAATAGACAAGGAGGGGAGGGAGAGTGCTGGGGCCATAGCAGTCTCCCCATCACCTGAACCTTGAGAGGGCACCCCTGGGACCCCCAAAACCAGGGCCAGATTTACGTTTGATGAGGCCCTAAGCTACTGAAGGTAACGAGGCCCTTTAGAGGCCCAGCTGTCCTTTGTCAACAACAAATTGTCGCTGGTTTTTTTGCGTTGAATATATGCTATATGGTAATTTATGGACCTAATATGTATCTAAAGCCATTTGCACACGCAGAATATAGGCAACCTATATACAGAAATGAGCAAACCAGTGATATTTTAGGGAGTAGCAGACACGGCCCATTACTTACATCATAGGAACCTACACAACACAAAACACTGTTGTTGTATGTAGGCTTTCTTTTATTTGTTTTTTTATCTTATATATTGGAAATGCACATCAGTTCTTTTTTTCCTTTAATTTTTTGGGGGGCCTCCAAGAGATTGGGGCCCTAAGCTATAGCTTATATGTAAATAGCTTATTGGTAAATCCGGCACTGACCAAAACATTCCTGACCAGCTTCACAGCATTCATCTGAACTCCTCTGAGAGTACCATGCAGATTTTTCAGCACTGTGGATGGAGGATCTTAATGGGAAAACATATCAAGTCAGCCTTTTACTGGTTTTAAGACTAGGGCTTCTATCCCTATGTGTAACATTTCTTTTACACTGCAGTGCTTGCTCCATTTTGGGATGCCAATGCCACACTAAATTTTAAGTGGTGGGAAAGTAATGCATGCTGGGATGCCGCTCCAGATTTTACCAAGTGAGTGGCAATAGCACCATCATGGAAGCACATTAAAATTACACTGCGAAACTTCCATAGTTCTCTGACTTAATGGGGTTGCCGACAGATTTTTTTTTCCCTGGAGGCAGTTAACACAGAAATGAGTGCTAAACTTTCATTAGATTCCCAGAAGTGGTTTTCTGTTGTGTGAAAGATAATATAAAAAGCAAAGTTATCAGGTAAGAAAGGGTCTGGAAAACAGAATAAAACATTGTCTGAAAGAAGCCCCCATGGCATGAAAAAGATGCTTTCCAGGCAAAGGACAAGTGTGGACAAGCCCTAAGAGGAACAAGTGGCAAGGGAAGCAACAGATCTAGCCAGGAGGTTTTTTTAAAAATGTCTCCCACCCTCCCACCATGTCTTCTTTATAGTGATGAACTTCCTTGTCACTGCAGCTGAGAAGAACAAGCATGAATCAAGAAACAAGATGGCCAGGGCTGCTAAGTGGCTCTTTCCACATGGTCTTCATTGCCTGATTATGCCCGATTGTGGTTTTTAGGATTTGAGTTAATGCTAATAACCTTTACAATGAGTATTCAAAACACTTCACCTGCAGCATATCTATAATCCTTACAGCAACCCTGTACCTTACGTCAGGATAATATCTCCACAGTTTGGGTGAGAGGAATGGGAGACATTGGGTTGTCTAAAGGTACCTCATGAGTGCCCAGCTCCTTCTGGCTTAGAGTTCTGCCTCTCAGGGGAGCATCACACTCCAGTGGGGGCTCTCTGGGGCTAAGGCCTCTGTCTCAGAAGATGAGAGCCAAAATACTCACTGACAATGGCAGATTTACAGCTGCAGTCCAGCCAAACCAAGGTCAAGCACAGAAAAACAGCCGAGGGACAAAACATGATCTAGAGGCAAGGTCAGGCAACATCACAGGGAGTGGAGACAAGGAGTAACAGGTGCTAGAAAACAATGAGCCAGGGAACTGTGTTGCTCAGGAGTGGATCATGAGGGAGACCTTAGATACCCTGGCATCTGCACCACACCTGAACCACATCCACTGAGGGAGAAAGAGTTTCAGGAATTGCTTACTCACAAGCCACTGACTACAACTCTAGGTTATGGCATTGGTCTTCAGCCCAGACCGAGACCTTTACACCACATTGTTTTCAAGGACTAGAGAACGAGTCTCCCACCAACTCTGACAGCTCCAAGGGTTGTTCAGAAGGTGTTGTCTTGGCAGGCCCCTCAATGGAATCCTCTGCACACTCATTCCAGGGGAGCCTGCCTGCTCCTCATGTTCCTTGATCTGTGGGGAATGTCTGGTACCATGTCAAGGCTGGGCGCAATTCAGAAAAACCACTGAAAAGGGCAGTCTCATAGGGAATCTCTCACCCTTTGCAGTATTATTGCATGTCCTAATGCGGTGCTATGTCTTTCTCTGCACCCCATGACACGTCTCTGGCTGCTGCTAGTGGAGAAATGTCTGGCATGATGATTTGAGTCAAATTACACCTTATCATAGGGTCGCGGGTGGCGCTGTAGTGTAAACCACTGAGCCTTGGGCTTGCCGATTGGAAGGTTGGCGATTTGAATCCCCGCAACGGCGTGAGCTCCTGATGTTCGGTCCCAGCTCCTCCCAAACTAGCAGTTTGAAAGCATGTCAAAGTGCAAGTAGATAAATAGGTACCACTCTGGCAGGAAGGTAAACAGTGTTTCCGTGCACTGCTCTGGTTTGCCAGAAGAGGCTTAGTCATGCTAGCCACATGACCCGGAAAAACTGTCTGCGGACAAATGTCGGCTCCCTTGGCCAGTAAAGTGAGATGAGCGCCGCAAACCCAGAGTCGTTCATGACTGGACTTAACGGTCAGGGGTCCTTTACCTTTACCTTTACAGCCTTATCCATAGAGAAGAGCCCAATGCTGGGCTCCTGTCTTGGGTGGTAGTCCCATGCTTATTTGAAAACATAGTTCCACATGTAGCCATTGCTGGCTTTCAGTCATTCAATCGTCTTTCCTATGAAAAGCAATCAGAAGTCATTGTTTGGGACACACACCTTTTCACCCTCAAGAAACACAGCTATTCCAACAAGAAAGTCATCCAGAAAAACATTCAGAATAGCACTGGTCCTTTTTGGACTTGTTCCCTGTGCAGCAGCATGACAAGCCGTGTGAAGAAGAGCAAGTTCACAAGCTTTTGATATGTAATCCTAGAGGGGTTGGATTGGAACCGGTCCTCGGTTTGCGAAGAGGCTGCTGCTGGGGCGTCTAGGTTGCTGAGTCCACCGCTAGGATCCGCAGTGAACATGGAACCTCATATTCTCCTGGAATGTGCATTTAAAGGAGAACCAATTGATTTCTGCAACAAATGCTTCTCTTCAGATGCTTCATTCCTGCTCTGCAAACTCTACTTCAATTGAAGCCCAGAAGGCTGGAGACTGAGGTCTTGTGCATTTCCCAAGGCAGCGGAAGAATGAATTGCACCTCCATTCACCAGAACTGCACCCCCTGGAATCTCCACCAGCTCACTAGCCTCCCTTGAAAGAGGTTCTCCAGGGCCACCTGTGATTATAGGAGGCACTCTGCTTCTGAAAAGCCCTAATAGGTCTGGCTGGGACAGCCATCTCTTCTCTCCCTTGGACAACCAGAATGTCTTTGAATACTTCTGCTGCACCGTGAGTGTTGGGGAAGGCCACTCCCTCCTCAGGCTAATTCCACGAGGCCTAGGGGGCGGGGCCCATACTCACCAACGCCACAGTTTTAAGGACACTGGTGCTGCTGCAGCAAATGTTAAAAATGTTTTTATATATTTTAAAGTGTTTTAAAGGTGTTTTTACTTTTTACTTTGTTGTACCACTGTGAACAGTGGTTTTTATTTATGTATTTTTATTTTGTTCCATTTTATTTTGGTTTGGGGTTGGATATTGAGTGGGGTGGGGATTGGTTTTGTTTTGGTATAGTTGTTTTTGGTTTGTTTTGTTTTTCTATTTTGTAAATGGAGGCTAGCATGAGGCTTGGGATTGCTACTGTGGAGGGGCGAGGGAGGTATGGCGGTGGGGGCAGATGTTATAGGCGAAGGGGATCGAGATACGGATATACTCGTATCCCTTCCAATCTGCGCCCCATCCCGAGGGACGAGGGTAGGGTGAGCAAGGATTACTCACCTCCATCACTGGTGTTGTGCAATGCCAGGTCTATAGGCAACAAAACTGCCACCCTGGGAGATTTCTTTACCTCGCAGGGGGTCGACCTGGCTTGTGTGACAGAGACCTGGGTGTGCGAAGGGGAAACTGTTACCTTACGAGAGATGGCGCCCCCGGGTTTCTCCGTCCTCCACCAGTGACGGACTGTGGGCCGGGGGGGGGGGGAGAGGTGGCATTATTAATTCAGGAAGATTGTTCTTTCAGGGCTCTACCATCGCTATCGATCCTCAGCATTGAATGTGTTGGCCTAGGTTGGGGCTCTGAGGTGAGCTTGGCTGTCTGGCTGGTATACCGGCCACCTAGTGCACCAGCAGCCACCCTGTCAGGCCTGCTGGAGGCGGTGGCCGGCTGGGCCTTGGAGTTCCCTAACCTATTGGTATTGGGGGACTTCAACATCCATGCTGATGCCACTTTCTCTGCACAGGCTCTGGACCTCGTGTCTTCCATGGCTACACTAGGGCTCTCCCAAGTTTGTTTCGGGCCCCACACATCAAGCAGGGCACACGCTGGATTTGATCTTTGGCGTCGGTATAGATGTGATCATGTCTCCTTCGATGAAGGTGCCATGGTCTGATCACTACGCTCTGAAAGCCAGGATTGACTTTCCACCCCCACCCTGCTTAGGTGGCGAGCCAATTTGGGCTCGCCCGCAGAGGCTGATGGACTCTGATAGATTCCGTCAAGCCTTGCGGGACCTTGCTCCCCCTGGCGACTCATTGACTGAGCTTGTTGAGGGCTGGAATATGCAGCTCCTGGCAGCCATCAATGAGATCGCACCTAAGCGCCCTCTGCGACCCCGCAGAAACTGGGCTCCCTGGTTTACTGAGGAGCTTTGGAAAATGAAGCGGGACATCAGACGGCTAGAGCGAGTATGGCGGGGTGCCCGTGACGGAGCCTCAAGAACATCTTATAGGGTTTTTATGAAAACCTATGAGATGGCAGTGAAGGCCGCTAAGAAGTCTAAGTGAAGGCCGCTAAGAAGTGATCACCAATAGTCAGCATGGATTTCTGAAAAATAAGTCATGTCAGACTAACCTGATCTCATTTTTTGACAGAATTACAAGCCTGGTAGATGAAGGGAATGCAGTGGATGTAGCCTACCTTGATTTCAGCAAGGCATTTGACAAGGTGCCTCATAATATTCTTGTAAAGAAGCTGGTAAAATGCGGTCTTGACTTTGCTAGCACTCAGTGGATTTGTAACTGGCTGACTGACCGAACCCAAAGGGTGCTCATCAATGGTTCCTCTTCATCCTGGAGAAGAGTGACTAGTGGGATGCCACAGGGTTCTGTCTTGGGCCCGGTCTTATTCAACATCTTTATCAACGACTTGGATGATGGACTCAAGGGCATCCTGATCAAATTTGCAGATGACACCAAACTGGGAGGGGTGGCTAACACCCCAGAGGACAGGATCACACTTCAAAACGACCTTGACAAATTAGAGAACTGGGCCAAAACAAACAAGATGAATTTGAACAGGGAGAAATGTAAAGTATTGCACTTGGGCAAAAAAAATGAGAGGCACAAATACAAGATGGGTGACACCTGGCTTGAGAGCAGTACATGTGAAAAGGATCTAGGAGTCTTGGTTGACCACAAACTGGACATGAGCCAACAGTGTGACACGGCAGCTAAAAAAGCCAATGCAATTCTGGGCTGCATCAATAGGAGTATAGCATCTAGATCAAGGGAAGTAATAGTGCCACTGTATTCTGCTCTGGTCAGACCTCACCTGGAGTACTGTGTCCAGTTCTGGGCACCACAGTTCAAGAAGGACGCTGACAAACTGGAACGTGTCCAGAGGAGGGCAAGCAAAATGGTCAAAGGCCTGGAAACGATGCCTTATGAGGAACGGCTAAGGGAGCTGGGCATGTTTAGCCTGGAGAAGAGGAGGTTAAGGGGTGATAGGATAGCCATGTTCAAATATATAAAAGGCTATCACATAGAGGAGGGAGAAAGGTTGTTTTCTGCTGCTCCAGAGAAGCGGACACGGAGCAATGGATCCAAACTACAAGAAAGAAGATTCCACCTAAACATTAGGAAGAACTTCCTGACAGTAAGAGCTGTTCGACAGTGGAATTTGCTGCCAAGGAGTGTGGTGGAGTCTCCTTCTTTGGAGGTCTTTAAGCAGAGGCTTGACAACCATATGTCAGGAGTGCTCTGATGGTGTTTCCTGCTTGGCAGGAGGTTGGACTCGATGGCCCTTGTGGTCTCTTCCAACTCTATGATTCTATGATTCTATGATTCTCGGCCTCCACTGCATCCGCTAGCTCTCGCCCGGCGCAATTATTTAGTATAATTAGGTCTTTAACGTCCCTTGAAGGACAGCCAAATTTAAATAACAATTTGACACACAGCTGTGAGGCATTTGCGAGCTTTTTTGCGGAGAAGGTCCTGTTGCTCCGCCATGACCTCCCTGCCAATTTGGATACAATAAAGGAACTGGAGGCCCCTCGACTGTCCTTGGGTCCAGTATTGGACCACTTCAACCGGATATCCCCAGCCGATGTGGACAGACTCCTCCGAGCTGGAAAGCCCACCACCTGTCCTCTCGACCCGTGCCCATCTTGGCTGATTAGAGCGTGTCCAGACGAGGTGCGGGCCCTCCTGGGGGATATCATCAATTTGTCCCTTGGCACAGGGACATTCCCAGGGGAACTGAAGGATGCAGTGGTGCACCCACTCTTAAAGAAAACATCATTAGATCCCTTAGATCTATCCAATTACCGCCCAGTTTCGAATCTTCCATTCCTGGGTAAGGTGATTGAGAGAGTGGTTGCTGAACAGCTTGGCAGGTTTCTGGATGAAACATCGGCTCTGGATCCATTCCAGTCCAGTTTCCGCGCTGGTCATGGGACCAAGATGGCTCTGGTCGCCCTAACAGATGATCTCCGCAGGCAGCTGGATCGAGGTGGGTCGGGGCTGCTGATTCTTCTAGACCTGTCAGCAGCCTTCAGCATGGTCGATCACGAACTCCTGGACCACCGCCTTGCCGACGTGAGGATCCAGGGCACAGTCCTTCAATGGCTGCGCTCGTCTCTCTCTGGTCTGGGACAGAGGGTGGCGCTTGGGGGGGAATTGTCATCGCGCCACTCCTTGGTGTGTGGAGTGCCTCAGGGTGCGATACTCTCCCCGATGCTTTTTAACATCTTTATGCGCCCCCTCGCCCAGCTCGTTCGGAGTTTTGGGCTGGGTTGCCATCAGTATGCCGATGACACCCAACTCTATCTGTTGATGGATGGCCATCCTGACTTGGCCCCAGAAACACTGACCAGATGTCTGGAAGCTGTGGCTGGATGGTTACGTGGGAGCCGGTTGAAGTTAAATCCTTCGAAGACAGAGGTCCTCTGGCTGGGACGGGACGATATGGGATTGAGGGGGCAACTCCCATCTGTTGCAGGGCTGCAGTTAGTGCCAGCACCGTCCGTTAAGAGTTTGGGTGTAATCTTCGATACCTCCCTCTCTATGGAGGCGCAGATTACAGCTATAACAAAGGCGGCATTTTTTCATCTCCGCCAAGCTAAGCAGTTGGCTCCTTATCTCTCTCACCCTGACCTAGCCACTGTGATCCACGCGACGGTCACCTCCAGACTGGATTATTGTAACTCACTCTACGTGGGGCTGCCCTTGAGACTGACTGAAACTCCAGCGGGTGCAGAATGCTGAGGCGAGACTCCTTATGGGGTCTTCACTGTGAGATCACATTCATCCAATACTATACCAGCTGCACTGGCTCCCGGTGGAGTACAGGATCATGTTTAAGGTGCTGGTTTTACCCTTTAAAGCCCTATACGGCCTAGGACCCTCATACCTACGGGACCGCCTCTCCTGGTATGTCCCACGGAGGAACTTATGGTCTGCAAATAAAAACATCTTCAAGGTCCCAGGCCACAGAGAGGTTAGGCTGGCCTCAACTAGAGCCAGGGCTTTCTCGGCTGTGGCTCCAATCTGGTGGAACACTCTGTCACAAGAGACTAGGGCCCTGCAGGACCTGACATCTTTCCGCAGGGCCTGCAAGACAGAGCTGTTCCACCAGGCCTTTGGTCAGGGCGCAGCCTGACTCCCTCCTCTGGCAATCTGCACAGAATTTTGCTTAATGGTTGCCATCAATTTGATTTTAATTAATTTTTATAATGAAATGTTTTTAGAATGTTGGATTATTTGATTGTTGTTAGCTGCCCTGAGCCCGGCTTCGGCTGGGGAGGGTGGGATATAAATAAATTATTATTATTATTATTATTATTATTATTATTATTATTATTATTATTATTGCTAGAGTTCATGTCTTTGACAAAGGAGGCAAGGCAACTCTCCGTTTTTATCCTGCTATTGCTTCTGCCCACCCTGCCCACATTACCCTCACTGTTCCTCTCCCCAATGGCTTGCTGCCTGATCTTCCCCGGCGACTGTTTACATGGCCTCAGGCTTTCCATTTATTTTATTTGTTCACTGAGCCCACCATAGAGGATCATGCCCTTGGGAGGAGTTCCCCCTGCTTCCTCTCTCTGTGTGTGTGTCTTCAATGGGGGCGGATCATGGATGAGGATGTATCTTTAGACACACTGAAGGGGGTTGCTTGCTTGTCTGCAACTGGCATGAAATTCTGCAAGATTTTATACAAGAGTTAAACAGAGGATTGTGGGGAAATGACCGAAACATTCCATTGCCCAAATCCAGTTTGCTCAACAGCAATCCTACTAAACTGAGTTGGATATTTCATCAAGATTCTGAAACCACTGAACCTTCCTATGTTGTTGGACCAAAGCTCCCATCACCCCTGACCACTGAACATGGTGGCTGGGGTTCAGAAGGCCCAGCCCTAGTCTAAGGTTTTAAACAGCCAATTTTTCCAGCATGTTCTTCTTGTCTCAACACCAGCCAGGGTGGGGGGAACCAAGGCTGGCCCTTGGATATACAGCCCCCTGGGTGAGGATTTCTTTCCACATCTCCACCTCCCCAGGGTTAGCTTTGCAGGGCCATCAAGAGCTCTGAGAGGGTGTGGGGCAGGTGGGGTGTGGGGAACCCTGCTGCTGCCCCCTACAAGGACGCATAAGTGTGTGTACAGGTGTGAAAATTATTGCATGCACAAACTACACATTTCCACCTGCAGCTCCTTGCCCTGGGATCACACAAAATGATTGATGTGCTTCTTCTTTTTCCTTTTTACATGGTAGTAAGGGAATAGGGGATTGGATTGTACTTCTCCTGAATTCTACTCCTGAAGTAGACTTTTCTACTTCTTGGGGATCGCCCGGCTGTGAGGCGTGGAGGCCGCTCCCTGCAAGGCCCTTTTCACCTGGCCTAGGGGGCAGGGTCCAGACTCACCAGCCCCACTAAAGAGGCTCCACATGAAGCCGGAGGAACATCGCCCAGCTAATGTTTTATTGATTTAATATGCTGTAAATCACTGTAAGATTTTTATTAAAAATATAAAGCGGTATAGATAGATAGAAATAAATAAATAGCAGAGGTTTGAGTAAAGCAGGGATGGAATAACACTGATAGGGGAAAAAGTGGTCCTGCCACCCTCACAGGCACTCTTGGTGGGGACGCAGAAGAGAGTCTTCTCGGTGGTACCTGCTCTTTGGCTCAGGAACTCCCTCCCTGGAGAAGCCAAACTGTCTCCTTCCTTCTTGTCCTTCCACTGGCAGGTGAAGACTTTCTTGCTCCCACAGGCCTTTGGGAATTGACTGCTTTCAATGAAAGGGCTAGCAAACTGCAGTTTTTATTGCAATTATCGGTATGTTTTAAACAGATTTTATATATAATTTTTTTAAAAAAAAATTGTACAGTAGCACCTTAAAGACCAACTAAGTTTGTTCTAGTTACAGATAGGTAGCCGTGTTGGTCTGCCATAGTCAAAATAAAAAAAATCCTTCCAGTAGCACCTTTAAGACCAACTAAGTTAGTTCTTGGTATGAGCTTTCGTGTGCAAGCACACTTCTTCAGATAAGTTTGTTCTGAGTATAAGCTTTTGTGTGCATGCAGACTTCTTCATACACAGGGCTGTGAAAAGGGTGCTTGGCAGTTGCATGGGGTGGGAGAGAGAAGCTCTAGGAGGAATGTGGGGGGTATGGCAGGGGCTGGAGAACAGAGCAAGCAGGGACACAGCCCCAAGTTACAGACCCTCCAAGTGTTCCTATTTTCCAGGGAAGTCCCTGATTTAGAGAAGCCATCCCAGTTTCTGATTTGATCCCAGAATGTCCCACTTTTCCTTAAAGGTAAAGGTAAAGGGACCCCTGACCATTAGGTCCAGTCGTGACCGACTCTGGGGTTGCGGCTCTCATCTCGCTTTATTGGCCGAGGGAGCTGGTGTACAGCTTCCGGGTCATGTGGCCAGCATGACTAAGTCGCTTCTGGCGAACCAGAGCAGCATACGGAAACGCCGTTTACCTTCCCGCCGGAGCGGTACCTATTTATCTACTTGCACTTTGACATGCTTTCGAACATCCCTATTTTCATTGGAGAAATGTTGGAGGGTATGGAGTTATCTGACCCCTGAGCTGTCTGAAGGCAATCCTGCATAGGGTTAGTTTTTTTAAAAAAAAAAATTAAACATTTAATATTTTATCATGTTTTTATATATATTGGAAGCTGCCCAGAGTGTCTGGAGCAACCCAGTAAGATGTATGGGGTATAAATAGTAAAATTATAATTATGGAATAGAACGTCCCTATTTTCATCAGAGAAATGTTGGAGGGTATGCAGTCGAACATCTTAACACTGTCCATTGTGTTATTAGAATTTGTATTTGAATATTACTTGTAAGCTGCCTTGGTAGGATTTATATCCTGAAAGAAAGAATATAAATAATTGCCATACATACATACAATTATTTGTGGTTGATGGCCAAAGCCTTTTAATTCAACCCCTTTGAATTTAGATGCTCAGAAACAAAGAGCTCCAATGTTGTTAGCCAGAAATTTGTCCGTATTACAATGCAGGGTATAAGAGACAATGCAGCAGGATTTGAATTAAAATGCTCCCACTGCTCTTCAGTGGAAAAGAATAGATATACTACACCTGCCAAATGTTTGTGAGCTTTAGAGAGAGCCATATCACAATTCCTGTCACAGGCTAATGTTTCGACAGACATAGGGAAGCATTACAGGCCCAGTGGATATACCAGATTGTGTCAAGTGCATGCCATGCACACTCCTGTCAACCTCAGAAGCCACCGGAAATTCAGTTTGTAGTCATGAGCAGTAGGCACTGTGCATTTTTTAAAAAATGAAACAGTGGTTTGATGAACATTAGGAATGGGAAATGATGCCTTTTTACCTCACTGTGATTGCTGCTGGGATACTATAATGATCGTAAGCATCAAACAGTCCAGCAAGCACAGGAATGGTTATCAGTTCAATTATGCTTTATTTACAAGCATATTTCAGAGCTGCTTTCACACACATCCATCACACATCAAAGATGGTCTAATCTGATTCTTCTCGGTTACGCCCCCAACAAGATCAGAGCCAGAACCCCTTAAGCCTGCCTCTGTGTTTATGTTCTTCCTGGAGGTGTGCCCAAAGTCGGGACTTCAGACTCAGAGCATTAATTAGCTCTCCATCACTTTCACTAGATTGTGGTTCCGGAGTCACCCAACCCCTTGGCAGACTGCCTTCATCTAGACTCTCTTCCAGCCCTTCCCACTCCACTGATAACGGAGTGCCAGGTCTGATAGTTCACATAGCATCGCAGGTACTGCTGCAATGGGACGTTAGTCCTTTCTGATTCCCCATTCATCTGTGGGTGCCTAGCTGCGGAGAGACACACCTCTACCTTGAGCAACTGCATGAGTCGCTTCCAAAACTGTGAAGTGAACTGCGACCCATGATCAGAGACCACCCTTAAAGGCAACCCATGCAACTTGAACCCATGCTCCACGAACAACTGTGCTGTTTCCTGCGCCGTGGGCAACATCTTACATGGCACGAATTGTGCCATCGTCATGAACAAGTCCACTACCACCCAGATCACAGTCTGCCACCGCAACTCTGGTAGATTGGTGATGAAGTCCATGACTATCACTTCTCAAGGACCTTGCAGTGTCAGTAGTGGTTGTAGCAACCCAGCAGGCACCTCTCTGGGCCTTTCTGTGCACTGGCAGGTCTCATAGGCTCTTATGTACTCTTCAGTTTTCCTCCTCACCTTTGGCCACCAGAATTGCCGCGTCACTTGATAGAGGGTATTATATTGTCTAATAAAATGTCCAGCTGTAGGGTTATCATGGTACTATCGTAAAACTTTGGCTCACAGTTCCCCCTCTGGAACATAGCGTGCCTCTCCCTTATACAGCAAGCCATCTTTCTCCTCGAACCCTTCAGCACTGCCTGTATTCCTATGCAGTGCCTCTAGCTTGGCTTTCGCAAACTCATCTTCTGTCGTCTCCTGTCGGAACTCAGTCGTCTCTGCCACCGTGACGGCTGCTAACTGCTTTGGATACCTACTAGGTCCACAAATCACCATATAGCATATATTCAATACACACACAAAAAAAACAACAATTTGAGCCCAACAAAGGACTGCTGGACATCCAAAGGGCCCCATTACCCCATTAATGCCTTCTGTTTCTTCAGCCAATTCCCATCCCTGTACTCTGCTGCACTCAGGACCAAAGGCGCTACGCCCACTTTATCCCTATATGATCTTATATACTGAAACACCTTTTGTACTGTCCTTTTGTCTACTTCACCTCCTTTTCTTAAGTCCTTTCTAAATTATTCAATCCAAACATAATTTCCCCCTCTCATCCTCTCTCTCTCTCTCTCTCTCTCTCTCTCTCTTTGTGTGTGTGTGTGAGAGAGAGAGAGAGAGAGAGAGAGAGAGAGAGAGACTGACACAAAGATGAAGTATGTTAACAAGGTAACACAGGTGATGATCTGGCATCTGAAATTATTCACACAAACAGAAAGCTTAAAAACACATAAAAAAAACAACATGTACCAAATGCTGGCTCTCTTCCAGGGCTAAATGTGATTGCAGCATATACACACAAGTTGCTAGCAGAGATTAAATCACAAAAGAATGAGATCCTCTTGGAAGGTAGCATATTACCGTGATTATCCTACCTTTGCCTCTTAAGATATGCTTCTGTTTTAAATTCTTTCTGCAGAATATTCACTGTGAAAGGGGGTTCTGTTGGGCTGCATTTGGAAGTTGATTGACCTTTTAAATAAACTGTAGGACAGTCCTTCCTAGTTTCCCCCTCTTATTATTTTATTTTATCTGCAAATAATTTAATCCTTGATATACATATTCATGTACTTAATTGGCTTGAGACAGTGGTTCAGTTAAAATTAACTGGTGGTTCAGTTAACAATAGGTTAAGTGATAGCTGCTATGTGGCTGAATTTTCTGATAAGAAAACATCTCATAACAGTTTGAGAGGGTATTCCTATTAAACAGGAGGAATAAGCAACTCATGCTGACTAAATATAAACTCGTTTCTGCATCTGTATATATCACACACAGAAGGAGACAGAGTGCAACTCAACTTTTTGCATATCTATTTAATTCAATCCTATGCAGAGCAGATGGGGGGGGGGTTGAGAGAGCAGGTACCAAGACACTGTTTAGGGGAAAGGTTCCTGCTTGTTCCTTTTCATAATGTGAAACTAAAGATCTGATCTAGAGCACTAGGAACATTTTAGGGAACACCACCATGTCGGAGAAGGCTACAAAAGCATATGACATCAGCAGCCCTGATAATAAATAATAATAATAATAATAATAATAATAATAATAATAATAATAAATTTTATTTATATCCTGCCCTCCCCAGCCGAAGCCGGGCTCAGGGCGGCTAACAACAATAAAATAGTACAACAGTACAACACAAATAACACTGATAAGAAGAAGTGCCTGATAACTTTCATATTTGAAACCACAAAGAAAGGCACACACCACAAACGAATGAATACAGGCAGTGGGGCCTTCACCTACTTCAAAATGTGGCATCTGATTCCTCCTGCATTTTTGGTCCTGCTTGCGTATGCTACAGAGGATGTAAACAAATCTTACACTAGAGCTCTGTAGCTTTTGTTTATCACTGTAGCTTTGTGTACACTGTATCTTAAGTGTATTCTGCTGAAGGACAAAGTTTGCTTGGTGTTATTTGCTTTATGAATTAAGGTCCCAGTTTCCCAATACACACATTTGCTATTTCACCCCAACACTCTTCCTAAATGGATTCACACATTCATGCATTCAGTTGGGCCAGTGTTCACATCATCCTGTTTTACTTAGCATTTTGGTTTGAAAACCCAATTCCACTTTCTCTGCACTTCCTGCGAGATTGTATAGTTGAAGGAAAGAGCCTCTAATAGAGCTTTTGTTTGCTCTTGAAGCTGTAGACATTATTAACACACAAATATTGGGTCACATCTACCCACTAGTCCTCTAGTGGGGGGGGGAATTGTATCAATAAGCATTGAGGTATTTGTCTATCAACATCTTGATTCTGCTGTCACTAATGCATTTGACAACTTTAGAGGTTCAAAGAGCTTCAATATCTCCCTTTCTCATATAAGATGTTTGTTTTGGAACACTTTCCACAGCCTAATGTGAACAGGGAGATAAAAATTATTTTGCCTAAGACCTCTCCTGGCACGTACACTCAGAGCCATCTCAATTTTCAATTAATAGATGTCCAAGGAGTATCTTTCATGGGAGGGACATACTAAAAAAAAAAAGCACAAACAACATTCCAGGTCCCTATTCTTGCCATTAATTTATGGATGGTTAGCTGTCCAGCCAGCCAAAAAGAGGGCTGTTCTATAATATATTATATTCTTAATTCTTAATTCAGAATTCTTTAAAAGCTGGTTTTACTCATGAAAACCTCAACCAAGAATCTGATTGCATTTTAACAGCACATGCAAGACTTTGACACCAGTGTGTCACTGGTCTCACACACACCCTTTATGCAATTCAGCTTTTACTGTATTTAGTAAACTCTCTCTCAATAATAGCATTTAAATATATTAATTTCATTAATACTAATCAACATAAACACTCAACCATCTTTACAACCCATTACCCAACTTTTCTCCTGTTCCAACATTCTCACTTCTCTCCTCTCTCTACCTCCCACCTTCTTTTCTACTTCCCTCTACCTTCTCCAGCTCTTACTACTTCAACACCTTCCCCATAACATTTGGGACACAATTGTTCATCCCTTCTAAATAAAAATTATACACATTTCAAAAATATATCAGAAGAAAGGTAGTGCAAAAATCAATTTTGGTATCAAATAGTGTGCTATTCCTTATTCTAAACTGAGCTGAGATTTATAATAAAATCTAATTTGCACACCCCCCCCTTTTAAGTTTTTAAAACACAGGTCTGCAAATATTGCAAATTCCCTTTGCTGCTACTTGTAAAAGTATGTCAAATTCTGACCTTTGGAGAATTTTAAAATCCCATCCCTTTTGACAACACTACTTTTCCCCATACATTTGTACGTTTTTACTTTTGATCAACATTTAACAAGTGGTTTCTAAATCACCCAGGGTACCTATGCAACAGAGTCAATAAGAAACAAACTTTTAACAAAAATATTAAGATACCAGGTAGCTCAAAGCACAGTGAATTGATGACATTCAAATTCTGAAACCAGTACATGATTACATGATTGTATTAGTAATTGAAACCTTCCCACCTTTAACATGAAAATATAAAATTTGACCTCATGAGCAACTCATGTCACTTTTAATGTTAAAGACCAAATAATCCCCCCTTTTTTATACTTGTACTCTGCAAGATTCTAGGTGTTTTAAGGTCTGTTTCCCAACCCCCTGAGATGCAGCACAGTGAATGTGGCAGAAGTGAAAACCCCTTCATGCAGGGTTCTATTCCTGGCGCCTCTGCAGAGCACATATCTTTTTTTTTCCTGGACCCCACGTGCGGGACATCCAATGGACTCATGTCCGCGTGGGTCGCGGACCCCACGTGTTGGCAATATAATACAAGCCAACTGGATGCACCTATCCTGGTCACTGCCAGAATACAGAAAGGAGCTTACAAGGGTTTTCAACTGTAGCTTGACATTTCCAATTGTCCCCAAAATAAAACACTGCGTGGGTTGGTTTACTTCCCCCCCCCCTTCCTTAACCCCTGGGACACTCCGTCCACCTAACGGCTCTGGATCCATTCCAGTCCGGCTTCCGCGCTGGTCAAGGGACCGAGACGGCTCTGGTTGCCCTAACAGATGATCTTCGTAGACAGCTGGATCGAGGTGGGTCGGGGCTGCTGATTCTTCTAGATCTGTCAGCAGCTTTCGACATGGTCGATCACGAACTTCTGGACCACCGCCTTGCCGACGTGGGGATCCAGGGCACAGTCCTTCAATGGCTGCGCTCGTTTCTCTCTGGTCGGGGACAGAGGGTGGCGCTTGGGGGGGAATTGTCATCGCGCCACTCCTTGGTGTGTGGAGTACCTCAGGGTGCGATACTCTCCCCGATGCTTTTCAACATCTTTATGCGCCCCCTCGCCCAGCTTCTTCAGAGTTTCGGGCTGGGTTGCCATCAGTATGCCGATGACACCCAACTCTATCTGTTGATGGATGGCCATCCTGACTCGGCCCCAGACACACTGACCAGATGTTTGGAAGCTGTGGCTGGATGGTTACGTGGGAGCCGGTTGAAGCTAAATTCCTTCGAAGACAGAGGTCCTGTGGCTGGGACGGGACGATATGGGATTGGGGGGGCAACTCCCATCTCCTGCGGGGGCGCAATTAGTGCCAGCACCGCCCGTTAAGAGTTTGGGTGTAATCTTCGACACCTCCTTTTCCATGGAGGCGCAGATTGCAGCTATAACAAAGGCGGCATTTTTCCATCTCCGCCAAGCTAAGCAGTTGGCTCCTTACCTCTCTCGCCCTGACCTAGCCACTGTGATCCACGCGACGGTCACCTCCAGACTGGATTATTGTAACTCGTTCTACGTGGGGCTGCCCTTGAGACTGACCCAGAAACTCCAGCGGGTGCAGAATGCTGCAGCGAGACTCCTTACGAGGTCTTCGCTGCGAGATCACATACACCCGGTGCTATACCAGCTGCACTGGCTCCCGGTGGAGTACAGGATCAGGTTTAAGGTGCTGGTTTAAACCTTTAAAGCCCTATACGGCCTAGGACCCTCGTACCTACGGGACCGCCTCTCCTGGTATGCCCCACAGAGAAACTTACGGTCTTCAAATAAAAGCATCTTGAAGGTCCCAGGCCACAGAGAAGTTAGGCTGGCCTCAACTAGAGCCAGGGCTTTTTCGGCTGTGGCTCTGATCTGGTGGAACACTCTGTCACAAGAGACCAGGGCCCTGCGGGACTTGACATCTTTGCGCAGGGCCTGCAAGACAGAGCTTTTCCACCAGGCCTTTGGCCAGGGCACAGCCTGACTCCCTCCCTCGGCAATCTTCGCGGAGCTCTGGCCCAATGGTTGCCAGTGGCTTGAATTAATTAATTTTATAATGAATGATTTTAGAGTGTTGTTTATCCTGTACTTTTGTATTGTTTTATTGTTGTTAGCCGCCCTGAGCCCGGCTTCGGCTGGGGAGGGCGGGATATAAATAACATTTATTATTATTATTATTATTATTATTATTATTATTATTATTAACGTTGTTTCTCACTCAGTCACCTTTCTCCGCGTCCTGTCAGTGGCCTAGATGGACTCGCGTCGCTAGGAAACGCACCTCAAGGACCACACTTCGCTTTGCCGGTGGCTTCTGAGCCTCGACCTCTCATCCACTCAAAGCATTCACTGGAGTGTCCCCATACACAAATAAATACACATACATACAAACCCCATACACATACAAACCCCATGCACCTCCCCAATCCCCTTTACCCACAAACTTCCCAAAGCCGGTGGCACTTCTACTGCTCTTCTACCGGCAAACCAGCGGCACACTACTGCTCTCTACTGGCTAAACCCAGCGGCACTTTACTGCTTCTACTGGGCGGGGCTGGTCAAACCCCTGAGCTTGCAGGGCAGCAGCTGAAGAAGGAGCAAAAAGGGTTTTCTTGTGTGTGTGTTTCTTTGTGGCTGATTAGCTGCTCTCCCTGGCCAGGTTGTCAGAGCAGAAAACAAGGGAGCAGAAAATAACGTTGGCTGGTCAGGTGCACTCTGAGAGCCAGAAGCCAGGCTTACTCAGAAAGACTGAGGAGCCAGGAGAAAGAGACCAAGCCCCATGGGACCTTGTGGAATCCTACTGGGCCCTTGAGGCTACAAAGCCACCCCATTGCTATCCACCACAATGGACCAAAGAGCGACAGCAGAAATCCAGAATGCAAGGCACCTGAATCCTGCTGCCCAAATCCCCAGGTTTAGACCTCTGGCATCTTTCACAGAAGAATCGAAGAGAATATGGCTAAATAATGTAGCTTCAAAAAATGAACCTTTCCTCACAGAGATGCCTTGAATTTTAATGACTCTCATCTAACCAGCCTGACAAAATAAAAATATATAATGCAAGGGTAAGCAGGTCCCTTAGCTCGTTCACCAGGCAGAATATTTGAAAGTATATATTAAAGTCTGTTATTTAAATCTGCAGAAAGTCATTAAATATGAAGTCATGGGTTCATCGATGCTGCCTATATATCCACTGACAGAATTAACTACCTCTCTTTTATTTTAGATTTGATTTCAGAATATCCATCTTGCAGTTGTACTTTTAAAAAAAAATATTCTCAGATCAAGAGCAGCAACTTCCTCACTAAGGTGCATTAAATATGAAGTTGTATATTACTCTCACAAGCTTTGGTCAAACCAGCAACTCAGCATTTCCCCCTTATCTCTATTGATGCATTTTAGTATATCACATACAAAGAGGATGAGAACAAGTCTCTGTGTGTTTTATGCATTTTACCCAGAAGTAAGTCCCACTAGATTTAATGGGCCTCACTCCCATTGCAGTGCAGTCCTGTGCACACATTCCTGGCCGTTAGCCCTGCTGAACACAGTGGCATTTACTTCTGAGTAGGTAAACATACGCTTTCAGTGTTAATCACCCACTTTTAACAGATAGCAGGTCTAAGCAAAGCCATCACTGCCTCTAAAAAGCAAATTAGTATCAGCAATTAACATTGATTGCAAGTTTAATTTTGAAGCTGTAGCAATCACACTGTGAAATGTTGCATCACATGTGTTTAGTAGTCAGCAATGAATGATTATTTATGACATTCCAGCTCTTTTTAGGACATCTGTAAATGCAGGACAACAAATGCTACATCTGCACAAATCTTTAGGTCCATGCTTCCTTTATTTCGCTGTTTGAATGCTACAGAACTTTCAAGGAGCATTTAGCCCTGTTTGGGATGTGCTCAGAAACTTCCCATCCTGCTAGGGCTGGCTTTGCTCTCCAGGGAAGGTTTAAAATCCTGCAGTTCCTGTAGGGAATAAATGTTCTGAGTATGCACAAAATTAGAATTCCCCGCAGGAATTGTAAGAGGTGGTCTTATCTGACCAGAGGGAAAGGGAAGATTTGTGTCATGTCCAAGGCCAGTAGCCTGTTGGAGTTTGGTAGGCACCATTCTCACTTCACAAACAGAAAGCTTTTTAATGGATTTTGCCACCATTGCTTTCAATTACAAAAATCCCTAGAAGATTTGTGAGCATTCACAAAGTCCAGATAATTTTTGAGATGAACACGTCAATTTTGATTTCACACATCTGATGCTAGAATGTGAAAACTTCTAAAAGAATTGCTCCAAAATGGATGGCTTAGCATCCAAATAGCAAATGAGCATCAGAGTAAGATCAAAGTAGCAGATACCGGGCAAAATACAAAAAAACAAATCCTTTCTAGTGGTGGGACCTTTCAGTGGTCCCCCTACTCCCTGGGAAGGCTTGTTTGGCATCCACATGAATCTCATATTCGTACCAGGCAAATGTTTATTTTTCAATCCTTCCAGGCTCTGTAATAACTTAGAGGCAACCTTTAGTATTTTTATCATCATTTTTAGTATTATCTCCACAGTTTGGTGGTAGTTGGCTTTCAAGTTAATTTTAGTTCTTCTCATGTTGAATTGTTGCTTTTGGCATTGTTTTATTATTTTGGCTGGCTTGGCGCAAATTTGCATTATAGTTAGATTGTTTTTGGCAGTGGCCTGTCTCAAGTGACAATGGAGTACACCTCCAGTGGTGAAGTTAAACCACTGGAGAATCACAGCACCCGCTGTAGCTGCAATGTAACGGCTGCCTCCCCCACTTTTTTTTTGCTGCAATGGCAGCACTGAAGTGACCTCTCTGGGGCCTGGGCAGTGTGTCTGTGGGTCCTGGGCTGCCCTGTATCAGCCTCACTGATGGGTCCAAAGGAAAGCAGAGCAAGATGTTTGGCAACAGCTTGGCTGCAGGGTTTTATCGAAGGAGGCGTATGAGGTGCCATCCAACTGTCTTAGGGACTCCACTCTGGATCTGTGTAGCCTTTACTTCTCCTGCAGATAGCCCACAACTTACTGTAGGTTGCCTAAAGTGGGGCAGTGGGGCAGGGAGACACCAGACTAGTTGAACAGACCTAGATCCAAAACTCACTCATCCATATGGCCCATTTTGAGAAGCAGGACGTAAGGAAGAAGCAAAATAGGAATGGTATATAGGCCACGTAGACACCCCATTTCTGAGTATCTTGTCAGAAACTGGAAGCAGATGAGTATCAACAAACTTTTTTTATAAAAAAAAATGTTTGCAAAGCTCATTTGTATTATATTTGCATTGTTACTTCTTCAAATTTGCATGAATTTCTTAACATGTGTAGACTTTTCTGGCTGTATCAAATTTATGCACTTCTCTGCATTGTGCTTTGTATTTTGTAGCATTTAAATGAAGAATCAAATTGCTCTCTCAGTCCAGTGAGTAAAAAAATGCATAACGTTGCCTCAATTCCTTGCAAATATGCAGCACATTTTTGACTATATTATCTGCTTCAGCAACTGCTGTCATGCCTTTCTTTTTTCTTTTTTCTTTTACTCGGTGTTGTCAGCTGCTTGGGAAACAAGGATTAAGCTATCTAAACTACAAAGCTGAGCAAAAAATAATAATAATTAAAGTAGACTTTAATTTGTGTAATGGTGAATAGCAGTTTTTGCCTTGATTTCAACCAACATACATTTTCCAGCAGAAAATCAAAAGGCTTCATGCCCCCCCGACATTGGCCTCTGCTGCGTGTCTGTTGTCTTTGAGGTGAGTCAGGGGTCAAGCAGGGAGGATGGCAGTGGGACTGCTGTGCTGGTGGGGGGTAGGGGGAGATACAGAGGTGGGTGAAGGGAAACACGAGTGAGGATGGGAGGGCTAGTTATATCAAAGCCCGTGCCCCCTCTGCCTCACCCACTGTGTTTCTGCTTTGCCCTCCCCCCTATCAGTCATCCATAATTTGATCATGGATGAGGGGCAAGCCTGGCATTTATAATTATGCCTTGGGTGGTGCAGCACCATTCCAAGTCAGAGGGGCAGGAGGGGGAGCTACAGTCATCCATACAAAACCCCTTCTCTCTTATTAGGAGACACAGAACAGGGAAGTTGCTACTGTGGGTCTGTACACTAGCAAATCCCTGTCCTGTGTCTCTGGCTCAAGACCACAAACCCTCAAAACCTGTGCAGATCAGTCTCCCTGGCTGTTCTGATGCAGGCAGACTTGGATGTGGAGTTGGAGAACCCTCATACAGCAGACCCTCCAAGCACCCCTATTTTCCAGGGACAGTCTCAGATTTACAGAAGCTGGCCCAGTTTCTGATTTGATACCAGAATGTCCTGCTTTTCCTTAGGATGACATCCCTATTTTCATCAGATAAATTTTGGAGGGTATGGTAGGATGTCTCTATTTTCATTGGTTATGTGACCCCTGAGCCAAGAAGATAAGTGACTAGACAACCTTTAGAAGGGAGCCCTGCATAGGGAAGGTTGTTGTTTTTTTTTTTAACATTTTATTAAGAATTTAAACAAAACATATCATCTTAAAACATTGATTCCCCCCCATTTCCCCCCTCCCCCCATAAAATGACCCCCTCCCCTCCCCCCGACTTCCCTCAGCTCCAATCTCTGGTTTCTCTACAGATGCTATTCTCTGCATGTTACAAAACTGTATAGATCCTTAATTTATCTGACTGGTTATTGTCAATAAAAAGTTTGTGAGTGTTTATTCAAAACCTGCCAAGGAGTCCAATTCAGTTTGTTGTTTCTTTAAGTACTTTGTAAAAGATTCCCATTCATCTTTAAAGTCACAGTTATCCTTGTCCCATAGTTTATGTGTCAATCTTGCCAATTCTGCGTAGTCCATCAGTTTCTCTTGCCATAGTTCTTTTGTCGGGGTTTCCTCGTTCTTCCATCCTAAATTAAGAAAGGATTCAGCTACACAAAATCTAGGTTTCAAACGGAAGTGATTGAACGGAAAGTGAAACTACCGAAGGCCGCATACAGCATACTGCTAGAGTGGGAGACAAAAGATGAAGAGGTAAAATCAGTCATGATTAAATGGGCACAAGATATAGGTCATAACATTATGTTGGAAGATTGGGAAAGGTTATGGAAAATTGATTTAAAATTTACAGATTGTTCTTTGTTGAAAGAAAATTATATGAAGATGATGTATAGATGGTATATGACACCAGTGCAGTTAGGAAAAATGTGTAAAACCAGCTCAAATATGTGCTGGAAGTGTAAGGAAAAGGAGGGGACATTTTACCATATGTGGTGGGATTGTAATGAAATTAAAAAGTTTGGGGAAATGATATGCAATGAACTGAAGTAAATGTTCCATCTAACATTTGTTAAGAAACTGAAGCATTTTTGTTTGGGACTGTAGGAAAAGACCTGCCAAGGAAGCTGAAAAATATCTTCATGTATGCGACAATGGAGGTGAGAGTCTTAATAGCACAAGGATGGAAGAATGAGGAAAGGATGGTTTTTGTTTTTGTTTAATGTTAATGGAAGCCACCCAGAGTGGCTGGGGCAACCCAGTCAGATGGGTGGGGTATAAATATTAAAATTATTAATACTATTATTGTTATATAGGACGTTCCTATTTTCATTGGAAAAATGTTGGAAGGTATGACACAGTGGTGTTGGGGGAATTCAATATCCTTGCCTCAAATGGTTCACCTTGGGACTTCATGACCTTCATGACTAAAAGTAAAAAGGTAAAGGTAAAGGACCCCTGGACGGTTAAGTCCAGTCAAAGGCAACTATAGGTGCTCATCTCGCTTCAGGCCGAGGGAGCCGTCATTTGTCCCCAGACAGCTTTGCGGGTCATGTGGCCAGCAGGACTAAACCACTTCTGGTGCAACGGGACACCGTGACAGAAACCAGAGCACATGGAAATGCCATTTACCTTCCAGTCTCTGCGGTACCTATTTATCTGCTTGCACTGGTGTGCTTTCGAACTGCTAAGGTTGGCAGAAGCTGGGACAGAGCAACAGGAGCTCACTCTTCTTCACGGATTTGAACTGCTGACCTTCCAAACGGAAAGCTCAAGAGGCTCAGTGGTTTAGACCACAGCGCCACCCACGTCCCTACCTTTTACCTTCATGATTATCATGGGGCTGTCTCAGTGGTACATCAATGGTCCAACACATGTAGCTGGGCATACCCTCAACCTGACAAGTAGGTGTGCCACCCTGGAGCAGCAATCAGGCTGAATGCCATTATGGAATGGCAGTGGGGCCTGATTGGGCTTTAGTGGATCCTGCACTGGCTCAGCCCTTTCCCTCTCCAAAAATGCCACACTTTGGAGCTTCCCACCAGTGGCTTTTGCCCACCCATTTGGCAGGCAAACTGGGACTGGTGAAGGCAAGTATGGCTGGGTAGAGTTGTCCCTCTGCCCAATCCAGCACTGACTTCCTGAGTCCAGCACAAAAGGGATTTAGATTGCAGTACCAGACAGGGATGTGGGTGGTGCTGTGGGTTAGACCACTGAGCCTTGGACTTGCCGATCAGAAGGTCGGCGGTTTGAATCCCTGCAATGGGGTGAGCTCCCGTTGCTCAGCCCCAGCTCCTGCCAACCTAGCAGTTCAAAAGCACATCAAAGTGCAAGTAGATAAATAGGTACCGCTCTGGCGGGAAGGTAAACAGCGTTTCCATGCGCTGCTCTGGTTCGCCAGAAGTGGCTTAGTCATGCTGGCCACATGACCTGGAAGCTGTATGCCGGCTCCCTCAGCCAGTAATGTGAGATGAGCACCGCAACCCCAGAGCCATTCGTGACTGGACCTAACGGTCAGGGGTCCTTTTACCTTTACCAGTCAGGAAAATGGTGAAAATGGTGTCCGAGGTTTCCAGATTTCCTCAGTAAATTATATGAGTGTCATTGCTCCTATTGTGGAAGGAATTGATTATGGTGATGGAGTATGAGGTGTTGAATGTGAATGCAGGTTCTGCCTACTGGATGAGAATTTTGCAGTTTCATTGGACGTCTTAAGCACAGCAACATATTATTGTGAGTTTGAAGGGGGAGCATCTGTTAGGCTTTTTGCCCAAGTCCCTTACAATCCCTGGATCCAGCAAGGGTCAACATTTAATGGAGGATTCAGTTGTTGAAGCAGCCAGACCAGCTTCTTGGTAACATGGGTCCTTAGTTTAAGAAAGGCCGTTGCTTTGTGCTGGAGGACACCTGGCTGATAGTGAGAAGGACAAAGCCCAGATCAGGTGTGTGAGAGAGCTAGGCAGGAAGCTAGAAGCAGGCAGAAGTCGGAGAGGGAGAGCCATGCTTGATTTCTGCTGGAATCCAAGGCTGTGGCGATGGGAGAAGCAAGACCTTCTTAGGGTGTCCGTGCTGTGAGCCCCTCCCCTGTAGGCTGAGGGTGTGCATATGTGTTAATAAACCATACAGCCTAACCATACAGCCTTTGGCTTCCTGCCAAAGAAATCGAATCCTGGACAAGCGCCTGGAACTCCTGAAATCCCACACCCCTCAGAGATTGGGGTGGTATACAACTACATTATGGATAACATACGGTATGGTTGCAGTCTTGTTTATTGTAAAGATTACAATTAAATACATATAATCAGATTATCACCTCTTAATCATATTAGTGTCTCATTTTCTGTTAAAAGATAAGCAATGTTTTTGAAGTGGAATTCCACATGCCTTCTGTTGCAATGCTCTCCTAAAGTGATGCTTTTATTTTCTATTGCTTTGTTGCTTTGGAGAGTCAATCATCATGCCTACACTAATTGTAACATTACAATAAACTTTGGCTGCTGCTCATTTGATCTTTATACACCTCAGCACACTGCAGAGTTGGTAAATGGTGCTGAACATCTGGGTTGTTTTACTGTGATTCCATTAAAAGCAGAACATCTGCCCTGGAATCTGAGGCTCCACTTTAAAGAACCCAGGAGATGTCCAGACAAATCAGAGCATACCCATAAAGCACCTCCATAGACACTGCTAGCATCCCCATTGACTTTATCAGAATACATGTCCCCAAAGAAACAGAAAAGGAAACCAGAGAGGAGAAGCTGACTGCATAAGACACAGGTGCATTTTCAGAATGCAAAGAATACCTATGGGAAGGATGAGATGTGACATGTGTAGGTTTCTTCAGAAAGAAAGTAGGCATGTAACACCACTGCCAAAATGACATCATGGTGCATCTGCCTTGACAGGGATGTTACTTCTGCACCCCTTGTTTGTTGCTGTGCACAACAGAAACTAAAACTAGCATGTCCGAAAAAGATGGTGTAGCCCCATAAGCTATTAAACATTGGAGCTTCAGGTTCATTAATTCAGCTAAAAGTCCATTTGTAATAATTTAAAATGTGAATTAGGTGTGGACCTATAAAAAGAAATGCAGAAGGAGAGAAGGGCAAGACGAAAAGAATGAACCCTTCCTTCCTTCAATCTAATCCCTCTTAACCACTGCCTCCATTTTACATGGCTTGGCTCCATGGAACTGCTCCACCACTTGATAATGTATTGTAGAACTCTCTTTCATAGCAAACCTGTAACTGAAATAAATGCAGTTCCTGTGGGACCACTCCCCCTCCCACCCCAAATTAGCCCGCAGGCTCATGGAAGCAATGAACAAGTCACTTTCTTTCTTTCTTTCAACTATCAGCTCCAAAGGTTTCTGCCTGTGCCTCTCTCTCCTGCTTGAGCTCCCTGGCAAAAAACCTCAACATTCAGTGGTTTGGATATTTGTGTGTGTGTGTGTGTGTGTGTGTGCTGTTTTTCAAAAACAAAGGAATCTATTTCCATCTCCCCTCTTCTCAGCTGCAGGGACCCACCACAACCCCCTCCTGGGACCTGTTTTAGCACTCAGCACAACCCTTTCCTAACAGAGGACTGCTACTATAGAAATTCACTGTGAGAATTCAATTAATAATCCACAGTGCTTTTTTTCTGGGGGGACGCAGGGGTACGCATACCTCTAAACATTTTGTGAATCTAAGTTTGGCCTCATTGAGGAGCAGTATTTCAATATGAGTAGGAAAATGAGAGTTCCCCTAAACACTTTTTTTTTGTTTAAGAAAAAAGCACTGATAATCCCACAATAAACTGTCATTTGGAAGTAGCAGAACACAACATAAACACAAATAAATAATGATAGCACTTCTATTGAGTGCAAAGGAATTAATTATCCTGAGTCCTTTGATGTTGCATATGGGTCCTCTCTTAAAGAGGGCACATATTGCGGTGAGACCTGGACAACCGACACCCTGTGTTGTGGGTGGGTACGATTGGTCAGCCACAACATCTGATTGGTAGGTCCCTCGAAGCTGGGTGCATCCTGATCAATGGGACGCAGTCCAAACAGTTTGAGGGACCTATTTATGCCCATGCATGTGACCCAGAGCTTCCTCTTTCGGCGCATGCATTCGGAACACCAGCAGTGTGTCCTCTGTGAGCCAAGAGAGAGAGAAAAAGTGATTTACCTTCGGCGGATCTTCCTGGTGATATCTTTCTGTTATCCCTTCTTTTAATTCCTTTCACTCTCTTCCTTTTCCTAATTTTAATTTTTAAGTTAATCCTCCCTATCCTTGACCTTTCCCTTACTGAGAGGGGCTTTCGCCCCACGGGGCTACGGCAAGGAGAGGTTCTCAGCAGAATCGGAAAGGATTCTCTCCTCCAGCACCTGCGATGTTAAGTGAGGTCTTATTGACCCTAGCTTATACTCCCATTAAGTTGCCCGCCTTGAGGGCATGTCTGCACTGGTATCCTGAAACAGCCTCTGCTTCCTATTTGTGGTTTGGATTTTCTCAAGGCTTTCATATACCAGTGGTGTTCCCGCCCTGGGCTGCCAAAGTTGAAAATCAAAAATCTGTCAGGGAGTTGCCTGATGTCGCTAGGAGAAAGACCAGGAATGAACTGGCTTTGGGTAGGATGGCTGGCCCATTTGCATGCCCTTCTTACCCAGATTTGCACCTTTCTCCATTAGGTGTGGTGCCCAAGAAGGCCCCAGGTGAATTTCGCTTAATTCACAATTTATCTTACCCACAGGGTTCATCTGTAAATGATGCTATCCCTCCTGAGTTGTGTTCTGGTAAGTATGCCACCTTTGGCCAAGCGGTCAAGTTGATCAGGAGCTTTGGGAAGGGTGCACTTTTGGCAAAGTGCGATGTTGAAGCTGCCTTCCGCTTACTTCCTGTCCATCCACATGATTTTCAGTTGCTGGGGTTCCAGCTGGATGGAGCTTATTATGTGATTAAGGAAATGCCTATGGGGTGCTCTATATCTTGCACAGCTTTCAAGGCCTTCAGTACATTTTTGGACTGGGCTTTGTGTACTAACCCATGACCCATTACCTCGATGATTTTTTATTAAGTTCTGCAGCCAATTCGGACAAATGCCTGCTCTTTTTGCAGGTTTTTAATGACCTAACTGAGGAGTTAGGGGTTGCCTTAGTGGCTGATAAAACCAAAGGCCCCGTCACAAGGTTGTCTTACCTCGGGATTCAGCTGGATACTGTGGCATTAACTTCTGCTCAGCCTGAAGTAAAGTTGATGGCTTTGCATGATATTATTATGGAATTTTGCCATGGGAAAAAGTTACCTTGTGGCAGATTCAGTCCCTTTGGGGGCCACTTGAATTTCGTGTGCAGGGTGGTGACGCCTGGTCACCCCTTTTGTGCATGCTTGGTGAGACTTTCAGCTGGCCTGCAGTCACCCCATCACCAGGTCTGGTTGCCCAGCGAGGTCAGGGCAGACCTAGAAATGTGGCTTGAATTCCTTAAGGAGTTCAATGGCATATCCTTGTGGCATGCTACCTTGAATCTGCAATTTGATTTCCAGGTCCATTAGGACGCCACTGGTTCTTTGGGTTTGGGGCTCTATTTCTGTGGCCATTGGTGCACTCAGAGGTGGCCTGAGCAATTGCAGGGTACAGCTATTACCTGTGATTTAACCTTTCTTGAGTTTTTCCCCATTGTAGTGGCAGTGCACATGTGGACCATGAAGTTCAAGGACAGGCGCGTCTGTTTCTGGTCTGATAACTAGGCCGTGGTGAGTGTTTTGGCAAAGCAGTCATCCTGCTCCAGCAGTGTCTCTGCCCTCTTGCACATGTTTGTGCTGCGGTGCCTCAGGTTTAATATTGTCTTTTCTGTCCGTTTTATTCCTGGCGCTAATAATGACATTGCCTTATCCCATTTTTAGATGGAGCACATCAGATCCCTGGCTCTGGAGGCCCAGCAGCCTCCAGAATATTTCCCGGAGCAGCTTTGGAACCTTGGCAAAAGATAGTCCTACAGGGAGTAATAGCATCTGTTTCTCCTTCCACATTGAGGTCTTATAAGAAGGCCTGGATGGGTTTTTAGCTTTAGAGCGCAGCATTTGACAAATACAAACTCGCCATTCATACATCAGGTGTTGTAGTATTTGGCTCACCTGTGTTTTATGGGTTGCGCTGTGAAGTCCATTTAAATTCAGTCTTCTGCCATTTCCTTTTTTTGTAAGTCCCTTTATTCTCGAGACCCTTGTGCAAAATTTGTGGTGTGCAAGGCTCTCGAAAGCTGGGCCAGGTTACATACACCTAAGTCACCAGGTAGGAGCCCATCACATTTGACATTTTGTGCGCTATGCGCAGCACCCTAAGATCAATTTGTTGGTCTAATTTTGAGGCGAGACTCTTTACGGCAGCATTTTCAATTGCCTTTTTCGGTGCACTGCATGTGGGCGAAGTGGTGGTGGAATCAGTGCAGGGAAGGAATCCCAGGGTTGCTTTTGCTGGATGTTCAGCTGTTTGATGTTGAGTTGGTCCTAACCATTTGGAATTCCAAAATGGAACAGTTGGGCAGAGGTGCCTTGATGAGGCTGCCTGACACTGGTGAGCCTGGCCCTTGTCCAGTTAAGGATGCCAAGAAATATTTTTCACTTCACCCGCCTGGGGATGGTTCTTTCCTGGTTCACGAGGATGGGTACCTTTTAAGGAGGCATCAATTTGGAGGGGCTTCCGGGTCAGCGCCATCGGGGAATGGCGGAGTTCCTCCGTCCGGAGGAATGGGCTCCGTGGAAACTGGGTCTTCCCGCCGCGGCGAAGGTGGGGACCCGCTAGAAATCCCAGGCGGAGGAATCCTGGGAACGTGGGGTTCGGCAGGGCACCAGGAGCGCCCCCCCTACTCGCAGGGAATCCCATTTAGGGGCTCCGGAGCGAAGTGGGGTGAGAAGCGCGATGCTGCGAACTGACTGCTACTTTCACGGAGTGAAGCCGCACAGCCATTGCCAGAGAGCGCTGAATTTTCCCTGTGGACAATTGGATTTAAAACAAGTACCCTTGAGTAGAAATGGAAAATTGGATCAAGAAATTTCTTAATTTGGTAACGAAGCGGGAAGGTTCAAAACAGGAAGTCTGCCTTCCGCTTTTTGTATATAGACTAAAGCAAAAACTTTGTAAGCTAAAGCCTGGGAAGCTGTCAAAAAAGTCTAAATTTCCTTCATTCAGAATTACTGAAACCCCCTTGGAAGCAGGAGAAAAGGGGGGGAACTTTGTTCAACCCTAGCAGGAGAGGGAGTGAAGAAGGATAAGTTTCCACCGTCTCTAACCTGGGAACGGGGTGTCAGAGACAGAAATTGTTGGAGAGGTTCATTGACTGTGAATGGAATATCTTGACAGATAGCTAAAGAAGAGAAACAAGCTGATTCCAATGTTGCCTTTTGCATTCTAAAGAAACAAAATATCTGGAAAATATCTGTAAAACGAAAGTAACTTTCCTTTGTTGGACTTGCCTAAAAAAAATGGATACAAATAGAAATTGCCTCCTCTAGAGGGAGCTTGTCAAATTGTTGCTGCAGTACATTTGAGGGCTCAACAGATGTGAGATTAAGAACGTGGGAACAGGCTTTTCTGACCTTGACTAAAGATGAGCTGGAAAGAAGTCTGGGTGCTTGCCTTATGCAAGACAAATGCCTTGCTGGAACAGATGCATGAGAAGATGGACTTGATGAATGAGAAAATGGATTTGACTGTTGTAGTTAATAACTGTGGGCAAACAGGGAATATTGATACAGAAATTATTCAGGGACCAACTCGTGAATCTGTACTGATTGGGCAAGTGCAGAAGATAATGGAGGAGGATGCGGTTGCACCCCAAATAATACAAATGGAGAGTCCCGAGGCCCTACAGGAGTATGAGCCGCTGTCATTGAAGATTGAAGTTGGAGTGGGCCAGGGGGAGCCTGGAGTTGAGGAGGTTCCCAACGTTGGAGAGACCTTGGAATATGCTTTTAAATACTTTTTGGACTATATTGAGGATTGTGGGGAGTGGGGCTGTGGGGAATGGGCGGGTTTGATGAAGGGAGATGGAGATAATTTTGGCTTGGAATTCGCCAGAGGCCTACCCCTCAATGAGAAAGGAAAGAAACTAAGAAAGAGACCAACAAAAGACAAGGAAAAGGGCAAGTATAAACAAGAAGAAGAAGAATTGCAGAAGGGACATGGAAGAGACTTAAGGGCCTCGGACATAAGGCTTCCAGGTTGATGGACTAGATGGAATTGACAGTAAGGACTGACACGATCCGAGACCAGGAAGAAGGGACGTTGGATGAAGATTGGAAGAAAATTTATAAAGAAAATTTTCTATTTAGGGAATTGGCTAAAAATTAATGAATATTAGGGAAAATGTTGGAATGAAACTATATGACTTTAGCAGAAATGACATCAGGAGTAATGTATATTTGATAACTAAGATTCAAGCTTTAAGGGATTTTAGGGTAAGATAAGGTTAAATAAATTAAGGTAATGTGAATAATAGAATATGGGGAAAGATGGAAAGGATTTGTTGAGCTAATTATTAGGTTAAATTAGGTTAGGATAATTTTTTTTTTAACAAAAATTGAGAAAGATGGAAAGAATTTGCTGAAATAACTAATTAAACTAGAATACAAAAAGGGAGGTGTGAGGAAGTCAGTGAAACAAGCAAATGGAAGTTTTAGATATGTAATTTGGGATTTGTGTTGTTTTCTTTTGTTGTTGTTGTTGTATTGTATTGGTTTTTGTGTTTTTTCTTTTCTTTTTATGTATTATAGTGTTTTTTTTAATGTTTTTTTTCCTTCTTATAATCCTGAAACTACTAATAAATATTATTTAAAAAATAAATAAATAAGGAGGCATCAATTTGCTGCAGTAATGCGCAATGCGCTGGCAGCGTGCAGCCTGTCGGCCAGCGAATTTGCACCTCATTCCTCCCGTATTGGGGCAGCTACCACCGCAGTGAATTGGGGCCTGTCCATTGACAGGATTAAGGATCTGGGCCACTGGAGATCCAGAGCATACCAAGGTTATGTTCGGAAGCGGCGTTGAGGTGCAGTTGCTAATGTTGTTTTGTTCATTCCTAGGTCCACCTACCCTTCACGTCTGGATAGTCGGGCACAGCATTGTCCACTGGGCCAGCAAGAGGGTGGCAGAGTCTGGAATTGGATGCAGGCTTCAGCTTCCCAACCACGTGTGCGTATCCTGGATATCCAGATGAGGAATGCATTAGGAGGAGCTTCTCCCACCGGTGCGGGAGAAGGTGTCTGCGAAAGGTATGCCTGTGGCGATGGTGATGCAGCTGGGCAAGGACGATTTGCCGGAAGCTCCTGGCTTGAGCCTGTGGACCCGCATGAAGGAGTACTTGGAAGAGTTGAAGGCAGCTCTTCCTGGACTCAAGTTTTTTGGTCACAGCTGTTGCAGCGATGTGCGTGGTGAGGAAGCCGATGCCCAGCTGCCACTGAGAGGGCCAGGAGGTGCGTCCAGAGTGCAATGACCAAGAAGGTTCTGGCCTTGGGTGGGACGGTGATCTGTCACCTGGGCATTACCTTCCAAGATGCGTCCCTTTACAGGCTTGATGGGGTTCATCTGTCTGTGATTGGGAATGATTTGTGGCTGACTACTGTGTCAGCAGGGTTAAGGGACTGGTTACAGGAGTGACTGGTTGGCAGCGAGCGTGGGTGCTCAAGTGGCAGATAGGCTCTGGTTCAGGTGATAGGGTCTCGCCATCCTATGTGAAAGGTATTCCGTTAAAGGAACCCAGGGACTCAATGGTTTGGTCAACCCCTGAGAGGGGGTTGTGCCCGTGCCTGAGTCCAGGGGGGACATTTGGGTGTCGGAGTTAGCCCATTCCTGGCTTTCCGCTTATCCAGGTGTTCACCCTTGGCTGACCTATGCTGGAACCCTGGGTCAGCGCTACCTGCATGGCAGGGAGCTAGTCAACCCAGAGCCTATGCAACCATTCACTTTCTGTAATCAATAAAGTTGTGGCCTAAATTCTGCCAAAAACCAAGCCAAAATTTGAGTCATGTGTGAATTTATTTTAGGGGGGAAATTTGTGAGTCTGAACATGCAATTGATTAACCTGGGTCCTTCTGCTAGCCTTTAATCTGTGAAAACTCATATTTATTTTGCCTTTGAAGTGCTGCTTTTATGTTTGAGAGTTTGCATCAACTGTTTTATAAACTGCTTTTTAAAACAACCCCCCACCCAATGTCTTGCAATGTCGGGTTGTGAGCGGTTCAGTGAAGATGTTTTATTGCTGTGATGTGAGCTTTTGTTGAGAGATAATTAAGTAGATTGGAAATCCTCTTCAGCGATTCAGATCACAGCTTTCATCTCAGCCATTATATAATTTACTTTTGTCAATTTCAATATGTTTCTATTACAGCTGCAAAACTCTACACCACATGGGCTGCCATACTTTAAAAGTAACACATGGATAATCTTTTTATTAATCAAAAGCTTGTGTATCCTGCTGGAAAAGTTGACTGAACTCCGTAAAATACTAATAAGGGGAGAGACGTGGTTGTTGTGATCTAAATCCATTCCAAAGGCCAGAATGACACTTCACATAGCAAGTTGCAGAAGAAAGTCACACACACGTCTTTCTTTTCTTTTTGGTTACTCTGAATATCACCTGACAGGATGAGCACTTTTTCAGGACTTGATCCCACAGCTGGCATTGTAAATTTTTATACTTTTTTGCTTATGGATCTTCAAACTCACCAGTATTTCACAGATTAAAATGTCATATTTTTAGAGCCTCTTTTTCTCACACCAGGGATCACTGCTGGAACCTTAATGACACACATTTAAACACAGTACTCTGCAATAGCAGAAATTAGCTTGTGCTTTTGCTTAAACATATGTATTAAAAAAACCTGCAAATGTTCTGATGATACATTATCAGCAGCTTTAAATGGTGTTTGCTAGTTGCCGCATGTGAAATAGCAGGGCTGTACACTGCATAGGGTCTCACTCTGAGCGTTCATTTTATGATGGTGATGTAGGAGTCACGGCAGTGCCAATTAGTTCCACATTGCAGAATTGGCCACATTGGCCTTGAAATTTCACGCAAGAAAAAATATGGTTGCAGCTTTTCTCCCAGCTCTTAGCAATGGAAACAACAATATCTATCCTTACTGCAAGGATCCATCACCCCCAGACTCCTACTAAGAGATCCAGAGCTTTGGGGAAAATTTATGATATTTTGGAGTGGGGTGGGGCTTTACTCCGGATGTATATTTTACTCTAGGAGGCTTAGTTTGGTCAGAATCGAGGATACACTTCCAGAGTCAATGCTAAATACATTACTTCTGGTCAATGAGCCACCATAGCCGCTAGAGGGCTGTGAAAATTTGTGCCCTGGGATTTTTAGACTTGTCTACCCATGTACTATCTGATACCAAAGTGGCACATTGTTTGCCAGATTATTTTCAGCTCTCCCAGTCCACTAAGAGGTGGGTCACACCACACCGCATTCAAGGCAGTGGGCATAATTCATTCCTGCAGTGAGGCATTGGCTAATCCCTGGACCCAGCTCTATTCCCCCAGCCCCCAACAAATGGCAGTTTTGCAGCAGTTAGTTTGTCTAGTGCTGGAAAGAGCCTCCACTGAGACGGGGAATTTACTTTCCCTTACCCTCTGCTTTCTCTCCTGTTTTCTTTAACTTACTGCAGCTGCCCTTCATTAGCATTCACAGCAACATCTGGTGTGAATGAAGATAATAAAACAATCCTTCTGTGGTCTTCCTTACAGCCAAAGCCAGCCAGTGTTCCTGCGATGTGCCTGGGTTCAGTGGCACAAAGTCACTTGCTCTTCATTGTTCTCTATATTCCATCCCTTGGGGGCCTAAACAAAAAGATGCTTTTGGATGATACAGTAAGAGCTGCAGATGTGTCAATAGCAGGCATGTCTGGTGATCCTGGAAATCCTGTTGGAGCATGCTGCTTCCAACTAAATAATAAAAATACTTTGGAGTCCATCTGCTTCTTTTATATGCATGTGAATAATTGCTTTTCAGATTCCACAAGTTCATAATAACCTGTTCCATGTTTTATGTTGTACTTTTCTTTCACAAAGAAAAGCATTCAACAAAGGAAACAGAGTCTCATTATTCCAGTTTTTAAGTATTAGAAAAACCACCCACAAAGTCAAATGAAACAATTATGCCTCTAGCTCTGTCTCCGGCCCAGTGGTCTCCTCTTTATATATTCAGAGGCATTCAAATTGACTGAATCAGTAACACTCTTTAAATCAGAGGTGGGGAATCTGTAGCCCTCCAATTATTGCAGGACCACATCCTATCCCTGACCATTGTCCAGGCTGGCTGGACTGAGGGGAGTTGGGTCCAGCAATGACTGGAGAGCCACAGGTTCCCCACATCTGTTTTAAATATTGCAGTCGTGCTGTGGAAGCCACTTTTCTATAGGGCTGTCCCATAGCAGAAAGCAGCCAGCCCTGCATTCAGTTCAGGAGACTCCACCACCAGGCTGAGGTGGACTGGCTTGTCAGCTAAGGTGATGACCCCTGGCAGCACCTGGGATGTTAAACTCCAACTGCAAATGGTGGAGGCAGGACCAAATCACAGTTCAAGTAGGAGCAAGCTTGAAGGGCCCACTGAAATAGGGGCATAGCCTGTTCTATGAAAATTTGAAGTTGGCTTTTACAGCCCAACTCCCCCAAGGGACACAGTATCCCCAAGTCCGTTCTTAGTCAGAAGAATGGGTAGAGGCAGGAGCCAGTAGAAGAAAGCAAGGAAGATATTTTTCTGTTGCAACAGAGCCACCCTGCCCCCCCCCACCAGCAAGGAGGTGAGGACCCAGACCAAAGATGTGGAAAAGGGGTCAGTAACCTTTTTCAGCCATGGGGCGGTCCACCATCCCTCAGACCATGTGGTGGACCGAACTATATTTTTTTTTGGGGGGGGGATGAACGAATTCCTATGCCCCACAAATAACCCAGAGATGCATTTTAAATAAAAGGGCACATTCTACTCATGTAAAAACACGCCGATTCCTGGACCATCCCTGGGCTGGATTGAGAAGCCGATTGGGCCGTATTCGTGAACCAGAGATTTAGTCAATGGGTCGAAACAAGCAATGAATTTTTGAAATATTGATTAGGGGGAAATGATGTGACATGTTGAAGACTGATGTCATTCTCTTGGAATAGTGGATGTTTGATGGTGCAGTTATTGATCTCTGAAAACACAAGACATTTTCTATTTTCCAGCAAGGATTGGTTGTGCAGATTTCCAACATAGTTCAGTTCAGACCACAGAAAAGCTGGCTGAGGTGTCTCCTGGCTAGCTCTCAAGGTATCACACATCACACCTGAGCAATCCATGCAAATGCTTTGAAGTGCTTTTTTTAATAAAAAAAAATGTAGTAGTAGCAGTAATAATAATAATAATATGTCGCCCATCTGGCTGGGTCTCCCCAGTCACTCTGTGCAGCTTACAGCATATATACAAACATAATAAAGCATCAAACATTAAAGAATATAATATCTTATACAGACCATAAATAAACCAATAAGTCAATAGAAACAGCAGCAACAACAACAAGTTGTTCATAATTATACCCAAATTGAAACAATGACCAACCGTAACAAAAAAAATTATCCAACCTCAACCCCACAAACAAAACAGAGTAACCAAAATTAAAACTCCACAAATTACAAAAACAAACATTTAAAACACTCTGGAACATTTTAGCCAGTTGCCCAACCACAAAGTTGTTCCAGCAATGTCCTTCTGGTTCTTTCCCCTTTTCATAGAATCATAGAATCATAGAGTTGGAAGAGACCACAAGGGCCATCGAGTCCAACCCCCTGCCAAGCAGGAAACACCATCAGAGCACTCCTGACATATGGTTGTCAAGCCTCTGCTTAAAGACCTCCAAAGAAGGAGACTCCACCACACTCCTTGGCAGCAAATTCCACTGTCGAACAGCTCTTACTTTCAGGAAGTTCTTCCTAATGTTTAGGTGGAATCTTCTTTCTTGTAGTTTGGATCCATTGCTCTGTGTCCGCTTCTCTGGAGCAGCAGAAAACAACCTTTCTCCCTCCTCTATGTGACATCCTTTTATATATTTGAACATGGCTATCATATCACCCCTTAACCTCCTCTTCTCCAGGCTAAACATGCCCAGCTCCCTTAGCCGTTCCTCATAAGGCATCGTTTCCAGGCCTTTGACCATTTTGGTTGCCCTCCTCTGGACACGTTCCAGTTTGTCAGTGTCCTTCTTGAACTGTGGTGCCCAGAACTGGACACAGTACTCCAGGTGAGGTCTGACCAGAGCAGAATACAGTGGCACTATTACTTCCCTTGATCTAGATGCTACACTCCTATTGATGAGGCCCAGAATTGCATTGGCTTTTTTAGCTGCCGCGTCACACTGTTGGCTCATGTCAAGTTTGTGGTCAACCAAGACTCCTAGATCCTTTTCACAAGATGGTGTCACCCATCTTGTATTTGTGCCTCTCATTTTTTTTGCCCAAGTGCAATACTTTACATTTCTCCCTGTTCAAATTCATCTTGTTTGTTTTGGCCCAGTTCTCTAATTTGTCAAGGTCGTTTTGAAGTGTGATCCTGTCCTCTGGGGTGTTAGCCACCCCTCCCAGTTTGGTGTCATCTGCAAATTTGATCAGGATGCCCTTGAGTCCATCATCCAAGTCGTTGATAAAGATGTTGAATAAGACCGGGCCCAAGACAGAACCCTGTGGCACCCCACTACTCACTCTTCTCCAGGATGAAGAGGAACCATTGATGAGCACAGTTTGGGTTCGGTCAGTCAGCCAGTTACAAATCCATTGAGTGGTAGCATAGCTTTTCTGACTTTGTGTCTACACGTGCTGGCTATTTGTTTGAATTCCTCTTTGGTGGTCCCCCCCCCCCTTTCCATTTTTTGTTCATATCCTTTCTTAATCTTAACTCAGTTAAAAGTTCTTTAGATAGCCACCCTGGCTTCTTTAGGCACCTTCCATGTTTCCGTCTCATTGGTATTGCCTGAAGTTGTGCTTTTACTATCTCCCTCTTAACAAACTCCCAGCCATCATGAACTCCCTTTCCTTTTAGTATTACTGTCCATGGGATCTCACCCAGCACTTCCCTAAGTTTTATGAAGTCGGCTTTCTCAAGAAATTGAGTCCTAGTATGCTTGGCTGCTCCTTTCCGCTGTATAGTAAACTTCAGAAGAGCATGATCACTCGCGCCTAATGATCCTTCCACTTCTACCCCACTAACCAGGTCATCAACATTGGTTAGGACCAGATCTAAAATGGCTGTTCCTCTTGTTGCTTCTCCCACTTTCTGGACAATGACGTTGTCTGCAAGGCCAGTGAGGAATCTGTTTGACCTTATGCTCTTGGCTGAGTTTGACATCCAACAAATATCCGGGTAATTGAAGTCCCCCGTTACTATTATCTCCCTTCCTTTTGCATGCTTGGCCATCTGTTCCAGGAAGGCATCATCTATGTCCTCCGTTTGGCTTGGGGATCTATAGTAAACTCCCACAGTGAGGTCACTGTTATTCTTCTCTCCCTTAATTTTGACCCAAATGCTCTCACTTTGGCTTTGAGGTTCTAAATCTTGGATCTCTTCACAGGTATACACATCCCTGACATATAACGCCACTCCTCCTCCTTTCTTGTCTGGTCTGTTTCTCTGAAATAGATTGTATCCCTCCATTATTACATTCCAATCGTGGGACTTATCCCACCAGGTTTCAGTGATGCCTATTATGTCATATTTAGTTTGCTGTACCAAGAGCTCAAGCTCATCTTGTTTATTTCCCATCTTATCTTTTGTGAGATGAACAAACATTCACATTCTGCTTTAAAAAATAAAAAAGTGGATTATGAGAGTTGAGACAATACAATAATAATAATAATAATAATAATAATAATAATAATAATTTATTATTTATACCCCGCCCATCTGGCTGGGTTTCCCCAACCACTCTGGGCGGCTTCCAAAAGAATATTAAAATACTGTGATACATCAAACATTAAAAGCTTCCCTAAACAGGGCTGCCTTCAGATGTCTTCTAAAAGTCTGGTAGTTGTTTTTCTCTTTGACATCTGGTGGGAGGGCGTTCCACAGGGAGGGCGCCACTACCGAGAAGGCCCTCTGCCTGGTTCCCTGTAACTTGGCTTCTCGCAGTGAGAAGGCCCTCGGTGCTGGACCTCAGTGTCCGGGTAGAACGATGGGGGTGGAGACGCTCCTTCAGGTATACTGGACCGAGGCCGTTTAGAGCTTTAAAGGTCAGCACCAACACTTTGAATTGTGCTCGGAAATGTACTGGGAGCCAATGTAGGTCTTTCAAGACCGGTGTTATATGGTCTCGGCGGCCGCTCCCAGTCACCAGTCTGGCTGCTGCATTCTGGATTAGTTGTAGTTTCCGGGTCACCTTCAAAGGTAGCCCCACGTAGAGCACATTGCAGTAGTCCAAGCGGGAGATAACCAGCGCATGCACCACTCTGGCGAGGCAGTCCGCGGGCAGATAGGGTCTCAGCCTACGTACCAGATGGAGCTGGTACACAGCTGCCCTGGACACGGATTTAACAGCTGTGAGTCCAAAATGACTCCCAGGTTGCTCACCTGGTCCTTCAGGGGCACAGTTACCCCATTCAGGACCAGGGAATCCTCCACACCTGCCCGCCTCCTGTCCCCCAGAAACAGTACTTTTGTCTTGCCAGGATTCAATCTCTTTTTTTTATATATAAGATATTTATTAAGATTTTCAAAATATTACAATATAAAAATGAAAAAGAAAAAGAAAATACAAAATAAAAATGATTAAAAACCACTCAGTTTTTCCATTACTTATTTTTCCTTAGCTTGTTTCCCGGACCTCCTCATACCTCCCTTTTTTGTATTCCAGTTCAGTTTGTTGGTTCAACAAATCCTTACCCTCTTTATTTATCCTAATCTTTGGTCTTAAAATAGTAACGTTAAATTTTTACCTATTAACAACCCATTTTTCATATTCCCTTAAAGCATTACAGCTGGAAACCACTTAATTTCTATCCAACATCATTCTAACATTCATTAATTTTACAATATTTCTGTAGGTAGTCTTTGAATTTCTTCCAATCTTCTTCCACCGACTCTTCTCCCTGGTCTCGGATTCTGCCAGTCATTTCTGCCAGTTCCATATAGTCCATCCCCCCCCCACCACTTTCTGAACACGGCCCAGGAGGAAGGAGCGGAACCACTGTATGACAGTACCCCTAGCTCCTAGCCCCTCTAGACGGCCCAGAAGGATGTTATGGTCGATGGTATCAAACACCACTGAGAGATCTAGCAGAACTAGGAAACAGCTCTCACCTTTGTCCCTAGCCCGCCGGAGATCATCAACCAGTGCGACCAAGGCAGTTTCAGTCCCGTGATGAGGCCTGAATCCCGACTGGAAGGGATTCAAATGGTCCGCTTCTTCCAGGCATGCCTGGAGTTGTTCAGCAACCACTCGCTCAATCACCTTGCCCAAGAATGGAAGATTTGAGACTGGGTTATAGTTGGCCATCGTGGCCGCATCTAAAGATGGTTTTTTAAGAAGCGGTTTAATAACCGCCTCTTTCAGCGGGTCTGGGAAGGCTCCCTCACAGAGGGGAGCATTCACCACCCCACGAAGCCCATCGCTCAGCCCTTCCCGGCTAGCTTTTATAAGCCAGGATGGGCAAGGATCCAGGAGACAGGTGGTTGGTTTCACTCGTCCAAGCAGCCTGTCCACATCCTCGGAGGTAACCGATTGGAATTGAGCCCACGCAATTTGACTAGACAGGACTCTAGCACTCTCCCGCCCTGGCTTTGCTCCCACGGTGGCGTCTACCTCTTCCCGAATCTGAGCGACTTTATCTGCAAAAAACTTTGCAAAATCATTGCAGGAGATCATGTGGCCCGTACTGGGCCCCGATGTAGCAGGTGGTTCCGCTAAATTGCGGACCACCTGAAAAAGTCTCCTGCTGCTGTTTTCTGCAGATGCAATAGAGGCGGTGAAGAAAGTCTTCTTCGCCGTCGCTACCGCCACTTGGTAGGCTCGACATTGAGCTCTAGCCTGTGTCCGGTCAGCTTCAGAATGGGTCATCCACCACCGGCGCTCTAGCCGTCTCAATGATTGTTTCATTGCCCTCAGATCCGTGGAAAACCACGGGGCTGCGCGGGCTCCATGCAATCGGAGAGGGCGCTTCGGAGCCAAACAGTCAATAGCCCTGGTTCCACATTCCAGCAGGCCACCAGGGAATCAGCTGAAAGGCCATCAACATGGGATAAAGCATCCCCTCTGGAAACCATTTGGATCCATTAAGTGGCGGGGGCGGACCATCCGAATCGGTCCCACCTCCCTGTAGAGGGGAAGGGTCGTGGAGAAGTCAAGTTGCACCAGGAAGTGGTCTGACCATGGCACTTCTTTCATTTTGCTTTTACTTAGTGTCAGATCACCAACATCCATGGAGGTAAACACCAGGTCCAAGGCATGTCCGCGGCTATGGGTTGGGCCAAACTTATTCAGGGACAGCCCCATGGAGGCCATGCTTTCCACGAAGTCCCGAGCGGCCCCTTGTAAGGTCGTGTCGGCATGGATATTAAAATCCCCTAGGACAACCAAACTAGGTGTCTCCAGGAGAACATCTGCCACGACCTGAAGCAGCTCGGGCAGGGAATCCTTGGTGCAGCGGGGAGTAAGACATACCTCCCGGGCAGAAGAAGCCCAGTCACCATTTGACTTGCTGACTATAACACAGGTTGCAAAGCTGGGGTCTCGCCACAACTGAACAAGCCACTAAGATTGTCCTTAAAATGCTACATCTATATAAATTCTCAATGACAGATGGGATACAAGGAGAAAAAGGGTAGGAATCAAACATAAAGCCAAAGCTTCAAGGCTGATCAAAAGAACAGTGATGTCAATTCATACAGAGTAGAGAATATTAAAAAAAATTAGCTTGCTTTGCCTTACTTTTGATAAGTATACTAATAATCTGTAATGAGAAACTGTAAAGATCAAAGATATCAAAGTTTTGAAGTTAGAATCATAGAATTGTAGAGTTGGAAGGGACCCCAAGGGTTCTCTAGTCTAACCCCCTGCAATGCAGGAATCTCAGCGAAAGCATCCTGCACAAATGGCCACCCAACCTCTGCTTAAAAACTTCCAAGGAAGGAGAATCCACAATCTACCTAGACAGACTGTTCCACCGTTGAACAGCTCTTACCACGAAGAAGTTCTTCCTGGTGTTTAGTTGGAAGCGCCTTTCTTGTAACTTGAAGCCATTGGTTTGAGTCCTGCCCTCTGGAGCAGGAGACTGCTCTTGAGATATTTGAAAGTGGCTATCACACCCCCTCTAGCTGTCCCCCTTTCCAAACTAAATCCTCTGTGTCAAGTCCACAAATAGCACTTCATATTTTTCACTTCCCTTTAAATAACTGCAGTAGTTATCTCTGAATTACTCTGAATGGAACAGGTCATTCCCTATATTAACATGAGGATGTCAGGTGCATGACAGCTGGATAATGAAAAATGCAGAAATAGCACATGGTTCATGAATCTTGCTCTGAAAGTTAAAAGAAGATAAAATAAAAGCATTGAGGAAAGCTATAGGAGGAGGAGGATGTCAATGTACAGTCTCCAGTTCAATTTGTTTAATGAATACCGCAGATCATCCCAAGGATTTTCAAAAACCCTTATTTGCGTGTTAAGATCCCAAGACCTTCCCCAATAAATAAAGACACAATTTAAACAGAATTTAGTTTAAGGTTATTGGCATAATTTTGGCCACAACTTTATTGATTACAGATTGTGAGTGGCTTGCTTAGGCATTGGTTCCCAACTAGCTGCATCTGACCTTGGCAGGGCAGCACTGACAACTGGAATCCGGCAGAGGTCAGTAAGGGAAAACATCCTGGGGGGCATTGGACCAGGCTCAGACTCAAGCTCACCCCAAATGCTCCCAGGGGCTCTTGCGTGGCCCTAACCCCTGGAAGGAGATCGGACAAAAGCAAGGCGAGCCCCTGGATTCCTTTAACAGAATACCCTAGCATTGGAGGGGCGGGCACAGCCTATCCACATCCCCTCCACCACCAATGAACCAGTGCCTAACTGTCACATGAGCACCCACGCTCGCCACCAAACCACTCACATCTGCAACCAACCCTTCAATCCCCCTGATACCTCGGTCAGCCAAACATCATTTCCGGCGTTGGAAAGATGTACACCATCTGGCCTGTAGAAGGAAGGAAATGCCCGCATGGCAGATAACAGCACCTCCCAGGGCAAAGACCTTCTTGGCGACTGTGCTATCCACACGCTTCCTGGCCTTTCCAGTGGCAGCTGGGCAGTGACTACCACACCATGCACATTGCTGTAGCAATTGCAGCCAAAATATTTTGAGTCCAGGGAGAGTGACCGCCAGCTCCTCCAAGTCCTCATGTATGTCGGAATGCAAACTTAAGCCGGGAACCAACGGCAAATCATTTTCGCCCAGCTGCACCACCAGTGCTGCGGGAGGTCCTTCACAGGACACCTTCAACCGCACCATCGGGAGAAATTCATTCCATCGCATTCCACGTCTGGACATCCAGGAAATGCTCATGTGGTTGGGAAGGCCAAGGCAGCACCCCAGTCCAGACTCTGCAGCCCCCAGACTAGTCCAGTCCACGATGCTGTGGCCAAATACGCACGGTTGCTAGACCTGAGAAAAAGGAAATAACAGGCAGGCATCAGAACACACGTTACTGGTGACGCTTCCTTATAAGCATCCTTCCTTGTAAGCATCCGACTTCAAGTGTCCCATATTTTTTATCCTGTCCACCGATAGGCCCCAATGTGCCGCCATTGTAGCAGTGCCTATGTGGAACATATGAGGTGCATACTCAGCAGCTAACAAGCCACAGGCTGTGATAGCTTTACGTATCACCCATGTAAACTGATGCCTAGCTAGTGGGGTCCCATTCTCATGCACTAAGAATGGGCCAGCAACAGGGGGGTGAAGAGCCATGTATTTCCTGGTATCCTTAACTGGGCAAGGGCCTTCCCTTCCAGTAGCAGTCAGCCGAACCATGGCAACTCTGCCCAATTGGTCAGTCTTGGAATTCCTGACAGTAATGACGAGCTCCGCTGCTTATAACAATACATCCTTCAGCAATAGACCCCTGGAAACTCGATCCTGGGCAGATTCCAGCACCACTTCACCAAACCTTAGTGCTCCGGAAAATGTGATGGAATGCAGTCTAGCCTCATATTTTGTCCAGCAGATAAGTCTTAACTTACTGCGAAGGCGGCACAGAAAGTCAAATGTAATAGGATTCCTTCCTAATGCTCTGGGAGGTTGGAGCTTACTCCAGCCTTCCAAAGCCTTGTGCATGATAAACTTAGTGCAAGGGTCTTTAGAAAATAGTTGTCAAATGCTGTGTGGTGGTTGCTCCTAGGCAGGACTCCGACCTGTCTTTTACAGGTTTTATTGTGCAAACTATTTACAGTGCTGATACACAAAGTTCATGCCCGTCTTAGTCACTTGCAGAATCTGGGAGTGGCCCCTTCCGGCTTCTGCCCCATCATAAGAACTTAGACACACCAAACCTCTGCCTCCCCTCCTTGCATTTCACCCCTCTGCGCAAGCTGGGTGATGGAAGTGGCGTGTGTGCCTCCTGGCCAGCCGGACTAGGTGAGGCGCTTGGGCTCTCAGCAGCATCTTCGAGCCCTCTCCTCACTTGGCTGGCCCCTTCCCTCTCTTCTCCACTGGAGGTGTCGCTTTCCCCACTGCTGGATGAGGAACTGCTCCTCAGAAGTTTCTGTGGCTCCCTGTACCCCAACGGCATCCCTGCCCTCCCCTGTTCCAATGGCAGTCCCCTGACAACAGTGATTTGCTAAAAAATGAAATTGCAGCAGACTGAATCCTGATAGTCTTAGTAGCATGACCGAGCTGCAACAGGTGCACCAAATACTGCAGCACCTGCTCAGTAGATGGGGGCAAACTCTTATCGATAGCCAAGGACTGTGAGCGAAAGGCTAAAAAATCAGTCCAGGCCTTCCTATAAGACCTAAGTGTAGAAGGGAAAACGGAAGCCACTACTCCCTGTAAAACTAAATGCTGCCAAGGTTCCATTGATGATCCGGGAAAAACTCTGGCAGCTGCTGTGCATCCAGAGCCAGGGATCTTAAGCACTCCATCTGAAAATGGGACAGAGCATCAGCAATGTCATTAGAAGCTCCTGGGATGAACCGGGCAGAAAACACAATATTGACCCTTAAACAGCGCAGTACAAAAGCGCGTAACACAGCAGAGACTCTGCTTGGAGTGTGAAGACTGCTTTGCCAGAATGCTCACCACTGCCTGCTTATCGGACCAGAAATAGACCTGGCGGTCCCTGAACTCCTTGGTCCAAATGTGCACTGCTACCAAAATGCTTGTTTACAAAGCTATTGTACTACCAACCTTACTGTCTGCTTGTGAAACATGGACCACTTACAAACGCCATCTCCAACTCCTTGAAAGATTCCATCAACAGTGTCTCCAAAATTTTTTACACATCACTTGGGAAGACAGGCAAACTAATATCAGTGTACTGGAAGAAGCAAAGATCACCAGTGTTGAAGCAATGATTCTTCAACATCAACTTCATTGGACTGGTCATGTTGTGCGGATGCCTGATGATTGTCTTCCAAAGCAACTACTCTATTCCAAACTTAAAAATGGAAAGCATAATGCTGGTGGTCAACAAAAGAGGTTTAAAGACTGTCTCAAGGCAAATCTAAAAAAAATGTAGTATAAGCACTGACAACTGGGAAACACTGGCCTGCGAGCGCTCCAGTTAATTATAAATTAATTTATCCAGAGACTTCTGGTTGGTCACCCGGTATGGCAGACGTTAGATCTCCTGAACCTGAGATCCAACTTCACAGAATTGGCAAACATCTTGAGGAGGAGAAATATTTTTTTTCAGTGGGAATTTCCAGAAGGCCTCTCCTTTAAATTTGGAGGAAGAAAGCAAAGAATTAAGACTGTTGGAGAGAAGGACAGATTTCTGCAGAAGTACCTGGTGGAACCTGGACTGGAAAGCCCGAAGCTGCCAGGGGCAGGAGCGGCGACCCCTTAATTTAACATCATGGCTTTGAGAATTTATTCTTGGAATGTTAAAGGCTTAAATTCTCCTCAGAAAAGGAGATAGGTTTACCACGTTTTGGAAAAACAGAATTTGGATGTAATTTGTTTACAGGAAACACACATTACTAGACTACATAGAAAAATTTTATCAAATGAAAAACTTGGTCAAGAATTTATTTCTTCAGATAAAGTGAAAAAAAGAGAAGTGGTTTTCTATGTCAAAGAAAACTGGAATCCAAAACTGATCCTTAAAGATGAGGAGGGAAGATACATTGCAGTGGAAATTACAGCACAAGGCGTTAAATATTTGTTATTGGGAATCTGTGCATCAAATGATGGCAAATCAGATTTTTTTAAGAACTTGGAAACAAGTCTTTTGGAACACTTGAATTACAAATTAATTTTAATGGGAGATTTGAATGGAGTGGCATCTACCTTGGACAGAACACAGAGACAGAAAATACTGAATGCTGGCAGATTACCTAAGACTTTCTTTGAAATAACTGACAAATTTGACCTGTCAGACATACGGAGAGTTAGGAATCCAACTGAAAAAGATTTCACTTTTTTACAGATGCAAACTGTTCATTCTTGAGAATCGATTATCTATGGATATCCAGAGACTTGGTCCCTAAAGTATCAAAAATGGAAATTTGCCCTAAAACTTGCTCAGACCACAATGCAGTTTTTATAGAATTGAAAATGTCTTTACAGGGCTCTTTCAGATGGAGAGTGAATGATGACTTGTTGAGAAGTACCCAAATTGTAAATAAAGCCCCCAAAGCCTTAAAAGACTATTTTGAAATCAATATGAACCAGGGAATGGAATCATGGGTTATTTGGGATGCCAGTAAAGCAGTAATGAGAGGATTTCTCGTTCAACAAAATTCAATTAGGAGAAAGACACAGAACGAGAAAAATGATAAAATTTTGGAACAACTAAAAGATAAAGAGAAGATCCTTAGAGGCAACCCAAAGAATTTGCAGACACAAAAGCAAATTAAAGCCTTACAGACTCAGTACTCACAGATCATTAATCAAGAAATAGAATGGAAATTACGGAGAATGAGACAAAGGAACTTTGAATCTGCAAATAAATGTGGGAAACTTTTAGCTTAGCAATTAAAAAGAGAGAAAAACAAAGTACTATTACAAGTATTGTAATGGAAGGAAAGTCTGTGGAGAACCAATGTGGAGAAAACAATGCCCGACCTGAAGAATTTGGAGCAAATGATTCAGCAGAGGAAACACAGCCCAGAATAACTAAGGAGATAGTACAAGAATACTTGGCTAGTTTAGATGTATTCAAGTCTCCAGGGCCAGATGAACTGCATCCAAGAGTATTAAAAGAACTGGCAGATGTGATCTCAGAACCACTGGCAGTCATCTTTGAGAATTCCTGGAGAACAGGCGAAGTTCCGGCAGACTGGAGGAGGGCAAATGTTGTCCCTATTTTCAAAAAGGGGAAAAGAGAGGACCCAAATAATTACCGCCCAGTCAGTCTGACATCAATACCAGGGAAGATTCTGGAGCAGATCATTAAGCAAACAGTCTGTGAGCACCTAGAAAGAAATGCTGTGATCACCAATAGTCAGCATGGATTTCTGAAAAATAAGTCATGTCAGACTAACCTGATCTCGTTTTTTGACAGAATTACAAGCCTGGTAGATGAAGGGAATGCAGTGGATGTAGCCTACCTTGATTTCAGCAAGGCATTTGACAAGGTGCCCCATGATATTCTTGTAAAGAAGCTGGTAAAATGCGGTCTTGACTATGCTACCACTCAGTGGATTTGTAACTGGCTGACTGACCGAACCCAAAGGGTGCTCATCAATGGTTCCTCTTCATCCTGGAGAAGAGTGACTAGTGGGGTGCCACAGGGTTCTGTCTTGCGCCCGGTCTTATTCAACATCTTTATCAACGACTTGGATGATGGACTCAAGGGCATCCTGATCAAATTTGCAGATGACACCAAACTAGGAGGGGTGGCTAACACCCCAGAGGACAGGATCACACTTCAAAACGACCTTGACAGATTAGAGAACTGGGCCAAAACAAACAAGATGAATTTGAACAGGGAGAAATGTAAAGTATTGCACTTGGGCAAAAAAAATGAGAGGCACAAATACAAGATGGGGGACACCTGGCTTGAGAGCAGTACATGTGAAAAGGATCTAGGAGTCTTGGTTGACCACAAACTTGACATGAGCCAACAGTGTGACGCGGCAGCTAAAAAAGCCAATGCAATTCAGGGCCTCATCAATAGGAGTATAGCATCTAGATCAAGGGAAGTAAAAGTGCCACTGTATTCTGCTCTGGTCAGACCTCACCTGGAGTACTGGGTCCAGTTCTGGGCACCACACTTCAAGAAGGACACTGACAAACTGGAACGTGTCCAGAGGAGGGCAACCAAAATGGTCAAAGGCCTGGAAACGATGCCTTATGAGGAACGGCTAAGGGAGCTGGGCATGTTTAGCCTGGAGAAGAGGAGGTTAAGGGGTGATATGATAGCCATGTTCAAATATATAAAAGGATGTCACATAGAGGAGGGAGAAAGGTTGTTTTCTGCTGCTCCAGAGAAGCGGACACGGAGCAATGGATCCAAACTACAAGATTCCACCTAAACATTAGGAAGAACTTCCTGACAGTAAGAGCTGTTTGACAGTGGAATTTGCTGCCAAGGAGTGTGGTGGAGTCTCCTTCTTTGGAGGTCTTTAAGCAGAGGCTTGACAACCATATGTCAGGAGTGCTCTGATGGTGTTTCCTGCTTGGCAGGGGGTTGGACTCGATGGCCCTTGTGGTCTCTTCCAACTCTATGATTCTGTGATTCTATGATTCTAACAAACTTAATTGGGAAAACTTGCAAATACCAGGTAGGCCTAGGATTTAAATAGGTGATGTTAGAGAATAATATGTTTAAAGGTAAAATGAAAAGAAAGAAAGACGATAAATGAATAAGTTAATATTACGAGAAAAATTGGTTTTGGAAAACTGTTACAATGATATACACTGAAATTCAGCTAGGGGGATTCGAGGAAGTCACCTAACAATGTTACTAAGATTGGATTAAGATCAGTTATGATTTATGTTTGTTTGTTTGTTTGTTTGTTTGTTTGTTTAAAATTTTGGAAAATCAAGAAAAAAATGGGGGGGATTATCCAATTACATTTTTCCATTTCCCCCTCACTCCCACCCTCCAAAAACTTCCCTCAGCTCCTTTCTCTGATTTGTTTATACATATTATTCTCTGCATGTTATAAAATCGTACATATCATATTTATCATATGTTCTACTAATGTATTTGTGGGTGTTTATTTGAAACCTGCCAAGGAGTCCAAATCCTTTTGTCGTCTTTTTAAATAGTTTGTAAATAGTTCCCATTCTTCCTTGAAGTCAAGATTGTCCTTCTCAAGCAATTTATATGTCCACTTTGCATAGCTCATCAGTTTTTCTTGCCACTGTTCTTTCATCGGGGTTTCCTCATTCTTCCATCCTTATGCTAACAAGGCTCTTGCTGCTGTTGTAGCATACATAAATAGGTTCTTTGTTTTTTTTGGCAGGTCTTGTCCTAAAATCCCTAACAGAAATGCTTCTGGGGTTTTTTTAAATTTTTTAAATGTTTTTTAAATGTCATTTTAAACATTTTTTTTCAGTTCATTATATATCATGTCCCCAAAATTTTAAATTTCTCTACATTCCCACCACATATGATACAGAGTGCCTTCTTTTTCTTTACACTTCCAACATGTATTTAATCCAGTTTTATACATTTTTGCCTTTTTTACTGGTGTAATATACCATCTATACATCATTTTCATATAATTTTCTTTCAAAAGTGAACAGTCTGTAAATTTCAAATATACCTTCAAATTGTATATTATGTATATTATGTCCTATATCTTGTGCCCATTTGATCATAACTGATTTGACCTCCTCATCCTTCGTTTCCCATTCCAGCTGAATACTATATGCTTTCTTCAGCAGTTTCCCTTCTTCTTCTATAACCTCCTTTTGAAATCTTGAGATTGTATAGCTAAACCCTTTTTTTGTTATCTTCCTTGTACATCTCATATAACTGTCTATAATGCAGCCAACTCTGAAAATGTTCTTTGATTTCCTCATAATCTTTTAATATCCATTTTCCATCTTTATCCCTCAGTAAATCTCTATATGTAGGCCACTTCCCTTTTTTGCCAAGTGGTTTGAGTAACGAAGTTATCTGTTATCATGACCTTCCAAATCTAGTGCTTCCTCCTTTTCCAGTTTAACCCAGTCCCTAATCCAGACCAAACATGCAGCGTCATAGTACAGTTTAAGATCTGGGAGGGCAAAGCCTCCTCTTTCTTTTATATCGGTAAGTATCTTATGTTTAATCCTTGGCCTTTTGCCAAGTGCCCCAATTTTCCAGGGACAGTCCCAGAATGACACAAGCCATCCTAGTTCATGATTTGATCCTGGAATGTCCCAGTTTTCTTTTTTCCTCCCTTCCAGGTCTCGGTGCCAAAAAGGGTACAGTGAAGGCACCTGCTTGACCTCAACAGGTAGGGAGTTCCAAAGTGCAGTTGCTGCCACAGTAAATGATAAGATTTCTTATAAATGTGGAACAGGTGTTGTGTGGCAGCCGTAGCTGTGCCAGTCCCTCTGATCGAAGCAGTCAAGAGGGCACCTGTGAGGTAAAGTTTCATTTAGTGGTTGAGCCTTTCTTCAGCGCTGGGGCAAGAGCAGCATCCTCCAAGAAAGCTGAGGGCAGATGGCCTCCTTCCATTCCTCCTAAAGTGCAACGATGCTTCCTACTTGCATGGTTGTTCTATTGAACCCTCAGGGAATCCCTCCTGCATGGAAAGTGGCCATGGAGTTTATCAGATAAAACAGATGAGCGCTGAAAGTACAGAAAGATCACACAGCTGCAATAATGATGATGCCCCCAGATACGCACCTAAATGAAATAAAATCTTATCATCTTATTTTCCTAACTCACAAATCAGAGCTTCTTCTAAATTTAGCTGATACATCATGGGACACCTGAATAGAAGGATTCTAGTAACAGATAGAGCAAAGCAAAATACCTTCCACTTGATTGTGGCTTCAAAGAGAAATGGCCCATTAATATTTCCCTTCTCTTTGTAATCAACATCCTGCAAAATGGTACAATCTTCACACACATTCAACCTCCCCTGCCCTGCCACAAAAACACTCCATAGTGTAGCATCTCAGCCAAAATACCAATTATTTCATGTGTTAATTAGACAGAAGGGAGGAAGCAACCAGTGAACATTGTATTCTAACAGTCAAATAAGTCAGGGCTTAATCTAAAAGAACCGCTTGTAAATGAAACCCATAAGAACATACTGTGTAGTCAATGATAGTTTTCCCTTTTAAAAGATGGGGAGGGCATGGCATTACCTCTGCAATGCCAATTGCTTCCTGATTACACTTCTGAGATTACACTGGAAAATATCATTATGGCTCTCTGCAGTAGACAATGCTCATTAGGAAAAATATAAATACAATTACAAATAGAAGACCGTTGAAGATATGCATGGAGGGACCATTTTGAATTTAGTTTAAACATATATGTTTTTAATGTCTTTCTGTGAATTCCGAGGAGAACATGCAAGGGAGATTGAGCATCCAGTGCCATACTCTGATTAAAAAAAAAAAGTAAGTAGCTGCAATTAAATAATTCAGAAATAATTAATTCAGAAGACAACCCGTCAAATTATAACCCTTCCCACTGGTTAACTGTGTGCCAAAATGTATTGTTTAATTTATCATTCCTAGTATTTTTAGAAGGCCTCAAGGCAGGGAATGAAGCAATAATAAATAGGGAATAGTGGATAATTAGAGAAGGAAATGTGGAACAAAATTACTAAGGGCTTTAGGTGAAGTTCATTATTACTATTTAATAGTGCCCAAGAGCATTTGCTGAAATTATGGATCATGTTTGAATGGGTTGGGAGAAATCCCTTGAAGAGTGTGAGTTTTGCTCACTACCATAACTCCAAAACTTGCAGAGAGGTTGGTAGAATTAGAACTAGCAGGAAGAAGGAGGTGGGCATGTGTGGGTGGGTGTATTTGTGTGTGCATTACAATCTGTCTATCTAACTAACTAACTAACTAACTAACCAACCAACCAAGCATCTTAGTTGATTGTGCAAGGCATCCTAGAGACTGCAGAAGACCATGCCCCTTCATTCTTGTTCATGTCTGATTCTGTTACATGATCATTACATAATAATTCATTTCAAAGGTGAGTGATACAGGGACCATATTGGGAATCTACAGGTAGGCTAGCAGTAAATAAAGCCACTTTCTTCTCATTCTCCAGGTTCCTTACTTTCTTCCCGTTCTTCTGAAGTGCAGGGATGGGAAGGTATATGTGGGTTGGTGGGTTGAGCTCCATAGGTTCCTCTCTCTGCAAGCTTTTAGAAGTGTGATTAAAATCATTAGAGAGAGCTTTTCGACAGTAGAACAGTCTCTCTCGGGAGGTTGTGGGCTCTCCTTCCTTGGAGGTTTTTAAGCAGAGGTTGGATGGCCACCTGTCATGGATGCTTTAGCTGAGATTCCTGCATCACAGGGGGTTGGACTAGATGACCCTCGAGGTCCCTTCTGACTCTACGATTCTGTGTTGTTGGTGAAAATCCACTCAATACATTGAAGGATTTGGGAGAGTAGGGCTGCATTTGTGGACACATCATATTCTTTTACCTTGTCGTACTGAATACCTCTTGCTGTCAAATCTATTACTTTTTGCCAAAAGCAAGACTTGCATGATCTGACCTCCCTGTGTCATATTCAATTTCTGAGCTGCCTTCTGTACACCTTAATAGCATCCATGTCTACTGCCTTATTTTCAAGGTGTACTTGTCATTGTCTTCTTCTAAAACTTATCCTATCAATATTTGAGGTCTATCACAATGAAGGTCATAACTACAGTATGTAATTTTTGCCTTGAATTTTAATACATTTTAATACTTATAATACAGTATGCATAGGGAAATGAAAAGAAAATATATGTGGATGACAAATATCCTTGAAGGGCAGTACAAACAAAAGCACCTCCCCCCACCCAATTACTTAAATGTTTAAGGTATTATTTCTAAATATAAGGTCCATTACCTTGTACCTTACTTATTTGGCTAATTTTTGTATCTGCATGTAGTAGCCCCCAGACTACAACTAAATCAGTTTGGGGACATACAATGCTGCCATAATAGCCCAACAAAAATCACCATTTCAAGTGTCAGATTTTCTATCAGGGTTTCACTTGCTTGGTTGTACATGTGAATCAAACAAAGGGCAATTTTTATTAATGTAGGGAATGCATTCTAAACATAGGGCGACATATCATGGAAATAGCAAGTGGGAAAGCTTCACTATAGTTACCAGTTTTTCAATTGGCAGTCTGCATTCACAGTCCATGGCATGTGACATTGGGCCAGTTCTCATGTCTAGTTAAACTACAGTTTAATCTGAATGAGCAGCATGCTAATGCTAATGTATGCTGCTCAAAAGTTTCCACAATGCTCCTCTCTTACTCCTGCTGCTAAACAAGCCTTGGTTCCCACTTGTGGTTTGTTTGGAAAGAAACAAGCCCCAAGCCAGTATCCAGAAACTATACTTCTGTTGATGCAGGCTAGAATAACATTTTTTATTTTGCTGCTGCATCACACCATTGACTCACTTGCAGCTTGTGGTCTACTAAGATCCCTAGATTCTTTTCAGATGTACTACTGGCAAGCCAGGTGTCCCAAATCCTATATCTGTGCAGCTAGTTCTTCCTGCCTAAGTGCAGAACCTGACTTTTGTCCCTATGGAAATTCATTTTGTTAGTTTTGGCCTAGTTACCCAATCTGATAAAGTCATATTGGATCCCAATTCCGTCTTTTTCAGCATTAGCTACCCTTCACAGTTTGGTGTCATCTGTAAATTTGATGAGCATCCCCTCAATTTCTTCATTCAAGTCAATTATAAAGACATTGAACAACAAAGGGCCAAGCACAAAACCTTGCAGCACCCCACTTGTCACTTTTTCCAGGATAATGAGGAATCACTAGTGAGAACTATTTGGGGTTGGTCAGTCAACCACCCCCACATTCCCACATTTTACCAGCTTCTCCACAAGAATATCATGGGGGACTGTTGGGTTGAAATAAACGACAGACGAATGACAAGTGTCATATGGGAGGCATCTCTCGAGCATGTCTCGGGGAGTCCCTTTTATTGAATATTACAGCATTGCCACATATGTGCTTGTTGCTGATTGGTTAACACAAATATAATGCAAGGGTTGCATATAGGCATTAATCATCAATAGATTAAAGGTTGGGAAAGGGAACACATGGTTGGACAGGTATGAAAACCTCCTTATTAAACTATTACTAGTGATTGATATTGCAAAACTTAAAAGAGCATAACTATCGCATTCTGTAGATGTGGTCAACCATGCATTAAGAACAGGTCAGGGTACAATGTTTCATGAACTCAATATGAACTAAACATTCTAGGGTGGGTGAGGAAGGAATGCTTCAGCTTAGAGCGGTTTGCCAGACTCATGTGCAGAAGCAGAACTTCCCATCAGGGGACTTAATCCAAAGTCTTACTGAAATCTAGATACACTATGTCCACAGCATTCCCATGATCTATCAAGCTTGTAACTCCATCAAAAAAAGAAATGAGATTCGTCTGGCATTACATATTCTTGAGAAACCTATGCTAGGTCTTCGTAATCACAGCATCCTTTTCTAAGTGCTCACAGACTAACTGTTGAATTATCTGTTCTAGGACATTTCCTGGGATCAATGTCAAGCTCACTGGTCAGTAGTTACCTAGGTCTTCCCCCCCTTGAAGATGGGGACAACATTTGCCCACCTCCAGTCTGCAGTGAAATTACCTGTGCTCCAAGAAATCTCTAAGATTATGGAGAGAGGCTCTGATATTGCATCACAAGCTCCTTTCATACTCCTGGGTGCAGCTCATCACTCTGAAGAGCCTCACCTGTTCTCCAAGAATTCTCTGGTGTGACTTTGCTCACATTTGGACATAGTTTCAGCTGCCTCTCAATATATTGTCTCCAAAATTGTTACAAGGGTTCTTTGATGTGACTTTGATGCGACTTCAACTCCTTACTGGCAGAGTTTTGGCCACTTCTCAAAATATCATCACCAAACTTGGCATGAGGGTTCTCAGGGTGCCCGGGGGGTGGGATGGACATTGTTGCCTTGGAAATGCCAGGCTCCTTTCTTAATCAAAATGGACAACAAAAACATCACTTCACCATGATTTCACCTTTTTTTCAACTGCCATTTGAGATACAATTGCCAAAGATGGCATGAGAGTTGCTGGGGTGAGACAGGGGTCTTTGTTGCTGTTTGGATGCCAAGGACCATTGTGATGTGGGTCAAAATGTGAATTTGGCAGGACTTCATCTAACTGTTGGCGTAAGGGGTCCAAACTCACAAATTACACTTTCCATTTGAAAAAACACAGTGTTTTTTGGTTTCTAAAAAATCATCAGTATCACCAGGCACCTTCTGTTAATATCAAATCGGAATGTATAAAGCTTTATTCCATGATATTCAGAAGGAAAAGACATATCTTACTCCAAAGAAGGGAGATACCCATTTTTGTGAAACTATATAATGCAATTTGTTAAATACGGTGAAGAAGGAAAGCAGTTGCAGGAGGAAACTATTTAACCTGGATTCCTAACATTCAGGGGGAAATGAGTAACCTGGTCCCTCCCCACCCTTCTTTTTAAACATTTCTACACAATGCATCTTATTTGGTTCTTCAAATTAATCTGAAATACTACTGGGCAGAATTTTCCTTAGGAGAATGAGAGTTGTTCTCTATAGTCTTTCTAATTTTCTGCTCACACAAAGCCAAGTTCCTATGCAATGTCTCAATGAAGTTGTCTTTGGAATGTACCCACATGCATACAAAGCGAAGGTGAATGTTATTGCAAGGATGCATATACTTTCTACTGAACGTTGCCAGTGATCTGGCTAATGTTGTACAGTAGGTTGCTCCTGACCTGCAGAGAAGGGGCATAATTTGTCAGTCCAATGAGGGTCACACTGTGTCCATTACTGAGTTCTTAACTTCCATTCAACTGAACAGAAAATGCACCCCAAAGCAGGGATTTAGGAAACAAGCATATGATAATGCTTGTTATCTACTTTGTTGCTGGTGTTTTGCTTTTTAATTTAAGCAGAACATTTAGTTTGAACATGTGATTAGTATTTTCAATTGCTACTGCAACCTAGTGGGTATTAACTCCCTATGAAATGCAAGCTTTAAAATCTACAAAATTTACTGCAGGTTGCAATTTAGGGAGCAATCCTGTGCACAAGAGGCTGGCATAAAGCATGCTGGTGCAAATTAAGTTGGTGTAAAGTTGCACCAGGGCTGATGCTCTGGTAAGCCTGGCAGAAGGAAAACATGCCTTTCCAATGTTGTTCTACGTCGTGTTGCCAGGTCAAGTGACCAAGCTGGTCCTGCCTCCACCCTGCCCCTGCAATGCCCTTTTGTGGGGACTAGCACTGGCATATCTTTGGCTAAGCAAAGCTTGGGGGCTTCACACCAACTGCACTGGCGATCTGCTCCATCCTAAGCTGCTTAGCCCAGCCTATCTTTGCAGTGACTCTTTGTATGTATTGTCAAGTGAGTGGTTTGCGTATGAGTAATTGATAGAGCTGGTGTTTGAGGTAGTGGATGCATGACATTGACTAAAATTTTATATTATACAGACTTGTGGTGCTCTCTGATTTTATTTATTTTGATATTATGTTTATGGATATGGATATTGTTAATGCATTTTGTTATGTGAATAATCTGACATGCTTTTATGATGCTAAAATGATGGCATGACCCCCAAAGTCGTGCTCTATGGGGAGCTGACCTCAGGCACCAGGCCCACTGGCAGACCAACTCTGCATTACAAAGTTGTCTGCGAATGTGGTATGAAGACTGGCAACATCAGCCCTGCCATGTGGGAATCCTTTGCAGATGACTGCAGCTTCTCAAGACAGGCAATCGGGTTGTGCATCCATAGCAGTGACCAGAGGAAGAATGGTTGCTGGGAGGAGTGCAGAAAGAAGAAACATCATCTCAGTAAGTAAAGGAAAGAATATGAATGAGGAGAGAACAATTCAACATAATTAGCTCAAGTTTTGTTGATTAAGAGAAAATTACACTCAGGCTTTAAAGGAGACTCCTAGCTCAGTAGTTTCTGAGATCTGTCTGTTGACAATCAGGTGATGCCAAATGCAGCAGTTCCATTATTTACTGGCATCTTGTTTTGCAAGAAAGGAGGTTGGGAGCCGCTTGCGTTGCTGCTGGTGGTTTTTCACAGGTGAGCCCTCGGTCCTGACAGGACTTTTGAAGTGCACAGGTAGGGCTGCAACAAAAGGCCTTTCTTCAGCTCCCTGCCCACGAGGGCCAACCTACCCTGGATTAGGGGTAGGGAGCAGGGTTTTTTCTTCACTGAAACAGAGTTCTGAAGTGCAGCATCTGTTTGCAACTATCTCCCAGAGGTCTACTTGTCTTCTCCATTCCATGGAAGACTGGAAACACAGAGGAAGAGCCAGCGTCTTCCTGTGCAGCTTCACCTCCTCACCTGACTATTCCTGCTTGGTCTAATATGGAAGTCTTAGACAGTTCTATATATAGTACTGAGCTGTCCAACCTTTGGTTCTTTTCACAGTGAATAAATGTTTTGTTTCATTTGTGTTTTAAATGGTTCCATTAATTAGCACCTGGGTCCTCTGACAATATAGTTGCACACTCATTTTTAATAATGTCAGCAGCCCAATTAGTTCTGTGAGGCCGTGGCTGAAGTGATAATGGGGGATTAAACTCACGTAATATATAAATCATAGCGTGATGTCTAGCTATTAGCTGCTATAAATGATTTCACCAGAAACAGGAGCTGCCATTGATACCAAGTGTTAAAGGAACAATTCCAGGGTATATATATTTTTATAGCAACTTAATTTAACAGCAACTTTGGCAGTAAAAAAGCATTATAGTTTTAGTGAAACATGTGGCCTTGTCAAGGAATGAGGGTGAAGAACATTTCACTCACACATTTTAGGGGGGAAAGACAGCAGTAGAAAGTTAGCATGCATTCAAAAGGGAATTTTGTACAGAGCCATATATACTGATCCCCTTCATGGAGCACTGCCTTGCTGTGGCGAAGGGGCTTGAATAACTCAGAGAAGCTATGAACTATGCCAAGCAGGGCACCCAAGATGGACAGATCATAGTGGAGAGTTTTGACCAAATGTGATCCACCTGGAGCTGGAACCAGCACGCCACTCCAGTACTGTATTCCTGCCAAGAAAACTCCATGGACAAAGACAACAGGCATATAAAAGTTATGACGCTGGAAGATGAGCCCCTCAGGTCGGAAGGCGTCCAACATGCTACTGAGGAAAAGCGGAGGACAAGTACAAGTAGATTCAGAGCTGATGAAGCGGCTGGGCCAAAGCCAAAAGGTGGCTCAGTTGTGGATATGCCTGGAAGCAAAAGGAAAGTCCAATGCTGTAAAGAAAAATATTGCATAGGAACCTGTAATGTAAGAACCATGAACCTTGGTAAGTTGGATGTGGTAAAAAATGAGATGGCAAGAATAAATATTGACATCCTGGGCATCAGTGAACTAAAATGGATGGGAATGGGCGAATTCAGTTCGGATGACCATCATCTCAAAAATGATAGAATGATCTCAATACGAATCCAAGGCAGACCTTTTAACATCACAGTAATCCAAGTTTATGCACCAACTACTGGTGCTGAAGAAACTGAAATTGACCAATTCTATGAAGACTTACAACACCTTCTAGAAATGACACCAAAGAAGGATGTTCTTCTCATTACAGGGGATTGGAATGCTAAAGTAGGGAATCAAGAGATAAAAGGAACAACTGGCAAGTTTGGCCTTGGAGATCAAAACGAAGCAGGGCAAAGGCTAATAGAGTTCTGTCAAGAGAACAAGCTGGTCATCACAAACACGCTTTTCCAACAACACAAGAGACGACTCTACACATGGACATCACCAGATGGGCAGCATCGAAATCAGATTGATTATTTTCTCTGCAGCCAAAGATGGAGAAGCTCTATCCAGTCAGTAAAAACAAGACCTGGAGCTGACTGTGGCTCAGATCACCAGCTTCTTATAGCAAAATTCCAGCTTAAACTGAAGAAAGTAGGAAAAACCACTGGGCCGGTAAGATACAATCTAAATCAAATCCCTTATGAATACACAGTGGAAGTGAGGAACAGGTTTAAGGATTTAGATTTGCTGGACAGAGTGCCTGAAGAACTATGGATGGAGGCTCGTAACATTATACAGGAGGCAGCAATGAAAACCATCCCAATGAAAAGGAAATGCAAGAAAGCAAAGTGGCTGTCCAACGAGGCCTTACAAATAGTGGGGGGGGGGAGAAGGCAAGCAAAATGCGAGGGAGATAGTGAAAGATACAGGAAATTGAATGCAGATTTCCAGAAAATAGCAAGGAGAGACAAGAAGGCCTTCTTAAACGAGCAATGCAAAGAAATAGAGGAAAACAATAGAATGGGAAAACCAGAGATCTTTTCAAGAAAACTGGAGATATGAAAGGAACATTTCATACAAAGATTACCATAATAAAGGACCTAAAGTGGTAAAGGACCATAAAGTGGTAAGGACCTAACAGAAGCAGAAGACATCAAGAAGAAGTGGCAAGAATACACAGAGGAATTATACCAGAAAGATATGAATGTCTCGTACACCCCAGGTAGTGTGGTTGCTGACTTTGAGCCAGACATCCTGGAGAGTGAAGTCAAATGGGCCTTAGAAAGCACTGCAAATAACAAGGCCAGTGGAAGTGATGGTATTCCAGCTGAACTATTTAAAATTTTAAAAGATGGTGCTGTTAAGGTGCTACACTCAATATGCCAGCAAATTTGGAAAACTCAGCAGTGGCCAGAGGATTGGAGAAGATCAGTCTACATCCCAATCCCAAAGAAGGGAAGTGCCAAAGAATGTTCCAACTACTGCACAATTGCACTCATTTCACACGCTAGCAAGGTTATGCTTAAAATTCTACAAGGAGGGCTCAAGCAGTATGTGGACCGAGAACTCTCAGAAGTGCAAGCTGGATTTCGAAGGGGCAGAGGAACCAGAGACCAAATTGCAAACATGCGCTGGATTATGGAGAAAGTTAGAGAGTTCCAGAAAAACATCTACTTCTGCTTCATTGACTATGCAAAAGCCTTTGACTGTGTCGACCACAGCAAACTATGGCAAGTTCTTAAAGAAATGGGAGTGCCAGATCACCTCATCTGTCCTGAGAAATCTCTATGTGGGATAAGAAGCTACAATTAGAACTGGATATGGAACAACTGATTGGTTCAAAATTGGGAAAGGAGTACGACAAGGCTGTATATTGTCTCCCTGCTTATTTAAATTATGCAGAATTCATTCATGCGAAAGGCTGGGCTGGATGAATCCCAAGGCGGAATTAAGATTGCCAGAAGAAATATCAACAACCTGGATACGCAGATGACAACCTTGATGGCAGAAAGTGAGGAGGAATTAAAGAACCTTTTAATGAGGGTGAAAGAGGAGAGCGCAAAATATGGTCTGAAGCTCAACATCAAAAAACGAAGATCATGGCAACTGGTCCCATCAACTGCTGGCAAATAGAAGGGGAAGAAATGGAGGCACTGAGAGATTTTACTTTCTTGGGCTCCATGATCACTGCAGATGGTGACAGCAGCCACAAAATTAAAAGACGCCTGCTTCTTGGGAGAAAAGCAATGACAAACCTAGACAGCATCTTAAAAGTAGAGACATCACCTTGCTGACAAAGGTCAGTATAGTAAAAGCTACGGTTTCCCCAGTAGTGATGTATGGAAGTGAAAGCTGGACCATAAAGAAGGTTGATCGCCGAAGAATTGATGCTTTTGAATTATGGTGCTGGAGGAGACTCTTGAGAGTCCCATGGACTGCAAGAAGATCAAACCTATCCATTCTGAAGGAAATCAGCCCTGAGTGCTCACTGGAAGGATAGATTGTGAAGCTGAGGCTCCAATACTTTGGCCACCTCATGAGAAGAGAAGACTCCCTGGAAAAGACCCTGATGTTGGGAAAGATGGAGGGCACAAGGAAAAGGGGACGACAGAGGACAAGATGGTTGGATAGTGTTCTCGAAGCTACCAGCATGAGTTTGACCAAACTGCAGGAGGCAGTGGAAGACAGGCGTGCCTGGCGTGCTCTGGTCCATGGGGTCACGAAGAGTCGGACACAACTAAACGACTAAACAACAACAACATATATACTGATAGTGCTACATAGTATAAAACACACACACACAAGTTCCTTTTGGTTCATTTCCAACTCCCTTTCTCCTTTTGCTTGTATTAAAGTAGGAACAAATAGAGAAAAGTGATAGGTAACTGCTGGTAATCACAGTGCTGAAAATTTCTCTCTGATCTTCCATTCATAGCATAATCAAAAGTGAAAGTTACAAGTCATTCGTATTTTGAAAAAATAAAATCCAAAATTTTGAACTGAGCTATTTTCTACTGTAATTTTCTTTTGTTCATTTGTTGGTTTTGGTAGACTCAATGACAGCAGCAAGATAATGGTGAAGCTGTAGCTAAGGGCAGATCTACACTCATGGTTTATAACGTAGAGAAATGGTTAAATAATGGTTTTCAAAATGCAGAGGGAGAAATGTCTCTGCTCCTAACGTTCTTAATGCATCATTAAAATTTGATACCAGAGGGCGAGGCAGAGCAACCAGCAGCATTGGGGTGGAAGAAAACCCACAACAAGGTAAGAAAAATGTTTTTATTTGAAGGTATGCCCTGTGACGTTTTAGAATGATAAATAGAATATTGTTCTAATAACGTTAAACAGGTCAGCGTAGGTCCAGCCTAAGTACAAGGGAGGGTCCTGTATCAAACCAATATTGCCTAAATAACACGTGTTATTAACAGTTGTAATTTCCTGGAGTATTGGAAGCATGAAAATCTCCCAACACAACTATCTTTTGGAGTTGAATTTGATTATGTTTTGAGAAGGCTGTGCCTGTAACACTCTCATTAGGGAAACTTGAAACTGAAAATGAGAAAACTAGTCGAAAGGGAAAGGAGGAAATATCACCAATGTGCAATCTCACACTATTCAGAATAACAAACATTTGCATGTAACTTCTTATGCCTATTAAGTGCCTAATAGGTGTCAGGGAACTGCCATCGGAGCTAGAGGTGGAGGGAAGGCTCCAAAGGGATGCAGGAGAGGGTCCCAGTAGGGAGAGAGGCAGCCCATCTGCTGGGGAAGGAAATCAGCGTAACACCAGTGGAGAAGGGGGGCAGGTGGGGGAATCGAGGAGGAGGCTCCAAGACTCTTCACTTGAGACCAGCGGTGAGAGTACGGGTACTCCGCTGCCCACACCCTCCCTGCGCAGAAGACTTTCGTGCAGGGAGAGTAGGAGGAGACTTGGCGTCAAACAACTTTTATGCTGGAAAAGGTTTAAGAAACGCCCACTGACGGATTCTGCCAGCGACTGAGACAGTCACGATGCTGGAGGCTGCTCAGTCAGAAATGGTTAACCAGGTAACCTAGCCAGGAGTGGCGGCAACTTACGCACGAGCAACCCCTAAACCCATTACAGCAATCCGTCAGTCCTTGACGTTGCTTGTGCGTAGCTCCAGAGAGGCAGCACCATGAGCCAGACCAGAGGAGCCGGAGAGACGGAGCAAGCAGCTGCAGTGCAAGGTCTGGTAGAGAGAAACCGAGATTTGGAACAGCATGTAGCTCTCCTGACGGCGCGGCTGGACGAAAGACGAGCTCAGGATGCTCAGGTCAGACCCACCCCCATCGCAAGGAAGGGGCTGGTACACAAGTTTGGGGGGAAGCCCAGGACTACAATGCGTTCCGAACGGAAATAGAGTACGCTTTGGAACTGCAGCAGGATGACTTTGCAAACGAGGAGCAACGGGTGGCCTATGTTGTGGGGCATCTGGAGGATGGGGCAAGGGAATGGATTAGGCCCCTTATGGCGACGCACAATCATGCCTTGAAGGACCTTAAGAAATTCTTTCAGGCGATGGATGCGATGTATTCCAGTGAAGTCCAGCAAAGTGTTACTCGGCGAGAACTGATGGGATGCAAGCAGGGGAGCCAGTCAGTTAGAGACTACTGGTCGCGCTTTGCAATGCTGGTCCACCGTCTCGGGTGGGATCTGGACTCTGAACCTATTCAAATGTTGTTTGAGGAGGGGTTGTCCCCAACGGTGAAGGACGAGCTGTCCCGCGCGCCCCGCCCGCAGTCGATGGATCAGCTGACCAAGGCTGTGCTTGTGATTGGAGTGAGGCAGGAAGCGCGGGCTCAGGAGAAACGCGAAGTGAGAGGGGAACGTTGCCATGACTACCGTGTTCCTGAAATACCAAGACAGCTTTCCCAGGAGGCTGAGCCAATGGAAATAGGTGTCGCGCTCGCGCGCGAGGTTTCAAACTCCAGTGAAGGTCGCAAGAGGGAGGGGAAGGATTGGAAAACCAATAAGAAGTGTTTCCTCTGCCAGCGGCCGGGAAATTTTGCAAGGGTCTGCCCTCAAAGAAAGGCCTGGCAAGGGATGGTGGGGGCTGCTGGCTGTGAGGAGAAGGGGGAGGAAGGGCAGGCGCAGGGAAACGACAACGCCTGGCTGCCAACCAGAGGGGCCAGCAGCCAGGCCAGCAACCAATAGAAGTGCCCCAACCTGACCCCCCCAGGGCAGCGATAGCCATAGCAGTGGTGCTAGAACTCCCGAATGGGCACCCAGTCAAGGTTGAGGGGTTGCTGGATTTGGGCAGCTCCTGCAATTTCTTTAGCAGGGACTTCGCTTTGGAGCACCAAATACACTTGCTACCCCTGGATTTTCCCTTGCAAGTGACCACCATCGATGGCAGGGAACTTCTGGGAGGGGAAGTGACACACCAGACCCCGCCAATGCGAATGAGGGTTTCCAGGCACACGGAGACCATTGCCTTTCACGTGGCCAAACTGGCAGGACCCCCAATAATACTGGGAATGAGCTGGCTGGCACTGCATGAACCAGTAGTGTCATGGCATCAGCGGTCAGTCACCTTTGGGTCAGCTCACTGTTTGGAACACTGGGGGAGGAAACCCCAGAATGACAGTGGCTAGGGTGGCTGGGCTGGCGGTGGAAACAAAGGGAGAGGTGCCACCACCATACGCTGACCTAAAGGAAGTCTTCAGCGAGAAGGAGGCAGACAGACTACCTCCCATAGGCCCTTTGACTGCCAAATCAACTTAATCCCAGGGGCTCAGCTGCCGGTGGGTAAGCTGTATGCCATGTCGGACAGGGAGATGCAGGAGTTATGGCAGTTTATTGACAAGAACCTGAAGAGGGGGTTCATAAGAGAATCAAAGGCGGTGGGGGGCAATCCGGTGTTCTTTGTGGACAAAAGAGGGACTAACCAGCCCAGGCTGGTCGTGGACTACCGGGCCCTAAATTTGGTATCTGAACCCGTGACCTTCCCAATGCCCAGGATTGACGACATTTTAACACGGGTGAGGCAGGGGAAAATTTTCACCAAGCTGGACCTCAGGGGAGCGTACAATTTGATCAGGGTAAGGGAGGGGGACGAATGGAAGACCACCATGTTCACCCCCTGGGGGCTTTTGAGTACTTGGTCATGCCATTTGGATTACAATTGGGCTCCGCCTGCTTTCAAGCATTCATGCACCATCTGTTGGGTCCCCTGCTGTACAAGAACTGCGTAGCCTTCTTGGACGACGTCTTAATCTATTCAAACAATGAGGAGCAACATGTCAAAGACGTCAGGGAAGTGCTAGAGAGGCTGCAGAAGCACCAGTTGTGGGTCAAGCTGGAAAAATGCCAATTTCCCTCCAGAGAGGTTGAGTTTCTGGGGTACAAGTTGTCAGACAAGGGACTGGCTATGGACCCAAGCAAGGTGCAGGCAGTGCTGGAATGGAAAGCCACCAAAACCCGGAAGGATGTGCAGAGGTTCCTAGGGTTCAGCAACTTCTACAGGAAGTTCATCAAGAACTTCGCCCACTTAACGGCGCCCATCACAGATTGTCTCAGTAGCAAAAGGAAGTTCGCCTGGACAGAAAGTGCCCAGCAATCCTTTGAAAGACTGAAGAAGGCGTTCGCTTCGGAAGAGCAGCTCCTACACGTTGATCTGGAGAAACCCATGAGGCTAGAGACCGACACGTCCGACAGAGCCATTGGGGCGGTACTTTTGCAGCCAGGGAGGAGCAAGCAGGAATGGAAGCCGTGTGCCTTTTTCTCGAGGAAGCTGAGCAAGTCGGAGCAAAACTATACGGTGTATGACCGCGAACTGCTTGCGATCTATGCGGCGTTTCGCCGATGGAGACATCTGTTAATAGGGGCGCAGCACAAGATCCAGGTTTGTACACATCACAAGAACTTGGAATACTGGAGGACCGCGCAAGTACTCAACCAGAGACAGATTAGATGGGCGCAGGAGTTCTCCAAGTTTTCCTTCGAGATCCGATATGTGCCGGGAGAGGAAAACGTAAGAGCAGATGCTCTCTCCCGGAAGCCAGAGTACATGGAAGGGGAGGGACTGCCGGAGATACGACACGTGATCCCCAAGGACCGATGGGTGTGTGGGGGAGCCTTGGTTGGGAAACGAGAACTGGCCGGGCTTATTAGAAACGACATGTTCGCCCAAAGTAAAATCAGGGAACTCCGAGACGGAAGAGAAAACCATGGGGGTTTTGAGGAAAAAGAAGGGGTGCTGTACTATAAGGGGGCGCTGTATGTACCGCGGGAGACCCTGAGGGGGAAGGTACTCAAACAACTCCACGACAACCCCACAGCTGGGCACTTTGGACAGCACAAAACCATGCTGCTTGTCACCAGGCAGTTCTGGTGGCCAAGGGTGAGGGAGGATGTACGGGAATATGTACGGGGGTGTGACCGCTGCCAAAGGGCAAAGGGGGAGAGGGCTGCCCCCGCAGGGCTACTGGAACCCTTACCCACGCCGGGAAGACCCTGGGAGGTGGTGTCCATTGATTTTATGACAGATTTGCCCAAGTCAAGGGGAAAGACAGCAGTCATGGTAGTGGTCGATCTACTGACGAAAATGTGCCATTTCATAGCTTGCTCACATGCCGTGACGGCAGAGGAGACAGCCAAGTTGTTTGTGGATCACATCTTCAGGTTGCATGGGGCTCCCTCGAGGGTCATCTGAGATCGCGGAAAACAGTTTACTTCACGATTCTGGAGGAAGCTCATGAGCTTGCTGCAAGTAGAGGTGGGCTTCTCGACGGCACGACACCCGGAAACCAACGGGCAAGCAGAAAGAGCGAACAGTATACTCCAGCAATACCTACGCCGCTACGTCAGCGAGAGACAGAACGATTGGGTAGAGAAACTAGCACTGGCTGAATTTGCGTACACTGAACATGTGTCCACGGGCATGAGCCCGTTCATGGCCAATTATGGGTGTCACCCCAGGGCCTTCCCCGGGAGGGGGGAGGAAGGTGGAGTGTACCGGCGGCTGAGCAGTTTGTGGAAGAAATGGAGGCATTGCACCAGCAACTCAAAATGAACTTGGAGCGGGCCAAGGAGGCTTATAAGAGGCAGGCAGACAAGCACCGTCGGGAGGGGGATGCCATACGGGTGGGAGACCGAGTGTGGTTGTCAACCCAAGAAGTTGCAGCCAAGGCGGCTGGGACCCTTTGAGGTAACACAGCAGGTGAACCCTGTGGCATTCAAGCTCAAGTTGCCTGACAGCATGAAGATACATCCGGTGTTCCATAGGTCCCTACTCTCACCGTACAGGGAGGGGCGGGAATTCCTGGGGCGGGAGGGAGGAGTCACCACCCACCCGCGGGTAGAGGAGAGGGAACTCCACCACCAAGCCACGGAAATACTCGATTCTAGGTGGCGAGGGCGCCAGGTGGAGTACTTAGTGGCTTGGGAAGGAGAACCCGAGTCAGAAAACACTTGGGTCCCCGCTGAGGCGGTCAATGATGGGTATCTAGTGGAAGAATTCCACAGCCTGTTCCCAGACAAACCAAAACCACTAGCGAGATTCTGGGAGGAAGAGTTTGGAACCACAGACGACGAGGAGGAATTTGTGGGTTTTCCTGCCTCCGAAGAGGAAGGAGGGGAAATGTCAGAGGGAGAAGAATCAGACTGGGAGGCCCACCCCGCGGCAAGATATCGGAGCGGGTGGGAAGCGGGTTTTGAATCCTCAGAGGAGAGCGACAGCTCCTTCAGGGGCTTCCCTGCATCGTCGGCCGAGGAAAGGGACAAGGTTGGAGCTGAAGGTCGGGCCGGGGGTGGAGGGGGCCCTGGGGGGGAGGTGGATGTCAGGGAACTGCCATCGGAGCTAGAGGCGGAGGGAAGGCTCCAAAGGGATGCAGGAGAGGGTCCCAGTAGGGAGAGAGGCAGCCCATCTGCTGGGGAAGGAAATCAGCGTAACACCAGTGGAGAAGGGGGGCAGGTGGGGGAATCGGGGAGGAGGCTTCAAGACTCTTCGCTGGAGACCAGCGGTGAGAGTACGGGTACTCTGCTGCCCACACCCTCCCTGCACAGAAGACTTCCGCGCAGGGAGAGTAGGAGGAGACTTGGCGTCAAACAACTTTTATGCTGGAAAAGGTTTAAGAAACGCCCACTGACGGATTCTGCCAGCGACTGAGACAGTCACGATGCTGGAGGCTGTTCAGTCAGAAAGGGTTAACCAGGTAACCTAGCCAGGAGTGGCGGCAACTTACGCACGAGCAACCCCTAAACCCATTACATTAGGATTGCCAACTCCCCCGCCCCAGGCTCCTGTTGTTTTATTGGGGATTCTGGCTGCAACGGCTCTTCTATCTGCAACAACTGGTTCACTGGGTGAAGAATGCACAGCACCTGAAAACATGCCAGAGTATCTTGTGAAACATTTAACTGATTCACAAAGAACCATTTCTGATGCTTTCTACACCAACTTCTGCATTGGCCATCTTGAAACACACTCTTCATATATTGCCAAGTTTTGAATCAATCCATTTTACTCTTTTCTAATTAAGCTCTTCCCACCACCCAATTTTCCATTACAGTGGTACCTCTGGATGCGAACGGGATCTGTTCCGGATCTCCGTTCGCATCCAGAAGCGAATGCAACCCTCGTCTGTGCATGCATGGGTCACGATTCACTGCTTCTGCGCATGCGTGTGACATCATTTTGACCGTCTGCGCATGCTCGAGTGGTGAAACCCGGAAGTAACACACTCCGTTACTTCCGGGTCGCCGCAGCGTGCAACCCGAAAATACTTATCCGAAAGCTACTTCAATCCGAGGTATGACTGTATAGAGAGGGGCATGATTGGCCATGCAATATGTCATTGTGACACCATATTATCTGAGCAGATCTGGTTTAATGTAGAGCAGGTCTGTTTGCCATTTATCACAATTTCATGAAGGAGCCAGGCAAGGGAAATCTGGATTATTTATTCATTTATTCATTTATATACCGCCTTTCATCCAAAGATCTCAGGGCAGTTCACAAGATAAAAATACAGGATAAAGGCATAAAATAAATAGTTAAAATGAAAAACAAAACAATAACACCCCTTGCTCATCTGTGAAGCCAACTGGGTGACCTTGCTCATGTTGCTGTCTCTCAGCCTGGTCTCCATCAGTGCAGTTCTTCTGCAGATAAAATGGGACTGCTCTCTATAGGCAAAACACCGAGATCCTTGGATGAAAGATGGAATATAAAAGAGAAATCCATGCATAATGAAATTCAAAATGGAATCCAAGCTCTCAATTACTTATATCAAAACAAGTCAAATGGGGAGGTTTTGCCACAATGCAGTCAGTAGTTCCCTGCATCTTAAGAATCCCCCCGGTCTGAAAGTTGTCAAGTTAATATTCAGAAACATAACTGCATATCTTTGAAAATAGTCCTAGTGGAACCCAGTTAGTCCATAACCTGATTATGATGGCGCTATTATTACACATCTATTTACACCCTGCCTTTTGCTCTGACAACTTACATATAAAAATAAGAACTGCTAAAACAATAATTAGAAAGTAAACATTGATAGAAATAAACCTCAGTATATGTGTGTATAAAATATATTAAAACCCTCCCAAAAGCACCTTGTAGAGATCTAATCCCTGTCGAAATGCTAGACATCCCAATTGACTTTAGAAGACTTAGCTGCTCACACAGGCTGTTCCTTGGTCTCTTGACCTGTCTCCTGTTTTAATTGTTAAGTTTTAATGGGACTGCTTCATTACACATTTTAATTATTATATATATTAATAATGTATTATGTTTTTCTATTTTGTAAACCACTTAGAGGTCTATTTTGGCATTAAATGCTATATTAATTGATGATGGAAAATGTTTTTATTGGCATCTGATAAACAGCAAAGGTCTGTCTTCTTTCAGAAAAATACTTAAGGGAAAGGATCACAAGAGAGAGGAAGATGTTTAAAGTGTCTTAACTTTAAATCAGTTACGTATTTCGAAAGAACAGAAGTTGGCAAAAATGGGCCGTGCCAATATTGAACCGTGTTTCTCATATTTCAGTTCCCTTTCTGGTTTTAAAAACTGCCTGTAGACATGATGTGTTAATGAGCTCACTTAAATTGTTTTAAATATATAAATCAAAGAGCTTTCATACAGCTGTTGTTCTTGGTTTATGAAGAAATATTTTCAAGCTAAAACCAATTATGTTTGCAGTGGCTTATCACAGCAATTATATGAAGCAGCAGGCCAGTCAGTAATGACTTTTTAAGCTAAGAACACCTTCCCACTGAGCTCCATTACCTGGATTATAACCACAGTTTAAAATTAGGTACCAATGCATGTAATTTATTTTTGTTTTTGTACTTAATTGGCCATTAACTTTTTCATGCCAATAATTTCTTTTCTATGCCACTTACTTGAAAAATAGTTCCTGAAATGCACATTCCAGAAAAATTCCCTACTTCAGGAGAAATACTTAAAGCTAATCCATTCTATGTTTGCCCCTGTTTGATTTCCCCAGGAGCTAAATGACTTTCTCCCAGGAGCTGCCAGAGCAAGGCAGACAGCTGCACTTTCCCTCTCCAAAAGTGGCCGGGCTTTAGTGCCTTTTAAAAAGTTAAAATAAGCTATGGAATAAAATTCTCGGAAGGCAAATATTTATATGACCCTCCCAGTCCCAATTAAGAGTTGATGAATACTCAGAAACCTCAGTGCTTTATTGTATCCTTTTAAAAATTCAGTTTGGACATCAATTCTAATATTTAATTTTTAAAAAATATTTTTTCTGACCTTATCACCTCTTTTATCTCAGTTTGACAAGTTAATTCTGCTCATTAAACAAGAACGCATTCTTTTTCAATTGAAAACTAGTCAATTTCTCCTTTTTTGCAGAATGGGATGCAAGAACCTAGAAATAATTTTAAATAAACTCTGCTTGCCAACCCACTAGAGTTTTCCCACCCCAGGCAACCACTCAGCTTGCTCCCCACCATCCTCCCAACCCCATTTTTGAAATTACTTCCCTTTTTTTCTGCTGCCCCACTTGGGAACGCTGTTCTCAGCTTCACCTCCACAATCTCCATGGTCCCCTCCTGCCTCTTTCTCCTGCCACACCTGGCAGCTACTAAGCACCAGTCTCTTCACCTTCTGCCCAATGATGAAGCCATCAATCCCCTCCTCTTCTTCAGACCCTTTCAGGCCCCAGATTTCATCTTCATCCCCTTCCCAGGCCTCCTACTCTCTCCTTTAGGTTCACGTTCACTCCTTTTCTTCCAGCCTCCTCCTAACATTTCTCACCTCTCCCTTGCACACAAAGTTGCCCCATTTCCACCCCTTCTCCTCCCTCCTCTCTCTTGTGCCGCCCTCTAAGCACCACCCACATCCTGATCACTTTCAGCCGCTATTCCTAACTCCTCCTGTCCTTTATTCACACTCTCTCTTGAACACAGACCAACCCCATTTCCATGCTTCATCCTCTCCCTTATCCTCCCAATGGATGTCTCCATACAGCAGTGCTGCTGGCTGTGGGGTTTGCTTTATTGTTAAACTGTGGTGTTTCCTGAATTACTCTTTTTCTATACTGCTAATTGCTCATGGTGCCTGCCTGCTGGCCTTCTTGCTGCACTTGGGATTTTAGACCAGACCCTCTGACATTCAGCAGCATTGTCCATCTCCTATTGTAGCCTTATTGGAGTTCACCGATTGGGTCTGCGTTGCTCCGGGACAGGAAGAAGGAAGTCAAATGACACTGAGTTGGTTCAAAGAAAGAGTTTATTCTGCTCTCCGGATAGCAAGTGCATGGTGAGTCCACAGCAAGTCCAAAGAAATGACAAATTTCATGCAGTATATATATATCCTCCAGGCACCCTCTCCCTCCTTCCCATGTAAACCCAACCACGTCAGCCTATGTACGCAGGTTGACATCACATATGTTCTTGCTCTGGTATTCTTAACCATAAAAGGGAATTCCTTCTTGTACTTCTGACCATAAAAGGATCTTCCTCTTCCTACTCTTATCTGGGAAGAGGTAATCATCTCCGGGAACACGCTCTGGCGTTTGTTCCCGGACTTGGGTTTGTGTGTCAGAGTGTGTCCAGGACGTAAGATAAAGCACAGACGTGTCTTCTCTCTGTTCTGTTCTACTACTGGTACAGTGAAGGCCATAGTTGCCGTCACAACTGATAAAGGAGAGGGCTCTGAGCACTTGTCTATACAGCCGGGCTTTTGTTTATGCATTGAGCTCAGAGCTCAAGTTAATGGATTTTAGCTAAGGAAAAATAGGGATTTTGGTGCAGTTTCAAACTGCCTGCACGGTCAGTTTTGGGTTTTGGAAACCCATTCCTTCACTATAGCTAATTTCTATCAGAGAATATGAGTCCATATTCAGCAGGTGATGGGTTGGCCCAGGTACCACTACTTCAGCTTTCCACACAGAAAGAAGTTTTGTCATGAAAACCAACTTTGTCACTTATGCATATATTAGAAACCAGACATTTGAAACTAAATGTTTTGAAATACAAATGTAAAAGGGGGAAATAGTATCTGCCAATGTAAATGAGCAAAGCTGGTGGTGATGTATTAGTCTGAATAATCAAAAAAGGATAGTCAAGACAATGGGGAGTAGAGCAGGTAAGGTAAAGACATCATTGTGTTTAAGCAGTAAGAGGGTAAAGCAATATTAAAAGCAATTTAAATGATAATTGTATGTACAGAATACATTCACTGAGCTTATTTAACACCCACAATGTTTTATGTTGTTCAGGGAGATGGATGTGACATGGGAGAGAACTGGTTTGGCAGCAAAAGCTCCCCTACCCACAACCCAAAGGCTCCTGGCTTGTTGTTCAATAGTAACAATATAAAAAAGAATTTATTCTAGCATTGCCTAATGAGAGATGTTGAGGTGAACTAAAATGCTTTTTCATAAGAACCAGGGAGAAGAGTTGGTGAAAGAAGATTGGAAGAAATTTAAAGACTATCTATAGAAATATTGTAAAATTAATGAATGTTAAAATGATGTTAGAATGAAGTTAAGTGGTTTAAGCAGTAATGCTATAAAGGTGTATGTTAAAATGGATTGATAACAGGTGAAAATTTAAAGTTATGCTATATTAAGTTAAAGGATTAAGAGAAAATAAAGAGGGAAAGAAATTGCTGAATTAACTAATTGAATTAGAATACAAAAATGGGAGGTATGAGGAGGTCAGGGAAACAAGGATATGAATGTAAGGCATAGAAAGATTGATCTATTTTTTTCTCCTTTTTAAGTGTTTTTATTCTTTTATTCTGTATTTGGTATTTTGTATTTTTCTTGTATTTTTACTTTTGTCTTTTATTTTTGTTTTTCTTGTTTTTATGTAATTCTTTTTTCTGAAATTTTAATAAATATCATTTAAAAAATAAAAATAAAATGCTTTTTCATAAGATTGGGGAAATTGTTCAGGGTGATGGACACACCTCTCTTGCTGGGCAGTGGGGTTGCACCCCATTTTTAAAGTTCAAAAAGTTTCCAAAGGAGCATACATATCTCATAAAAACAAAAAAAAAACCATGTTGAAATACAATTGTGTAAATATTACAGAGAAATTGAAATTATGGGTAAAGCAGCCTATATCAACATATAAAATCAGCGCCACCGTTCATCACAAGCTCAGCAACTAGGGGTGGATCTACACACAGCAAAAAACCACTATAAATAAATCAGAAATTAAATCATTATAACAAAAGAAAAAACACTATGGAAATTTGCAAAGACATTCTTTTTGCTCTCGTGATCCATCTGGTGTAGCATGTTTATAATGCATTCAAAACACTGTTTTTTGACTAATGTAGCTGAGTCCTAGGTCTTAACTTACTTCATCTCCAAGGCTGGGTGGGAGCAGCAGAAATTGTACCTCCAATATCTTAATGCCTAGCTAGGCTCATATCAGAGAAGAACTTCGTGGATCCAAAGTTCCGAAGAGCTCTAAGGTTCAGAGCAGTCTCTCTCTGTCCAGGAGGCCCCACAGCTTAACCTACTGAAAACCCCCAAGGCAATTAGGAAAAGTGCTAGGATATGTAAAGAGAAGCAAATAGAATTTTGAAATTTTTTTGCAAGGGGTGTGTGTGTGCTATGCATGTCTATGTTGTCATCAGACTTCACCTAAAGCAAAATCTGAGGTCAGGGCAGTGGCTCATTTCTGCGGAGGGGGAGGGAATGAAATATTGCAGATGAATAATCTGCAGTGAAGGTTGAAATCTGAGCTGACCATGATTTGCAGGTATTGTTTAAATCACAGGAATTTTTTTTTTTTAAGTCACATTTATGCAGATAGAGCATTTTGATGCACATTCCCGGGGGGTGGGGGTGAGAAAGAATAGTCTGGCAGTCTAACACCCACCTCTGTCAGAGGTCTTGTGCTCTGTCTTCAGTTGACGGGAATGACAAGTGGAGAGAGGGGCAGCTACCCTCGCGTCCTGCTTGTGCACTTCCCGTAGGCACCTGGTTGGCCACGGCGAGAAAAGGATGCTGCTGGCCAAGACTGGCCATTTGTCTGATCCAGGAAGGCCCATCCTGTGCTCTTAGGTAAAAATTGAAGTTCAGAACGTTGAGGCTGCAGAAACTCTTATGTCAAGTACGAGTAGATGAATAATCATGGCCATTATTAATAGCCTGCAAATGGAATGCACTTTCGCTAATGTAATATAACAATTAATTTCACACATTAAACAGGCTAGGTGATTTTCATAATGCCTTTGCATGTTAAAATGAGCATTGCACACCCTTTGTATGTATTTATTATTTTAATATGCTCTTACCAGAATAGACAATTAACACTTAGAAACACACATTAATGGTATTTATAGTCATGTGCACTAATTATATCAAAGAAGAGCTCTGTGTGCTCACTCATTCCATTGATGGTATGAAATTAATAAAAGTGCGAGCTGGCTAATTCCCATGAATAAATTAGATTGCACGATTGGCTTTCTTTTTGAACATATTTACTTAGAGATCCTTGAAGATGTAATGAGGATCATGCATTAATTTCACAATAAACGATGAGCAGTTATTGGTAGGTGAACATTTTAAAAATGAAATGTAGTAACATATTAGTTGTTTTTATATTCACTAGCAGCTCCCCATCACCCTGCGTGTTGCTTGCTGCCACCACCAAACTGTCACAAAGTGAAAAATTGTGACATACCCAGTTCCAGCCTATAAGTTTCCACGGCACAGACAGTATTGGTGTTGGGTGAATCATAGAATCATAGAGTTGGAAGAGACCACAAGGGCCATCGAGTCCAACCCCCTGCCAAGCAGGAAACACCATCAGAGCACTCCTGACATATGGTTGTCAAGCCTCTGCTTAAAGTCCAAGTCGTTGATAAAGATGTTGAATAAGACCGGGCCCAAGACAGAACCTTGTGGCACCCCACTAGTCACTCTTCTCCAGGATGAAGAGGAACCATTGATGAGCACCCTTTGGGTTCGGTCAGTCAGCCAGTTACAAATCCACTGAGTGGTAGCATAGTCAAGACCGCATTTTACCAGCTTCTTTACAAGAATATCATGGGGCACCTTGTCAAATGCCTTGCTGAAATCAAGGTAGGCTACATCCACTGCGTTCCCTTCATCTACCAGGCTTGTAATTCTGTCAAAAAACGAGATCAGGTTAGTCTGACATGACTTATTTTTCAGAAATCCATGCTGACTATTGGTGATCACAGCATTCCTTTCTAGGTGCTCACAGACTGTTTGCTTAATGATCTGCTCCAGAATCTTCCCTGGTATTGATGTCAGACTGACTGGGCGGTAATTATTTGGGCCCTCTCTTTCCCCCTTTTTGAAAATAGGGACAACATTTGACCTCCTCCAGTCTGCCGGGACTTCGCCTGTTCTCCAGGAATTCTCAAAGGGTGGTTTTTTTTTTTTTTCATTTTGGTTAAAAGGGGAAAGTATGTTGTTGTTTAGTCATTTAGTCGTGTCCGACTCTTCGTGACCCCATGGACCAGAGCACGCCACGCACTCCTGTCTTCCACTGCCTCCCGCAGTTTGGTCAAACTCATGCTGGTAGCTTCACGAACACTATCCAACCATCTTGTCCTCTGTTGTCCCCTTCTCCTTGTGCCCTCCATCTTTCCCAACATCAGGGTCTTTTCCAGGGAGTCTTCTCTTCTCCTGAGGTGGCCAAAGTATTGGAGTCTCAGCTTCACGATCTGTCCTTCCAGTGAGTAATCAGGGCTAATTCCCTTAAGAATGGATTGGTTTGATCTTCTTGCAGTCCATGGGACTCTCAAGAGTCTCCTCCAGCACCATAATTCAAAAGCATCAATTCTTCGGCGATCAACCTTCTTTATGGTCCAGCTTTCACTTCCATACATCACTACTGGGAAAACCATAGCTTTTACTATACGGACCTTTGTTGGCAAGGTGATGTCTCTACTTTTTAAGATGCTGTCTAGGTTTGTCATTGCTTTTCTCCAAAGAAGCAGGCGTCTTTTAATATCGTGGCTGCTGTCACCATCTGCAGTGATCATGGAGCCCAAGAAAGTAAAATCTCTCACTGCCTCCATTTCTTCCCCTTCTATTTGCCAGGAGGTGATGGGCCCAGTGGCCATGATCTTCGTTTTTTTGATGTTGAGCTTCAGACCATATTTTGCGCTCTCCTCTTTCACCCTCATTAAAAGGTTCTTTAATTCCTTCTCACTTTCTGATGGCAAAAAGTGAGGGGAAAGTATATAGGTATAATGGATTTAGGGGTTGCTCGTGCGTAAGTTGCCGCCACTGCTGGCAAGGTTACCTGGTTAAACCCTTTCTGACTGAACAGCCTCCAGCATCGTGACTGTCTCAGTCGCTGGCAGAATCCGTCAGTGGGCGTTTCTTAAACTTCTTCCAGCACAAAAATTCCTTGACGCCAAGTCTCCTCCTACTCTCCCTGCGCGGAACAGCAGCAAGAATTCTTATTGCAAAGTATTGGAAGACACAAGATCTACCCACCTTGGAAGAATGGCAGATGAAGGTGATGGACTATATGTAACTGGCGGAAATGACTGGCAGAATCCGAGACCAGGGAGAAGAGTCGATGGAGGAAGATTGGAAAAAGTTTAAAGACTACCTACAGAAATATTGTAAAATTAATGAATGTTAGAATGATGTTGGATAGAAACTAAGTGGTCTTTAGCTGAAAGGTTACAAGGGAATATGAAAAAAGGGTTTATTAATATGTAAAAATCTAAAATTACAATATTTTTATGATTAATGACTAGGATACATAAAGAGGGGAGGGATTTGCTGAACGAATAATCGACATGGAATACAAAAAAGGGAGGTGTGAGGAGGTCCTGGAACTAAACATATGAAAGTCAAGTAACGGAAGGAATGAATTGTTTTTAACTATTTTTACTTTGTATTTTCTCTTTTTCTTTTTGTGTTTTGTAATATCTTGAAAATTTTAATAAATATCTTATAAAAATAAAAAAAAGGAAGTCTTCTGCGCAGGGAGGGTGTGGGCAGTGGAGTACCCGCACTCTCTCCGCTGGTCTCCGGCGAGGAGTCTTGGAGCCTCCTCTCCGATTCCCCCATCTGCCCCCCTTCTCTACTGGTGTTACGCTGATTTCCTTCCCCAGCAGACGGGCTCCCTCTCTGTACGGTGAGAGTAGGGACCTATGGAACACCGGATGTATCTTCATGCTGTCAGGCAACTTGAGCTTGAATGCCACAGGGTTCACCTGCTGTGTTACCTCAAAGGGTCCCAGCCGCCTTGGCTGCAACTTCTTGGGTTGACAACCACACTCGGTCTCCCACCCGTATGGCATCCCCCTCCCGACGGTGCTTGTCTGCCTGCCTCTTATAAACTTCCTTGGCCCGCTCCAAGTTCATCTTGAGTTGCTGGTGCAATGCCTCCATTTCTTCCACAAACTGCTCTGCCGCAGGTACACTCCACCCTTCCTCCCCCCTCCCCGGGAAGGCCCTGGGGTGACACCCATAATTGGCCATGAACGGGCTCATGCCCGTGGACACATGTTCAACGTTATTGTACGCAAATTCAGCCAGTGCTAGTTTCTCTACCCAATCGTTCTGTCTCTCACTGTCGTTCTGTCTCCTACTTTCCCTGCGCGGAAGTCTTCTGCGCAGGGAGGGTGTGGGCAGTGGAGTACCCGTACTCTCTCCACTGGTCTCCGGCGAGGAGTCGTGGAGCCTCCTCTCCGATTCCCCCATCTGCCCCCTTCTCTACTGGTGTTACGCTGATTTCCTTCCCCAGCAGACGGGCTCCCTCTCTCCCTACTGGGACCCTCTCCGCCATCCCTTTGGAGCCTTCCCTCCTCTTCCAGCTCCGATGGCAGTTCCCTGACAATAGGTATATAAAAAAGAGTTCCTGGATGCCAGGATCCATGTTTGGGGCAAGTAGTCTTTAGTGAGAGAACCCCAGCAGAGACTTAAAATCACCAAACATGCAGCAAAGTAAAATGTACATAAGCTCTTAAACCTTTAAAATACTTACTTCTAAGTTATTTTCAAAGTTTTCCCTGTTCCTTAGAAAGAGACCACATATTTAGTAAACTAAAAATGGTTTACTTACAAACTCTTCAAAGTTCAGATTCATGTGCTTTTCCATACAGCAGTCAGAAAACACAGACAGTACAGCAAAAGCAAAAGATCAGACACTATTCTGGAAACTGGTAGCTTCTGGAACCCATAAAGCTTTCCCCCCCTTAACCTCACAAATTCCCCCTAGCTTGTGGGTCTCATTCTTCCAATCTTTTTACGAGGACGCTGAACCTCCACTACGGAATTATAATATAGAACAGCTGGCTAAATGGCCGCCAGTTTCAGTAACTGAAGTGAAATTGTCAGGGAACTGACATCGGAGCTAGATGTGGAGGGAAGGCTCTCCAATGACGCTGGAGAAGGGCCCAGCAGGGAGAGAGGCAGCTCAGCAGATGGGGAAGCAATTCAGTGCAACACCAGGAATAAGGAGGGGCAGATGGGGGAATCGGCGAGAGGGCTCCCAGACTCTTCACCGGACACCAGCGGGGAGAGCACTGGTCCTCCGCTACCCACGCCCTCCCTGCGCAGAAGACTTCCGCGCAGAGAAAGTAGGAGGAGACTGGGTTTAAGAAACGCCCACTGACGGATTCTGCTAGCGACTGAGGCAGCCACGAATTGAAGGGCTGTCCAGACAGAAAGGTTTAACAAGGCAACATAGCCAGGAGAGGCGGCAACTTACGCACGAGCAACCATATCATTATAGAAATCATATATAAACCAACTGAAAACGGCCAAAGCCCCAGGCTCAGACGGCATTACAGTGGTGCCCCGCAAGACGAATGCCTCGCAAGACGGAAAACCCGCTAGACGAAAGGGTTTTCCATTTTCAATGCGCTTCGCAGGACGAATTTCCCTATGGGCTTGCTTCGCAAGACGAAAATGTCTTGCGAGTCTTGAGATTTTTTTCCCGCTCCCCCCCCTTTTTCTAAGCCGCTAAGCCTTTAATAGCCTTTTAGCAGCTAAGCCGCTAAGCCTTTAATAGCCGCTAAACCGCTAATAGTGCTAAGCCGCTAAGCCGCTAATAGGGTTGCTTCGCAAGACGAAAAAACCGCTAGACGAAGATACTCGCGGAACGGATTAATTTCGTCTTGCGAGGCACCACTGTACACCAGAAATGATAAAAGCACAGGCGGATTGGTGGGCACCTTTCTTAGCCACCCTCTTCACTTACATAGATGACACTGGCCGCATCCCAAGGGAATGGGGAACAGCCATAATAGTTCCAATCTATAAAAAGGGCAACAGAGGGGACCCAGCGAATTATAGGCCGATTAACCTATTAAGTGTGATTAGTAAACTCTACGCAAAGCACCTCCTTAATAAGTTTACAGAATGGCTAGAGAATGAAGATATCCTGGCAATAGAACAAGCGGGCTTCAGACCCGGAAGGTCCACGACAGATCACTGCCCGTTAGGCAACATCTCATCGACAAATACAAATCAGGAGGGCAGGCCTCACTATACGCTGCCTTTGTTGACCTAAAAGCAGCTTTTGATACAGTCTCCAGAAAAAGACTCTGGGACAGACTATGGGATACCAATATAGATAGAAGGCTCCTGCTCTTAATTCAGGCACTGCACGCAAACGCAGCTCTTAGAGTCAGGTGCAGCTGCCTAGGACACCTAACGGACCCAATTAAAACCTTCAAAGGAGTCAGGCAAGGGTGCCTATTGGCCCCTCTACTATTCAATTTCTATCTAAATAACTTAGTATCTGCACTCAGTGACTCAGAACTCCACCCGCCAAAGCTTGCAAATCGGCATATTTCGGTCCTGCTATATGCCGATGATGTGGTAATTCTATCCAGAACCCCCATTAGACTCAAAAGAGCACTAAGAAAGCTCGCAGCATACTGTGAATCTGAATGTCTCAAAATCAACTATCAAAAGACCAAGATACTCGCTTTTGGGGGAAAACCATAGCTCAGAAGCTGGGAACTCCAAGGCCATAAATTAGAACAAGTCACAAACTATAAGTATTGAGGAATGGTGGTACAGGCCTCAGGAACCAACAAACTACACATAAATTCCATCGGGAGTTCAGCGGAAAAAACCACAACTTGTATCCTTAAATTCTGCAGAGCACAAGGGGACTTTTTTTTTTTAAAAAAATAATTTTTATTAAAGTTTCAATCAAAAATTAAACAGCAAAGAAAAAATAAAAATAAAAAAGATACACAAATACACAATACAAATCCCAGAAAGAAAATAAAAAAAACACGAAGAGCAAGAATCAACAATAAAAAGAAACATAACAATTAAAAACAATATCTCTTTTCCATTTCCGTTTTTGAATTTACTTATTTTCTAGACTTCCTCATACCTCCCTCTTTTGTATTCCAATCCAAATTGTTTGTCCAGCAATTTCTTTTCCACTTTTTTAATCCCAATCTTTACTTTTAATATAATATATAACTTCAACTTCTTTAAACCTAATCTTTGATCTTAATGTAATATAACATTGAAATTTTACCTCTTAATTGTCAAATTTCCATTTCCTTAAACATCTTTAACCTAATCTTTAATCTTAGTCTATCATTAACTTTAACCTGTACAACTGGAAACCGCTTATAATCAGTCCAACATCACTCTAACATTCTTTAATTTTGCAATGTTTCTGAAGATAGTCTTTGAATTTCTTCCAATCTTCCTCCACCAACTCTTCTCCCTGGTCACGGATTCTACCAGTCATTTCCGCCAGTTCCATATAGTCCATTAATTTCATCTGCCATTCCTCCAGCGTGGGAAGTTCTTGTGTCTTCCAATACTTTGCGATGAGTATTCTTGCTGCTGTTGTTGCATACATAAAGAAAGTTCTATCCTTTTTTAACACCATTTGGCCGACTATGCCCAGGAGAAAGGCCTCTGGTTTCTTAGGGAAGGTATATTTAAATACCTTTTTTAATTCATTATATATCATTTCCCAGAAAGCCTTGATCTTTGGGCACGTCCACCAAAGGTGAAAAAATGTACCTTCAATTTCTTTACATTTCCAACATTTGTTATCGGGCAAATGATAAATTTTTGCAAGCTTGACTGGGGTTATGTACCACCTGTATATCATTTTCATAATATTCTCTCTTAAGGCATTACGTGCCGCAGAGCACAAGGGGACTTCTTTGTCCCCGCAGCTCTAAAATTATACAAGGCCAAAACTTTGGCACAACTCCTGTATGGTTCCTTTTGGGGCCCGCCTTCCTCTGCTTTCTCCCCCCTTGAGAGAGTTCAATCTAGACTTCTTAGAGTTCTCCTCCAAGTCCCCAGATGTGTCTCAAACGCATGGGTTAGATTGGAAACGGGGATGATGAGAGTGGAGGCTAGCATCTGCCTAACATCAATCTACAAATGGCTGACATTGAATCTGCTCCCCCGAGGGATAGCCCCATTGATCCTCTGCGACCAATTCCAGTCAGGCTGGCAGACTGCAGTCCTGAACACCCTCCGGAAACTGGGTTTTGCCCCTCAAGCCCTTCTAAGTCTGGGCTTGGGCCAGGCAAAAGCTAGGGTCAGGCAAAGAATAGTAGACACTGAGAGACAACAGGACTGCGCAAGGTGCCCCGACTATAAAATTGGAGAAATCGAGAGATACATAGCCGCACCAGCAGCATATCTCTTCTTTCTCGTATCCAGGGATGCAAGAAGGGCCTTTACACTCGCCAGAAGCTCGGCTCTTCCCTTGCCGGTCCTGGATGGAGCCTTTAGAAAAGTCCCCTATGCTCAGAGACTTTGCACCTGTCCATTGGGAGAGATAGGAAGCCCAGAACACTTGCTCTTTAGATGTCCCTTTTATGAAGAGGCACGTGGTAAGATCATTGCTCCCAGTTGTCTTAACTGTGTGTTTTTATTTGTTTTTAGTTCTTATCTATTTTAATTATCAGCTTTTATCCATCCATTATCCATGTTTAATCTTGTATTTTATTCAGATGTTTTATCCAATCCTTGTTTCTTTGTCCTTATTTGCTCTAACAATTATCGGTTTTAAAAAAATCCTAACTGCTATTTTATTTATGTTTTTTGTTTTTTATCCTGGTCTGTGACCGTAATAAAGTTCATTCATTCACAGGCAGTAAAGCTTAGGATCCCATGTGGCAAATGTTTCTAAATTATTTGTATAGAAGCACAAAGATGGCTTTTAAGCCATGCATACTGAGCTTGGAGCAACCAGCTCAGACCTTTTTACCTGGACCTCTCAAAATGATGGGGAGTGACCTAGCTAAGCCTGGCAGCATAGCTTGCTCTATGGTCTTAACCCCTTCATGCCCAAGCCTGGATAGCTCAGTTGGTTAGAGCATGGTGTTGATAAAGTCAAGGTTGCATGTTTGATTCCTGTGGGAGACAGCTGCATATTCCTACATTGCAGGGGGCTGGACTAGATAATCCTCAGGTGATGATGATCCTCAGATGACCCAACTCTACAATCCTATGCATTAGTTAGAGTTAAGTATGTTGGTTATACGAGGCTGGTTCCCCAGAATTTGAACCTGACCCTCCCATGCTTGTATAGCACTCTGATGAGAAGCAATACTAATCATTGTTTAATATATTTGATTAATTGCAGCACGATGAGTTAATTCAGTTAAAGTACTTGTACAGCCCAGGTTCTGAGTAAGATGAGGTCTTGCAAACTGAAACAAAAATGTTTCAAGTTGAAAATGTTTGTGAGTTTCTATGGAAATGTTAGTTAAGAAGGTATTCTTATAACTCTCCCACTGTTTTGTGCCTCGATTCTATTCTTGTTTCACAGCACATTAATAAAAGTATATATGAATATGTAAATGTTTTATCAGAAATTGATAAATATTTCATAGCATCTTGAAAAAAGTCAATATCACAGGAAGCCTGCATGACTATGACATGATTAGAATATGTCTTTTCATGCTATCATGATTCTGAGACTCTTCTAGAGTTTTGGCAACAATTTCTCTTTTTTTACCTGTGAAAATGAAGAATTTTCTCTACCTTTTCAGTATGGATGGGAGACTCTCAGCTTTACTTTTAGTATTTGCTTCACCAGCAATTCGTACATAATTCACCTCAAAATGTGAGACAAGATATCCTTTTGAAACATGATTGCTTTAATTTGGTTTTTCGTGTGCCAATTTTCTTCTCTGATCAAAAACAGAAATACAGCACCAAGTCTCGGTTATACATATGTAGCGATTACTTGGCTACGGCTTGTGAAGGGTTGTTGTCTTGTTTGCATTTTTATATATTTTTGGCTCAGGCATGAAAAGTTAGCAAAACCTTTTTTCTTTGTTTACTTGGAACAAGTGAGGCTGTGTACTCACCCTGCAGCTGAGCGCCAGTCTTTTTAAAAACATTCCTCCCACCACTCCTGTGTTAACCTCAGCACTTGGTGAAATGATCCACCCACCTGAAATCACTGGATTTTAGCTACAATTAAGGGTGGCAAGTTGGGAGATGTATCTGACCTTGAGGCATAATTCGCATGCAGGGGCGAAACTAGGCTTTCTTTCACCTGGTCAAAATCTCAGTTGGCCAAACACCCCTTCCACATGTTTGCTTGCATATGTGTACAGGCACCTACCCCTGAACACATTTGTTCTGAAAGGGCAATATAAAAAGTAGGCAGTATATTATTTGAATACAAAGGTTTTATTTTTTATAATATTTTATTGGTTTCCAACATAATTTACACAACAAAATATCCAACATAACTTATAACAAGTAACATTTCCTCACTGTATCTGGAAAGAGCACAGGTAGAACTCTGCTGCCTGATTATTTGGTGGGACCCACCAGTCTCCTGGGCCCCAACCCACTTTCCCGCTGGACAGATCTTCTTAGCACCCTTCTTTTCAGTCCCGGGAGTCTCTTTGCCCAAATGCACAAAGGTTGGGAGTGGGAGCTCACCAGGCCCAGGAAGGGGTCCCTATGTAGCACTCAGGAGTGACAGAAGCTGCTTCACTCCAGCCAGGAGTGGTGGGAAGACCGTTTTGGCAGGAACAGGCTCACTGAATTTGTGCAAAGCCATGAAAATGACTTTGGGGCTAGAGTGGAGGAGAAAATAGTATTTCCTCGGCAGAATGATTCTTCCTTCCCAGATTCTCCTCTCCTGTCTATGAACAAAGTCATTAATTTTAACCCTTAGAAGGCTAAGCTGCATGATTTTCTATGCAAGCCAGAGCCAAGGGGGAAGCTTACATTGCACCCAAATGGATGGTGGTTAGGCCTGGGGGGTGGCCAGTGTGTGCTCTGCAGCAGAGACTGGCATTTGCCTCCCTGGTGATTAAAATAGGAGGGTTACAGGGGATAGCTCAGCAAAGATACCAAATTGCAATTGTTTAGTGTGGGAGAATCCATGAAATAACCCTCTGGAGGCTTCAACCCAGGCAAAATTCCTGGCTAAACGCCCTTAATTTTGGCACGGTCACATGCACATTTTCCTTTGCAAAGGAATAGGAAAGGAATAGGATCTACATAACAGCACAATTCCCATTCATTTTTACATGTTACCCAAGTGACATAGAACTTCAGGAATTGTCTATTCATGTGACATAGGACACAATCATGTCTGTTGTATCGTACTGATCAACAACTGCATTAGAATCTTTTAAAAATATGAACAACATTTAATTTCCAAAGCTTCATCCTTTCAATATTTGTCAGTATGGTGCTACTGTTAAAGGTGCAGGACTGAGAATCTTGTCCTTAAATGTGAGGTTGTCGGGCAAAGAGAAATACTTGAGCAAGTCAAACTGTTTCAATACTCAGGCAGTGATTATGGAAGCCATAAATTATACCATCTTCATTTACAAAGTATGATAAATGAGTCTGCAAAATTGCATTTGAGTAATTTCAAACAAGTGAAAAGGATCACACTTACAATGCTGGCAAATATCCTGTAGAAGACGAGGCCTGTGAGGTGGGACCTTTGTGCTCAGTGCAAGTCCATGTGCTGTGAATACATGGAGCAGAAAGAGGAGCTCCGTGGCAAATCACAGGTTTTGCCTGCAATGGTTACCAGCTTCAATCCGTGCGATTTCCAGGTAGGGATGCAGAAAGGTTCCTGTCTGACCCCCCTGGAAACCTACTTTCAGTCACAGTAAGTGGACCGGGGCTCTGACATGGCACAAGACTACATCCTTAGGTAATTTAAAGAATATGAACAGTCATTAGATTGTTTCGCAAAAGATAGAACAGGGTAGCCAATGAAAATTTCTTTCTGGGCTTACAATGATAATACACCCTGATCCTATACAACTACAGGCAGCAACAATGTTGCATGGGGCTTCCATTCCCAGCCCCTGTGTGCATTGGAGCATGCATAAGAGCACCCCCTGTTACACCCCACCTCGGCCCCATTCTGCCCCACCCATTTCTCTTCTCTTCTTCCAGGTCCAAAAGCTCCCACACATAGGCAATTGGGTGGCAACTGAATGTGCCTAAAATGGTCACCATCTGTATCTTCAAAAGTACCTCACACTGTATTCCCTGACAAAACCTGGCTACAGATTACAGTAAAGGAGGAGTTCCTGGGTTTGGATGCCATACATGCCAAATGTTGCCTTAGCTGCTTAGTTGAGCTGACCTGAAAAGCCTGGGAGGAGGAAAGTAATAATGTATTTTTAATCTTTTGTTGGAAGCCGCCCAGAGTGGCTGGGGAAACCCAGCCAGATGGGCGGGGTCTGAATAATAAATTATTATTATTATTACTCCTACTTGGGAGCCAACATGCGCACACTAAGCCATGACCTTTTAGATGGAGTTCACTGACAATGCTGTTGAAAAACGGTCCAGAGAACATAATGACATAATTGACTGTGTGAACATCAGCATGGGGCATATAGGGAAGAGAACTGCAAGAATCTGTTGACTAATCTGGTAGCCGAGAGATTTCTAATTCTGCGCACAAAGCAGCATCTGAGGAATGCAGTTAAAGTGGTTCCTTTAATGTGTAGCCCAAGTGCCAATATATCATCAAGAAGGTGCAAAAAGTAAGCTTTCTTCATAGTACATATCAGCACACAGACAAGCAGGGAATAATAAAATAAAAATGATAGTGATAGCATCGTAGAAAGAGAGCTAGACAGTGCCAGGATTGCTCTGCTGAGCAGACTCCAAGCGCTGACATCTGGGGATCAGGTGTGTTGCCCTGACAACCAGCAGCTCGGCAGGCGAAGGCTAATTGCTGAATTACATCCAAAAGGCCGGACGAGACTTTCCTGAGCTGAAGCAGAGGTCCACTCGGAGAGGTGAAGTCCCATTAAAAGCAGCCCTAGTGAGCAAAGCAGAAGGGGGGGGGGAGGGAAGGTGATGGAAAAACAGAGTCCAAAAGCGAGGAAAGTTTGTAAACTTGTTCTGTCTGAGGGATATACATACTGTGTACAAAGTAATAAAATGGAGTCTGGAAGTTTGCTTTAAGGATTTTCTGGACGTGGCACTATGTGTAAACTCAGCAACAGACTTTTAAACTACTGTTGCATGGCCTGGGGCAAGAGAAACTGTTTTCCACACACTAAAGACCCCAACTGTTTTTGTTTCTTTTGTTTCTTCCTAACAATGGATCCTTCACTTTCAATTTTTCAAGTCTTTTTTCTGTTCTAATTACAGTAAACATATGTCAGACTCTAAAGGATACATTTTCCCTCTCACCTACGGCTATCAAGCTTCATTTTTATACCTCAGAAATTTATAGGTGAAAGCAAATGTCTAGATTTGCTGCCTTTGCCAGAAAGTTCTATAAATAGGAAGAAAGTAGGAATCTGCCTTAGGCAGAGGGAGGTCCATGGTTCATCCAGCTCTGACCATCAGGAGCTCTCCAAGGTTTCAGGCAAGAAGTCTTGCCCAGATCTATCAGGAGATATTGGGGATTAAACCTGGAATTTTCTGTGTGCAAACCAATTACTCTCCTGCTGAGCTAATGACCCTTTCCCATAGTGGCACTGTAACCCCACCAAAGAATGGCTCTCGATGCATTAGGGTTTGTGAGACTGTGTTAGAGGCAGTTATACTCCACCAAATAATAGATAGTCTTGCCTGACAAACAGGATTGTAAGGTGGGCCTTTCCTCCAGGAGGTTTGTGGGTCACAGTCAGAAAAGAAGAGAGCCCAGAGCACCCTTCCCACACTACTTTTCAAAGATTATTCTGAACTCCCAGGATCCCCGCCCACATTTTGAGAACAGCAGAGCAGACTCTTGTGAAGAGTCTTGCAAAGAGAAGAGATGCATTAGTTTGGATTGCAGTGTACAAATAAAGGGCATAAACCAGCCAAGTGGAAGCATTTTTAAGTCCCACTGATTTCAGCGGGAGAAGATTAAGCAAGCAATTGACATCATTTTGGATGGCTTGTGCTCAAGAATATTATGCCAACATTTTGGATCTGAACTTGTTTCAAAGAAGTACAAAAAGAATTCCACTAAGCAAGCAACAAAATCAATAACAGAATCAGAAAAATGTCACAACTCTTTATGTGTGTGTTTGTGTGTATTCAAAGGAAATAGTTTCAGAGCAAGTTAGTTGATGTAGATTAATTATTTATTCACTGCATTATTTATTGTTGGGAGAAATGTGGAATATCTTGCATACTTGCCATACCTGTGTGTTCAACTTCTGCATTAAAACAATGTACAATTATTTTAATAGAAATATTTACAATTCTGATATGTCTTTCATCCTTTCATTTTCTTCAGGGTGAATTTCAGCAACTCACAAATCAATAATTTAGAATTTACTGAAAACTGACAAAGTGACATTTGAGAACGAAGCAAAAGCAAAATTAGCTTCCAGGTGCAAACACTTACTTGGGAAACTTTGCCAGAAGCTATATGTGCACCTTATTATACACACCAACTTGGAGCAGTAATTTTAAAGATTTATTGTGTTTATTAGGAATTCTACTGAATAGAGTCCCCCCTTCTCCCCTCCCCCAATGTCTCAGAGACATTGTAATGCTTGTGACATCTTTGCAAGGGTGGCTGCAGTATCTCCAGTGGAGACATAAAAGAACCAAATTGTGGGGGGGGGAGCTATTTCCCCCACAACCAACAGAGACCAGATCACCCCGTTGCCAGGCTGACAGGACTGTGTGTATTTAGGTTGCAACACACTCCCCACCTGCCAGAAAGGAAGCCCCATCCTATTCCGTCAGACTTCTTTTATTTGTCTTTGCTGCATTTGCTTTCGAGCAGGCAGGGGTTACTTGTACTGTTAATATCTATGAATTGTTACTTCAGAAACAGGCAAGCTGAATAAGAACAGTTGTTTTTAAGTTCAGAAGCTTTGCCTATGTGCAAATAACACTTCCCCTAAATAATAATACCTTCCCAAAGTTGCCACTTACCCCCTTTAAATGTCCCGCTCTACTCAGAAGAGTAAAGCTGGGGCTCTTGCAAAATCCACCCTGAGCTCCTGGGAATTAGAGAGGGACAGAACTGGATTGGCTAGGCAGGGTCACTTTCAGCAATCATTCTGATTTATTTTCACAAAATCAGCTACGGGTGTTCCAGGACTGTGAGAGCCTGGCCTTTCATCATTCTCTCTCTCTCTCTCTCTCTCTGTGTGTGTGTGTGTGTGTAAGAGAGGGTGAGCTGATAAGGGGAGGGAGGGAGGGAGGGAGGGAGGAGTTGGCAACAGCGGCGTAGCGTGGGTTGTCAGCACCCGGTGCAAGGCAAGTAATTTGCGCCCCCTAACCTGGGGCAAGACAAGTAATTTGCGCCCCCTAACCCCTAACCTGCCGCCGCTGCCAGCTTCTTCTTGCTGCTGCCTGGGCTGGTCTGGTGTGGTTCTCTCCCGCACTCAGCGCTGCGCTGGGCGGCCGCTGCACTGTCCCTCCCCCAGATAGTCCCTCGCTCTCTCTCCGCACCGCACGCCTGGCACCCACCCCCTCCACAGTGGGCGGCAACCCAGCGGCTCGGATCGGATTCGCACAGCCAGCACTGCAGTGAGAGAGAGTGAGTGAGCCAGGTAGGGGCAGAGAGCTGCGAGTGCGAGCGCGCGCCCCCAGATGTTGCGCCCGGTGCGGCCGGCACCCCCTGCACCCCCTACGCTATGCCACTGGTTGGCAAGGTCTAACACTGGGGTGGAGTGGAGGTTGGTGAGCAACACAAGCAGGGCTGGCAGTGCAAACGGCAACAGAACGGCAGAACAGCAGGCAGACAGATGAGGCTGGCCAGAGAGTGAACAACCCAGGCATGGGCAGCCCAAGTGAGCCACAGAGGAACAGCCAGGACAGAGCAGCTTCCTAGCAGGGATCCTACTTTGCTGCCACTGCCCACCTCACATAGGGCTGTCATCTTGGCCTCAGCAACTGAGGATGAGGAGGAAGAGGGAGTTGGCTGCAGAGTTGGGTGGTGTCAGTGACTGGGCAGCCTGTTCCTCCATTGTTCACCTGGGCTGTTCACCTTGCCAAGCTGCAAGGCGAGGGGGTCTTCCTCTGAGGGAGAAGGACCACTTGTGGAATGCGTTCCGCAGTGAAGCACTGTGTAGAATCTCGCCTTGAGCCGTGGTGTGTGCATGAAAGAGCTGGAGGAACCCACCTGTGCAAGACACTCTGTAATCCAGACTTTCTTCCAACTTTCACTTGTATTTTAATTTATGCTATGACACAACAATCCTCTGGGGGAATTATTGCATGGGGCCCCTCCATATGCTTTATTAATAGACGTGAACATATCTACTGTTGACAAAATAGAGATATCTACCACACTGTTGCTCCCTAAGGAGGACGAAGCTGCAAGTTTCTTGGCAGACGGTGTACAACATAGAAAACTAAAATCAGTACAAAATATCTATGAAATATTAAAACCATCAGTAAAATAAAACATCAGTTGCATTGAGGCACAGCCAGCCATCCTCATTCCAGATGTCAGGCTGTCCAGAAAGTTTCTTTGCTCTCCGAGTTGAATGTGTGTCTTCGGCCACCATCCTTTGTGTTGACCTGCCTACCATATCTGTGACCTGCAAGTGACTCATTCTAGTGCCAGAGAAGAGGAGGAAGAAAAAGCCTTCAGCAGCATGGCATCTCACACGTAACTGGCAAGAAATGCATTCCCGTCTGCAACACTAATCCCACACACTCTTGCTTTATTAGTTAGGTCAACAAACAAACAAACAAACCCTAATAGAAACCCTCCCTTTTGCCTCTCAGCTTCTAGTGCCAGCAGAGTTTATATCTAGCTGACAAGGTTAAAGTGGTTTAAGAGTAATTCTTGCTCTCCTATAAGGACTTCAATAACTCAGTGAAAGAGGACAGACAGAGAATTTGCAGCACCTGCCTCACTGGAATGCTCTTCATGCTTGGCATTACATATTTGCACACTCTGTGGGGTTCAGTAGGTAAAGGATGGGAAGGAGGAAAATATACAGTGAAGTCCTACTGAAGCCGGAGCCTCAGAACTGGCCTCTAGACCTTTGCTCCCCTGTTGTCTCCTGCACAGGAGACCTACCCTTGCAATGATTCTACTCTTGCCTATTTTATTGCATTTTAAACTGTTTTGGGAGCATTTGTCAGGAGGTAGAGTTGTACTCTAACATCAGTCAGTCACTCACTCAGTCCTTTGAAGGGACTAAATTTCTGCAACATGTACACTTGAACGCAACCTTAGACTTATTACCAAACTCACAATTCTCCGGGCAGGTTCATGATATTTTTAAGGGTGGGGAAGGACTGACAGTTCAGAAAACTTCCAAGCTAAAAGGATTACCTCCCTGCTCCCCAACTCCAATTTATTGCAGTTTTCTTTAGAGTTAATACTGTTTTATTATGCAAGCTTACTTATTTTTCTCTAGGCAAACTGTGTAATCTCAAGTCTTAGAAAAAATAGGAAGTTATTCCTTAATAACTATGTAAATTGTCTATTTCACTCCAAATGAAGTTTATTCCCCCTGCCTTTATTCAATAAATATAATAAGTGTTTTCCCAAAGTGTCAGCAACTTTTCTCCCTGAGTTAATGGAGGGAAGCAGAGAGACAGAAATGTTGCATTTAAAGGCCATCTGCTAAAATCTTCCTTGATGGTGAATCTGGAACAATGTCCTTTCACACTTTACAATTGTGGGTGTCAGAGAATTCTGGCAGAAATAAGAATTGTTTTCAGTCCATAAAATATACATATTTGATTACTCCTCCTCTCATTTGCATTGTGTTTCCTTTGCCTTGAAATGAATGGAGTGGAATAACCTGAGGATGACGTGGGAATAATGGGCTGCATTCAGTTAAACAGTTGTGATGGCAGGAGCCAGGACAACAAGCCCAGCAGCATCGAGGGACTTTCCCTTCTCTCCTCATTCCTCATCCCTGCATGCCCCCCTCCAATCCTCTCTGGGGGTCTGGAGGACTCCCAGGTTAGCACACTGAGCGGGAGAAGATAGAAGATTATTCCATCTGGCAAGGTGAAATGCTTGCACTGAATGTAAATTCCACCCCAGGCACAGTGAGATGAATAGCTTTTGTCAAAATGCAAACAGCAGCTGAATGCAAACAGCACTGCATGTGACGAACACAAGTCTGATTGGAAACCAATGGTTTCTTACATCCTTACAGTTACAGTCGCTACAGACCATATAAGGTTTACATCACTGCAGTAACATGTGTAATGCAGTGCCACAGGGGCCAATTCCCTAGGGCCCTGGGTGCCCAGCTCCCACAAGACTCCCCATGAAGGGGCTGTGTACCCACAAATTTCAGTGCCAAGGCAATCCAGAGCCATATAAAAGTGGATCCCATCAAGGTGGTTCTCATGCTTCTCCCTCACTATTTTAAATCTCCGTGGATCTTTGAAGCCTTATTCAGATCTTAATTAAAATCAAACCAAGACTTTAAGACAATGTCGGCTAAAACTGTCTGAAATGGGATAAAGTAACAAAGAATCCAGAGTGTGAAGTTGTTCTTCTTTTTAGAAAATCATTCTGACACGTTTGGGCATATATCCTCTGCTGAGACAGGATCTCAGTGATTGCTCCATTAGTTAGAAGGAACATCATAGGAATCACACAAGGCATCCCCATTGTGCAACTGACATGAAATCTCAGAATCAAGCCTTGCTACTTGTTCAAGAATCATTTTTATTTAAAATCTAACAGGAGAATCATCCCCTTTTTACTTCATTCAAGCTATTACAGAACCAAGCAAGGTGCATCAGTCTTCTCTGCAGCTGGTGATTGCGGCTGCTGCTGCTTGTCTCATCGGGGGGGGGGGGGAGCACATGATTATGATGTTCAACAATTGAGTCATTAGGATGGGGTGCATCACCACCCAATGATAGCCCGTAAAGCATGGAGATGCATGGCTCATTCACTGCATTATTACAAAGTCTATGTTTCCCTCTTTTTTAAAAAAAGTTCTGTTTCCCTCTCCAACTGCAAAACGGAAGTTAATGGCTCTATACTGTAATGTTTACCTCCTAAATTAGAATCCTAGAATGTGCCTCTAGATAATCAGAATTCAGTCTGCTGATCAAATGGGTCACAGCAGAGAAAGATTAGGGTTAGGTATGGGTGTGGGTGGGTGGGTGGGTGTGGGTGTATATGTGTGGGTGTTTTGCTCTTTTTAAATGGATGATGCATATCCTTACAGTATACAGGCATAGACATTTATGTCAAAATTCATTCATCCCTGCTTCATTCACACTTCTGTTGCTGTTTCAAACCACCACTTTCCTCTGTATTCCTCTATCCCTGCTTTAGCCAAACCTCCATGATTGTGATTCAGCACTGCAAATGCTCCCAAGGGAGCTGCTTGCCTTACATTTTTATGTACTATGTAAGAATATTTATTAAATCTATACCCCACCCTCCCTTACAAAGGAACCAAGGGCAGCCTTTATTATTGTCTTCATAGCATGTCATATATTCATAATATGCCCGCCTTTATTCTGAAATCACCCTGTGCATCTTCTGGCGACTGGTTGGCTAGGTTTTATCTCAAAGTGCCTGTGGTCTTTCATCATTAGGATATATTTGGTTTTTTTTAAAAAAAATCAGACCAGTTTGGTTGTCTGAGGAGAGAAAGAAAGAAGTGTTATAAATGGTAAAACAAATACATGAGGCAGCAGCTCCCTGTTAGCTGTTGGAAAACGCCCCCAGAACTCTGAGCATCCTCCGGTACGCGCAGCTCTGGAAAAGGCATCTCCCTTCTCTTCCAGTGCGCTCAGCGACATATACCAGCTGGTATATGCACACTACACTTCTGGCATAACACAGCAAGAAGCGTGAGACACCGTAGAGCTAATCTGCTATTTATTTACACACTATGTACAGACAAAAACATAATGGTGTCTGTTCTCTCCAGCTCCGAGAGAACAACAGGCACAAGTAAAAGTGAAAATACATTACAAAGTACATACAGTGGAAGAGATAAGACTGTCTTCCGTTTCCCACACTCTTCTCAGACAGGCATGTGATTTACACCAATCACAAATGCAGCATCGGAGGAGTGAAATTGCTAACATCCCTCCTCCAGTCTTTTTGAGGTTGGATTCCTCACTCTCATGTTGCTAGCTGGTTAAATGAGAATATATTTTATAGAAAGCTGGAGGGTGGGGGGAGGCTGTACCCTTTGTGCAACCACTTGGGACCAGCTTTTTGGGGGTGAGACAGCTGAAAACACATTTCTCAGGATGACATCCATCCCTCCCACCCACTGTGACATGATTTAAGCAAAGTCCCAGTGCCCTTCCCTTGTGTCCTCTTCCAAGGCCACTTATCCCAAAGCCTCCATCAAACGGAGCCCTCAGGTAATCATTCTCTGCTGAGAGTAGCTAAAAATGCAATGACAAGAACAAGAATAATGAAATTCTGCCACACACTTTTGTGCCTGCATCAGTTAGCCGAAATGCTGTATTTATGTAGCTCTACTTTCACATCAGGCTTTGTGGAAACTAAAACAGGATGGAGAGAAGGTGAAACTGCAGAGGAGAGATCCATTACAAAAGGGAGGATTGTTCATATTCCGGTTTAGCTATTCTTCAGCCCACATCATCCCAGCAGCAAACAAGGCCAGGAAGGAATGGGGAAGCAATGAAGAAAAGAACATTGGGGAGGAGGCAAAAGGCCCTTGAGTGAAGAGGTGCACCTAACAAAAAGCATTCAGAGGCACCAAACAACCAGGCAGTCAAGAGAGGTGATGCTGCACTATGTTACGGATCCCCAGAGCCAAAGGTCTGGTAGAAAATATGGTGAGAAAAACAGAGGTGAGAAAAACAATTTTGCTTTGTCATTTTGGAAATGGAGCTCTCAGTGGAAGAGAATTATATCTCTTCCTGCTGAGAAGTAACTGCCAACAGGAGCAGCATTCGCCTCAGAAAAAGAACTGATAAAAAGCAAGGTGTGTAGTCGGGATGGAAGGTTTGCAGAACTTCTGTTGGAACGTTGGTTCCCCTCCACTGTGGGTCTTCCTTTTCCTGTAAATATCCCCTGTGCCTCGATTAAGGGGGAGGGAGGGCGGGGGAGAAAGAGAAAATTGGCTACATATTTCTCCTGCTTCCCTCCAAGTGTGCCAGTTTCAGAAACACCCTGCGAGAAATAGGCAAATGCACCACTGAGATTATCCACAGAAACTCCTGGGCCCTAAACGGAGAGCCACAAAGACCCCTGGACACAAACAGGCACGAGCACCTACACAGGCCTTAACAACCAGCTGAATGATAATACTGTTATGGATTGGGGAACCATCTAATTCCAGGATCCAGCAAATGCTAAAAGCTAAGCAAGGATTCAACTGATTGAAACAGCCAGACAAGTTTCTAGGTAATGGCCCTCTAAGTACGGGCCATTAAGACAACAAAGAAAGTAACTCTGTGCCAGATAGCAAATGAGTGGGTGGGCCAGCTAGAAGGTAGAAACTGGGAGAAGAGAAGAAGAGTTTTGGATTTGATATCCCGCTTTATCACTACCCTAAGAAGTCTCAAAGCAGCTAACAATCTCCCTTCCCTTCCTCCCCGACAACAAACACTCTGTGAGGTGAGTGGGGCTGAGAGACTTCAGAGAAGTGTGACTAGCCCAAGGTCACGCAGGAGCTGCATGTGGAGGAGCAGAGACGCGAACCCGGTTCACCAGATTACGAGTCCACTGCTCTTGACCACTACACTACACTGGCTCTCAGGTTGGGCAGCTGGCAGAAGCATGCCTGATTTCTGGAAGGCTGTGGCTCTGGGAGAATCAAGGCTCTCTTGGCGTGTACATGCAGTAAGCCCCTCCATCATAGGATATAAACCATATATCCTAAAGACACCACAGTCTCCACTGCCCCTCATTCCAAAGGAAATCAAACCCTGGGTAAGCACATAGAACCCCTGTTTCTTGCACTGCTTAGAGACTGGGGTGGCAACAAGACAGTTTCTCTCTCTCTCCTGATAGCTAACCAGCCTTATAAAAGCGAGCCGGGAAGGGCTGGGCGATGGGCTTCGTGGGGTGGTGAATGCTTCTCTCTGTGAGGGAGCCTTTCCAGACCCACTGAAAGAGGCGGTTATTAAACCACTTCTTTAAAAACCATCTTTAGATGCGGCCACGATGGCCAACTATCGCCCAGTCTCAAATCTTCCATTCTTGGGCAAGGTGATTGAGCGAGTGGTTGCTGAACAACTCCAGGCACGCCTGGAAGAAGCGGACCATTTGGATCCCTTCCAGTCGGGATTCAGGCCTCATCATGGGACTGAAACTGCCTTGGTCGCACTGGTTGATGATCTCCGGCGGGCTAGGGACAAAGGTGAGAGCTATTTCCTAGTTCTGCTGGATCTCTCAGCGGCGTTTGATACCATCGACCATAACATCCTTCTGGACCGTCTAGAGGGGCTGGGAGCTGGGGGCACTGTTATATAGTGGTTCCGCTCCTTCCTCCTGGGCCGTGTTCAGAAAGTGGTGGTGGGGGATGAGTGTTCAGACCCCTGGGCTCTCACTTGTGGGGTACCTCAGGGTTCTGTCCTCTCCCCCATGCTTTTCAACATCTACATGCAGCCGCTGGGAGAGATCATCAGGGGGTTTGGGCTGGGTGTCCATCAATATGCAGATGATACCCAGCTCTACCTCTCTTTCAAATCAGAACCAGTGAAGGCAGTGAACGTCCTGTGTGAGTGTCTGGAGGTGGTTGGAGGATGGATGGCAGCTAACAGATTGAGGTTGAATCCTGACAAGACAGAAGTGCTGTTTTTGGGGGACAGGAGGCGGGTGGGTGTGGAGGACTCCCTGGTCCTGAATGGGGTAACTGTGCCCCTGAAGGAGCAGGTGCACAGCCTGAGAGTAATTTTGGACTCACAGCTGTCCATGGAGAAGCAGGTCAATTCTGTGTCCAGGGCAGCTGTTTACCAGCTCCATGTGGTACACATACCTGCCCGCGGACTGCCTCACCAGAATGGTGCATGCTCTGGTTATCTCCCACTTGGACTACTGCAATGCTCTCTATGTGGGGCTACCTTTGAAGGTGACCTGGAAACTACAACTAATCCATAATGCAGCAGCTAGACTGGTGACTGGGAGCGGCTGCCAAGTCCACATAACACCTACATTGGCTCCCAGTACGTTTCCGAGCACAATTCAAAGTGTTGGTGCTGACCTTTAAAGCCCTAAACGACCTCAGTCCAGTATACCTGAAGGCGCGTCTCCACCCCCATCGTTCTGCCCAGACACTGGGGTCCCTCTCCTGAGGGCCTTCTGGCGATTCCCTCACTGCAAGAAGCCAAGCTACAGGGAACCAGGCAGAGCGCCTTCTCAGTAGTGGCACCCGCCCTGTGGAACGCCCTCCCATCAGATGTCAAAAAGAAAAACAACTACCAGACCTTTAGAAGACATATGAAGGCAGGCCTGTATAGGGAAACTTTTACTGTTTGATGCATTAATGTATTTTAATATTTTGCTGGTAGCCACCCAGAGTGGCTGGGGAAGCCCAGCCAGATGGGCGGGGTATAAATAATATATTATTATTATTATTATTATTATTATTATTATTGACAGGGCGCTGATGACCACCAAGTTTAAAGTCGAGCTCCAGAAAGCTCCTTGCACATGAGCACACAATATGTGCAGCTTCTTGTCCCTGGTCCTCAGAAGGAGCTCTAGGGACCTTCTTTGCTTTGGGTGCAAGATTGTTATTTTTTTAGCCTGATGTGGAAAGTGAGCTTAGCCGAATTATTGTGAAACTTCTCTGTTCTCTTAAGACAGGTCGTTTTCTCTCTCTCTTCACTCTTGAGTTCTTTGTGCTATAATCTTAGGTACTTCACACAGGAACTTGGTTAAATGCTTTCAGCCTCTGCCTGCCATTTCTGGGGATATGTTGTGCTGGTGCTGCAGAACAACACTTAATGGTCTGATCAGATCTATCCCCCCTCTTCACAAATTTCGCTATTCCCAGAAATCTACCCTAGCGAAGCCTTCTGTGTAGTTATTCTCAAACATAGTTACTTATTGGAAGAGGCATAGATGGTTCATCTCTTTTCCCAGGAGGGCAAGACACAGTGAAACCACTCAGAATTTCTGTACCTATGTGCAAATGGATGCTTGCAATTCTCCACCCTATGTGTCAGCCAAGACACTGGAGAGATTCTGGGCTCATTCCCACTTCTGTTTGCCCCCTGCTTCCTCTCTCCCCCATAGAAATCCATGGTTTAGATAAATTGGAACAAACAGCAGTTGAGCTTTCCATGGAATGCTGCTTGTTCTGATTTAGCTCTGAAGAGCGAGTTTTCTGAGAGAAAGTGGCAGAGCAAAGGCAAAACTGTTTTGACTCATTCATGGAAAGCAGAGGACAAGCAGAAAACTACTCTGCCTTGTGCTTTCTAGGCATGGAACAAGTGGAATTGTGGACGAGCCCCATTTCACTGATTTTTAGCCAGCAGGTGGAGAAATTTCCCAATCATTTTCTGGGGGTGAGGACCACCACTCTGCATCCTCAACAACACCTAGATCTAGCATTGTTCCAGGGTACGGGGGGAAGGGGGGTGGTCACCTCCCCACAAAATCTTAGAATATTTGACGGAAATTCTGTGAATCGGGCTTCTTTTTCTAGAGGAGTGAGCAAAAGATAAATCTCAGTAATTTCTCAAGGTGGGCGAATCTGAGAAATTTTGCCCCATTCTGCTCATAACTAAAATGAGAGAATTGTCACCGAATCTAAGGGAACTGGCAGATTCTTCACTCCAGAATCATCCCCCCCCCCCCGGGGTTGGTCACATAGGGCCAGACTTAACTAAATAGTTGTGCTAGAGGCATTCTGTGCAACAAGGGCCACTGCCGCAATGGGGCCAGAGGCGGATTTGGGGCAGAGCAAGAGGTTCCCCCGCACTGGGAACCAAACCGAGGGAGGCATTGCAGGGCAGGGCAGCTATGATGCTGTTGACATGCAGAATGAAGGCGAGAGGCAGAGGTGCTGGATTTTAGCCTCATACAGGATGTCGCTAAAATCTGAAAGGCCAAAGTCCACCCCTAACGGGGCTTTCCCTCCAATCTTCCCCCAAACAGCATGGGGGCGGGGGGGGGGAGATCACTCCGTCTGGCAACCACAATGCCCTGTGCTGACAGAATGATCCCCTTAAGGTGCCAAGTTCGTCCACCCATTAGCTTCTAGGGGTCATATTGAAGGGTTCCTCTTCAAGAAGCTCTGGGGACGCTCAGGGGTGCATCCTCCCACCCCAGGCCTCCTTGCAAAGCTTGCAAAAGGGAGCTCTCAGTATTTTCAGAGTCTGCATCTAGTACTTTTAACCCTGCTTAGCCCAAGGATGCAGCTTTGTGCCACTTCTCGTCTGCTTCTAATTGTGAAATTGTGCCTGTGTGAGGGGCAAGAAATACTTTTTAAATGTGGGCTTAATGAATGAGCCAATATATATCTATATATATTATTTTGGAAAATGCATCTGTTTGAGCTAATGACTCAATGTATTTTGTTCCGTGAACCAAGTCGAGTCTTGGAAGTGAGAACATATGCTAAATCAAGTTTGTTCACGAGCAATGCTTTGATACTGGAGACAGGCAGCACAGCAGGAGCTGAAGCAAACCTAACAACCTTTGCATTTGCTCTTCTTCTCCAGTGACAGAACTGCAGAGAGCATGGAGCTACTCAAGAGCAATTTTAAGATAGGGAATTTGAAGCAAAGAAGGCTTGAAGCAGAAGGAAAATGAGACCTCATCTGCTAAGATCAAATCAAGGGTGGGTCCCTGCTTTGTTTTACATACTAGCTTTGAAAATTTCAAAGCAAATTTCCTGTAGGTTTTTTAAAAAACCAGCTTGTTTTTCTTAGCTCTCAGGCTTAATTAATCCTACACCATATTTTCCCACCATATTTTCCTAAAGCAGAGCCAACTAAGAGAGTCCTATACAGTTCCTTATGGAGGAGAGAAAGGACTTCACATATCCCCATAGTTTCACTGCATTGCACTTCAATACAATTAGCGACAGAAGAGAAGAAAGAAGCAGCTTTGGAAATAGATTTATTGGTTGCATGAGGAGGGGAGGGGAAGCTGCGGGGCATTCATGTGGGGTTCATGTGCAGCTGATGGGCGAGTGGAGCAAGCAGGGGTGCAAACCCTAGCATATAACAAGTGCACCTTCAAACACATTTAAAATTCATTCAGACACCGACTAGGATTAAAACCTGCACTTAGAAAGCTTGTTCTAAGGAAGGTCTTCAGCAGAATCCCCAAATACTATAAAGATAAGGATGGTACCTTTCTGGTATGTAATGGGGGGTATTCCAAAGGGCAGGTTCTGCAATACTAAGGGCCTCATCCTGAAAGCACTGCGCAGAACGAACTGCTTGAGCAGATGGTCCCTACAGGTTTCCCTCTCCTGCAATGCAGAGGAGTTGAAATGATGTGCACTTCAGACTGAAACACCAGGTACATTGGCAGACCTGTGAATTAATCATAACCTTTCAAGGTAATTAGGTGTTTGCAGAATAGGATCATCTAGATGCTTTGGTTTTTTTCCCTGTGCAACTTGCATCGTTTTCTGGGTGACAAATGTTCCAAAGAACAAATGATATCCACAAATCTCCCCAAATATTTTTATTTCTATAAATACGCGTGAATGGCCTTTCCAAGTCAGTGAGGCTGGGAAATGGTCTCCAAGGTCTGGCTTTTGAACACTTTTGTATAATACAATGAAAACTGAAAGTAGTGACATTATTTATGGAGCTTCCATCATCAAAATGCCCTATGTTGAGGCTGCTTCCTCTTATTCCGTTACAGGTTACTTTTGCAAAGCAGCGTGCGAGATGGTCATCCTCTTCCTACAGCATAATATCCATGTCCTCATGGAGATCTATGTGTCTCCTTCTCACGAATTCTGAAGCAGCTATAAAGGAAGCATATCACTCTGTGCTATTTCCTATTTGGAAGTAGCCCTCACCTGAACTTCCTTGATATGGGGATCAAAGTCAAGTCTATTCCAAAAGACAGGAGAACACCAGCAGACGACACTGAGTGACAGCATCCTTGTATATATCAAATGATGTAAACATGCCAAATCAACACAAAGTTAACAGATGAGTTGCATAAAAGACATCTCAGGGTCACAGGCAACACCATGTTCCATGCGTATTTCAGTAAAGGAACTGTGGCAGAATGAAACAGGTAAGAGACATTAATGACAAAATAGATGGAGCACTGAATGGTTTCAAAGGCACAGCTTTTGCATAGCCCATTTTAATTATATGATTGCAATTCAATTATAGTATAATTATGGGTGCAATTACTGTTTTGTATGTTTCATTAAAACTGCATACATTAATTGTATCAAACTCCTTTTTATGAGCTTAACTAGCATAAGCAGATGTTTATAGCTGAGAAGCATCGTTTGCCTGCCATAGAAATGTTTGTCTTGCAAGGTGACTATCTCAAAAGAAATGAAACAACAGAACAAATGAGTCTGATAATGTAGCTACTTTGTATTTTGCAGTCATGGAACACACACAGGGTATCGATGAAGGGCTGTCAGTGTGCTTCTCATGCATGCAATGGTTCCCCTGGTTGTCTTCCCATGGTGCCCGCAAAGGCTCTGAGCAACGCCATCCCTGCCCGCATGGTCTTGAGGTGGTGAGGGTGCTCACCTTCCGCCCCGCTTGAGAAGTCCATAGAGCTGAAGGAAGAAGTTATCTCTGGATCCAAGCCACTATCCTTCATGGCTTTTTTTTTTTTTTTTTAAAAAAATGTTACTAGTATCATGATAGCTACCTCACCCCAATGCGATGTTTGCCCCAAAGGGCAGTTACTGAGTATACATGTATAGGTTTACGCTGTCAGTGTGGAATTCACATAGAAACTACAGGCCTGTTTCCTGATCAAGATGGTTTATGGATAAGCTCCCAAGAAGTGTCCAAACATTTTATTTCTTTTCAGAAATGAATTTGTTAAATGTTTGTGGTTATCTTATGCTCACTGAAGACTTACATTTATTTCATCAAGTAATGATCACAAAAATAGAATTATCAATCATAATCAAGAATTATCAATAATATTTGATGGTAGAGCATGAATCTTAGGGTTGTGGGTTTGAGCCCCAAGTTGGGCAAAAGATTCCTGCATTGCAAGGGGTTGGACTAGATGACCCTCGTGGTCCCTTCCAACTCCACAATTCTATGGTTTTAGTAAACAGAAATCCTTGACCATGGCAATCAACTTTTTATTAACTTGCTCTATCATGTATTTGATGCTGTGTGTAAATGTCATAGTGTTTCATTCTCAAGAGACAACCTTGGAGACCCTAGCAGAGTTTGCCATGAATGAAATATTTCTAGAGTTGGTACTCAGGATGGAACTATATATCCTTGGCAGGTTTATTAGCCTATGTCAAAGAACAGCATGCCTATCACCATTATTTTATATGTATATGTCCTCCTCCTGCCTCATATATCCACAGTTATGATGTCTTCAAATGTTCTTGCCCCAAAAGTCGGTTTTGTGCATCTGTAGTGGATAAGTGGGGGCAAGTGTTTTAGTTTAGATTTCTAGCCAGATTCAAAAATGTCACAGATCTTATTCAGTAGATAATTAAGGTATGGGTACAGTCTTAATTTGCACGCTGTGAAGAGACATAATTTAAAATGGTATTAGACACTATGATCTATTAATCATCAGCTGTAGGAATATTTAAGCTTTAACTGTACAGGATTTTCTACTGACAATCTGGGGAGGGTGACTGAGGCAGATCCCATATCGAAATCAAAACTCAACTCCAAATGCCTGAGACATCTGATTTCTTTTGGTATTGATCTTGAAACATTAATCCAGAAATTGTACAGTAAAAACACTCACTTTTCAACCAACTATTTCAGATCCTTAAATTAAACACCTGAAATGTTTTTAACACCAGCAATGCTTTCCAGCACAACTTGTTGTTCTGTCCCTCAGAGTCCCTTCCTCTTGGTTTGTTTCTTCCTAATTTTCCTTGGCCTTTCAGAGTGTTTCCCCCTCTTTCAAGGTAGTTTTGGAACAGTTGGATGGGACAGAAATAGATTGGTTGGTTGGTTTTATTTCCCCCCTGGGTGAATGACTGGTATGGTGATTTTATTTACCCAGGTTTCTGAAAACAAATTGGTAGGTTTGTGCAGCGGCAGAGGAAGCCTCTCAGGCACCTGGGGTTAGTGCACCCAGGTGTGGGGCGAACCGCCCATAGGGACGTGGCATGCGGGACACCCAAAGGGACACAGTGAGCCCCATCCCTATGGGTGCCGCACGTCCCGCCCCGTCCCTATCGGCGACTCTATCGGCACATTGGCGATCTGCCCAGGGGGGATTTTATCACCCCCCCCCAGGGATGACACTCGGGGCAAACCGCTCCCACTGCTCCCCTTTCTCCGCCACTGGTTTTGTGGTGTGTGTGTGTGTGTGTGTGTGTGTGAGAGAGAGAGAGAGAGAGAGAGAGAGAGAAAATAAGAAAGGAATCACTTCCACTTGGTTTCTGGAACAGCAGCGGTATTGGTTTGCTGGACTAATTCCTTTTTAGTATTAAATGCTGTGTATACTTATTTGAGAATAACTCCATCAACTTTGTGTGTGCATGTGTGTTTGTGCATATGTAGACACACACTGAGTAGACCTGCATTGGACTGGCAATTCTACTCTGAGGTGAAAATGGAAGGAATCCCATCCTTATTCTGAACACCCTTGGTGCTGGCCCTTTGTGCCGCCCCTTGACACATTGCCCCTGTGAGAATGCAGCCCTCAATGGCGGGGTGGTGAGGTTGCTCACTCCTGCTTTACAGAATATGCCATATTTCAGAACTTTTTAAACAGTGTCCTTGAATATTTCCCTGTTCCAATACACTTGGAGAACCTGTTGTTATTCTGATATGCTGGATCATATCAGGAAGGGTCAGGGATCCTCACACACTTCCTAAAGGGTCCTTGATGAGAAGATAGTGGTGGACAACCTTATCCAAAAGAGACAACGTGTCTACTGTCACCTGTACTAATTTTCCCTTATGGTTCCCCCATTCAGTTCCTGTGTGAAGCAGTTGAGGAAAGCCCATGGAGCCATGTTTCTATTCTGAACCATTTCCAGAATATTCTGCAGCAGGCAAGGATTCCATGGCAGACATGTTCATAAGGAAAAGATTCCCTAAACAAGGACTTTTGAAAACCACAGCAGTAGAAACTTCAGGTATGCATCTGGGAACAGAATTTAGTCTGACCATTTGATTTGAAATTGACAGTTCTTTACACTCATTAAATGAATTGTGGTAAACATTTCTTTTTGTGAGTTATACAGTAGATGGATGCTGAGGTGGAATGGCAGCTCATCTTCTTACACACTGTTTTAAGAACTACATTTCTACTACACTTTAGCTATTTCCCCATTGCAGGGCCAGCTTAGCCCACCAGTTTGTAACCGGTTGAGTCCAAGGGCTTAAAGGGGACATAATTGTGATATGGATTATTTACCTTATGCTGCTTTTCTTCTGAAATACTCTACTGGATGCTGCAACCTAGACATAGCAGTTTTCCCAAGTACATTGTCTTCCAACTTTTTTCCTTTTGCATTTCATTTAACTGCTCTTGTAAAAACAGCTGGTTAAGCTCAGAAATGCCTGGCCCATAAAGTCGAAGTGAGCAACAAATCAACAGCCACTGCTGTTGCTGCCAGTCAGGCTTTCTCTGGCTTTTCTCACCTTCTCCCATTCTTCAGCATTATGATGGTTCACTCTCTGCCTGTCTTCCTGCTCAGACTTGAATTGCTGTGACATGGCGGGTGGGAGAAGAGGCTTATTCCTCAATGAGTTTCACATAGAAAAGCAGTGTTCAGGCAGGGCAACAACACCCACCAACCTCCTTCAAATAACCTCCTTTTCTCATTAGAAATGTCTAGCTAATGCAGACACTCATTTGCTGCAATTTGCATAATGTGGGTCCTTCCAGCCCAACATCAGTTCATGGCAAGCACCTCAAAAAACATCTCCCCCATATTGCCTCCAGTTTTGCTCTGATTGGTGCAATCTGGGCCAGTCAGAATTCATGTAGGATGCTTTCAACCAATCACATTGCTGCCAGCCTTCTAATTGGAGAGAGAAGAGTTTAGGCTGCCATACACACAACATTTTATTCCAGAATCAGTGGAGAATGAATACTTGTTTTTTGTTTCATTTTACATAGCCCATACACAACCTAGATATATTCTGCATTTTTTTTTACCTGAAAAGCACTTCTTGAGAAACTGAATTAATTCCAAATATAAAAGCTCACCACAGATTGATTTTGTGTTATGTCCATTTGAAAGCAGACGTATATGGCCCTGGCAATTGGGGTATATCCATACCTGCTTAGTGATGTTGTGGGTGGATGTATAGCAAGCCTGCAGTCACCACTTCCTTCCCCGTTCACCTGAGGCATCTGTGGGGAGGAAAAGGCATGGGTAAACTAATCACAGGAAAGGTGTTCAAACAGGTATCAAGTTACCACACCCATCCCTGTGGACAGAAGGATATACAACTAATCTAGATTGAAAAGAGGATGCTTAATAGAAGCATGAATAATCTCAGGTCCATCTGTGCTTGGAATAGAATCAGCGGTTGTGTCCATCTTTTAGAGATCACCAAGAGCATATAGAAATCATATTTTGTTCCCAGATTGACCTTAGTAAGTTGTATTGCCCAGGTATTACATTATTTACAAGCCATTGGCCTTGACCTATACTGCTCTAGGTTTGACATAGCCCACTTTTGAACCACAAAGCAATTTCACCTGCTGCTTTCTAGTTCTTTATAGAACATATTGTAAAAGGTTTGCCCTTGGTTTTCTCCTAAGAATACTCTTTAGGAAAGGTGCGAATGACATGTTCTCCACATTTCCATGTTCTCTCTCTCTCTCTCGTATTTAACACTCAGCTCAGTTTTCAGAACGGAATGCCTCCTCCATTTTACATAAGCTGGATATCCCTAATTCACCATCATTCTAGAGAACTAATTTGAACTTGGGCAATGGTTTGGTGGGAGGAAGTCAATGTCTACTTTCTAGCACATTGGAGGAAAATGTTAAAAACGGATGATATTAATAATTCTGGCAGCAGAAGTCTGTGAACCTCAAAATCACATAGGCTTTCATGGCTGGTATGAAGTAGAGGTGACTGCTCCAGAACTGGAACTCTATCACCAGTGTAAATGTCAAATCAAACTCTGAAAGGTATGTTTAAAAAGGTTGTTGGGAGCCACATAGAACCATAGAATGGTAGAGTTGGAAGGGACACCAAGGGTCATCTAATCCACCCCTGCAGTGTTAAAGGTTTAGTAGCTCAGTGCCAAACCCCCCTCCTTTAGCAGCCTCTGGGAATTTTTATTCAATTTCTATATAAATGATACAGTACTCCTCTTCCACAATATGAACTTCCACCCTCCAAAACTAGCAGGAAAGCATATCCCTGTGCTGCTTTACACAGATGACACAGCAATCCTTTCCATAACTCCTATAGGCCTTAAAAGAGCCATGAAAATACTGGCAGCATACTGCAAGGAGAGCGAACTAGAACTAAATTATCAGAAAACCAAAATCATGGTCTTTGCCAAAAGGTCCAAACATTGCTCATGGTACATCAATGGCCATTAGATCGAGCAGGTCACCTGCTTCAAATATTTGGGTATAACCCTTCATTTCTCAGGAGGCAGAAAAGCCCACAGGGATTATGTTGTAGGGAATGCCCAGAGAAGTGTAAATGAAATACTCAGGTACCTCAGGTGGACAATAGATACCTGCAACCCTCAAACTGTTTGAGGCCAAATCCATTGCGCAGTTTGTATATGGTGCCTAATGAGGCCCCCTTGCTAACTGGGCACCATTAGAACTGGTACAATCTAAATTCTTACGATCAGCCCTACAAGTGCCTAAACATGTCTCCAATGCTACTATACATCTTGAAACTGGATTTGTAAGAATTGAGGTCAGACTATGGCTTGCCACACTAAATTACTGGCCTAGACTATCCTCCCTCCCACATGGCCTTGCTGCCTTAACCCTTAAGGACGGTTTCCAAATGACATGTAAATACATAGTGATAAACCTAATATCAACTCTAGGCTTCACCCCACAGGTCTTACTCGACATGGGGTATGAACAAGCCAAAAAAAGGTTGAAAGGCTTTCCCTCTGGCCCGTTGCCAGACCTCCCTTCAGCCCCCCAGGAAGGCGCTTTAGGCAGACACCGTATGAGGAGAGGAAATACCCCTGTGGCGCTAGGCAAGTGGAAACAACAGAACATGCCTTTTTCACAGCCAATACTATACACAGATATATGAGCTAGGTTCGTCTTGCCTAGACTACATAAATTTCCATGTTACATACAGAACAGCTTTACACCTCCCTGCTACTTCAAGATAAAAACCCAGATGTTACATACGCAGTTGCAAGATTCTGTGCTGCCATGAGGGATATTCATCAAAAGATGGTCTGCACCACAAACTAGGTCCAAAATGCAAGACCTGTGCTCCTTCATGCTCCTTCCCTTATAGTTGCTTTTAACCATTTGTCCTTGTTTCCATCTTTTAAAGTTATGTATCACCTTTTAATTACTAGTTTTTATCCCTTACCTGTTTAAAGTCTTATGTGTTCAGTTTATTTGTATGCTTTATCTTAGGCTGGTCTGTGACTGAAATAAAGTTTGATACTGATACTGAAACCCCCTCCTGCAATCTTTTCTGTTTTCCACAATGACATCTAGTTTCACTCCTCATAAGAACGTAAGATGAGCCCTGGTGGATCAGACCTGGTTTATCTAGTTTAGCATTCTGTTTTCACAGGGACCAAACAGATATGTATGAGAAGCCCAGAAGCAGGACCTCTTCTGCTTATGATACCCAGCGACTGATCCCCAGGGACATACTGATAGATGTGTAGTAATCATATTGGGTTCTCAGCAGTAGCTTCTAGTATTTTTAACTGTATTGACAATGAAAGGTCTGGAGCTATAAACTCTGTGGCCAACTCACATTTGGAAATCCAAGTTTTCTGCTGAAAAGCAGCCCCTGCAAGGAAGAAGCAGTAGGCAGATGAGATAGCTAGACTTTTCCTTGAGCTGCCTTTCCCCCAGGTTGGGTTCCAGATGCAAAGGCAGATGTTGCTCTGCAATGAAGTAACAAAACCTGTCACTTTCTTAATAATATAATAATAATAATAATAATAATAAATTTTATTTATACCCCGCCCTCCCCAGCCGAAGCTGGGCTCAGGGCGGCTAACAACAATCAAAATAATCCAACATTCTAAAAACCTTTCATTATAAAAATTAATTAAAATCAAATTGATGGCAACCATTAAGCAAAATTCTGTGCAGATTGCCAGAGGAGGGGGTCAGGCTGCGCCCTGACCAAAGGCCTGGTGGAACAGCTCTGTCTTACAGGCCCTGCGGAAAGATGTCAGGTCCTGCAGGGCCCTAGTCTCTTGTGACAGAGCGTTCCACCAGATTGGAGCCGCGGCCAAGAAAGGCCTGGCTCTAGTTGAGGCCAGCCTAACCTCTCTGTGGCCTGGGACCTTAAGGATGTTTTTATTTGCAGACCGTAAGTTCTTCTGTGGGACATACCAGGAGAGGCGGTCCCGTAGGCACGGGGGTCCTAGGCCGTATAGGGCTTTAAAGGTTAAAACCAGCACCTTAAACCCCCCCCACCCCGGTACCAGCACACAAATACTGAAGGAAACTGAGAGACAGAGTGGTGGTGGTGGAATCCTGATGCTAACAATGTGTCCATATTCTTACATCAAAATCACATGAAAGCAAGGAAGGCATAATAAAACAGCCTCACGGACTTCCGGGGTGGCGCCATCGGCAATGGAGGACTCCCCCTGAATTGGAGGGACTAGCTCCGTGCGAAACGGGTCTTCTCCGCTACGGTGAAGCAGGGACCCTTCTAAAAATCACAGGCGGATGAAGCTTGTGACCATGGGACTCGGCGGGCACCCTTAGTGCCCCCCCAACCCGCAAAGGAACCCACTAACGGGCTCCGAAGCGAAGAGGGGGAAGTGGCGCGGTGCTGTGAGTCAACTGCTATTTCCGTGGAGCGAAGCCGCACAGCTGTTGCCGGAGAGCGCTGCCTTTTTCCTGGGACAAATTGGCTTCTAAAATAAGCACCCGTGAGTACTTAAACTTTGAACAATTGGACTTTAAATAAGGACTTGCGAGCAGAAAGGAATTGGACTTAAAAATTTTATTTCAATTTGGTACTGAAACGGGAAGGTCTAAACAGGAAGTCAGCCTTCCGTTTCTTTGTAGACAGAATAAAGCAAAGACAATGTAAACTAGAGCTCAGAAAATCGCCTCTAAAGGATTGGCTTTCATCATTTAAAATTGTTGAACCCCCCTTCGGCAGCAGGAGAAGAAGGGGGATCTTTTCTGGACTGTTTAAACCTGCAGAAGTGAGTTTAAAGTAAAGTAACTTTCCACCTTCCTGATCCTGGAGCGGGGTGTCAGGACTGACGTTTGAAGCTCATTGACCAGAAACAAGCGCTTTTGACAGATAGCTAAAAGAAGAGGAACATAGTGATTCCATTGTTTCCTTTTGCACCTTAAAGGAACAAATATTGACAAAATATCTGAAAAAAAGAAACTCTGTTGCTAGACTTGTCTTTAAAAGAAAGATTAAACAGAAGTTTTCCCCCTAGAGGGAGACTGTGAAACTGTAACCAACTCCTGGGAGCTGGCATCTGTTACAGATTACAATCGTGGGAATAGACATCTGACCTTCAGGACAATGTATTCAGAAGCTCTGTTGTGTGCTTTCTATAAAACAAATGCCCTACTGGAACAGTTACATGAGAAGACGAATTTGATGGCTGATTCAATTAGAAATTTTGAACAGGCAGTGGGAAATTTTGAACAGGCAGTGGGAAAATATGTGGAGCCCACCCAGGAATTAAATCAGGAGTGTGTCCTGACAGAACAGGCCCTACAGGAATATGAGCTTTCGGATTTGACAAATGAACTTGGAAAAAGCCAGATTTGGAAAGAAAAAGTTTGGTTTGGTTTGGAAATGGGGGGTTGGATAGACCCTCCTATGCAGGGATGTTTGGACTTTTCAAGTCTGGCAATGGGCCGTGAGATGTTTGGGATTGTGGGGGCTCTTAATTTTGGAGGGATTCTGAAACATGTTTTTAAATACCACATGGAATTTAGTGTCGATTATGGAAAAGGGGCTGATCTGTCGAGAAGGGTCAAAAATATTGCTAAGTTGGAGTTCCCACGAGTGAAAGGAGCAGGAGACAAAGGAAAATACAGTTATAAATATAAAGAAGAGCCGCAGAAGGGACATGGAAGGGACTTAAGGGCCTCGGATATAAGATTACCAGGTTAATGCGCCAGATTGATGGGATAATAAGGACTGACAAAACCCGGGACCAGGAGGAAGGGACGCTGGATGAAGATTGGATTTGTTTTTATTTCTCTTTTTTTTACTACTAGGACTGTTTTATAAAATTGATGAATGTTAGAAAAATGTTGGAATGAAATTACTTGGCTTTAGTAAAAATGTTTAAAGAATTATGCAAGAATATTATGGTTATGAGAAGTTGGTAAAAATAAGATTTAAGTTTTAAGTCTCAAGGTTTTTTTATAGTAAGATAAGATTAAAATAATTTAAGGTAATGTAATGACAGAATATTATGAAATATGGAAAGGATTTGCTGTGACAATTAAAAAACAGGATACAAGGAAGGGGAGGAGGAGGAGGTCAAGGAAAGAGGGTAATGACAGTTGAGGAGTTGTGAACAATGGATTTGTTTTTAAATGTTTTTAAATGTTTGTGGTGTATTTTTGTTTTTTTCTTTCTTATTTTGAATTTGTATATGTACGGTTGGAAGTGGTTTGTTTTTCTCTTTTTCTACTTTGTTTTTCTTTTGTAACTTTAAAAAAAATATTTTTCCCCCAATAAATATCATTTAAAATAAATAAATAAATAAAACAGCCTCACATAGTGCTAGATAAAATTAATGTCCTATCAAGGCAATGTGGAAACACAAACTGGGGAAGCAAAACATTTTCCATATTTGTATTTTGCAATGTGCAAAGAGATTGGTGGTGTTGGCCACATTCACTTGTGTCAACGGGCAAGCAGAAGAGTCTCGGGCTGCTTTTATTGAATTGTCCTCATGGGCGTCAAGAAATGTAGAAAGGTTCAGCAAAGGAAATGTAGAATCATAGAATCATAGAATCATAGAGTTGGAAGAGACCACAAGGGCCATCGAGTCCAACCCCCTGCCAAGCAGGAAACACCATCAGAGCACTCCTGACATATGGTTGTCAAGCCTCTGCTTAAAGACCTCCAAAGAAGGAGACTCCACCACACTCCTTGGCAGCAAATTCCACTGTCGAACAGCTCTTACTGTCAGGAAGTTCTTCCTAATGTTTAGGTGGAATCTTCTTTCTTGTAGTTTGGATCCATTGCTCCGTGTCCGCTTCTCTGGAGCAGCAGAAAACAACCTTTCTCCCTCCTCTATGTGACATCCTTTTATATATTTGAACATGGCTATCATATCACCCCTTAACCTCCTCTTCTCCAGGCTAAACATGCCCAGCTCCCTTAGCCGTTCCTCATAAGGCATCGTTTCCAGGCCTTTGACCATTTTGGTTGCCCTCCTCTGGACACGTTCCAGTTTGTCAGTGTCCTTCTTGAACTGTGGTGCCCAGAACTGGACACAGTACTCCAGGTGAGGTCTGACCAGAGCAGAATACAGTGGCACTATTACTTCCCTTGATCTAGATGCTATACTCCTATTGATGAGGCCCAGAATTGCATTGGCTTTTTTAGCTGCCGCGTCACACTGTTGGCTCATGTCAAGTTTGTGGTCAACCAAGACTCCTAGATCCTTTTCACATGTACTGCTCTCAAGCCAGGTGTCACCCATCTTGTATTTGTGCCTCTCATTTTTTTTGCCCAAGTGCAATACTTTATATTTCTCCCTGTTAAAATTCATCTTGTTTGTTTTTGCCCAGTTCTCTAATTTGTCAAGGTCGTTTTGAAGTGTGATCCTGTCCTCTGGGGTGTTAGCCACCCCTCCGTTTGGTGTCATCTGCAAATTTGATCAGGATGCCCTTGAGTCCATCATCCAAGTCATTAATAAAGATGTTGAATAAGACCGGGCCCAAGACAGAACCCTGTGGCACCCCACTAGTCACTCTTCTCCAGGATGAAGAGGAACCATTGATGAGCACCCTTTGGGTTCGGTCAGTCAGCCAGTTACAAATCCACTGAGTGCTAGCATAGTCAAGACCGCATTTTACCAGCTTCTTTACAAGAATATCGTGGGGCACCTTGTCAAATGCCTTGCTGAAATCAAGGTAGGCTACATCCACTGCGTTCCCTTCATCTACCAGGCTTGTAATTCTGTCAAAAAACGAGATCAGGTTAGTCTGACATGGATCACAGTGGCTAGGTCAGGGTGAGAGAGATAAGGAGCCAACTGCTTAGCTTGGCGGAGATGAAAAAATGCAGCCTTTGTTATAGCTGTAATCTGCACCTCCATAGAGAGGGAGGTATCGAAGATTACACCCAAACTCTTAACGGACGATGCTGGCACTAATTGCACCCCCACAAGAGATGGGAGTTGCCCCCTCAATCCCATATCGCCCCGTCCCAGCCAGAGGACCTCTGTCTTCGAAGGATTTAACTTCAACCGGCTCCCACGTAACCATCCAGCCACAGCTTCCAGACATCTGGTCAGTGTGTCTGGGGCCGAGTCAGGATGGCCATCCATTAACAGATAGAGTTGGGTGTCATCGGCATACTGATGGCAACCCAGCCCAAAACTCCGGACAAGCTGGGCGAGGGGCGCATAAAGATGTTTAAAAGCATTGGGGAGAGAATCGCACCCTGAGGCACTCCACACACCAAGGAGTGGCGCGATGACAATTCCCCCCCCCAAGCGCCACCCTCTGTCCCCGACCAGAGAGAAACGAGCGCAGCCATTGAAGGACTGTGCCCTGGATCCCCACGTCGGCAAGGCGGTGGCCCAGGAGTTCGTGATCGACCATGTCAAAGGCTGCTGACAGGTCTAGAAGAATCAGCAGCCCCGACCCGCCTCGATCCAGCTGCCTGCGGAGATCATCTGTTAGGGCGACCAGAGCCGTCTTGGTCCCATGACCAGCGCGGAAGCTGGACTGGAGTGGATCGAGAGCCAATGCTTCATCCAGAAACCTACCAAGCTGTTCAGCAACCGCTCTCTCAATCACCTTACTCAGGAATGGAAGATTCGAAACCAGGCGGTAATTGGATAGATCTAAGGGATCTAATGATGTTTTCTTTAAGAGCGGGCGCACCACTGCCTCCTTCAGTTCCCCTGGGAATATCCCGGTGCCAAGGGACAAATTGATGATATCACCCAGGGGGCCCCGCACCTCGTCTGGACACGCTCTAATCAGCCAAGACGGGCACGGGTCAAGAGGACAGGTCGGAGGAGTCTGTCCACATCGGCTGGGGATATCTGGTCAAAGTGGTCCAATACTGGATCCGAGGACAGTCGAGGGGCCTCCAGTTCCTTTATTGTATCCAAATTGTCAGGGAGGTCTTGATGATGATGCTGTACCCAGGTTGGCCAAAACTGGAACTTTTAATCTTGCACTTTGCTTAAAGATTCTTCTCTCTGTGGCTGGACAATGCAGCTGGGATCTTTCAAATAGAAGACAACACAGATTCTGCCCAGATCATTGGAACCAGAATCCAGGTTAGATTCAGGCTACAGAGAACCCCAGGTGCCAGTGTGGTTATGCCTCCCCCCGGGCAATCTCTAGAAGTAAAGGTGTGACTCCATGATTCTATATTCTTCCAGGTACAGAAGCAGAACTCCAGCAGCTGCTGATGTTCAACATCAGGGCAAGGGCATTATTTTTCTGTTCTGTTTGTGGAGATTCTGGGTTTCTCTCCACTGTGGAAAACAGGGTGCTGGTTGGGTTACATGGCCCTTTGGTTTGAGCAGCAGAGTTTTTATGTTCTATGAAACATAAGCAAAATGTGTTTTCATTCTTCCACGTTCTTCCTTTATTTCAAAGACAAAAATGTAAGACATGTCCAGTATTCTGTTATAAGAAGGACAAGGCTTATTTGTGGGGTGCTTTGGACAAGCTGGTGCAGATTCTGCTCTATGCACCAATTTGTCTATATAGGAAATGGATCTTTCCAGGGCTTGCAACTTGGCCCTTCTGAAGCTTGCATTCACTTCAGATTTTATAACAGAAGAGGAGAAATAGTGGCTAACATTAGCAGCTCTTTCTCTAATAGAAGCACATCTCTACGTGTTCATTTCTCCTTTCAGCCTGCTTCACATTCCAATTTATGGCAAATTTCATTCATTCATATATATCAGCAGCATTGGACAGCCAACCCTATTTGAAAAAAGAAGTGAATAAGCAGTAACAGCTTTCAAATAGGGCTCATATTTGCCAGTCCCCTACCCCACTTTAATAAATGAATTTCAGTAGAATTCCACTTTTATTTCTTGTTATTGGGCACTGAGAATATTCAGCTCAAAAGAGTTTTATTTAGGTCAGGGTGAAAAAAATAATCTCAGTGTGATGGGACGATGAGCTGCTTGTGCGTAAAATCCAAGTCCCTCAGAGTTTGGTCAAGTTTGCAAACCTCTGTCTGTAACGGAGCCCCTTAAACATGGCTCTGTCAGTCGCTTGCAGATTCCGACAGTGGTTGCTTTCGGAATCGCTTCCAACATAAAAGCTCCTTAACGGAAACACGTCTTCTGGACTCTCTGCGTGACAGTTTCCGGCGAGGAGTGGGTGTCCCTACAGGAGGTCCTGAAACCTCCCCACTGTTTTCGCTGGAAGTGTCTCGGAGCCATCCCTCCTGCTCACTTTCCCTCAGCTCAGCTCTTCTCCCCCTACTGGTTCCCTCTTCAGCTGCTGAGTCTCTCCCAACCTGTGTGAGCCCTTCCACCTCCCTTCCTTCCGATGGCAGTTCCCTGACATCCACCTCCCCTCCAGGGCCCCCTTCACCCCCTCCCGCCCCCTCCTCTATGGGCGGTGAGGAGGCAAAACCCCGGAAGGAACTTCCTTCACCTTCCGATGTCTCGAACACTTCTCTCCACCTGTTGCGGTTCCTGGTCTCGAAGTACTCCTCTTCCTCAGAGTCCATCTCCCCTTCCCCTTCCGAATCCGTGAATCCTTCCAACTCCTCCTCCTCATCGGTGGTCCCAAAGTATTCCCTCCGGAACCTCTCCACAGGCTGAGGTTTCCTTGGGAACCTTTGATGGAACATTTCTATCAATACCTCGTCATTGATATCTTCTGCCATTACCCAAGTGTTTTCTGACTCCGGTTCTCCTTCCCACGCTACCAAATACTCCACCTGATCCCCCTTCCACCTGGCGTCGAGGATTTCTGCCACATGGCTGCTGCATTCCCTTTCTTCTATGATCGGTCCCCGAGTGGACATCCCTTCTCGTCCCCCCTCATACGGTGACAGTAACGACCTGTGAAATACTGGGTGCAGTTTCATGTGGTTGGGTAACCGGAGCCTGAAAGCCACTGGGTTGACTTGTTGAATGACCTCAAAGGGACCCAACCTCCTGGGTCTTAATTTCTTACAACCTCCTTTGAATGGCAACCCTTGGGTTGACAGCCACACCCGATCTCCCACCCTTATGGTTTCACCTTCCCTTCGGTTCTTGTCTGCCTGCCTCTTGTATTCTTCCTTCGCCCTTTCTAAGTTGAGTTGGAGCTGACGATGGATTGCTTCCATTTCTTCTACAAAATGCTCGGCTGCCGGGACGCTCCATCTCTCCCCTCCTCCCCCTGGGAATGCCCTGGGATGACACCCATAATTAGCCAAGAAGGGGCTCATCCCTGTGGACACATTCTCTGCATTGTTGTAGGCAAATTCCGCCAGCGCCAACTTCTCTACCCAGTCATTCTCTCTGTCATTGACATAACACCTCAGGTATTGCTGGAGGACACCGTTTGCTCTTTCCGCCTGCCCGTTGGTTTCAGGGTGCCGGGCAGTCGGAAAGTTGACCTCCACCTGCAGTAAGCTCATGAGCTTCCTCCAGAACCTGGAAGTAAATTGTTTTCCCCGGTCTGAGACCACCCTCAATGGCACCCCGTGCAACCTAAAAATGTGTTCTACAAATAACTTCGCTGTCTCTTCCGCCGTGACTGCATGCGAACAGGCTACAAAGTGGCCCATCTTTGTTAGTAGGTCTACCACCACCATGATGGCTGTTTTCCCCTTGGACTTCGGCAGATCAGTCATAAAATCTATCGACACTGCCTCCCAAGGTCGTTCTGGGGTTGGTAAGGGTTCTAATAGCCCCGCCGGCGCCCGCCTCTCCCCTTTGGCTCGCTGGCATTGCTCACACCCTCTTACATACTCCCGTACATCTTCCCTCACCTTAGGCCACCAAAATTCCCTGGTGACCAACCACATGGTTTTGTGTTGTCCAAAATGCCCCGCCATGGGGCTGTCGTGCAACTGCTTGAGTACCCTCCCCCTTAAGTCTCCTTCGGGGATATACAGTGCCCCTTTGTAATACAACGCTCCATTTCTTTCCTCAAAACCCCCTGGTTCCTCTCCCTCACCCCTAAGACCTCTGAGCTTATTCTGGGCATATTCATCATTCTCTGTTTCCTCTACCAGTTCTCTTTGCCCCACCAATGCCGCCCCACACACCCAGCGGTCCTCTGGGATGACATGTTTCTCTTCGGGTCCCCCCTCCCCTTCCAAATATTCAGGTTTGCGTGAGAGAGCGTCCGCCCTAACATTTTCTGGACCTGGCACATAACAAATTTCAAAGTGAAATTTGGAGAACTCCTGGGCCCATCGCACTTGCCGTTGGTTGAGCACTCGTGCCGTTCTCCAATACTCTAAGTTCTTGTGGTCCGTGCACACTTGCACCTTATGTTGTGCCCCAATTAATAAATGCCTCCATCTCCTGAACGCTTCATGAATGGCAAGTAGTTCTCGGTCATACACCGTGTAGTTCCTCTCAGATTTGTTCAGCTTTCGCGAAAAAAAGGCACACGGTCTCCACTCCGACTCCTCCTTGCCAGGCTGCAGAAGCACCGCCCCCACAGCCCGGTCTGATGCGTCCGTCTCCACTCGCATCGGTTTTTGTAAATCCACATGCAGGAGCTGTTCTTCCGAAGCGAACGCCCTTTTCTGTTCCTCAAAAGCTCGCTCCGCCTCCGCCGTCCAAACGAATTTCCTCTTACTGCTGAGACAGTCCGTAATGGGAGCCGTCAAGTGGGCAAAATTTCTGATGAACTTCCGATAGAAGTTTCCAAATCCAAGGAATCTTTGCACATCCTTCCTTGTTTTCGGTGTTTTCCATTCCAGTACCGCTTGGACCTTGCCAGGATCCATGGCCAATCCCTTGTCCGACAAGCGGTACCCCAGGAATTCCACCTCCTTGGCATGAAACTGACACTTCTCTAGCTTCACCCACAGCTGATTGGCTTGCAGTCTGCCCAACACTTCCCTGACGTCTTTTACATGCTGCTCCTCAGTCTCTGAATATACTAACACGTCATCTAAGAAGGCCACACAATTCTTGTAAAGCAAAGGCCCCAGGACGTGGTTCATAAACGATTGAAAGCACGCGGAGCCTCCTTGTAGGCCGAAGGGCATAACTAAATATTCAAATGCCCCCAAAGGGGTGAACATGGTGGTTTTCCATTCATCCCCCTTCCTTATTCGTATCAGGTTGTACGCCCCCCTCAGGTCCAGTTTAGTAAAAATCTTTCCCTTCCTGACCCTTGTCAAAATGTCATCAATTCTGGGCATCGGGAAAGTCACTGGTTCTGACACTGCATTTAAGGCCCTGAAGTCCACTACAAGCCTGGGTTTGTCCGTGTTTTTTTTTGTCCACAAAAAACACTGGGCTGCCCCCCACCGCCCTGGACTCTCTGATGAACCCTCTCTTCAGGTTCTTGTCAATGAACTCCCTTAGCTCCTGCATCTCTCTGTCTGACATGGCGTACAGCTTGCCTACAGGGAGCTGTGCCCCAGGGAGTAAATTGATTTGACAGTCAAAGGGCCTATGTGGGGGTAGTTTGTCTGCCTCCCTCTCGCTGAAGACGTTGCTCAGGTCGGCGTATTGTTGGGGAACCTTCCCCTTCTCCGTTACTTCCGTCCCTGCTAGAGTGGCTCTGGCCCCTCCTTGAGCCTCCCGCTCTTTGCAGTGTTCTAGACAATGTGCTGACCCAAAGGAGACCACTCTCTGATGCCAGCCCACTAGCGGATCATGTAACGCTAGCCAGCTCATCCCCAAAATAATGGGAGCTCCTCCCAAGGTAGCCACATTAAACGCTATTAGCTCAGTGTGTCTTGCTACCCTCATTATCATTGGGACGGTCTGCTGGCTGACTTCTCCTCCCAGCAGCTCCCTTCCATCGATCGTGGTCACCTGCAAAGGGTTACTTAAAGGGATAGTCTGTATCTGGTGCTCAGCAGCAAACTCCTTACTCATGAAATTGCAGGAGCTGCCTGAGTCCAATAGCGCCTTTATCTTTAGTGGGTGTCCGTTAGGCAGCTCTAGTAACACCTCTATCACTAGGGCGGGTTTAGGAGGTTCCGGCGTGGGCACTTTCACTGCTCTTTGGCCTGGCTGCTGTGCCCCGACGGTGGCAGCCAGGCGTTGGCTTTTACTTGCTCCGGTACCTTTTCCTCCCTCTCCCCAACAGCTCCCGCCATTCCTTGCCATTCCTTTCTTTGGGGGCAGACTCTGGCAAAATGACCTGGCTGTTGGCAGAGATAACATTTCTTGGCGCCCTTTCCCTCCTTCTTCCGCTCTTCACTGGGCTTTGAAACTGCGCGCGCGTGCGCTGTTCCAATTTCCATCGGCTCTCCCGGCGGGAACAGTGGCTCTGGAATCTCTGGAATGCGAAGCTCCCTCCAACGTTCCCCCTTCCCTTCCCGCCTCTCCAAGGCTCTCGCCTCTTGGCGCGCTCCTATGGTCAGCGCTGATTTGGTCAGCTGGTCCATAGACTCCGCCCTGGGCGCCCGGGAAAGTTCATCCTTTACCGCCGAAGCAAGCCCTTCTTCAAAGAGCATTTGAATGGGTTCCGCCGATAGATCCCACCCCAATTTATGGATCAACATGGTAAACTCAGTCCAGTACTCACGCACAGATCGGCTCCCCTGTTTGCACGCCATTAACTGTCTGCGTACCACTCCCTGCTCAATATCGCTGGAAAACATCAAATCCATTGCACGAAAAAACTTCCTCGTATCCTTCAGGATGTCATTGTTTGTTGCCATCAGGGGCCTCACCCAGTCTTTCGCCCCCTTTTCGAGATGCCCAATCACAAAAGCCACCCGCGATTCCTCGTCGGGAAAGTCATCAAACTGCAGATTAAGGGCATATTGCATCTCTGTCCTAAAGGCATGATAGTCCTTGGCCTCCCCCCCAAACTTCTGCACCAATCCTGGCAACTTTCTGGCGAGCGGGGTGGTTTTCCCCTTCTCTGCATCTTGAGCCCTCCTCTCCTCGAGCCTCGCCGTCTGCAGCGCTAGCTGGACCTCCAACGCCCGGTACCTTTCCTCCAGGCTTGGACCCGCTCCAGCTCCTGCTTCTCCGGTTCCGGCTGGGTTGCTCATGATGCCTTCTCCTGCACAAACTGCTCACAGAGACTGTCGGAATGCTGTGATGGGACGATGAGCTGCTTGTGCGTAAAATCCAAGTCCCTCAGAGTTTGGTCAAGTTTGCAAACCTCTGTCTGTAACGGAGCCCCTTAAACATGGCTCTGTCAGTCGCTTGCAGATTCCGACAGTGGTTGCTTTCGGAATCGCTTCCAACATAAAAGCTCCTTAACGGAAACACGTCTTCTGGACTCTCTGCGTGACAGTTTCCGGCGAGGAGTGGGTGTCCCTACAGGAGGTCCTGAAACCTCCCCACTGTTTTCGCTGGAAGTGTCTCGGAGCCATCCCTCCAGCTCACTTTCCCTCAGCTCAGCTCTTCTCCCCCTACTGGTTCCCTCTTCAGCTGCTGAGTCTCTCCCAACCTGTGTGAGCCCTTCCACCTCCCTTCCTTCCGATGGCAGTTCCCTGACACTCAGCTACAGCCATTATGTTATAGTAGCCATTGGTTTCTTCATGTTTATCTTGCTATTTTAAACCCTTTCTATTAGGGCTTTGCCTGCCAGCAAACTGTCATACTGGATAGGTGGCAGTTAACAGACTAAGGTTGAATCCTAACTAGACAGAAAGACTGTTCTGAGGGACAGGGGCAGGCAGGTGTGGAGGACTCTCTGGTCCTGAATGGAGTAACTGTGCCCCTGAAGGACCAGGTGCATAGCCTGGGAAAAATACTGGATTCACAGCTGTCCATGGAGACGCTGGTCAATTCTAGGTCCAGGGCAGCTGTCTACCAGCTCCATCCTGTTTGATGGCTGAGACCTTACTTGCATGCACACTGTCTCACCAGAATGATGCATGCTCTGGTTATCTCCCACTTGGACTACTGCAAAGTGCCCTACATGGGGCTACCTTTAAAGATGACTTGGAAACTACAACTAATCCAGAATGCAGCAGCTAGACTGGTGACTGGGAGCAGCCGCCAGGACCATATAACACTGGTCTACATTGGCTTCCAGTATGTTTCTGAGCACAATTCACAGTGTTGGGGGTGAACTTTATTTTATTTTTTTATAATACTTTTTATTAAATTTTCCATTTTAACAATCCAATCAAATCACATTGAATATTCCAAATTATACAAATACATATCATATAGTCCAAATATTCTGCCAAATTATAATTTTTTTGTGGGACTTCCCATGCTTCAAGTTCGGTGGGGCTCTGATCATCTCATATCTCTGCTGCCTTAAGTTTCCAATAGTTCCTTTAAATCTTCCTGTTGTTAACCTTCCTTCTTTCATGGCCTCTAAGTTGTTTCCACAGGCAAGTTGAAGTAAGCAGTGATGTGTTTCTGTGTGAATTTTGTGTGCTTGACTCTCCTATTGTTGCAGTATCTCCTCAAACGCTGGTGTTTATGCAGAATCAATCCAAAAGTCATTTCGCTGCTGGCAGACACCATCTTCTCTCACTTCTGATGAAATCAAATCTAGGCATTTGCTCATTAATTTTCCCAGACCGGTTGCATCAAACATTAGCCTTTCCAGAGGAGATTTACCAAATCGGACTTGAAGTGCAGATATAATAACAAGTTAAGAGCTCACCTCCTCCTATGACTATTTATCTCTGCAGCTCGGTCTTATTACATAATGGCGGATCCCAATTAAAGAATGTGTCACATCAACATTCTCAGAATTCATCCAAAGTTTTTTGAAGTCTCTCCAGCGGCTAATGAGATCCGGCTTCTTTCTAATATCAGTATTTGGAGGGTCTTTTATCTTCTTCCAAGCAATTCAAAAAACAAAAGCTTTAATTATATAATATTGTTATTTCCACACAGTTTATATTTTCCAATCTCGCTTGCTGTAAATAATGTAAACGGTTCTTCGGGGAGGGGGCATTGTTAGGTATTGTAATAAATCATATTTAAAAAAGCTTTACCCCCCTCCTTTTCCATTACATTCCAACATACCAACTTAGATGTTATTCTTTCTTCCTCTCCGTCACTCTTAGCACCTCAGTGGCTGGCTTAATTGGCAGATTAATTTCCCTCTCCTTACTCGGAGCATGTCCAAAACTTAAATCCAATTTTTCATCTTAAGAAATGGAACTTGGTGCGCTTGCAGGGACAGCGTCCAGGAGATCTGAACTCCCTCAGGGGCTTTCCATCCAGTGCCCCCACCCCCTCCTTCTTTACGAATTTGGGGGTGATTTATTGGGCATCTGCGGATGAGACTGCATCTTCCCATACCCCGGGAAGAATTTGGGAGGCTGATTACTCTCATCTCAGCCTCTAATTACCCTGTGGGAGCTGGAGCGATGGTATTTTCAGTCATCTTCTGTGGTGCCTCAAGCGGAAGTCGATGGGGTGACCTTTAAAGCCCAAAACTGCCTCAGCCCAGTATACCTGAAGGAGCATCTCCACCCCTATTGCTGAGGTCCAGCTCCAAGGGCCTTCTCAGCAGTGGCGCCCTCCCTGTGGAATGCCTTCCCTTTAGTTGTCAAGGAGATAAAGGAGACAACCTTTAGAAGACATCTGAAGGCAGCCCTATATAGGGAAGCTTTTTAATGTGTAATGTTTTATTATACTTTTATATTTGTTGGAAGCCACCAGAGTGGCTGGGGCAACCCAGTCTGATGGGCAGGGTAGAAATAATAAAATTATTGTTGTTATTATTATTAACTCCCTCTCCCAGATTCTTCACATAGGATGATGTGCCCAAGTGTGTTTTTTTTGGGGGGGGTGAGTTTCTTTTGGACTTCTCTTTTGAATTCCAGGGATGTGTGCTGGTCAGATGTTTTAACATTTAGTTTTTCAATGTTTATTACAATACAGAGACTAGTGATCCCAGAAAATGTCATACACATGCCATAGGCATCAATAAAAGCCTTGAGTATGTGACATAATCAAACCACGTAACATCCTTGTGATGCTGCCTAATCAAGTGTCAGGGAGAGAAAGGAAGAGAGAGAGCATTATAAACTAGAACAAAATTATATGTCAAGGATTTAAAAATGATGTGCCAAGAACATTGTAGTAAAAAGGGGGGGGGGATCTCATTGACAGCAGAGAAGAAAATCGCCACTGCAATCAAGATGAAATTATCTGATCCCATAATTCTTAATATGAAAAGTGGAACAATAATAGTTTAATGAAATAGTAATCATACTTGAATGGGAACCTAAAATTTTAATCTTTTTCAGGTTTGGCTTTTATAAACAGGCTGTTAAAAGAATAATGGAACCTTGATTTACTGGCAATGGAGAGTCATCTGATTTTACTATATCAGGAACAGAGATGCAGCACATATGATTCAGAGAGAAGAATATGGGCACTGGATGCATAATGACTGAAATATAATATAAACTAATAATCTTCTCTTTTAAGTAGTCTGGCTTTGGCAATCAGAAGGGAGAACCAATTGGATTAGATTGCAATCAGGTATAATATTAGAGTAGTGTCAGAACTGTGATGAGATACATGCACACTGCTTCATTTGCCTGTCAAAGACTTTATATATATATTTTAACCCATGTGTCTGCTCAGCCACTACTGACAAAATAAGCCTTTTCTATTAATATAGCATGCATTTACATCTGCATTTATTAAATTTAATGCCCTTCATCAGTAAGTGTCAAAGTGCTTTACAAAATTGGAAGGGGGGGGGGACACCTCGCCATCATAAAATGTAGAGAAAGAGAAAGATGTGTTCACTTTCTGCCTGTTGTATGCATATAGGACACTGTGGTTAGTAGTGGGGTAACTTTGGGCAAAGGTCTGACATATTTTAAAAATGAAAAGTAGAAGCTAGAGGCCACAATCAGCAATGAAGGAAAAGTGGCAGGGCCCTCATAACTTGTACCGCATAGAGAGAAAAACAGCTTGGAGATGGTCAATTTTGAGAGAAAAGCCAGCAGGTGGAGAGAAGGTTAAGATCCACCACATCCCTTCTTAAGGGCAGAATCCTGTGCCTGATTTTTATTTTAGAATGAAAGGCGGGGGGGGGTATAAACTCTGTTGGCCCTATGTTGTTTCTTGAGGGAAAATGTGAGGGAGAAAACAGGAGCACAGTGCAAATTCCAAGCCCCAAGAGTTTGAAATTTGTGGGCCATGGTTGAGACATGTGCCTATCTATGTCGGAACCCTCCTTTTCTATGTTCAGGAACAAGCCTTTTCTAGAACATGAAAGCCTGGTGGGATTTAGTGAGATGCAGAAGTTCATGCTGAGAGACCAGTTTGCACAAAGTGCTGTTACAGAGAAGTAGCATCAGTTGTTGGGGCAGCACTGCTGAGCTGACCTCCCTTTAGCCCCATTGTTGTGATGTACTTAGGGGAAAAGGCAGCAGAAAAGAATGGCACAGTGCAAATGCACCAGCAGAACCAATCCCATGTTCCTGCCGGTATGTTTGCACTATGCTGACCTTGCCAGACTCCCCCCGCCCCGCCCCAGTATGCCACATTGAGAGTGGTGATGGGACGTCAAGGAAGCAGTGACACCATTTTGATTTATAAAGTTCTTAGACCTTGTTTGTCTGAGGTTTAAGGGAAGCCAGCAAGAGCAGGACACCAGATTACACAGACGGGTGAACAACTTGCCTTAGAGTATCACCAAAGTGTCTCATGTGTACAACTGTGGCCTATTTGCGCAAGGAGACGACTGCAGTTGGCGTGGCCAGTCTCCCTTCAGTTCCCACTCTGGGCTAGATCTGAGTGTTAACTTTGAGGCCAAAAAGCTCTCCTTGCTGCTGTGCGTAAGATTACAAGGACTACTAGGAACTCAAAGTAACTCAGGGGTAGAAGGCAAAACAGACGGGGAAATTGGTTTTGCTATGCTCACCAGTGTTTCTCACGGAAACTGAATTTAAGTTATGCGTTTGAATTTTCAAAGAAGGGAAGAGAATTCATTCTTTGGCCGAAATATTGGGAAATTTTGGAACAAGACAGAGATAGACTGAAATTGCAGAGTTTTGAGAAATTAAAAAACAAAGTGCGAGACTGCCTTCATTATTATCAGATAATGGAGGCATATAATTTGGACAAGAAAATTGGTTTCCAGGTGGAAAAATCAAAATTAGAAACAGAACTGTTAGAACCCAAAACTAAGATTTTGTCAAAGATGTATAACTTGCTGTTGAAATGGAATACTCAGGATGAAATGGTGAAATCTGCTATGATTAAATGGGCGCAAGATGTTGGACATAACATAATGATGGCTGACTGGGAACAGTTGTGGACCACAGGTATGAAGTTTACGGCATGTAATGCCTTAAGAGAGAATATTATGAAAATGATATACAGGTGGTACATGACCCCAGTCAAGCTTGCAAAAATTTATCATTTGCCCGACAACAAATGTTGGAAATGTAAAGAAACTGAAGGTACATTCTTTCACCGTTGGTGTATGTGCCCAAGGATTAAGGCTTTCTGGGAAATGATATATAATGAACTGAAAAAGGTATTTAAATATACCTTCTTGAAGAAACCAGAGGCCTTTCTCCTAGGCATAGTCGGCCAATTGGTGCCAAAGAAGGATAGAACTTTTTTTATGTATGCCACAACAGCAGCAAGAATACTCATTGCAAAGTACTGGAAGACACAAGATTTACCCACTTTGGAAGAATGGCAGATGAAGCTGATGGACTATATGGAACTGGCAGAAATGACTGGCAGAATCCGAGACCAGGGAGAAGAGTCGGTGGAAGAAGATTGGAAGAAATTCAAAGACTACCTACAGAAATATTGTAAAATTAATGAATGTTGGAATGATGTTGGATAGAAATTGAGTGGTTTCCAGCTGTAATGCTTTAAGGGAATATGAAAAATGGGTTGTTAATAGGTAAAAATCTAATGTTACTATTTTAAGATCAAAGATTAGGATAAATAAAGAGGGTAAGGATTTGCTGAACCAACAAATCGAACTGGAATACAAAAAAGGGAGGTATGAGGAGGTCCGGGAAACAAGCTAAGGAAAAATGAGTAATCGAAAAACTGAGTGGTTTTTAATCATTTTTATTCTGTATTTTCTTTTTCTTTTTCATTTTTATATTGTAATTTTGTATTTTCTTTTTCATTTTTATATTGTAATTTTTTGAAAATCTTAATAAATATCTTATAAAAAAAAGAGAATTCATTCTTGGTGAATGCTTCACAGGCATGACCATTGAATTACATTTTGCTTATATTTAATGAAGTTGAAGCTTCCATCATTCTATGATTCTATGGAAGCTAGCCTCAAAGGACTTGGGTGGAAGCGGCAACATGTATAAAAAGGGCAGGAAATGCTGCCTGAATAATCCTGGTTCCCTATAGACACCATCCATACAACCTCTGTTCCTGTGCTAGATTTGATTGTGCTTTTATTTTGAGAATAAAATGTTTATTTTTGTAAGCCACTTTGAGAGTGGCTTACAACATATAAGCATTCTAAATCAAATAAGTAAAGTTAACAAGAGTATATTTACATCCCATCTTGTTCTCATGTTGCAATTCTATGTAGCTCTCACATGGTGTGTTCGTTTTCAAACAACATGTATGTGGCAGTTTCTGGGAATTCAGCTGATATCCTCTGTTAATTCAAATGATCATGTAGCAGGGGACCTCTTTCATTTCTGTTCAGTGACAAAAAAGAAAAAGGAAGGAACACAGAACAGTTCTTGCTGAGTTTAGAAATAGTCAAAGATTAATTCCTATTTCATACATATGAAGAAACATACCACCCCAAAAAAATCTAAATTTATTTGTATGGATTCCCTGTAACTCTCACCAAAGGGTTCAAATATACAGCATACCTGGAATAAATCATCTGTTTCATTTTGCTCAATATTTCAGAAGCTATATGTTTGCTTTTTCTAGATTCTCCCCTTTGCATCTTAATACTGTCTCAGTATATCTGGATTCTAGACACAGAGAATGAGGACCCTCCTTTGACAGCTGCACTGAATGATTCAGTTTGCAATCACTGGACCACTTATTTTGGAGTGCCCCCATCGAAATGAATTGGACTATTCCATTACTATTTTGAAATAAGGGGTTTGAACATTTCAACTTTGGTCATGTAGATAACATTAACAATTGGTGTCATGGTTGATATCAACAAGTCATTGTACATGAAGCACATCGATTGTAGTAATGAAAATCACTTGATTTTTAAACAAGCTTTGGCTACATAAATCAGTATTTTCTCAGTAGAAATAAGCATTCCCTGGCTCACAACAGAGACACACAAAGCATATTTTCACCTTCTGGCATACGTATATTTGGAAGGTGGGTGCACATTTTTTGCAGCACATTGCTTAGCATGACATGCAATTATTATCCAGTTATCTTAACTATGTATCATGTTCTCCATTTAAAAGCAAAAAGCTTTAAGCAGTATAATGGATCCTTGTCACATATCTTTATCAGTGATAGTCTTAACTTCACACCATGCTGCCCTACTTGTTTTCTGAGCATCATTAAGGCCTTGATACAGAATGTGCGGGTTTTCTCTTTCATTCACTCAGGCATGAGCTGCATCTTCTGGTTTGCACTTCAGCGCTGGCTCTAATCATGATTACTGCACCTGGGATTCTGGGGTGAATGGTGACGGGTTTGGCACTGGGGGAAGACAGAGTAGCCAGCCCTATGACTCTTTAGATCTCCCCCCGTAGTATCCCTCAGGATAGGCTGGCCTTGATGAAGTTGGTGATGCGCTCCTTGGTCAGTTCTGGATCCAAGCACAGACTCTTCATGATGACACAAGGGCTTGGAAATCCTAAATGACTATGAGCTTAGATGTCTTTGAAGAAGGAGGAGGCATTTTCAAGGAGGAAAGGTCTACCAATGCCAATTAGCACTGGCATGTCAATAGAACCTCCATGTTAGTTCATAGCATAGGAGAAGCAGGGGACAAACAACAGCAAGGGCTGCGCCTCCAGGCTCTGCCTGTAACCTCCTGCAGCCTTCCTGGAGGCATCGTGCTAATCACTATTGAAAACGGGACATTGGACTACATGGACTTCTGATCTGGTCCATCAGAGATCATATGTACCAATGGGGATGCTTAAACTATATACAGTTCTTTGCAGTGGTTTGCTGTTGGCTGGAGCTGCAATAAATCTCAGGAAAGCAGCTGCATAAACCAAATTCTGGTTCCGAATTCCATATTTACTTGCTGGCTTCCTTTTTCTTTTCTCTAGTTAACGGTGCCTAATGCAAGCTACAACTCCCCCGCCCCCTTCCTTAGTGCCAACGTTTGTCACTATATTTGCGATATTCTGTAAAGCTGAAATAGGAGAAAAATATGCTCAATATATTTAATTACCACAGAAGTGAGCCGTTTTAATAGGGATGTAACGGTTGTTAATGAAGACCCTAACAGCAAAGACTTTTATATTCTTGTCTAAATCAGGACACATTTTGCATTAGTAATGGTGAAGAATTAACAAGGGGAAAATGTGAGTCTATTTGCACAATCTCTGCAAGCCCTGTTATAAAATGGCATCAAGGATTTCTTTCTTTCTTTTTTAACTGAGTTCAGGAAGGTAATTTAAAAATGCCTAAACTTCAGGCAGGCACAAGTAATTACAGAAACTCATGAGGGTGTTTCAGTGTTCCTAATTACTGTCATTACAGCTGTTTTATCTTGATTTCATACCCAACTAATGACCTTCATATATTCTAAACATCCACATACACTTTTTTCTCCTGTTCTTTATACATTTTATACAATACATACAAGCAGCCTCAACATCAGAGACTCTACAGATGTCTGCCTATCTAAAGTTCACATTCCTATTCTAAAATAAAAACCAACCATGAAAGGTGTTGTATTATTTCCTACTTCAAACCATACTTAGATCACATCGTTTTGCCTCCAAGCTAAAATGATATTTATTTTTTTAAAAAAGCTTTCACTTTTTAAAGTGGCCCACTTCAGTTAACAATCTCACTTCTCTCTCTGTTCGGTCAGGCCACAAAATTACGCTTCCCATCCTGTCCACTCAGTGCCTGCTCCACCACTCAGTCCCCCTGCCCATGAACCAAGAGGACATAAGTCCAAATCACATGGTTGATTCCCATATTTGGGGAAGGGGGTTGAAAACGTCATTTGGGCTTGCTGACCCAGAGTTGGGGAGAGAGCTCCAGCTAAGCTGAAGACAAGGGAATTCAGCCAGCATGACCTGGCTGTGCTAGGATCTGCTAGATCAGTGGGAGTTCAGGGCCTTTGTATGATGGTCTAGCTGCTGCTTGAGCCAACATCGTTAAGAGAGAATTGGGAGCTGACAGTCTGCACCTTTGATCATATGTCTCTGTTATATGAGAGAGAAATAAGTGTTTCTCCCTTCCACACTAATGTGTTATATCCAAACTAAGAAATGCTCCCTGGCTCCAGTCACACCCACTGCGTGCCTGTGCGTTCTTCCAGCCAGTAAAGGATCATAGCACTCTGCTTCTAGATTCTCCATGCAAGTTTCCCATCCACAGTGCCATGAACAGCAGCAGGAAGGACAGGGGTCTCTAAATGCTGGTTGTGCACAATATGAGTGTAAGGTGTGTGTCTTTGCTTTGGGCGTGTACAAACAAGAGGATTCAGTTCAGACCCCGATCAGGTGCTTCAGAAAACAGACCAATTTGGTTTATTTTGCCTTGGAGTCTGCCCACTTCATCTCAGGATTTGTGGAGAGGGGGATAAAAAGGGATTTGCTTCTCCTTGGTGTGAGTTTGTAGGCAATTTGTTTGCATCATTCGTTCTGTATGCATTTTCCTGTGAACTGACCTTATTCATTGATCTGGATTTATATGCTGATTATACAAATTTGATTCTGCAGTTTTTTTGAAACTTGTGATGCGGTTTCAGTTGAAAAAATGCACACAAAATGCATATTTCATGAAAAAGAATGTTAGGGCATGTTAGGGGGAAATGCACTGAAAGCATACAAATATATGTATTTTAGGGGAGCAATGTGTATAAATGAATACAAAATTTACTTACTTGCTTACTTACTTACTTTCAATTTGATTTTTTTTAAAAAACAGGATGGAATGAACCTGCAGAAAACTGAAATGGATGGAACAAAAATAACTTTCCCTCGTTATGATGAATGATAAAAAGTTTTAGGGTGTTTTTTGTTTTCCTCTTCAGATGATTGAACCAATATCACAGAAAGAGACTTTATGTGCTTTGTGACAAATACCACTGCACACTTGGGGAGGCCGTCTTTAGCTGCCTCCAAGTGAGCACTGCATCAAACAAGTTTAATATAATCCCCCAAGTAAACAGAATGGAATCTGTTGCATCAGGCAGGCTTCTTGCCTCCTGCTTGACTATGAGAAACACAATTCTATTTACCAGGAGATTCAAAGTTCTATAAATTCTTACTTCATGGCTTACTGAAAAGCAAGATGCCAAAACAGATTCCATAAGACAACAGACAAAGAATGCATTGCTAGTCCTTTACATGCTTTTTCACACCAGAATTCACAGATATAATTATGTTCTGATCTATGAATCAAGTGTCCTGTTTTTAAGGATGCATTGAGATAGCACTTTATTCCATTCTCCTGATGTTTCCTTACTCAATATTCTCACAGTATTGGGTGAAAGCCACTTCTGGAACTCTAGTGGAAGTTTAGAACTCATTTCCATGTTAATTGTTTTCAGAAAAATATGTATGCCAAATTTTATGTATGTAAATTTTATATGTATGTAAATTTTATGTGACGCATAAAATTGTGGGTGTTTTGTGCTGCCATGTTCCCATGGGTTTCATGGCTCACACCACTTGTATTCCAGCTTTCTTTCCTGCTCTTCTCATGGGTGATGGAAACGGAAGCAGGACGAAGCAGGAAGCCTTCATCAGGCAGCAGAGGGCCATGGAGGAGATGGAAGCTCTGTCATGGATGCTTCAGCTGAGGACCCTTCCAACTCTGCCCTTCCGTGGTTCTATGAAAGGCACAATTAGAGAGGTGTTTGGACATGAGAGTGGAGAAGTAAAGTGGGGGGAGGTGAGAGCAAGGAACGGGACTTTCTGGTAAAGTGGAATGTGACTGAGGAATTCAATGGAGCTTAGGAATCACTTTCTGTGATGTCTGGTTTGCTGCAACTGACTAGGACCCCTCTCCTTTCTCCTTATTTGAAAAGAGTGAAATATGCTGAGAAATGATTTGAGAAAAGGACTGCAGGGCTTATTAAGCTGGTCACCGATGTCTCATTTCAAAGCTAATTCTTATGTCTAAACTAAAGTCTAGCTTCAGATAAATTCTCAATTCTAAAGCTGTGTGTCTGGATGCTGTTTTTCCATTGACTGTACTGCAAAAGAGAAGAGGAGGGGGGAGGATGTTGGTTTTTATTTTAACCCGATTCCACTCACATTTCTTACAAGCAAAATTCCAACTGAGAGGAAAATGAAAACAGCTACTGCTCATCCCTAAAGAACCTGCCTCTGCGCTATCAAGCTATGCAACACATTAGACAAATGCATCACACAAAGCCTGATATTAATGCTTTTAAAGCATCTTGGGACTATTTTTTTCATTTTCATAATTTTCACACATTTCAAAGAGTTGGTTCTAGGGAAAAATGGGGGAAAGCAAAGAACAAAGAGTCACAGTCACTTATGGATAGCAATCAGTCGTCAGATGTGTAAATTATTAACTGTATTTAAGGACTTGATTATAATCAGACACTAATCAAATGCTCATATCTAAAGGCAAGCTTGTGGACAAGGAGAAATTAGATTAAATTTATATTTTTATTCTTTCCAGGGGCTCCTTTAGAAAAGTCAAGTAAAATAAATGCCACAAGCCCCCCAAAAATCCAAATACCATGTGTGTGTGTGTGTTATTTGGAATATGCACACTTTTCATTTTTATTGTATTTATTTTATTTTAAAAATTGCCTAAACCTTTTTGTGTTTACTGCAGCTTTTTAAAAATAGCATTCCCGCCCCCCCAGTGCATCACCCTATTATCAGGGAGAGAATTGGGGAGGGCATTTTGCCAATTTTGCAGGTTGGGGACGAAAACAACTGAAATAGTTGGGGGGGGGAATAAAAACAGAATAAAAATAATGAACGAAGTTAGATCAAGGTTTCATATTTGGTTTATCTTATTTATGTAGCAGGGTGACTGGTGGCGGCAGCATCCTTTGGGGGTAACAGTTGTGGAAGTGAAGAAGTGTGTGCCTGCAGGTGTGACTTGACTTCAGGCTATTTGAAATGGTTCTGATAGACCCAGCTTTCCCATAAATATCTACACTAAAGCGCTAAGTACCTAAATATGGTTTCATGCCCAAGGCATTCAGCATAGGGTTAAAATGAGAAGATTAGTCCCTTTTCTGAATGCCAGCTTCACCCTTCTTCTCAAATACTTTTGAATGACTACAGCTAGTCACTTCCTACAGTCAGTGGTGCCCTAAATAGTTAAGGGAAGAGGGCAACCAAATAAAATGCATGGGGCCAGTTTCCTAAATAGTACTGTATATTCAGTGCTTTTTTCCTGTGGGTACAAACATGAGCCTGACCAAACTGTGGGAGGCAGTGGAAGACAGGAGTGCCTGGCATGCTCTGGTCCATGCAGTCACAAAGAGTCGGACACGACTAAACAACAACACTCAGAGCTACACAGTACCGGCACCTTTTTTTAAAGAAAAAAAGAACTGTGTATATCTAAACACCCTTTTAAATTGAGCTCCTCCCCAATATATAGTTTACAGTCAAATTACTGTTATATATTGTCTACAGGCAAATAGGGCCTTTCAGCACACTTTACATCTGCAAAAGCAATCATTATCCAAAGGAAACTCATTACTGCCAAACAGTCCCATTGTAAAATCCCTGAGGAGGCAAAATATCGTACTCACAAACAATGCCTACTAATAGCTGCCTATTTGTCTGCTCTACTGAATACACAGCACACACCGCCCCATTCACTTTCTACCTGAAGTTCGTAGTTAGATTAATTAGGAGTCACCATGTTTCAAATTAAAACTCTGACATATGCTGCTGTTTTGAACTCTCAAATTCCCACAGACCAACTGGGCTGGTTTCTACAGTTTCATGCAATGCTCAAGCGTCATTTTTATCATTTAGCTATGGTTAAGTTAGTTGCTTCTTTGAAGTATGGTTTTGGGAGGCATTATGTAAAATATAATGAATTACAAATCAAAAGAAGCTGGACAAACCCATCCAGTACTCTCTTAGATTAAAAATAAACGAAGAACAAATATACAAATTTTGTTTCCAGGATTACCAATGGATGCATTTAGGTTATTAAGGTAATAGTAATTTAAATGAATTACTTTGTACTTACTTAGTTCACTTGCAATTCATACGTTAATGTCTGCAAAGTTTATAAATGTTGTCCATGTTACCGTAAAAAATTCTGATATTTTTCTATCCATTTGCTATTTTATTTGGAGTGTCAAGCTTCCCATTACTGTTAGCTTCTTTCCAAAGAGGGATCCTGCTGCATCCATGGCTGTAGCCTTGGATTCTGGCCGAAATCAAGCATGTTTCTCTCTCTCAGGCTTCCAGCTGCTTCTTCCTCCAGCTTCTAGCTGATTCACATACAACTCAGCTCTAGACTTTTGTCTTTTCTCACTACCTACCAGCAAGTTGAGTGAGTGGGAGCCCCCATGTGTGAAAATCTAGACAGAAAAGTTGTTCAGCTTTTTTTGGCAAAGTTGCAAAATCACAAAAAAAATGCCGTTTTAATGGGAAAACGGGGGAAAAAAGACACTGCCGACATGGGCTGCCATACGTCTGGATTTTCCTAGACATTTTCCCAATTTCCACAAACTGCCAACTGCAAATGCAGTTTTCCATTGCCTTAACAACCCTTGTTTATAGGGCCTTTATCACACCAGGAAAGTCACCAGGATATTCCAGGAATTTGAATCCTTGCTTAGATTTTAAGGCTTGCTGGTCTAAGGCCCGAAAAAGACCCAATATGGAGGCCAAATGGCCAAAATATTGGGAAATTCTAGAAAAAGATGGAGACAATTGGAAACTGCAGAGTTTGGAGAAAATGAAGGATAAAGTGCGAGACTGGCTACATTACGCTCAGATTAAAGAAGTTTTTAAAAATGACAAGAAATTAGGGTTCCAGGTGGAGAAATCGAAACTAGAAACAGAATTGTTAGAACCTAAGAGTAAGGCACTTTCAAGGATGTATAACTTGCTGTTAAAATGGAACACACAAGATGAAATGGTTAAATCGGCTATGATAAGGTGGGCACAGGACATTGGGTATAATATTATGTTTGAGGACTGGGAAAGGTTGTGGAGTACTGGATTGAAATTTACTGCATGTAACGCTTTGAAAGAAAATGTAATGAAAATGATATATAGATGGTATATGACCCCAGTCAAACTTGCAAAAATTTACCACCTGACTGACAATAAGTGTTGGAAATGTAAAGAGTGTGAAGGAACATTCTTCCACCTCTGGTGGACTTGCCCTAAAGTGAAGGCGTTCTGGGAAATGATTTATAATGAACTGAAAAAGGTATTTAAATATACCTTCACTAAGAAACCAGAGGCCTTTCTTTTGGGTATTGTCGGCCAAGGGGTGGTAAAGAAGGACCGGACATTTTTTATGTATGCAACAACAGCAGCAAGGATACTACTCGCAAAGCATTGGAAAGCTCAAGATCTACCCACACTGGAAGAATGGCAGATGCAACTGATAGACTACATGGAACTGGCTGAGATGACCGGCAGAATTCGTGACCTGGGAGAAGAGAGGACTGAGGAGGATTGGAAGAAATTTAAGAATTATTTACAAAAACATTGCAACTTGAGTGAATGCTAAATAGGATGCTAGATCAAAATAATTGAGCACCACTAATTTAGATGATTTAAGAAAATAAGAGAGATTGAGAAAATATAACTCTTTTTGAGAACTAGAAGACTATGAAATATAGAAGGGATATAAGAATGCAAATAAGATAATAAATTGCTGACAAAATGTTATAACGATGAAAGTGGGAGCGGGAGATGTGAGGAAGTCCAAATAAAATGTGAAACTATGTTAAGATATATGTTACATTGTTTATTATGTTTATTTCTATTGTAAAACCCAATAAATATTTATAAAAAAAAAAAAAGATTTTAAGGCTTGCTGGATCCAGGAATTAGAAGGATCTCAGCATGCAGCCTCCCGTCCCCAATGGTTTCCTTCAGTTTTCAGACCCTCCAAGTGTCCCTATTTTCCAGGGACGTCCCTGATTTAGAGAAGCCGTCCCAGTTTCTGGTCCCCAAAAGTCTCACTTTTCCTTAGAATGTCCCTTCAGTGGTACCTCTGGTTGCAGACGGATCTGTTCCGGAGCTCCGGCTGCATCCCGAGGTTTCTGCAACCAGAGGGACCACTTCTGCACATGCATGCATGGCGGTAGAGCACTTCTGTGCATGCGTGTGTGGTGAAACCCCAAAAAATACTTCTGGGTTTGCTGTGTTCGCGTCCTGAAGGATAAGCAACCAGAGGTGTGCGTATCCAGAGGTACCACTGTATTTTCCTTGGAGAAATGTTGGAAGGTGTGGAATAAGAAGGATTCCTCACCACTCCCACTGGCTTGGAATCTCCAGATAATACCTGGCTCTTAAGGAAACCTTTCCTTACCCATAAAACTCACTGCATAACCTCGGGCAACCCTTTGACAATAATACATGTGGAAACAAAACAGGAAGGAACTCTCAGGAAACAAATGAACTTTTCCGAAGATCTCTTACAAAAAGTTTGTATATACCAAGGTGATTTAAAGTTCAGTGGTTCCTTGCATAGGTAAAGAAAACTGATTCAGTTGCACTCATGACAGAAAAGATGGTCCCTCCTGGTCTCCAATTAGGAGGATAAAACTGATCTGCCAGAATTACTGCCAAAATTCAGCACAAAGGTAATCAGATTTATGCTCAGGAGCATATGTTTACTTTGAAACCTTGCCAAGGAGGTTTGGCAAGGGTGTGGAGAGCACCTCAACTTGCTCACAGAACAGTTATGTCAGATGTGGCAAAGACAAACACTGGGCATAGGAGAGCTTAGTCGGTAGGGCATAATCTCAGGGTCATGGGTTCAAGCCCCACATTGGGCAAAATATTCCTGCATTGCAGGGAGTTGGACTAGATGTGGTCCCTTCTACCTCTACAGATTCTATGATAACAGTCTCTGTATTAGCAACCATGAATCTAGTGTTTCAGAGGGACAAAAATTGCTCCTCGTTTTGTCTGGAACCAGCAGAGTCCATTCTGGGACCAAAAAGCAAAAATATCTGCATTTCTTGCAGTCTTGTAGAAGAACCTGAAAACACCAAAGGAGGAAGCAAAACCAGCTTCCAGAGAATATAAAGCAACCAGGAAAGAACCACTGACAGGGTGAAAAATTCAACCAAACACCAAGAACTGTGACTGAGGAACTTGCTAGACTGGTTGCAGGATCTGAGCTTGGCCCCCACAGTCCCAACTCACTCATACAAAGAGCACCATTACATTTGCTCAGGCCTTTCTTAAGGGGGCACGGGAGGCAATTGGCTCAGGCCTTGTGCATGGGGCCTTAACAGGGACAATGCTGCATAGTTGGCAACTCTCCCCTCCTAAAAAGAATCTCATGGGGTCCCCATCTCAGGGGGAGGGAGGGGGAAAGCCAAATGCAAGATCAATCATATTTGAAAAATTATTTCTGGATTCTTGATGTAATTCTGCTTTTAAAAAGAAACAAAATGCACATAGGAAAAATATCAGGATCAAATGGACTCTGGAGCTTATCCAAAGGACAAAGCAGGTGAATATATTTAATGTTTGCGTGTTGAGTCACAGTAGCCCCCCAATAATTCACACTTCACACATCAATTTTTGTTTAAGGTTTTTGGCATAATTTTGGCCACAACTTTATTCAAATACAAAAATGTGAGTGGTTGCTTAGGCATTGGTTATGACTATCTGTCCTTGCCCTCAGGGACAGAGCTGGCCTTCCGGACACCAGCGGAAGCCAGCGTGGGAAACAAGTATTGGGTGAGAAATAAAGCTGGGCACCAGACCATTACTTCTCACCCTCATGTTCCTGTGGGGCTTGCACGGCCCAAGTCCGACTCCGGGGACAAGGACGAAAGAATGGCAAGCCCCTGGATTTCCTTTAACGGAATTCCCATTCGCATCATTTGGAGGGGTAGGCACTTACCCCTCCAAGCACCAATTAAACCAATGCCTAACCGCCAACCTTACAAGTTGTGACGATTTGCTACGCAGTAGGCAAAAACCAAATGGCACCAGCCAATCAGCCAGATGGCAAAATTCCTACCAGGCCCTCGCACCAAGGCGAACGACCCCATGACAGGCATAGCAAGGTCAAGCAATCCTTCAATACCCCCCTTAAACAAGGGAGGGAGGGCGGGTGATCCGATGCAAAACGGCCAAGAGGCCGTGCCAACGTCTGGCCCCTGTATATATAGACTCTGACCCCTCCTCCGAATTGGCAAGAATCAAAACACCCCAGCAACCCAGTTTAACCATTTAAATGGTCGGGATTCAACTAAATTTGCCTAGTCACTGGAGGGTGGCCTGTTCCCAACCGCAACACGTGCTCTCTGCTAGGGAGAACACGCTTTGCGTGTTGAGTCACAGTAGCCCCCCAATAATTCACACTTCACACATCAATTTTTGTTTAAGGTTTTTGGCATAATTTTGGCCACAACTTTATTCAAATACAAAAATGTGAGTGGTTGCTTAGGCATTGGTTATGACTATCTGTCCTTGCCCTCAGGGACAGAGCTGGCCTTCCGGACACCAGCGGAAGCCAGCGTGGGAAACAAGTATTGGGTGAGAAATAAAGCTGGGCACCAGACCATTACTTCTCACCCTCATGTTCCTGTGGGGCTTGCACGGCCCAAGTCCGACTCCGGGGACAAGGACGAAAGAATGGCAAGCCCCTGGATTTCCTTTAACGGAATTCCCATTCGCATCATTTGGAGGGGTAGGCACTTACCCCTCCAAGCACCAATTAAACCAATGCCTAACCGCCATGGAGCCCTCAGCTCACCGCCAAACCACTCACAGCCCCAACCAAGACCTCAGCTTGGTCACCACCGCACCAATCCAAGCCTCATTCCCTGAAGCGGAAAGGTGCATGCCATCAGCTCGGAAAAAGGATGGCCTCTCAAAAAGAATCTCGGGGTGGGAAATTGCATCGCCACCCAGCTCCAAAACTTTTTTGACCACAGCAGAATTGATGCGTTTTCTGGCCCTTTCAGTGGCAGCCGGGCAACGACTGCCCTTCCAAACGCAGCGTTGCAAAAGCTTTGACCAAAAAATTTTCGCTGTCGGCACCATTGCACGCAGCGTCTCCAGGTCACCCAAAATTGCAGCACGTAGTGACAAACAGTCCATGGGCACCAGGTCGTTCTCACCAAGCTGCACCACAATAGCAGGTGGCGGCCCCTCCAAGAGCAACTGCCTCCGGATACTTGGCAGGAACTCCGACCAGCGCATCCCACGTCTGGACAGCCAAGACAAGCGAATATGTGGAGGAAAGCCAAAATCTGGACCCAATCCAGATTGCCGTGCTGCGACGCCAGCCCAATGGACGATACTGTGCCCCACAATCCAAACACGGGTCACCGCTAAACCTGATAAATAAGATAAAACAAGCAAAAATTGTAAGACACCAATAATGTTAACGAACATAATCTTTGAATGCATTCAATTTCAACGACCTGTATTTTATTTCCACTGCCTTATTAACATGCTTTCCGGCCTTCTTGGTGGTACGTTTGTCTAGGCATTGGTTCCCGACTAGCTGCACCTGACCTCAGCAGGGCAGCACTGACGACTGGGCCCCACCATATCGTCAGTACCAGCAAACATTGTGGGGGAGCAATGAATCCCAAGGCAATCGCATCCCGCCAGGTGTCGTTCCCCATAGGGGAAAGATGCACCCCATCTGCCCTAAAGAGGGCAATAGCCTTGAAGAAAATTAGGAGGGTGCAATATTACAGAACCACCTAAAGCAAAGACCTATTTTATTTTATTTGTTATTTTATTTACTTTATTTATTTTATTCTATTATCCACCGCCTTATTAACATGCTTTCAGGCCTGCTCGGTGGTAGTTTGTCTAGGCATTGGTTCCCGACTAGCTGCACCTGACCTCAGCAGGGCAGCACTGACGACTGGGCCCCACCATATCGTCAGTTCCAGTAAACAGCATGGGGGAGCAATGAACCAGGATCAGACTCAAGCTCACCCCAAATGCTCCCAGGGACTCTTGCATGGCCTTACCCCTCAAAAGGGGTCGACAAAAGCATGGCGAATCCTTGGATTCCCTTAATGGAACATCTTTGCGCATTGGAGGGGACAGGTGCTCCAACCCCCCCTCCAGACCACCTTGAACCAATGCCTTAAATTATTTTGAGTCCAGGGAGAGCTGCCATCAACTCAATCCAAGCCCTCTTGCATGCAGGAATGCAAACTTATGCTGGAGGAAGACAGCAAACATTCTCGCCCAGCTGTACCACCAGCACTGCGGGAGGACCTGCACAGGTCACACTCGACCGCACCAAAGGAAGGATCTCCTCCCAAAGCATTCCCCATCTGGACATCCAGTATATGTTCACATGGGCAGGAAGACTGAGATGGCGCCCCAGTCCAAACTCGTCAACATGCTTGCCAGCCTAGTGTACAATGCTGTGGCTCAAATGTGCACAGCTGCTCCTATGAAAAAAGGAAATAACAGACAAGCATCAGCACAGACATCATTGTGACACTTCCTGATATAACCCTTGTCAGCGCCAGACTTCCAATGACCCGTATTCACAATCCTGTCTACTGACAGGCCCCCAGTGTGCAGCCTTTGCTGCAGCACCTAATCGTAAGGAATGAGGAGTGTACAGCGGTAAGCAAGCCGCAGGCTGTAATAACTGGTCCACGACGTAAGCACATTGATGCCGGGCTAACAGGAACCCATTTTCATGCACTGGAGCGGGCCAGCCCCCAGGGAATAAAAAGCCAAATATTCTGTTATCCATAACCGGGCAAGGGCCCTCCTCACCTGTGGCGGGAAGCCTGATTGTGGCACTCCTGCCCACTAAGTCTGTTTTAGAGTTACCAACTCTAATGACAAGCTCCAAAGGATAAGGAAAAGTCCTGAAGCAATAAGCCTCCAGACTTTCAGCCCCGTGCTGGCTCCAACAACCATTTCCCCAACCCTCAGTGCGAAAATGCAATGGACTCCTGAAAGTAGTCTCACCTTGATCTTTAACCCGCAGACAAGTTTTAACTTGTTGCAGATACTGCATAGGTAAAAATTGACCGACTTCCTGCCCACTGTCCTATGAGGTTGGAGCCTATTCCAACCTTCCAAGGCCCTGCGCACTGCAAACTTTATACAAGGGTCTCTGAAAAATAAAGCTTCAATGTAACAGACATTGCAGCGGACTGAATTCGGATAGTTATAACCGCATGCCCAATCTGCAGCAGGTGGACCAAATACTGCAGGATCTGCTCAGAGGATGGGGGCCAATTCTTCTGAATGGCCGAGAACTGCCAGCTTAAGGCTAAGAAATCCATCCAGGCCTTCCCATAAGAGGTAAAAGCAGAAGGGGAAATGGAAGCTGCCGCTCTCTGAAATTACTAATTGTTGTCAAAATGCCACAGGTCTGGAAAAGTCTGGCAATAGCTGAGTCTGGAGCCCAGGATCTGAAGCGCTTCATCTGAAAATCGAATAGTGTCAGCGTAATTTGGAGAGTAGAAAGCACAATATTAAACCTTAAGTGGCGCAGCTCGAAAGCATGAGCGGAGGGGCAGAGACTGTGCTACAGCATGAGGACTGTTTTGCCAAGACACTCACCACTGCCTGGTTATCAGACCAAAAGCAGATCCGATGGTCACTGAACTCCTCGGGCCACGTGAACTGCTACTACAATGGGGAAAACTCAAGAAAAGTTATGTCACATGATTGCCTCACCACACCAGGCTTGAGGCCATAGCTTTGCACACCAGCAGCCCTTGAAATAAAACCAAAGGGCAAAGATCCAGCAGCACCAGCATGAACCTGAAAATCCCTGAGCGGGTTCAAGGTATCCTGCCATGGCGAACTACTATTGCATACATTCAGGAATTGCTACCATCGCCTGATATCTGCCTTCACCACACTTGGTAGGCATACACAGAGGTAAGGGGACCTCTGTCAGCATCGCCCTTGAGCCAGTGCCACCAACTGGACTCATCCACTTCAGCCCCAACTGGGCTAGGCGAGCTGGGTAGCACTTCCAGAGACCACCTTCTGCACAGGAACAGGTCAAAGTGCTGTGGACTCACAGCTTAGAGTTGTGAGCACCGGATTCACTCCAACAAAAGGACAGTCGTCGCACAGCAGAGTACAGCAGAGTCTAGCAGAGTATATAAACAACTCGGAGAGCAGCTCTGTAGAATATCTTCTTTATTCTATCTACAACTATACAAACTATATACAGAGCTTAATAGGTCTAAGTATAAATAAATGCTGCACTGCACTGAGTGTCTGCAGCTGCCCTTAGCAGCAACCTTATCTCTACACATGATCTCTAACACTCAGTCTCTCTCCCTCTCCGACACTGACTGAGTGACTGACTTGGTGCTGGAGCAGAATAAGTAGAGACCAGAACACGCCTCCTCCTCTCTGGAGAATCAGCAGACTCCTCAGGAGATTCTTGGATATGGGAGGGGTGAAATCTAGGCAGCCTGGCCTAGTGGGAAGATTAGTTAAGTGACCCAGCAAGATCGGATCTGGTGAAGCATCACTTGCTACAGAGGAAGTATTACAAATTAACTTCCTTCAAGGCAGACAGCTTCTCCATAGCCAAGTGGTATGTTTTAGCAACGATATCCAACTGGATCCCTAAAAATGGGAATATGGGCAAAAGGTATTGAGCTATTGCTTGCCAGCTTCCAGCCCCCGCTTGGGCAGGGGGCATCTTGTGCTGCCATCATGATATGTAAATTTACAGGGCCGATGCTGGCCAGAACCCCTAAAGAAGTCCCAACCAAGCTGCCGCCAAGCCAGCTTCCTTTTCAGACACACACTCTGTGCAATGCAAAAAACACACTCCGTGCAGTGCACACACTCTCCATGCAATGCAACTACACACTCCGTGCAATGCAAAAAAGCACGCTCTGTGCAATGCAACTACACACTCCGTGCAATGCACACACAAACCCTCCGTGCAATGCAACTACACACCCCGTGCAATGCAAAACACACTCCCTGCAATGCACACACCCTTCGTGCAATGCAACTACACTCCATGCAATGCAACTACACACTCCGTGCACTGCACACCCTCTGTTCAATGCAACTACATATTCTGTGCAATGCACACACACTCCGTGCAATGCAAAAACAAAACAAAACAACACACTCTGTGCAATACAACTACACCCTCCATGCAATGCAGCTACACACTCCCTGCAATGCACACACCCTTCATGCAATGCAACTACACTCCATGCAATGCAACTACACACTCCGTGCACTGCACACCCTCTGTTCAATGAGACAACAAACTCCGTGCAATGCAACTACACCCTCCGTGCAATGCAACTACACACTCCGTGCAATGCACACACACCCTCCATGCAATGCACACACCCTCCGTGCAATGCAACTGCAAATCTCCTAGCAATGCAATGCAATTGCAGCCCGTGCAGCGCCGTGCTCTGCAACGCACGCAAAGGTGCTTTCTCCCAGTTGCATATTGCAAACATGGCGCCCGTTACATCCCTCGCAGTGAGGTAACCACCAAAAGGACTTAAGTGTCCAGGTAGAGCAATGGGGGAGCATGCAGCTGTCCCATACAGGGACCAATCCTGCAACCTAGGCATTACCGGCACTATCCGCTGACCCAGTGAAACCAATGCTTCATGGACCACATGGGGACACTATTGAGGCCGGAAACGCTTCCAGGCCATCGAATTCTAGGGCAAAGCCCTAGGGTCACCTGCTAGGCCAGGCATAAATGTTTCCAGTGAAATAGCAGAGTTGAGGTAGCCCACAGCTTGTCCAGGTACCCCTGCTTGCCCTTTTAGAGGGAAGCACCCCTTCAAGAAACCCAAAGTTCTTTTATCACAAATGGGCCGAACTACCCAGCAACAGAATAGCCCAAAAGGAGCAGTTTGTTTTGTTTTGTTATAACAATGGCTAAGAGGGGTATATGAACCCTGTCTCCCAGGTCCTAGTCCTACACTTTAGCCACTAAGCCACAATGGCTCATCTCTAAAATGGCAGTCGCCACTATCTGGGCAAAACAAACTTAAAGAAAATAAACTTGTTCAGAAACAGCATAGTTCAAGAGCATATACAGAGTGCTCATAGTCCTTGGAGGCACAGGGAGCCATAAAGCCAACCTTCGGGGATACTATAAACGAAAGTGATACCAGCTAAGCTGGGAACAGCCCTGACTAGCCCCACAATTTCAACAAGAGAAATGGGGGAAACCTTTTTGCGAAAGAAAGCCCCTAACGGGGGCTCTCTCCCTATTGGGAAAGGCAAGCCACAGATACAGGGAGAATCTTCCTACGGGGTAGGGTAAGGGGTGGGGTGGGAAATTGAACAGGAAAAGGGGGGAATTAAATTATTTAAGGGACTAGAGAGGATTAAAAAGAAGGGGAAAATAAAGAAATAAAGAAATGTAACCAGACAATGAGAAGATTGTCCAAGTGCTCCATGTGATCCGATGCAAAACGGCCAAGAGGCCGTGCCAACGTCTGGCCCCTGTATATATAGACTCTGACCCCTCCTCCGAATTGGCAAGAATCAAAACACCCCAGCAACCCAGTTTAACCATTTAAATGGTCGGGATTCAACTAAATTTGCCTAGTCACTGGAGGGTGGCCTGTTCCCAACCGCAACACGTGCTCTCTGCTAGGGAGAACACGCTTTCTGATTAAACATCTGCCGATGTCAGCATACTGGCCAGTTCATCAACAGAAAGTGGAAGTGGATGGGCATTGCATGGACAGTCGTGGATTTACTTATCTGGGACTTGGCTTGCTTTGTGGCTCAGTTGCCCACTATATGTAGATGTTTAGCCTAGTCCAAGTGGACAATGGTTTCCCTGCGGCTGGACTCACCTGTGTGCATCACGTACTTGCTTGCGCTTTGTGTTTCCAACTGTGTGGAGCTTGTTTGGAATTGTGTGGCCCTCCTTTGACTTTGGCTCTGAGGAGCAAGAGGCTGAGTTGAATGCTGTTTCTCCAAGTCTGCACTCCCAGTGAAGGCACCAGGACTGTTTAGTCTGCACTTACAGAAAACTTTCTTCATGAGCTGGTTAAAGAAAAGGCACTGGACACTTTGTACCAGGACTGGGGAGAAATAGAGTCTCAATTCATAGAGTCGGGAGTAGAAACATTAACAGAGCCAATCTAACTAGAAAAAAAACAGCGCAAGTTAAAATGGCACACGTCCCTGGCCAGGGAAGAAGCGGCGAGTGATTATCTACTCTTGGCATGAGGATGGAAGACCTACAGCCAAGAGGCTGCTGTAGAGGCAGCACCTCCAGCCTCCAAGGAGCAGGGGGGAGTGGCCCCAGCAGCCCCAGGCAACCCTTGGCGGCGGGATCTGCTGCCATGGGGCTGCTGCTGCCTGAGAGGGTCAGCTCCCCTTGCCTCATGGGTGGGCGAGCCCTCAGGGGGGTGGGTGTTTCAGATAGGCCAGCATGGGAGTCTCCCAGAGGTAGCACACAAGGAGTTGGTAAAGGGGAAACATCTAACATGTACTTTATGTTTGACATAAAGTGAGAAAAAGAAAAAGAAAGAACCTTTAGAGGAATTGTAATACTGTGTATTATTGTGAAGCCTTTTGCCCTAACTTGCCATTATTATAATTTCTAAATCCACTAATTACTTGTACTTCAGGTTTTTGTGGTAAAGCCCTTGTTTCACTTAGTTTTAAGTGGGAAAGCTTTAATTATGATGCTTTAATTATGACAATTTTGGCTCCATTGTTTAACCAAATAAAAACACAGTAGAAAAAAATGAAGAGAAAAGTGTTTGCATCGCCCAGTTCTAGTTTCAATATTTGCTTTTTCTAAACACAGAAAAAGAAATATGTTAACATCTATCGATCTGCCATGCTTGTAGATTAATTAATGCTAAAAGATGGAACTGTGAACTTATCTGGCTGAAGCAGCGAATATCAAAGTTTCTCAGTGGCCTGATGGGGGAATGAAATTTTAATATCAGTGGGGAACTAGAGTGTAATGTTAAGTTAATAGCTTTCTAGTTTCAAAGGGAAAGACAAAACAGGATTAAATCCAATGAACTAATGTGAAGTTGAAGGATCTAATGTAGCCTTGTAAAGAGCCACTTGCCTGGCAAGGACTTCCTCCAGCTGACAATCCCCTGCCCTGTCGTTGAGGAAGGGGCCATAGCTCAGGAACAGAAAACATACATTATGTGCATACTGTCTGACTTCCAGCCCCTGCCAACACCAGGGGCTAATAATAATAATAATAATAATAATAATAATAATTTATTTCTATATTAGTGTTTTAAACTGATTGTGAACCACCTTAAAGCAGGATGGTTGAATGGCAACCTAGAAATCATAGAATCATAGAATCATAGAGTTGGCAGAGACCACAAGGGCCATCGAGTCCAACCCCCTGCCAAGCAGGAAACACCACCAAATGTCTATACTGACACAAGTGGAAGCTAAAGGGAGGCAAGACTTGGAAAACCGCCTTCATCTTGATAAGCAGAGGGTGTGTTGCCACTGGGCTGAAGAGTTGTCTGAGATATTCTCTGAGAATTTGCTTCCTGGCTCCCCCAAACAATTAAATGATACTAGACTTCTCTGGAGACTCTTTGGTGAAATGCCGCCCAGCTTCTCTGCCCATTTCAAGCTAAACTGTGGATCTGTTAGGAGCGTGGCCCCCCAGAGCACAGGGGAAGAGTCAGACTCAGAAATTGAGCTAAATGAACGAGGGACCGGCTCTGCAGATGAGAGCTGGCTGACAGAGTCGAGAAAGGGCAGTTTGACCCCCCTTCCCGGGGAAGATACTGTTCGCTCTCAAGAAGAGGAAGAGTTGGAAGGCAGCCAGAGCGCTGCTAGGCAATCAGCAGATAAGCAAAGGTCTGAGACTGTGTTAGCTGAAAGTGGGGAGGGTGAAGGCCAGCCTCTCAGTCCCTGTTCTAGGAGACTGGATAAGATCAGAGGGCAATGGAAGGGCAAGAGGGGAAAGGTGAGAGTTTGGCGTCCTTCCTGCTGTGGGAGGGGCAAAAAATCAGACCGGCCAACTATTGTTAATGCGAGCAGGTAAGAAGCCGTGCTCTGGAGGCGTTTTTGTTGTACATAAAACTGCCGGAGAGTCATTACTTCTTATCAGGGCTTGCTTGCCAGAGATCATTACAGTATCTAGCTTTCATTATTGTTTATTTTTAAAAAGAAATATCATTGAAGGAAGCATTGGTTGTGCACCCCTCTAGTCCTCCTAGTCTAGGAGGCAGGTTTAGTCGTTGTCTGAGGACTATCCCTGCCTCCGGGTCTGGTCCTGTCCGGACGGATACTAGAATTAGCAAGGGATACCCACATAGCCTGAAGGTGCTGCTGTGCAATGCCAGGTCAATGATTCATAAGACCACTGCCATCCATGACTTGATCATGGATGGAGGATTTGACCTGGCTTGTGTAACAGAGACTTGGTTGGGTGAAGCAGATGGGCCTGTTCTTGCCGCTGCTTCTCCACCAGGTTTCTCTTACGCACAGCAACCCAGGCCTTGTGGGCGGGGAGGGGGGGTTGCAGTGATTTTTAGGAAGTCATTAGTTTGCACCAGGCGTCCTATTGGGAAGACCCAGTTCTCTGAGTGCATGTTCTGGAAGTTGGGCAATAGGGGCAGTACAGGATTCCTTTTGGTGTACCGACCTCCCCGCTGCACCAAGGATTCCCTGCCCGAGCTGCTTCAGGTCGTGGCGGATGTTCTCCTGGAGACACCTAGTTTGGTTGTCCTAGGGGATTTTAATATCCATGCTGACACGACCTTACAAGGGGCCGCTCGGGACTTCGTGGAAAGCATGGCCTCCATGGGGCTGTCCCTGAATAAGTTTGGCCCAACCCATAGCCGCGGACATGCCTTGGACCTGGTGTTTACCTCCATGGATGTTGGTGTTCTGACACTAAGTAAAAGCGAAACAAAAGAAGTGCCATGGTCAGACCACTTCCTGGTGCAACTTGACTTCTCCGCGACCCTTCCCCTCTGCAGGGAGGTGGGACCGATTCGGATGGTCCGCCCCCGCCACGTAATGGATCCAAATGGTTTCCAGAGAGTGGTAGGGGATGCTTTATCCCATGTTGATGGCCTTTCAGCTGATTCCCTGGTGGCCCGCTGGAATGCGGAGTTAACCAGGGCTATTGACTGTTTGGCTCCGAAGCGCCCTCTCCGATTGCATGGAGCCCGGACAGCCCCGTGGTTTTCCACGGATCTGAGGGCAATGAAACAATCGTTGAGACGGCTAGAGCGCCGGTGGCGGATGACCCATTCTGAAGCTGACCGGACACAGGTTAGAGCTCAGTGTCGAGCCTACCAAGTGGCGGTAGCGACGGCGAAGAAGGCTTTCTTCGCCGCCTCTATTGCATCTGCAGAAAACAGCAGCAGGAGACTTTTTCAGGTGGTCCGCAATTTAGCGGAACCACCTGCTACATCGGGGCCCAGTACGGGCCACATGATCTCCTGCAATGATTTTGCAAAGTTTTTTGCAGATAAAGTCGCTCAGATTCGGGAAGAGGTAGACGCCACTGTGGGAGCAGGGCCGGGGCGGGAGAGTGCTAGAGTCCTGTCTAGTCAAATTGCGTGGGATCAATTCCAATCTGTTACCTCCGAGGATGTGGACAGGCTGCTTGGACGAGTGAAACCAACCACCTGTCTCCTTGATCCTTGCCCATCCTGGCTTATAAAAGCTAGCCGGGAAGGGCTGGGCGATGGGCTTCGTGGGGTGGTGAATGCTTCCCTCCGTGAGGGAGCCTTCCCAGACCCGCTGAAAGAGGCGGTTATTAAACCGCTTCTTAAAAAACCATCTTTAGATGCGGCCACGATGGCCAACTATCGCCCAGTCTCAAATCTTCCATTCTTGGGCAAGGTGATTGAGCGAGTGGTTGCTGAACAACTCCAGGCACGCCTGGAAGAAGCGGACCATTTGGATCCCTTCCAATCGGGATTCAGGCCTCATCACGGGACTGAAACTGCCTTGGTCGCACTGGTTGATGATCTCCGGCGGGCTAGGGACAAAGGTGAGAGCTGTTTCCTAGTTCTGCTGGATCTCTCAGCGGCGTTTGATACCATCGACCATAACATCCTTCTGGACCGTCTTGAGGGGCTGGGAGCTGGGGGCACTGTCATACAGTGGTTCCGCTCCTTCCTCCTGGGCCGTGTTCAGAAAGTGGTGGCGGGGGATGAGTGTTCAGACCCCTGGGCTCTCACTTGTGGGGTGCCTCAGGGTTCTGTCCTCTCCCCCATGCTTTTTAACATCTACATGCAGCCGCTGGGAGAGATCATCAGGGGGTTTGGGCTGGGTGTTCATCAGTACGCGGATGATACCCAACTCTACCTCTCTTTCAAATCAGAACCAGTGAAGGCGGTGACGGTCCTGTGTGAGTGTCTGGAGGCGGTTGGAGGATGGATGGCGGCAAACAGATTGAGATTGAATCCTGACAAGACAGAAGTACTGTTTCTGGGGGACAGGAGGCGGGCAGGTGTGGGGGATTCCCTGGTCCTGAATGGGGTAACCGTGCCCCTGAAGGACCAGGTGCGCAGCCTGGGAGTCATTTTGGACTCACAGCTGTCCATGGAGGCACAGGTTAAATCCGTGTCCAGGGCAGCTGTGTACCAGCTCCATCTGGTACGTAGGCTGAGACCCTATCTGCCCGCGGACTGCCTTGCCAGAGTGGTGCATGCTCTGGTTATCTCCCGCTTGGACTACTGCAATGCGCTCTACGTGGGGCTACCTTTGAAGGTGACCCGGAAACTACAACTAATCCAGAATGCAGCAGCCAGACTGGTGACTGGGAATGGCCGCCGAGACCATATAACACCGGTCTTGAAAGACCTACATTGGCTCCCAGTACGTTTCCGAGCACAATTCAAAGTGTTGGTGCTGACCTTTAAAGCCCTAAACGGCCTCGGTCCAGTATACCTGAAGGAGCGTCTCCACCTCCATCGTTCTACCCGGACACTGAGGTCCAGCACCGAGGGCCTTCTGGCAGTTCCCTCACTACGAGAAGCCAAGTTACAGGGAACCAGGCAGAGGGCCTTCTCGGTAGTGGCGCCCTCCCTGTGGAACGCCCTCCCACCAGATGTCAAAGAGAACAACAACTACCAGACTTTTAGAAGACATCTGAAGGCAGCCCTGTTTAGGGAAGCTTTTAATGTTTGATGTATCATTGTATTTTAATATTCTTTTGGAAGCCGCCCAGAGTGGCTGGGGAAACCCAGCCAGATGGGCGGGGTATAAATAATAAATTATTATTATTATTATTATTATAGTCTTCCTCTTTTAGCCCACTGCTTCCTTCACCCAACTACCCACAGAATTTCATTCAGTATTAGCACCAAAATTTATCTGAAGTGTATTTTCTGAGTAATTCATTTAGAGAGTTTTCTTTCCTGAACTGTTGGAGAATTATGCCAGTGCCCTACTGGCAAAAATGTCTCACCTGTTCCAAATTTCATCATCCACAAATGGTTGTTTTCATTCATTTATTTCATAGTCACACTATCATCATTTTGTAGTTTTCCTATCACCCCCCCCCTAAATTTCTCAAATATTTTGCCTGAGCAAGAGTCTCAACATTCCACCTCAAAAATTTTGCTTTATGCTTTGTTTGGTGGTGTTTTTGTGCACACAAACATGCAGAAACACATTTAACCGCTTATGATTCTTAAAACACTAAACACTGGGGTCACATTCATTAAAAAGCACTTGTGCTGTATTACTTCCTACCAATTTTTTTTCCACAATAAAAGTCAAGGCAAGCAAACATGTGTACATTAAATCCATCAAACCCTTGTTTGGAGCCTTCAAATAAGCCTCAGTGAACCTGTCAGGATCTATTATGCTCCAAAGTAGCCGTTAGGTTCTATTATGTCAATTATCATGTACATTCATGACAGACTGCTCTCTTTATTTTTTATTTTTTAATATTAGCATTAAAAATAAATCCAGGATGAGGTTGGATGGCTGAAAGAGTTGCTATTGCTTCATAAAGTATTTCACTCAGAAGTTATTGGGTCAAATCTAGTCAGGGTCAGTGGTGACTAAGAACCTCTGGTGATTTGTGTTGATGTTCTACATTTAGGACCTCCCTAGTCTTTCAGGTTTTCTCTATATTCTTTCTTGCTTTACGTTTGTGTGTTTCAGACTAATCTAATGATACTGAGGAAGTGTGTTGCGTGTGAAGACCCCCAAACCCCCTCCAAAATAAATCACGCAGGACACAGAATATTTGTTTAAAACTTTTGGCATTAATTTGGCCACAACTTTATTGATTACAGCATGTGAATGGTTACTTAGGCATTGGTTCGGACTACCTGCACCGCCAGGAACAGGACTGACAACTGGAACCTCCAGAGGTCAGTAAGGGAAAGCATACTGGGGGAGCACAGAGGCGGATTTCCGACTCTTAGTTCACCCCAGATGCTCCCAGGAACTCTGGCATGGCCCTACCCCTGAGAGGGGATCGGACAGAGCAAATCGAGCCCCTGGATTCCTTTAACGGAATTCCCTAGCAGCAGCAACGAAAATGAGGGGCAGGCACAGCCAATCCATAATCCCCTCCACCAAAGAATGAAACAATGTCTAACCGCTAACCTTACAAAGTTGTGAAAATTTGCTACACGGTATGCAAAAACCAAATGGCATCAGCCAAGTGGCAAAATTCATACCAGGCCCCTGCTCCAAAAACAGACGACCCCTAGACAGGCATAGCAAGGTCAAAAACACAATCTTAAATTATAGGGAGGGAGGGAGATCCGCTGCACGATGCGCAAGAGAAAGTACTTCACCTTGTGCAGCCCCTTAAATAGCCCCTTAATTGCCAGTCAAACCCCAACCGACAGAAAATTTTCCCCAGCAACAAAGGGGCAGCCAATGAGGTGAGGAGGTCATCCAAACGGGCCCACCCCAGCAACAAGAAGGCAGTTTGGTGATCTCACCACAACACGTGGCTCTCCATGATTTGGAGGACACAATCTTCTGAAACAGAATGGTCTTCCAAATCTAAGGTAGGAAAGTGAAAGTGAATGGGGGGCAATCCTGGAACTCTGCAATAAAAGAAACCTTTAATAACACTGTCAAAAAATAGTTTTGTAAATTAAATCAAGTATACATAATTATGAAAATGTGCGTATATTGCCATGCCCTGACAACGATAATGCATGCTTCAGTCTCATTTGCCTTAACTGAACATTTACTTTGAGGCTTATCTAACCCTTTTTGTACCAGATTCTTGTCCCCATGCTGTAAGGTAAAGGGACCCCTGACCGTTAGGTCCAGTTGTGGACAACTCTGGGGTTGCAGCGCTCATCTCGCTTTACAGGCCAAGGAAGCCGGCATTTGTCCGCAGACAGCTTCCGGGTCATGAGGCCAGCATGACTAAGCCACTTCTGGCGAACCAGAGCAGCGCACGGAAACGCCGCTTACCTTCCCGCCAGAGCGGTACCTATTTATCTACTTGCACTTCGTGCTAACAAACTGCTAGGTTGGCAGGAGCAGGGAGCAACAGGAGCTCATCCCGTTGTGGGGATTTGAACTACCAACCTTCTGATTGGCAAGCCCTAGGCTCTGTGGTTTAACCCACAGTGCCACCTGCTTCCTGTACTTATTTGCAAATAAACCTACCCACAAAAAGCCTTGTGTGCACAGACCTGATCAACACAGTTTGACCTTTCCAATAGGGTGGTCTGCACATCTTGAGCCTAGCCACCAGGGCCCACCCCACCATTATTCAAAGTGAAGCAACTGGGCACTGGCCTGCGGTGGGGGGGGGGGTTAGTTCACTTTGGCTTGCATTTTAATACCAGCCGACCTCTGTTAAAAACAGTACATGGGTTGAAACACAGCTCTCCTTCGAAACATACCTTACACAGATTTTTCAGATGCAATTCTCCACCAAAAAATGTGATATGTTATATGCATAAGAAGGCCTATATTTGGGGTCACTGACAAGGGCAAAATACCTTCATGTTCCACTTCTGTTGCTTATTGTGATTCAATAGAGAACTTAAATTAGTTTTCTTCTTAAAGGCAAATACAACATTTAAATATTGCATTAGTAAGAATAATGATAGTAATAATTTCATTTATGAACAACAGAAGCATAAAGAGAGCCCTGCTAAATCAAACCAGTGGTCCATTTAATCCAGGGGCCGACCAGATGCCCATGGGCAGACCTTGGGTTTTCTAATTTCAGTGGTGCCCTGTGCAATGCCCCAAATCAGCACCTCCTCCTCTCCTCTTCCATTCTGCATAAGAGGTGTGGGGCCCCTTGCGGAGCCCCCAAGGCTCTCCGCCCAGTGCAACCAAACTAGTCGCGCTCCCCTAAACCCGCCTCTGCCTGCTAGCAGGATCTGAGCGCATGAGCCCTCTCCCCTCCCCTGATTCCAGCAACTGGCATTCGGAAGCACTGCTGCCTCAACCGTGGAGGCAGAGCATAGCTCTCATGGCTAGCAACCCTTGAGAGTGGTCTCTTCCTTGAACCCAGCTAATCCTCTTTTAAGGCCAACCAGGTTCATGGCCATCTCTGCCACCCAGGGGAGAAAATGCCATAGTTTAACTATGTGATCCATGAAGAAAGAAGAGAAGAAGAAGAGTTTGGATTTGATATCCCGCTTTGTTGTTGTTGTTGTTTAGTCATTTAGTCATGTCTGACTCTTCGTGACCCCATGGACCAGAAGAAGAGAGAAGAAGAGAAGAGAGAGAGTTTTGTGCACACTCAGAATTTCATGTGCATGAAAAAGAACCCCTGCTCTCCTAGCATTCAATGAGGAAATATTATTTATAAGATGTGTTAGTCACTTTCTCTTGCCCAAAGCAACCCCAAGCGACATACAACCAAATTAGGAACTGACTATATATATATGTTTAAGTAGTAAGTATGGGTCAGCTGATCTGTTGTTGTTGTTTAGTTGTTTAGTCGTGTCCACCTCTTTGTGATCCCCTGGACCAGAGGACGCCAGGCACTCCTGTCTTCCACTGCCTCCCGCAGTTTGGTCAGACTCATATTTGTAGCTTCGAGGACACTGTCCAACCATCTCGTCCTCTGTCATCCCCTTCTCCTTGTGCCCTCCATCTTTCCCAACATCAGGGTCTTTTCCAGGGAGTCTACTCTTCTTATGAGGTGGCCAAAGTATTGGAGCCTCAGCTTCACGATCTGTCCTTCGAGTGAGCACTCAGGGCTGATTTCCTTAAGAATGGATACGTTTGATCCCACTTTATCACTACCCAAAGGAGTCTCAAAGCGGCTAACCTTCTCCTTTCCCTTCCTCCCCCACAACAAACACTCTGTGAGGTGAGTGGGGCTGTGAGACTTCAGAGAAGTGTGACTGGCCCAAGGTCACCCAGCAGCTGCATGTGGAGGAGCAGAGACGCGAACCTGGTTCACCAGATTACAAGTCTACCGCTCTTACAACTTCCGGAGGTGGCACCAACGGTAATGGCGGATTCCCTCTGATTCGGAGGGAACCCGCTCCACAGAAACAGGGTCGGATACCGCTTCGGCGCAGTGGGGACCCCTGAAATCACAGGCGGGTGAAGCCTGTGAACCTGGGACTCGGCGGGCACTGTCTGCGCCCCCCCCAATCCGTGAAGGAACCCGGCAACGGGCTCCGGAACGGAGCGGGGAAGTGGCGCTGTGCTGTGAGTCGTCTGCTTCTTCTGTGGAGTGAAGCCGCGTAGCTGTTGCCGGAGAGCGCTGCCTTTCTTCCTTGACAATTTGGCTTCGAAAATAACGATCCGTGAGTAGGATTACTACGTAACTAAAGGAACTGTAAAAAAATCGGAAGTAATTGGCCGAAGCGGAGAGGTATAAAAGGGAAGTCTGCCTCCCGCTCTTCTAGATAGAACAAAGCATTGAACTTGAAAGCGGAAGCTTTAAAAGACGCGAAAAAGGATTACAATCCGATCAGCTAACCGGGATTTTTCCCCCTCAATTTGGGGGAGGAGGGAGGGAAGTTTTGAACGTCATTTCCCCAAGAAGAAGTGAGAAAGAGGAGATAAAAACCACCGCTCAAAACCCCCTGGAACGGGTTCCCAGTGACAGTAAAAAGTTGGAGAGAATGTACTGTCTTTGAACGTATTTTGACAGCTAGCTCTGCATCTGAAATACAATTTGGATACAATATTGCTGACAGGTATCTTCTGGTCCTAGAGTAACTGCTTAAGATAGATTGTTATCTTTCTGGTGAATTGGGGGACTAAAGGGAGAAGTAAATTACTTTAAGAACTTTATGACTGTTACAGTGTCCCCCTAGTGGAATTTGGAACTAGTTACAACTGCAGCTGGCCTGAGGAAATTTCTCACACTGTTTTCCTGGAACTTTCCATTTCAAAACAACTTTGACTTTGACTGTGTGACTGACCTTGAGTTTTATCTAGAGGGGTATGGCAGATGGGAAAGAGTTACAAGCAACAAGGTCTGGCAGAGTATATCGCACAGACGGTGGATTGCAAAGGAGAGCTTCGACATCTGCCCCCCCCTGGAGTTCCAACAGCAACCTCATCGGCACAACCTAAAATTAAAGGTATGGCAAGTGACGATGCCCTGGCTCAGGCACTGGCTAAAATTAATGAATCTTTGGATAGAATAAGTAAACAAGTAGCAGAGGCATCGGATAAGATTGATCAAAATACGACAAGTATTAACCAAAATACGGCAAGTATCAATAATTTGGGGCAGAAAGTAAACACTAATACAGAAACTATTCAGAAATTATTACAGGAATCTGCTTCGACACGTGAGATTGCTGAAGAGGCTAAAGAAATTGCTACAGCTACTGTTGCAGAGGTTCAAGAGAAGATACCACCGCTACATAAACAACTTGAAGACCATAAGTCAATCCTGTCTATGATCGAGTTGAAGGAGAAACAAGTGAACTTAAGGGTCAGAGCTGTACCTGAAGTGGAGAAAGACAACTTAGTTGAATTTCTTACGCAGGAATTCCTAGATTTTTGGAATCCAGATTTGGGGAAAGACAGTTTTAAAATAGTGAACGCTTTTAGACTTGGAAAAGGAGGGGGAAAGAGGGTGATAGATTGTTTGATCACCCTCCGAACAAAAGAAGAGAGAGACAAGATTTTGAGTTTGCATTTCCAGAAGACACTGGAAATACAACAGTCAAAAGTGGAGATATTCAAGGATATTCCGAAACATCTTCTGGATCTCAGCTTTAAATACAAAGACCTGGTTACCCTGTTGAGAAGTAACGGAATCATTTTTAGGTGGGAATTTCCTCAAGGCCTATCCTTTAGCTACAAAGGAAAGAAGATAAAAATAAGATCGGAAGACGACAAAGACAAAATTTTGAGAGACCACGGAGAAGACCTACAGAAGAAAGTTACAGGAGAGTTAAGAGCGATTGTAAGAGAAACTTTAGACACACCAGGACTATCTCTGGAACTAAAAGTCCCCTGAAAAACGTGATACCACCGACGGAACAGGAACAGGCACTGGGTGCCGTTGGAGGAGAACCAAAATAATTACATCATGGCCCTGCAACTATTAAGTTGGAATTGTAATGGTCTCAATTCCCCGCAGAAAAGGAAATCTGTGTTTCATTTATTAAAAAAGGAACAATTGGACTTGATTTGCCTACAAGAAACACATATAACAAGATTACACAGGAAATTATTGATAAATAAAAGACTTGGTCAGGAGTTTATTTCATCGGACAAAGTTAAAAAAAGAGGGGTTGTGATTTATGCAAAGGACAGATTATCACCGAAATTTATTTTTAAAGATGACCAAGGAAGATTTGTGGCAATTGAAATTCAAACACAATGAGAAAAAATTTTGATAGTAGGAATTTACGCACCAAATGAGGGGAAATCTGATTTTTTTAAGAAGTTGCATGAGACTTTGATGGACTATTTGGATTATAACATGATTTTGATGGGAGACATGAATGGAGTGGTATCTACACATATGGACAAGGCACAAAGACAGGTAGTCACTAATGATGGTAGACTACCGAAAACCTTTTTTGAGATGACAGACAACTTGGACTTAGTTGATATCTGGAGAACAAGAAACCCCATGGCTAAAGAGGGAACCTTCTTTTCTGAAGCCAAAATGACATGGACAAGAATTGACCAAATATGGGTAACTAGAGGAATGGCACCTAAGACAAGAAAGGTGGAAATCTGCCCGAAAACTTGCTCCGACCATAATGCTGTCAAGATGGAAATGAAACTAACACCAACTGGCTCCTTCAGATGGAGGATGAATGACACCTTATTTAGAGATGAAGAAGTGTTAAAGAAGGCCCAAAAAACCTTGAGAGACTATTTTGAGATAAATATGAATACCAACGTGGAAAAAAGAGTAATCTGGGACGCAAGTAAAGCGGTTATGAGAGGGTTTCTGATACAACAGAATGCAGTAAAGAAGAGAATTCAAAATGAGAAGAAGGATAAGATATTGGAGAAAATAAAGGAAAGTGAAAAAAGATTGAGAACAAATCCAAAATCTCAAGAGATTCTGAGAGAACTAAAGCTACATCAAGTACAATACATGAAAATGACGAATCAGGAAATAGAATGGAAAATTAAACAAATGAGACAAAAGACATTCGAGTCGGCTAACAAATGTGGGAAACTGTTGGCTTGGCAAATGAAAAAAAGACAAAAATTAAATACAGTTACGAATTTATTTATTTTTTTAAATGATATTTATTAAAGTTTCACAAAAATACAGAAAACAAAGAAAAAAGTATAAATTACAGCAAAAAAGTAAAAAGTAAGAAAAAACATACAAAATAAAACAGTTAAAAACACAATAATGTTCCATAACCTATCTTCCTTACTCTTATTTCCCCAGACCTCCTCATACCTCCCTTCTTTGTATTCCAATTCAGTTTGTTGGTTCAGCAAATCCTTACCATTAATCTTTTACCCAATTGTTAACCTTTTTTTTTCATGTCTCTTAAAGCATTACAGCTAAAAACCTCTTAATTTCTATCCAACATCCTTCTAAAGTTCCTTAATTTTACAATATTTCTGTAAATAGTCCTTAAATTTTTTCCAGTCTTCTTTCACCGACTCTTCTCCCTGGTCTCGGATTCTGCCAGTCATTTCCGCCAATTCCATGTAGTCAATCACCTTCATCTGCCATTCTTCCAAAGTGGGTAGATCTTGTGTCTTCCAATACTTTGCGATAAGTATTCTTGCTGCTGTTGTAGCATACATGAAAAAGGTTCTGTCCTTCTTTGGCACCAGTTGGCCGACAATGCCCAAGAGAAAGGCCTCTGGTTTCTTCAGAAAGGTATATTTAAATACCTTTTTCAGTTCATTATATATCATTTCCCAGAAAGCCTTAATCTTTGGGCACGTCCACCAAAGGTGAAAGAATGTACCTTCAGTTTCTTTACATTTCCAACATTTATTATCGGGCAAATGATAAATTTTTGCAAGCTTGACTGGGGTCATGTACCACCTGTATATCATTTTCATAATATTCTCTCTTAAGGCATTACATGCCGTAAACTTCATACCTGTGGTCCATAACTGTTCCCAGTCAGCGAACATAATATTATGTCCAACATCTTGTGCCCATTTAATCATAGCAGATTTCACCGTTTCATCCTGAGTATTCCATACAGTTACGAACTTAGAAGTGGAAGGAAGGAATATACAGAACCCAGCTGAGATTAGAAATTGTTTCCAGAGGTACTTTAAACAACTATATACACAAGGGCCACTGAAAGAAACTGATCTAGATCAATTTTTGAAAAACAAATGGATTACAAAAAAATCTCTCAAGAAAATAAATTAATGTTGAACTATAAAATAACTGAACAGGAGATAGAAGGTGCCATTCAAAACATGCAATTGGGTAAGTCTCCAGGACCGGATGGACTGACTTCTAGATATTACAGATCTTTGAAAGAATGGTTAATACAACCTTTGAAAGAGGTCTGTAATGAAATAATGGAGGGGAAAAGAGCACCAGAGTCGTGGAATGAAGCTTATATTACACTTGTACCAAAAACAGAGACTGAAAAGACACAGCTTAAGAACTACCGCCCCATATCATTACTCAATGTGGATTACAAAATTTTTGCAGACATTTTGGCTAAGAGATTTAAAAAAGTGTTGATGGAAGAGATTCATAAAGATCAAGCGGGCTTTCTCCCAGGAAGACACTTGTCTGACAATTTGAGGAATATAATTGATATTTTGGAAAAATTAGAAGTGAATATAAATACTAAAGCAGTTTTGATATTTGTGGACGCGGAGAAAGCTTTTGACAATATTTCTTGGAGCTTTATGAAGAAGAACCTACAGGGTATGGGGGTAGGCCAAGGCTTTGAAAATGGTATAAGTGCAATTTATTCAGAACAAAAGGCTAAATTAATTGTAAATAATGTGGTGACGGAAGAACTTAAAATAGAAAAAGGGACACGACAAGGTTGCCCAATTTCCCCACTACTTTTTATTTCGGTCCTGGAGGTTTTGCTGAACATGATTAGAAGGGACCAGCTGGTTAAAGGTATACAGGTCGGAGCTAAACAGTACAAATTGAGAGCATTTGCAGATGATTTAGTACTGACGTTACAGGAGCCAGAATCTAGTACCAAAAGGGTTTTCGAACTGATTCAAGAATTTGGTCAGGTTGCAGGATTTAAATTGAACAAGTTAAAAACTAAGGTTTTAGAGAAAAATCTAACACCAATGGAGAGAGAGAGGTTTCAGAATGTGACAGGTTTAACAGTGGTTAAGAAACCTGGGGATTAACATGACAGCAAAAAATGGGAATTTATTTAAAGATAACTATGAAAAATGTTGGGCTGAAGTGAAAAAAGATTTAGAAATTTGGTCAAATTTGAAGCTTTCACTGCTGGGCCGTATTGCTGCGGTAAAAATGAATGTATTGCCTAGAATGTTGTTTTTGTTTCAAACACTGCAAATTGTGGACAAAATGGACTGTTTCAAGAGGTGGCAGAGAGATATTTCCAGATTTGTCTGGCAGGGCAAGAAGCCCAGAATAAAATTTAAAATACTAACAGATGCAAAGGAAAGAGGTGGATTTGCCCTGCCAGACCTTAAACTTTATTATGAATCAGCAGCCTTCTGCTGGTTGAAAGAATGGCTTCTTCTTGAAAACACTGACATTTTGGATCTAGAAGGTTTTAACAATGTATTTGGATGGCATGCATATCTGTGGTATGATAAGGTCAAAGCACATAAAGCATTTAAAAATCACATTGCCAGGAAAGCACTGTTTAATGTTTGGATAGGATACAAGGATTTATTGGAAAACAAAACTCCAAGGTGGCTGTCACCAATGGAAGCGAAAGCCTTGAAAAAGCTCAATATGGAGGTCAAATGGCCGAAATATTGGGAAATTTTGGAACAAGATGGAGACAGACTGAAATTGCAGAGTTTTGAAAAATTAAAAAACAAAGTTCGAGACTGGCTTCATTATTATCAGATAATGGAGGCATACAATTTGGACAAGAAAATTGGCTTCCAGGTGGAAAAATCAAAATTAGAAACAGAACTGTTAGAACCCAAAACTAAGAATTTGTCAAGAATGTATTTCTTGCTGCTGAAATGGAACACTCAGGATGAAACGGTGAAATCTGCTATGATTAAATGGGCACAAGACGTTGGACATAACATTATGTTCGCTGACTGGGAACAGTTATGGACCACAGGTATGAAATTTACGGCATGTAATGCCCTAAGAGAGAATATTATGAAAATGATATACAGGTGGTAGATAACCCCAGTTAAGCTTGCAAAAATCTACCATTTGCCTGATAATAAATGTTGGAAATGTAAAGAAACTGAAGGTACATTTTTTCACCTTTGGTGGACGTGCCCAAAGATTAAGGCTTTCTGGGAGAGGATATATAATGAATTTAAAAAGGTATTTAAATATACCTTCTTGAAGAAACCAGAGGCCTTTCTCCTGGGCATAGTCGGCCAATCGGTGTTAAAAAAGGATAGAACTTTCTTTATGTATGCCACAACAGCAGCAAGAATACTCATCGCAAAGTATTGGAAGACACAAGAGCTACCCACACTGGAGGAATGGCAGATGAAATTGATGGACTATATGGAATTGGCGGAAATGACTGGCAGAATCCGTGACCAGGGAGAAGAGTCGGTGGAAGAAGATTGGAAGAAATTCAAAGATTATTTACAGAAATATTGCAAAATTAATGAATGTTAGAGTGATGTTGGATTGAAATTAAGTGGCTTCTAGCTGTACAGGCTTTAAAGTTATATATAGATCAAGATTAAGGATTAGGATTAAAAAGGCTAAAAGAATGGAAAATTGGTTTTTAATAGGTAAAAATTTAATGTTATATTATATTAAGATTAAGGATTGGGATTAAAAAGGAGGGAAAGGAATTGCTGGACAAACAAACTGAATTGGAATACAAAAGAGGGAGGTATGAGGAGGTCCGGGAAACAAGTAAATGTAAAAGTAGTGATGAAAAGATGGAATTGTTTTTAACTGTTTTTTCTTTTTTCTTTTTGTATTCTGTATTGTGTATTTTTCTTTTTATTTTTAAATTCTTTTTTTTATTAATGTGATTCTTTTCATGTGAAACTTTAATAAATATCATTTAATTAAAAAAAAATACAAGTCTACCGCTCTTAACCACAACACCACACTGGCTCTCAGTTTCTTTTGTCTGTTCTGAGTCCTCAAACATTCAACTTCATTGGATGACCCTGAGTTCTATTAAAGAGGGAGAAAATACATTATTTATCAATTTTCTCCATGTCATTCCTAATTTTATACACTCTGTCATGTCACCTCTTTATTTCTATTGAATTGCTTCCCACGAGGCATCCTGAAGCAATTTCCAACAACATATCCAGTAATAAAATCCAATCCAATATAGTTACCAACTAGGATAAAGCTTATTAAATGATTAAATAAGTTACTAAATTGCATAAAACAAACATTGGATTACAAATGCTTGTTAATACTTGTTTATTTTTCCTAATGATTACTGAAGTTCTACTCAAAATGTTAGCTTCATTGCAGAGTGCAATAGAGAAATTTTTACATAATGCTAAGAAATCTTTTCATAATGCAACATGGAAAATATTCCACAATACCTTTCACTGTATCTAGGTGTTAAAAGACGAGGAATCAATTCAAATAGAACACCTGCTTTGAATTGATAAAGCAGGATCCTCAGCCAGAGAGAAAGAGGGGGAGAGAGTTTAAACAGAACTCAAAGCAATGAGATTTTCTTCTTCATACTTGATGATGCATCAGAGCACAGCATCAGAAGAGAGCCATGAAATTATAACACAAATTCTGTAATGAGACTTCATGAATTTGTAAAAAAAAAAGCTTAAATTCTAATTATTATTTTGCACATGGAACCAGTACCCTTTTTGGCCATTCTCTTTCATACCCCTTATTACAGAAATACGAACAGAGTAATCCAGTGGTCTTTTTCCTTTCCCTGAAATAAAGTAGCATGCTGAACCACTGTGACCCTTTCAATATTCAGTATGTGCAATTTGAAAGGATTGAATCCAGTTATGGACTTAGCAAAGAGCATTTAATGAATCCCGGAAATAGAGCAATTTGCATGGAAATGATGTAAGGTTTTTTTAAAAAAATAATAATAATAAAAAAGCACAAAGTGTTCAGCAGAAGTAAAATAGAAGAACATTTTCTGTTGGTTTGATTGCTTGCAACAGAAATTTGTTTCATTTATCAGATAGTATCCCACCTTAGGACCAAATAGGCGATGGGGTAGCTCATTACAATTTATGACAAAATATATAATGGGTAATTAGAATTAACACCAATGTAAACCACAAAGCACCCTAAAAATAATAAATAGTAGTTCCATCTCTACCTGCTTTCTGTGATACAGATAGTAGTGGATATTTGTTTTTTGATAACAATTTATTAATTTTCCAAAAATAACATGAAAGAATAAAAAAATAACAACAATATATAAAACAAACAAAATAAAGAAAAAGAAAATATCATAAGTAATTTTTTAAGAAACATGTTTGGTTTCATTGTTTGGCACTTGTTCATGCACGTCCATAAAACCTTATATTCTTAATGATCCAATTTTAAACCTTCTTCATCTTAATAAAAGTGACTTTTAAAAGTTATACTAATGTAAAAATCTGTACACAAAGATTAACCGATATGCATTGAACATTTACCCCTTTTTAAAAATTCAGAGTCCTTTCTTTCTTAGGTTTCAGGTTGTCTAATTTGTCCTGCATAGTTCAAAAGTTTATTTTGCCAATCTTCTTCTTTTTTGGCAGAGGCTTCTTCCTTCTAAAGGAGGTCTGTCTGATCTTTGTGGGGATGATTAGGGAGGCAGGAGAGGATATATTATTTAATGATATCCTTCCTAACTTGCGCTAGCAAGTTCCATATTCTAGCAGAGTTCCAAACATCCCCCTTTTTAAATTACGCAGCAACCAGCTTGTTGCTGACTCATCTGAGTTTTACTATTAAAGATTCCTTCCTGGTAAAATCCCTTTTAATCCCTCTTAAAAAGAATAAACACAAGAATCTGATTAACGTTAATATAAAAGTAGTTTACTCACAGATTCATTCAGGTTCACAAACATATCCCTGAAGGCAGGCTTAGGTTACATAACAACTAGAACTAAGTGGTACCTCTGGATGCAAACGGGATCCATTCCAGAGCCCCGTTCGCATCCAGAAGCGAACGCAACCCGTGTCCGTGCTTCTGCGGGTCGCGATTCACTGCTTCTGTGCATGTGCGTGATGTTATTTTGACCGTCTGTGCTTGCACGAGCAGTGAAACCCAGAAGTAATGCGCTCCATTACTTCCGGGTCGCTGCAGTGCACAACCCGAAAATACTTATCCCGAAGCTACTTCAACCTGAGGTATGACTGTATTCCATAAAGAAGTCAGTCCCAAGTGACTGTGACTAAGGAGTCACTTCTCTAAACACACAGCAACATACAAAATGGAGAACACACACACTGATCAGAACATGGAGGCCATGTGCTCCTCCATGCTAGTACAACAGACCACACACCCTCTTCAAGTCACATTCAGTGGAAGTCTGTCCCAGCTCAGGAGGAAAGGGGAAGTCTTCTCCTGAGTGGTACAAAACACCCACTAACATGTCCACTGTGGGAATGTTGTACTTGACTCCTATAAGTTTCACATCACACAGTTTTGGCCTGGTATCGACTCTTAGGTACAGAAACAATGTCTTTCGTCCAACAAGTCCATCAAAACCTGCACATCTCAATATCATATATTCATTTTTTTTAAACAACAATCATTTCCCACATTACTTTCCAATCTTTGTCTGTCTTTTCCCAAGCCTTTTTAATGATTTTACATTGGCACCACATATATATATATAGTGCCAATGTAAAATCATTAAAAAGGCTTGGGAAAAGGCTTTTACTGCCCTCCCTTCCTGTTTCTTCTCTATCACAGTCAAAGCCTCCCAGATCATTTCACATGAGGTACTGTTTTTAATTTGAACCACTCTTACTTTCCCATGTATTTTTCTCAAACCTCATTCCCTCAACCATTCCTGCATTGGTAGTTCGTGCATTTGCCTTTTTAAATTGTCCCACAGCCTCTGAAATTAAATTGGTATTTTCCTGAATTTTGACAGCTGCCTTGTTAACATCTTCCTTAAACTGATCAAACAGTTCTCTTTTAAGATCTAAAAGCAAATCATATAAAACATATCTTTTATTCTCTTACATTACGGCCTGGCTGGTTTGTTTTAACATTGTGATTTTTACTTCTGCCATTTCTAATTTTAACTGAGGGGGTCTATTGTTTCCCTGTTTCCTGGCTTCCTCTGTATATTTTAATTTCAAAACAAAGTCTTTTCCCACCACACAGGGCGTTATTTTTAACCTTATTGGTACTTTACCAAGGACACCCTCAAGCTCAGTAGAGAAAGCCAGTACTTTCAGCTTGTTCCCTCCCCCTATTCTAAGTTACTCACAACTGCAAAATTTTAACAATTGTATATTTTAATCTTTACATCTATTAACATCAAAATAACTTTTAAAATATCCAATATAATAAATCTATATTGAACCTTTTATTTTTAGACTGATATTTGCAGTAGATAGTCCTCTTCTTTTAATCTTGATTTTTATCCAGCTAATACTGGGAAAACCATAGCTTTTACTATACGGACCTTTGTTGGCAAGGTGATGTCTCTACTTTTTAAGATGCTGTCTAGGTTGGTCATTGCTTTCCTCCCAAGAAGCAGGCATCTCTTAATTTCGTGGCTGCTGTCACCATCTGCAGTGATCATGGAGCCCAAGAAAGTAAAATCTCTCACTGCCTCCATTTCTTCTCCTTCTATTTGCCAGGAGGTGGGTCCGTATAGTAAAAGCTATGGTTTTCCCAGTAGTGATGTATGGAAGTGAGAGCTGGACCATAAAGAAGGCTGATCGCCGAAGAATTGATGCTTTTGAATTATGGTGCTGGAGGAGACTCTTGAGAGTCCCATGGACTGCAAGAAGATCAAAACTATCTATTCTGAAGGAAATCAGCCCTGAGTGCTCACTGGAAGGACAGATCGTGAAGCTGAGGCTCCAATACTTTGGCCACCTCATGAGAAGAGAAGACTCCCTGGAAAAGACCCTGATGTTGGGAAAGATGGAGGGCACAAGGAGAAGGGGACGACAGAGGACGAGATGGTTGGATAGTGTCTTTGAAGCTACAAACATGAGTCTGACCAAACTGCGGGAGGCAGTGGAAGACAGAAGTGCCTTGCGTGCTCTGGTCCATGGGGTCACGAAGAGTCGGACACGACTAAACGACTAAACAACAACAACAAATGCCTTTTAATAAGTACATAGTTGTAATTTCATAGTAGGTCATATTTGAAGGCGATTTCCTCAGTTTAAAAAAATCACACTGTACTCCCTGCCGCTCTGGACCTAAACCTAAAAATGCACTTTTTTCCAGGTTAGAGTTAACTAGAAGTGGAGGAGCCTTGCATACAGAAGAATGTCCTTTAGTTCATGGCATCTCCAGTGTATGGATCTCAGGAATGGAGAAGACCTTTGTTTAGGACCTGAAGAAGCCCTGTCATTCAGGCCAAATGAACCAATGGGTCCGACTCAATGGCAGGAAGGGGCCCCCTCCCTTTACCTGTCCTTTTTATAAAGGCTGCAAGCCAAAGTCCTCCCATTATAGTCGCTTCCATTATAGGCAGCTGGAATTCCGCAACCCCTCCTTCCCAAACAAAGGGGAAGCTCTATTTGCATTAGGACTGAGTGGCTTTCCTCTGACAGAATCAATATATCTGAGAGGTGTGCAAAATTTAGCTTCAGCCCTGCTCCCCACATCTTCCATTTTAAATCATTAAATGTGAAGATAAAGGCAGAGATCCTTGAAGTTAAACTGGTTTTACATCCATACACTGCTAGAAAGAACTACATGTTCTGTGTGTCAATAGGCCCTTTTGAGATGATAGATACTAAAATGTACTTTGCAACGTTATTTGCCAGGAAGTTATTTTTATGAGCTTGGCGCATAAAATCTGCTAGTGCTAGATAAAATTGACAGAATAATTAGGTTTCTTTTTAAACCACACCAGTGAATGAAATGTAGTAATTCCAAGATAATATTTCCTGAGGAGATGTCAGAGGTGGGGGAAGCAGGGAGAAGGAGAGGGATGATTCACAGCTGCCAACATGAGGCACTATAAGGCATGGTGAGTGGGCTGCAAAAGCGGTGCAGGTTTGCATCAGGCAGCCCTCAGCACTGAATACATGGCCGGGGGGGGAGGGGTGCAGGGACAGTCATGCGCTAACTCCTCCTCCATTGCCTTCCAGCTCATGGTGCTGTCAATTGCATTGCAGAAAAAAATGATGCTATTATTATTAATAACAATAATATTAATATTAATTAATTTCACTTATTCATTTTTTAAAACCAAAATTCTCACAATAAAATATTATATATCTCTGTGTGTAGATAGATATAGATGGTAGACAGATAGATTATAGATGATAGATAGATGGATACATAGATAGATAGAGACAGATAAAGAGATATGACAGCTGAGACAATGTAAGTGACCATACAATGCTTTTCAGTAAGGGAAGAAACATCTCCCTTGGAGACAGAGAGCCCTGGAGGGTTGCACTGCTTTTTTTCTTTTCTTCCAAAGTTCCAAACTGCCTTTTCGCCTCTGCCAAATGCTGGACGGTATGAAATTTTCAAGAAGAAGGTTACTACAGAGTTATGAATTAGTTCCCAGCAATCCATAGGTTTTTCAGCAGTTGGGCAAGAAAGCAAATGTCTTAGGCAACTGGAGACTCTTGGAGAAATTTGCACTGCAATATACTCAACTGCAAGTCACTCTGTATTAGCCATTCTGAGATTTCTGAGGAAAAGTAGGATATACTTTAAGCATAAAATAGTAAAAAGCCAGTCAAGAAGATATACCTGTAACAAGGATGATAGCAAAGCTTGGAGCCCCTGGAGTATATGCCACCATCCATAGGAGTAGAGTAGGCTGGCAGGTCAGTTGAAAATGTATGGAAGTCAGGTCCAATAACAACAGAGGAGGTTGCCTTTGTCTGATACAAAGTCAGCTACAATGCATAGAAAGAAGTGGTTTGATATTTAAAGACCTTCCCCAGCCCACTAACACAGGTTGCCGGCTGTTCCCATGAGTCCATGTACCATGGTGTCTGCTAAAAGCACCTGGCAATGAATTCAAGCCCTGGGTTTGCCAGCAAATCAGACAGATAATCTGAAGGCCAATCAAAACCTGGATGAAGTCCATCCCTAAATATTGGGAAGAGGGGTAGAAAGCCATATTGTGAGGTAAAGGCCATCACCTGCAGATTCAAAAAGGTCAGAGCTATAACCACATGGATAATAGTCTCCATTATTGTATTTGATGAAGGTAATAAAGCATTGATAGTTTTCCGGCCAACCCGCTTCCTTTAAAGCATAGGCTTTGATAGCAGAAGTTTGAGCTTTTCAGCAGAAGCTGTACATTAGATTTTTCAAAAACTGCACAGTATCTGTTGGCTACTAAATGGACTTCAGAACTTGCATGATTATATTCTGTACTCAAGCTCTTTTAAATCATTTTTCCTTTATTTGCCAAGGACAAGGGGGGGGGGGGTCACCAGATACCTCACTCCAAAGCCATGGATGGGGTAGTTGCCTCACTTTACTTCCAAGTCATGCAGAAGTCAGAGACGTTTGCAGATCTCTCAGACCTTGCTCAGATCAGAACAGAGACCCTGTTCAACAGTACCGGTAGTTGCTGGCCAGCAAACCTTGTCATTTTAAAAGCTTCCCTGTCTAACTACATTGCCATTTTAAATTCAATATACACATGAGCTGGCAGATTCCCCCTCAGCCACTTCTTCAGGGTAGAGCATGGCATCATGCTAGGCAACTGGGCTCAGCACCTTCCTGTGCTTTCTTGAAGGTGACGCTCTCTGAGGTTTTTATAAAGCCCCTGAAATGGCCCAGGGTCATTTGCAGAGCCAGGTGATCTGGAGTGGTCGGTGTGGAGGTAGAAGGCAGTTTATGATATTTTACCTTTCTCTCTCCTTCTCGAGAACCCTGAGAGAGCCAAAATGTTTTGCTGAGCTTTAATACCAATAATAAAGTTTGAGCTGGGGTAATGATGGCAATCTTTCTACCACCTAATGGAAAAGCTCCATTTATGGCCTGTGTTAAGAGTGGCCAATGAAACATGGAAAATGTGTAGTTTGTGCAGAAAATGGGAGTCATGCCATTTTGGTTGGCATAAACAATGCAGCGACTGCTCAGAAATAGCCATGTGCACTCATGAATGGCTCCCCTTATGTGTGCTCTGTTCCTTCCTCTTGCTTTTTCTTTGCTGGGGCATAATCAGGAAAGGAAGCAGTCCCTCTTCCCCTCAGAGCTACACTTTTCAAGGCCAAGCAGATTAACGGATAGTGACAGTTTATCCCCCATCTCTGATTAAGAGGCATTCATGTAACAATGGTCACTTGCCATATCACTGGCCAATGAAATGCTCTTCTATGAAGTGCATATTTATATAAATTGAATTTTTCCAGATTTGTGATGGGGGCATTTCATTGTCGCTGCTGAGCCTGCAGCCTGATCCCACCTTCTGCAATTAAACCTGCTCCCTTTAGATTAGATAAGGGGGACACGTTTTTACAGTGGAAGCTGCCGCCCGATAGGCAACACTTGCAAAGGAGAAATCTGTTCAGCGTGAACAAGACTTCCTGCTCCATCCCACCATCCCCTATCTATGGGGACTGAGGAGGGGACAGGAAGGGAGGGAGGCAGTAACTCACATAAAAAGCTACTGACAAGGTTGCAAGGGCAGAGCGCATGATGGGATGTGTCTTGATTTTTCAGAGTGCCCTCGGTAACATTCTGCACTGAAAGCTGCTGCTTGAACAACATACCAGCAGCAAAAGGATTCAGGGCAGTGGAGACAGAACAGGTTGGAAAACAGTTAAGAGCATTGGCAGCCATATCAGATTTGAAAAAGTATTATTAGATGCTCGCCAGGGCTGGAGCTTAAAAGTTTTGCTGTATGGAATTTTCTCCCCCGTTATTATTTATAACACACAAAAATATTATTTATAAAACACAAAAATATAGCCTGTTTACATTTCCTGATGACAAGAATGAAGTCTGCTGAATGAAGGCTGCACAGCTAGAAACACTTTAAAAGGATGCGGATTTGATTTGTAAATGGGCTGTCACACAGGGACCAACATGAAATAATATTGACAAATGCAAAGCAATAAAAATTAGTATTTAAAAACCTCTTGAACTGCAGCACAAAGCCAGTTGTGCTACATTTTGTAAAGTCAAACCGTTTAAGAAAAAAAACAAAACAAAGCAAGCAAGCAAATAACAATGACCTTGTGGTGATGTTGAAACTGTTGATAAATGGAATGAACAAAGGAGTGCTGCTTTCCCCAAAATATATGATGCCCCCCAAGGACAGGCCTGCAAAACTTGTGACTTCCAAAGCTAACGGTGGCCTGGCAGCCACAGTACTCGGAGGGCTGGCAATGTTCTTAGAATCATAGAATCATAGAGTTGGAAGAGACCACAAGGGCCATCGAGTCCAACCCCCTGCCAAGCAGGAAACACCATCAGAGCACTCCTGACATATGGTTGTCAAGCCTCTGCTTAAAGACCTCCAAAGAAGGAGACTCCACCACACTCCTTGGCAGCAAATTCCACTGTCAAACAGCTCTTACTGTCAGGAAGTTCTTCCTAATGTTTAGGTGGAATCTTCTTTCTTGTAGTTTGGATCCATTGCTCCGTGTCCGCTTCTCTGGAGCAGCAGAAAACAACCTTTCTCCCTCCTCTCTGTGACATCCTTTTATATATTTGAACATGGCTATCATATCACCCCTTAACCTCCTCTTCTCCAGGCTAAACATGCCCAGCTCCCTTAGCCGTTCCTCATAAGGCATCGTTTCCAGGCCTTTGACCATTTTGGATGCCCTCCTCTGGACACGTTCCAGTTTGTCAGTGTCCTTCTTGAACTGTGGTGCCCAGAACTGGACACAGTACTCCAGGTGAGGTCTGACCAGAGCAGAATACAGTGGCACTATTACTTCCCTTGATCTAGATGCTATACTCCTATTGATGAGGCCCAGAATTGCATTGGCTTTTTTAGCTGCCGCGTCACACTGTTGGCTCATGTCAAGTTTGTGGTCAACCAAGACTCCTAGATCCTTTTCACATGTACTGCTCTCAAGCCAGGTGGCACCCATCTTGTATTTGTGCCTCTCATTTTTTTTGCCCAAGTGCAATACTTTACATTTCTCCCTGTTCAAATTCATCTTGTTTGTTTTCGCCCAGTTCTCTAATCTGTCAAGGTCGTTTTGAAGTGTGATCCTGTCCTCTGGGGTGTTAGCCACCCCTCCCAGTTTGGTGTCATCTGCAAATTTGATCAGGATGCCCTTGAGTCCATCATCCAAGTCGTTGATAAAGATGTTGAATAAGACCGGGCCCAAGACAGAACCCTGTGGCACCCCACTAGTCACTCTTCTCCAGGATGAAGAGGAACCATTGATGAGCACCCTTTGGGTTCGGTCAGTCAGCCAGTTACAAATCCACTGAGTGGATCAGACCAAGGTGTATCAAACCCACCAGCCTCTTTTCGACAGTAGCCAGCCACATGCGACCTCTGGGAAATGCACCAGAGTCATAGAATCATAGAATCATAGAATCATGTTCTCTTAAGCCAGGCTCTGAAAAGAGCTTCAGGGGCCTCTAAAAGCCCACCTTGAAGGAGAGGAGACCATTACATGCTCTGGGATTCTTCAATGAGCTCAAAGACAACTGCTGGCTTCCCTGTCTGAGGAATATTTTGCACAGCCAGGACAGAGGAGATCTCGTTCAGCAAAGTCCTTGTCAGCCACAGATCATGAGGGCCAACTGGCCCCCCAGATGCAGCCAACAGAGATCAAGCGCCCTGGGTCTTCAGCGGCCAAGGTCTTTAAAGACCTCTTAATGCTATTCAGTGTAAAGGAGTGGCAGGGCTGCCTTTCATAGAAATAGGACTAGTGGGAAATGACAGTAGGAAGGACATCATGGCAGGGGTTGGCTTCCTCCATTTTGGATTTAGCCCCGCGCCTATTTATTCTGACACAGTTCAGTTTAATGTCTGCCAATAGCGTCACTTCCTTAGATTCCAGAGAAGAGAACCATTACATAGAAATGGCAGATGGGGGAGGGATTTTTCTGAGTTCTCAGATTGTCTTGGAAAAGAACTACCCAAAGTTTCACAGTGTTGGAGTGTGGGACAGAAACTCCAGTAATTTCTGAGTTCCCCAGAGGGGAGTTTCCTGGAGCCCTCAGGTCCTTTGAATGGCAGCCCCACCTGAGGCTTGAGTACCACCACTGCCTGTCCTTGCTATCTTCCTTATAGAATGGCAGATTTGGAAGAGACCCTGGAGGTCCTCTAGTCCAAGCCCTGCAAGGCAGGAATCTCAACTACAGCATCCATGACAAATGCTTGGACTGCAAAAACAAACATGGAATAATGCACAGCTGTGCTTGGGGGTCACAAGTTGTGCAGGTGTATCCCAGGTAGAGGTGGGAGAGAAATTCAGTGCTATTTGAATTTAAAGGCAAATCTACCACATTTCACATTCCAAAACAATATGCGAACTGGAATACAGCGACCTTTTGATTTTCACACATCTCCAAATTTTGTAGTAGAGTTCTACAGCCAAGTCACATCTACAAAAATATTTATACTGGGGTAAAGTGTGCTTTAAAATCCATAGATCTGTGAAATAACACACACAGAATGAATTATACGATGTGAAAATGTTTTGCAAAAATGTGTATATCAGAGGAAATTGCAAACAAGCATGAGTCTACTGGGAGAAATTCGCACTAAAAAGACGAATAATTTTCATGAGGACTTTGCAAACAAAATTGCAAACTGATGTGGAAATGTGTAGAATTTGGGTTTGGAAAAAGCAAAAACTGAGAGAAACTGAAGTGGGCAGATTCACCCATCCCTAGTCCTAGCAAAGTAATTTCTGTTTTATGTTTTTCAAAGCCTATGATATCCATACAACTGGAAGTTGCAAACCAGACCACCAATACTACCCTGTTCATAATCTTCCTTCTCCTTCTGGCTTGCTTTACAGAATGATCCACCCACCTGCGCAGGCACTAAACTCCCTAAATCCTAAATGTGAGGAATTTCCAGAGGGAAAAGCAAATTCCCTTGCATTTTGTTGTCTCATGGGGGGGGGGGCAGGCCGCAGCGGAGTGAATGTGTGTAAACACTCCAAATGTGTGCTCCAAGCAATAATTCTTAATTGAATCAATTACTGCTAGTGGAAGACAATACCCATTCCCAAGAAATAATTATTCTTGTAGCCGGATCCTATGCATGCTTAAAAGGTAAAGGGACCCCTGACCATTAGGTCCAGTCACAGACGACTCTGGGGTTGCGGTGCTCATCTCGCTCTATAGGCCGAGGGAGTCAGCGTTTGTCCGCAGACAGTTTTTCCAGGTCATGAGGCCAGCATGACTAAGCCACTTCTGGCGAAACCAGAGCAGCGCATGGAAACCCCATTTACCTTCCCGCCGGAGCGGTACCTATTTATCTACTTTACTTTGACATGCTTTCAAACTGCTAGGTGGGCAGGACCTGGGACCGAGCAACGGGAGCTCACCCCGTCGTGGGGATTCGAACTGCTGACCTTTTGATCAGCAAGCCATAGGCTCAGTGGTTTAAACCACAGCGCCACCCGCTGCTTACTCCAATGTAAATCACACAGAATTCAATAAGGTATTCAAAGTATATATGCACAGGATTGCAGCCATAACTTAGGCCCCATCTGCCCAATACATTTAAAGCACTCTTACACAATTTTAACTGTCATGGCTTCCCACCAAAGAATCATGGGAACAGTGGTTTGTTAAGGGAACTGGGAGTTGTTAGGATACCCCCCCCATCTCCATCACAATTCTCAGAGTCCTCTGGGAAGAGGGTTTGGTTGTTAACACTGCAAGGAGATCTGATAACTCTCAGCACCCTTAAACTGCAGTTTCTGGGATTCTTTGAAGCCATGATTATTACGATTAAAGTAGTACAAGAATGTTTTAAACATATGCCTTAGGCTTCATGTGGAACATATATCGCTATTATTATTATTATTATTATTATTATTATTATTATTATTGAGAGTTCAGTCAGTAGAGCGTAAGACTCTTAATCTCAGGGTCATGAGTTCAAGAGATGCAGTGTTATAAATTTAAAAATATAAGAAACCGCAAAATGAGTGGGGGGGGGAGTGTCAAAATACATATAATTGTTGGGAAATGTTGGATTGTGTTTGTGTCAAAACATTTTTGAAAAAATGAAAAATAAAATTTATTTTTAAAAGTGCCAGTTCTGCAGCTTGGAGAGGTTGTGATCAGGTCTTAAACTGTTACATATAAAAAGGGGGAAAGTGTTGGAATTACGGATGCAAGCAAGGAGCCATGAAGGCAAATATTGCAGCATACCATACATACAGGCTTAATGATTAGTCTAAGACTCTAAGCCAAAGGTCACATTTCTTGAATTGCTTTGTTCACAATTTCCCCAGAGGAGGATCTGAAGGCTCAAAACACAGCTGTAAATCTGAAGCTTTGCTCATCTGGCCTTGCAAGCTGCCTAATGTTTGCTGCAATGATGGCCCTACAGCCCTTCTCCATGCTTCTGGAGAGCAGGGTGGTTGGGAAGCAGACCCTTCCTACCTAGGAGAAGGATTGGGAGCAAGCAAGCAAGAGACAAACCTATTAACTCTCTAAGCAGCTTTCTCCCTTATGAAACTTGGAGGGGGACTGGGGGTAGAATGCTGAATATTTAGAGATTTATGTGCATGCATGCATGTTGTTGTTAAATTGAATTATATGTAATTTAGCTCTTCATTGTCTTTGTTGCTAAAGATTCTTACAGGAGGCAAAAGTGGGGGCAGGTGGAGGAGAGAAGAGACAAACAGATTATCTGTTCAGCATCTTGATAGGCTTTAACTTATTTACAAAGTTGCTTTACAGCCACAACAGTTTAATTAAATTAATATTCTGACTTATTTACAGTAAGCATTATGAATACATGATTACTTTCTCTCTCTTTTTCAATGCTGAATTTCTAATCAGCTCACATGTTCGTAATTAAAGTATGGCACTAAAATACCAATTTTTGATGAGAGAAAATACAGGAAAACATACTTTGTTTTTTCTACCTCTTTAATCTTTCATAATTTCCCCTTTGTGTTTTGAATATATTATACTGTGCAGGATCTTTGAGAAGTGGGAAAATTCTGTTCTAGATTGGAAACCTATTTTCTATATGGCATTCTAGAGGAAATTCAACTTTTAAAATTTGCATCATATCTTTACACGCCCCAGAATTCATCTGCCACTCAGTTGCAAATCTAAGAGGGAGAAGAGACTTCTCTAAAAACTAGATGGGTCCAGATCTTGCCTTGGCTCATGAGAGGTCACCACAAGCACCTGCCAGTCCTATTGTGAAGCAGAGGGAGGCAGCTGCCTCGGGTGGCAAATTCTGAGGGGTGGCTAAAAAGTTATGTCACGTGGTCTGCCCGGCAGCCCGTAAATTAGATTGCTGCCCTATCATGGCTGGTGCACCAAGGAGGTGACTGAGGCAACCTGCCTCGGGAAGCATGCTCCTTCCACCCCACCAAGGTGTGAGTCCAGATCTGTGGTGGAGGGGAAGCTTCGGTTGCAAGTCTTCCATCAGGCACCAAAGTGCCTCGGGTCTGACATGCACTGTTGCAGAGATGCAGAAAGCCCCACCATTAATGTCAGCTGAGAGCAGTGCTTTTTTCTTTAAAATATATATGTTTAGGGGTACTCTCATTTTCCTCCTCATATAGAAATACGTACCCCAGTGTGTCCCCCCAGAAAAAAATTACTGGCTGAGAGCATTTTCAACTTGATACTCTTCCTCTCCATATCTCAGAGCACTTCTGCTCCTCATATATGTGCAGCCAAATAAAATAGTCTGAAGATGCCAAGTAATTTTTCATTACAGATATTACAAACATAATTCTAATATGTGTATATATGTATTTGGTGAGGAGCTATGCCATCATCCACCCTCCTGTGCTTTGTGGGCGGAAAGGTTTAAAGGGAAATGCTTGTTGCTAGCAAATGTAAAATAAAAATAAATCTACTATATTGGTCTCACTTTAGCTTTTGGAAGCTGGAATCTTGCCATTTTATACACACCCAAAAGCTGCTTTGCTGTGAAATGGCAAAATTCCACAATAAATCAAATTCACAAATCCGAACAAAGCAGAAAGAGGTGTTTTTTTCACAGCAAAAGCACAGAATTGATTTTGTGATATCGAAGCAAACTATATACATTTCTCCATTTAGGAAAAGGAATAAACCCAAACTACAATATTACTGGGCATGCTTATACATTAGACTTTTCACGCATGTTCCCTAGGTGAAATTATATGAAGCAGTTTATTGGTGAGGCAGAGGGAGGGATGTAAAGTACAGTGGTACCTTGGTAGTTGAATGGCTTGGCTCCCAAACAAATCAGCTGCCGAATGCCGCAAACCCAGGAGTGTTCCAGTTTGCGAACATTTTTCGGAGCTGAATGTCCGACGTGGCTTCCGATTGAATGCAGGAAGCTCTTGAAGCCAATCGGAAGCCGTGCCTTGGTTTTCAAAATGTTTTGGGAGTCGAACAGACTCCCGGAACGGATTAAGTTCAATAACCAAGGTACCACTGTATTTGCCTCTAAATTTCATCTTAAATTGCATTATTTGGGTAGACTTTTCCTGGAAAAATGACATACAAATAATCACAAAAGGGATTATTTCAATAATTTTCCATCATATCTACCTTTCTGTTGTGTTTTATACTCAGCCCTCCCCCCAGATTGAGGTTTCAGCCTCCCTGGCCACTGGAGGCATCTTCAAGATCAGACTTCTCCTGGGGTCCCTATAATCCACTAGGACCTGGGTGGGATTACTCAGATTTCCTGATCTCCTCCCACTCTCCCTTGTCACCTGCCCATCCTCTGCATGACATCTCCATGGGGCTTAGGACAGGATCCATCTCTGGAGGTCAACTGACAGCTTCTCCGGACCTTGAGGGGTGGAGGAAGGCTCAAACCAGGGCTTTTTTCCAGCAGGAACTTGCCAGAACTCAGTTCCGGTGCCTCTCAGGTGAGTGCCATTGCTATGCTAAGAGAAAGAGGGAGACGTTCATGGTGAGTTCCAGCACCTCTTCTAGAAAAATAGCATTGGCTCTGTCCAGAGGCTTTATGGCTAGAATAGCCAAATGTACATGATCTCACTCGGTGAAAATATGTGAGAATATTGTGTGTGATGTCAGCTTTCCGTAGATTAAAGATGTGGGTTGATAATTAGGAACTGTGAGGTGTAGGTGGATTCCCACGAGGCAAGACACAGCGATAACAGCAGGAACCTTTATTGAACTAACAGAACTGGACAACCGGGCAAAGCAACTGCTTATATGCATTTTTGAAGGTCTGGGTCACTCCCACTCCCAACGTGACTGGCTGTCTAAACTTCCAAACTGCGAATCATGACTCAGAGTTTACGGGCCAATGGCAGAGGCCCAAATTCTGAAATGTTCTGTGATTGGGTATCATGTATTGAATCAGAACACAGGAGCTCAGAATCCTTAGTCCAGACTCAAGCTCAGGCAAACACAGACCACTGAATACATAACCAACTGGGTATGCGGAACCTATCCACTGGCCGTGTCAGATTAAGGGCACTAAATTCCAACCATTTACATGATTAGATGTCATATCTAACAGACACTTTGATCCCCTAGTATAGTGAGTAAAGTAAGTCAATATTACTCCTATTATTAATAACAACATTCACAGAAACAGAATTTGAAATCATATTAAGGCATTGACAAAAATTAACAAAAGCAAAAAGAATTCAGAGTTTTGTCAAATGCAGCTTCTCAATTACTATATTGTACTGAGTTACAGCTTTCACAAGTCAAACCACTGAACGGCCTCAAAAATAGCTTTTACTGAAGACTGGAGAGGCAGCCATCAAAACATGTTGTGTCTTCCTTGTAACAAAGAATTCCTTGCAATATAATATTATGTATTCTAATTTAGTTCACTTGAGAACTGTGCCACATAGAGGTCTTTGACTTATGATTGGAATTCTTAAATTCTGGTTTGAATAATGATACGCCAAGGTTCTCATTATTGCAACTTTTAAAACTATTTCTGCAGCGCTGGATGACACCTTTTAACCAGGGTATTGGCTTTCTTTCAGCTTTCATTGATGGAGATTTTACCATATGCTGGAAACATTCCAGTTAGCAGCCACACACTTATTGCCTGTCATGATCCATGATGGGTCTCAGAGTATAAATTAATTTTCTGACATAAGAGGCCAGCCACTTTGATATGATCAGCTGCTGACACTGATTGGCAGATGGGAAACAGATGCTTTGGCAGACTCAAAATGTAACATTTACTGAAAAAAGTGAGTGATAAAAAATCCTTTAAATATTGAATGAAGGAAAAAGAACTTGCTTAAAACTTGCTGCACCAAAACCCACTAACTAAAGGCAGTGCTTTTTTTCTGGCATTACCAGCACTGTTCTTTCCAGGAAAAAAATAACTGATGACCCACAGAAGCGATGTCCCTTCACTGCTGGAGAGCAGCAGCTCCTCCTCTGCTTTCCTCCCCAGAAGCAGCCTTTAGTGCGAGAGTCGCCAGACCCTGCAGAGCTCCACCTCCCAGCGGGCTCCGTGGGCTCCCTCGCCGCCTTTTCTGGAAGGGAGCAGATTATCGTTTGCAGCCCCAGGAAGAGCTAGTTGGTTGGTGGGAAGCTTTGACAGGTGTGTGAGATGGCTCCCCCCCCCCCGCAACTGCAGCTTCCTCTCCCCCCAACTCATTCCACTGCCCCCCCCAGCAAGGTCTGGTTTATTTGAGGAGCCCCCTCTGTCATTGAGTTGAGGGGGAGAACTACAACTCAGCCCCCTTTTTGCAGAGGGGTAGATGAGATGGGGTCCCAGTTCCTCCCTCCCTTCAAAGACTAAATCTATTTCTCTTCTCTGTCTTATAGTTTCACCTCTTTTCCCTCTGGGGGGCAAATTCCTTTCAGTGGCAGAGCTTCATGCTCTGGCACAGGGGTACGGAGAGCAGGCAGGGGCGGGGCTGGCGTGCGTACTGCCCACAGAGGCGTGGTGTGTGTCCTGAGGGCGGGGCATGCCACCTGCAGGGACATGGCACCCAGCGCGGGCGGGGGGCAGCCACGATGGCACCCTACTGGGATCGCGCTGCCGGGGGCGGTGGGCTCCCCCCGCACTCCTCTTCCTCCGCCAGTGATTCCCTTGAAACTTTCTCTCCTAAGGGGGGGGGGACATTCCACTTCCCCCGTTTTTCTTTATTTCTTTTTTGGGGGTGTGTGGTTTTGTGTATCTCCTTCCTTCCTGAAACCCCTTGGCCAGTCCTCTCCCTTTGCGTTGAGCCTTGCAAAGAAGGACTTGCTGCCAGCACATGTGAGACAGGTGCCCTGATGGCTTTCTTGGGGGTGCTGCTGCTTGAGCCCGGTGCTGCTCTCAGCAAAGGGAGCAGGGTGGAGGGAGGCAGGAAGGGATGGGGGCCACACAGGCACAAGATGGCCTCACTTGCACCTTTGCCTCCGGTTCCAGGGGCGGGAAGAGAGAGAGTTTTGTGCACACTCAGAATTTCATGTGCATGAAAAAGAACCCCTGCTCTCCTAGCATGCAATGAGGAAATATTATTTATAAGATGTGTTAGTCACTTTCTCTTGCCCAAAGCAACCCCAAGCGACATACAACCAAATTAGGAACTGACTATATATATATGTTTAAGTAGTAAGTATGGGTCAGCTGATCTGTTGTTGTTGTTTAGTTGTTTAGTCGTGTCCACCTCTTTGTGATCCCCTGGACCAGAGCACGCCAGGCACTCCTGTCTTCCACTGCCTCCCGCAGTTTGGTCAGACTCATGTTTGTAGCTTCGAGGACACTGTCCAACCATCTCGTCCTCTGTCGTCCCCTTCTCCTTCTGCCCTCCATCTTTCCCAACATCAGGGTCTATTCCAGGGAGTCTTCTCTTCTCATGAGGTGGCCAAAGTATTGGAGTCTCAGCTTCAGGATCTGTCCTTCCAGTGAGCACTCAGGGCTGATTTCCTTCAGAATAGATAGGTTTGATGTTCTTGCAATCCATGGGACTCTCAAGAGTCTCCTCCAGACCATAATTCAAAAGAATCAATTCTTCGGCAATCAGCCTTCTTTATGGTCCAGCTCTCACTTCCATACATCACTACTGGGAAAACCATGGCTTTAACCCCCTTTTACCCCTTCATGGACACTGCCTTGCTGTGGCGAAGGGGCTTGAATAACTCAGAGAAGCTATGAGCTATGCCGTGCAGGGCCACCCAAGATGAACAGGTCATAGTGGAGAGTTTTGACCAAACATGATCCACCTGGAGCAGGAACCGGCAAGCCACTCCAGTATCCCTACCAAGAAAACTCCATGGACAAAGACAACAGGCCTCAGCTGATCTACAAATCACTAAAACAATGACTTAGGGCATGAGAAGATGAGCTCACATTTTCTGCCCTCAGAGAATGCAAGGTCAGTTTGTTGACCGCCTCCTGCTTTCATGTCACCCTCTTTCATCCGTTGTAAATGTCATGGACTGGTTGGGCATAAAGTAATGGTGGGAGGAACCAGCCGGGGAATCCCAAAGAGAAGAAGGCTCAGAGCCTGAGGAAACAATGGTGGGACAATGATGAGTGGTTGGAGGGAGAAGAGAGAGAAGATTGGGAAGAGAAGGTGTTGGATGCTGAAGAGGCAACAGGGCTTAGTAAGCGGGGAGAGACTGTGGCAGAGAGAGCTCCAGAATCGGAGGCAGAAGCTGTGCGAGGAGGGAGGCCAAGAGGCAGAGATGTCAAGCTAATGAAGAGTCATGGGTGTCTCCCCCTCCTGCTGTGACAAGCTCCCCTCCTCGCATCTCCCAGAGGGCTGAAACAGGGGGAGCAGCAAAAACCTTCTTGCAGGCACAGTTTCTGATTGCTTAGGAAAAAGCTCTGGAGACTGCTGTGCAAAGGTGGGGACTATCAGTCTCTGGTTTTCATGGCTTTTCAGCTAAGTCTGTGATGATCGTTTTTTTGCTAATAAAAAGTTAACTCCAATTTTGAACGGTATGATTACTGACTGGCATGCTCCTGTGACCGTAGGTGTGTGTTTCTCTCCATACGCAGGACTTTACCAGAAACATGCTTGCACCTAAGTTTCTGGGTGTTCCCAGGGAGAGAGTCACCCAACAAAGGCCATGACTGTAAGTGGATATGAAAACAGACAGGAAGAAATGGAAATAACATCGGTCCAGTCAATAACCCGCCTTTCTTCCTCATTCACCACTTGCCCTCTTCCAGCTTTCTGACCTCCTAAGTTTGTTGATTCCAGCCATCCAATGCAATATTTGTTCAGCTGGCAGACCTGGTTTAGAAGAGCTCTTCTAAGAAGAAAAGTGCATGATGCAGCCAAAATTAAGCACATTCCATTCTCATTTGTGGGAGAGATTCAAGCATACACTTCCATTAAAACAGAATTTTAAAGAGCCAGGTTAAAGAATGCGCTTGCTTTTCCAGAAGGGAAAGATGGACAACAGAGAACAACATTGTGATATACAAATGTTTAATATACAAAAGTGGGAATGATGGTGGATGTACATTTGCAGAGATATTGCATAGGTTGCAATTGATGTCTGAATTTGGATGAATGTCAGTATTCACATGTGAATATTGACAATCCCAGAAAACTCGAATACAGCCTTGAATGCCGACAATCACCTAAATGTCAGTGTCCACATATACAGTATAGATCCAAAAAATAAGGAGATAGGTGCCTTTGTAGGTGCATTTATAAAATTTGACTTGTTAACAGTTACACGTGAGTGAAACATTGGGGGGCATTCTGCAAAAAAACATGATGTGAACTGTTTCAGTCTTCACTCTCAGGTACCTACCTATCTTTTATGGCCATTGTAAGCAATATGCATGTGCATTAGAAAGAAGATAACCAGAGAATGCATTAAGTGTTGTCAACCACTTGTGGGAGTAGGAAGTCAGATAACAAATTCAAAGAGGCAGGTGAGTTTCATTTGATACAAGGCGGCACAGCAGGTAGTGCTGGGAGCATCCACAAATATCTATTTCCACACAAAACCTTAGCCTAAGGCAGGGATGGAAAACTTTCTTCCTTTCTTTGGGGGAGGTGTGTTCCCTTGCTTGGAATCTTCCAGGGTCCACATCCGCATGGCAGGCTGGCCAGAGACTTAAGTGGGCAAAGCAATAGATGTGACTCTTTCTTTTGTACAATAAGCAACGTTCATCTTTGTACCAGAGGTTAGATGCCAAAGTCAGGTGTTTCAGACTCAAACTTATACATCTTCAACCAGGCAAACAGGAGGCATTATTAAAGTTCAGTGGTGCATTCTGGTCAGGCAGAGGCATCTGAGAATGTGAAAAGGGGCTAGCAAGGGTCTGGCCTGGGGAGTGCTTAGGGCCAGACAGAACAGCCTAGAGGGCCACATGGAGGCCCCCCATTTCTGGTTTAAGGCTGCAATAAGTCCATTGTGTGGTTGAGATTGGATTCAGGATTTTTCAAGTCATCCGGGTCTCATGCAGCCAATATAACAGCTGCAAAGATATTCTGCTGGACTAATTTCATTGCCAAGCAAACAGCAATCCATGAAACTGAATGTTTAAGATTGCCTGTCACCATCACTTCTAGAATTCAGGATGGGGGGTGGGGGGGCAGAGAGAAAAATATCCAACATTTGCTCACACATTATTATGCAAAAATAGAGTAGGGACAGAAGCTTTAGAATATTGTAGAATGGATATTGTGCCACAACATCATAGGACTACTTGATGGCATTTCTCAGAAAAAAATTGTTTTCATCTGTTTCCTTGGGATTTCTGGAGAACCAATAAATATTAAATAAGCTATTTTCTGATTTTGTTCCCCTTCTCTGCCTCACTTGCCTCACTAGGTCTATATAGTGCCTCCTTGTCTATTTTTGTGTGTCTTTTAATAACTATTTTTTTCTTTCCAAAAAGCTTCCTTTGTAATGCAAATGGATTCCAGTACAAAAACCACCTCTTTCTATATTCTCAAAGTCATCTTGTCATTTCATATACTGTCGTTTATGGACAGATTCACCCATGTGAATACATCCTGTCCTGTTTTTGTAGCCAGAGTTTCTGAGAGAAACACAGAGAGAGAGAGAGAGAGAGATCATAAGAAAGAAAACTACTGCTCCATTTTGATAATAGAGTGTCTCCATGGAGTCTTGTGCAATAATGTCCCCCCCCCCCACAAATAAAATTCTCTCTCACACACAAATACACAAACTTGGTTGTCCTCTGTGGTTGTATCTTTTAAATGTAGAATTTTGCTTTCTTTGGGAGAAAAGAACATTTTATCATAAGCTTCACTAACATGTCTCAAAAATTTCTTAGAATGAGAATGTAGAAGTTGCTGGTGTCTACTTTAAGTAAGCGTAAAATAAAAGAACAGCCTGACTAATTTGGACCAAAGTCCCACTTACTTCGGACTTCCGGGGTGGCGCCATCGGTAATGGCCGCTTCTCTCTAACTTGGAGGGAACCGGCTCTACGGAATCTGGGTCCTGCCGCTACGGCGCAGCGGGGACCCCAAAAAAAATCACAGGCGGGTGAAGCCTGTGACCGTGGGACTCAGCGGGCACCGTTTGCGCCCCCCCAACTGTTAAAGGAGCTCGGCAACGGGCTCCGGAGCAGAGCGGGGGTGGCGTGGTGCTGTGAGCAAATTGCTTCTTCCGTGGAGCGAAGCCGCGAAGCTGTTACCGGAGAGCGCTGCCTTTTTCCTGGGATATTCGGACTTTGAAAACAACTACCCGTGAGTAGGATTAAATTGGATCTAAAAGAAAAACGTCTAATTTGGTACGGAGCGGGGAAGGTACAACCAGGAAGTCTGCCTTCCTTGTATTGTAAATAGATCAAAGCAAAGAGACTCTAAAGCGGAACTTAAGCTGCCCAAGGATTAAGGCTTTCTGGGAGATGATTTATAATGAAATAAAAAAGGTATTTAAATATACCTTTCTGAAGAAACCAGAGGCCTTTCTTCTGGGCATTGTCGGCCAATTGGTGCTAAAGAAGGACAGAACCTTTTTTATGTATGCTACAACAGCAGCAAGAATACTCATTGCAAAGTATTGGAAGACACAAGATCTACCCACTCTGGAAGAATGGCAGATGAAGTTGATGGACTACATGGAACTGGCGGAAATGACTGGCAGAATCCGAGACCAGGGAGAAGAGTCGGTAAAAGAAGACTGGAAAAAATTTAAAGACTATTTACAGAAATATTGTAAAATTAAGGAATCTTAGAAGGATGTTGGATAGAAACTAAGAGCTTTTTAGCTGTAATGTTTTAAGAGATATGAAAAAAGGCTTACAATTGGGCAAAAGTTTAATGGTAAGGATTTGCTGAACTAACAAACTGAACTGGAATACAAAAAAGGGAGGTATGAGGAGGTCCGGGGAAATAAGTCTAGAGAAGATAGGTTTGGAAAATTAATGTCTTTTTAACTGTTTTATTTTGTATGTTTCTTTTTATCCTTTATTTTTTTGTTATATTTTAAAAAATTTTACTCTTTTTTCTGTATTTTGTATTTCTTCTATTTTTTGTAACTTTAATAAATATCATTTTTTTTTAAAAAAAGGCCCACTTACTTCAGAATCCTGCCTGCAGTAGTCAGTTGCCTCTGGAAAGTACACAAGCAGGAGAAGTAGCAAGTGCGCACCTGCTTTTATTTGAACAAGGCATAGAATGCTCCTTCTGAACACAGACGTTCCATTTAACTATTGTGGCTATGCATGCAATTGTGTGTGGGCATAGACTATGATTTTGTGTCTAATCCACTAAAGGCCATCACCAGATCCTGTGAGAGGGAGTTATCAGTGATGTGTTGTGTGAATAAGCCCGCCTTCAGCACCATTGGCTGACACCACTGGTTACAACCCACTGGACCCAGAACTCTCCCATCTGGTAGCAAGGGAGCCGCAGCATTCCTAAAAACTATGGTTGGCATTCACAGCAGATTTCAACACATTCTCTCTCTCTCTCTATATATATATATAGTTGCACATCTTTTTTCCTTCTAGCAAACTTGTACCACCACTATATTTATTTAGATTAAGATTTTTCATACCTCACTTTCCCCCTCCCCTCAAAGCAGCTAACAGAGTCCAACTGTGGCATTTGCCTATTCTGTTAGAAATGTCTGTACAGGGGGAGAGAAAGAGTTAATAGGTAGACCAATAGAAAAGCCAGAGGTGGAGACTACCTGTTTATAAAAGGGCTTAGCCCAAGGTTTAGTTAGTTGATAGTTGGTTGGGAAGAAGCGGTTGTAATCATTAAGTTGTAATCATTCAACTTGTTTTTATTATTGCTTGTAAGCTGCTCTGAGCCTGGCCTTGGCTGGGGAGGGCGGGGTATAAATAAAAATTATGATGATGATGATGATCATAGAATAGAATCATAGAATCATAGAGTTGCAAGAGACCACAAGGGCCATCAAGTCCAACCCCCTGCCAAGCAGGAAACACCATCAGAGCACTCCTGACATATGGTTGTCAAGCCTCTGCTTAAAGACCTCCAAAGAAGGAGACTCCACCACACTCCTTGGCAGCAAATTCCACTGTCAAACAGCTCTTACTGTCAGGAAGTTCTTCCTAATGTTTAGGTGGAATCTTCTTTCTTGTAGTTTGGATCCATTGCTCCGTGTCCGCTTCTCTGGAGCAGCAGAAAACAACCTTTCTCCCTCCTCTATGTGACATCCTTTTATATATTTGAACATGGCTATCATATCACCCCTTAACCTCCTCTTCTCCAGGCTAAACATGCCCAGCTCCCTTAGCCACTCCTCCTAAGGCATCGTTTCCAGGCCTTTGACCATTTTGGTCACCTTTGACCATTTGACCATTTTGATGTCACCTTTCATCTGAGGATCACAGGGCAGTTCATAACATATAGGCAGAAATCAGCCCCTGTCACAGCTTCCAAGCCAGCATTAGCAGCGCACAGGGTTCAGCAGCTGGCAGCAGCAAAAAAAAGAAGAAGCCTAACAGGGTGCAGCCGACTCAATTTTAGCACATTTGGATGCCTTGGAGGCAGGTACCAGCTCAGCTTCACAGGAAATGCCAGCTGTGGATGTCAATTTGTTGTTGTTTAGTCGTTTAGTCGTGTCCGACTCTTCGTGACCCCCTGGACCAGAGCACGCCAGGCACTCCTGTCTTCCACTGCCTCCTGCAGTTTGGTCAGGCTCATGTTTGTAGCTTTGAGAACACTGTCCAACCATCTCGTCCTCTGTCATTCCCTTCTCCTTGTGCCCTCCATCTTTCCCAACATCACGGTCTTTTCCAGGGAGTCTTCTCTTCTCATGAGGTGGCCAAAGTATTGGAGCCTCAACTTCAGGATCTGTCCTTCCAGTGAGCACTCAGGGCAGATTTCCTTCAGAATGGATACGTTTGATCTTTTTGCAGTCCATGGGACTCTCAAGAGTCTCCTCCAGCACCATAATTCAGAAGCATCAATTCTTCGACGATCAGCCTTCTTGATGCTCCAGCTCTCACTTCCATACATCACTACTGGAAAAACCATGGCTTTAACTATACGGACCTTTGTTGGCAAGGTGATGTCTCTGCTTTTTAAGATGCTGTCTAGGTTTGCCATCGCCTTTCTCCCAAGAAGCAGGCGTCTTTTAATTTAAAGTAAAATCTCTCACTGCCTCCATTTCTTCCCCTTCTATTTGCCAGGAGGTGATGGGCCCAGTGGCCATGATCTTCGTTTTTTTGATGTTGAGCTTCAGACCATATTTTGCGCTCTCCTATTTCACCCTCATTAAAAGGTTCTTTAATTCCTCCTCACTTTCTGCCATCAAGGTTGTGTCATCTGCATATCTGAGGTTGTTGATATTTCTTCCGGCAATCTTAATTCCGGCTTGGGATTCATCCAGCCCAGCCTTTTGCATGATGAATTCTGCATATAAGTTAAATAAGCAGGGAGACAATATACAGCCTTGCCGTACTCCTTTCCCAATTTTGAACCAGTCAGTTGTTCCATATCCAGTTCTAACTGTAGCTTCTTGTCTCACATAGAGATTTCTCAGGAGACAGATGAGGGGATCAGGCACTCCCATTTCTTTAAGAACTTGCCGAAGTTTGCTGTGGTCGACACAGTCAAAGGCTTTTGCATAGTCAATGAAGCAGAAGTAGATGTCTTTCTGGAACTCTCTAGCTTTCTCCATAATCCAGAGCATGTTTGCAATTTGGTCTCTGGTTCCTCTGCCCCTTCGAAATCCAGCTTGCACTTCTGGGAGTTCTCAGTCCACATACTGGATGTCAATAGGGAAGTTTGTCTCCCAGTTCAGAGCTGGTGAGGTAAAGTCACCTGCCATGAAGGCATTGTGGTTGGTGGGGTTGAACTGTATAGGTCAGGGGGAGTCCATGTGAAAGATGTCAGCACTGACCTCTTCCTACTGACCTGCAGAGGGTGTGCAAGAGCACCTCTTGGGGTGGGCAAAGAGATTTGTCCCCTTTCAGTGGCAGTTCAGGTGTGGGAAAAGAAATAGTTTGGTTTAGCCTGGTGACATACTTTAGGCACCTTTCAGGTGATGAGTCGACCCCAAGGCTCACTTCTCAAACTCTGTGGTTCAGAGGGTGAGATAGGGGCCAAATTCCCTCATCCACCTGGGGTTCTGCGGTCCGGGGTTGGGGTGGTAAGGCCTCCCTTCTCACCTTAAAGATGTGGCCCATGAATCAGGGCAGGTTGCTCAGTGGCTATTGTTATATAGTTAAGTTAGTTCCTGTACCTTAGTCACCCAGCTCTGCTGAATTTAAGGCCAAAATAAAAGTGGCCCAGTTCAACCGCAGCTTATGTGTCTGTCTCTTTATTTGCCTGTTGGGATGCAAAGGATTCACTGTAAAGTTTTGTGTATTGGTCTGTGATTTGTCCCAAGCTACCCTCAACTGTCTTGTATGGGTGAACATGTGAATAGTACGTAGAGGCAAGATTTATTAATGGCACATTTTAGCTAATGGCTGAATGCTGAGGTTGCCCCAATGTCCTCACAATCAGGGCTGAACTCACTTTGATGTAATATCTGCTGAACTTTGGGTTCACTTCTTTCTTCTGCCTTGAGGTAGAAAAGATATATTCAGAGACAATAGTTTTTGTGTATATATATATATGTATGTATATATGTGTGTGTGTGTGTATACAGTGGTACCTCAGGTTACATACGCTTCAGGTTACATACGCTTCAGGTTACAGACTCCATTAACCCAGAAATATTACTTCGGGTTAAGAACTTTGCTTCAGGATGAGAACAGAAATTGTGCTCCAGCGGCGCGACGGCAGCGGGAGGCCCCATTAGCTAAAGTGATGCTTCAGGTTAAGAACAGTTTCAGGTTAAGAACGGACCTCCGGAACGAATTAAGTACTTAACCCGAGGTACCACTGTATATGGATCTTGCGTTCCATGATATCATTGTACCATATGCAGCAAGGCACAGTTCAGACAGACTAATAATATGTTCTCAGAATTAGAAAAAAACAACAACATTTAATAGATACAATTGTGTGTGCATTTTTGGTATGCCTACATAATTATTATCAGGAGAAGAGTATTCTCTATTTACAGTGTTTCTCACACCTTGAACTTTGGGTCTCCTGTGAAACTTAATCAGTGTGCAGTGGTTCACAACAGATAAATCAAGAAAAAAAGAGGTTCACAACATGGAAAGCAAGTAAAATCAATTTTAAATATCTGAAAGAATAATTAAGGCTTTATTGCAGTAACTGCAGCAGCCAAACCAGAAAAAAATCAAAGTAGCAATAGTCAGGGAATGCCAGGATAGACAGGTAGGTTCTCAGCCATCTATAGAACCACAATACCTGATCTCCACTGACAGTTCATTCCACATAGTGGGAGCCACAGTGGAGAAGGCCATCTACACAGTGGAGGACACCATCTACAGACTGCACTGACCTTGGCAGACAATATGAGGATAGGCAGTCGTAGAGAACCTGGTCCCAAACTATTTAGGACTTTGTAGATCCAAACCAACACCTTAACCTTGGCTTGGTAGCTAATGTGCAGCCACTGCAGAACCTTCATCACCAGGTCTGCATGTGTGCAGCCTTCTGAGTCACACAAGGCTTCTCCTATCATTGCATGGGTCCTAGTAACTAGGCTCTGCCTGTCCAAGAAAGGTTGTAGCAGGCAACCCCACTGAAGCTGGCACAACTTAATGCACAGTTCACATGGGCCTCCAACAACAAAGAGCTAGGACTGCTCTCAGACAAGGCACCTGGCTTTCAGGTGCAGTCAGCTGGTGAACTGCCCAATTCCCAGGCACAGGAACTTCCACCCACAGTGCTTCTGACTTATCAGGATTCACTTACATGATTGCAGGCTAAATTGTCTTTTTTTTTTTTTTAATAAATTTTTATTAATTTTCCAAACACAAAATAAAAAAACAAACAATACACAATACACCAACATACAAACATATAAACATGTATAATTTCATAACCATTTTTTCATAAACCTTACTTTCCGGACTTCCCCATACCTCCCCTTTTCTGCATCCTTGTTTTATATTTCTTCAGCAACTCCTCACAACTAAATATCCAATTCAATTTCTTTTAAGTTCTTCTAATATTGTTAATTACAGCTGCAATTCTCTGTTTCCCAACCCCTTGACATTTTAACATTCCTGAATTTTACAACAAGTTCTAAGATAAACTTTGAATTTCTTCCAGTCTTCTTCCACTGTCTCTTTCCCCTGGTCACGGATTCTGCCAGTCAACTCCGCCAGTCCCATGTAGTCGATCACCTTCGTCTGCCATTCTTCCAGGGTGGGTAGTTGTTGTGTCTTCCAATACTTTGCTAGAAGAATCCTTGCTGCTGTGGTCGCATACATAAAAAACGTCCTGTCCTTCCTTCTCACCAATTGGCCGACGATGCCCAGGAGAAAAGCCTCAGGTTTTTTAGGGAAGGTCCATTTAAGAACCTTCTTAATTTCATTATAGATCATTTCCCAAAAAGCTTTTATCCTCGGGCAGGTCCACCAAAGGTGATAAAAAGTACCTTCAGACTCGTTACATTTCCAACATTTGTTATTGGGCAAATGATAAATTTTTGCAAGCTTGACTGGGGTCATGTACCACCTATACATCATTTTCATAATGTTTTCTCTTAAGGCATTACATGCCGTAAATTTAATACCGGTGGTCCACAACTGTTCCCAGTCAGCAAACATAATGTTATGACCAATATCTTGTGCCCATTTTATCATAGCTGATTTCACCATTTCGTCCTGTGTGTTCCATTTCAACAGCAGATTATACATTCTCGACAGATTCTTAGTATTGGGTTCTAACAGTTCTGTTTCTAATTTTGACCTCTCCATCTGGAAACCTATTTTCCTGTCCTGTTTAAATGTCTCGTTTATCTGAAGATAGTGCAACCAATCTCGCACTTTGGACTTTAATTTCTCGTAACTCTGTAATTTAACTTTTTCCCCATCTTGTTCTAAAATTTCACAATATTTTGGCCATTTAGACTCCATATTAAGTTTTTTCACCTCTTTAGCTTCCATTGGTGACAACCACCTGGGAGTTTTACTTTCCAATAAATCTTTATACCGCATCCAAACATTATATAATGCTTTCCTAACAATATGGTTTTTGAAACCTTTATGCAGTTTTACCTTATCATACCATATGTATGCATGCCAGCCAAATCTATTGTCAAACCCTTCTAGATCCAAAATGTCTGTATTCTCAAGAAGTAGCCAATGTTTCAACCAGCAGAAAGCCGCCGATTCATAGTAGAGTCTTAAGTCCGGCAGGGCAAACCCCCCTCTATCTTTTGCATCAGTTAGAATCTTAAATTTTATTCTGGGCTTTTTGCCCTGCCAGACAAATTTAGATATATCTTTCTGCCACTTCTTGAAACAGTCCATCTTGTCCAAAATCTGCAATGTCTGAAATAAAAACAACATTCTAGGCAATACATTCATCTTGATAACAGCAATTCGACCTAACAAAGAGAGTTTCAATCTTGACCATATTTCTAGATCTTTCTTTACCTCTGTCCAACATTTGTCATAATTGTCCTTAAATAAATTCACATTCTTAGATGTTAAGTTTACCCCCAGGTACTTTACTTTTTTCGTTATCACTAAACCTGTTTCATTCTGAAACTTCTCTTTTTCAGCCAATGTTAAATTTTTGTCCAACACTTTCGTTTTCTGTTTGTTCAGTTTAAATCCTGCTACTTGACCAAATATCTCAATTAGTTCTAATACTCTTTTAGTACTAGTATCTGGCTGTTGCAAAGTCAGTACTAGGTCATCTGCAAATGCCCTTAACTTGTAATGTCTAGCTCCGACTTGTACTCCTTTAACCAACTGGTCTCCTCTAATCATGTTTAACAAAACCTCCAGGACTAATATAAAGAGTAAAGGGGATATTGGGCACCCTTGTCGTGTACCTTTTTCTATAGATATTTCTTCCGTAACCACATTGTTTACAATTAACTTCGCTTTTTGTTTAGAATATATTGCACCTATACCGTTTTCAAACCCTTGACCTACCCCCATCCCTTGGAGATTCTTCTTCATAAAGCTCCAACCAATATTATCAAAGGCTTTCTCCGCGTCCACAAAAATTAAAACAGCCTTCCTATTGATGTCCACCTCTAACAGTTCCAAAATGTCTATAATGTTCCTCACATTGTCCGACATATGTCTCCCTGGAAGAAAGCCAGTTTGGTCCTTATGAATCTCCCCTACCAACACTCTCTTCAGTCTTTTTGCCATAATGTCTGCAAAAATTTTGTAATCCACATTGAGTAATGATATAGGGCGGTAGTTTTTAACCTGGTTCTTTTCAGTCTCAGTCTTCGGTATAAGTGAAATAAAGGCTTCTTTCCACGACTCCGGTGCCTTTTCCCCCTCCAAAATTTCATTACATACTTCCTTCAGTGGTTGTACTAACCATTCCTTCAACGCTTTATAATATCTGGCAGTCAGACCATCTGGTCCTGGAGATTTTCCCAATTGCATCTTCTGAATGGCACCCTCTATTTCTTGTCCTGTTATTTTCTCATTCAAAATCCTTCTGCTTTGCTCTGAAATTTTTGGTAATCCATGTTTCTTAACAAATTCTTCTATTTCCTGTTCGTTAACTGGCCCTTGTGCATATAATTTCCTGAAGTAACTTTGAAAACAATTACTTATCTCGTTTGGTTTGTGGATAATCTTTCCGTCCACTTCTAAACTTGTCACAGTGTTCAGTTTTTGCCTCTTTTTCAATTGCCATGACAGAAGTTTCCCACATTTATCTGCTGATTCAAATGTCTTTTGTCTCATTTGCTTTATTCTCCATTCTATCTCTTGATTCATCAATTCCATATATTGCACCTGATAGTGTTTTATTTCTCTCAAAATCTCATGGGACTTTGGTTTAGACCTCAATTTCTTTTCCCCTTCTTTTATTTTTTCCAGAATTTTTTCTTTCCTTTCATTTTGCTTTTTCCTCTTTATGGAGTTCTGTTGTATTAGGAAACCTCGCATCACGGCCTTACTTGCGTCCCAGATTATTCTTTTTTCCACTTCTGTTCTCAAATTTATCTCAAAGTAATCTTTCAGTGTTTTTTGGGCCTTCTTATAAATCTCTTCATCTCTAAATAGGGTGTCATTCATTCTCCATCTAAAGGATCCAGTTGATGTTAGTTTCATCTCCATCTTTACAGCATTATGGTCGGAGCAAGTCTTTGAGCAGATTTCTACCTTTTTAATCCTTGGCGCCATACTGCTAGTTACCCAAATTTGGTCAATTCTTGTCCATGTCATTTTTGCTTCAGAGAAAAAAGTTCCCTCTCTCTCAAGAGGGTTCCTTGTTCTCCAAATGTCAATCAAGTCCATAGTTTCAGTCATTTCAAAAAAAGTCTTTGGTAGTCTCCCTTCCTTGGAAATTACTTGTCTCTGTGCTTTGTCCATATTTGTGGAAACTACACCATTCATGTCTCCCATCATTACTACTCTATAGTCTAGATAGTCCATTAAAGTCTCATGCAACTTCTTGAAGAATTCCGCCTTCCCGTCATTTGGTGCATAAATTCCGACTATCAAGATTTTTTCTCCTTGAACTTGTATTTCAATTGCCAGGTATCTTCCTTGTTCGTCTTTAAATATCATCTTTGGAGCCAATTTTTCTTTTGCATAAATCACCACGCCTCTTTTCTTAACTTTGTCTGATGAAATAAATTCTTGTCCAAGTCTCTTGTTTACCAATAATTTCCTATGTGTCCTGGTCACATGGGTCTCTTGTAGACATATTAGGTCTAATTGTTCTCTTTTCAAAATATGAAAAACTTGGCGTCTTCTTCGGGGAAGGTTCAAACCATTACAATTCCAGCTGAGAAGTTGCAGAGACATTTTGTTATTAAGTGCCTGTTCCTCCGACTGCTCCTAACTTTTGTTCGTCTTCAGATGGTGGTATGAGTCCAAATGACAAGTTTGCAATGTCTGTCACTCCTTTTTCTTGTATTGTTGTTTCTACTGTTCCTTTCTGCAAGTCCTCCTGATATCTCTCCAAAAACTGTTCTTTATCTTGAACTGTTCTTATTTTGACCTTCCTTCCTTTGAAGTTAAAAGACAATCCTTGTGGAAACTCCCACCTGAAGGGTATGATGTTTTTCTTCAGCAGGTAGACCAAATCTTTATAGAAGGATCTCACCTCCAAGATGTATTTAGGGATATCTTTAAAAATTTGTACTTGACTATTTTCAATCTCCAATGCCTTTTGGTAATGCAAGTTCAATATTTTATCTCTTTCTCCTTTGGATCTCAATGTGATCAAACAATCCCTTGGCTTCTTACCTTGCCTCCTGCCCAGCCGAAAAGCTGTTGTTATTTCAAGTTCTTCTTCCTGCAGCTCCTCTTGCCAAAATTCCGTAAAGTTCTGTGTGAGGAAGTCCACAAGGCTGTCTCCCTCACTCTCGGGAACCAGTCTCAATTTCAAATTTCTCTCTTTTCTCTGTAATTCCAGCAAAGATAGGGCTGCATCATGTTCATTCACTTTTTTTGAAATCGGCACAAGCTCCTCCCTTGTCTCCTCTGCAGTATTTTTTGCACTTTCAGCAATCTTTCGTGTTTCAGAGCTTTCTTGAATTAATTTATTAATAGATTCTGTATTAGATGTTACACTTGCAGTATTCAAGTCCAATCTTGCTGTCAGTTCTGTCAATTTTTTTGAATTTTCCGTAGATAGCTTTGTCAGTGCTTCTAAAGATTGGTTTATTTTGAGCAGTGCCTGTGTCATTGAATCCATAGATGCTGTTGCCACTTTTTCCTGTGCAGCTGGTGGTATGCCAGGTATTGAGCCCCTTTTCTTTTGTGTCTGTTTTGCTTTGGATCTAGTTGTTATCTCTTCTGCTGGACCACTCATATCCTCAAGGTCGTTCTCACAGGAAAGACTTGCAAGTGGAAAATCCCACTGTTTCTTTTTCACTGTAACAGTTTCTCTTTATACCCTCTAGAGGGAGCATTTAATTGTATCCAAGTGAAAAGAGAAAGAACAAGGAAACATAGAGCAATCAACAAAAAATCCAAAAGTCCACAGTAAAAGTTTCTGTCGCACTTTTTCAGTATAGTCACAAGTTCAACAAAGTAATTCCATTAAAGTCCCGTAACTTTGTCTCAGACAAATCCCCAACTTTGTATCCAGTCTAAACTGACAGTTCACTTTCCCGGTGCCTTACTCAGGCAGTCCGTCCTGGGGATTTGGCAGTGGAAGATGTTTTTTTCCTCAGTTAATTTCAGGCAGATTAACAGTGTCCAGTTTTCTTCCCCCCTTCTCCTGCTTACTGGGGGGAAGTTTAAGTCAAATGTCAGGTTTGACAGCTCAAAGATAATTTTCTTTCAAATGCAGCTTTACTCTTTCGTTGCTTTAATTGCCATGCAGATCGGGGAGGCAGACTTCCTTAATTTATGCCTTTCCCGTTTTCAGCCAAATTTCAGGATTTAAATTTAAATGTCCCGTTCAGTCCCTCCGTCTTACTCATGGGGTTTACAGTCGAATTTCTGGTTCAGAAAGGAATCGGCGCTCTCCGTTCATGGCGACGCGGCTTCACTCCACGGGCTGGGTTGCGACTCTCAGCACCGCGCTCACCCCCGATGCCGCTCCGTAGCCTTTAAAAAGGCTCTTTCACAGTACCGGGGGGCGCAAAAGGTGCCCACCGAGTCTCCTTGTTCACAGGCTTCAGCACCTGTGATTTTAGGGGTCCCCCGCTCGCCGTAGCGGGTCAGACCCAAACTCGCGGAGCAGTCCTCCTCCGGAGCTCGAAGCGAGGACCGCCATTAAACGCTGGCGCCGACCGGAAGTGCAGGCTAAATTGTCATTATCCAGATACACCATATCTGGTATAACACCATAAACCCTTCCAGCTGACATAGCATTTGACCAAGAAAACAATGCAGCTTGCTCCAGCTCTATTCCAGGTGGTCCAATGCATGGCCTAAGGGCTGCACTTTGGAAGCCCTCAGCAGCATTTGATGCCCCCTCAGGTCTCACACTGCCATCCCAAAGCCAGAGAAGGAGGCACTGGGCTTTGGGAAGGCAGTGTGAGAGCTCTGACAAGGTCCTAGAGTCCTCCCACATCTTTCCCAGTTGCCTAGTTATTACTTTCCCAGCTTTGGGAAGGAGACAGGAGGACTCTCAGACCCTGCCAGAGCCTCACAATGCAGGCACCTCAGCTAAAGCATCCATGACATATGGCCATCCAACCTCTGCTTGTCTTTTCCATTACTAGAGTTGAAGCAACACCCCACAAGTCATACTGGGAACCCTCACAAAGCCTCTATTTCTGTGTTTTTCTAGGTCCACAGGCTTTGCAAGAAGTCATGCTGTCCCAAATACGTTTCCAAGTACAATTCAAAGTGTTGGTGTTGATCTTTAAAGCCCTAAATGGCCTTGGTCCAGTATACCTGAAGGAGCATCTCTACCCCCATTGTTCTGCCCGGACCCTGGGGTCCAGCGCCGAGGGCCTTCTGGCGGTTCCCTCACTGCGAGAAGCAAAGCTACAGGGAACCAGGCAGAGGGCCTTCTCGGTTGTGGCACCCACCCTGTGGAACGCCCTCCCACCAGATGTCGAGGAAATAAACAACCAGCTGACTTTTAGAAGACACCTGAAGGCAGCCTTGTTTACGGAAGTTTTTAATGTTTGATGTTTTATTGTGCTTTTAATTCTGTTGGGAACCGCCCAGAGTGGCTGGGGAAACCCAGCCAGATGGGTGGGGTATAAATAATAATTATTATTATTACTGCAAAGTGTTGAAGTTTTTTTTCCTTTTTTTTTTATTAAAGAACAGCAGCAAAGGTGGTGGTGGTGATTTTTTTTTTAGCACCATTTAAATACATTCCTACTACCAATGATTCTTGCCTCTGAAGCCCACCTGCCTAATGAAGTAACCTTTCCTGGTATCTGTTGGGATGCTGCACCCCAGAAAAGTCATCTGACAGGTCTATATTTATAGATGATTTTGTTCTTTAAAAAGAAGAAATGAGAATTTTATGTATTTTTAAAGGTTTCTGTAAGTGTTGTACAGTATATAAAAGTGTGATATGTGTATATTGATATTTTGGTTTTTATTTTAATGGAATTACATCAATATTTAATAAGAGATAGAAAACGACACAAATGAATGCATTTATTGGTGGCAAATGTCTTGGAAATGCCTGCATGAAACTGAATACACAGGGGACATAAGAATTCATGGTGCTCACGTGAATGGCATTGCCGTTGCCCTAGTTATTCTTTGCTGCTTTGTTTTACCAAGTGTGTGAGAGAAAATTTGGGGAAATGTGTAACAGAGGGAACAAGCAGGACAGGGGGAGGAGGCAATGGTAGTTTTGCCAATAATTTTTACTTTGGTGCCTTCTGTTGCTGAACAGAAGCCGTATGTACAGAACTGCTCACTTTCTCTACCTCTAGAACAGAAAGATTTGCAATGAAAATGAATACTAAAATGGTGCATTGCATTACTTTGTTAGACTGTCTGATTTTTATAGATTTCAAGATAAGAGCTGGATTTTCCTTGATTTGTCCTCATCTGTAAGCCAAAACAATTAAGAAAAATCTGAGAGAAATTTTGAAATGAAAGACACACTTTTAAACTTTATTAAGATATTGCAAATGCCATCTATGTTACTGTGTTTATAAAGTCATTCAAAAGCTTCATGCAGGCCCAATTTAGATGCGTGTATTTCTAAGTGGCCTTTTCTACAACAAAATACACAAGCAACTGGGTGTGTTTTTCTGAGCGCTGTAGATAATTAATCTCATTTTCCCTGTGCTTCAGTTTGTGTTCTGTTAGTTTTCTTATTCAAACTTTTGACTCACAAATCTAATTTGAAGCCTCTTTAACTGACCTATGTGGTAATGTGTTTCATCTGCATGTGAAGTTTAGCAGTGAGCAATAAGGCCAGCATACTAATTTGCTCCTTGGTGGATGCAATTTTTGGTGTACAAACATCACCTGTGCTCAACACTTCTGCACTACAGAAAGTGCCCAACCCCTCCCCAGAAGAGATGGATGTCTTAAAAGGCAGATAGGAGAGTGACGTGTGAGAGAGGCGGCAGTGATAAACAGGGCCTGTTAGAAAAGCCCTGGTCTAGATGGTGCCACAGAGGGAAAGCTGAGTATGGACTGCACCATTACAGTAGGCAGGGCAAAACTGACAGGGTTCTACCTCTGGTCTCTCACAAACAGGAGGACACCAGCTTTCTTTGGAACAACAGTTAAGGATGCCATGGGATAGTCAGGAAGCAAGGGAACCCAGTAAGGCTGCCCAATGATTTGTGAAAGGCTAGAAAGGGCTTCACCAAAACCCGACAAAACAACTGGCAAAGCTCATCCATGAGAATTTCCCTCCTTTTTGATGATTTTAAATGTCATTTATTTTCTCATTAGCTGATAGAGAATTGTGAACCGCCCTGAGACCTGCAGGTATAGGGCAGTATACAAATCAAATAAGTAATAATAATTATTGGGGGGGGGGTTAGAAAATTTTGGAACAGCATCAGTACAGGATTAAACCGAATGTTTATGATGTGTATGATGCAAGCAGTAGTCCATTAAGTGCCAGGTATGAAGGGGGCTTTACTCCTCAGATAGATTGGGGAGGGAATGGTGGGCTTCTTAAAGCTGTAATGGAGACTTGACAAGGGAGGACCCCTTTATTAGAGCACATGCAAGATATACAACCGCTGAGAGGATGATTTCTTATTCCTGCAACACAACAAATGAACATCTGAATCAGACCAGTTCTACAAAGCTGCCTGTTTAGTTTTGCAGTATGAATACAGTATATATCCAGGAAGAAGAGCAGGGAAAGAAAGGAAAACGGCAGGGAATACAAGATGTCGGAATCCTGGCAGCACCTGCAGTTATTAATATATTATTTTGAATGAAATGTCATTACTATTTTATTTAAAATTAATGCAATTCACCAGACCATAAAGAAGGTCCTTTAGAATAAATGGCGGCTTTCCAAGCACAGCTACTGGGCTGCTGATTACAATGGATTCTGACATTTTTGACAGTTTTATAATTCTCATATTCTGTTCGTAGCTATGCTCTGAAGTGTGTCTGCTTTGCTGAATTCTTCCTCCTGGGGCATGGCGCTAAAGTTTGGTGAACTGAAAGGACAATAAAGCAGTTTGATAGGCAAAAACAGAAAATTACTGTGCTATACAAAGTTGCTTGTTTGATGACTCCAGGAAAATTAGCATCCACAGTTTTAAAAACAAATGTCACTTAAAAAAAAACCCCACACCTTTAAATGAGCAGTTAGCTATAAAAGACACCCACTGGTTCAAAAGGTGAGGTCACCATCTCACAACAATGCATGGAGCTGGTCAGGAAATGATCGTGGAAGCCATTTTTGAGGGGGTTTGTTGTCGTTTTCCCCCCAACTGAATAGGAAAGTAAATAATGAACTGTGCTCATCACAACTGATGCTTTAAGCCGGTATGTTTATGGGATGTACAGTAATTCACTTCTTTGCTACAATCCACATTAACTTAGAAATGTGGTAGAGGAGGAGACGTCCATTAGCCGTGGGGAGGATTTCCCTAGCTCTCACTTGCAAAGGCTTATTCTGGCAGAAAACGTAGTTCCACCTCCATACCTAGAAGGCATCTCTAGAAGGCACTGGATAACACCCAGCTGTTTCCCATCTGCAAGGACTTGTGCATTCCACTCAAGCTAATGCATTCAGACATTCAAGCCACATGGGGTGTGTGTAGGGGGCAGGGGTACTGTCCTTACCCCCCAACATCTCCATCCCATGTGCTCTATCCTGAGTTTTTCAACAGGCCTTATAAGTGCCGGCATGCTGAAAATGCAAAGTTCCCAATCATGCAGAGGCTTATGTGTATTGAGCTGAATGCAGTTGGAAGTCCCCTGTAGACCTTCATGCTCGATGTGCAAAGTTCTCCCGTGGGGATAAGGTAGAAGCTCCAGGTAGTTCAGCATCAGGCAAGGCACACTAAGTGGTTGGCAGCAAGGATCTGCATGACCATGAATATGCAGACAATCTCACAAAGTCAACCGTCATCTTCGTAGCTACGGGGGAGTATTTTCACCATATTTTCAGCCACGAATGTTTACCGCTGCCTTTCTCCCAGTGCAGCTCCATTGTCCACTAAACCTTCGTGAACTTTTATTTGAGCTGCTGTATAATTCTTTTTAAAATGATCTTCTTCATCAATGTGCACACATCTCTTCCCATGCTTTGCAGCCTCAAACGAGTCTAATTCCGGCAATCTTTTACAAGATATATAACATCAAGCTCTTGATAAAAACTCACTCCTTTTTCAGGGGTCCTTGGTTCATCCCCCTTCTGCTGGCCAGCTTTTGGTATATATTGCTTCTGGCAGTGCAATCCTAATTCTCAGTGAAGAATGGAATTGTCAGCTGAGGCAACGGGGGTCACAACATCAAGGAGTGAAGACGGCTTGGCCAGCATCCTTGTCAACTGAAAGCATTTTGCATCGATGATCAGCATTAAGCCAATGGGGGGGTGGCTTTCGCTTTTAAAAAGTGTGACAAATCAAAATCAGTCTAGAGGAGAACACAAAAAACATCTAAATCTGCCATCTATTTTCCCCAAAGCAGAATTAAAAGGGCACTTTGGGGAGAACTTTACATCTGGGGTGTTGAAATATACTCAGAGTCAAGTGTGAATTTCATGCTCTTTATTCAGCTCATAGTAGCAATGAATGAAGTTTTCCCCAAAACATCTAGCTATATATGCATTATTTACACAATGGGCCCTGCATAATTGGCTAATTCCAGGCTGCTCTTGTAGGTCATAGAATCATAGAATCATAGAGTTGGAAGAGACCACAAGGGCCATCGAGTCCAACCCCCTGGCAAGCAAGAAACACCATCAGAGCACTCTTGACATATGGTTGTCAAGCCTCTGCTTAAAGACCTCCAAAGAAGGAGACTCCACCACACTCCTTGGCAGCAAATTCCACTGTCAAACAGCTCTTACTGTCAGGAAGTTCTTCCTAATGTTTAGGTGGAATCTTCTTTCTTGTAGTTTGCATCCATTGCTCCGTGTCCGCTTCTCTGGAGCAGCAGAAAACAACCTTTCTCCCTCCTCTATGTGACATCCTTTTATATATTTGAACATGGCTATCATATCACCCCTTAACCTCCTCTTCTCCAGGCTAAACATGTCCAGCTCCCTTAGCCGTTCCTCATAAGGAATCATTTCCAGGCCTTTGACCATTTTGGTTGCCCTCCTCTGGACACGTTCCAGTTTGTCAGTGTCCTTCTTGAACTGTGGTGCCCAGAACTGGACCCAGTACTCCAGGTGAGGTCTGACCAGAGCAGAATATAGTGGCACTATTACTTCCCTTGATCTAGATGCTATACTCCTATTGATGCAGCCCAGAATTGCATTGGCTTTTTTAGCTGCCGCGTCACACTGTTGGCTCATGTCAAGTTTGTGGTCAACCAAGACTCCTAGATCCTTTTCACATGTACTGCTCTCAAGCCAGGTGGCACCCATCTTGTATTTGTGCCTCTCATTTTTTTTGCCCAAGTGCAATACTTTACATTTCTCCCTGTTCAAATTCATCTTGTTTGTTTTCGCCCAGTTCTCTAATCTGTCAAGGTCGTTTTGAAGTGTGATCCTGTCCTCTGGGGTGTTAGCCACCCCTCCCAGTTTGGTGTCATCTGCAAATTTGATCAGGATGCCCTTGAGTCCATCATCCAAGTCGTTGATAAAGATGTTGAATAAGACCGGGCCCAAGACAGAACCCTGTGGCACCCCACTAGTCACTCTTCTCCAGGATGAAGAGGAACCATTGATGAGCACCCTTTGGGTTCGGTCAGTCAGCCAGTTACAAATCCACTGAGTGGTAGCATAGTCAAGACCGCATTTTACCAGCTTCTTTACAAGAATATCATGGGGCACCTTGTCAAATGCCTTGCTGAAATCAAGGTAGGCTACATCCACTGCGTTCCCTTCATCTACCAGGCTTGTAATTCTGTCAAAAAACGAGATCAGGTTAGTCTGACATGACTTATTTTTCAGAAATCCATGCTGACTATTGGTGATCACAGCATTCCTCTCTAGGTGCTCACAGACTGTTTGCTTAATGATCTGCTCCAGAATCTTCCCTGGTATTGATGTCAGACTGACTGGGCGGTAATTATTTGGGTCCTCTCTTTCCCCCTTTTTGAAAATAGGGACAACATTTGCCCTCCTCCAGTCTGCCGGGACTTCGCCTGTTCTCCAGGAATTCTCAAAGATGACTGCCAGTGGTTCTGAGATCACATCTGCCAGTTCTTTTAATACTCTTGGATGCAGTTCATCTGGCCCTGGAGACTTGAATACATCTAAACTAGCCAAGTATTCTTGTACTATCTCCTTAGTTATTCTGGGCTGTGTTTCCTCTGCTGAATCATTTGCTCCAAATTCTTCAGGTCGGGCATTGTTTTCTTTATCGGAGAAGACTGAGGCAAAGAAGGCATTGAGGAGTTCAGCCCTTTCTGTGTCCCCTGTTTGCATTTCACCATCTTCTCCTCTGAGTGACCCCACTGTTTCTTTGTTCCCCCTTTTGCTACGAACATACCCATAAAAGCCTTTTTTGTTGCTTTTAACCTCTCTAACAAGCCTGAGTTCATTCTGTGCTTTAGCTTTTCTGACTTTGTGTCTACACGTGCTGGCTATTTGTTTGAATTCCTCTTTGGTGGTTTCCCCCCTTTTCCATTTTTTGTACACATCCTTTTTTAATCTTAACTCAGTTAAAAGTTCTTTAGATAGCCACCCTGGCTTCTTTAGACACCTTCCATGTTTCCGTCTCATTGATATTGCCTGACGTTGTGCTTTTACTATCTCCCTCTTAACAAACTCCCAGCCATCATGAACTCCCTTTCCTTTTAGTATTACTGTCCATGGGATCTCACCCAGCAGTTCCCTAAGTTTTATGAAGTCGGCTTTCTTAAAGTCAAGAAATTGAGTCCTAGTATGCTTGGCTGCTCCTTTCCGCTGTATAGTAAACTTCAGAAGAGCATGATCACTCGCGCCTAATGATCCTTCCACTTCTACCCCACTAACCAGGTCATCAAGATTGGTTAGGACCAGATCTAAAATGGCTGTTCCTCTTGTTGCTTCTCCCACTTTCTGGACAATGAAGTTGTCTGCAAGGCCAGTGAGGAATCTGTTTGACCTTATGCTCTTGGCTGAGTTTGACATCCAACAAATATCCGGGTAATTGAAGTCCCCCATTACTACTATCTCCCTTCCTTTTTCATGCTTGGCCATCTGTTCCAGGAAGGCATCATCTATGTCCTCCGTTTGGCTTGGAGATCTATAGTAAACTCCCACAATGAGGTCCCTGTTATTCTTCTCTCCCTTAATTTTGACCCAAATGCTCTCACTTTGGCTTTGAGGTTCTAAATCTTGGATCTCTTCACAGGTATACACATCCCTGACATATAACGCCACTCCTCCTCCTTTCTTGTCTGGTCTGTTTCTCTGAAATAGATTGTATCCCTCCATTATTACATTCCAATCGTGGGACTTATCCCACCAGGTTTCAGTGATGCCTATTATGTCATATTTAGTTTGCTGTACCAAGAGCTCAAGCTCATCTTGTTTATTTTCCATCTTATCTTTTGTGAGATAAGAAATATATAGAAATATTTCCACTGCTTTGCGTATTAGTGTACAGACATTGAAACTCCATTAATCATTCCCCCGTGTCTCTTATTTAAGGATTTTTTCCTCCCACCACTAGGTCTGCGTGCTGTTTGCTCCATTTGGTCTATGACATTTGGATGATCAACTTCATCAATTGATAGACTCCTACCTTCAGCAGCACTGTCTCCCTCCCCCACATTAGTCAGTTTAAAGCCCTCCTGATGAGGTTTCTGAGATATTTGGCAAAAACATTCCTCCCAACCGTTGTGAGGTGCAGCCCATCACTTGCCAGAAGTCCATCTTCAAGAAACTGCAGTCCGTGATCTAAGAATCCAAACTGTTCCTGTTTACACCATTTGCGAAGCCAGCTGTTCACTTCCACTATTTTTCCCTCTCTCCCTGGGCCACGTCGTTCAACTGGGAGGACAGATGAGATGACAATTTGTGCATTTAATTGCTTCAATTTCCTGCCCAGAGCATCGTAGTCTCTTTTGATCTTCTGGAGGCTATTGCTTGCAGGGTCATTGGTTCCCACATGAACCAAGAGGAAGGGGTATTTGTCAGTGGGTTTTATGATTCCTTGCAGTCGTTCAGTTACATCTTGGATCTTAGCCCCGGGGGGACAGCACACTTCCCGAGACATCTTGTCAGGCCCACAGATCACTGCTTCTGTTCCCCTCAGTAGGGAATCCCCTATCACCACTACATGCCTCCTCTTAGGTTTGGTCGGGGTTCTTCCGTGAGCTGTCTGTTCCAAGGTCGCCTGCACATTCCCTGAGGACTGACTTTGCTGCTCGTCTTCATATACCTGATCGACTGTAATGAGGGAGAGATCCTCAAATGGAGTCTGCTCTTCGTCTTCCATGCTAGGGGAGAGGACCTCAAAGCGATTGTGTATTTCTAAACAATCAGAGCGAACCCTGGGCCTCCTACTTCTTTGAGTCACGTTTCTCCATATATCTGGCTCCTGTGTTGGTGAACTAGCCTCCTTCTCAGGGGAGTCCCCTGTCTCCTCCTTGGTGGAGACGGTGTGCTCTGTTGCTTCCAAGAAGAGCTCCAGCTCTCTAATTCTTTGGAGCGTAGCTACACGTTCCTCCAGTTGTTGGACTTTGTCTTTTAAGAGGGCAATCAACATGCAATTGCTGCAGGTAAAGCTGCCTGCAACCTTTGGCAAGATGGCAAACATTGCGCAGGAACCGCAGGTGACTGCAGCTGTTCCCTCCCCCTCCATCTTGAGAACGTGTCGTTGGGGGTGGCTACAGCGGTCCTCCATCATAAAAAGCGTGAAGACAGGATAAATAACTCCCCCCACAAAAAAAAACCTAGGTCTCCCCCAACAAACGTTTGAGACTAGCTCCCCTAAATCTAAAAGATGGATCAAACTGCACAGGGAGAGCAGCTAATCAGCCACAAAGAAACACACACACACAAGAAAACCCTTTTTGCTCCTTCTTCAACTGCTGCCCTGCAAGGTCAATCACTTCCACCTGAAGCTGGTTTGGGTGGCTCCTGCGGACCAATCAGACTGCTGCATTCTGGATCCTATTGTTCTAAGATTCATCACAGTACATAACAGGTTTGTATGTTTCTCTTGTACCTGTTAGACCCCAACACCTACCTACTTGTAAAAGATGTTAAAAACTGGCAAAGCGGGGAATTGTTTTGAGGATCGCAAAATGTTCACAAAACATCCACCAAGTTAGTTCAGTAGCATTAAAGAGAAAGCTCTCTATTCTGCCATTCTAAATTTCCCCTCACTATTAATGAACTAAAGCTTTAGTTGATTGATGTATCATTTAAATGGATTCATGCTCACAGCCCTGGTTTTTATGGTTGGAATAGTTGTGATATTTTATTGTTTGTTATATGATGGTTTTACGATGTTTTATCCTTGTTATGTTATATGGTAGTTTATGGTACTCACAGTGTTTGTGAAGCTTCTTTGAATTCGTGGACAAAGACAGTAATATGGAGAGCAAGCATCATGGGATACAATATTTATAGAGTGGTACCTCTGGTTATGGATTTAATTCATTTTGGGATGCCATGCGTAACTAGAAGTGCCGCTTCTGCACACACATGGGGCGCGCAGAGCGATTCTGCTCATGCGCAAGCAGCGAAACCCGGAAGTATGCATTTCCAGGTTTGCCATGGCCATAACCTGAAGATTCCATAACCTGGAGGTTATGCAACACAAGGTACCATTTTATTGCATTCAAATCTAAATGGGCCACATGAATGTCCCACAAAAAAGCAACTTTTGTATTTCTTCTTACATGGTATGCAAATTCAAATTTAGGGTGTTGCTCTGCTTTGAAAATTTTAGCTTCCTTCCCCAACTCAACAAACCACTACTTGTTTGTTCTCTTGGAGGTAGGGAAGTAACCTAGTCAGTTTTCTACATGGTCAGCACTTCTTTCTTCCATTTAACTATAGTGGGGGGGGGGGGAGTCTTCCAGGTACTTCAAGTAATTGCAGTCTGAAATTGAACAATCTGCCCAGTTCCACATTCACCTGTCGATAAAACTCTTCTGAATTTAGAACAGCGGCCATTGATTTCACTGTCCTTTGACTTGACCACATCAACCAAAATGACGCTTTGGGGATGTAGGAAAAGTAGTAGCCAGAGGTTAACTTTATTCATCTAGCACCATCACTAAGGGAAAAAGAACATGAAAAAAGCCAAAACAAAGAATTGATCAAATGGAGGAAGGACACATGAAATGAAATCTACCAAGCAGCTCAGAGAAAAATTGCCTTCCTAGGAAAAAAGAGATAATGAGAAATTTTAGCTCAATTGTCTGTAGATACAAATGCATAGTTTGATCCTACAGTATGAGATGAAGGTCTGAGTTCCTTGAAAATGGGAGATTTGAATGTGCCTCATAATTTAAAAGTAGTGAATACTTAATGGGCCATGTTGCAAAACAGAACAGTTTAACTGTGGCTACATCTAACAGAACTATTAAAAGTATACGAAGCAAAAGGACCATGTTGGCCCACAAGACAAATTTCAAAATCCACATTAGAGCTGTACCTCAGGTTCCCAGAAAACCAGGCCTGACCAGAAGTCTCCAGCTTTGCCTGCCCTACCCCTGGTGGCAAGGGGAGGGTCCCAATCTCCAGGGGGAGGGGTGAGAGTGCCTGTAAAATAGATATTATTATTAAGAGGACTGTGCAAGCAGCTTGCAAGCTTCAGCCTGGCATGAGCCGTCTTCACATTATTGCAAAGACCAGTGATGGCCCTAAGTGATCTGACCTCCACTCTCCTCCCATCTCCCAATTAACTCCTGTCTCCAGGGCTCAGTGGGAGGAGGGAGGCTTCAAGCCCACTGGAATGGCCCTAATACAAAGAACATGAGAACAAAGGCAAAAGGGAAGCCAGAAGATGGGGCTGCTGAGCAAACACAGGAGGGGAGGAAGCAAAGTGATAATAAGCAAGGAAGCCCAGAGTAGGGAATGAGAGAGGAATTCGGTGTCTAGAGATTTAGAATTCAATTTAATTATTCTCCAAAGGAACTTTAGGACCACAGTAGGCAGCAGGAATTTAATCTAGGATCAGAACCACAACCCCAACTTTGATTGTGGGTTTTATTAATTACAAAGAAAAAAAAAATCTTGGAGCAGCCAGCATAAAACAATACTGTCAGGAGTCCATTCCCAAGCTTGATAACAAAGCAAGCATAGTTAATTAAAAAGGATGATTTGTTGTCAAAACAACAGATAGTTCCGGAGGGCTCTCACACAGCCTCCCGGCATCATCAATCACAATGACCCTTCTGAAGACTGCTTCCGGCGTGATCAGAAGCAACGGAACTTTCACTTCCTATCTTGCAGCCCTCCCATTCGCTGTGACCTTGGACTGAGTGGGTCAGCTCCTGCCTCTTCTCTATTCTCTGAGAGGCTTTCTCTTAACTCTTTCCCACCTGTTTGCGCTTCCTGCGAGCTTTGAGTGTGTTCTAGCCTGCTCCCAGCCATTCCTTTATCAACTGGCATTCCAGGGGGCGGGGGAGTTGGCCCTAGCTGGTGCTTATCCTGCCTGGCAGTTAACCCTCTCTGTTCCTGGCTGCTTTCTTCACCTGATGCAACCCATCCATGGGAGCTGGCTCATTTATGACAAATTGTGATGGCCTGGGATTCTGATTCAGAGGCTGAACCGGAGGAATCCCAGCCTGCACAGGAGTCCCCGCCTCCAGGGCCGGCTGAGCTGGGGCAGGGCCTTGATTCTGAAGCTTCACCTGTGCCGGATCCTCAGGAGCAGACACCAGATGAATCCACTCTGGCTCCGGAGGTGATTGAGGACCCATTGCCTACAGGTGCGCCTCTCCCAGCCCTGTCAGGGGAAGGTCCAGTAACCCTCCAGCCTCTCCTGAACTGCAGAGGCTCAGGGCAGAGAGGCGGAGGGAACTGGTTTCTCCCAGGAGGAGTGCTCGCCTTAAGGCCAGGAGAGGCGGGTCACCTGGGGGCCGGGACCGCCCCTGGCCTCAGAGAAGATAAAGGCCAGTCAGCCCGGTCCCAGGTTGCGGGAGCAACGACATTGGAAACCTGTTTCTGCCAGCACCCAGACCTGTCTTTCCGGAGTTCCCGACCATGCCTGGCTTTTCCTTTGAACCCAGCTTCCCCCTTGGTGGACAGTCTCCAGACCCTCGACCTAGGACCAGACTTTGACCACGCCTCCCGGTAACCCCCCCCCCCGGTACCAGCACACAAATACTGAAGGAAGCTGAGAGACAGAGTGGTGGTGGTGGAATACTGATGCTAACAATGTGTCCATATTCTTGCATCAAAATCACATGAAAGTGAGGAAGGCATAATAAAACAGCCTCACATAGTGCTAGATAAAATTAATGTCCTATCAAGGCAATGTGGAAACACAGACTGGGGAAGCAAAACATGATTTTCCATATCTGTATTTTGCAATGTGCAAAGAGATTGGCGGTGTTGGCCACATTCACTTGTGTCAACAGGCAAGCAGAAGAGTCTCGGGCTGCTTTTATTGAATTGTCCTCATGGGTGTCAAGAAATGTAGAAAGGTTCAGCAAAGGAAATGTAGAATCATAGAGATGGAAGAGACCACAAGGGCCATCGAGTCCAACACCCTGCCAAGCAGGAAACACCATCAGAGCACTCCTGACATATGGTTGTCAAGCCTCTGCTTAAAGACCTCCAAAGAAGGAGACTCCACCACACTCCTTGGCAGCAAATTCCACTGTTGAACAGCTCTTACTGTCAGGAAGTTCTTCCTAATGTTTAGGTGGAATCTTCTTTCTTGTAGTTTGAATCCATTGCTCCGTGTCCGCTTCTCTGGAGCAGCAGAAAACAACCTTTCTCCCTCCTCTATGTGACATCCTTTTATATATTTGAACATGGCTATCATATCACCCCTTAACCTCCTCTTCTTCAGGCTAAACATGCCCAGCTCCCTTAGCCGTTCCTCATAAGGCATCATTTCCAGGCCTTTGACCATTTTGGTTGCCCTCCTCTGGACACGTTCCAGTTTGTCAGTGTCCTTCTTGAACTGTGGTGCCCAGAACTGGACCCAGTACTCCAGGTGAGGTCTGACCAGAGCAGAATATAGTGGCACTATTACTTCCCTTGATCTAGATGCTATACTCCTATTGATGCAGCCCAGAATTGCATTGGCTTTTTTAGCTGCCGCGTCACACTGTTGGCTCATGTCAAGTTTGTGGTCAACCAAGACTCCTAGATCCTTTTCACATGTACTGCTCTCAAGCCAGGTGGCACCCATCTTGTATTTGTGCCTCTCATTTTTTTTGCCCAAGTGCAATACTTTACATTTCTCCCTGTTCAAATTCATCTTGTTTGTTTTCGCCCAGTTCTCTAATCTGTCAAGGTCGTTTTGAAGTGTGATCCTGTCCTCTGGGGTGTTAGCCACCCCTCCCAGTTTGGTGTCATCTGCAAATTTGATCAGGATGCCCTTGAGTCCATCATCCAATTCGTTGATAAAGATGTTGAATAAGACCGGGCCCAAGACAGAACCCTGTGGCACCCCACTAGTCACTCTTCTCCAGGATGAAGAGGAACCATTGATGAGCACCCTTTGGGTTCGGTCAGTCAGCCAGTTACAAATCCACTGAGTGGTAGCATAGTCAAGACCGCATTTTACCAGCTTCTTTACAAGAATATCATGGGGCACCTTGTCAAATGCCTTGCTGAAATCAAGGTAGGCTACATCCTACCTGCGTTCCCTTCATCTACCAGGCTTGTAATTCTGTCAAAAAACGAGATCAGGTTAGTCTGAAATGACTTATTTTTCAGAAATCCATGCTGACTATTGGTGATCACAGCATTCCTCTCTAGGTGCTCACAGACTGTTTGCTTAATGATCTGCTCCAGAATCTTCCCTGGTATTGATGTCAGACTGACTGGGCGGTAATTATTTGGGTCCTCTCTTTCCCCCTTTTTGAAAATAGGGACAACATTTGCCTTCCTCCAGTCTGCCGGGACTTCACCTGTTCTCCAGGAATTCTCAAAGATGACTGCCAGTGGTTCTGAGATCACATCTGCCAGTTCTTTTAATACTCTTGGATGCAGTTCATCTGGCCCTGGAGACTTGAATACATCTAAACTAGCCAAGTATTCTTGTACTATCTCCTTAGTTATTCTGGGCTGTGTTTCCTCTGCTGAATCATTTGCTCCAAATTCTTCAGGTCGAGCACCGTTTTCTTTATCGGAGAAGACTGAGGCAAAGAAGGCATTGAGGAGTTCAGCCCTTTCTGTGTCCCCTGTTTGCATTTCACCATCTTCTCCTCTGAGTGACCCCACTGTTTCTTTGTTCTTCCTTTTGCTACGAACATACCCATAAAAGCCTTTTTTGTTGCTTTTAACCTCTCTAACAAGCCTGAGTTCATTCTGTGCTTTAGCTTTTCTGACTTTGTGTCTACACGTGCTGGCTATTTGTTTGAATTCCTCTTTGGTGGTTTCCCCCCTTTTCCATTTTTTGTACACATCGTTTTTTAATCTTAACTCTGTTAAAAGTTCTTTAGATAGCCACCCTGGCTTCTTTAGGCACCTTCCATGTTTCCGTCTCATTGGTATTGCCTGAAGTTGTGCTTTTACTATCTCCCTCTTAACAAACTCCCAGCCATCATGAACTCCCTTTCCTTTTAGTATTACTGTCCATGGGATCTCACCCAGCAGTTCCCTAAGTTTTATGAAGTCGGCTTTCTTAAAGTCAAGAAATTGAGTCCTAGTATGCTTGGCTGCTCCTTTCCGCTGTATAGTAAACTTCAGAAGAGCATGATCACTCGCACCTAATGATCCTTCCACTTCTACCCCACTAACCAGGTCATCAAGATTGGTTAGGACCAGATCTAAAATGGCTATTCCTCTTGTTGCTTCTCCCCACTTTCTTGGTCTGCAAGGCCAGTGAGGAATCTGTTTGACCTTATGCTCTTGGCTGAGTTTGACATCCAACAAATATCCGGGTAATTGAAGTCCCCCATTACTACTTTCTCCCTTCCTTTTGCATGCTTGGCCATCTGTTCCAGGAAGGCATCATCTATGTCCTCCGTTTGGCTTGGGGATCTATAGTAAACTCCCACAATGAGGTCACTGTTATTCTTCTCTCCCTTAATTTTGACCCAAATGCTCTCACTTTGGCTTTGAGGTTCTAAATCTTGGATCTCTTCACAGATATACACATCCCTGACATATAACGCCACTCCTCCTCCTTTCTTGTCTGGTCTGTTTCTCTGAAATAGATTGTATCCCCCCCATTATTACATTCCAATCGTGGGACTTATCCCACCAGGTTTCAGTGATGCCTATTATGTCATATTTAGTTTGCTGTACCAAGAGCTCAAGCTCATCTTGTTTATTTCCCATGCTTTGCGCATTAGTGTACAGACATTGAAGTCCATTAATCATTCCCCCGTGTCTCTTATTTAAGGATTTTTTCCTCACACCACTAGGTCTGCGTGGTGTTTGCTCCATTTGGTCTATGACATTTGGATGATCATCTTCATCAATTGATAGACTCCTACCTTCAGGAGCACTGTCTCCCTCCCCCACATTAGTCAGTTTAAAGCCCTCCTGATGAGGTTTCTGAGATTTTTGGCAAAAACATTCCTCCCAACCGTTGTGAGGTGCAGCCCATCGCTTGCCAGAAGTCCATCTTCAAGAAACTGCAGTCCGTGATCTAAGAATCCAAACTGTTCCTGTTTACACCATTTGCGAAGCCAGCTGTTCACTTCCACTATTTTTCCCTCTCTCCCTGGGCCACGTTGTTCAACTGGGAGGACAGATGAGATGACAATTTGTGCATTTAATTGCTTCAATTTCCTGCCCAGAGCATCGTAGTCTCTTTTGAGCTTCTGGAGGCTATTGCTTGCAGTGTCATTGGTTCCCACATGAACCAAGAGGAAGGGGTATTTGTCAGTGGGTTTTATGATTCCTTGCAGTCGTTCAGTTACATCTTGGATCTTAGCCCCGGGGAGACAGCACACTTCCCGAGACATCTTGTCAGGCCCACAGATCACTGCTTCTGTTCCCCTCAGTAGGGAATCCCCTATCACCACTACACGCCTCCTCTTAGCTTTGGTCGGGGTTCTTCCGTGAGCTGTCCGTTCCAAGGTCGCCTGCACATTCCCTGAGGACTGACTTTGCTGCTCGTCTTCATATACCTGATCGACTGTAATGAGGGAGAGATCCTCAAATGGAGTCTGCTCTTCGTCTTCCATGCTAGGGGAGAGGACCTCAAAGCGATTGTGTATTTCTAAACAATCAGAGCGAACCCTGGGCCTCCTACTTCTTTGAGTCACGTTTCTCCATATATCTGGCTCCTGTGTTGGTGAACTAGCCTCCTTCTCAGGGGAGTCCCCTGTCTCCTCCTTGGTGGAGACGGTGTGCTCTGTTGCTTCCAAGAAGAGCTCCAGCTCTCTAATTCTTTGGAGCGTAGCTACACGTTCCTCCAGTTGCTGGACTTTGTCTTCTAAGAGGGCAATCAACATGCAATTGCTGCAGGTAAAGCTGCCTGCAACCTTTGGCAAGATGGCAAACATTGCGCAGGAACCGCAGGCGACTGCAGCTGTTCCCTCCCCCTCCATCTTGAGAACATGTCGTTGGGGGTGGCTACAGTGGTCCTTCATCATAAAAAGCATGAAGACAGGACAAATAACTCCCCCCCCCAAAAAAACCTAGGTCTTCCCCAACAAACGTTTGAGACTAGCTCCCCTAAATCTAAAAGATGGATCAAACTGCGCGTGCCGCTGCCCTGCAAGCTCTGATAAGCTCCTCCCACAGCTAATCACCTGCCTCAACAGAAACCCTGCCCCCTCTGACCTTTGCACAGGGAGAGCAGCTAATCAGCAACAAAGAAACACACACACAAGAAGACCCTTTTTGCTCCTTCTTCAGCTGCACAAACTCTAGTAAAGCAGCACAAACTCGAATAAAGAGCAGGCAGGTGCCTGAGAAGAAAACCAAGAAAAGCTGGAAAAGGGAGAAGCACCCAGTTCTGAACTTTAAAGATTCATGTTGCTATTAAGTGAGTAATCACTCTCAGGGCCATGCTAGGGTGTGCTTGGAGGGAGAGTACATCACAGTTTTTACACTGTTCAGAATGTTGTTATTTGTGCTTTTCTGTGCTCAGAATGTTGTTAATAGTTACCCACTGAATTATTTCATGTGAACAAATGGAGAAAGCGTAAAAATAAAAATAAGTCAAATCTTGAATGTAAGCTCCTTTGGTCAAGACTGGAGCCAACAGTGGTGATTTTTTGAGAAAGATGAATGCAGACATTCATTAACTAAGTATCCATTCAGAGGATCAGACTACCTTGGGATCAACTCTATCACTTCTTCAGGTTCACTTAGTCATCTGTTGTCAGATGTGGAGATTCCTCCCTTCGGTAACTTCACAGACAGGAATTAATGAGCAGTTAATAGATTTGTAGTCCTTTTATTACAGCATCATGTTGCAAGCACAAATACACAGCTCTCCACAAGGAGGGAAGCTGGCTAGTCTAACCCTCCTCCCTCCTTCTGCAGCATTTTGGGCGCCAACGGGAAGTTCCTCCCTCCCTCTGACTCCTTTGCTCCGAGCTTGGGGGGGGATCTGCCACGCTCTCAAGTGATGTCTCAGCTAGCTGCCCCCTCCCTTCTTGTTCTGTTGCCATTATCTCATAACTGGTTAACTACTTCCTAAGTTGTTCAGCCTCTCTCTCTCTCCTTCTGAACATGCTGTGGAGAATGGAGGTGACTCTTCCCCCTCCAGCTCTCCATCAGAGAGAAGCTGGTCTGCCATAGAATGCATTCCCCAGTCCTCATCTTCTGACCATTCCCTGACATCTGTGTCATCCTGCAAAGTAGTAAGAACTGTGCCAACATCAGGTGCAGATGTGTACTAGAATGTGCAGCAAAGTGATAATGTAAAGCCAGACAGAGCAGTTCAAACATGAACCAAACCATATGAAAGGTGCTAACTACAGCATACAGAGAAAAGTTTCCTACAAATATCTTTGGATGACAAAATAAGGGATTTTATAGACGAATTGTGTAAAGGCACATGCTGAGGCCAAATAATCTCCTGCTTTGAGTAGTTTGCATCAAACAAATATTGCACACTGAATTGCTAATAGCACTGCTGAACGACATGGGGTGCGCTATGTACAATACATTTTGTCTTCGAAGCACGATTAAGTGAATCTATGAACATTGCCCGATTTATGCCTGATTTTAAGTGGCAGGCTGCCATTGTGTGCATGTAACAAAGCACTTAGCAAATCCAGAGCATGCTGTCAAATGCTGATGCCACACCTAGATGTGTCATCAGAAATCTGAAGAAACAAGAGAGGAGCACATTTTCCCTTACCACTTGGCATCAGAAAACAGAGAATCTGTACAGAGTGACAATCAAACTGCCCCAGCAGAACTCTTTCCCTTCCAGGGCAGTGGCTGGCGGGCTTGCCAGTATCATCCTGCTACATGGAGCAGAGGTGTGTGGTTGAATGCATGGCAAATGGTCACCCAGGCAAGTGGCTTACTCATTATATGCCAAGCATTCCCACCTTCATTTTCTTTGCACCTCCATCGTCTTCTTTACTTTCAGATGGATGGATTCCAGTGGAGGGAACAATCACTTTTTAATAATTTCATAATATCCATGTTTACCTTCCCCTGTGTATCCTTGATAAAGGATATATAAATCTAAAGCAATAAATACCAACAGTACCTAACCAGACACACACACACTGCTAGAAATTAATGTGCAAGACTCTGTAAAAAGCAGGTATCTTTTTTAAAAAAAAATTAAACTCTTTTATAATTCATTTTGTAGTAGCTTGTAAATATGTCAAATAAATATATGTTGTTACAGGTAACAAAAAATAATAGTCAAGAAATAGTCTAACACAATAAAAAAGGTTAGTGTACCAATTCCCCCAACCTGACACACACACAAAGCACTTTGTCACTGTTTGCAGCTGAATCTCTTTATTAGAACTACAACTGATGAACCCTATAGATAGCCAACCCCAATAGAAAATCAGCAATGGTAACTAAAGCACTAATTCAGAACATATGGAGCACTACAAATCACTGCAAAACCAACCGAGTAAGCTATGTGGCTAAAAGAAATGGTAAGTTGGCATTTCAAAGAGCCAACATATAAATGGGACAAAACCCCATTTATGTTTGTGTACAAAGCCAAGGATTCCGTCAGATTGAACATGACATTCAGTCTCAACACTGAATCTGTGCACCACAGATTTACACTGTACTGTACATACTGAAGGATGAACTCTGACATGATTGAGGCAGTGGGTGGCGCTGTGGTCTAAACCACAGAGCCTAGGGCTTGCCGATCAGAAGGTCGGCGGTTTGAATCCCCGTGACGGGGTGAGCTCCCATTGCTTGGTCCCTGTTCCTCCAACCTAGCAGTTCAAAAGCACGTCAAAGTGCAAGTAGATAAATTGGTACTTTTCCAGCGGTAAGATAAATGGCATTTCCGTGCACTGCTTAGTCATGCTGGCCACGTGACCCGGAAGCTGTATGCTGACTCCCTCGGCCAATAAAGCAAGATGAGCGCCGCAACCCCAGAGTCATCCTCGACTGGACCTAATGGTCAGGGGTCCCTTTACCTTTTATTCTCTGTACCACTCCCTGCACCTACAGCTTGCCAGAGGAGGATCTTGCCCAAGGGTGCTAAAGAAGCTTGTGGATCAGTGCCTCTGTCTATAATCTGAGAATTATTGGAGAACAGGTAAGAGAACCCTGCAGACTGGAGGCAGGCAAATGTCCCCATCTTCAAACAGGGCAAAAAATAAGAACCAGGTAATTACCGATTGGTGAGCTTGACTTCAATACCAGGAAAGGTCCTAGAACAGATCATTCATCAGTCTGTAAGCATTTAGAAAAGGATGCTTTGATTACTAAGACCCAACATGGGTTTCTCACAAACAATCATGTCAGACAAGTCTTATTTCTTTTCCTTTTTATGGAGTGACAAGCTTGGTAGATCATGGGAATGCTGTGGACATAATGTATCTTGATTTCAATAAGGCTTTGGATTAAGTCCCCCATTATATTCTTGCAGAGAAGCTGGTAAAATGTGGGCTGGGCAAGGTATGTGTTAGGTGGATTTGTAGCTGGTGGCAGACTGAACCCAAAGAGTACTCATATCAGGAGTGCCAACTTGGCCCTGTGACTGTGGGTGCCACACAGTGTGCATGGCCCTGGCACTGAAATTTGTGGGTGCATGGCCCCTTTGTGGGGAATTTTATGGGTGCTCAGGCACCCAGGACACCCCAGGGAATTCGCACCTATGTACTCATTAATGGTTTTTCTTCATCCTGGGGGAAAGTGGCAAGAGGGGTGCCATAGATGTAGGTTAGACCATGTGACACACACAGCTCTGTCCTCTAACAGAGGGGGGTGGGGTGGCCTGTGGCTCACTGCAGCCCTGGGGGGGCAGGGCAATGTCCTGGTTGGGGGTAAAGGGGTTTGGATGGCTCTTTAGGACATTTAAGCTTTCTCCCATCTATTTGAGAGTTGATTACATGTATGCAAGCCCTATATGGCTAGATGGGTATCCTAAGAGTGTCTGAAAATTGAGGCAAACTTGCAATATCTTCCTTAGATGAAACATCTAAGGAATTCTGAGGGAAGCCAAATTTTCCTTAGGTCTGGTGACATTTCTCAAAGGAGTTTCATACTAACTCAGCTTTGAATGTATACATGCATTTCACACAGTTCACACAAAATATTATATGCATGGCGTAATAACTGTGTGCAAGCCTAAGGATCAATCGCATGAGTGGAACATACCTCCTGGCAGGGCTGGCCTAGGACATTTTGGCACCTGAAAGAAACCACAAACAGTTATTCCCCCTTCCCACTGGGGAGGGAGGTGTAAGCGAAGATATAAATCAGGAACAAGGCAAGGAATAAAGATCTACATCAGGATCTGCAGCCCCTGTAGATTCTGCCGCCTGAGGCAGTCACCTCACCTTGCTTCCTGGGTGGGTTGGACCTGCCTACCTGTCCTGGGAATTCTGCACAAACCCCAGAACCAGCCTCCTTTCCTGCCTTCATACAATGAACTATATGATAGGTTTTGAAGCAAGTATTAATAATATTTGTGTCAATAAATCATTTCCATGAATAAATGGCTTGGAACAAGCTCCACAAATAAATTGCTCACTCCTCAAATACAATCAGAGCTATTTAGCATCTGTAAAGCACAAAGTAACAGAAACCTATTTTCAGGATGCTCTGAATACAGAAACTTGTCTTATTTTTTTATTTAAAATGAAAGCACATTTCCAAAACAGCTACATAGCAATTCATTTTTAAGCCTATTGCAGCAAGTGCCATATAATGTTAAATTTGTTCCACACATCCACTGTATTTTTAAACTCTGAAAAGAACCAGAAGAAGACATATGTCTTGCTTCAGTGTTTTGACATAAAGATAGTAGCAAGTTAATTAATTATAACCGCATATTTGTTTTGGAGGAAAAGTTGTAGTGCTAAATTAAAAACCTAAGACCTTTATCATGTCAATCATAATGAGAGTTGTGCACAGAAATAATTTAAAACATTGGGTTTACTGATTATTAAAACATGTTTCTGGTATGGTGGATTAAAATGTTTACACTAATCCTGTAATTCTCCAAATACTTAGTCTAGAGTCTATAATAAGGGCACTTCTGTACTGTTGCCATTTACAGGAGGAATTCAGTAACAAACAGCAAGTTTGGGTTGTGCAATTAAAACTGATGTGGAGCTCTTGTGCAGCTCCAAATTTTTTGGGCAGGGAGAAGCCATGACTTTTTAGTGTGATACTGCTTTAAATGCATGGTGCTTGACAAGTATGATGAGGTAATGGGAGAACATTTCATATAATCATAGAAGTATAGAGGCCCATCTAGTCCCACCCCCTGCAATGCAGGAATCTCAGCTGAAGCATCCATGACAGATGGCCATCCAACCTCTGCTTAAAACCCTCCATGGAAGGAGAGTCTACAACCTCTGGTAGTAGTCCGTTCCACTGCCAAACAGCTCTTACTGTCAGAAAGTTCTTCCTGATGTTTAGTCAAAATTTCCTTTCATGCAACTTGAAGCCTGTTTCATATCAAACAAAAGCAGTTTGTGAGGCTCAGATGGAAGCAGCAGAGTCACTTGGATGGGGAAATGGAGCAGGTTCTGGCAGTGTCAAGGGGCTGCAGATGGCCCACTTGGGTTCCACATGTTGCAGTGAGCTGTATGCTGTGCCAGGTAAGGATGAACTTATCCATTACGGATTAATAAAACATGTACCAGTTCAGAATGCCGGTGAAATCACATATTTGGGTGCTGTCCACATTAAAAGCAAGTGACCCATTCAAAGAGAATATCATGGAAAAGGCTACATTAAAACCCTGTTAATTTACATACTGATTTCTCATAGGTAGGGAGTTTGTCCTGTGATTATATGATCCTCTTCCTACCTTCTCAGGTGGTACCACAAAGGGGTTTTTTTGGGGGGGGGGTAGAAGAATACTGAGCAAATGATTCAGAGACTGACTGACTTCTTCCAGCAGTCCTATAAAACTGTTCAAAATTCCTCAGCGTTTTTTGTTTGTTTTGCTTGAGAAAGAACCTACAAATTCCCTTTGGGTTTCAGTTATTGTATTATTATTATTTCCATTTAGGTGGCAATTCTAGCCTTAAGCATCATCAAATAATGTTTCTGTTACCCCTGTAAGATGTAGATGTTTTGTGAAAGCCACAGTTCCATTTCAGAAGACATGGCGCACACACACACACATATATATAGCCAATGCAAGTCCTTGCTTATTTTAAAAGGACAATAATTTCTTTATTTTGCTAACAAAATATTTTGAACGTGATTTTGAAAAAGAAGCATCAGCTACTCTAGTCTCCAGGCTGCTCTATTCAACAACATGATCTGTGGACCTGGGCAAACCTTCCACACCTTAGGATAAAGGTCTTCCATTAATTGTTTCACAGATATAGTTTCAGCAAGACATCCATCCGGAAACCAGCTGCAAAGTAAAGGAAGCCAACTAAATTATATACCTTCATCTTAGGCACTTTAGAAGTTTCAATTTTTAATCCATTGGTTTTTTTATGTTTAAAATATTTAATGAAAGGAAATTACCGTATACCAATTGCACTGGGACTTTGTAAGCTATGTTGTTGTTGTTTAGTCGTTTAGTCGTGTCCGACTCTTTGTGACCCCATGGACCAGAGCACGCCAGGCACTCCTGTCTTCCACTGCCTCCCGCAGTTTGGTCAGACTCATGTTTGTAGCTTCGAGAACACTGTCCAACCATCTCGTCCTCTGTCGTCCCCTTCTTCTTGTGCCCTCAATCTTTCCCAACATCAGGGTCTTTTCCAGGGAGTCTTCTCTTCTCATGAGGTGGCCAAAGTATTGGAGCCTCAGCTTCACGATCTGTCCTTCCAGTGAGCACTCAAGGCTAATTCCCTTAAGAATGGATAGGTTTGATCTTCTTGCAGTCCATGGGACTCTCAAGAGTCTCCTCCAGCACCATAATTCAAAAGCATCAATTCTTCGGTGATCAGCCTTCTTTATGGTCCAGCTCTCACTTCCATACATCACTACTGGGAAAACCATGGCTTTAACTATACGGACCTTTGTTGGCAAGGTGATGTCTCTGCTTTTTAAGATGCTGTCTAGGTTTGCCATCGCCTTTCTCCCAAGGAGCAGGCGTCTTTTAATTTTGTGACTGCTGTCACCATCTGCAGTGATCATGGAGCCCAAGAAAGTAAAATCTCTCACTGCCTCCATTTCTTCCCCTTCTATTTGCCAGGAGGTGATGGGCCCAGTGGCCATGATCTTTGTTTTTTTGATGTTGAGCTTCAGACCATATTTTGCGCTCTCCTCTTTCACCCTCATTAAAAGGTTCTTTAATTCCTCCTCACTTTCTGCCATCAAGGTTGTGTCATCTGCATATCTGAGGTTGTTGATATTTCTTCCGGCGATCTTAATTCTTAATTGTAAGCTATACTATATGGTATTACCAAAAGGGGAGTACCCCATAGAAATCCCCAAGGGAAAATCCCTTTTGGGGGTAATCTTGCCACCCACAGCAGCATCCCTTATAAGCCCCTGTGGAGCAGCTGGTCAAGGCAGAAGCAGGTGCTTGCATCTAGGAATTGGCTGGCCCCTCTTGGAAGCCAAACTCTTGTTGGTGAAAGCAACATACAAGAGTGCATTATACATGGACAATTTCTTTTTCAAAACTTTGCGTATTTACATGTAACCAAAATTTCACACAAATATCTATGTATGCTAGCAGTGGAGGAGCTTCATGCTCCAGCACCAAGGGGTGGAGAGGAGGCGGGGGTGTGGTGGGGCGCGCATCCTGGGGGCATGGTGCACTGCCCGTAGGGGCGTGGCATGTGTCCTGGGGGTGGGGCGGGGCGGGCCGCCTGCAGGGGTGGGCACCCAGCGTGGGCGGGGGAGCAGCCGTGATGGCACCCCACCGGGATCGCACTGCCGGGGGCGTTGCACTCCCCCCGCACTCCTCTTCCTCCGACAGTGTATGCTAGGAATCATTAGCACGAAAATTCTGGTTAATTTTCATGAGGACGTTGTTGTTGTTGCAGACTGATGTGGAGAACTTAAGACTGGCAAAATGAGAAACTGAAAGAATCTGAAATTGAGAGATTTGCCCACCCCCAAGTGGTAAGTAAATTCCTAGATGACTTGAACTGCTTACATACAGCTCAAAGTATATGGAAAGACCTGTCATTACCAACATAGTTTGCAGACAGCTTGCTCAGGTTGTTAAAAAGTTATGGTTTTTCAAAAAGATCTCAGCCTTTAAAAAGTGAAAGATCTGATTGACTGATTAGCAGCACGGTTTGTAGTTATTTACAATGTGCTGCTTGACAGAGAAGGGCTGGAGATTTCACTTTCTGAAATGAACTTCCTAATGAGTCCAGACCTGCTGAGTTGTGCAGGTATCAGATAACACTTAGCAAAGATTAGATAGATGCCAGGGGGATTTTGCTGGGAAAAGGAGACCAGATGGCATCTAAGCATTGCTTTTCTCTCATCTACAACATAAGCTTTCTACTAAGACATGTGTGCTTTGGACCTCTGGAAACACTGCCAGCCAAAGGATATATGATTTATAGTAGAAGCAAGCTGTTAACAGAAGTCAGAGATCAGGCAAATATTCAAGTGATATCATAGCTCTCAAAATTTGCTGTAGATAATCACAACTCATAAAGGAGAAAATGTCTCAGCTCTGTCTGAGTGTAACTAGATTAAATGAGCATATACAACAAACAACGTTTTCTTCTTCTTTTCTTTCCACTAAGATACTCAAGATGGTACTTGAAAATCCATAAAAAGTAAATCAGTACCCATTCAAAGTACATATAAAAACAAACACAATCAGCAGTGGAGAACTCATCTTAGCACCACAAGTTTTGACAAAATCCAAAGGCCTCCACTTGCCTTTTGAAACCATGGATTGGGCCCTCTCACTGCTCTCACTACTTCCCAAGCCCAGTAATTAGGCTGAACACCTCACTCTCCACAGATACCCTAGAGGCAGTTACACATCTGTGGTGCATTCCGGGCGCCCGGGAATAACAGAAACAAAATTTCTCAATGTGGCCAAGTATCTTAAAGGATCATAGTCTCCTCTAACCCTATCAACTGAAAGAAAAAATGTAATTTCAATATGTGAACAGTCTCTGGTAAACCTTTAGAAAAGTTAGAAAAAGCAGATCAGTGCTTTTGAACCCCAAAATATCTTTGATAACCACAGTTAAAAATGGAATGCAGCTGATGCTGCGTCTGCGCAAGGTTGCAGAAATGACAGTAAATCCATGCCAGCATTTCCTCTCTTAGTAAAGCCATCAATTAGCACTAAGGCTGCGTTCTGCACCACTTTGTCCTGGGTTGGGGGGGGGGGCTGGTTGTCAAAGTGCTATATCATAGTCGTTTGGTGAGTGTCACTGAAACAGAAGATGTTGCTAAGTTTTATTTCATGATACATAACACTATTTCTATGAGCCAGTGGCATGTAGTATAATTAAGATGTAGTGGGAGAACCATGAAATATACCTGAGAGCAGCTAAGTGCCAGAGGTCTTGTTATTTGTTCAGAAAAACAGTGCAGTATTATAATTTCTTCTGCAAAGGGGGAGGACTGGTGGAGAAGAATAACACAAATAACTTTCAACACTGATGATTTGTATTCCAAAGTATGTTTTTTCTCCTAAAAGAAAATTACCAGCTTCTCTCTTACAGATCATATCACATCTGCTGTAGCAATATCGTGATGATAACCAAATTCAGATGGCACAGAAAGTTTACTTCAGTCCCAGCCTGTAGCATTTCAGGGTCAATTAAACAGACTTCTTCATTCTGATGAAACCAAATACTGTTAAAAAATCTTTAATGAACTCACACAAACAGAGTGGACATGGGCAATGAAGCAGCAGTGGCAAACCTCTGGCATGTGGACCCAACTAAGCCCCCCAGGGCTCCCTATTTGCAGAAGTCACCTGTCAAACACTTGTATGGCACAGGTAAAGACATAGGCAGACAAAAAAATTGGATTTGCAGCCATCGCAGATGAGCTGATTGGTGTAAAGCCCTGTGTATAGTGCCACATACAGTTTTTTGCAAGCCTTCAGAGATTGCAAGGCTTCGAAGCACCACAAACCGCACATGCTTCTCTAATTTAAAGCTTGAGGCAAAAATGGGTCACCTGATAGCATTATTACATCAGGTGATTGACAGGTTGACAGCCCCACCCACAAATGCCAATGGGGAGAAGGATCTGACCTGCTAGTTGGATCCAGCTCTCTGCTCCTGGCCTGAAGTGCACATTTTAGGTGAATTTGGTGTGTTCTGCTGGTGAAGAACTGCCAGTAGAACAGCTGGAACAGGAGGAACACACTTACACCAGAAATTAACCACAGAAATTGTAGAAAAACTAAGCCAATGGTTTTGAATATGCCTCTAATTACATGAATATTACATCATCATCATCATCACCATCATATTTATCCATGTATTTGCTTTAGAAAAGTCATGATTTTTAACTAGAAAAGCACTTCCCAGGGTCACCTGTTCATTTAAGGCATTTTAGAAACTGTCAGTTACTGTAGTTTTCTTTTTGAAGGAAATAAACCATTTATTTTGATCAAAGGCTATTCCCTTCATTAAATGCTCTTTTGGCCATTGCTGTTGGAGAGGCTGTGACTTATTTCGAGGGCAAATCCCTGGAAGGGCTGGGAATTTGTAGAAACCTCTAACAATGCTAAAAGATCTGGAAATGTCGATGTGGTTCATAGATAACTTGCTTAGGGTACAAAACTACCACGCTTTACAAAGGCCAGGGAAACAAAAGATCTGATTGACTGATTAGGCGCCCTGTTTATTTGCAACTTGAAGCTTGATCGAGAGCTCACTCTTCCAGGAATGAACTTCCTAATGAGCCTCGTAGTGCAAACATCAGATAACACTTGAAAAGATTAGAGCTTATCTACGTATAGCTTGGCTCCTATACATGACATGCACATTCGAGTTACAACAAGAGATGCTAGGTCCCTGATTCATATCAGGGAAAGAGCGTTTATAATTAGAGCTTAGCTGAAACAACTTGCCTTGCTTCAGGAATGTTGAAGTCTCCTCCACTTTCTTGGGTTTCAGGCATACTCACCTTGTTCCTTCCTCTGCTTTCCTTGTCTTCCCCACCATCTCATACCCCGCAAGTGTCCCAGATCACAGAAGACAATCCCAACTTCTGCTTCGATCCCAGAATCGAAGTGCCCTGGCACTCGTCCTCAGGGTCTCGCCAAAGTGCCTTCCTCCCAGCACTCTGAGGTTACCCTGCAGACAATCACCAGAGCACTGGACCGGAAGGCAAAGCCCTCCTGACATCCCGATTTTGAGGACAAAAATGTTGGAAGGTATGCCATATGATACAGTTGGCTGGGTGACCAATGGCATGTTGCTGGTGTTGTCATGATTCTACAACTAAAAAAAAGGTTGTCACAGCAATCAAGGCTGAGGGAAATGAGGGTGGGCAAGAGAAATCATCACGGCTTTTAATTTGCATACTGCCTTTCCCTAATTCTATACACAAAGTGGTCTACAAGCTAAAGAATCAACAAAATATGAAACAAATGTCACACAACAATCTGATCCAAAACAAATAAGCCATAATAAAATATATGACTTAAAATAAGCAGCTTATATAAAATAAAGTAATATTCAGTAATCCATCACAATACAATAATACAGAATAAAGTTAACTCTCAAAATATCAACAAGAATTTCACTGTCAACAATCACAATAAATCATTACTAAATGATAATCAATAAAAATAACAGCCAAGTTACAATGCATAAAATACAATTCATTTTAAAAACCCATGTAAATTACATGGTGTAGAAGATGTAGCAGCAAGGAGAATGAAAGGGCATCAAGCAACATCAAAACAACAAGAACATATGATGAACTGAACATCTTTTCAGTCATTTGTTCAACTGTAGAAAATGTGCTCATGTTGTGGCAAATAGCTAAGTGGGCAAACATTTAGCACCGGTATAGTTCTAATAAACACTCTGTAGCCTGTAATCACATAGTGTCAGCGAGCCAGCCAGCAATAAATTACACAGAGTATTTGAAGTTAACTCTCTAATAGAAGAAGCAGTGCCTGCTCAGGGCAGCCAGGCCTAAGGAGCACAGCAATTCTTCTCGGTAGGTCTTGCTCCTGCGAGGTGGGTGTGGAGGCTGAAGATCAGGGATAGGCAAACTCGGCCCTCCAGATGTTTTGAGATTACAATTCCCATCATCCCTGACCACTGGTCCTGTTAGCTAGGGATGATGGGAGTTGTAGTTCCAAAACATCTGGAGGGCCAAGTTTGCCTATGCCTGCTGAAGATCCTTACCTTCCCACAGCAGCCTAAATCTCCCCTCCTCCCCGGTGTCCTTCCCAAGCAATCTGAGACCCCTCCAGCGTGCCTGCCTCTGCTCCTCCCTCTTCATACCTCTGGTCCTGGGAGCTTGCCGCAGAGGAGGGAGAGACCACTTGGCTTCTTCAACAGCCTGCCTCATCTCTGCCTCTTGGCCTTCATCCTTTCTTCCTTCTGCCTTCTGCCTCTGATTCTGGACTGCTCTCTGCCTCTTCCTGCTCACTAAACCCTGTTATTTCTTCAGCTTCTGACACCTCCTCCTCCCAGTCTGCTCCCTCTTCTCCCTCTAACTACCCACCGCCATCCCACCACCACTTCCTGGGCTCTGAGCCTTCTTCCCTTGGGGGTTTCCCAGCTGGTGACTCCCACCACTCCACTGCATCCAGCCAGCCCATGGCACACAGAGCAGTGGCTCCCAAATTTTCAGGGGGGCACTTGGAAATGGCTGTACTGTGTGTAGGACAGCTTTTATACATAAATTGTGCAACCTGCTCAACTGCCACCTATCTCTATACTGGGTCCAGGAACAGTTTTTATGGCTTATGTAAAGTAAAGGTAAAGGGACCCCTGACCATTAGGTCCAGTCACGATCGACTCTGGGGTTGCGGCGCTCATCTCGCTTTATTGGCCAAGGGAGCCAACGTACAGCTTCCGGGTCATGTGGCCAGCATGACTAAGCCGCTTCTGGCGAACCAGAGCAGCGCACGGAAATGCCATTTACCTTCCCGCCGGAGCGGTACCTATTTATCTACTTGCACTTTGACGTGCTTTTGAACTGCTGGGTTGGCAGGAGCAGGGACCGAGCAACGGGAGCTCACCCCGTCACGGGGATTCGAACCACCGACCTTCTGATCGGCAAGCCCTAGGCACTGTGGTTTAATCCACTGTGCCACCCGTGTCCCTATGGCTTATGTAGACCAGGCCTAAACAACACTCATCCACTGATTCCTGAAGAGTCCAGGTCTTCTCATTTTGTCACACACAGCTCTGTCATGGAAAGCTGGGCAAACCTTATGTGGCATCAAAACAGAATATCTAAAGCAAAGCAAAGCACAGGATGTGGAACAATTGGCAAAATGGTCAAGAGTCATCCCAGGGCACCTGAACTTTCTCTTGCCATTTGGCTGATGGGGTGGCATTCAACTAAGTTTTACTCTGAGGAGACCCATTAAAATTGATAAACATGACTAAGTTGACCCATTAATTTTGGTGCCACCCGTCTGAGTAAAGCCTTAGTGAATGCAATCCAAAATATCTGTGCAGAATTGGCTACACAGGGAAAGTTCAAGCGCAAGTTTCTGTCGTGGGGGAGGGCGTTCCGTGGTGTTCTGTGAGTACAGTCATGCCATCTCCGCTCCCTCTTATGCGGGCCATTTACCCTTTGCTTTTGCAAGACAAGTGCATCAGAAGGGGCTCAGCAACCATTGCAAGAAATACGGTATTGATTTTTGACATAAATAAAATAAATTGATGAGGAGAACTGGGCCAAATATTGCAAAAAAAAAGAAAGAAAAAAAGAGGGAACTATTTCATAGTTCAAGGCCAAGAAATGCACTCACAGAAGTGTATCTCGGCTTTGATAAGGATTTCATTCAGTTTGGTGCACAAAAGAAATGGAAGCAAGACAGATGAAAGGGAAGCCCTTGCTCTGCATTAGGTAGTTATTTGACTGTGAGCTCCATCACACACAGAGAGTAATTATGTGTGGTTCTGTGTCAAATGGCCAGGGAGGGGTTGAGGAGCTTCCCCAAGTGGGCAATCTCCGACCAGCACTGCTGCTGCTAACTCCCACTTTGATGCAAGCACTTTATTAGCAACGTTCATAATATAAGCCCTACTCTTTAATCAGATCTCTGATGAATGGCTAAGAGTTGGGTGGACTAGAAGGTGCAAAGAGGCAAAGGCTGAAACTGGAATGATTCTAATGAACAGATGAATTGGAGTGGAAAAGTTAGGAAGTAATAGTTCCACTCTTTGACGTGTGAATTAAATGCCAGGATAAATATCAAATAGTGAAATTTAGACTACAATTTTATGGGACACAAATGAAAGCATACTTATCTTTATTAAAGTTATCACCCATATTTCCGCAAGGCAGCTAACAAAAACAAACATGGTATGTGAGTGCAATAGAAATAGTACAAAAGAAAGAAAGAAAGAAAGAGATGTCTCATGCAGTCTACTTATGGTGCAGAACAGGACACTACAGGTGTGATCCTGTGCATCAGAGCTTGCTGGCTTTGAATTGCTATAAAGGGCCGTGGGTGCCAGTCAACAGAAAAATAGAGCCGAGAGGAGTCCTGCTGCCCCTCCCCATGACTGCTTCATGCTTCATGGAAATCACTCCTGACTCTGGTGATCACAGGGATGTTGCTAAGCAGCTGAAATACTTGCAGCACAAGACCAAGACAGAAATCTGCATAATATGTGCATATGCTATTCTTTAACGTGTATGATGTGTAGATTCAAATTTAGGATCCATATCAGAGAGGGAAGAAACACTCTAGTTGTCAGGGCTTAACACTGAACAATGGGGTGCCGGCAAGATGGGGTCCTCCACCCAAACTAAAACAAGTGTCTCTGGGAAATTAAGGTAGTGGGTAGTTGGGGTCTCATTGGAACGGTCACATCATTGGAGTAGGGCAAAGCAAAAAAGAAAGGTTTATAACAGCAGAGACAGAAGGAGATCTGCAGCCAACACAAAAAATCTGGGCCACCTTCTCACCAGGTCCCTGGTGAGAGCCTAATCTCTTAGCCCTAGGAAAAACAACTAATCACACTTTGGTTCTTCCTTGGGATAAAGACTGTCATAGTCTTTATTCCAGGTCCTTATGGTGCATCTCATACAGGTGCCTTGGAAAGTGATAAAAATGTGTATTTTCCCTGCTTTCAAGAGAATGACGCGTTACTCAGTAGCAAAATTAGTAAACCCTAGATTAAAATTCTAACTTCAGGCTTGGGCATCACTTTAAAAAATCGAGATAAATGACATTAAAAGGGGGGCCACCAGGTGGCGCGTTGGAAGATGGCCGACAATAACATCTCTCTGACCCATACGAGGTACTAAGGGGCTACTATGGGAAGTATGTAGCCTTCCTGACTCCTCCAGGATGTGGAGGAGAACTGCCCTGCCAGCGGTGTTCACAATGCACCCCCTGAAACGAGTGATGGGGGTGCCGAACACTTGGCAAAAGGCCCTCGGTGAAGTCAGACCTTCCCGACGCCGATTCCAATCAGCGCGTGCTGGTTGCTTCAGCTGGAATTATAACTGGAAACGAAGCTGAAAGCACATACATCAAGTAAAGCTCGAAGATAAGACTGCTGATTAATGGATCTCTGCGACCAGGAGTGACGGATGGATAAGTAAATCTTCTGATGAATTACCATAAGGAGACTGTATGTTTGGAACGAAGGGGGGGTGGAGGAAAAAACTCTTTTTTTCTTTGCATGATGTGATATTAATAACCCTTCACCCCAGATAGAAACAAGATCATCGCGTTTCTATGAATCACAGGCAGGACTTTAAGAACTATGTGGGACGGAGTATAAGGAAAAAAGACGGCAAAACGGTGAGAAAGGAAGAAAATTTTTATGACGCAGTTAAAAAATGGCGTCTCGCCATGACAGGTTTACCGAGGAAGAAGGACTGGGGGAGGAGAATCAGGATTGTTTGAAAGAGAAGGAATGTTGGAATGTAAGTTTGACCTGACAGAACCCCCAGACTCATTTGTTATTTGGTAAGCCTGAGAAAAATAAAGGACAGATCGGAGATTAACTTTGTTTATGGAAGTGTTGTACAGAGGCTGTCCCGGATCGATATGATTTTTGGAAAAGTACAAAACCCACATAGAATGCCTGCTGTTATCCTGCTTGTGAAAATCATCAGAGATTGCAAAGAAAGGAAATTTATGATAACAACAAGGAGAGAAAAGAAGTAACAAAGGACTCTCCGGATCAAACTGGAGAGAACTGTCTAATTAATGCAGTAAGATAAGTGATGCTGTTTTGGACTCGAGCTGAGCTTGATGTATGGATATCCCCAACAAAATTTAAAATTTGGCTGTATAATTTGGAATCAATGTGATAATGTGATGTGATTGGCCTGTTAATAAAAATTATTTTTTAAAAAATGACATTAAAAGGTTTGAAACCAAGACATGCGGGGAAGAAAAGGTTAAGTGAACTGGCATGTGAATACTCTTAGGTCAGAGAAAAGTGAAAGGAAAGATTGTCCTCGTATCTGTGAATGACTGTTTTAAATGCAATGGAGAGCAATTATTCCCCTAGTTGATAAGGGCAGAACAAGAAGTACTAGGCTTAGTCTGCAAAAGGGAAATGTAATTGCATATAAAATGATTTTAAGAAAGTCCTGAATGATTAGATTGGAACAATCAAATAAGCTGTCAAAAGGCAAGACAGAATTCCTTCCAATAGAGCTAATCCATCATAGGCCTTGATATCTGTTTTTTATATATATATATCAATAACCTAGAGATCGTTAATTCAGCCCTGTTTCAGCCCTGCTTCTTATGCACAAGTGAAGAGATATCACCAACTTAAATTATTAGTCCTATAATTCTGCAAATGAAAATGGGGGAGCCAAGTCGCCAGCTTACCTGCTGTTGCTTCTTCAGGATAAACAGGAGCCTGGGATCTTTTTCTCAACTACCCAGTAATTCTATTCCGGTGTAAAAGAAAAGGCTTCTGTCAGGGCTGCCTCAAGTCTCAGCTCACAAAAGACCAACGCCTATCTCTTCTTATATACAAAAGTGTTTATTGCAGTTCATTGTTTGCTTCACATCCGAGGCGCGCAGCCCTACGTCTGCTAGGCTTAGACCGCTGAAGTCCCCTCTGAATCCGTCCCTCCCCTGCACCAGTTTAAGAGGCTTGCGCTGCTCCACCTCTTTCTCTCTTTCCTTTTCCGCAGGGTCTTTCTGCCCGCTGGGGTTTCGCCCCTCCTGGATTCCTCTGACGCGGAATCAGACTGCTCTTGCCCCCTCCTGCGGGCTTTGGGACCTGGCCCCTCCTCCGGGCTCCCTGTACTTCCGCGTGCCTCTACATTTGAACTTGGCGCGCGCGCCCAACCTCTAACCTTCCTTTTAACAGCTACACTTCTCCCTTCACTACTCCCCTCCCCTTCCGGGAGGGTGGCTTGCTCCGACCTCCCTCCTTTCTCTGCTGCCGGAGCCGCTTCCCCTGATACACTGAAACCTCCACCCCCTTCGCTGCACTCTGGCGGGGAGGCTGGTCCTGACGCCCAGCTGCCACTTTGGGATCCCCCGCTGGCCCCCTGCTCCTGACACGTCCCCCCTGGGGCTCCCCTGGCCTTGACCACCGGCGCCCCCTTCTGGGAATCCTCTGATTCGCTGGAAAGACTCATGGAATCTCTTGAGTCATTGTCATCCTCTTCCTCGCTGTCCTGGGATTCATCCCCATCGCTCTCCATCTCCTGCCTACCCTGTGCCTCTGTCCCTGAACCCCTGACAGCTTCTGTTTTGTTTGTTTGTTTGTTTAAAAAATAATTATTAGAAAAAGGGAAAGTCAGTAAACGTAACATTTAAACATAAAGACATTCGTTTCCTTCATCGCTGCCTCAGAATCTTTACCTCCTCCCTTGGGAAAGTGGGTCCTCTTTTGTCCTTTGGGATACATTCTCCCTTTAAAGTTTGATGTCCCACTAGACTGTGCACATCACAGCAAATATAGCATATTGTCATGTTGCACAAAACAGACATATTTCCTTTTTCTGTTGTTGCAATTAGTAGGTTAGTTTTCTTACACAGAAATGGCTTCATCCGCAACATTTATAAGCCTATCCACTGAGAAGTCAGGCAGTCCTTCCTATGAAAGTAGATGGTTTTAACAAGGAATCGGGAACAGAGGAAATGCAGCCTACTGAGTCGTATCACTGGTCCATATAGTTCAGTATTACCTGCACTGCCTGGCAGCAGAGAGGATCTCTACCAGCCATACCTGGAGAGGCTGGGGATGAAACTGGGGACCTTTTGTATGCAAAGCACGGGCTGCACGGGCTGCACCCCCAAGCCCTCTCTCTGCTCCACTCTCAGCCTCCATTAGGAGGAAAACTGTTCCTGGATCTGTGAAACCGCTCCTCTGCTTGTTCATGCTGTACCTGCCCTCCTCTCCAGTGACCTTGGCTCACTTGTTATCCTTGGTTTTGCAAAGGTGGTTATTTCACAGTCATCTGAATCACAGTCAAACAGCAAGTCATCTATTGTCTCCTGCTTGGACAAAGATTGGATATTAGAAGATGGCACAGATGACGGATTCTTTGCTTCCCACCTAGTTGTTGTCTCCTTCACTGACTCATTTCCTGGCAGCCTAACACACTGTCCTATAGGCAATGTATTATTTCTATGAAGAATTCTCAGATCCTGTCTGCCCTTCTCCCACCAAAATATATATACTGGAATTTCAAGTAATTTCATTGCTGCTGTATATGGCTCTGACTTCCATCTGTTTCTTGATCTGCTCTTCCCTTTAAATGCCATCTTTCTTTTTGACAGACTCCAGAAAGCAATTCTTGCTTCTGTCAAACTGTGTCTTCTTCTGTACATTTCCTAGTTGCTTCCCTAGCCAAGTGATCTGCTTTCTCAAGTTGTTTCCATTCTTCCACATACTGCAAGTCTCAGAACCACTGCCAGCTGGAGTCACCCCAAAACAAATGTCTTTGGACAGCTTTGCATCTTTCTCAAACACCATATAATACAGAGCAGTTCTTGTAGCATCATTTCTTATGCAGCCATAAGCATGAACCAGTCAACCTATACTCTGCTTCCAGTTGCTCTTTCACTCTGTGGTGAGTGTTTCCATCATATTCAGGCATGTTCTGTTAACGTATAGTCCACAGTTAATTCTTCTGTGGGTGATAAGGTATAATCTGGGGTTTCTCAGCTCATTCGATAGCAATGCTCCAAAGTCTTCCAATTTCTGCATTAGCTCCACAAAACAGTACCCAAACTGCCTCTAGCAATCTTCTCTTCCTAAAGCTGAGCTGCAGGGATGAGACCAATCCTGCAACCACCTACCTGGATGTCAGTAAGTTTGGTCTTAAAAGTTTTTGGTATCACAGGCTGTTCACAAGATCTTCCCTGTGCAGGGGGAAATTGGTCTGTTTGTGAATGTGCAAGAATGTTTTGAGCTTACTTTTTATAAATCTGTCCACCATCCCTAGTCAGGACTGTGTGTGAGAACTGCAGGCTTTCATGCAAATGGCACACTCTAAGAAATTTATGGTACGCAGTTGTAACTTGCATGCCGCCGCCCTGATGCAACTGCAATTGGTGATGCATCAGGACCTGATAATCTTTACTTCCAGCTGACTTTAATCCTTGAATATGTTTCTGTACACCTGCAACACAATGACCCTTAGGGAGGTCTTTTCTGTCAGAGGAGATGAGGGAAGAACATAAGACCATACAAAGTATTCAAATCTTCTTCCATCAGTCCTGTTCAGTGCACCAGTTGATGCACCTTGTGCTGCATACTACTACTACAGCTGCTGCTACTGCTACTACTACTACTACTACTACTACTACTACTAATAATAATAATTTATTACTTATACCCCATCCACCTGGCCAGGCCTCCCCAGCCACTCTGGGCAGCTTCCAACAGAATATTAGAAACATGATCAAACATCAGTCATTAATAACTTCCCTAAACAGAACTGCCTTCAGATGTTTTCTAAAAGTCAAATAGTTTATTTCCTTGACATCCGATGGGAGGGCATTCCACAGGGCGGGCGCCACTACCAAAAAGGCCCTCTTGTATGGTTCCCTGTAATCTCACTTCTCACAGGGAGGGAACTGCCAGAAGGCCCTTGGAGGTGGAGACACTACTTCAGGTATACTGGGCCAAGGCCATTTAGGACTTCAAAGGTCAGCACCAACACTGGTGTGCTCAGAAACACTGGGAGCCAGTGAAGATCCTTTAAGACCAGTGTTAAATGGTTCTGGCAGCCACTCCCAGTCCCCAGGCCATGGACAGCTATGAGTCCAAAATTACTTCCAGGCTGCACACCCAGTCCTTCAGGGTCACAGTTACTGCATTTAGAACCAGGGAGTCCCCCACACCTGCCCACCCCCTGTCCCCCTAAAAGTAGTCTTTTGTCTTGTCAGTATCCATTACTTGCCATCCATCCTCCAACCACCTCCAGACACTCACACAGGACATTCACTGTCTTCACTGGTTGCAATTTAAAGGAGATCTGACTTAATTAATAATAAAAATAAAAATAGATCCTTTATTTCTGCTAGACGCCTTCATTCCCCCCCCCCATCTTTCTCTCTTTTGACTTTCATGTAGCTCCATAAACTTCAATGTTATTCCTTTTCCACACTGCTGTAAGTGGAATCCAAATAAACCTATGAATTTTGCAGCTGGTCATGCTCTACATAATGAGAGGAGCAGACACCTCACACCTGATATCTTCTGAATTAATTTTTTTGTAGCTTGGAGCAATTATTAATAAATAAATATATTTCTGTTTGCGGCATTGCCTTTTTTCTCTGACACGGAGTCCACATGGGTAAGAATAGAAAGGGAAGTTTAATTCTGCTCCCATATCATTTCCCTTTATATTATAAATTCTTTGCTTTCCAACTTCTGCCTCCCTCTTTTTGTTACTTTCTGGCACTGGAGTAGTTTTGGGCTGTGTTCGCTGCTGCACATGTTGCCCATCATTGCCGGAAATCTGTCAGGAAGCTGAGACTCAGACAAATGCCTGTCAGCTTCCTTCACAGCTTTGGTGAAACCAAACCCTTCAAACGCTGGGATCAAGCGACATTTACCTCTGAATTGTTCATTTTCATGACAGACTGAACTGTGTGGTCAGTACATGCTGTTATTTTCTTCTTATTCTGCTATACGGTCAAAGGAGATATTGCAATCTCTTAGGCAGCTCTTTCTGCTATTAATAGCTAGTTATACCATGTTTCATTTCTTTAAACGTGATGTGTGTTTCTAGAAATCAGAGCCCATTTATAGGTTGGTTCTTTTCTTCTGAGGTTAATGAGTTTGTGGGTAAATCCCTGAGGGTAAATCTTTGTTTTATGTAAGGAGGCTGCCAAAAATGTTGCACACAGTTGACGTTACAAACAAATTTTGGGAGTTCCTACTGAGGCTCTAACTATGTGTGTCACAATCAAGATGATCAGCAGTCACTAATCTTGCTGTGTTGCTTTAAAGCGGGACTGGCCAGCCCAGGAGGCAAAGGCAGGCAACAGGGCCAGCAGATCCAGCCTCCAAGGAGTGCATTTCTCACTGCTGCTGCTGCTGGATTTGCCAGCTCCTTGGCTTCCAGCCCACTGTCACCTCCACAGCTGCTGGTCTCTTCTCACCCCCAGGGAGGAAATGTCAGGGGCAGCCCACGGCAGTCTCCTGGGCTCTGCACCCACCTGGTGTAAGTCAAAGCTTTTCCCTTCCACCTTCAATGGCCTTTGATTCCCACTTCAACCATCAGGTGCAGTGGGTTATCTCACATGTCAAAGTTGCTGGTGTGAACAGAAATTTCCTATGCCTTATCGTTTTCAAGTTATTGTGAAAGGTGAGAATTAGGGAAATGTTACATGCATGCATAAAGCACTTTTTTAAAGCAATGTGGACCATAGTTGCTTCTGGGGCCCTTCCAGGATTAGGAGCCCAGAAGATTAAGCTTCATTTGTTTCATAGTACATAGATCCTCCCCTGCTCTTACCATCCCAAGTTGTTAGGCTTGCAGGTGCAATGTGTGAGGAACTGTGAGGAAAGGCGAAACAGTTCTGACAGACAGGTGGTTGGTGGCAAGTGAATTTACTTATGGGAAATCATTCCAGTCTGGAACATTCTATGGGTACAGGAATCTTATCTTCATCTCAGCGGATTCTTCCCCCATAAAGTTCTGCTATTAGCACCCAGGGAAGAAATACAATGCTCCCAACATCCAAATGGGAAGAGGTTTTTGTTTGTGCTACTGGCTGATGTCAGGTCACCCAACTTGGAGTGTTATATGATCTGGATTCAAAGCAGGTACTATGTAAACACAAAGTATAAGCCTAGGGTAAGAACCTTTACCGAATTACCTGTGGGCTGAAATACATTTTACCATGGTGGATGTAACATACCATTCCATCAGTATGCTGAGACCAACCAACGTGGCTCTTATTTTGCCTCCACCAGCAATGGCAAATCTCTTCAGTCTGTGCTGCTGTTATGAGTGCTCACAAATTGAAGCTGAATCCAGGCAGGGCAGAAGTGTTGTTGGTTGGTGGACCAAAAACACAAGGGGGCATTATTCTTGAAGGAGGAGGGACACAGCTTGTGTTTGCTCTTAGACCCTGGTCTGCTTTAAGTGGTTTCGGTCCAAAATACAGATTTTACATGGGATTTTTATACATTATTTCTGCATGGTCCTGGGTATGTCATTCTACCTTCCTCTAATTGTCTTTTTCATATCGAGATTGAGGATTGGTAGACATTCTCATGTGCACACTCAGTGCAAAGGCAGAAAAGGTCGGAAAGGGCTTTTGGGAGCCTGCACATAGGAAGTTGTGTTTCCATCTGCTGGAGGATCTCTAATGCGAATGTATTGTTCATGAATGGCTCCATCCAAAACTATCATTTTAGCTGCAGACTTTCAGGAGGCTTTCATCAACAGGGTCACTAGAGAATGTGAGTCAGGCTGCACTATCAGCTGAGTTATGTGATGTTCCTGACTGGCTTGGAATCCTACACTTGATATGCCAGCTTTACGTGGGCAGAGTTTTTCATCCAGGCTCCTACTGACATTAATTAACCCTTTGCAGAACACACTCATATATAACTGTAGAAAAATCTTTGGAGACTTGTGCTTGAAATCTGTTCTTATCCCACAGCCATGGCATTCTGGGACAATTCTTGTGCTGCCAATGTAACAAAAGTGTCATTTTTTGCATATGCAACACATTCATTCTCCTTCAGCAGAGCTTGTGCTTTGAGAGAGGTATCATTCTTATTCTGCCAAGGAGCATTCAATTGACCTCAAGTAATTTCCTAGATTTGTCTGGTTTCAACAAGTTCAGCTGGGTATCTTATTTTCAACATATTTTCATGATATTTGTTCATTCCAAGGAGCTGTGCTGATGCATCTTAAGTTATGCTAGATGACAAGCCCTCTGGCCTCAGTACCTCTGAAGGTACTTTATTGCAAAGCAAATCAAGAGTCTGCAAACATCTCTCTATATCCTTTTTTAATACAATGCGCAGAAGGATGCACATGATGGCATGCACCTGTATCTATGTATAGGTGTTTTAAAAATTATTTAGAGACTTTCCTCTTTGTAATACAATTAGATATTAACATCTGAGGTGGTAGGATCAGGTGCTTAAGGAATGATAACTGTTTTTATCATTGTTTGGGGATATTAGGATATAGTAAGTGTTTTCATCATTTCTTAGGGTAATATGTCTCATTACTCTGATTTGAAGAACAGTAGTAGACACAAGAAGAGCTGCCTGGATCAGGCCCATGGCCCATCTGCAACAAGATGCCGGCTGAAAGCCCCAAAGGAGGACCTGCATTCATACTGCCTTTGAGAGTCAATCAAATGCAGTTACAGCAATTTATCACTGATGTCTGTCATCAAAATTCAAACAAGCTCAAGAAAATGCTCATCAGTCAAATGTGTTGTACTTAGTTATGAGCACTGATATTATTTGAGAATCAGCAGGGATTTGAACTGGGAGTCCAGTGAAGGCGCCTGCCTGATGTCAATAGACAGGGAATTACTAAGTGTGAATTGTCAAATAAAGCAAACAAAGAGGCAGTGAAACAGGTAATTAAAACCTTACAAACCCAATACTCAATGATAATTAATGAGGAAATTAGTTGGAAAATAAAAAGAGTGAAACAAAAATACTTTGAGCATGCAAACAAACCGGGAAAACTGCTAGCTTGGTAGTTAAAGAAAAGTGAGCAGAGGAACGCCATAAATAAAATTAATTTAAATGGGAAGATCACAGACAAATTGAAAGAAATAAGAGTAGGATTTGTAAAATATTTTTCAGATTTGTATAGGCAAGGGAAAGAAAAAATCTTTAAGATAGAAGAATATATTAGAAGTAGTAACATACCACATATAAAACATACCAACATTGGGGGTTGGACTCGATGGCCCTTGTGGTCTCTTCCAACTCTATGATTCTATGATTCTAAAAGAAGAACAAATGAAAATTTTAAATACCCAAATAATAGTGCAAAAACTGCTGGAAGCAATAAAAGAGTCAAAACATGGCAAGTCTCCAGGCCCAGATGTAATGACGGCAAAATATTACAAAAAATTAAGTGAGCAATTAGTGAATCCTTTGAAAGATGTCATGAATGAGATATTGATTACAGGTGAAATCCCAGAAACATGGAAAGAGGCCTATATAACAGTAATCCCAAAACAAGATGCAGACTTGCTGCAAATTAAAAATTACAGACCTATTTCTTTGTTAAACAACAATTACAAATTGTTTGCAAATATATTAGCTAACAGACTGAAAAAAATACTAAATGAGTACATTCACCAAGATCAGGCAGGATTTCTTCCTGGTACACAAATGAAGGAGAATATTAGGAACATTTTGAATATAATAGAATACCTGGAGGTTAAAAATGAAAAGAAAGCAGTAATGATGTTTATCGATGCTGAAAAAGCTTTTGACAATGTTTCTTGGAAATTCATGACAAAGTTACTTGAAGAAATTTAATGTGGTCCTAAATTTCTAAAAGGAATATCAGCAACCTATTCAGAGCAAAAAGCAAAATTAATTATAAAGCAGATGATAACAGATCAATGTAAGATACAAAAAGGAACTAGACAAGGTTGTCCACTATCACCATTGCTGTTCATCTTGGTATTGGAAGTACTTGCCAGAAATATAAGAGCAGGCAAAGAGATCATAGGTGTAAACACTGGGAAAAGTGAGTTTAAATTAAAAGCATATGCTGATGATTTAGTGATAACTGTGGAAGATCCAAAGATTTCATTCCCTAAAGTTATAGAAAAGATCCAGAAATTTGGGGAAGTGACAGGATTTAGATTAAACAGAAATAAGACAAAACTATTAGTTAAAAACTTGAAGGAAGAAGAAAAAAGGGAACTGGAGCAAAACATTGAGATAGAAGTCCACAAGAAGGTTAAATATTTAGGGTTATGGCTAACACAAAGAAATATAAATTTATATAAAGATAATTATGAAAAAATTTGGTCAGAGATAAAAATAAATTTAGAAATATGGAGCAAAATGAATCTCGCATTGTTAGGAAAAATAGCAGCAGTCAAAATGAATGTGCTGCCAAAAATGTTCCTTTTTCAATCGGTCCCAGTAATGGTGAAAGATGAATGTTTTAAAAAGTGGCAGAAAGAAATTTCCAAGTTTATCTCGGGGGGGGGGGGACAAAAGGCCAAGGATAAAATATAAGATACTTACAGACATAAAAGATGTCCTCCCAGACCTTAAATTATACTATGAGGCTGCCTGTCTGGTTTGGATTAGGGACTGGATGAAATTGGAAAAGCAAGAAGCATTAGAATTGGAAGAACATGAGAATAGATTTGGCTGGCACGCATATTTATGGTATGGGAAAGGGAAGGTACACAAAAGCTTGTATAATCATATAATTAGGAAATCATTAATGAGAGTACGGGAGAGATATAAAGATCTATTAGAACAAAAGACTCCTTGGTGGCTTTCACCACATGAAGCTTTACTGCTCAAACCACTCAGAAAGAAAGGAAAGTGGCTAATATATGCTGACTTGTTAAAGGACCAAGAAGGAAAATGGAAATTAAAAGATTACGACAAAATAAATGATCACTTTCAGAGTTGGTTACACTATCGGCAATTACATGAAATATATAAAGAAGATAATAAGAAAGGATTTAGTTGCGTGACATCCAGATTTCAAAAGGAAGTTGTAGAAGGGAAAGTGAAGCTGTTGAAAGGTGCATAGAGTATTCTGCTAGAATGGGAAACAAAAGGTGAAGAGGTGAAATCAGTTATGATTAAATGGGCACAGGATATAGGACACAATATAATGTTTGAAGACTGGGAAAGATTGTGGAAAATTGACTTAAAATTTACAGATTGCTCTCTGTTGAAAGAAAATTATATGAAAATGATGTACAGATGGTATATAACACCTGTGCAAATAGGAAGAATGTACAAAATTGCTTCAAATATATGTTGGAAATGTAAGGAAAAAGCAGGGACCTTTTATCATATGTGGTGGGATTGTTGTAAAATTAAAAAATTCTGGGAAATGATTTATAATGAAATGAAGAAAATGTTCCAATTAACATTTGTAAAAAAAACCTGAAGCCTTTCTGTTAGGGATTGTAGGAAAAGCCCTGCCAAGGAAATTGAAAAACATTTTTATGTGTGCGACAATGGCGGCAAGAGACTTAATAGCACAGGGATGGAACAATTAAGAAATCCTGACCAAAGAACTGTGGCAAGAAAAACTGATGGACTATGCGGGATTGGCGAAACTGACATACAAACTAAATGTTAAGGACAACTGTGATTTTGAGGAAGAATGGGAACCCTTTACAAAGTACCTAAAGAAACAACAAACTGAACTGGACTCCTTGGCAGGTTTTGAATAAACACACACAAACTTTTTATTGATAATAGCCAGTCAGATAAACTTAGGATCTATAACATTTTGTAACATGCAGAGAATAACATTTGTTGATAAACCAGAGAGAGGAGCTGAGGGAAGTTGGGGGGGAGGGGGTTATTTTAGGGGGGGAGGAAAAACAGGGGGGAATTAAGGATGATATGTTTTTTGATAAAATGTTTTGTTGAAATTCCTAATAAAAATAATTTTTAAGAAAAGCTAAGTGTGAATTGTGGTTGAGTTGGCATCCATCTGTTTCCAGAGACAATGGAGTGCGCCTTGAGGGTGAAGCCAAACCCCTGTGTTAGCAGCACTGAAGTGACCTCCCTGGGGGGCAAGGCTGGACAGGTCAAGTATAGTCTTGCCTTTTGCCCAAATTTTTATTTTTATTTTTTGTCATTCTCCTTATTTAGGGAAAATATCCACTTTTTAAGGGAAAGACATTTTGTGATTTGAAAGGCTCTATGCAAATGCATCACTACTCAAAGTGTTAAGCACATTCTTAACTAAAATGTGAATTACATTTTGCATTAATGTTGTATTGCATAGAGTTTGTAGTAATGGTACACAAACATGTAAAAACTTCTGTTCTGCTGCAAACTTTTTGACAAAAGAAAAAGTTTTCTCTGTGGTCATGGTTACATCTGAAGTACTTTAGATCAAGATATTCTAGTTAAACTTGTGGCTTTATCCCTTGTGACAGTTAGAAATTAATGTGAGCCATTTCCCCCCAAAAAACTTTGGAACAACAGTAAGAGAAAAGAACAAAAATAGAATAAAATCTCTCATTGCCCTTAATTTGCTTTCTGCCAGAATAAGAGCATCAACAATAATATTAATCATCATTATGATAATATCAAACACTATTACAGTCATTAAAAATAAATACATGTGAGGACATAAGAAGAGGGAAGGAAAATATGCAAAAATGTGGTTTGTTTTGTGGTACTTTTGTTTCTGTTATTGCTCCTACCGAAGGAAGAATTCCTGAGGAACCCAGCAGGAAGCAGCAAGGCCTATTGGAGTTATGAACTGGGCAGAAGCAAATCACACTGTAAACTTTAAATTGCCCTTTCAAATGGGGAGGATTAGGGAGAGGAGAGAGAAGAAGAATCAGAAGCAAAAGTCCATACTGGTGGATGTATGCCATTTTATTAACTTAAAAGATTTAATTCTCACTTTTGGTCTAAAGACCCCAAAGGTGACTATGTGTCTATCCCTACTCAGCTTTGTCCCACCCCAGAACTGAGCAATGGATTCTGCTGTTTAATGTGCACACTAATTGTCACATAGCTTCATTAATTATTTGTTCATGTGATGCTCCTCCCTCATTCTGGATTGTCTCAAAACAAGGATACCCCCAAAGGGAAAGGGTCTGAGAAAATGTGGATTGAGGAAGGAGAAAGTGTGGGAAGGTGGTGGTTTGGAGGAGAATGCCATGTGGACCGTGGAGAATTGCTGGAGGTCCGTGGAGTTTACTACCCACATTAAGCAACATTTTGGGTGAGCACTTAATATTGTTTAGCTTAAACCCAGTTCATCACAAAGGTATGTCACTCTACATCATAAGAGCATAAGAACAGCCCTGCCGGATCAGGCCAAAGGACCATCTAGTCCAGCATCCCATTCTCACAGAAGTCAGCCAGATGCCTGCAGGAAGCCCAAAAGCAGGACCTGAACCCAGCAGCAGCATTCTCCTCTCTTCCTCTCTTGCGATTCCCAGCCACTGGAATACAAAAGCACGCTACCCCTGACAGTGGAGGAGGTGGGTCATAGTCCTCATGGTTAGAGGTTGTGGACTGCCTTAGGCTCCATGAATTTGTCTAATCCTCTTTCAAAGCCATTCATGTTGGTGGCCGTCCCTGAATTTTGTGGGAGCAAATTCCATAGTTGAATTATGTGTTGTGTGAAAAGGTTCTTCCTTTTGTCTCTCCTGAATCTTCCAACTTGGCCCTGAGTTCTCTATGCCATTCATAATCTTATATACCTTACTCGCCCTCCCTTTTTGCCTTTTTCTAAACAAAAAGGTCTCATATGTTGTAACTTTTCCTCATACAAGAATTGTTTGATCATTTTGTTCGCTCTTTTATGAACATTATCCATCTCTACAATATCTTTTTTGTATTGTAGGATACACTGTAAACAGTATTCTAAGTGTTGTCTCACTTTATTGTTGTTGTTTAGTCGTTTAGTCATGTCCGACTCTTCGTGACCCCCTGGACCAGAGCACGCCAGGCCCTCCTGTCTTCCACTGCCTCCCGCAGTTTGGTCAGACTCATGCTGGTAGCTTCGAGAACACTGTCCAACCATCTCGTCCTCTGTCGTCCCCTTCTTCTTGTGCCCTCCATCTTTCCCAACATCAGGGTCTTTTCCAGGGAGTCTTCTCTTCTCATGAGGTGGCCAAAGTATTGGAGCCTCAGCTTCACAATCTGTCCTTCCAGTGAGCACTCAGGGCTGACTTCCTTCAGAATGGATAGGTTTGCTCTTCTTGCAGTCCATGGGACTCTCAAGAGTCTCCTCCAGCACCATAATTCAAAAGCATCAATTCTTTGGCGATCAGCCTTCTTTATGGTCCAGCTCTCACTTCCATACATCACTACTGGGAAAACCATAGCTTTAACTATACAGACCTTTGTCGGCAAGGTGATGTCTCTGCTTTTTAAGATCCTATCTAGGCTTGTCATTGCTTTTCTCCCAAGAAGCAGGCGTCTTTTAATTTCGTGGCTGCTGTCACCATCTGCAGTGATCATGGAGCCCAAGAAAGTAAAATCTCTCACGGCCTCCATTTCCCCCCCTTCTATTTGCCAGGAGGTGATGGGACCAGTGGCCATGATCTTCGGGTTTTTCTTATGTTGAGCTTCAGACCATATTTTGCGCTCTCTTCTTTCACCTTCATTAAAAGGTTCTTTAATTCCTCCTCATTTTCTGCCATCAAGGTTGTGTCATGTGCATATCTGAGGTTGTTGATATTTCTTCCAGCAATCTTAATTCTGGCTAGGGATTCATCCAGCTCAGCCTTTCGCATGATGAATTCTGCATATAAGTTAAATAAGCAGGGAGACAATATACAGCCTTGTCGTACTCCTTTCCCAATTTTGAACCAATCAGTTGTTCCATATCCAGTTCTAACTGTAGCTTCTTGTCCCACATAGAGATTTCTCAGGAGACAGATGAGGTGATCAGGCACTCCCATTTCTTTAAGAACTTGCCATAGTTTCCTCTGGTCGACACAGTCAAAGGCTTTTGCGTAGTCAATAAATCAGAAGTAGATGTTTTTCTGGAAGTCTCTAGCTTTCTCCATAATCCAGTGCATGTTTGCAATTTGGTCTCTGGTTCCTCTGCCCCTTCAAAATCCAGCTTGCACTTCTGGGAGTTCTCGGTCCACATACTGCTTAAGCCTGCTGTCAGGGAACTGACATCGGAGCCAGAAGCGGAGGCAAGGCTCCCAAGTGATGCTGGAGAAGGGCCCAGCAGGGAGAGAGGCAACTCATCAGCTGGGGAAGGAAATCAGCGTAACACCAGGGATAAAGGGGGGCAGATGGGGGAATCGGCGAGGGGGCTCCAGGACTCCTCGCTGGAGACCAGCGGGGAGAGCACGGGTCCTCCGCTACCCACACCCTCCCTGCGCAGAAGACTTCCGCGCAGGGAGAGTAGGAGGAGACTTGGTGTCAAACAGCTTTTATGTTGGAAAAGGTTTAAGAAACGCCCACTGACAGATTCTACTAGCGACTGAAACAGCCACGAAGTGAAGGGCTGTCCAGACAGAAAAGGTTTAACCAGGCAACCTAGCCAGGAGTGGCGGCAACTTACACACGAGCAACCCCTATATTTATTACACCTGCCTTGTAGAATGTTAAGCATAACCTTGCTAGCGTGTGAGATGAGTGCAATTGTGCAGTAGTTGGAGCATTCTTTGGCACTTCCCTTCTTTGGGATTGGGATGTAGACTGATCTTCTCCAATCCTCTGGCCACTGCTGAGTTTTCCAAACTTGCTGGCATACTGAGTATAGCACCTTAACAGCATCATCTTTTAAAATTTTAAATAGTTCAGCTGGAATGTCATCACTTCCACTGGCCTTGTTATTTGCAGTGCTTTCTAAGGCCCATTTGACTTCACTCTCCAGGATGTCTGGCTCAAAGTCAGCAACCACACTACCTGGGGTGTACGAGACATCCATATCTTTCTGGTATAATTCCTCTGTGTATTCTTGCCACCTCTTCTTGATGTCTTCTCAAGATTACTGTGATGTTAATAGGTCTGCCTTGGATTCATATTGAGATCATTCTATCATTTTTGAGATTGCATCCCAGTACAGCTTTCGCCACTCTTTTGTTGATTATGAGGGCCACTCCATTTCTTTTACAGGATTCTTGCCCACAGTAGTAGATATGATGGTCATCCGAACTCACTTTAGATTGGTATAATGGCATTATGATATTGATTGCTAAAATAGGACTTGCCTTTTTCATAACTGCTAGAAACTGGGCCACCGTCTTTATCAAGCCATCTACTGTGACCTCGAGGTCTTGTTCATGGTCAGGAAGCACCACTTCAGAGCCCATTGGCAAATATGTGGAATCTTCTGTTTTTTATTCACATTAAGAGGGTCCCAGACTGTAGTGGGTGAACCTTGCTCTGAAAAGCATGGTCAAAATTAAAGGGTTCAGGAAATGCGACCAGACCAAATTTCATAAAATCATACATAGACTCTCTCTACAAGAGAGGAAAAACTCCAAATAATTACACATATTAAAATAGCTTAGAAGGTAAGAAAATAACAAACACTAACTTATCCAGCTGATTATCATAAATGCTTACACTTAAATCTCCGTAGGCTGAGAAACAGAACAAAATGCTGTCAAAAGCCCAAATAGATGCTGACCTCAGCTTGGCTGGCTGCCAAGAGCTCCCACCAATCCAGGTTTTGTGGGGAATTGGACCATGGGCGTTCACCTCTTCCAACAGCAGTCTTGTGACAGCAGCCTTGAAGCCTTAATCCATTCCCATAAAAGGGTCTTAAAACGGTGATATCACCACATAGACATACACATGAATAGTGCCATTACATTACACTTCAGGTGTGTACTTAGACTATTTTAAGTACGGTATACACTTAAAAATGTAAATATGGCCGACACAATTTCAAACTTGCATCCTGCAAGTGTGCCTAGATTGGTTGTAGCTCCCTCTTGAGAGTTCTCTTAATTACAAATGCAGATTTCAGTGTGTGAAATGACCCTAAGCTCATGTACGAAAAAGCTCCTAGATCTTGGAGTTGGGAATGGGCATAGGGATGCAGGGCCATCTGTCTTGGAAACAGCTGTACTCCTTTTGAGCTTGTGAAAATATAAGTCATGGACAGAAACATTGAGATATATCATTGACTGTTTTATTTTTGGAAAGGATAATTAACAGCAATATTTGCAAATCCTGTTGAATACCCATCACATTTTATTGACGTAGCTTAAGCAAATAGCCAAGCTGTATGATTCTTGCATTAGAGACACAGTCCAAGAAGAATTAATAGATCCTCTTCTCTTTCCTCTGACCTTTTAAAGTTTCTTGGGAAATCAAAGGAGCATCAATTCTGACTCTTTCCAAAAATGTGCCCTTTCCACACAAACAGGATAATTTCCTAGCTAACATGCAAAGACCATAAACTCTCTCATTTTTTTTAAATTCCCCTAAGGATATTTTATCCCAGATAAAAGCTTTAATATTATAGTGATTCTTATGGGTAACGCCACTTTCCTTTGTTTACAAATACCTGTCTGACATTACAAGCAGGAAGTATGGATAAATCAGCATTCTTCCACCACCACCACCCCAGTTTACCAAGGATTTGTGCAAACTTTCTGAGATATGTTTCATTCAAATTATTTTTGCTCCCCTTTTCAAGTACTTGAAGATCAGCCCTACCCATGCAAGATGGCAGATCTCTTTTGAGGGAATTTAATAAGCAATTTGTGATATAGTGTTTAGGTTTGCTTGTCATTCGGGGGGAGGTGGGTGGGCAGAAATTCCACCGATTCCATATGCCTAAGAACTCAGTGAACCTGAAGTAGCTCTTTAGATCCAGGCCAAGGACAAAAACAGAATCCTTAATTATAGGAAGCGTGCAACTACGCTAATCAATCTTTCTAATAGGAAATTCAGGTGGCAACAGAAATGAAGCCCAAATGGGACACCTGAGAGGTGAGGGGATGTGTTCGCACACCTGGGGAACCCTGTGGTTTGGAATTTACAAAAAAAAAAAAAAGTATCTCCCCACCACCACCAAAAAAAGAAAGCCCAATGAGAACTGAGTCATGGGATGTTAAACAACATTTGGAAAAGAAAAAGTTAGAAAAAGAGTGAGGCATAGAAGAGTGTGACCAGCTGGGGCCCTGAGCAGGGGCCCTGCTATTAAGCAACATGGCAACACTTGGCTGCAGGCCTCCTTTATTTAGCACTGATTTCATAAGTTCTCTTTACATGTTTTACTGCTCTGTCCCTTCCAGCGACTGATGTAGCTCCTTCTACACAATTATTCAGCCCCATTGTTCTCCACCGTTGGTGACCTGGAAGCTCAGTTGAAGCTTGGAGATGCATTCAATAGTTGTGTCAGTCAAAGGGCATATCAGAAAGCAAAAATGCATAGTACAAAACATAATGGATAAAACATAACATAATCAAAATGAACAATTCAACCAATTTTCATAGATTTCACTGAAGGGTAGTAATTGAAGCAAATTGTTATAGTTCTGTATTTCACAGTTATTGCTAATTTAGTCCCTGTGACAGCTTAGCTCTGCTTTTGCTGCAGTAATGCAAAAGAAGCCATTGCCCCAGTAATTTGACAATCATATTCAGGCAATCTACTATTTAAGGGATACTGACCAATAGGACCCTGTTTTCAATACTGGCTCCAGAAATGTCACTTGGTGTACAAAGGGTAGTTAAATGAAGAGGAAGATCTTCTACCACCTTCCTCACAAATGCAGAAGCACATTGCATAGGCACCCTGGGAAACTTGAATCTCTGAATTTGCAGTTGAAAGGTGATGCGTGGTGCGCTGCCTGTGGGGGCGTGGCGCACATCAGGGGTGCAGCAAGCAGCACGTGTCCCGAGATGGCGGGGGCAGTTGTGATGGCACCCCCCCATGGCACCCGGGGCAGCTGCCCCCTGCCCTCCCTTCATCTGCCAGTGGAGCCTCTTGGCAGTGTTGCACTTCTGCATTCCAGCTGATTTGAGGATTCGAAACTTTCTGCAGGGTCCTCTGGCATCTGCAGCAATCCATGCATGGTCCATAGCATTGTGCAGAAAAATACCACCAAATATTTCGATTTATTTTTTGTCCGGCTTTTGTTGTGCTATAGCACTATGGTGCTCTGGCAGTGTGCTGATTCAACTTTGCTTCTTTGAGATGTACTTCCTGTTGATGCTGGATATGGGCATTCTTGTGGGGCTTTTGGAAGCAGGTAAAGGTTTAGCACAACAATCAAGGTCTTTAAAACATAGAAACTGTAAAATGGTAGCTGGTGGCATGATGTCACTGCACAAGCAACTACATTTGACGAGTCACTATCTGCATAGCTTTAATAGATTTTTAATGCATACTTAGATAGATAGATTAGTATCAATGTTTAATTGCTTTTTTAATGATTATTTTCCCTTTGTTTTTAGCTGTTCTTATTTTTATCTGTAAGCTGCCTTGAGTCCCTGACAGGGAAAGAAGTGGGATATGATGATGATGATGATGATGATGATGATGATGAAAGCAGGGAGATGTTTCTGCTGGGGCACCCTGGCAATTTTCTGAGTTACAAAAAGAAAAGAAAAGAAAGAAACAGCAGCAGGCATGTGAACCACCCTGAGATCTTTTGATGATAAGCAGTATATAAATTTAATTAATTAATTATGTGCAAACACACACACACACACACACACACACACACAGCTGCTTCCCTATCTCTTCCTGCTGCTAGCTTTCCCATCTGTCTGATCCACACCAACCAGCTCACTTTCCCCTTCCATGTTTGCTTGCACCCCTCCCCTGCCCTCCATCCATTTGTAGTTATTTGTTTTTCTCTACCTGCCTGTTTCACCCACTTTCCTCCCCTCTCCAGACTGCAATGGGAGCTTTTTTGTGGGTCCTGCTTTCTGGGAGCTGGCATGGCATTGTAGCACAACTACCACGGTGGGTGGAGGAGAGTGGGCAGGAACTGTGTGAAAGCCTCTTGCACCCAGACACATGGACACTTAACAGAGGCAGACCAGACCAGAATACTAATAATAATCAACACTCTGTCCATCTGGTTGGGTCTCCCCAGCCACTCTCACATCAACAAATGCAAGATACAAGCAGGCTGCATCATCATCATCATCATCATTATTAACTCTAACCTATTTATGGATCAACTGAGAAATCACAAAACAATGGTCAACTGTAGAATTTTCTCCTTAAAACCGTATTTCCTCCCAGGCCAGTATGCTTGTTTCTTTTATCCAGTCTTTCAACCTCGAAAATAGGTACAGTACCCTGCAATTTGCTCATTACAGACAATAGAGAGATTGGTCTGCAATTTGCTGAGTCAATATAGTTGCTCTTTTTAAATATTGGGACCACAATTCCTTCATTCCACCCCTTGGGTAATTGTCCTGTCTTTTTTATTGCCATAAATAGGGAGGCTAGACCACCTGCTAGCATGGGATTTCAAAAGCTCTGGAAAAATACTGAAATTTCCTGGGGCCTTTGCATTTTTCAAGCAAGATATCAGAAAACACTCACAGTAAAAGGCATGTCTGGAGGTGCACTAACTTTGGCCAGTGCTCTTGGTTTTGACAATCATGATATCAGAAAGTGACATTGGACTTTCAAAATGTTTCAAAAGCAGCTTTACCATTCTAGAGCACTTTGGGGTCATTTTTCCACATTTGTTAACAGCCTGCCATCAAGTAATCGACCTTTCCGCCTGGCTTCTCTAATACAAGCTTTCACAACAGCTGGAAACTAAGGCAAGGACAATACTATTGTACTAGCATATCTGTTCTCCTTTCATTTACTTCACAGGTTCTCAACATGAAAAGCAGATACACTTTCTCACTTTAACAGCTTTATTAAATTATCACATACTGTTTGTATGACAAAAACTCATTTTCTATTCATGGGATAACCAGCTAAATATAACCAACATGCTTAAGTCTGCATGAAGGAGTTAATGCAATAGAGTAAGCTGTCCTGCCAGGCTTATTATTTATTATTTATTGAATTTATATACTGCCCTATACCTGGACGTCTCAGGAAGGTTCACAGGTTCTCCTTGGGAGGAAGGTAAGCAAGCCTATTGTTGCACCTCAGTCTTTTTGAGATGTTCAGTGTGTAAAGAGGTCTGAGCTGGTTGCTCCAAGTTTGGGCTGTATGGCTCTAACAAGCCTTGAGTTCCTATGCCAATAATTTAATAACTTTTACTACTTTGCAACTTAGCCAGGTTTTACTGCTTGTGCAACTTTTTCTGAGTGCACATGAATCTGACCTTTGGAGAGTAAACTAATTTGAACTTACCAAATGTGTGTTGTTGTTGTTTTCTATTCTAGGGGAAGAGGGGAACCTAGAAATAACTTAGAAGGGCATATTTTAAAGCTGCAACAGCCTATATTTCCATCCAGGAATTATTCTTTTTAGATACCTATTTTTTTTCCCTTCCACAAACACTATTTGTATTTATTTTCCACTGCTAAGCTACTGCAGTGGGTGCAGAATGCTGCAGCGAGACTCCTTACGGGGTCCTCGCTGCGAGATCACATTCACCCGGTGCTATACCAGCTGCACTGGCTCCTGGTGGAGTACAGGATCAAGTTTAAGGTGCTGGTTTTCAATGGCCGAAATATTGGGAAATTTTGGAACAAGATGGAGATAGACTGAAATTGCAGAGTTTTGAAAAATTAAAAAACAAAGTGCGAGACTGGCTTCATTATTTTCAGATAATGGAGGCATTCAATTTGGACAAGAAAATTGGCTTCCAGGTGGAAAAATCAAAATTAGAAACTGAACTGTTAGAACCCAAAACTAAGAATTTGTCAAGAATGTGTAACTTGCTGCTGAAATGGAACACTCAGGATGAAACGGTGAAATCTGCTATGATTAAATGGGCACAAGACGTTGGACACAACATTATGTTCGCTGACTGGGAACAGTTATGGACCACAGGTATGAAATTTACGGCATGTAATGCCTTAAGAGAGAATATTATGAAAATGATATACAGGTGGTACATAACCCCAGTCAAGCTTGCAAAAAATTACCATTTGCCTGATAATAAATGTTGGAAATGTAAGGAAATTGAAGGTACATTTTTTCACCTTTGGTGGACGTGCCCAAAGATTAAGGCTTTCTGGGAAATGATATATAATGAATTAAAAAAGGTATTTAAATATACCTTCTTGAAGAAACCAGAGGCCTTTCTCCTGGGCATAGTCGGCCAATCGGTGTTAAAAAAGGATAGAACTTTCTTTATGTATGCAACAACAGCAGCAAGAATACTCATCGCAAAGTATTGGAAGACACAAGAGCTACCCACACTGGAGGAATGGCAGATGAAATTGATGGACTATATGGAATTGGCGGAAATGACTGGCAGAATCCGTGACCAGGGAGAAGAGTCGGTGGAAGAAGATTGGAAGAAATTTAAAGATTACCTACAGAAATATTGCAAAATTAAAGAATGTTAGAGTGATGATGGATTGAAATTAAGTGGTTTCTAGCTGTACAGGCTTTAAAGGTTAAAAGAATGGAAAATTGGCTATTAATAGGTAAAAATTTAATGTTATATTATATTAAGATTAAGGAATGGGATTAAAAAGGAGGAAAGGGAGTTGCTGGACAAACAAACTGAATTGGAATACAAAAGAGGGAGGTATGAGGAGGTCCAGGAAATAAGTAAATCTAAAAGTAGTGATGAAAAGATGGAATTGTTTTTAACTGTTTTTTCTTTTTTATTTCTTTCTGTATTTTGTATTGTGTATTTTTCTTTTTACTTTTAAATTCTTTTTTTATTGATGTGTTTCTTTTCATGTGAAACTTTAATAAATATCATTTAAAAAAAAAAACAAGTTTAAGGTGCTGGTTTTAACCTTTAAAGCCCTATACGGCCTAGGATGCTCATACCTACGGGACCGCCTCTCCTGGTATGTCCCACAGAGGAACTTACAGTCTTCAAACAAAAACATCTGGGAGGTCCCAGGCCACAGAGAGGTTAGGCTGGCCTCAACTAGAGCCAGGGCTTTTTCGGCTGTGGCCCTAATCTGGTGGAACGCTCTGTCACAAGAGACTAGGGCCCTGCAGGACTTGACATCTTTCCGCAGGGCCTGCAAGGCAGAGCTGTTCCACCAGGCCTTTGGCCAGGGCACAGCCTGACTCCCTCCTTTGGCAATCTTCACAGAACTCTACCCAATGGTTGCCATCAATTTGATTTGAAATAATTTTTTAATGAAATTATTTTAAAATGTTGTCTTATTTTATTGTTGTTAGCCGCCCTGAGCCCGGATTATTATTATTATTATTATTATTATTATTATCATCATCATCATCAGACTTCTCTCTTTCCTGTCTTCATAGAGTGGAAAATCAGTAATATTTTCTATTTAAAAGGGGTGTGGGCACGTGGGGCAAGTGAAAAAGAAGAAGAAAAGGATGCATACAAATGATTTTCCATCATGTTTTAAAATTAAGCCAAAATGAGAAAAGGTTTTATGTTGTCTTCTTAACCATAAAGGAAACATGAAGGAAAATATATTCAGAATTCTGATACAATCTGACCTGAACTGAATGTGCCGGATGAACATTGTGATTGGAAGTTCCTGGGCATTTACTGAATGTGTGGTGGTCAGTCTCTCAGAAGCCTGACAGGAAAAGGAACAGCTCTACCTACATGCAACTTCCATCTGCTTTGGTCTGGGCTGGACAGCAGACTGCCTCAAGCCAAAAGAGAAGCTGTCTCTGGCAGGCCCCTGGCCTCCTACTTCTCTTCCCTTTTCCCTTTCCCACCTGTTCCATATTTCCCATTCCCCTCGTGCCCCTTCCCTCTTCGTGCCCCTTCCCTCTTCGTTGCATTCCAATATCCTGATGAATCCTCACCATTGTCATTGCTGCAGACAGCCTTAAGTGGTCAAAAGCTTCACTTCTGCCTCCCCTGCCTCTGCTGGTCACATTCCAAGGCTGTGGTACTTTGAAACACCTATCATTACCATACTCAGTGTGGCATCAGGTCATTGGAAGATATTTATTCACAATAAAATGACAACTGTGACTTTGTGGTAGCAAACAAGAATCCATCCATCACATGACCCTGTTTGCAAAAATATCTTCATAAAAGGATCACATACAGTATTCCCAGTGCTTTTTTTCCAGAAAAAAAATGTGCCTGTACTCACCATGAAGTTGTTACAGTAAGTGCCACATTTTAAACATTTGCATTGGGAAAGGCGCCAGTACTGCATACCTTAGAATACCCCCAGAAAGAAGGCACTGGGTATTTCTCTCTGTAGGTGCATATATGCCAGACACTGAAGGATTCTGTGTTCAAAAGCAGTCTGTGCCAATTTCTGCATACTTATACTGCTAATACTTGCAAACCACCCTGTGATCCTCGGATGAAGGATAAATGGAATAAATGAGAGTAGTGAATCGTTTCAAGATGCCTCCATGTGGCTCATCACTTCACCCAGGGGGTGCTTTCAAGTATTCACCAGAGGGAGTCCTTAATGCCTACTCACAGTGCCTGCCAGCTGTGACCAAGAACATCCCATAGAAACCAAAAACAACCCCTCCAGACATCCTAGTCTTTTGCACACTGCAAAGTAGGCCAAGCCAAACAAAAAATGCCCATGTCCCAAAGGTGACTAACCCACAGGACTAAGCCAACAATTCCTACTCAGCCCCCAGAAGAGCAAGCAGGTATCCCACAGAGTGAGCAAGTTGCTTCTCTGGGCAAAGAGTGTGATGCCATGGGAAGGGCAGCCTGCCCCATCTTGGCTGGCCGTTGCCACGTCATGCGGACAAGAGGAAGCGCACCCAGAGGTTCCTCCCTGGTGATTGAAGAGGGCAGGGCAACATCTCCCCTGGCAGAGACTGGAGCTGCAGCCAAAAGGGAGCTATGGTAACCCAGCCTCAAGAAGAGAAGAATTTGCCATTCACAGCAATTACTCCTCCTCCTCCTCCTTATACCATATGGCTCACTGAAATTTTAACTACCCTGAAGGTAACATACTAATATTGTCAAAATCAAATTCTTCGTTGCAATTTAACTATCTGTAACATTTATCTTAGGATTCTGATTTAATGCATTTTCTCCTACTGATAATGAATATTTCATTATTTATCGTATCATGTGTAGCATCAAAATATAAATGATACTGATACACACACACACACACACACACACACACACACACATTTCAGGCCTAAGATACACACAGTGTCATATATGTGTTGTTATTGAACATTATATCCGATGACTTGAAGATAATATGCTCTCTTCAAAATGTGAATGTTGTTATGGTTGCAGGGGCTTGCTATGACTTTTGCTGAATGTAAATCAGCCCATTTGCTAAGCCAGAGAGCCACTGCAGAACTGCTCCTTGAGCCAAATTTTACAAAATGTGACAGCAGCTTCCATTTATCTTTGCAAAAACACAAAATGTCAAAGTTTCCATTGGTGCAGATATAAATTAGCCCTTCTTCTAATCTGAAGCACCAATCCCTAATTCTTAGCAGCAGCACAGTTTCTTATTATCTTACATGATGTGTGCAAGTAGTACTAAAGCACTGAAAGTGAATCAAAATGCAGAGTATTCTGGCATATTCCTTCTCTCAGAAGCATTCGGAAGATAAGACCGGATTCCGTCTGTATACAACAAGCTGCCCCCTCGTTTTTTTAACACATTTTAGTGATGCATATACAACATAGTGCAATGAAAGAATTAGATGAAGAAAAAATAAAAACCAAACTTCCAATAATAATCTTATACCACAGATATGAGAGAGTTGGAAGATTCCAGGTATAAATGTTCCCAGCTTTTAAATGAGTCAAAATAAAAATACTGCTTTTCCTATACATAACTCTTGTGAGAGTTCAGGAGTTTCGCTGAAAAGAAAAAAACAGTGATCAAATGAGTGAAAGTATTTCAGGAATTCCAAATCTTTGCATATCGCATAATATTATATACTGGGGATTTTAAACTTTAATTTTTAGCCTGTTCTTCCTCCAAGGAGTCAGGGTGGCATGCATGGTTCCCTCAATCATTTTATCCTCCTAATAACCTTCTGAAGCAGCTTAAGTTGAGAGATAATGGCTGGCCAGGGGTTACCTGGTGAGCTTTGTGACTGAGCGGGAATTGAAACTGGGTATCTTGGGCCATAGGGCACATTAACACATTTAAAGAACTATGATACAGTCAAACCTCAGCTCCCGAATGGCTCCATTTTGGAATGCCGAAAACCCAGAAGTAAATGCTCCGGTTTTCGAATGTTTTTCGGAACCCGAATGTCCGACACGGCTTCCGCTTGAGTGCAAGAAGCTCTTGCAACCAGTTGGAAGCTGTGCCTCGGTTGTCAAACATTTTGGAAGCTGAGTGGGCTTCTGGAATGTTTGACAATCAGGTTTGACTGTACTACTTTAAGCAGCCATGGGGTTTCCCCAAATAATTCTGGGAGCTGTAGCTTGTTAAGGGTGCTGAGAGTTGTTAGAACATCCCTTATTTCCAGAGTATTTTAGCAATCAATTCGTCTCCACAAGGAACCCTGGAAATTGCAGCTCTGTGGGGCATCCCTCTTATGACTTTTACAGCAGAAACAAAAGTCTTGTGCATCTGAAAGGCAGAGTTAATGACCCATCACAAAGTCATCTATGACTGCAATCCTGACCATGTCTACTCAAAGGAAGGCCCCATTGAAATTCAATTGGTCTTACTCCCAGTTGAGTGGATCAGGGAGTGTAGACTGACTATCTTGCTTTTGCAGTTCAGTATAAACTTAATCCTTGCTCAAGCATCAGTGAAGTTGCTATTTTGCTCCTTGTGTCCTGGATGGTATGAATTGTTGACATTTTAAACGTTTTGCAGACACTCTCCTTTGCTCTGTGTAGTTTGTATTCAAGAAAATCATAAAAACACAACACAACAGTTCACCAGGGCCTGCTCCGGCTAATAGTCAAGTTGGGAGGAACTTTTCCAGTGCCCCTTTTCAGTATCACCACAAACATATGAAATGTTAGTGCATTCAGTTTCCTCATTGCAAAATACTTTAACATAATTCTGCTCAGCTCAGTTCACCAAGCCTCCGCATTTCATCTGTGTTATTAGAATGAATGGGGGGGGTGGACGACGACACCATGTTCTTGGTGTCCTTTCATCATGTCCTAGACAAAAAATAACCCTGTGGGCAAATGGCTGCTTGATGGGCAATTAGCCAGCTCAGTGATTTGTGAATAGAAACTACCAGCAAACCTATGTAGACAATAACAGGAGTACTGGACGTTACATTAGACACCATTTTAAGAGACCATCAAACTACAGTGGTACCTCGGGTTACATATGCTTCAGGTTACAGACTCCACTAACCCAAAAATAGTGCTTCAGGTTAAGAACTTTGCTTCAAGATGAGAACAGAAATCATGCTCCAGCGGCGTGGCGGCAGCAGGAGGCCCCATTAGCTAAAGTGGTGCTTCAGGTTAAGAACAGTTTCAGGTTAAGAACGGACCTCCGGAATGAATTAAGTTCTTAACCTGAGGTACCACTGTATTTATAGAAGTGTAGAGTTGGAAAGTAACCCCCAAGGGCCATCTAGTCCAACCCCCAGCAATGCAGAAATCTCAGCTAAAGCATCCATGGCAGATGTCCATCCAACCTCTTCTTAAAAACCTTCAAGGAAGGAGAGTCCACAATCTCCCACTGTCAAACAGCTCTTAGCATCTCCAATCTGTTAAGGTCCTCTTGAATCCCGATTCTGTCTTCTGCAGCATTAGATACCACTCCCAGTTTGGTGTCATCTGCGAATTTGATAAGCATCCCTTCAATTCCTTAATTTAAGTCATTTATGAATGTGTTGAACAACAACAGGCCCAGGACAGAACCCTGTGGCACCTCACTTGCCATTTTTTCCCAGGACGTTGAGGAATCATTAATGAGTGCTCTTTGGGTTTGGTCAGTCAACCAGCTGCAAACCCACCTAACAGTTACCTCATTCAACCCACATTTTACCAGCTTCCTCGCAAGAATATGGGGGACTTTGTCAAAAGCCTTACTGAAATCAAGATACAATATGTCCACAGAATTTCCCTGATCCACCAAGTTTGTAATTCCATCAAAAAAAGAAATGAGTTTCATTTGGCATGACTTATTTTTGAGAAACCCATGCTGGGTCTTAGTAATCACAGCATCCTTTTCTAAGTGCTCACAGACTGACTGTCTAATTATCTGTACTAGGACCTTTCCTGGTATCAATGTAAAGCTCACCAATCGGTAGTTACCTGGGTCTTCCTTTTCCCCCTGAAGTTGGGGACAACATTTATAGTACCTGCTGACTGTGGAATTGATTGATTGGTTTGGCGTGACCCCCGCTAATTGATTTACGGTCCCCAATTAGCTCTTTATGCCCGGCGCGCTTCCTCCGAGCTGCGCCACTCTGCTCCGTCTCCAGTAGCTCTCCAGTCACGCCTCAGCAGAGTTGAACACAGCAGCGAAAAACTGTCACGTAGCTTCACTTAGCTTCCGACAAACACACAGAGAGTCCAGGTTTGTCTAATATCAGTCCTTTATTCCGACTTTCCCCAGGAATCTCCTGGGCTCACCGCAGCCATGACTAAACTGCGACTTTCTCTCTCAGAGACCAGAGGGGAACAGAAACGAAACTCCTCCCAGCTCCTCCCAGCTTCGAAAGCTGACGTCAGAATGTTGAGGCATCATGGGAACTTCTTAACCAGTTAAGTTCCAAACCCAACACCCCCTCTTGCCGAACCATTCTGACAAGACCTTTTTGAGTTCAACACCTTCCCCTTTGCCTTATGCCCCTTCCCGGCATCTTTCCCAGGCACCTGTTGAACCCCTTCAACACTCCCAGAATCACACTGTGCGACACTTTTCCACGCACTTGTGACCTGATACCCTACTGACCCATTTGGGCCAGCAGTTGTGTCTTCTCCGTCAGATCCTTCCCCCTCTGACTTGACACCCTGTTTGTGAGCTTTCTCCATTACGCTAACCGGAGATGAAGCCTCACACCTGGACACTCCTTTCACAACCTTTGGAGATGCCCAAACCTGCCCTGAACCCTGATCTTGGACCTGGTCCCCATCACCGGGTTCTGAACCCTGATCTTGGACCTGGTCCCCATCACCGGGATCAGCCTCTGGCTCCCTTTCCTCCTCAGAATCAGACAGACATTCTGAGAGAAAATCAGGACTATCCCTGAGTCTTGAACACCCATCCTGTTCACAGAACTCAGCCTGCTTACTGACCAGCAGCTTGGTTTGATCACCCTCTGGGTATGCAAACTTCCACCCATTGGTTGCAGGATCATATCCACAGAAGATCATTTCCTGAACCTTTGGACCACCTGCCTCAAAGAGCTCAAAGGGCTCTTTGGCTACCCTCCCAAACCCGGGAAAACCATGTACCTGTGCACCCTTGCATGCCCTGCACCCTAGGGACCTCCCACATTTCCGGAGTTTGTACCCTTTTGTGCACCTGTGCAGCTTTTGCACATGACTGGGAACCTTAGCACACTGCGCCTGTGCTTTTCCAGCATTCCCACCACCCTCCAGAGGTGACTCCAGAACAAAGAGATTGTTCTGCCCCCTTTTCACGTTGGCCACTTGTTTCCCCCCAACGTAGACCTCTAGCTCCTCCTGTGAAGGAGAAAAAAACATGTTAGCCACAGCAGAAACCGACTTTCTCATTCCGTCTGCTAACATCACAGTTGTGTCCTGTTGAAACAGCCCTGCAGTTCCGCATTTCGCCAGCAGGCTCGCTTAGCAGGCGACGACCAACAGCAGTATTCAAAACCCAGCGTGTCACCGTGTCCTGGCTGGAGTTGTTCTTCACAGTTGCCATAGAAGCAGTGATAAGAAAACAACCCTCCCCAGCGTCTGAACCACGTCTTTCCCTTGCGTTCCCACGCTGGCCTCCTCTCCGAGACTGACTCCCATGGGAACTCAGCTGGTTGACCTTGGGACCTTCCTGCCCAGCTGTCTCCGCTCTCCATGGGCAGCAACGACGAACTCCAGTGGAAAAACACTGCCCGGGGCTCCTCCCAGCTGGCCTCCTTCTCCTTCTTCTGGAAAAGCACTCCTTGCCAGCTCCGCCCCCTCTGGCCTGGCTCCCACTGCGGCTTTCTGGGAACCTGCTTTGTTGACATTCCACTCCAGCACGCACAGTGGACAAGCCTTTACACTTGCCTTTGGAATCCTTCGCCCCCCCGATCTGCTCACCAGCACTCCTTGAGGCTAAAGCATCAGGAACAGGGGCACCAGCCATCTTTAGGCTTTTCTCATTACTTCTTCAGGGCTCTGGCCTCCTGCTGAAGCTTCACAGCACATCCCAGCAGCCCTTGCTCAACATCTTAGAGTGAGCCTTTGAAACGCAATGTCCTCCAAGACCTGGCTGCCTGCCATTGTCTTCCGTTCTCCCAAGGGGCCCCAAGCTGTACTCACAGATTACAAGCTCCTCCGGCACCCATCCGTGGAGAAACGATTTTTCCAGCTGCTCTCAGCTCCGCAGCTCTCCTTTGCCTCCTAGCAACAGGCAAAAACTCCTGCCAGCGTCTCTGCTTCAGACCGCAGACTTCAAACGCATTCCGGCACTTCTAGTGACAGTTTTACAATCGGTGATTAAGGGTCCATAACCTGTGGAATTGATTGATTGGTTTGGCGTGACCCCCGCTAATTGATTTACGGTCCCCAATTAGCTCTTTATGCCCGGCGCGCTTCCTCCGAGCTGCGCCACTCTGCTCCGTCTCCAGTAGCTCTCCAGTCACGCCTCAGCAGAGTTGAACACAGCAGCGAAAAACTGTCATGTAGCTTCACTTAGCTTCCGACAAACACACAGAGAGTCCAGGTTTGTCTAATATCAGTCCTTTATTCCGACTTTCCCCAGGAATCTCCTGGGCTCACCGCAGCCATGACTAAACTGCGACTTTCTCTCTCAGAGACCAGAGGGGAACAGAAACGAAACTCCTCCCAGCTCCTCCCAGCTTCGAAAGCTGACGTCAGAATGTTGAGGCATCATGGGAACTTCTTAACCAGTTAAGTTCCAAACCCAACACTGACGTGCACTATAAATTAATAATGCAGAGTTTTAAAGAATAAAAGCTTTACTCAGTTAAAATAAACTTCTTCATAAACAACATGGTTCCAAACAGTATGACTGAGATTCCATACTGACTCTGCTCACAACTGAGGCAGGCTGACACTGACTGACATCTTACAGAGAACACAAAAGAGAAACTGGCTGCTAAGTCACACGTCAGAGTGACTCCACAGTTACCAGTTAGGCCTGAATAACTTGAGTAGGCCCAAAATGACTGTGCAGTCCCAGCACTTCCCAGCCTGCTTTGCTGCTTCTGCTCTCATGTGTCTTTGTCACATGACACCTGCCTCCAGTCTGTAGGGACCTCACCTGTTCTCCAAGAATTCGCGAGATCATAGACAAAGGCTCTGAGATTACATCTGCAAGCTTCTTTAGTGCTCCAGGATGCAGCTCATCAGCCCCTAGAGATCTGAAGTCATTAAAAGCAGCTAGTTGTTCCCTTACTACCTCTTTTCCTAGGTCTCTAGCTTCCTCCTTACATTGTCTATCCTGTTATTACCAGGTTGGGCATCACTTTCCTTTTGGGTGGAGACAGGGGCAAAGTAGGTGTTGAATGGTTCCTCCTTCTCATTGTCACACAATAACATTTCTCCGTCTTCTCTGCACAGAGGACCTCCCACTTGCTTGTTCTTCCTCTTGCTTCAGAGACAGTTAGACTAGATGTTTTGTGGACTGGAAAGTGCTGTGGACTGAGAAATATAAACAGTCTCTCAGATGGCACTTGAGATGAAAACATATGGCGAATTACAACTCTATGAAAAACCCTTCAAACTGGCTGAGGGCTCACATGGTGGAATGTTCCACCTGTACCTGTGAAAACTAGCAACCCAGTGGAAGGTTAGGCTGGGGCTAGACATGGGCTCTGGTTAATGAGTTATCTAAAAAAATTGGAAACACCTCATTGCCTTCTCTGGAACTTGGACCCCATCATGCTTCCTGTGATATTATTGAGAAACTCACCACCACTTCTTTCCTTCTCCCAAAACTTCTCTGATGGGCTCAGAGAGGCCAGGCATATGGAATGCTGAAATGGAGCTTTCTAGTCTTCCTTGAAAGTATAGTTTTCATAACTCCCATCTGGGGACACACGCTCACAATATCAATTTCTGATGCTGTGACAAGCTAGAATTATTCTTCCCAACACACATCTAGTTTTTATGTTAAGTACAATTGGCTTAATTCATACTGAAATGAGAATACCTGTGTGTATTGGTGAAACGGTTTAACACTGAAAAATTCCACTGCAGTATTCTAAGGGACTCTAAGCTTTAACTGAGTTGATAATTAACTATTGCTGTTTTCTGCTAGCTAACATGTGAGTGTTTAACTTTAAATCACATGAGAGGTATTGAAATTCAGATTTGCCATCTTGGAAGAGTGCTGGCTGGCATTCTTTGATCCCAGGCTCCGTGGAAGTAAGGATGTGCAAATGGCTCTTCAGGAACATACAACCCTGGGGTTGGAAGGCAGGCAAAATGGATCCTGAGATCCATCCTGAGAGAGAGCTATGTTTGCCAGGTCCAATTATAATTCAAAGTTATTTCTAAGAAGCTGAGCTTGTGCTGGACATTGTACATGATTTTATTGATATTTTTGGATTTATCAAATATATAAAAGGATGTCACATAGAGGAGGGAGAAAGGTTGTTTTCTGCTGCTCCAGAGAAGCGGACACGGAGCAATGGATCCAAACTACAAGAAAGAAGGTTCCACCTAAACATTAGGAAGAACTTCCTGACAGTAAGAGCTGTTCGACAGTGGAATTTGCTGCCAAGGAGTGTGGTAGAGTCTCCTTCTTTGGAGGTCTTTAAGCAGAGGCTTGACAACCATATGTCAGGAGTGCTCTGATGGTGTTTCCTGCTTGGCAGGGGGTTGGACTCGATGGCCCTTGTGGTCTCTTCCAACTCTATGATTCTATGATTCTATCATTTGATGTTTCTGTTCTGTTTTGAAGAAAGTTCTGCAAGTAAAATTTTGAACGATCTAGTGGGTCCGGACAATACTTCATTTCAAAAGGAGTCAGTTTTTATGCATCCAGTAACTTCAAACTGTGCAATATTAATACAGTGGTGCCTCGCAAGACGAAATTAATTCGTTCCGTGAGTTTTTTCATCTAGCGAATTTTTCGTCTTGCGAAGCACGAAATCCCATAGGAATGCATTGAAATTCAATTAATGCGTTCCTATGGTCAAAAAAAGTCCAAACAAAGCCAAATTTGGTACAACAAGAGTTTATTAAGTGCTCTTTAAAGTCACACATACTGTAAAGAGCATTTCAAAAATTGAAGGAACAATAAATTAAGTTTCTAAACATGACAGAAAAACATTTAAAAATCAACAAAGTGTACAGTACATTTTCTAAGACTCTGGGGGACAACTCGAAGAAGGTTCCTCTTCCACTCTTTGCTTCTTGCTGAAGAACCCCCTCCTCAACTGTTCCCCCAGCCACCCACCACACAGAAATTCAAATCCAGAATTTTTTTTAAAAAAACAGCAGAGTGGCCCAATGGTCACAGAAAATCATAAAAATTCAGAAAAAAACCACACAAGCTTCCAGATTCTTGCAAACCCCTCCCCAACACCAAGTCCTTGAATTCCAAACACCCCAACCCAAAATCCAAAACCCCCCAAAAAAGTTTTAAAAGTTTAACTTACCAAATGGCTGCAAAAGAAGTTTTGTAAAAGCTTCAAAAATCACCAAAGTCTTCAAAAACCTCAAAAAAGGCTACCACACCGCGTGCTATGAGTTGCTCCTCGAAGTCAAGTCACAACTGCACCTCTTCAAGCAATGCACCTTGTATTACTGTAACGGTTTTAAGAAAAAGGAAACAAACTTGCAAGACGTTTTCGTCTTGCGAAGCAAGCCCATAGTGAAATTCGTCTTGCGAAGCAGCTCAAAAAACGCAAAACCCTTTCGTCTAGCGAGTTTTTCGTCTTGCGAGGCGTTCGTCTTGCGGGGCACCACTGTATTTGCAATGTTTTATATACAGGTAATGTTTTTCATGAAGGGTAATTAAGTCATTCATGAGCTCTGAGCTGATGTCTGAAATGGTACAGTCCAAACACAAATTAACCACTTCGTCTGCTGTTCATAATAACTAGGGCTATGATGTTCTTCCTGATGTTTTATAAGTGTTACCTCCGGCATTTTAATTTGAACTTGCTTTAGATTTCAGAGCTGCTTTAATGCAACAGCTCTGATATTTTGGAGGGTTCTTTAAAGAAAGTTCAAAGTGAGATGTAAATATTATACTTTTTCTTCATCTTAAATACACCCTTCAGCCTTTGAAATATATGGCATAGCAAACTTCTAGCTGTGACTCTTACCAATACTTTCTTCACTTCCCATTTTCCCTCTAAGTTGCTGAAAGGTCTTCTGTTAGTCAAAGCATTTCTTCTTTTCATTTTAGCAGTGTAATTCTTAACAGTGTACTTCTTCAGGGAGCCGTCTGGGTTGCCAGATGGCATCCCTTTTGATGATGGTGGCATATTCAGTATCTTATCCAAATATTGCATTACTATGTAATCTAGCATTTTATCCTTCAGTTCCCTCTCAAGTACCTCCTAAAAATATTAGTTCTTTCCAGCTTGATTCCTCAAGCATAAATTAGACCCTTGTCTTGTACATGGCCAGTTAACAGTTTTGTGGGGTGGGCGGGTGTTTTAAGGCGCTGCAGTCTGTACCAACTTTATTTTCCGTTCTCTGACAAACCACTGTGTCCTACCACATTTTACCATTGGAAGAGAAGCCTTTTAAAATAGTGTCAGTGTGCACACACCTACATTAGAGTCCTTAAGGTTTCATTCCTATGCCTCAGCCCCCAAAAGTTAAATATTTGAAAGTGGTGCATTTCAGCTCTTATATACCTGCATGTACTTGCACACCTCTATACCCAGAGTGGCTGGGGAAACTCAGCCAGATGGGTGGGATATAAATAATAAATTATTATTATTATGCCAAAAAATATATAACAGAAAATTGAAATAAGGGCATATTCCAGTTATCAGAAAAACATTTCAGATTAACAGGTTCACCCCAGCTCCAAAATGTCAAGAAACTGCATTATTTTAGGCAACATTATCTGATATGCTGCATCTCCCTCCATCCCACAGCTTCAGTCCAAGCCAAATGAAAGACCCTGTTCCCTCACACAAAGCTGCCCAGGCTCTGAGATCTTTGGGGTGGGCCCTTCTCTCGGTCTGGCCACCCTCACAGGCACTCTTGGTGGGGACGCAGAAGAGGGTCTTCTCACTGGCGGCTGCTGCCTAACTCTGGAACTCCCTCCCTGGAGAGGCCAAACTGGCTCCTTCCTTCTTGTCCTTCCACAGGCAGGTGAAGACTTTCTTGTTCCAACAGGCCTTTGGGAACAGACTGCTTTCAGTGAAAGGGCTGCTGGTGCGGTGCTTTTATTGCAATTATTTGTATGGTTTTTAATGAGAGTGAGTCTTAATTATAGTAATGTTCAAGTGTTTTTCAGTTATTGGTTTCCCCTCTCCTCACCCCACTATGTTCTTATTTCATCTGTAATAGGTGGGTTATAATTAATATATAGTAACAATAATTAGGATATGCTATATCCTGTGTTCAGTTCCATTTCCCCACCAGTCCTGCTCCTTCCTAGATTGTGTGTCTTTCAGACTGTAACCCTGACAGGCTGGGACTCTCCTGTTCTGGCTCACAGACAAAGCCACTCTCAGAGTCGTTTTGGCTGAGCAGTGGAGTACAAGGCTCCAGCTTTGTTTTAAACCAGGGGTCACCAACCTAAGGCCCATGGGCCGGAAGCGGCCCTTGGAGGTTGTTTGACTGGCCCCCGAGTCGCCCCCGATCAGAGCTGCCCACTTGCACGCTGCACTAAACTGGTAGTGCGGAGCAAGAAATCATGTCTGCGTAGATGCCAGAAATCGCAGGCGTGCGCGCTCACGCACGCAAGAGATCTAGCCCACGGAGGCATCTCCACGGGACCGATCCGGCCCAGGCAAGATAAGCCTTGCTGACCCCTGTTTTAAACTGTTTAAAATGTTGCATTTTGAATTGTTGTGACCCACCTCCTTTGGAAGGGCAAGTAATTAATCAAATAAATGATAATTAAGGTAGAAAGAAAAAGCCCCCATTAGTAAGAAATTGCACACCATATAGAAGGGCAGGAATTCACAAGCAGCTTATTCCGATTCAGTGACTAATTTATTAAGTGAAATAGCTTTAAGAAATAAAATTACAAATAAGTGTTCATTACTACTTCTCCTTCTTCTCCTAATCAGGCTCCTGTATCTTTAACAGGTTCTCCAATTCTGCCATCTCTCTGCCTGAAACAATTGGTTAATTGGGTGACTTTAGCAGGGGTTTTATTTATTTATTTATTTATTTATTTATTTGAAATGTTTTTCTTATTACATTTATCTCCCATCCTTCCACCAAAGGGTGTGATAAAAATACAATTAAAAATAAAATAGAACCATATTCAAAAACTGTTAAAAGCATCTGAAAGAAATTAAACACAATAAAATACAGTGGTGCCCCGCAAGACAAATGCCTCGCAAGACGGAAAACCCGCTAGACGAAAGGGTTTTCCGTTTTGGAGGTGCTTCGCAAAACGAATTTCCTATGTGCTTGCTTCGCAAGACGAAAATGTCTTGCGAGTTCCTGCGGGGTTTTTTTCCTTTCCCCCCCTTTTTCCCAAGCCGCTAAACCGCTTATCAGCTGATGGCTAAGCCGCTTATCAGCTGATCTTTAAGCCGCTTAACAGCTGATGCTAAGCCGCTTATCAGCTGATCTTTAAGCCGCTTAACAGCTGATCTTTAAGCCGGCTAAGCCGCTAATACTGTAGCGCTAAGCCGCTAAACCTCTAATGGGCTTGCTTCGCAAGACGAAAAAACCTGCAAGACGAAGAGACTCGCGGAACGGATTCTTTTCGTCTTGCGAGGCACCACTGTATTTATAACAAATTTAAAAAGCAGATGTTGCCAAATCATGTCTCTGGACAGACTCTCAGAAACATAAACTTTTTCAGCTGGAGTCTATATTGAAGTTCGTTCCCATGCCCTGCCATCTCCGTGGCAGATTTCTGCGCAATGTGCTGTTATTAAAGGTGCATCAGCATGCGAGGCTGGAACGTTATAGCCTTAAAGGATGCAAGGCGGGGGGGGGGGGTCACTTGCTCAATATGGACCTGTTGTTAGAGAAGGTTAAGTCAAGGGCTGGAATGGAATTTTTGAGTGCACATAAGGATGCATTCACACAGCAATTTATCCTCCATTTGCAAATGGATTTTTTCTGGACGTAAACAACATGTAAATGAGCATTATCATTTCCATGTTGCAAAAAAGGAGAGAGTCGGAGGCACAAACATGGGGGTGGTCTATGTGCAAGGTAGAGTTGAAAAAAGGAGGAAGTAGGGGGGTCATGGTGCAAACATGCAAAGGGGTTAGCAGAATAGGAGAGAGGACTGGAAATGGGGATGACTTGTGTGCAAAGGCAAGTTGAGAAAAGGAAGTAGGCAGGGGGGAAGGAGGGGGAAAGGGAAAATGGAGGGGTTTCAATGGAGTTGAAGATGAAAGCAGGGGTGTGAAAGGGTCTGAAGAAGACCCTTCTGTCTGCCACCCAATAACATTTCCATGAATGTTATTGGAGATATGTTGGAGGGTATGGAGTTATCTGACCCCTGTGGCATCTGAAGGCAATCCTGTATAGGGAAGTAGTTTTTTAAATGTTTAATATTTTATTATGTTTTTTTCTATATGTTGGAAGTTGCCCAAAGTGGCTGAGGCAACCCAGTAAGATGTGTAGGGTATCAATGGTAAAATTATCATTATGGAATGGGACATCCCTATTTTAATTGGAGAAAGGTTGGAGTGTATGTCATGGTTCCCAGAGTATTTGGGGTTGATTGTAATAAGGTCCCCCCTCCCCGCATCTGTCAATTGGCAATGGATGCAGGCAGGTTTGGCAGCCAGTTGTGGGGCAGCCCACAAAGTACTGTCTGCTAATACAGCCAGGGCTAAGGTGTATGCAATTTAAGGAGCGTCTCCTCCCCCATTGTTCTGCCCGGACACTGAGGTCCAGCTCCGAGGGCCTTCTGGCGGTTCCCTCACTGCGAGAGGCCAAGTTACAGGGAACCAGGCAGAGGGCCTTCTCGGTAGTGGCGCCCGCCCTGTGGAACGCCCTCCCATCAGATGTCAAAGCGATAAACAACTACCTGACATTCAGAAGACATCTGAAGGCAGCCCTGTTCAGGGAAGTTTTTAATATGTGTCATTTTAGTGTATTTTTCATCTTTGTTGGAAGCCGCCCAGAGTGGCTGGGGAAACCCAGCCAGATGGGCGGGGTACAAATAATAAATTATTATTATTATTATTATTATTATTATTATTATTATTATTATGTGCCACAGTTATTGAGAACAGCAATGGCTGGTGAAGGTGAGGCCAAGGAGGCCAGGTAAACCATCTGCACACATTGAGGATGCACTCAAGAACATGTCCCAGAATGCTCAGCAATTGAATCTATATGAGAAAGGTATTTTAAAAATAGAAAATATGAAAACAATCGCCATGATGCTGTTATGCAGGCACACAGGGTCCGTGGGCTAACACAGTTTGATGATCAGTTCACCAAACATTCCACAGTCCTGAACAGAATCCTTCAGTGGGATTTTTCCCTCACCCAAATGTCATCTTGTCTATTCCCCAAGCCATCCACAATATAGAAAAAGAGGGAATGTTTCAAAGGATCAGTAACCTTTGAAATATCTAAGCTTTGCTAAGAGCTGTAAGCTACAGCCAAAACTGAGCGGTTTTCTATGAATACCACATTATTTTATCCTTAGATGCTGATGAAAAATGGCACAGACATGCTTTCCCCACAACTTAAGCATGGAAACTTGAAAAACTGCAGTAATCCTGACTGATTTTTCTGGAATCAGCTATTATTATTATTATTATTATTATTATTATTATTATTATCCTCCATCTTCCCTTCTATAATTGATTTTATGATATTGTCTCTTGAGTATAATTGTATCTGGCTGAACCGGGGCCAAATATCACAACTGATATAGTCTGAGGTTCTAGAAATGAAATCTGATGTATAGTTTTGTATGCCTTTGGTCAGCTGAGTTCAAAGGTCCTGATTGAAGGAGCATGACGTTGGCTCAGTGGATGTACTGTTGGAGTTTGGAGCCCCCTTTCAAAACGAAGTCCAAGTGCTCCCCTGAGAACTGGGAGCGCTCCAGTTTCCACAGCACTGTGATACTGAATTCTTTAGCTCATGGCTACAGGGGCTTCAAACGTTTCAGTTTTTCAAAGTGTGACGGAATTTGAATAGGTACGGAAAATATCATGTTGTTTTGGCCCGCAGATGTCCTAACCACTAATGTTTCCTTGTTTGACCACTCAGATGATTTCTGATTGCTTTTCTCCTAGTACCTCTTTCCTCCTTGTGCCCTCTGTGCTCTGTCCCTATGGACTCTTCTTCCTTCTCCTCATATCCTTGTTCAGCATATATAGCTTTTGCTCCTTCTAATGCTAAACAAAGTTTTCGTCTCCCTCCTTTAATAGTATGGCATATAGAGAAGACCATTCCCTGTTTCTTCAAATGTAAGGAGAAGCAGATGGTACACCAGGCTTGAAATCTTGGTGCATTGTGCTCCTGGCATCTGCTGCCAAGTCACTTGCCACCTGCTTTCTAGATCAGCTGTAGCTTCCTAGTAGATTCCTATTGTGTTTGACTTCAACCAGCATGGAGCTTCACTGTGGGTTTATGAAACTATAGAGTTGTCTATTAGTTTCAGTTATTAGAATTGCCACTTTGGATTTTATATGAATAGTTAATTTGTTCAGTGCAGAGTAATCTATGGTCACTATTATAACAGCTCTCTCTTTCAAACTTCTGACCAAGGTGACAGTTACTGAATTGTGGAGGCAGCAGACATGATCTGACATGCTTCTGTGCATAGGAATCACTTATTTATTATAAAACTCTCTGAAAATGCAGGACAAAAACGTTGGCAGGTGTATTAGAAAAATGAAAGACTTTGCCTATCTTTCAGCCTAACTCACTCCTGCATCCTTCAGACGATGATGTAGCAGGTAACAACTACCTGAACACAATATACACTTTAACTGAATCTCAGTGCTGCAAAAATGGCAGTAAAATGCAGGAAACCAGTAGTGCTGGCATGAAGCATTCTGCCATAAAGCGCAACTGCTGAAAAATGCATTGTGCTGCAACAAGGAGACAATTCTTCTTAAAGAGCTCTCAGTTCTAAGCATTCAGGAAACAATCTCCCAAGGACAATATGATAGTTTTAATGACAGAATACTTCTCCCTCAAGTTCCCTCTCAGTAAGCTGAGAAGCTGCGACTCTCCCAGGTCCTTTAAATTTCTTTCCCAGTTGTCTCCTTCAAAGTTTTTCTTTTTTCTTTTCCTTACACCTTTTCATTTTGAAGTAGTTTCCTGTACCCTGGAATCATGTTAGTCTTCTTCCAAACTCCATTACTAGACTCTTTCTTCTCAGTTGCAAGGAGGTCAGGGAGTTCATGCTTGAAAGAGAGGTTAAAAATAATATTAAAAGGTTTATTTGGCTATGTTGGAAGCAAGAGGAAGAAAAAGAAAGCAGTAGGTACTCTGCATGGAGAAACACAGAAAAATGCATACCCCCAATATTCCTCCAACAAAAATAGGGACATCCTAAGGAAAAGTGGGACATTCCAGGATCAAATCAGAAACTGGAATTGTTGTTGTTGTTTAGTCGTTTAGTTGTGCCCGACTCTTCGTGACCCCCTGGACCAGAGCACGCCAGGCACTCCTGTCTTCCACTGCCTCCCGCAGTTTGGTCAAACTCATGGTTGTAGCTTCGAAAACACTGTCCAACCATCTCGTCCTCTGTCGTCCCCTTCTCCTTGTGCCCTCCATCTTTCCCAACATCAGGGTCTTTTCCAGGGAGTCTTCTCAGTGGTGTAGTGGTTCCAGGGAGCCAGTGTGGTGTAGTGGTTAAGAGCGGTAGTCTCGTAATCTTGGGAACCAGGTTCGTGTCTCCACTCCTCCACATGCAGCTGCTGGGTGATCTTGGGCCAGTCACACTTCTCTGAAGTCTCTCAGCCCCACTCACCTCACAGAGTGTTTGTTGTGGGGGACGAAGGGAAAGGAGATTGCTAGCCGCTTTGAGACTCCTGAATGGGAGTGAAAGGCTCAAATCCAAACTCAAATCCAAACTCTTCTTCTTCTCTTCTCATGAGGTGGCCAAAGTATTGGAGTCTCAGCTTCAGGATCTGTCCTTCCAGTGAGCACTCAGGGCTGATTTCCTTCAGAATAGAGAGGTTTGATCTTCTTGCAGTCCATGGGACTCTCAAGAGTCTCCTCCAGCACCATAATTCGAAAGCATCAATTCTTCGGCGATCAGCCTTCTTTATGGTCCAGCTCTCACTTCCATATATCACTACTGGGAAAACCATAGCTTTAACTATACAGACCTTTGTTCATAGCTGTCAAGTGTCCCTTATTTGAAGGGACAGTCCCTTATTCCAGCGCCATGTCCCGCTGCTATCCCTTATTGATGGATGTCCCTTAAATGTCCCTTAAATGATGTCCCTTAAATTTCAAAGGAAGCAGCTCCTCTCCCTCCCTCCCTGCTGGCCAGGGAGGAGGGAGGCTCCAACTGTGTTGCTTGGCTGTGTTGCTCACCCAATAAGAAGTCTAAGAACGACTGGGGGGTGGAGCTTGCATGCCTTGTGTGTGGCTAGTTAATGCAAGCTGAGGGGTTTTTTGAATGCTGGATGCCATTCTGTTGCACGTGCTGCTGCAAACTTTGCAGTGCAAAGCCAGGCCGGGGAGCCATCTTAAGCTGAGGCTGCATAGGCCTTGTGGTGCATGTGATTCAGATTCTATTCAGTTGAACCTCTGGTTACAAAGTTGGTTGGACAGTGTTCTCGAAGCTACCAGCATGAGTTTGACCAGACTGCAGGAGGACAGGAAGACTGGAGTGCCTGGAACAGGTGAGGCTGCAGGTCCCTTATTTTGGCTGCTGGTCCCTTATTTTGGCTGCTGGTCCCTTATTTTCAAGGCTGCTGGTCCCTTATTTTCAAGTCTGTAAGTTGACAGCTATGCCTTTGTTGGCAAGGTGATGTCTCTGCTTTTTAAGATGCTGTCTAGGTTTGTCATTGCTTTTCATTGCAGGTGTCTTTTAATTTCGTGGCTGCTGTCACCTTCTGCAGTGATCATGAAGCCAAAGAAAGTAAAATCTATCACTGCCTCCATTTCTTCCCCTTCTATTTGCCAGGAGGTGATGGGACCAGTGGCCATGATCTTCGTTTTTTTGATGTTGAACTTCAAGCCATATTTTGCACTCTCCTCTTTCACCCTCATTAGAAGGTTCTTTAATTCCTCCTCACTTTCTGCCATCAAGGTTGTGTCATCTGCATATCTGAGGTTGTTGATATTTCTTCCGGCAATCTTAATTCTGGCTCCAGCCCAGCCTTTCGCATGATGAATTCTGCATATAAGTTAAATAAGCAGGGAGACAATATACAGCCTTGTCATACTCCTTTCCCAATTTTGAACCAATCCGTTGTTTCATATCCAGTTCTAACTGTAGCTTCTTGTCCCACATAGAGATTTCTCAGGAGACAGATGAGGTGATCAAGCACTCCCATTTCTTTAAGAACTTGCCATAGTTTGCTCTGGTCGACACAGTCAAAGGCTTTTGCATAGTCAATGAAGCAGAAGTAGATGTTTTTCTGGAACTCTCTAGCTTTCTCCATAATCAGAAAGTATCAGATAGATAACATGCTGGATGCCGCCTCTCTCCTCATGATCACAATCTCTCTTCTGTGTTTTCCAATATCACAATCAAGCAATTCTGCTGCAAATGATTTGTGGTTTTGGAAAGACTGGAAGCTGCTTTGAATTCCTAAACAAAATTTCCTAAACAATTCCTAAATTGTCTCAATAGGCAAACAGGCAATCTTTTTTAAATGTATAACATGCTAGTAAAGTCAGCTTCAGTCTGCGGGCAAAAATATGTGTTCTGAGTGCAGAATACAAGTGTGCCTCAAGTAAGATGGCTGTATCCAGGATGAACTGGGTATGTAGGTGTACAGTGGTACCTTGGGTTACATACGCTTCAGGTTGCATACGCTTCAGGTTACAGACTCTGCTAACCCAGAAATAGTACCTCGGGTTAAGAACTTTACCTCAGGATGAGAACAGAAATCACGCAGCAGCAGCGGGAGGCCCTGTTAGCTAAAGTGGTGCTTCAGGTTAAGAACAGTTTCAGGTTAAGAATGGACCTACGGACCTCCAGAACGAATTAAGTTCTTAACCCATGGTACCACTGCATTTGGGGAAATTCAAGAGGCAACAGGCTAATCTTTTCCTGTTGCCACTTCCAGGGCTGAAGAGATAGGTGCCTGATTCTACATACCTCATGTTTGATGGGCAAGCTGTGGATTCTGCACAAAAAATATGTACAAAAAAGTCAGAATTAGCTCTTAGTCTTCAGCTCTTATTTCATGTTGTTTCCCACCCACTTCAGTCTGTTTCTGTGTTTTGCCAAGAACCTCACAATCTTTAGTGCATATAACAGTTTTCTTTAATTATGATGACTAATTTCTTGCCACTGCTGGTTTCCTCCCACTTGAGCCGACTTCAGCAAATGCTAATCACAAATATTTTAAAGGCCATATGGCTTTATCTAGCCAAAAACATTAATACAGTGATATTTGTGCACCCTATTCAGTGCAGGGCTGAGACCACAAACTGAAATATGAAGTGAGATATATTTTATGTATAGAGCAAACATTAAGCCAGGTGATTTACATTGGTTTTTCTTAGACTCTTAGATTACTTTGGAAAAATCATACAAGGCCAACACATAATCATGGCAGATTTATTAAAGACAAGTGATATATTAAAACTTGGGAAGTTATATTTTAAGTTAAAGGTAAATTAAAGCCATAAATTTAACATGGGCACAGATGAGCCCAGTCTTCAGCAAGCAGTAATCGGGTGCTTGCTTGTTTAATTACCTGGGAATGGATTCCTTCCTCCTAACCTGCCAGGGCACATCCTGCTCTCTTCCCAACACCCAGATGCCTGACATTTTGTTCATTGGCATAGGCCTGCTTGATCACTGCAATGCAAGATAATTTTGTTAAGGGGAGATGATTGTCTCACCACATCATAATTGGATTTGGAAGACACATCTGCTGTTTTTCAAAGTGACATCTTTGAGACGTTGAAAAGGCAACTTCCTAAAATGGCTTTCTCTGCCTTGACAGTACAGGTACAGTGAATAATTGTAGAATTGTAGAGTTGGAAGGGACCACGAGGGTCAAGTAGCCCAACTCCCACTGCAATGCAGGAATCTTTTGCCCAATGTGGGGCTAAAGCCCTAAGATGAATAGTCTCATGCTCTACCCACCAAGTATGGCTCAACAGCACCATTGCTTTCCAAAAAAAGAAATGTGGATCTTTGTCACAGCCATTTAGCTCACGTGATGAGAAATTATGCCCGGTATTTTGTTTATAAGACAGGATACGGTTCTCCTCACCCCACATGAGATGTGTGATAGGAGTTGCCCTTAGGATTCCATCAGATCTGTGAACTTCATCTCCCACACGACCTCTTGGCAAAGGGTAACTAGTACTGAACACAGTGCCACACATACAACCGTTACCTGGAACAGGAAGCATTTGTGGTGGCTTTCCAGTGATAATAATAAGCTCATCACAAGAGAACATTAAAACAGAATCACTAAACCTGCAACTCAGCACACCGAACCCAGCTCTGCCAGGTGCTGTTCTCATGTCAGCCTTTTGAGAAACCGACTTGGTTTTGGCAGTGCCAAGGCAGTCCTAAAACTGGAGCTCTAAAACTTAGCTTCTGGTTGGCAGCCATTTAAGGGTTTTAGGTTGTGTTTTTCATCTCATTTTAATGTTTTAGTGATATATATAACTGCTCACCACTTGGGAGATTTTTGAAATATTAACTGGTTTATAAATGCTCTCATATGGCTGCTGAACTGTTTGCTTTGATGGATTACAAGACCAGCAGAGCTAATGTGTCATGTTGCCTTTCATAAAATTGGAGCTGTGTTTATGAGCTGTTGTCAGATGGGTCCTTCCAGCCTTGTGATGCTGTGATCCTTAGCCTTGTTAGTGTGGCTATAAAGCAGGAGGGGGCAGAGTAGGGGAGATAAGGATCTGGGCCATTCATCAGCCCCTGAACATGCACCTACTATGCAAATGTGCGTGCATGCACAGCAGGCATCGTTATTGCACGGTATAATGCCCAGTCTTTTAGGATCTGCATGAATGCAGTACTATGCATGGTTTCCTGGAAGTAAGCACCATTGAACTCAGGGATGCTTAATTCTGACTGCATAGGTTCATCTTCTTAAACAATGAACTTCAACAAAATCACATGAGCCATCCAAAATGCAACCTTTAGCTTATAATCTGAAATGCAAACAATCTTACAAAAAAGTGTTTCTATTTGAACTGCTAGCATGATGAAGAAACCTCATCATAAAAAGTGAAAGAAGTATTCAGCTGCGCTTGATTATTTTCCTCACTCTCTAACTTCCTCATTGCTAATTTGTCATGAAAAAGCCACAAAAAACCATGAAAACCTCATTGTCACCTTATTTATTTGTCTGTCAACTACACTGGTGTACTGGTAGATGATATCATTGCATCTGCTCTGACGAAAGTCCCAGAACTGCATTTCTCTTGCTCCCCCTTCACTTACTCCACAGATATAAAACCAAAATAAAAACTTGGATCAGCTACTGTAGCTAAAGTCTCTGTGGTTCTCCTCCAGTGAGCATATATATCCCCAGTTAAGTCTTGTTTATTGCAAAACTGCTCTCCTAACAACTCCTTGCATACTTTTTATATGCCTAACTTACTAGTTAGAGTGCACAAAAGAACCTTGCCAATGATTTTGTAAACAAGGAGATTATACCTGGAAACTTCATACCATTCCGAATTGAGAACACGACTGTGTCCAAGGGATTTGAGCTTATCAACAAAACTTTAACCACAACAAAACAAAGGCCTGTTCCAGTCTTTTCTCAAATCCATTGTAGCTATAATCTTCTTCAAATAATGGCTTTTATTTTTTAAAATAAAAAAAATCCTTCCAGTAGCACCTTTAAGACCAACTAAGTTAGTTCTTGGTATGAGCTTTCGTGTGCAAGCACACTTTTATTTTTTAAACATCTTTAAAATATAAAGCTAACTGAAGCTAGCTCAGACTTTTATTTTATCATTCTGCTTCCTTTGGACCTATGTAACATATGATACACAAACAAATGTAACTGAATTTACATTTTGGAACCCTGTGGTGGTCATGGAAGTAGTTGGGAAGACAAATGGACAAATCTCTCAATTTCTGCTGCTCCAGAGAAGCGGACACGGAGCAATGGATCCAAACTACAAGAAAGAAGATTCCACCTAAACATTAGGAAGAACCTCCTGACAGTAAGAGCTGTTCGACAGTGGAATTTGCTGCCAAGGAGTGTGGTGGAGTCTCCTTCTTTGGAGGTCTTTAAGCAGAGGCTTGACAACCATAGGTCAGGGGCTTCCGGAGGTGGCGCCAGCGGTTAATGGCGGATTTCCTCGATCGGAGGAAATCTCGCCACGAAAATCAGGGTCGAATCCCGCTTCGGCGCAGCGGGGAACCCTTAAAAATCACAGGCGGGGGAAGCCTGTGAACCTGGGACCCAGCGGGCACATTTGGCGCCCCCCCCAACCCGGTAAAAAGCCCGGCAACGGGCTCGGAAATCGGAGCGGGGGAAGGAGCGCTGTGCTGTGGGCTGTCTGCTTCTTTCGTGGTGTGAAGCCGCAAGCTGTTGACCGGAGAGCGCTGCCTTTTTTCCTTTGAATTGGGACTTGAAAATCAACGATCCGTGAGTAGGATACAACGTAATTGGAACTGTACAAATTGGGAATCTGGCCGAAAACGGAAAGAGGTACAAAAAGGAAGTCTGCCTCTTTCTACTTATAGATAAAATAAAGCATTGAACTTGAAAGCGGAAGCTTAGGAAAAGCATGTATTAGCGGACTTTAATCCAATCATCTAACCTGGATTTTCCCCCCCTTAAATTGAAGGAAAAGGGGGGAGAATTGTGGATGTGATTTCTTCATAAAGAAGTGGAAATAAAAGGGATTAAACCATTGCTCAATTCCCTGGGAAAGGATCTCCAGAGGCAACCTAAAAAAGGAAGAGAGGTACTGTCTTGAAATATATTTTGACAGCTAGTCCTGCACAGGAAATATAAATTTGGATATACTATGTGGACATATATCTCCTGGTCTTAAGTTATTGCTGTATATAGACTGTTATCTTCCTGAATAAACTGGGGGGACGTAAAAAAAGAAAGTAAAGTATCCAAGAACTTTTATGACTGTTACAGTGTCCCCCTAGTGGAACTTGGAATTGTTACAATTTGTTATAACTGAAACTGTAGCTGGCTTGAGGAATTCTCACACAGCTCTGTTGGAAATTTCCACTGTTTGAATTCAACTGCGTGACTGACCTTGAGCTTTATCTAAAGGAATGGCAGATGGTAGAGAGAAAACGGAAACATCACAGGCTACAAGGTCGGGTAGGATTTTCCGAACAGAAGAAGGATTACAAAGGAGATATTCGACCTCAGGTGCCTCTGGAATCCCAACAACAGCCTCATCGGCACAACCAAAAGTAAAAGGTATGGCAAGTGATGATGCCTTTGCTCAAGTTTTGGCTAAGGTCAATGAATCTTTAAATAGAATAAGTCAACAAGTAGCAGAGGCATGTGACAAGATTGATCAAAATACAATAAGTATTAATCAAAATACAACAAGTATTAATCAGAATACAGCAAGCTTAAACAATTTGGGCCAGAAAGTAAATACTAATACAGAGACTATTCAGAAACTACTAGAGGAATCGGCCACAATACGTCAGATTGCCGAGGAGGCCAAAGACATTGCTACAACTTCTGCTACAGAGGTTAAAGAGGTCCAAGAGACAATACCATCACTGCATAAACAATTGTCTATGATAGAATTAAAGGAAAAACAAGTGAATCTACGGGTCAGATCGGTACCTGAAGTGGAAAAGGACAATCTAGCTGAATTTCTCATGCAGGAATTTTCGGACTTTTGGGATCCAGAATTGGTAAAAGACAGTTTCAAAATAGTAAATGCTTTTAGACTTGGGGAAAGAGGAGAGAAGAAGGTGAGAGACTGTTTGATCACTTTTCGAACAAAAGAAGAGAGGGATAAGATTTTGGGTTTGCATTTTAAGAAGACACTGGAAATCCAACGGACAAGGGTTGAAATATTTAAAGACATTCCGAAATACCTTCTGGATCTCAGATCAAACTATAAAGACTTGGTTACCCTGCTGAGAAGGAACAGTATTAACTTTAGGTGGGAACTCCCTCAAGGCCTATCTTTTAGCTACAAAGGAAAGAAGAGGAAAATAAGATCGGAAGACCGCAAAGACAAATTTTGGAGAGACCACGGAGAAGACCTACAAAAAGAACTATCTCCTGAACCAAAAGACCGTTCGAAAAAAGTGATACCACCGACGGATGAGGAACAGGCACTAGGTGCAGTAGGAGGAGAATTAAAACAATAACATCATGGCCCTGCAACTTCTAACATGGAACTGTCGGGGCTTGAATTCCCCTCAGAAAAGGAAATCAGTATTTCATATATTAAAAAAGGAACAATTGGACTTAATTTGTTTACAAGAAACACATATAACAAGATTACACAGGAAATTGTTGATAAATAAAAGACTTGGTCAGGAGTTTATTTCGTCGGACAAAGTTAAAAAAAGAGGAGTTGTGATTTATGCAAAAGACAGATTATCACCGAAACTTGTTTTTAAAGATGACCAAGGAAGATTTGTGACAATTGAAATTCAAACACAAGGAGAAAAATTTTTGATAGTAGGAATCTATGCACCAAATGACGGGAAATCTGAATTTTTTAAGAAGTTGCACGAGACCCTGATGGACCATATGGATTATAACATGATTTTGATGGGAGATATGAATGGAGTGATATCTACATATATGGACAAGGCACAAAGACAGGTAGTCACCAAGGATGGTAGACTACCGAAAACTTTTTTTTGACATGACAGACAACTTGGATTTAGTGGACATTTGGAGAATAAGAAATCCCATGGCTAAAGAGGGAACTTTCTTTTCTGAAGCCAAAATGACATGGACAAGAATTGACCAAATTTGGATAACTAGAGGAATGGCACCAAAGACAAGAAAGGTGGAAATCTGCCCGAAAATTTGCTCCGACCATAATGCTGTTAAGATGGAAATGAGACTAACACCAACTGGCTCCTTTAGATGGAAGATGAATGACACCTTATTTAGAGATGAAGAATTTCTTAAGAAGGCCCAAAAAACTCTGAGAGATTACTTCGAGATAAACCTCAGTACCAACGTGGAGAAAAGAGTAATCTGGGACGCAAGTAAAGCGGTTATGAGAGGGTTCTTAATACAACAGAATGCAATAAAGAAAAGAACTCAAAATGAGAAGAAGGATAAAATAATGGACAAAATAAAGGAATGTGAACAAATACTGAGAGTAAACCCCAAATCTCAAGAGATTTTGAGAGAGTTAAAGTTATATCAAGTACAATATATGAAAATGATGAATCAGGAAATAGAATGGAAAATTAAACAAATGAGACAAAAGACTTTTGAGTCGGCCAATAAATGTGGCAAATTGTTGGCATGGCAAATGAAAAAGAGACAAAAACTAAATACGATTACGAACTTAGAAGTGGAAGGAAGAAATATACAGAACCCTGCAGAGATCAGAAGTTGTTTCCAGAGGTACTTTAAACGATTATACACTCAAGGGCCATTGAAAGAAACAGACCTAGACCAATTTTTGAAAACAAATGGATTACAAAAAATATCTCAAGAAAATAAATTAATTTTGAATCATAGAATAACCGAACAGGAAATAGAAGGTGCCATTCAAAACATGCAATTGGGTAAATCTCCAGGACCAGACGGCTTGACTTCTAGATACTACAGATCTTTAAAAGAATGGTTAATTCAACCTTTGAAAGAGGTCTGCAACGAAATAATGGAGGGGAAAAGAGCACCAGAGTCGTGGAAAGAAGCATATATTACACTTGTACCAAAAACAGAGACTGAAAAGACACAGCTTAAGAACTACCGCCCTATATCATTACTTAATGTGGATTACAAAATTTTTGCAGATATTCTGGCTAAGAGATTTAAAAAAGTGTTGATGGAAGAGATTCACAAAGACCAAGCGGGCTTTCTCCCAGGAAGACATTTGTCTGACAATTTGAGGAATATAATTGATATTTTGGAAAAATTAGAAGTGAATATAAACACTAAAGCAGTGTTGATATTTGTAGACGCAGAGAAAGCCTTTGACAACATTTCTTGGAATTTTATGAAGAAGAATCTACAGGGTATGGGGGTAGGCCAAGGTTTTGAGAATGGTATAAGTGCAATTTATTCAGAACAAAAGGCTAAACTAATTGTAAATAATGTTGTGACGGAAGAACTTAAAATTGAAAAAGGGACACGACAAGGTTGCCCAATTTCCCCACTTCTTTTTATTTCGGTCCTGGAGGTTTTGCTGAATATGATTAGAAGGGACCAGTCGGTTAAAGGTATACAGGTCGGAACTAAACAGTACAAATTGAGAGCATTTGCAGATGATTTAGTATTGACGTTACAGGAGCCAGAATCTAGTACTAAAAGGGTTTTAGAACTGATTCAAGAATTTGGTCAAGTGGCAGGATTTAAATTGAATAAGTCAAAAACCAAGGTTTTAGAGAAAAATTTAACACCGATTGAAAGAGAGAGGTTTCAGAATGAGACAGGTTTAACAGTGGTTAAGAAAGTTAAATATTTGGGGATTAACATGACAGCAAAAAATGGGAACTTATTTAAAGATAACTATGAAAAATGCTGGTCTGAAGTGAAAAAAGATTTAGAAATTTGGTCAAATTTGAAGCTTTCACTGCTGGGCCGTATTGCTGCGATAAAAATGAATGTATTGCCTAGAATGTTGTTTTTGTTCCAAACTTTGCAGATTGTGGACAAAGTGGATTGTTTCAAGAGGTGGCAGAAAGATATTTCTAAATTTGTCTGGCAGGGCAAGAAGCCTAGAATAAAATTTAAAATACTAACAGATGCAAAGGAAAGAGGTGGATTTGCCCTGCCAGACCTCAAACTTTACTATGAATCAGCAGCTTTTTGCTGGTTGAAAGAATGGCTACTTCTTGAAAACACTGACATTTTGGACTTGGAAGGTTTTAATAATGTATTTGGATGGCATGCGTATCTATGGTATGATAAGGTCAAAGCACATAAAGCATTTAGAAACCACATTGTCAGGAAAGCGCTATTTAATGTTTGGTTAAGATATAAGGATTTGCTAGAAAACAAAACCCCAAGGTGGCTGTCACCAATGGAAGCGAAAGCCTTGAAAAAGGTCAATATGGAGGTCAAATGGCCGAAATATTGGGAAATTTTGGAACAAGACGGAGATAGACTGAAATTGCAGAGTTTTGAAAAACTAAAAAACAAAGTGCGAGACTGGCTTCATTATTATCAGATAATGGAGGCATTTAAATTGGACAGGAAAATTGGCTTCCAGGTGGAAAGATCCAAATTAGAAAAAGAATTGTTAGAACCCAAAACTAAGAATTTGTCAAGAATGTACAACTTGCTGCTGAAATGGAATACTCAGGATGAAACGGTAAAATCAGCTATGATTAAATGGGCACAGGACATTGGACATAATATTATGTTTGCTGACTCGGAACAGTTATGGACCACAGGTATGAAATTTACGGCATGTAATGCCTTAAGAGAGAATATTATGAAAATGATATACAGGTGGTACATAACCCCAGTCAAGCTTGCAAAAATCGATCATTTGCCCGATAATAAATGTTGGAAATGTAAAGAAACTGAAGGTACATTCTTTCACCTTTGGTGGACGTGCCCAAAGATTAAGGCTTTCTGGGAAATGATATATAATGAATTAAAAAAGGTATTTAAATATACCTTCCCCAAGAAACCAGAGGCCTTTCTCCTGGGCATAGTCGGCCAAATGGTGTTAAAAAAGGATAGAACTTTCTTTATGTATGCAACAACAGCAGCAAGAATACTCATCGCAAAGTATTGGAAGACACAAGAACTTCCCACGCTGGAGGAATGGCAGATGAAACTTATGGACTACATGGAATTGGCGGAAATGACTGGTAGAATCCGTGACCAGGGAGAAGAGTCGATGGAGGAAGATTGGAAGAAATTTAAAGACTATCTTCAGAAACATTGCAAAATTAAAGAATGTTAGAGTGATGTTGGACTGAAAATAAGCGGTTTCCAGCTGTACAGGTTAAAGCTAATGATAGACTAAGATTAAAGATTAGGTTTAAAGATGTTTAAAGAAATGGAAATTTGATATTAAGAGGAAAAATTTTAACGTTATATGATACTAAGACCAAGGATCAGGTTTAAAGATATATTTCAATATCTTATTAAAGCTAAAGATTGGGATTAAAAAAGTGGAAAAGAAATTGCTGGACAAACAGTTTGGAATGGAATACAAAAGAGGGAGGTATGAGGAAGTCCAGAAAATAAGTAACTAAAAAACGGAAATGGAAAAGAGATATTGTTTTTAATTGTTATGTTTTTTGTTCTTTTATTGTTGAATCTTGCTTTTTTTGTGTTTTTGTTATATGTATTGTGTATGTTTTTCTTTTCTTTCTTTGTTGTTCAAAACTTTAATAAAAATTATTTAAAAAAAAAAAAAAGACAACCATATGTCAGGAGTGCTCTGATGGTGTTTCCTGCTTGGCAGGGGGATGGACTCGATGGCCCTTGTGGTCTCTTCCAACTCTATGATTCTATGATTCAATTTCTCTCAGTTTCTTGTTTTTCCATTTGTCTGTTCTCCACATTTCTGCATCGTTTTGTGATTTATTCTTTAAAAAGACCTCATAAAACTCAGTCATAATTTTAGTGCAATCCGCCCCCTCCCCTGCAATACATAAATGTTGGGATGCAATTTTACTTCATACATTTTCAAGCATTTTCCCATCATATAATTCATTTTATATCTCTCCTCCCCCCCCCCCATAATAATATACAGTCGTACCTTGGTTTTCAAACAGCTTAGTTCTCGAATGTTTTGGCTCCTGAATGTCGCAAACCTGGAAGTGACTGTTTCAGTTGGAAAACTATTTTTGGAAGCCAAACATCCGACGGGACTTCCAGAGCTTCCTGTAGCCAATCAGAAGCTACGCTTTGGTTTCCGGATTCCATTCCACTTGCAAGGTACAACTGAATATGTGTTTTGCATATACTTTCCTTTAATATACACTCTTTTGTACAAATAATTTCCTTGGAAAACTGCATCTCCAAATTTGGAGAAGTGCGATTTTCAAAGGATAGCTGTGTTTCAGTTCATGTATTGATTCAGAAAGTATGAAGTAGTTGCATTAAAATCCTAACTGGGTAGAGTAAATGTTAAATGCTCCTCTTATCTTTTAATTGTGGCCTTTTCCTTGAAAAAAGGTCATTGAGTTTTGGTTTCTTTCATTTAAATGCAATTGGGCCCTATTATCACTGAAATATGGGAGCTGGGTTACATAATTTTTTAAAAAATTTAATGCTATCATATGCCACAATAAATTCTCAAAAGCACTGATTTTGGGGAGAAAAGGAATTTGCAAGCTTCATAAGCTTGAAATTTCCTGCTTGGCAGGGAGTTGGACTCGATGGCCCTTGTGGTCTCTTCCAACTCTATGATTCTATGATTCTATAGACACTGCTGATACTCATTTTTTCACAATTCCATTGACTGCCTTGGTTTTCCAGCTCTGAGCAGTTTATGTTCTAAGATTCAAGGCAGGATGAAGAAGGCAAGGAGAGATGCCTGAGAAATTAGACCTGAAACAAAGAAAGTGACCCATACCAGGTACAGATCAGAATGCAGTTATGCATTGGATTCCACACTTCCCTGACTGTTGCAGTCTAAAATAAGGGAACAAAATGTATTTTAACATGCACCTTTTGAGATCCAGTATGTTTTGAAATGTGTATTTTAAGAAAAAAGACTATCAAAAATATGTATTTAGATACATTTTGTACTGATTCCCTCACCCCAAATGCAGTCTAATGCAGAAATGGAACAGAATGGACTTATAACCGAACACATATGAAAGCAACTTGGACTAAAAATAGATTTTGTCCATCCCTCAAGGAAGGAGAAAGAAATAAAGAATGAGCATTTAGTGAGTTTTAGAAGGGTATAAGGACTAAAGAATTGTGCTTCACATAAAAACTGGGTTTGAGGAGGGATCTGAAGGAAGAGAGAGAGATGACTTCATGAAGCTGGGCAGCGTGACATAAAACAAATTCAGGTGCAAGGCTTTCTATGAAATTTAGCAATGACACCTGTGGCTTACAATTAGAGATATTGTAAAAATCTGTTGAAAATGGACTAGCAGGCAAATTTCCTTTCTTTTGCTCATTCAACGCCCATCATGAAACACTCTTTTCACCTTAGTTCTCTACAACAAAAGTTTTTTTAAAAACTTTTTTAAAAAAACCTTTAGACATGCAAACTTAATATGTAAGTATTGCTTTGCAATGTACATTATTTTCCTATTAATGGGTGTGTAATTGCTGCTGTCCCAACAGTTGCTTCATTATTGTTCTTTTGTCTGACATGTTATCGGTTGACTTTGTGTAAGTTGTTTCATTGTTAGAAGCAGCCTATATGCAATGAAGTTAAAATTCTAACCGTGTCTACTCAAAAGTAAACTCCACTGAATTCAGTGGGGCTTACTTCCAGGTACATGGAATAGTTCATTGTCATTCTTTTCATATCATCTCTTGTTTTAATCTCTTTAGTTATCCATAGGTTCTATCTGTGCTTCTTAAGTAAAGTCTAAGCCTCTTTGTTAATGTGGGGAGAAACATCTTTATTTGGATCCATCCCCTAAATAAAACTTTGTTTTCAAATCTTTTCCCATGCTAAGCCAAATCCCAAAACATTTAAAGCATAAATTAGCTTCACATTATCTTTCAGCTGAGAAACGCATGACCATTTTCTGAATGAAATATACATTTATGAAATAAAATGTTGCAGTAAAAAAGGGCTTGTATGTGGTTAAATAGCATTGCAACTGAGTGAAGGCGTGATTAATTCAATCCAGGACACAAAGAGCAAAACATCCAACTGTCCCTCCCTGGTGCCTAAATAACACAAAGGAGACAGGATGGTAGGTTTAGACTGAACTGTGAAATCCAGCTAGTGAAACAGACTGCAATCCAAACCCCACTGATCTGGGAGCAAGCAAATAGGACTTACTTCTGAGTAGATGTTGCCGCTGCCCTCCACCTCAGCTAGCAAGGCCCAGTGGCCAGAGGTGATGGGCATTGTACTTCAGCAACATCATGAGGGTAACACATTGGTCAGCCATGCTAGAGGATTCGCTACAGGAACTGGAAGTGGAACAACTAGGCTGACTGTGTTTTACTTCAGAGAAATGTGCACCCCGCAGTTTTGCTGTGGAGTTCAGGTGCCCTGTGCCTTCCCTTCAGCATTGGCATCTGGCCCACCAATAAACTGCATTTTTAAACTGCATAAAAGTTAAAAGATGTCCAAAACGTGTTATTTTCTTATGGTTCTGGAAATCACATTTTCAAATGTAACTGTGTGTGTGTTCTGCTGGTATATGTGCACATTAAGAACGTCCGCTTCAGAGGTGATAAGGGCATATCCAAAGCTGTTTTTCATCTTATTTTCGGACAGCTCTTGCCTGGAAATCCATAGAAGATAATGCCAGAACCAAAATGCATGAATATTACCTTATTAAAAAGTAGCTGGTACTTGCATTTTGAAGGATAGTCTGAGACACTCCATTCAGCTGTTGGGGGAGAAATTCCATTCAACATTACTGAAGGTGTCGGCTGGGAGAGGTAACACAGCAATCCTCAATTTTTCACTAAATGTTTTCTCTATGCCCTTATATTTTATATATCCATTTCCTTTTCCTGATTTTAATCCTGGATAATCCAATTATGCCAGATAATGTAATTTTAGTAGCACACTTTGAGGTGGGGAAGCCAAATCTTTATAACAATATCTTTATATAACAAATAACCTTTACGTTTCGTTTTATAAAACAAAAAACTAGCAGTGAAGCCTTATAAAACAATTATTTATCTAAGATATATTATGAGAAACAGAAGAAAGTATTAAAAGTTAGAAATACATAATTTTGCCAAAGGCTTCATAAAATTCTATTTTATAACCCTTTAGAAGGGAAGAGTTTCATTTTGTCTTCAAAATTTCTCCAGTACTCCAGCTATAGATACAGAACAACTGGCTCTGTAGTCATTATTTTGTCATTTCTCCTTTCAATTTCTTTATCTTAATTTTTAGGCAATCTTATGTTCCAGCCTGAACAAAACTGGTGCTTGCGAGCAACCTCTAGAATCAGCACTAATGTTGCACAAAATGCCAACATTCACTACAGAAAAGTCTCTACCATTGGCAAATCTTCCCAAATTTTGCAGCTCTGGCTCATAGTGTGACAAGCATGGGGCACAGGTGTGCATTCATTTCACATTTAATTTAAAATTGAACCCAATGGGTACTGTCATTCGGGGGGGGGGGGGCAATAAATATTGTTTGTAGTATCCAACTTGTATCCATTTGCTATTCATTCAGGGCTGGGCCTGTTTTCCTTACCCCCGTTGTGCTCAGTGAGTGGATTTTGATGGCTCCTTTTGGTATTTAATTTTCTTTCAGTACCTTAGCCTTTGCCGCACCCTGGGGAGTCCAAAAAAATAATGGCTGCCAGTGGAAGCCACCATTTCTTAATTGTGGAGTTATTTATTTAGGTAATTTTGTAAGGGATGAGACTGTTGTAGCTTTAAGAAATATGGTTCATTCACATATTTACACCCAAGTTTGGAGGGAGTCCAGATCTTACAGCATTTTTCATCTCAGGAGGGGCTTGTTCCCCACAGCAGAGCTGGATTCCAAGGCATCTCTCCCAGCCAGCCTTCCGGCAGCTGCCCAAGATCGTTCTTTCTTTGTTCTCCCTTTTTCTTCCCAGCACACCTTGCTCTGAAAACTCTCTTTTCCTGACACCTCAAACACCCCCATCACCATGGCAACCTCTGTCTGCCTAGCCCCAAAATTCCTCCTAGTTGGGCAATCAACACCTTTTGTCATATTAATGCCTTTATCCCAGGTGAGATCCTGGCATGGAAAGAAAGCTTAGCCTGTCTTTTCCCACTGGCCTTCAATCTTCCCTTCAATACTCCAAATAATAAAAATCCTACCATTTATTAATTTATAGAGTTTAGCACACCCCCCCAATCTACAACAATCATAGAATTGTAGAGCTGGAAGGGACTCTGAGGGTCATCCAGTCCAACCCTCAGCAGTGCAGGAATGCTGCCCACAGCCATGGGCTCAAACCCCCCACCTTCTAGTTATCAGCCAGTGCACTGAGCCATTGCGCCTCCTGCTCCCTTATTCAGCAGTCTTATTCCATTAAAAGTAGATTGGAATAGCCAAGTCTTTAAATCCATTGCAAAACAGCCAGAGAGGGATAAAAGATGCTCTGGAAGGATACAATGTCTGTGGCATTCTGAGAAATTAGCATGGCAGTTGGAAGGACTGGTAGTCAAAACCAGCTCTGCTTGCTCCACAAGGGGCAGAAATAAAATGTTCATGCAAAAGGGAAAAACAAAACATAGAATGAGTAAAGCAAATGAGTGATCAAACAAACACTTTTTAAATAAAAGAACAAAACAAAACAAACAAGGTCTAATAACTGAAATTAATTGAATATTGAAACAAACAGAAAATCTTGTGGATACCTTACATGGGGCAAAACTGATTTTCTAACGTCAGAGACCCCTTAGATAATTCCAGAAAAGGCTTCCACTGGTGCAACACTCTTCCCCCTGCATACTGGTGCAAGGAGATGAACCCTGGTCTTTTTTTGAACTGGTGTGCAGGTAGGAAGGTGGGTAAAGTTCAGGACCTTTCTGCTTTGAGACCACTCTCTATTAGTGCATATGTTTCCCTGTGAAAAAGGGGGACTATGGCTACACTGAAGCCCCTCTGAGAAGAACCCAAGCAGTGGGAGAACAAAAGGATGCTCTTCTAGATCTGTCTGCCTGACATTTTGCCCCAGTATCTGGTACTCAGATATATGCTCCCTCTGCATATGGAGCTTCTTTCTATCTTGGCTCATTATACCATCATCTAGTGGCCTTCAATGGGCAGCTTGCAAGTGTGGGCTTTTGGTCTGGCAGCATTCCCAGGGAAAGCCATTTATGAAAAAATACTCCTTTGTCAAGCCTTACAGAACTGTGGTGACTCAATTGGGGGCCAACACAACTGCAGGAAACACGGTGTCTCCTGGAGAAAGCAGCCTTCACATGCAGTGCCTTTGCTCAAATGTAACAATTGCAGAGCTGGTGTGCTTGATGCTGGCTTAGTTTATGCTGAACTTGCTTTATTCTACTTTCTTGTGTGTAGGATTGCTCCCTTACTTGATTTCTGTGCAAGTTCCCAGGAGCACTTTTTAAATGGGAGGAGGCATTGGCCAATAATAGTTAAGCAACATCTTCCTCATCAATAAAAGTAAATTGGTCACCTCCACACTTCCAAGATGCACCTTCTCTTAGTGCATCTTAGAAATCCTTGAAAACTTGCTTTAATGTTTTTCATTACTGATACAATTGTTTTTTGCAATGGGGGTAGGAAGCACAACTATAAGTGCCACACACCTCAGTTCCTTAGCAGCAAACCTATCTCACCCTGACTGTGTCAGAAGAGAGTCCACCTTGCCTGCCAGCCAATCCATTGTTCCAGCAACTGGTATAAGCAACCAACTCACGGGAGGATCCTTCTAGCAAATAGAGCAAGGCTCCAACATGAAGATGCATAACCAGGAGAATGTGGGGGCACCTTTGCTGGCCCAGGCATTTGATCACTTCTGGATTGGGGCTGAAATACCAAGGGGACGCGTAGGTCCCCTGGGGGAGGTTCCTTAGGAAGCTGCCCTGTTTGCTGGGTCCTACCGCACCGGCGATGCGGGGACCCTTAAAAACCACGGCCACGGAGGCCGTGGACATGGAGACTCGGCTGGCACCGCTAGCGCCCTCCCGACTCGTGAAGGAGCCTTTTTAAAGGCTACGGATCGGGTGCCGGGGAGAAGCGTGGTGCTTTGAGTCCTCTGCTATCCCTGCCGAGCGAAGCCGCATGCCATCCGGCGGAGAGCGCTGACTTCTTCTATTGAAAATTCGGACTTCTTAACAACATCCCGTGAGTAATTTGGAAACCGGGTTCAAAAGGAGAAAAAAAAATTTTTTTTTTTTTTCGGATTGGACACGAGCGGGGGGGGGATCCAAAAAGGAAGTCAGTCCCCCTCCCTACTGTAAACCTTCCAAAACAAGGATGGTGGAAACCAAGGTCCAAAAAGATTTGTATTGCTGATAAAAACTAAGAATTCCACGATGGGGAACTACAAGAACTGTGCTGGAGGAAGAATTGAGGGAGAAGGGAAACGTGACCCCCCCCCCTGGGAACCGGGGTGATTGAAGAGAGAGCCTGGTGAAAAGAGTCGGAGATTTTGACAGCTGTCAAAGTAGCTGTCAAAGTCGGAAAGCAGAGAGGATTTTATTATGAGAACTTTGCTGGTTAAATTTGTTACAATTTGCTATAACCCGTTAAAACTTGGATACAAAATGGCGAAAACATGGATAACAATCGGACTTTTGGACTAGAGAAAACAAAGTTACAACAATCCCCCTAGAGGAGTTTCGGGACATTACAAAGATGGTCGTAAGTGTAAAAATACCATTGGAATTTTACAGGACTGGTTATCTTCTGGGAAAGCTGCAAAACGGAAATAATATTTTGTCTACAGGGTGTTCAGCTAAAGGAGACAATAGAATTTTCTATTGAAGAAAGGAAGGGACTGAACGCAAGTTTTTGTTCCTGAATAACAATAATCCCTGCAGAGTTACTAAACTTCTGAATTAGAACGTTTCAGCAGCGGAACAAGAGGAAATTGGACTACAACTTGGAAAGAACAATGGGGGGAGTTTTATTAAAGATTTGAAGTTAAATGTCTTAAAAAATAACTATAAAAAGAAAAAGCCAGCAAGGAGTTGGGGGAAATAGGTGATTTATGGACTTTAAGAATTCCAGGCAGATAATATGGTTTGGTGGTCAGGGGGAAATTAAACCGGGGACAGGGGGGGGAGAACTAAAATCCAAAGGCTTGTCAATTTTTTTTTTTCTGAACTGGCTCTTTTTCACCTATTATACTTTTTATTTCTTATTTCTTATATTTCTATTGTGTGGGGTGTCCTTATCTTTAAAAAAAAAGGGAAATTGTGGAATGAAAATGGGGTGGGCCCTGGGGAGAGAACTTTTGTTTTTTATTAAGGGTATTGATGAGGAGTGTATAAATTTTAAATTCGAATAATGGTCTAAACAAATTAAGTTTTAATTAGAACTGAGAGCTTGTGGAGCCAACAATATGAAAGGGGAATATGGTAGGGGTGGGGGAAGGGGGGAGTCCCGGAAAGTGGATCTATGAAAATAAGGCTTTGAATGTACTTTAATCTTTACTTTCTGTATTTTTGAAAATCTTAATAAATATCTTTAAAAAAAAAAAAAGGAAGCTGCCCTGTTTGCTACACTGCCAAGACCATCAGGGATTACGGGGCAAAGGTCTTAGCTCCCAATGTCCCAACCAAACGGAGAGTGTATTAACTCTGCTCTTAAACTGGCAGGTGTTTTGATCATTGAATAATTAATCAATTCAAAGTTTAATTGAATTTTATGTCATTTTTATATATTGATGAAGATGTGTTGGTCTACTTCTCTTCAGAATCAATCCCCCAATGATTAAAAAGGGTAAAAAATAATGATTTCTGCTATCAGTGTTGCTACAGGCATAAATATATAATATACATTTTAAATGAATCATATAAAACAAAGAAAAAACAGGATTAGTGTTTGTTTTTGTTTCATTAGAACCAGCCATAATGTGCCAAAATAACTGAATTTGAAGCTTTAAGTAATGTACAGCATAGATCAAATATGAGAAGCTATATTTGAAAAAAATACTAAAAGGTATAGAAAATCAATGTCTGCTGCGAAGTGGATTTTCATGCCTTTAAAGAGTATATTGTCAACCAAGACCAGCCTAAATGCCAGGTTCATAATACCATATACCACGACTGATGGATTGCATATTCCATTTTGTGTGGCAAGAGTCTCAAAAGAAAAACCTGCAAAACACAGGACTGGGAATATATTTATTCCAGTTTCTATCATGTCCCATATCTAGAGTTTAGGCTAGATAAGACTGGTAGCACAATGGAAACAGCAGTGTGGAGACACCTGCTGAAATGAAAAGAAAACACACACACACACACACACACACACACACACAGAAACACATTTACTGTTCCTTAGTCCTAGCTATAAAAAGCCAACCCAAGCTAAAGTCTTTCATTGATGAGCCTCTAGAGAAAGCAAATCCAGAACTGTGGGGAAATAATTTGCAAGTATTTGTGCTTATTAAAATTTAGGCTTTACCTACACTTCCTCTTTTCCCACTATTTTCCCCTTAGGGAAATTGACTCTTTAGTGCTCAGTCAGAGCAAATAGCAATCTTAGTTTTTTCCAGATTGATGTTTGCTCTGATTTAGCACTAAAGAGTGGGTTTTCCACAGGAAACAAGTGGGACAAGGGGGAGCCTGCTTAGACCCATGCTTTCCAGGCATGGGGCAAGTGAATCCATTGGCTGAGTGGTTTAGACCACAGCGCCACTGATTGGAAGGTCAGCAGTTCAAATCTGCACAACGGAGTGAGCTCCCATTGCTCTGTCCCAGCTTCTGCCAACCTAGGAATTCAAAAGCACGCCAGTGCAAGTAGATAAATAGGTACTGTTGCGGTGGGAAGGTAAACAGTGTTTCCATGTGCTTTGACTTCCATCACGTTGTCCTGTTGCTGGCCACATGACCCAGAAAGCTGTCTGTAGACAAATGCCAGCTCCCTTGGCCTGAAAGTCAGACGAGCGCTGTACCCTATAGTTGCCTTTGACTGGACTTCACCATCCAGGGGTCCTTTACCTTACCTTTACCTTTTTAGCTGAGACGGGTCTGAAAGGTTAGACTGAGAGGCAGTGGCAGGCCCAGGATCACCCAGCGAGCTTCCCAGCCAAGTGGGGATTTGAACCGTGGCCTCCCAGGTCCTAGCATAGCACTCCAACCACTACACCTGAATGAGTGATGGAGTTCTCAAATCAAAGTCCCATCCATCAAGGTCAAAGAAATGTGAGTGATTTTTCAGTGCCTCTCAGGGCAGGGGCCATATTGAAAACCCTCAGGGCTGCCAGACGTGGAGGAGAATCAACCCCCAAGCCCTGAGAATGCAGGTGCCGAAAGGTCTGGGCCTGGGCTGATGAGCAACAACAGAGTATGAATTTACAGAGCCAGAGTAATTATTTGACTGGAAAGGAGAGATCTCCTGAAGAACCAAATGTCTCCTCAAGAACAAGCAACTCCTAAAATACCTTTATCCCTGGCAGCTGTGATCTATGAGGCCAGATTTCATCAGATCTTCATTCTAAACCTTCCAGTTGCAAGAAGCAGCACTGATCGTTGCCACCTCGGATTTAGGGTTCACAGTGTGTTGTACCTTCCCTGGATTGTCTTTGGTGTTAACCTGGTGCTGATGCCTGCCTGTGCCTCTGGGTTATATTTTTATGGAATCATAGAAATGTAGAGTTGGAAGGTACCCCAAGGTTCATCTAGTCCAGGCATGTCCAACACGTTGATCACGATTGACCAGTCGATCAAGGGATTGATTTTCATCAATTGGGAGAGAGAGAGAGAGAGAGAAACCCTGCGCGCTCCAACAGGCTCCTCAGAAAGAAAGGGCTGGTTTAGAGAGTTTGACTTGAACAGGGAACTTCTGTTCCCAATGGAAATCTCTTTGGTGTTGTCCCTGCAGGCTGAACCTACTGGGGGCAACTCACCACCTGCCATCAGGCTCACTCTTGTGAGCCTCACCTGCAGGCCTTTGTGCTATGGTTTATTGTCAATCCCAGTCCAGCTACAGTTTACTGGGAAAGGAGCAGCAGCCACAGAGAGAAGGGGGAGGGCAGAAGTTGTTGAAGTGTCACTCCTTACTTCCTCTGCTGCTGCTCCCTTCCTGATGTTGGAGTTAATTTGTATGAAGTTAATTTGAATTTGAATAGTCCGTATGAATTTCTGACCTCATCTGTATAGTAGAGTCACACTGAAGTCTTAATTCTTGTGCTGCAATAAAGGGGGAAACACTGAAGTTTTTGTTTAACTTAAAAGGAAAATAATTTAGTTGCTCTGTGAATGCCTTTTTGCCTTAATCACTGAGAGATCTGCAGGATGATTATGTCAAATTGTCTTATTTTTCTCGTTTAAGGCAGAAAAAAAGAATAATTCAGAATGGCATCCTTTTTCATTTATGCCACTTCACATATTCAAATGCAGCACCTTCCAAACAGAATCAAGAAAACGAGCTGTGATGATGAATCACGTTTGAAAACTATGTATACACAAAATCTATTTTGCATTATGTTATTCTAAACACACTTTGACAGGCTCTTAACTAAAGTATACTTCTGAAAGGAAAGTATGTTGCATATGGGTGCCATTTCATTTTCCACATGTTAAATTCTCCTTACCAAAATATATCTATGGGAAAGATATACAGAGCAATCCTATAAAAAGATCCACCAGAATCAGAGGGGCTGGGATCCAGCAGATCTCTAGTTGAGTGAGGAGGTTTCTGGTGCAGCCAGACTATGCCAGCTTAACTCCCTCATCCTGGGGGTGGAAGGCAGAGCAAGAGTGAAATGTTCAGAACAGGAAAGTTAAGAGGGTGGGAGCTCCTCTGATGCCCCCAGCCCAGGCTGTTGAGCAATGGAAGGGAGGAGTAATAGTTGGCAGCTATAGAGGGAGCAGATATTAAAGGCAGGCAGGCAGGTGAAGTCAGGATAGCAGGCAGAGAGAAGCATTTGGAAAATAAGCTGGAAGGAGGTGCTGGAAAGAAAAACACACAACAGCACACAGGTAAGAACTTCTGAGAGCTCTGTAGTGAGAACTCTGCAAATATCAGACAGCAGCACTGGGGATTTACTAGGAGAGGCTTCAGGAGTGAACTACCTTCAGCTGCAACCCTTCCAAAGAAACAATTTCTTAAGAAGTTAGTGACCAAGCTAGTCTACTTCTTTTCACTGTCCGATAACTGATGGAAGAGTCTCCTTCCCCCTTGGACCTTCATGCTCTGCCTTCATAAAGATGCCCTAGGAAGGTTATAAACAGACGGTTATTAGTGGAGTCCCCACAGGCATACCCAGCTGGCCACTACTGGATTTCCATCCACAAAAAGTATTGGATTGTTGCCTCAATTTTAGGGTAAAGGGCACAGAATACTGACAAATTGACTAATTTAGCATGTGAAAAGTTTAATTTATCCTGTTTTAAAGTTTTTTATCCTATCTGAAAGAGACCCTTTTGAGTCAAGGGTCAGAGTAAAAATTAATTAATAAAAAGAAGTATTATGTATTTTCCTCTTCAGTTTTCAGTGAAGAAGCTAAAGTGTTTGATGCACTTGTTATCTGTAAAGTAAGAAACTTATATGTTTAAAGGATAGATCATACATTTCATTTCTTCTTGTATTTTTATGAAGGAATCCAAATAGAAGAAAAGAGTTAAACAGTCTTTAAAAACAACAACCCAATGTGGATTTTGAAACTAAGCCAAGTTAAGAGGAAATCTTCGTTAACACAAGGTAGATAAAATTCCAGTGTGTGTTTTCTCCTACCAAGCCCCAGGCTTAATAGCTGGAAATTCCTGTAGAGCAGAGGACTGTGAGTTGAAAATAATTGTAGAAATGGTTCTGGGCTTTTTGAAATCTCAGTAGAAAGCCAAATCTCTTTCAGCAATTTACTGACATCTCCAGAATGTTCTTTCCATCGATCTTTTTCTTCCCCAGGATTTTCTTCCTCTTGTTATCTAAGTACCAATTCTCTGGGGGTAACCTGGGCTTACATTTCATCTACCCTAGATTTCATCTGTGTGCCCCTCTCATTAGGGATCAAGCTAATGTTTACTTTCTGCTTTTTCTTAGCTCATTATAAAAGCAATATTTCCAAAAGCCTGAACGCTCACAGCTGGAATACAGCATTCAATCTTTAGAAGCAGAGTTTGAAGATGAAGGGAGGGGGAGAGAGAGAAACGTACTTTTCAAATCTGCAAATCAAATGCTTGACTTGCTGGGCTGAACATGCGCATTCAGATTTGCAACAATCACTTGCAAAATAACTTGATTAATTTTTCTGCTTCAAACACCATACTAGCAAAGTTCTTCTTCTTTGGCGATCGCTCATAGCCGAGTAAGATTGTCTTCTATGAACACGGTCTTATCTATGAGTCCGTAAGTGTGGAGGCCAATTCTGGATCCAGACATCCTTCCAAAGTGGGGACATGGGTTTCTGGGAGGGAGTTGATCACTATGAGGGTTTGCCAAGCATGCCTTCCTCTTAGCGTGTTTCTCCCTTTCGTCCTGAGTTTGAGCGTCTTCAAAGCCCATGACACCTTTGGTAAAGGCTGTTCTCCAACTGGAGTGCTCGCAGGCCAGTGTTTCCCAGTTGTCAGTGTTTATACTACATTTTTTAAGATTTGCCTTGAGAGAGTCTTTAAACCTCTTTTGTTGACCACCAGCATTACACTTTCCAATTTTAAGCTCGTAGTAGTAGTATTTGCATACCGTCCAACGACTTGGATGATGGACTCAAGGGCATCCTGATCAAATTTGCAGATGACACCAAACTGGGAGGGGTGGCTAACACCCCAGAGGACAGGATCACACTTCAAAATGACCTTGACAGATTAGAGAACTGGGCCAAAACAAACAAGATGAATTTGAACAGGGAGAAATGTAAAGTATTGCACTTGGGCAAAAAAAATGAGAGGCACAAATACAAGATGGGGGACACCTGGCTTGAGAGCAGTACATGTGAAAAGGATCTAGGAGTCTTGGTTGACCACAAACTTGACATGAGCCAACAGTGTGACGTGGCAGCTAAAAAAGCCAATGCAATTCTGGGCCTCATCAATAGGAGTATAGCATCTAGATCAAGGGAAGTAATAGTGCCACTGTATTCTGCTCTGGTCAGACCTCACCTGGAGTACTGTGTCCAGTTCTGGGCACCACAGTTCTAGACGGACACTGACAAACTGGAACGTGTCCAGAGGAGGGCAACCAAAATGGTCAAAGGCCTGGAAACGATGCCTTATGAGGAACGGCTAAGGGAGCTGGGCATGTTTAGCCGGGAGAAGAGGAGGTTCAGGGGTGATATGATAGCCATGTTCAAATATATAAAAGGATGTCAGATAGAGGAGGGAGAAAGGTTGTTTTCTGCTGCTCCAGAGAAGCGGACACAGAGCAATGGATCCAAACTACAAGAAAGAAGATTCCACCTAAACATTAGGAAGAACTTCCTGACAGTAAGAGCTGTTCGACAGTGGAATTTGCTGCCAAGGAGTGTGGTGGAGTCTCCTTCTTTGGAGGTCTTTAAGCAGAGGCTTGACAACCATATGTCAGGAGTGCTCTGATGGTGTTTCCTGCTTGGCAGGGGGTTGGACTCGATGGCCCTTGTGGTCTCTTCCAACTCTATGATTCTATGATTCTATGAACTTTTTCAAGTCCTAAACTGGGATCCACATCTTCACACCCACCTAGCATTTGCAGAAATCACAAGTGGAGTAAATGTGTGCGGATGGGCAAATAGGAACTTGAGTGCTCAAAAAATCTGTGATAACACCATGATGAACATCCCGGAAGGTTACAAGTAGCTGGAAGTGCAGGAGGAAGCATCTGGAACCCAAGAGAAGCCAGTTTCCATAAAAAGAATCTTGAGAAAAGAAGACTTGGAAGCGGGGGGGGGGGGGATGACAATAGCTTTCAAGTATTTTCCAGGATGGTTTTTTTAAAAAAAACAAAAACAAAAACCTGAAGTAAGGAGATAATTTTGAACTCATTAAAGAAGTGTCATAAAATGACTGTGAAGCCTAACAGCAGTAAGGTTATGCATATGGCTATGCATTTTTCACAGTGGGAAAGAGCAGAACACAGTATCTCTCTCTCTCTCTCTCTCTCTCTCTCTCTCTCTCTCTCTCTCTCTCTCTCCCTCAGAGCACAGAACAAAGGCCAGGGTTCAACAAAGTTTGATTCAGAGTAGATCTGTTGAAGTGGTTGAATGTGGCTGAGGGATTCTCCACACTTCTGGTCACCCTGTGATTTCTAGGCCTGGGTCTGAGAGGAAAACCCACTGCTTACTGTTGAATTGGAACAAATGTGAATCAAGTTTCCTGTGGAGAGATGTTTGCTCCAGTCCCAGGGAAAGCAGTGGGGCAAAAGGAAAATCTCTTGGACCTGAGTCTAGAAATCATGGGACAAAGTTTGGATGAGCTTTCAGTTAGGATCATTAATTGCAGTGGATTTACTCTGAGTAAAACATAAACAGGAAGTTAAAGAACATGAAGAGAGAAAAACAGCAGATTCTCAGTGGATGTGGCATTACAACATTATTGAAAATGGAATGGGTCAAAATGACCATGACATTAATAAAGAAATGCTGGAAAAGCAGAGGTCCCAGTTTTACTTTCATCACTCTTTGTCTGTGGGATTGCCAACCTTTGCAATGCGTTTTCCTGAAACTTTTTTTGATGTCCACTGCTTTTAGATGTTCTGTTTTCTAGTCCTGGAAGACTGGCTCGCTGCCTAGCAGCCCTTTCCCCACCTAGCCTGGGAGGGCAGGGCCCAGACTGATTCCAGCTACAAAAGCTGAGGCTGCTGGATAGTCTCTTGGGCAGAGGGGACTTTGACAAACCAAGTTTTGTTTGTTGCTACCAAAACTAGAACAACAGAAAGCAAAGTACTTGGAAACTTAAACTCCATCCACCAAGCAGCAAATTACTTCATGAGGAAATTATAGTGATTTGCATTCTCGCAGAGCAGAGCTGTTAATTGAAATAAATTAGCAGAAAATTAAAATAGGTTCCAGCGAGAGTCTTCCTGTGTCATATTGCACTCCATTTGGCTTACCACATACAAAAGTCTCGGCATTCTTCTTGAGAACTAAGGGCAGGCAAAGCAATCTTGCAATAGGGAACTCCCCCCCCCCCCCATTAACTGACACTTCTCTCCTGGGCAGTGTTGCACTGATCAAACCTATTAGTACAAGCATATTTTCTTTTCCGGGACAGCGTTTGTCTACCCCTATGCACACTTAACGGCACATATCTGTGAACTGTATGTAAGAATCAGAGCAGCTGTTTCTGAACTAATTGTCACTGGCCCAGTCTGGAGGATGCATGAAGATAAGATGCCACTACAGCCAGGGCCAGCACAAGATGCTCTGCCACCTGAAGCAGAGTTGCCTGTGCATCACCCACGCACAGTGACCTCCGTCTCCTGCGCCCTGCTAGTCCCCCCCCCCACTGATGCTCTGCACAGTCCCACACCTGGCAGGGCCTCACTCTAACAAAGAACCCTGCAAAATGGGGGGCTCTTCCAAAATGCCTACTCTGCTGCTGCTTTCCCACAGCAGCAATTGCTCCCTGTTCTTAAGGTGTTTTCCTTCTGGTTCAATTAAACGTATGAACAATCCTTATAGATTATATGCAGCATTATTTCTATTATTCCAAGCAGAATTATACATGTCATCTTACGTCTAATATTATTTGTATATGATATGCATTTAGACTCTGAATTTACTAAAGAAACCAGCACTTGAACAGATACATACAACAATGCACATAACTGTATAAAAATACCTCTGTATTTACAAAATTATTATTTTTGTATTTACAAAAGTATATTATCTCATATTATGAAATATTATGTGTTACTACATTTCAGAAATGTAGTAACACATAATATGAGATATTTTCATAATATGAGATAATATACTTTTCCATGTACATTTTTGTACAGTTTTCTATACATTTTTTTACACTTTAAGGAGGGCGAAGGCTTGGACATAAAAGAGTGCTTGATGCAAGAGACTGTCCCAATGTGGGCAAAGCTCGATCAGGTCAAAATTCCAGGTATGGAAATTCTGTTGGAAGCTGATTCCTCCTGCACCCCTGGCAGGCCCACTCCAGAGCCCCCTCTCCTCGTCCGCAAGGTCTTGGTGACCCCGGAAGAGCTCTGCTGAATGCTTTGCTGCAACAGCAATGTGGCAGCAGCTGCCCTGGCACTATATGGTGGTGGTATGTGGGTGGCTGAGACCATGAAAGGTGCACAAACCCACCACACTTCCTTTTTCACCTTCTGAGACAAATGTGGCCCGTGGGTTGGGTGGTGGTAGCAATAGCTGGGCAGGCAAGCGGAACAAACTCGCTGTCTCTAACAATGGTTATGCACAGAAAGGCAAACACAATCAACACAATGACAACTATGTGGGCATGTGGTTGTACAGGTCACTCTGCGGTTCATTTTATTGGTGACAAACGATACACTTATTTTTGTAAAAATTTTATTTTCAAACAATATAAATCAATATAACAATGTTGGTATGACAAAATGTGAACATATACCGTATTTTTCCGTCTATAAGACACTCCCGTCTATAAGATGCCCCCTATTTTTGGAGCCTCAAAATTTAGAAAATAGGGGGGATTGAGTTTTTGGGAAGGATTATTTGGGGGGTATGCCGAAAATCACTCACCTGCCAGATTGCAGCACACAAGCACTCGCTTCACTTACAATTACTGCTTACAATCTCGGGCTTGCACTTCTTTCCGATGGGTGAGCAATTTTCGGCATATCCCCCCCCCCCCCCAACAATCAAGTGGCCAATCGCCGCTAAAAGCCTGGGCTTATCAGCTCCCCGATTGCCACCAGCTGCTGCCAATCACGCTCCCACTTGCTGCGACAAAGGCAGCTGTCTATTGGCTGCCACAGCAGCAAACAGGAGGGCTAATGGCAGCAATCAGGCAGCTGCGATGGGAGCAGTTGTGTGCTGCATTCCAGCAGGTGAGCAATTTTCGGGATTCCGCCCCCGCCCCCCAACAATCAAGCAACCAATGCTGAAAATCACTCACGGGCTGGAACAAAGTGCAAGCCCGAGTTTTTAAGTGGTGCATCACTGGCCGCTTGATTGTTGGGGGGGGGGGGAGAGATGCCAGAAATCGCTCACCCGTCGCAATGAAGTGCAAGCCCGAAAATGTAAGCAGCAATTGTAAGCAACATGAGCTGTTATCTGCTGCGTTCTGGTGGGCGAGTGATTTTAGGCACCCCCCCCCCCCAACAATCAAGCAGTTGATCGCCGCTTACAATCTTGGGCTCGCACCAAAAAACCATTCACGCGTCCTCCCTTAGCACTACCCGTGTATAAGATGAACCTAAATTTTGGGGTCAAAAAAGCTTGTCTTATACACGGAAAAATACAGTATTTAGTCATAACTCATAGGCATAGCAGCAAAGAAATACAATAATATTATACATACAGGTAAAAATGTAAAGGTGTGAAAATAAACCAAATAAACAACTCCATTTTTTTAAAGTGCACCTTGTGTTCCCCAGAGGCTAGTTCCATGTAAGAAGTGGTAAGTTAATTGGGCAAAAAATATTTTTAGGTGATGAAAGAATTTCTCCTGAGCCCTGCACTATTTACAGAGGTGAAAGTCATGTGGAATGTTAAACTCTATATAATGTGCCTTAAAAGTAAGTAATTGCCCTTAATTTGTGTGCCAAATGAACGTATGTGGAGCAGCCCTGTGGTGCATGTGGTAAAATCATAGTCAGAAGGTGCAGGAAGGTTTGAACAACCCCTTCATGTAACCCTCCTGCGCAGGTCGCGTGACCAGGGAACAAAGAGGAAAAGGAGGCTAGACTGCTGAAGCTCTAGCCCTTCTTCCCTATGCTCAGCTGATCTATGGGAGGGCATAGAATCATAGAATCATAGAGTTGGAAGAGACCACAAGGGCCATCGAGTCCAACCCCCTGCCAAGCAGGAAACACCATCAGAGCACTCCTGACATATGGTTGTCAAGCCTCTGCTTAACAACCATATGTCAGGAGTGCTCTGATGGTGTTCTGAGCCACGGAAGAGTCGGCAGAGGGTGCAGCCAAGGGACCACAGATTGCACTCCTCAAGTAGAGACAGAAAGCAAAGGTTTGCAGACTATGCATACTGACCAGGGACTGGGCATAACTGCATCTTGTACATCCTCTGGCAATTGTGATATGTACATTCCCCAAGGCCTTCGTTGTCTTTATGTTGTATGCTTTATTTACACATATATACAAGTTTCAATGGAGGGGGTCACAGCAACAGCACCCCAAAACACTCCAGCTTATTCCATAGTAACAGCTTCAGCTTCATCCTTCCTCTGCAGCCTCTCTTGCTCTGCAGGCCACATCCTGGCTAAACTGCTCCTCTCGGCTTCCTGGTTTCATTACTCCACCCTTCCCTAAACTAAACCCTCTTTAGCTACTGAGGAAGGGAGGACTCTCTTTCCTCCCTCACAAAGACTTGCTGATTTGGCTAGGAATACAATGTTGAATACACAACCCAGGAAGTGTGCCTACTTGACTAGCTAAATTACTGATGCCTAGAATACACATTAAACATCCTTAGATTCTAGCCCTAGATAGTCTGACACTTAGTTTTTTAACACAAATTTAATTCAACACCTCAAATCTTAATTACATTCTGGCACTAGCCTTGTCATTTAAACTTGTAGCATGAAATACAAATCCTATGAAAGGAAAGGAAAGAAGTACCTAGCCTTTGCTTGATTATTGCCCTCATTCTCTGACCTTCTCTATACTAATCTGCCACAAAAAGCTTGAAGGCGTCATGTTTTTCTCATTCAGTAGCCAGAGCAAAGAGGACCCATCAGTTGTTCCAGAAGATACTGTCGCTCCTGCACCCCCCACTCTGCTACACCTCTGGGTGGAGGAACGTATATTTTGCTCACAGATGATTCTGGGTTCAATCCTCAGCATTCCCAGTGAAAACATTATGTGGAAAGCAGGACTGCAAGGAGTGTCTCTGCCAACTAAAGTATGCGATATTAGCAGTGCCAGCCCAAGACATTCTGCTGTCCAAAGCAGAGTCCAAATTACACATATATACCAAAAGCCCTTACTGTAACCTACAGATACCAATTCCTGCTTTTGCCTACAGCCACTACCCCTGCAGTGGTTCGTGGTGCAGCACAGGTGAGGTGGCATCGCTCCCCTGGCTTCCCAACCCCCCAGTGACACCGCTGGTTACGGAAAGGGAGATGGGGTCAAGAGAAGGATGAGGGCTGGCAATTGGATGGCACAGTGATGCAGCCAATCTGGCATGGCCTCGGCCACACTCCCTGCCACCTCACTGCCCTCCGCCTCAGCAGCTGGCAGCGATGTTCAGTCTTTGGAAGTCAGGTGAGCATTGGTGCCCTGCTGTCTCCCACTGCCCTGCTCTTCGTGGTGCCTGGCGGAGGCTCAAATGCTTGGGACTGTTAAGCCGAGGCACCAGGCTGCATTTGGCTGCATGCCTTTCGTCCAATTTGATATTTGTATCCTGCTCAAGTCTGCCTTATATTAAGTAATAAAATGAGGAGGAATGAATTGTGGGATCATGTGTGATTTGATCCTTACCATTAATCAGCTTCCTATGTCTGCATGCCATAGGAATGCAGAAGTCCATCATCCCATGTCGCTGATTAAAGGAGACTGGCATCCAGACTGAACTTCACCTTTGATGAGAACTGAATTTGTATGCAGATTTGCTCCCTCCCCACAGCCCAGAATAACCAGCACTGCATGTTCTGCTGGATAATAAGCAGAGGTATGAGAGCACTTAAAGTTCTTATTGCATTAAAAGTTTTAAGACTGGATCAGCTCAACTGTACTGAATGCTGACAGCATTAATGGACACCAAGTGAACAAACCCATCTCCTGTTTCATTAAAGCATTAACTTTTCCAATTAAAGTTCAGCTTTTTAAAAGTCAATTTACATAGGCATCATCCTAAAACAAATAGAAATGCAATTTATCACTATTTCAGCTTTCTGAAACATTATCATGATGAACTTATTCACTGTCACAGTTACTGAAGTAGAACTTAGATAAAGAATTTGATTAGATAAGAAAATGGAGAGAAGCTTAACATTTTACAAACCGCAGCAAAGGTGTTTGACCTACTTGAAATGCTGTATTTGCTACTTAATTCCCCTTCTGGCTGGCTCTGTCATCTCTTGATGAGGCAGCCTGTAAAACAAAGCCTCCTAGTACCTGCAGTGGTTGACATTTCCCAAGGCTGGCTGCTACATTCATCTCTTCATGAGACATCATAGGGAAAGAAGCCTCCCAGAACCTGTAAGTAAAATAAAGTAAAGGGACCCCTGACCATTAGGTCCAGTCATGACCGACTCTGGGGTTGCGGCGCTCATGTCGCTTTATTGGCTGAGGGAGTCATGTGGCCAGCATGACGAAGCCGCTTCTGGTGAACCAGAGCAGCGCAAGGAAATGCCATTTACCTTCCCGCCGGTGTGCTTTCGAACTGCTAGGTTGGCAGGAGCAGGGACCGAGCAACGGGAGCTCACTCCATTGCAGGGATTCGAACTGCCGGCCTTCCGATCGGCAAGTCCTAGGCTCTGTGGTTTAACCCACAGTGCCACCCGTGTCCCCCCAGAACCTGTAGTGATTGTCAATTCCCAAAGCTGCAACAGGCATTTGATCCTCATCCTGACAGCAGCATAGCGCTTCATTGTTTATTTATGTTAGTTAATTGCTAGAGAGAACAAGGAAAGCCGTGTCCCATATCTTTTCCTTTCCTGTTGTCTTCTCTGCACTCACCGGCAGGTGGAGAATAGAAACATTATTCCCCACAGGGAAGATCCTGCCTAGCATAGAGATGTTAATGCATTGTCATCTGCTTTGCATAGCTTGGCTCTGCCCTCCTCAAGCTGGATTCAGATGCCGTGGTAAGACACACCAACTTCTGCCATCTGTTAGCATACAGAGAGAACATACCAAATTTCCTGCCTAAATTTCACAAATGGAATCCTTAGTCTGTTTGCTTTGAACACATCTCCATACACATCTGAAATCTACTTTCAGGGAGGAAGCCCTTCCAGAACATCAAGATTTAGCTACTTTATCTCTAGTGCTAGAGAAACCTTTCCTTCTCTAGTGCTGGCTCTGCCAGGGGACAATCAGAGCCAACTCAGTCCTGAAGCAAAATCCATTTGCTTTTTGTGATCCTTTGTGTACCTTTCAAAAGACTCAGGAATGTGTTTTGGGTTGTTGGTTTTTTAGTATTTGGAAGAACAAGGGAACGCAGTGGATGTAGCCTACCTTGATTTCAGCAAGGCATTTGACAAGGTGCCCCATGATATTCTTGTAAAGAAGCTGGTAAAATGCGGTCTTGACTATGCTACCACTCAGTGGATTTGTAACTGGCTGACTGACCGAACCCAAAGGGTGCTCATCAATGGTTCCTCTTCATCCTGGAGAAGAGTGACTAGTGGGGTGCCACAGGGTTCTGTCTTGGGCCCGGTCTTATTCAACATCTTTCTCAACGACTTGGATGATGGACTCAAGGGCATCCTGATCAAATTTGCAGATGACACCAAACTGGGAGGGGTGGCTAACACCCCAGAGGACAGGATCACACTTCAAAACGACCTTGACAGATTAGAGAACTGGGCCAAAACAAACAAGATGAATTTGAACAGGGAGAAATGTAAAGTATTGCACTTGGGCAAAAAAAATGAGAGGCACAAATACAAGATGGGGGACACCTGGCTTGAGAGCAGTACATGTGAAAAGGATCTAGGAGTCTTGGTTGACCACAAACTTGACATGAGCCAACAGTGTGACGCGGTAGCTAAAAAAGCCAATGCAATTCTGGGCTGCATCAATAGGAGTATAGCATCTTAGATCAAGGGAAGTAATAGTGCCACTGTATTCTGCCCTGGTCAGACCTCACCTGGAGTACTGTGTCCAGTTCTGGGCACCACAGTTCAAGAAGGACACTGACAAACTGGAACGTGTCCAGAGGAGGGCAACCAAAATGGTCAAAGGCCTGGAAACGATGCCTTATGAGGAACGGCTAAGGGAGCTGGGCATGTTTAGCCTGGAGAAGAGGAGGTTAAGGGGTGATATGATAGCCATGTTCAAATATATAAAAGGATGTCACATAGAGGAGGGAGAAAGGTTGTTTTCTGCTGCTCCAGAGAAGCGGACACGGAGCAATGGATCCAAACTACAAGAAAGAAGATTCCACCTAAACATTAGGAAGAACTTCCTGACAGTAAGAGCTGTTCGACAGTGGAATTTGCTGCCAAGGAGTGTGGTGGAGTCTCCTTCTTTGGAGGTCTTTAAGCAGAGGCTTGACAACCATATGTCAGGAGTGCTCTGATGGTGTTTCCTGCTTGGCAGGGGGTTGGACTCGATGGCCCTTGTGGTCTCTTCCAGCTCTATGATTCTATGATTCTATGATTCTATGATTCTAAGGAATCGAGATAAATGAAGGCCATTGATCACTATCATATACTAACCTTACATAAACAGCATTTGTAGAATAGCTCAATTAGATAATTTCCTTAAATTGAGAGTTGTTCATGCACTACTAGAAATATATACACAAATGTATCTAAAATGTAGATAAGATGTGTCCTAAATATATATTGATCTGCATTTAATAGGTTGAGGAGGAAATTTAAGCAAATTCATCTTTTCTCATCCCTGCATGCCAAGTTGCACCTGCTGAACTTCTGTCTCCAGAACAAATGTAAGAATCCTACATTCCTTGTCATCTGGCCACGCTCCTAGCTGCCTGTCCATGAGACTAAGAAAAGATTATTATTTCAAGTTAAAACCTATGAGCCAAATGCAGCTGAAGTTAAAATGCAGCTGATCCCAGTGGAAGAATTAAGCACAGCCTAATGTTTTCTCCTAAACTATGGCTGGATTGTGTCCTACGCACTCAATTAATAGAGCAGATATTATTAGTGTGCAGTTGCTATTGTGGAAATGCAGAGATCCCCATGGAATTTACATGCCTTTGCTTAGCATGTCCCATATATCTCATCATGATTGTGAAGCCTCATGCCTGATTAGGCTCAGGCAGCCGACATGCAGGGAAGATGTTCTGTTGTTCAGATGCAAGTACCAGCATAATTGTCACCTACTGGGTAGCTGGAAGAAAATATGTATTGCAATACATTGCTCACATTTGTTCTTTCAATTAAACTGTTGTTCTCATCTTTACCTGTCAAATTCTAATCAGATGTGCAAAAAGTGATTTTGTGAAAATCTTAAGAGTCAAAATCCCAAAACAAAACCATCCTGTCCTTGAACTCAGGTGTACAGGGCCGTGTGAATGATACTTTTTCTAAGAAAACTGAAGCTACCAACTTGTGACCATAAAAGGCTCCTGCATAAGGATGTGTGAAATCTACCTGAAGACATCAAACATTTTTGGCAATGCAGGTCCAGTTCATGATTACACAAAATTACCGTATTTTTCGCTCTATAGGACGCACTTTTTCCCCTCCAAAAATGAAGGGGAAATGTGTGTGCATCCTATGGAGCAAATGCAGGCTTTCGCTGAAGCCTGGAGAGCGAGAGGGGTTGGTGCTTTAGAGTTCCCGCCGGGCTCCCAAGGCTTGCGGATAGCAGCCTCCAAACCTGACCTGGTTTGGAGGCTGGCGGTGGGGGAAAGGAGCGCTTCTCCCCACCACCAGCCCCTCAAGCTTGGGGAACAGCGGGGAAGCGGAGCACCACCTTCCTGCTGTTGCCCGACCTGGTTTGGAGGCTGGCGGTGGGAGAAAGCAGCGCTCCCCCCCCTCCAGCCCCAAAGAGCAGGTCGAAAGGAACCCAAAGCCTCCAGAGCCCAGCGGGAACCCATTGAGTGCACAGAATGCACCTTGACTTAAAGGGGGAGAACAAGAAAAAATAATAATTTCCTGTTCTCCCCTCCTATGGTCCGGTGCGTCCAATAGATCGAAAAATATGGTATATAGTTTTATTCAGTGCTATTTTTCTAGAAGTCTCATTTCTAGAAGTCTCATAATAAGCGTGGGACGCCTTTGCCTGGCAGTGCTGTGGACCATCCATTGCAGCAAAACATATCTCTGTGTGATGTGCTCATGGGAAAAAGCCCTTGCTGAAGAGGGAAGGGCTATATAAGGCTGCTTCCCTTGGAGTTCAAAGCCATTTTGCTTTGAGAGCCTTTGACAGGCATTCTTCTGTCCCACTAAGTTCACTCACACACTGTTCCCCAGCACTGAAATTGTCATTCCTGGGCCATGCTGCTAACATGATGGGGGACTCTTTGAATACCCCAAAGCAGGAAGAAAAATAAGTGTGAGGGTGGGGAAAATTTGCTAAAGATAAGAGGACTGAAACGGAGTTCTACAAGAATTTAGGAATGGGAAATAAATTTGATTCAGTTTGTATTCAAAGGTGAACTTAGCTAATCCTCACTTTCTAAGACAGCACATGAAATAAAATGCACCAGCCTTCAAAATTTGCTGTTCTCTGATTTTTGCCATATACAAAAATGCATATACCACAGTAAAAGATGAATAAAATTCACATATTAGCTCAGGTGGTTAGACCATGGTGCTGATAACGTCAAGGTTGCAGGTTCGATCCCCGTACAGGACAGCTGCCTCTTCCTGCAATGCAGGGGGTTGGAGTAGATCCCTTCCAACTCTATGATTCTATGCTTCAATTTAGGGGGGAATTGTTTTGCAAAAATGTGTGTAATAAGCAAAATGGCACACAAAAATGTTTATATTAGGGGAAATGTGCACTGAATTTCATGAGGACTTTTAAAATTATTATTATTAATAATAATAACAACAACAACAATCACAAGTAATGTGGAAACATGGAGAATTGAGTTGAAGACTTGGAAATTAGAAACTGAGAAAATTGAAACTGGTAGATTCACTCATTCTAGTAGGAGGAATCAGAAAACATTCAGAAAACCTTTGGAATGGTGGGGTAACACTGAGGATGGCATAGAAATTGTGGATTGGCCCTTGTGTTTAGGTGTTTTAAAAAGGCTTACAAACTGGGGTGCTTCATCCATTCTTCTCAAACTCTGATGTGCTCTTTATTTTCTCTTCTGAGGGATCAAACACTGAGATTTATTGAATGTCCAGGAAACAGACACAGTGTTGACTCTGCTGCCAAATGGTCACCTTCTAACAGCTAATGGTCCTTGAAGAACCCTAATGCATGATATCCATCTTCAGAACTAAATGAATCTCAAGTTCTATTTCCCCACATTTTTCTGGCAAAGTGGAGTCTGTGAGCACGTGGTAGCAAAGGGTCTGCCCACATCTAGTTTCTTCTGCAACAGCAGCAAGCTGTTCCCTGAACAAAGGGATGTCCTTAGGGTGGAAAACTCCTGCTGGTGCCTTTTTTCTTTTTTTCTTTGTTAAACATGGTGATATTAGAAGTCGGGGAATACTGACTGGCTGATGCCTACAGTGAAGTAACAGGCTGCCTCACAATTCTTGTGGAGCCTTCTGGAAAGTACACAGCATGAAGAACAAATTGGTTTTGAAGGGGAGTGGGTGGGCTGCAAATGGGAAGCTTGGTGTATATTTGAATATATTAAAGTCTTATCCGTTTTCTTGGGGTGAGTTCCGAGAAAGGCTGAGCTGTGAATAATGCATCTGTCAGCTTCGCTATCAGAGGGCACTTTCCAGATGAAGAGTGTACTGGCAAGGACAAGGAGAAGGTGGTCCCCATGAGGCTTTCTCTTTGATCTCCTTGTGGAGGATCTTTTTCAGAAAAGGGGTGGGCTGCCAGTGGGCAGCCACTGAAATTCAGTGCACACAGCACAGCCTTTGCCAAAGTTAGGTCTCTATCTCTCTCTCACACACCCCCACACACTGGGCATTGAACCTAGGGGATAATAATAATAATAATAATAATAATAATAATAATAATAATTTATCATTTAAACCCCCCCAGCCACTCTGGGCGGCTTCCAACAAAACACTAAAATACAATAACCTATTAAACATTAAAAGCTTCCCTAAATAAGGCTGCCTTTAGTTGTCTTCTAAAAGTTTGGTGCAAGCTGGATTTCGAAGGAGCAGAGGAACCAGAGACCAAATTACAAACATGCGCTGGATTATGGAGAAAGCTAGAGAGTTCCAGAAAGACATCTATTTCTGCTTCATTGACTATGCAAAAGCCTTTGACTGTGTGGACCACAGCAAACTATGGCAAGTTCTTAAAGAAATGGGAGTGCCTGATCACCTCATCTGTCTCCTGAGAAATCTCTATGTGGGACAAGAATCATAGAATCATAGAGTTGGAAGAGACCACAAGGGCTATCGAGTCCAACCCCCTGCCAAGCAGGAAACACCATCAGAGCACTCCTGACATATGGCTTTCAAGCCTCTGCTTAAAGAAGCTACAGTTAGAACTGGATATGGAACAAGTGACTGGTTCAAAATTGGGAAAGGAGTACGGCAAGGCTGTATATTGTCTCCCTGCTTATTTAACTTATATGCAGAATTCATCATGCGAAAGGCTGGGCTGGATGAATCCCAGGCCGGAATTAAGATCGCCGGAAGAAATATCAACAACCTCAGATATGCAGATGACACAACCTTGATGGCAGAAAGTGAGGAGGAATTAAAGAACCTTTTAATGAGGGTAAAAGAGGAGAGCGCAAAATATGGTCTGAAGCTCAACATCAAAAAAATGAAGATCATGGCCACTGGGCCCATCACCTCCTGGCAAATAGAAGGGAAAGAAATGGAGGCAGTGAGAGATTTTACTTTCTTGGGCTCCATGATCATTGCAGATGGTGACAGCAGTCACGAAATTAAAAGACGCCTGCTCCTTGGGAGAAAGGCGATGGCAAACCTAGACAGCATCTTAAAAAGCAGAGACATCACCTTGCCAACAAAGGTCCGTATAGTTAAAGCCATGGTTTTCCCAGTGGTGATGTATGGAAGTGAGAGCTGGACCATAAAGAAGGCTGATCGCCAAAGAATTGATGCTTTTGAATTATGGTGCTGGAGGAGACTCTTGAGAGTCCCATGGACTGCAAGAAGATCAAACCTATCCATTCTTAAGGGAATTAGCCTTGAGTGCTCACTGGAAGGACAGATCGTGAAGCTGAGGCTCCAATATTTTGGCCACCTCATGAGAAGGGAAGACTCCCTGGAAAAGACCCTGATGTTGGGAAAGATGAAGGGCACAAGGAGAAGGGGACGACAGAGGACGAGATGGTTGGACAGTGTTCTCGAAGCTACAAACATGAGTCTGACCAAACTGCGGGAGGCAGTGGAAGACAGGAGTGCCTGGCGTGCTCTGGTCCAGGGGGTCATGAAGAGTCGGACACGACTAAACGACTAAACAACAACAAAAGTTTGGTAGTTATTTTTCTCTTTGACATCTGGTGGGAGGGCATTCCACAGGGCAGGCGCCACTACCAAGAAGGCCCTCTGCCTGGTTCCCTGTAACTTGGTTTCTTGCAGCGAGGGAACCACCAGAAGGCCCTCAGTGCTGGACCTCAGTGTCCGGGCAGAACGATGGAGTTTGGGAAGCTCTGTTCTAGCATGTCAACTCTTAGTCACCTTTTCTCAAAACTAAAAATTCCCCAGGTCACACTCAATGCAGAGTTGCTTAACCCCCTTGATCATTTTGGTTGCTCTTCTTCAATGACTACTAAGCTTACTCAGGAGTCTTTGGTGAGATGCCTTGTTGAAAACGTTTGGAAAGCCCAAATATACAATGTCACCCAGATCACATATATCTATTTGCTTGTTGACACTCTCAAAGAACTTAATTGGTTTAGGACAGCCACGTACGACGTGTCGATCACGAGCCCCTTGTGGACCGCAGGGTTGTTTTTGGTTGATTGCAGGGCCTTTCTCTGCAACCTCATATGCAGCAGCAGCCGCCACTGCTGCCAGTCTCCTCAGGGATGCAACCCTGAGCAGCATGCAGGGCGATGGAAGGATGCATGAGGGAGCTGCGGAGAGGTCTGTGCAATGCTGCTGCTGGAAGAGGGGAGATGGGCTCAGTCAGGGCAGCTTTCCTGATGGGGGAAGGGGGCGGCTGCCGAAGACCGAGAGAAGAAGAGGAAGGGAGGGCAGGCACTACTGGGATCCACATCAGCTGTGCGGCTCCCTTTGACAGGGGGGAGAGAGAAGCAGGGAAGGAGAAACACGGAGCAAGGAAGGAAGCAAGGAATGAAGGAAGGAAGGGGAAGAGTTCACACACACACAGAGAGAGAGAGAGAGAAAGATGGCTCCTCAGCTCTGTGCAAACTAATATAAAAATATAGTTTGACTTTTCTCACTTGTTTAGTTACTTGTCCATCTAGTAACTATTTGGATCTGTCATAATGATATCCAAATATAACTACTGTATCTGTGAAATAAAGATCCATTTATTTATTTCATAAACTTAAATGACTTTGGAAGGTGGTAAATCACTGCCAATTTTTGATACCTGTTGGTAGATCGCAGGCAACGTGCCTGGTTTAGGAGACAGGACTTGCCATTGAAGAAGCCATGCTGGTTCTTCAGTAAGAGTAGCTCTTCTATATGCTTGATCATTCTAGCTTTAATAATGTTTCCACCAGTTTTATTAGAGCAGATGTTCAACCAACTAGCCTATAATTTCCCACAAATACCCCACCCTGGATCCTTTAAAAAAAGGGGGGGGGGAGGATTGGTGTTGTGTTGGATACTTTCCAGTCCTCAAGTGTGGAGGCTGATCTAAGGGACAAGTGACATATTTCTGTTAAAAGATCACCAATTTCACATCTGAGTTGTTTGAGAACTCTCAGCTAGATGCTATCCAGAACGGGCAATTTGTCCATTCCCCCCCCCCCCCCATTAGGCCTAGAAGTTCATCTCCCCTCGCCGCTATCTACCTCATCACCTCAGATGCCCTTCCTTCAAAAGCTAATTCAGGCACTGGGATCTGTGAAGACAGATATAAGGCTTCCTTCAGCTTCTCTGCCGTCTCCCGTCCTGATCTTTCAGCTCTTTTTCTCTATTTGCAGACAGGTTTATTTATTTATTCCTGTTCATTTCTATCCTGCATTTCCTCCCAATGGAATCCCAGCGAAGTTAGCAGTACAAATTGCAATAACTACTGTACAAACATTTCACTAGTTAAAACTTTTCTTTCATATCTGGCTCTCCACACTTCAACATAAACCCATGCTTATTTTTCCTTTGCTTCTTTACAAAAATGTAACTCTTTCCCTCTCTGGGTTTCCTCTTCTTCCCCATTTGCAGTTCTCTCTGCAGTCTTATCTTAAATAGTAGCATTTTTTTCCCAGAATATATTTTTGCCTGCAGATATTTTTACCTCCTCTCTACAGATGCTGACTCAAAAATACTTGGTAACTCTGCAAGCCTACTTTGTGGTGAAAGAATCCTCTGATGCCATTGCAGGAGCATTCGTTTTAACTCTTTTTAAAAACAAAAATCCAGTTACTAGCAATAAAAACAACAACATTAATAATGGTGTCTCATCTACCTCATTCCTCTTTTCTGCCACATAGGAAAAGATTAAATGGGTCTAGACAGACTGATAACGTTTCTTCTTCAAGATCTTACCAGCTTCTTGGGACTGGTAGGACCATAGAGTTTTCCACAGACAAGAGACTAAGAGGAGGACAGCTGTCCATTGCTGTATGATACGTACAAAATAAGTATATGAAAATCACAGCCGTCCTGGGAAAATCCTGGTCCTGGGACTTTTGAAGCATAAAATTATGCACAACTAATCAGCTTAGTTGTTGATGACAATTAATATATATACTTTTACTATGATATGTTACACATTTACTATTGAAAAAACACGTAAACATAATATGCTGTATAATAACAATTGTAAAGTTATTTACTAGAAACTACCGGTACTTCTCAAAATTAAAAACAGTTTCTCATAATGTCAAAATCAGCACCGTGGCATAACATATTAAAATGTAGATTATTCAATTAACCACCAAGTCCTGCATGTACAGAATGCAATTCCTATTTTGTCAGTCCCATAGTATATTCATTTCTTCATCTTCTCTTGTATATTTCTATCTGACGGAGAGTACCATGGAATAGTCTTCTAAGTGTCCAATGATGATGATAAGGTTGGTAGACATAAGAAACTGGCCCTGGTGGATGCTGCACAGGCAGACAAGACAAGGATTCCTGGATATTCCCCTATTTCGCCGCAAGGGGCTTCATCAGCTGTGCGTAGTTGTAAATCATATAAACATAGACACTTTGTAATATCTTAGCTGTACAAATTTCAAAGAAACATACAAAGATATAACAAATGTACATACCGTTACTGTATATAACAGCTACATGGAACTTATTCATAATAGATTTGCAGACATGATAAACCTGTAAGCCTGAGTACTTTATAAGGGGGCAACACCAGCTGAGGCGACAGGTGCAAATAATTCATGTTAATTCACAGCCGTCCTGGGAGAATCCTGGTCCTGGGACTTTTGAAGCATAAAATTATGCACATCTAAGAAGCTTAGTTGTTGATGACAATTAATAGATATACTTTTACTATGATATGCTACACATTTACTATTAGCAAATGCTAGTTTTGAAATAACATTAGATGTTATCTAACAATAGATAACATTAGATTATCTATTTTTATATTTTCAACTATCTTCATTTTATTCAACATATTCCAGTTAGTTTTAACACACTTGATCCATGCTCTACATTCCTTTCTTAGGAATAATTCTTTAAGAAGTAATCTGAAACCATTATATTTTTCTTCTTTCAGTTACCAAAATGAAAAAGTGAGTTGTTTTATTTTGGTTTTCTCCTTTGGCATTTTTTGTGCTATCATGCTTCTGAATTAAGGAAAGAATTGAACCAACAGGTGAAACAGCATTTTTCCAAGCACACTGTGCTGCTTGCTCACACTTCTTCCATCCACATCTTTCTTCACTGGGCTAGGAAAAAGGGACAAGAAAGACCATGGGCTTTGCTGAGCAATTGCAGATCGTATCCTCCCTAATATGTTCTGGACTGTTGTAGCAGACATCCAGCTGGAACCAAGTTAGGGCCTAAGAGGTGGGATGGATGCTCTGAAAGGTTTATGGAGAGACCATGTCACTTACTAAGACTAGGCTTAAACATATTGCTTGACGGAAATACAGCAAGATGTAAAAGTCTAAAGAGCACTTCATACCTTACACACTGAGCTTGCTACTGAATAGAACATTCAATGGGGAGCTAAAACCAATATTAGCTCCCTGACAAGAGTTTCTGTATAATGCATTTGATTTGCATCATTATTTTATTTTATATTTTGCATTTACATTTAAAGCATCTTACGTGATAACTTAAAATGTAATGTGTGCAGTGGCCCTTTTATATTCTGCTAACAATTAATAATAATGCTGCTTTTTTTAAACTATAGGCAATGTGACATTTTCTTATCTGCGGCAGATAACTCAGCTCTTTTAATTAGGAGACAGAAAGTTGCCACCGTGGCTGTTTGGCAGGTCTCTCTTCTTTTTCAGGCAAGGCTGCTGTTATTGAAGCCATTGTTTAATGATCATATAAGCAGAAAACAATTATCTAGTTATTTTCTTCTAATTTGAAAGCCTTATTACATGATCTGAAACCCAAAGGTAATTGCTTTTGAACTACTTGGTAACTTCAAATATAATTACTAAGTAATTTGCAAAATATGTGATTACTCAAAAGGCCATATGTTCTCTTATTTTATGCACCACTAAATGGATAAGGGTGCCTCAAAACTTTCTCCAAATATTTCTAACAGTTGCTGGTGCTACCTACACATATTCATTCATAACAGCATTTATACATTCTCCAGTAACCAATTTCTCTTAGTGGCTTACAAAGACAATCAAATATTAAATGAAAATCTGCTGCACCTGACTTGGCAGAGGCACCCAGGCATCACTGTCATTATCAGGAACAGGAAAAGGAGGAGGAAGAGAAGGAGGATTGAACACTATTGTTGTTGTTGTTGTTGTTGTTGTTGTTGTTGTTGTTGTTGTTAACCTTCACCCAAGGATCACAAGACAGTTTACAATATAAAAACACAAAAATACACAGCATAGTGTCAAACAAAAGCAATAGCCCCTCCACACAGTTTAGGAGACCCTAGATTAATTGGCCAAAGGCCTGAGAGAAGAGGAATGCAAAGAAATGTACCATATTTTTCGCCCTATTGGACGCACCGGCCCATAGGACGCACCTAGTTTTCAGGGAGGGAAATCAAGGAAAAAAATATGATTCCCCCCCCCCCAGCTCTGGGAGCAGCGGACAGGCTGCACGCAGCCTGTGCGCTACTCCAAGACCTTCTCCCTGCTTTTGCGGGAGGTGGCGGAATTCCCCCACCTCCCGCAAAAGCCCACAGGAGCCGTGCGCGACTCCTACGGGCTTTTTGACCAGGAGGGAAAAGGGACTGAAATGGCCAGTCAGTCCCTTCTCCCTCCTCGGGGAAAAGCCCCCAAGAGCGGCACACTCTTCAAAGGGTGTGCGGCTCCTGCGGGCTTTTCTATGAGGTGGGTGAATTCCCCCACCTCCTAGAAAAGCCAGCAGAAGCCGCGGAGCCCCTTTAAAGAGCGTGCGGCTTTTGCCTGCTTTTGCGGGAGGTGGGGGAATTCCCCCATCTCCCGCAAAAGCCCACAGGAGGGTTGGAGAGTAGTGGGAAGGCGTGCAACGCCTTCCCGCTGCCCCCCATCCTCTGGGGCTGGCGATGGAGGAGGCGCTGCTTTCCCCCACCGCCAGCCTCAAAGAGCAGACTCTCCTGGCTTCAGCAGAAGCAACGAGAAGCCTCCGGAGCGCAGGCTTCGGAGGCTTCGCGTTGCTATCGCTGAAGCCAAGGAGCCTGCATTCGCCCCATAAGACGCACACACATTTCCCCTTCATTTTTGGAGGGGGATAAGTACGTCTTATAGGGCAAAAAATACGGTAATTCCACCCACCCCCTCCTATAGCCCTGCCTCTGTTTCAGGGTTGCATAAGATGTGACCAAGCAAGGCAAATATATCCCTCTGTACATATCTGTTGGCCTACCGTGGATAGCATAGAGTTCATGTTTTTGCTGCCTTCATAGGGTTGCAAAAGTGTCACCAAGCACCTGCCATGGGCGGCTTGTGGGCTGCACTCAGCTTGATGCGTTGCAAGTTTCCTTTGTTCCACAGAACCAAAGCTTGTCACTCTAGTCCTTTTCCTGCCTGAAGAGTTCCACTTCCTACACTCACTCTACAAAATAAAAAACACAATCCCCCCACCAGCAAAAAACAATCCATTTATTTCTGAGGGAAGAGCAGAAGACTTTACACCCCCCCCTCCACCTCACAGTTTCATAGGAAATCTTGTTATGGGGGAATAAAGTAAGAAATTCCAGATGAGTTATCCCAGCGCTGAATGTGATATTTCCTTTGCAAACCCAGCACAACAGATTATATGGAGATATATGGCATATATTTCACCTTCTTTCTGTTTGTCCCTTCCTCTGCCCAAAGTGAGACCTTCCTTCTTTTGGGGGGCATATAAGGCACTTTCTCTTCATCCCCTGTCACCCTGCAATAGTCACAATATCAGGGTGCAACATACGGCAGAAGGGAAGGGGTACAGCACTGCTCCCAGAAAAGTTTGGTACCTCTTCTTGACATTTTTCACCCCAGCTAGTCATTAGAAGAATTTGTCGGGACTTCCGGAGGTGGCGCCATCGGTAATGGCTGCTTCTCTCTAATTCGGAGAGAACTGGCTCTACGGAATTTGGGTCCTGTCGCTACGGCGCAGCGGGGACCCCCAAAAAAATCACAGGCGGGTGAAGCCTGTGACCGTGGGACTCAGCGGGCACCGTTTGCGCCCCCCCAATTGCTAAAGGAGCTCGGCAACGGGCTCCGGAGCAGAGCGGGGGTGGCGTGGTGCTGGGAGCAAATTGCTTCTTCCGTGGAGCGAAGCCGCGAAGCTGTTACCGGAGAGCGCTGCCTTTTTCCTGGGATAATTGGACTCTGAAAACAACTACCCGTGAGTAGGATTAAATTGGATTCAAAAGGGAAAAAAAGCTAATTTGGCACGGAGCGGGGAAGGCACAACCAGGAAGTCTGCCTTCCTTGAATTGTAAATAGATCAAAGCAAAGAGACTTTAAAGCGGAAACTCAGAAAGTTACTTGAAAAAGAGCTAAATTCTAACATCTTGAAAGTGGTTCCCCCTCCGGATTGCAGGAGAGGAGGGGGGAAAAGACTGAGCTGAATTTCCCTGCAATAAAGAAGGGGGAGGAAGGAAAAATTTACAATTTAAGATTTGGAACGGACTGCCTTAAGATAAAGGTGCATAGTGGAAAGTCTATTTCTGACAGCCAATTCTGCAAAAGGGATACAGTGTTTCTGAACCTCTTTTGGCTTGAAAGTAACTGTTTAAGTGCATTGAGACTGTGGATTTTTAAAGTAAATTGGGGGACCTATAAAGACTATTTTTGTTTTCAAAAGTTACAAGTACTGACTGTTACTGTGTCCCCCTAGAGGAGGTTGGACATTGTTACAACAACAGTTACAATAACAGTGGGTTTAGAGGAAAATTCCATTCTATTTCAAAACAACTGACTGACTGTGGGAGTGACCTTGAATTTCTATGAGACTGTTATGGCAGATGATAAGGGGAAGATAGAACCGCAGGAAAAAACTACTAGGTCTGGCAGACATTATCGGATAGACACTGCGTTGCCGCGAAGGGGCTCAACATCTGGAGCATCTGGAGCATCAGGGGTCCCACTCCCACAGTCTAAAACAAAAGTTATGTCATCAGAAGAAGTTTTGGCACAGGCACTGGCAAAAAATAATGAATCTTTGGAAAGCCTAAGTAAACAGGTAACTGAGAAAAATAGACAAGTAGCTGAAACAAATAGACAAGTAGTTGAGACAAATAGACAAGTTGTGGAAACATCAAATAAAATTGATTTAAATACTGCAAGTATTAATACCTTGGGACAGAAGGTGAATGCCAATACAGAGACCATCGAAAAATTACTACAGGAATCTGCCTCGATTCGACAGACTGCAGAGGAAGCAAAAGATATTGCAATTGCTACCCAAGAGAAAATTCCACCTGTATACAAGAAATTGGAGGACCATGATGTGACATTTTCTATGATCGAATTAAAAGATAGACAAAGAAATCTAAGAATCAGGGCTGTTCCAGAATGGGAGGAAGATAATTTGGCTGATTTTCTTACACAGGAATTTACAGATTTTTGGCAACTGGACCCGGGGAAGGAAGAATTTAAGATAGTGAACGCATTGATTACCTTTCGAACAAAAGAAGAGAGAGATAAAATTCTGAATCTGCACTATCAAAAAACCTTGGAAATTGATGATTCAAGTTTAGTGATTTTTAAGGACATCCCAAAGCATCTGTTGGACTTAAGGTCTAATTACGGAGACTTAGTGACTTTGTTGAAAAGAAATAGAATTCTTTTCAGGTGGGAATTTCTGCAAGGCCTGTCCTTTAAATATAAAGGAAGAAAGATAAAAATAAAATCAGTTGAGGAAAAAGACAGATTCTTGAAAGACCACGAGGAAGACCTACTGAAAGAAGGGGAATCTGAAGAAGAACCAAAAGGCATACTAGACATATCAAATTTATCCTTTGGATTGCACGGTCCAGAAAAAGTGATACTACCCACAGAACAAGAATTGGCACTCGGGGCAGTTGGAGGTAAAGTGAAGTAGCCCCCATCATGGCTCTGCAACTATTAAGCTGGAATTGTAACGGTTTGAATTCCCCTCGGAAGAGAAAAAGTGTGTTTCATCTATTAAAAAAAGAACAATTGGACTTGATTTGTCTACAAGAAACACATATAACAAGGGCACATAGGAAGTTATTGATTAATAAAAGATTGGGACAGGAGTTTGTTTCATCTGACAAAGTCAAAAAAAGAGGAGTTGTGATTTATGCAAAGGAGAGACTTTTACCGAAACTTATTTTTAATGATGACCAAGGAAGATTTTTGGCAACTGAAATTCAACTACAAGGAGAGAAATTCTTGATTGTGGGAATTTATGCACCGAACGAGGGGAAATCTGAATTCTATAAAAAGTTGCATGAGACTTTACTGGATCATTTGGATTACAATTTGATTTTGATGGGGGACATGAATGGAGTAGTATCTACAAATATGGACAAGGCACAAAGACAGGTAGTCACCAAGGATGGTAGACTACCGAAAACATTTTTTGAGATGATAGACAATATGGACTTAGTGGACATCTGGATGGTAAAGAACCCCCTGGGAAGAGAAGGAACCTTTTTTTCTGAAGCCAAGATGACATGGACTAGAATTGACCAAATATGGATAACTAGAGGAATGGCACCAAAGATAAAGAAAGTAGAAATCTGCCCAAAAACCTGTTCCGACCACAACGCTGTAAGGATGGAGATGAAACAAACAACAACCGGATCCTTTAGATGGAGGATGAATGACACCTTATTTAGAGATGAAGAAGTTTATAAAAAGGCCCAAAAAACTTTGAGAGATTATTTTGAAATAAACATGAACACTAATGTAGAAAAAAGAGTAATCTGGGACGCAAGCAAAGCTGTGATGAGAGGGTTTTTGATACAACAGAATGCAATAAAGAAGAGAAGACAAAATGAAAAGAAAGACAAAATTTTGGAGAAAATAAAAGAAGGTGAGAAGAAATTGAGAGCAAAACCAAAGTCCCAGGAGATTTTGAGAGAAATAAAATTATATCAAGTACAATATATGGAAATGATGAATCAGGAAATAGAATGGAAAATTAAACAAATGAGACAAAAAACATTTGAATCAGCTAACAAATGTGGGAAACTGTTGGCCTGGCAAATGAAAAAAAGACAAAAATTAAATACCATTATAAACCTAGAAGTGGAAGGAAAGAGTATACACAATCCAAATGAGATCAGAAATTGCTTCCAGAGGTACTTTAAACAATTATACATACAAGGGCCACAGAAGGAAATGGACATAGACCAATTTTTGAAGACAAATGGCCTACAAAAAATCTCCCAAGAAAGTAAATTAATGCTGAACTATAAAATATCTGAACAGGAAGTAGAAGGTGCCATACAAAATATGCAACTGGGCAAATCTCCAGGACCGGATGGGCTGACTTCCAGATACTATAGATCTCTGAAAGAGTGGTTATTGCAACCTTTGAAGGAAGTCTGCAATGAAATATTGGAGGGGAAAAGGGCACCAGAATCGTGGAAAGAGGCGTATATTACACTTATACCGAAAACAGAGACTGAAAAGACTCAGCTTAAGAACTACCGCCCTATATCGTTACTTAATGTGGATTACAAAATTTTTGCAGACATTTTGGCCAAGAGATTGAAAAAAGTATTGATGGAAGAGATTCATAAAGACCAAGCGGGCTTTCTCCCGGGAAGACACTTGTCCGATAATTTGAGGAATATAATTGATATTTTGGAAAAACTAGAAGTGAACATAAACACTAAAGCAGTTTTGATATTTGTGGACGCGGAGAAAGCTTTTGATAATATCTCTTGGAGTTTTATGAAGAAGAACTTGCACGGGATGGGGGTAGGCCAAGGCTTTGAAAATGGTATAGGTGCAATATACTCTGAACAAAAGGCTAAATTAATTGTAAATAATGTGGTCACGGAAGAATTCAAGATAGAAAAAGGGACACGACAGGGGTGCCCAATTTCCCCACTGCTTTTTATATCGGTCCTGGAGGTTCTGCTAAATATGATTAGAAAGGATCGGTTGGTTAAGGGCATACAGGTCGGAGCTAAACAGTACAAACTGAGAGCATTTGCAGATGACCTAGTATTGACGCTACAGGAGCCAGAATCTAGCACTAAAAGAGTTTTAGAATTAATTCAGGAATTTGGTCAGGTGGCAGGTTTTAAATTGAACACGCTAAAAACTAAGGTTTTAGAGAAAAATTTAACACCGATTGAAAGAGAGAGGTTTCAGAATGAGACAGGATTGAATGTGGTAAAGAAAGTGAAATACTTGGGGATTAATATGACAGCCAAAAATGGGAACTTATTTAAAGATAATTACGAAAAATGTTGGACGGAAGTGAAAAAAGATTTAGAAATTTGGTCAAATTTGAAACTCTCGCTGCTGGGCCGTATTGCTGTGATAAAGATGAATGTATTGCCTAGAATGTTGTTTTTGTTTCAGACATTACAAATTGTAGATAAGATGGACTGTTTCAAGAAGTGGCAGAGAGATATTTCTGGATTTGTCTGGCAGGGCAAGAAGCCCAGAATAAAATTTAAGATATTAACTGATGCCAAGGAAAGAGGTGGATTTGCCCTGCCAGACCTTAAACTTTATTATGAATCAGCAGCCTTTTGCTGGCTGAAAGAATGGCTACTTCTTGAAAACACAGACATTTTGGATCTAGAAGGGTTTAACAATGTATTTGGATGGCATGCATACTTATGGTATGATAAGGTCAAAGCACACAAAGCATTCAAAAACCATATTGTTAGGAAAGCATTGTTTAATGTTTGGATAAGATATAAAGATTTATTGGAAAATAAAACCCCAAGGTGGCTGTCACCAATGGAAGCAAAAGCTCTGAAAAGGCTCAATATGGAGGCCAAATGGCCGACATATTGGGAAATTTTGGAGCAAGAAGGAGATAAATTGAGATTGCAGAGTTTTGAAAAACTAAAAAATAAAGTGAGAGATTGGCTTCATTACTATCAGATAATGGAGGCATATAATTTGGATAAGAAAATAGGCTTCCAGGTGGAAAAGTCAAAATTAGAAACAGAATTGTTAGAACCCAAAACTAAAAATTTGTCAAGAATGTATAACTTGCTGTTGAAATAGAATACTCAGGATGAAACGGTGAAATCTGCTATGATTAAATGGGCACAAGATGTTGGACATAATATTATGTTTGCTGACTGGGAACAGTTATGGACCACAGGTATGAAGTTTACGGCATGTAATGCCTTAAGAGAGAATATTATGAAAATGATATACAGGTGGTACATGACCCCAGTCAAGCTTGCAAAAATTTATCATTTGCCCGATAATAAATGTTGGAAATGTAAAGAAACTGAAGGTACATTCTTTCACCTTTGGTGGACGTGCCCAAAGATCAAGGCTTTCTGGGAAATGATATATAATGAACTGAAAAAGGTATTTAAATATACCTTTCTGAAGAAACCAGAGGCCTTTCTTTTGGGCATTGTCGGCCAACTGGTGCCAAAGAAGGACAGAACTTTTTTTATGTACGTCACAACAGCAGCAAGAATACTCATTGCAAAGTATTGGAAGACACAAGATCTACCCACTTTGGAAGAATGGCAGATGAAGGTGATTGACTACATGGAATTGGCAGAAATGACTGGCAGAATCCGAGACCAGGGAGAAGAGTCGGTGAAAGAAGACTGGAAGAAATTTAAAGACTATATACAGAAATATTGCAAAATTAAGCAATTTTAGAAGGATGTTGGATAGAAACTAAGAGGTTTTTAGCTGTAATGCTTTAAGAGATATGAAAAAAAAACAGGTTAACAATTGGGTAAAAGTATAATGGTAAGGATTTGCTGAACTAACAAACTGAACTGGAATACAAAGAAGGGAGGTATGAGGAGGTTTGGGGAAATAAGTGTAAGGAAGATAGGCCATGGAAAATTAATGTGTTTTTAACTGTTTTATTTTGTATGTTTCTCTTTATTTTATTATTTTTTCTTTTTTTACTTTTTTGTTGTATCTTAAAAACTTTATACTTTTTTCTTTATTCTGTATATTCATGTACTTTTTGAAACTTTAATAAGTATTATTTAAAAAAAAAAAAGAAGAAGAATTTGTCATTAAGATCTGGTACCTGAGTTTGCATATTTCCTCCTCCTTCCCTATCCATTTTCCTTTTGTGTCATGCCTGAGGCTGGGAATGTCTTTTTGTTTGTGATCTGGAAACTACACTTAAAACTAATTTTGGCTGAAAGTGGGATAAAAAGTAAATAAATAAATAAATGTCATGTAAAGGTAAAGAGACCCCTGAACATTAGGTCCAGTCATGACCGACTCTGGGGTTGCGGTGCTCATCTCTTTATTGGCCGAGGGAGCTGGTTCACAACTTCCGGGTCATGTGGCCAGCATGACTAAGCTGCTTCTGGCGAACCAGAGCAGTGCATGGAAACGCAAAAACAACTTTCTAACCCATCTTCATTGATTAATGCTTCATTGATTAATCCCAGACAAATAGCACCGGCACATCTGTAGAGCTGCTTCCCAGATGAACTGTCATGAGTGGCTCCACTTCTGAGGTTTCAGTGGGGAACCAGGCAGAGGGCCTTCTTGGCGGTGGGATCCTCCCTGTGGAACTCTCCCATCAGATGTCAGGGAGATAAAGAATTACACCACTTTTAGAAAACTTCTGAAGGCAACCCTGTTCAGAGAAGTTTCTAATACCTGACATTTTATTATTGTTTACATTTTGCTGGAAGCTACCCAGAGTGGCTGGGGAACCCTAGCCAGATGGGCGGTGTTATGTACTGAAGTTCTCACCCTGGGCCAGCAGGGGGATACTGTAGATAGTTATGCAAATGAAGGATCGAAAGTGGCATTCAGTGATTGGATAGTTTTAGAAAGTTGCTACAGTAACGTTGTACTGGAACTCTATATAAGCAGGCTGACTGAGCTCTTCAGCTCAGTTCTGTTCTGGCCTCTGAATAAACAAGAGCTGTTTGAAGAATCGCTGTGTCGTCTGATATGTTCACCCACAACTTAACACTGGCTACGAGGATGGGATCGATGGACATCAGAGCACAGCTAGATGTGGCCACCCTCTGAACTGAGCTGAATCACTGAGCTGAATTACTGAGGGAAATCACTGAGCGAAATCACTGAACAGAACCAATTCAGAGCTGACCGTTCTGGCTAGAGCACTGTGTTCCATCCATTGCCCTTCACGCCGGCATCGGAATCATGACTTCACTTGTGCCTCTACCGCCGTTTGCGCCAGCCTCTGAATCATGGGACTCCTACCTCGCTCGGTTCGACTGCTACCTCCAAGCCAACGAGCTGACAGAAGTATCAAAGGAACGGAAGCGGGGCCTATTCCTCAGCCTCTGTGGGTCTGAGGTGTTTGAGACGGCCCAGCATTGGTTGCGCCTGAAGCAGTCCAGGCAACACCATGGGACACGATCCAAGAGAAGCTCCGCAACCACCACGCACCAAAGCCGTCCAAGATTGCTGCCCACCATGCCTTCTACCACCGGAACCAGGCAGAGGGGGAGTCAATTAACAACTACACCACCGCCCTGCGACAGGCTGCAATGCACTGCGAGTTCCAAGACTTAGACGATGCCCTGATGGATTGAATTGTCTGCGGGGTCCGGGACATCCATCTGCAACGGCGTCTCCTCGCCAAGCCAGACCTCACGCTGCAGAAAGCCATTGAGGAGGCTGTGGCCTCGGAAGCTGCCGAACGCTCCGCCCAGGAGATCCGCAAGGCCAGCAGCCCGCGTCTTGCTAGGAAGCCAATTCCAGTGCATCATGAAGAGGCCAGCAATGATGAGGCATCCTCCAGTGAAGACGATGACGTGCACCAGACAAAGTGGGAGTGCAGGAAGTTCCAAAAGAAGTCCAAGGGCCAATCGGAATGTGCCGGCTGCGGAGGCAACCATTCCCGTGCCAAGTGTCGATTCAGAGACGCCATCTGTCGGAAGTGTTCCAGAAGGGGCCACATCGCTAAGATCTGCCGATCAGCTCTGGCTGACACCCCCCCTTCACCGACTCACAAGTCCAAGTCTTCACTCCAGTCCGCCAAGGAAAGCTGTTTCGCTCTCACCAACTGCCGCTGCCCGTCTGGAACCACGATTGGCCAAACCGACTCGCCTACGCGACGCAAGCTGAACGTCATGCTGCTCATTGAAGGAGCTCCATGTGACATGGAGATCGACACCGGGTCTGCCCTGTCCATCATGTCTTGGAGCACCTTCAAAAGACTGGTACCCAGAGTGTCTAAAAGGCAACTCGACTCTCACCGCGTACACCTGAGAGACTACCAGGGAAACGACATTCCCGTGGTAGGCGTTGGCCGGTTCTGGATCGCCTTCAAGGATTTTTCGGGCCTGCTCTGACTGGTGGTGGTCGAAGGTCAGCGACCAAGCCTCCTAGGGCTAGACTGGTTTGATGCCCTCGGCCTGGAAGTCACTGGCATCAACTGCATCTCTAACGCAGAGACTGAGGGTCTGGTCAAAGACTTTGCCGAGGTTTTTGATGGCACTTTGGGGCAATATACAGGTACGCCCATCTCCTTTAGCCTTGATCCACAAGTCACCCCCATCAAGCTAAAGCCACACCGGGTTCCCTTTGCTCTCAAGGCTAAGGTGGACAAACAACTGGACAAGCTGATCGCCCAAGGAGTTTTGGAGCCGGTTGACCACGCCAAGTGGGAAACCCCCATCATCACGCCTGTCAAGCCAGACGGGTTGGTGAGAATCTGCGCTGACTACAAGTGCACGATCAACAAGGCACTTCAGCAGCACGCTTACCCGGTTCCTGTTGTCCAACACCTGCTGCATTCCCTGGGTGAGGGTAAGGTCTTTGCTAAGCTGGACCTTGCCCAAGCCTATCAACAACTGCCCGTCGATGATGCCACTGCTGAAGCCCAGACGACTGTCACCCACCGAGGGGCATTCCGTTGCCGCCGTTTGCAGTTCAGGGTGAGTGTGGCTCCTGGCATCTTCCAAAGCCTTATGGAGCGTCTCCTGCAAGGGCTTCCGGGTGTGGTACCATATTTTGATGACGTCTTGGTGTCCGCAGACTCACACCAGCAGCTATTTGAGCGCCTCCGTGCCGTGCTGACCAGGTTCCAGGAGGCCGGGCTCAAGGTAAAGAGGGAGAAGTGCCAGATCGCCGTTCCACAGGTGGAGTTCCTGGGCTATCTTATCGACGCCTCCGGCCTTCACCCGACCACATCCAAGATCCATGCTATCCAGCAGGCCCCCATCCCAAAGAACAAGACAGAGTTGCAGGTGTTCCTGGGACTGCTGAACTTTTATAACATGTTCCTGCCCCACAAAGCCACGGTGGCTGAGCCTCTTCACCGACTCCTCAGCACAAAGACACCTTGGTCCTGGGGTCATCGGGAGACGGCTGCCTTCAATGGGGTCAAGGCTCTCGTTTCATCGGACAGTGTGCTGGTACAGTACAGTGAAGCCAGGCTGCTGGTCCTTGCCTGCGACGCCTCACCTTTTGGGATCAGCACTGTCCTTAGTCACCGTTTTCCAGACGGAAGAGAAGCACCGCTCACCTACTTTTCCAGGACGCTATCTCTGACTGAGCGGAATTATGGCCAGCTTGACAAGGAGGCACTGGCACTTGTGGCTGGAGTGAAGAGGTTCCATGAATACCTCTATGGCAGGACTTTTGACCTCATCACTGACCACAAGCCACTCCTGGGCCCCCTCGCCGGTGATCGTCCAACTCCACCAGTCTTCTCGCCGCTCATGCTGTGATGGACTGTTTTTCTGGCTGCCTACCACTACCGGCTCGTCCATCGCCCGGGGAAATCGATGGGCCATGCCGATGCCCTCAGCCGTTGCCCTCTTCCAGCGTTTGTGGAAGACCTGGCTCCTGCTTCATCGCTCCTCCTAATTGAGGATCTTCCGGCAGCGCCTGTATCGGCTGCCACTGTGGCCTCCGCATCTGCCCAGGATCGCACCATCAGCCGTGTGCTCAACTGGGTGTGGAGGGGGTGGCCACAAGGGCCTTTTGCATCGGAGTTCAAGCCGTTCGCAACCAGACTTTGTTGTGGCCGAACCCCCAGGCTGTGCCAACACGCCACGGTCATTTGTTCCAGGAAACCAGGTCTTTGCCCGGAACTTTGTGGGGGACATTCCTTGGGTGCCAGCCACAGTAGTGGGAGTCACTGGACCTCGCTCGTACCAGGTGGCACTCGAAGACAGACGCTTGTAGCGCCAGCACATAGGGCAGCTTAGGCGCAGGGTTGGGGACTTGGACACTACCATGGTGCCCCCACCTGCGCTCGTGGCTCTGGAACAGACACTTACAGATGGTGAGGCTCCACCTACACCTCTCTCACAGACTGCGGGCGTGGAGCCGAACCAAGCCACTTCAGAGGGTCTGCCAGACTTACCACAGACTCAGACCACTGCCGTGCCTGACATTCCGCCAACTCCACTTGTGGATGTTCCACCCACAGCAGCAGATCCAGGGGACTTGGTTTCAACGCCACCTAGGGTCGCACCACAGCCTCAGCAAGAATTGGGTGCCCCCCCCCCCGGACTTGGCTACCAGTCCCCGGCAGTCTGGCAGAGTTTCCAATCGCCCAACTTATTTAAAGGACTATGTTGTTGGAATATATCACTGTTGGTCTAAGTATGTGGAAGTATGTGAAATGTAACCGATATGCTGTTGTGCCTAACTGAACCATTAGGTGTAGTGCTATATATAAGAAAACCATTACGATTGTAACTAACGCCTTATCTCGGTGGGGAGGGGTGTTATGTACTGAAGTTCTCACCCTGGGCCAGCAGGGGGATACTGTAGATAGTTATGCAAATGAAGGATCGAAAGTGACGTTCAGTGATTGGATAATTTTAGAAAGTTGCTACAGTAACGTTGTACTGGAGCTCTATATAAGCAGGCTGACTGAGCTCTTCAGTTCAGTTCTGTTCTGGCCTCTGCATAAACAAGAGCTGTTTGAAGAATTGCTGTGTCGTCTTATATGTTCACCCACAACTTAACAGACGGGGCACAAGAAATAAAATTATTATTATTGGCTCACTGGTTTTAATGGAGTTCCCTGAACAATTTTGTCCCTCCCTAGCGAAGCCAGATGGGCTCCCTCCTTGCTGTCTTTTCAGTTCTGGTACACCTTTGGCAATTGCCTGCTTCAATGAAAGGGCTGGTTCCATGCTATTTTTATTGTAATTACTGGTATGTTTTAAACAGATTTTGTATATGTATATAATTTGATTCTTTCAATGTTTAATTGTACTTTAATGATTGATTTACATCAGGAAAAATTTTTTGTTAGTAAGAGCTGTTTGACAGTGGAAGAGTCTCCCTCAGGAAGTGGTGGACTCTCCTTCACTGGAAATTTTTAAGCAGGGGGTTGGACTAGATCAGAGGTGGACAACTCTCAAGAGACTGCAATCTACTTTCATAATTAAAAACTGGCAGTGATCTACCACCATTTTTTTTAGGGATGAGGAAAGCCCCATTTTGGGGGGAGGTTCAGCTCAAAATTGTTGAGCTTTTATACAAAGGAAGAAAGTCCCGCTTTTTTAGGGGTTAAAAAAAAAGTTGGGGGGGTTCCATTTTGGGGGGGTTAAAAGCAAGGGACAAAGGGGTAAAGTCTCTCACAAAAAGATTGCTATGGATCAAAACAGCAGCACAGAGAAAGCTCTGTTTCCCCTTCCAGAGATCATACAACAATGGAGGGCAGGGCATAAGTCAGTTTTAGCAACGCTAAGGAAAGGGAGCCAGAGATCGACCGCAATATACCAAAACCTTGCGGGGATCTACCAGTAGATCACGATCAACCTGTTGGACATCCCTGGACTAGATGATTCTATTATTTTTCTATGTTTTTAGCAGTGTCAGGAACGTGGCCCCCCAGAGCACAGGGGAAGAGTCAGACTCAGAAATTGAGCTAAATGAACGAGGGACCGGCTCTGCAGATGAGAGCTGACTGACAGTCGAGAAAGGGCAGTTTGACCCCCCCCCCTTCCCGGGGAAGATACTGTTCGCTCTCAAGAAGAGGAAGAGTTGGAAGGCAGCCAGAGCACTCCTAGGCAATCAGCAGATAAGCAAAGGTCTGAGACTGTGTCAGCTGAAAGTGGGGAGGGAGAAGGCCAGTCTCTCAGTCCCTGTTCTAGGAGACTGGATAAGATCAGAGGGCAACGGAAGGGCAAGAGGGGAAAGGCAAGAGTTTGGGGTCCTTCCTGCTGTGGGAGGGGCAAAAAATCAGACTGACCAACTATTGTTAATGCGAGCAGGCAAGAAGCCGTGCTCTGGAGGCGTTTTTGTTGTACATAAAACTGCCGGTTACAGATGGGTAGCCGTGTTGGTCTGCCATAGTCGAAATAAAAAAATTCCTTCCTGTAGCACCTTAAAGACCAACTAAGTTAGTTCTTGGTATAAGCTTTCGTGTGCATGCACACTTCTTCAGATACACTGAAACTAAAACTGCCGGAGAGTCATTACTTCTTATCAGGGCTTGCTTGCCTGCCAGAGATCATTACACACATGATGCAGATCTTTCAAAATTAGCCAGTACACTGTAGAGTCTCTCATCCCCCTACAAGGAACCTTCTACCATAGGAAAAGAAAAAAATCCTGACAGTAGTGAGTCTTTTAAAGAACTGAATTGTAATATTGTTCCAGAGCAAAAAGCCTAAAGCTTGCTTATACTTCCAAATGTGGAATTTCTTGAAAAATTAGGTATTATTGCTTGAGTGACCTTTTCTGTCCATCTATGGAGTCTTAAGCTGATGAATAATTTTAGCATGATTTCCCCTCTTAGACCTTGAAGGCATCATGATGACAAGAGCATGAGCTGAATTTGAATACTGATCATGCATCATCATCAAAACCTTTAATTAAGTTCAGCTTGCTAAATCTTCAGTTTTGGCAATATTTAGAAAAGGGTGAAGGATAAACTGTGGTTGGTCCCAAGAACATACACATTTATTTATTCTGATATACATGAAGATGTAAGGCTACCATTGTGGAGCCCCCATGGGAGGATTTGTAGTTCTGTATTACAATCCAAGGGCGCAAAAGAGGGGGTACTACCATTTCACTGGATTAAATTTAAGTTTATGGTTGTCACCCAGCCTACCACTAGATCCAGCAATTAATCAAGGCTGACTTGAGTCAGATGTATCAGAGAAATAGCTTATCAGAGATAATACCTCGCTCAAGATGTTAAGAGAGAGCAAGACACAATTCTGTGGTGCTACTTTCAGGAAGTGGCCACACAGGTAAGAGTGGAACCACTGCTGAACAGTTCCCCCAACTCCCACCTCATAGAGTTGGTCCAGGAAGATCTCTGGCTGATGGTACTGAAAGCTGCTGAGATACCCAGTATGAGTAACAGGGTGGGTCTGCCCCAATCCTTCCCCTGATAAAGGCCATCCATAAAGGCCACCAAGGCCAATTCAGAGGCCAAACAAGGCCTGGACCCAGTCTAGGTCAAGGTAATCCATATCCTCTGAAAGCATCTGCAGCTGGACTGCCACTACCCTCTCAAGCATCTTGTCCGAAAGGGAGGTGTTTGTGGCTGGGCAGCAGTTCTCCTAAGCATCGGAGTTCAAGGAGGGTTTCCTTCAGAAATGCCCCCCAAAGCCACCTTTTTAAGGTGGCTAGTGCCCCACCCTTGTGCAGAGATGCACTGACCACATCCTGGGCCCATTTTATCAACCTCCCACATGGTGGAGATGCATTGAAAGGACATCCGGTTGGCTGTACAGAGGTATAAGCAACTGGTCCACATCCCTAGGCCACATCAATTGAAACTGGTCCCATAAAATTGGAATAGATTAATAATCAAGTAGATTATGCCTCAGAAACCTCCTGCCCAATGTCACAGCATTGTTATTCATGTCACAGAATCACTGGTACTTAGGTCAGCAAGCGATGCAGGTGGTACTGTGGTCTAAACCACTGAGCCTCTTGGGCTTGCCAGTCGGAAGGTCGGCAGTTCGAATAGATACCGCTGTGGCAGGAAGGTATATTGCATTTCTGTGCACTCTGGCACTTGTCTCACTGTGTTCCGTTGTGCCAGAAGTGGTTTAGTCCTGCTGGCCACGACCCAGAAAACTGTCTGCAGACAAATGCCGGATCCCTTGTCCTGAACGTGAGATGACTGGACTTAACTGTCCAACTAACCTTTTTACTTAGGTCAGCATGGAGGCAAGCAATTTTGCCCTTAAAATGTCTGACAGAATTGTTGCAGAAGGCTTCTAAGCTTTCCAGTGTATCATTCACTGGGGCGGATGTTAATATGCCTCACACCACTTGGAAAATTATGTTGGAGGCTATAATTGAGGAAGCAAAGTAGGCCTTCTTTTCTGCTCTGACTGCAATTTTATCAGGATGATTATGTGCTCTAGCATGTGTTTGGTCACCCTGACAATGAGTCATACACCAAGCTCTAGCCCAGGGGTCGGCAAACTACGGTTCCCGGGCTGGATCAGGCCCAATTGCGTTCAGGACAGCCCGCGGACTGTCCGTGGATCGGCATGGGGTTTATGTTTGTTCAGGTGGTGTCATCCCCCCAAACTCACACACCACGGCAGCGCCTCCTCCCTCCCTCCTCCTGGCTTCTCTCCGCCCTGCTTGAGAAGGAAGGGGGCTGGGCTGAGCTGGCTGAGCACCATTTTAAGCAGCCCCTCTACGGAGACAGCCCCTTCGCGCTGCTCATCTTCCCTCCACTGTTGCTGTTGCTGCCCTGGTGCTCCTGTGAGCCAGAGAGTGGAGCGGACGAGATCGCTCTGCCTACTCACGAGAAGCAGCAGCAGAGGTGGAGGTGGCAGCAGCGGCAGCTCCTGAGAATTTAAGCATAGCGGCAGGGGGTGGGGAGTGGGGAAGAGGACCCCTTGCCTCTTCTTCCACCCCCCCCCGTGCCGCTTCTCCAGCCTGCCACAAGGTCTGAGGGACAGTGGACTGGCCCGCGGCTAAAAAAATGTTGCCAACCCCTGCTCTAGCCATCACTAATCTCCTCTAGAGAAGCACAGTGCAACCGCCCAAACTCTGCAGTGCTGAAACTCAGGTAGTGTTCTCTTCCAGCTCCAAAACAGAGAATTGCCCTGCAGAGTCAAAGGTCCATCTCATCTTAGCTTGCTTGCTGTTTCCAACAGTCATCAGCCCAATGCCGCCCAGAACCTGACAGGCATCACATGAATGCAAAAGTCAAGCTCAGTGTTCATCCCCAGGATATCATGCTGATGGAGAGATAAGTATTGCATGTAGCCATATGTAGCCACCGACATAAAAGCAGACCTCTGCCAGGATATAACTGTGCCCCTAGATCAGGAGCCTGAACGCCTAGACAAAGAGAGACCACTAATATTCCTGACATTAAGCACGTCTGAGGCGGTCTCTATCCCAATACATTGGTTTAACTAGAAATGCTGTTTGTAGGCTGGAACAAATAAATCAGTGAATACTAAAAGACATGTGTGCACTTGATAGTTTACAAATGTTTCTGCAGCATCATGCCCTCAGGCCTTACAGAAAATCTATTTTCAGGTGATTCGGAAACAGCTTTCCCATTTCTTTCACCTGCAAAAATGTTTGCTAAACAAGAGTCACCTGTGAATGGCATTTTGCTAAAATCAAATGTAAGGGTAACGTTAATTATGTCCACAGATGGTGAAGCATTATGATTGTGTTATGGGAATATAAATGACAAGTTACTATTTCTTAATGTATACCTTCTTTACCAACAACCCAACAACTCTATAATGATTTGACCTGCACAAAATAATATGCTATGGTGACATTGATAAAGAATCTATTTTTTCTTGATGCAAGGTTTCTTTTTAACAGCCAAACCATTTTTATATTTTTCCTTTATTTACTTTGTAACCATTAATGATGGAAATAATTTCTTTATCAGGAAGTAGTTGAAAAACATTTCCTGTTCATTACTTGGTCAGGGAATATATGTATCACATGAGGAAAATATATAACTTCAAAGCACTGAAACAAATTCATTATTACTGGACATGGGCTTGAAAATTGCCTCACATGTTTTTTGAACTCCCTCCTCCCAAATGCCACCAGAATCTGTTCTCGCAGCAGAAAATGCATATTTGCTGTTATATATAGGTATTCCAGATAGGTATCAGGTTTGGAAATATGATATCCATCACAAGATCAACGAAAAAGATGTAGTTTGTACAGATTTAAACCAAATACATGCAATAGTTCTTCAGAACTGCCTAAACTTAAACATCTTCTCTATAAGGGGGACAACGTGTTGTGGAATTAATTGCACATATCACAGCCACTTACAGCAAGATGACCGGGCCCTATATTGAGCCCGATGTGGTCGCATGGCAGCAGTGAGACTGGCTCAGGGATTGAATAGATCCCAGGCGGGCCCAGCCCAGCCCCTCCCTAACCTTCAGGTGCCCCATGTCAAGGCTTTCTGCTGGCCCCGACTGCCAGGGATTCCATTAGTGGCCAGAGTGGGGCTGACAGTAGAAGGCCAGCTTATCTGAAGGAGATGAGTGCAGGGACACCTCCGCTCATCCCAGCCCCAGCCCCCAGTCCAGCAGAAGAGGTGTCTGGATCACTCCACCCAGTGGAAGAAAGTAAATGGTGGCCATTAAGGACACCACTGGGCTCAAATTGCTCTTCCAGCCATTGTGAATCAAGGCAGACCCTATCTAAATATCCCAAATCATAATGCTTTACTTAGTCACAATAGAACGGGTTGGAGAACTGGACCCAGCAAGTGGGTTATTCCCCTATAAAAGACCCAACAATGTGTCACATTGTATTGCAGGGGTGGAAAACCTTCAGAATAGAAGGGGTGCCAAAGCACCCTTTATCCAATGAATTGTCTCTAAGTAACATTGCAACACATTGTCAACATAACATTTTTATTAGAAAGCAAAATTGCCAAATGGTTGGTACTGATCATGACGTCTGAAACAGTTGGCAACACACAGTGAAAGTGAAATATGTTGAAATCAAATAATTCAAGGGAATGAGGCAGCTTTCCTGCTTCAGGTATCATATCCCACAAGAACGACCACCTGAGAACGTTGAGCAACACAGAACAGCAAAAAACAAGTGTTCCATCAAATACCTGGGGAGCTAAACAGCAAGTAAGAATAGCATCTCGCTAGAGAAGAGTGTATCCACTATATACTGGAGTGATTCATAAATATCCCAGCTGCTCCTCTGAATATTTTATGCATCCTTATTAGGTTGGATTTGTTATGCAGCTGGCCTATCACATCACATCAAATCAAATCTAGCTTTGTAAGACTTTTTTAAAAAAATACAAAAATCATATTGTGCAATTCGTGTACTATTCCATTCCTCTACAATAATTCCCAAGCCTGTGTTAAATATTAGTGCTTATCACTGAATGACGTTGAAGTGCAAGGAAGTTCAGCATCTACCTTCACTCCCCTGGCTGGCTACTGAATCCTAGAGGGAAGCCAGACGAGAAGGTTCTTTCCACTTGCCAGGTAGTGCTCTCTCGCTTGCTCTCACACAGTGGGAGGTACAAGGAAAATCAATGCCTGAACCTGCTAACTAATATATTCCTGATTTGCTGTCCGGCAGGTCTGATCTATGGGCACTACCTATGCTGATCGTAGCCTTGCTTCAAGTATTATCCTTCTAAAGCTTAAATAAATCCTCTACATATTGTTTCTCTGAAACTGCATAGTGTGCTATGATACAGAGTATGTGATAAATCAGTACTTTTCATTTGCATATTTTATATCAATAAATACCAGCTCAGTTTTGGTCTGTTGAGAATTATCTGGCTATGTTACCAATCAATATAGTATCTTTTCTTAATTTCCTCTAGGGCGGATATACTGGTTCTTTTTTTTTCAAACCATCAGATTCATGAAAGGTTAAAAATGTCTGTACTGTACACTAATTTCTAAGCATGAGTGAAGGGTGCTGGGAATAAGTATTGTGTCTTGCCTTGACTTTTGTTTTGCTTTTTTGCATTCCACAATCTTGATATGAAATATTCAAAAGCATGCATATCAAAAATAGGTAATTAGCCAGCACGTGTAGACACAAAGTCAGAAAAGCTAAAGCACAGAATAAACTCAGGCTTGCTAGAGAGGTTAAAAGCAACAAAAAAGGCTTTTATGGGTATGTTCGTAGCAAAAGGAAGAACAAAGAAACAGTGGGGTCACTCAGAGGAGAAGATGGTGAAATGCAAACAGGGGACACAGAAAGGGCTGAACTCCTCAATGCCTTCTTTACCTCAGTCTTCTCCGATAAAGAAAACAATGCCCGACCTGAAGAATTTGGAGCAAATGATTCAGCAGAGGAAACACAGCCCAGAATAACTAAGGAGATAGTACAAGAATACTTGGCTAGTTTAGATGTATTCAAGTCTCCAGGGCCAGATGAACTGCATCCAAGAGTATTAAAAGAACTGGCAGATGTGATCTCAGAACCACTGGCAGTCATCTTTGAGAATTCCTGGAGAACAGGCGAAGTCCCGGCAGACTGGAGGAGGGCAAATGTTGTCCCTATTTTCAAAAAGGGGAAAAGAGAGGACCCAAATAATTACCGCCCAGTCAGTCTGACATCAATACCAGGGAAGATTCTGGAGCAGATCATTAAGCAAACAGTCTGTGAGCACCTAGAAAGGAATGCTGTGATCACCAACAGTCAGCATGGATTTCTGAAAAATAAGTCATGTCAGACTAACCTGATCTCGTTTTTTGACAGAATTACAAGCCTGGTAGATGAAGGGAACGCAGTGGATGTAGCCTACCTTGATTTCAGCAAGGGATTTGACAAGGTGCCTCATGATATTCTTGTAAAGAAGCTGGTAAAATGCGGTCTTGACTATGCTACCACTCAGTGGATTTGTAACTGGCTGACTGACCGAACCCAAAGGGTGCTCATCAATGGTTCCTCTTCATCCTGGAGAAGAATGACTAGTGGGGTGCCACAGGGTTCTGTCTTGGGCCCGGTCTTATTCAACATCTTTATCAGCGACTTGGATGATGGACTCAAGGGCATCCTGATCAAATTTGCAGATGACACCAAACTGGGAGGGGTGGCTAACACCCCAGAGGACAGGATCACACTTCAAAATGACCTTGACAGATTAGAGAACTGGGCCAAAACAAACAAGATGAATTTGAACAGGGAGAAATGTAAAGTATTGCACTTGGGCAAAAAAAATGAGAAGCACAAATACAACATGGGTGACACCTGGCTTGAGAGCAGTACATGTGATAAGGATCTAGGAGTCTTGGTTGACCACAAACTTGACATGAGCCAACAGTGTGACACGGCAGCTAAAAAAGCCAATGCAATTCTGGGCCTCATCAATAGGAGTATAGCATCTAGATCAAGGGAAGTAATAGTGCCACTGTATTCTGCTCTGGTCAGACCTCACCTGGAGTACTGTGTCCAGTTCTGGGCACCACAGTTCAAGAAGGACACTGACAAACTGGAACGTGTCCAGAGGAGCGCAACCAAATTGGTCAAAGGTCTGGAAACGATGCCTTATGAGGAACGGCTAAGGGAGCTGGGCATGTTTAGCCTGGAGAAGAGGAGGTTAAGGGGTGATATGATAGCCATGTTCAAATATATAAAAGGATGTCACATAGAGGAGGGAGAAAGGTTGTTTTCTGCTGCTCCAGAGAAGTGGACACGGAGCAATGGATCCAAACTACAAGAAAGAAGATTCCACCTTAAACATTAGGAAGAACTTCCTGACAGTAAGAGCTGTTCGACAGTGGAATTTGCTGCCAAGGAGTGTGGTGGAGTCTCCTTCTTTGGAGGTCTTTAAGCAGAGGCTTGACAACCATATGTCAGGAGTGCTCTGATGGTGTTTCCTGCTTGGCAGGGGGTTGGACTCGATGGCCCTTGTGGTCTCTTCCAACTCTATGATTCTATGAATTTTGCCAAGACTGGATATTTCTGTTAGGCTTATACCCTAGGGGGAAATCTAGGCTGCTGGATATAATACTTTTTCATGACTAGATTGTCCAACCTAGGCACATTAAAACCTTAGAAATTAGAGATGCCACTGAGTTTCTTCTGAAGAGACATTTTAGGAGAGTTTAGAGGATCATTGGAGGAATTCTGAGGAAAGGAAAAGTGTGTTGCTAAGCATGGGGAAAAACTAGAGTTTCATGTCACTGCTGCTGCTTTGAAGGGAAGCCTCACAAGGATCTATCTGTCGAGAGTTCTCACTAAAAATATGCCTTGTCCATTCATGCAGACAGTGTTGGCTCCACATTTTGGGAGACCCTGGACACAATTCCCTTAGTGGGTGCCTCCCAGAGAGGGTCCACTTTCCTAGGGGCAGCTACCCACTCCATGGTCCCCACTGCCCATTGGCTTGAACTTTCCTCCTGGATCCAATCTTCCCCTTAGCTCAGAAAGAGAAGGGAAAGGAAATGGAGATGTTTGCTTCTTCTATTTTGGTCTTTCTTTTGCTTGCACACTGGGAGAAACAGCAAGCAAGGGAAAGAGCAGGTCCAGAGGTTCTGGGCATCAACACAGGCCCCTGCAGGTGCCCAGCAATCCAAACTCCCTGATAATGGCCCTGCATGCAGAAGACCCTGAGCTGTTTTTCTCCTGTGTCTTATCAAATCATTTTTTCTTTCCCTGAAAATTCTTCAGGAGTTTATTCCACAGATGAACATATAATACGCTTCAAAATTCTGATGCATTCAAAATTTCATAGCAACTCTAGTTCCAGGTCTTGTAATTATATATATGTGGTCCCCCCCCCCCACTGCCATATTACATCAGTAGTGGATGGCCAGCCCTGCCTGTTTGTTGAATCTTTGAAGAAAGCTGTTCATGAGCCCTTCCCAAACCGGTTATCAAGTGGCCCGAATCTATCTTCCCATTCTTTGCACATCTGGCAAGATGCGATTTTCACAAGAAACCCGTGGCACAGCTGCAGAACAGCATGGAAAGCTCTATGGATGTGAGGGAATTCATTGGCAGGCAATATGATCAAAATGCAGGTCAAGTGAAAGTGTAGAGGAGCTCTTAGCCTCAATGTGCACATTAGCCTGGGAGGTGCAGATGAAGTCATTTCATATCTGAATTCACAAAAATTGAATTCCACATGCATTCATGGTCTCAGGTACTCACTTGCAGAGAACTTTCCTAATCTTTACCAGCTAGTGCAGAAAATGTCAGCAATGGAACAGGAGCAGAGTGGATAGGAATATCTGTGCACATTTGTTAGATCCAGTTGTTAAAGAGGCATTTAGTGTGTTCACAGCAAAGTAAATTCTCATTTTCTTTCATTTTTAAATAGCTAGGAGGAGGGGAACAGGTGGTAGGATGACCATCACCCTGTGAACCCACCTGCCCTGGGCAAGCATTCCTAAATTGAACTTTGGAAGTTAATCTCTTCCTCATTTTCTGCATTGTATGGAGACATGAAGGTTTTATAGCTCGATCCATCTAATTTTACTTAGATTTTGAGAGTGGTGCCTTGAAAATTACCACTTGTTGAGAGAGCAAATAAACTCTGTGGCAATGACTCTTACCCAAGAGAAGCTCCACACAATATGCAGAAGAAATAATGGGGAAGGCTTGCTGTTTAAAGCCTTTTACTCAAACTAGTAATATCCCATCAAAGAAACAAGCTTGAATTGCACAGTTTATATTATGTGTGGCCTGGGGGCCATTCAGTTGTTTGTGCATCCAAAGCGAAGTGGCCAGCTTTTCTGAACCAATTGTTCAGTCTTATTTTGCTGGCAGATGCTATTCTCTCTTTATTTTATGGTTCATCTATTAATGTTCTATTCTGAGCTCATGTCTGCCTTTAATGTTCAATACAAAAGCTAATTGTTCTTTCAAGCTGCTTCTTTGTCTTCTTCTTTTTTTAAAAAGAAACCTTGATGTTTCATAAACTGAGCTGCAAATTAGGAGAAAGATAAATGATGCATATTTTAAAAACAGCAGTCCTCTTCATCTTCCAGCAACAAATGTGCAGACTTTAAAGATAACAGCCTTGATATTTGCACCTCTATTATTCTACAAGTAGCTCATCACCTTTGTACTTTTTTTTAACTATAGGAAATATATAATGAACTTGCTTCTGTTGAAGTAAGCAACTTTGGCACTATGGTCAGAGAAGGAAATCCCAGAGGACTGTGCCCATAAATAATCATTATTACTGATTACAAGCATTCTTCTGAATTCTACAGTGCATGTAATTATAACTGCCTTTTGAAACATCAGCTCCCCCCTCTCCTTCAGCCAATGAAGACAGAACAGAAGTGGAGAAGGCAGATGCTATTATTATATATTAATTATTTTATTAATAATTTATATTAATTAATAACCCTATTAAATGGATTTATGGCACTGTACCTTTTTGTAAAAGACAAAAATAGAAATAATGATGCATTTTTAAAATGCCACAATAAAACCCCAAAACCACAGAGATAAAAAACAAACTATTTAACTGCAGTCAAATTCAGTTTTCAGGAGGGAAAATATGATTCTGTGTTGCTGTGTTGTACATCAACATCCTGACACCAAGACATCTGGCCAGTCAGGAAGCAGTGGGCATAGACCAATATTAAAATCTTAGAGTTGGAAGGGACCCCGAGGATCATCTAGTCCAACCCCTGCAATGTAGGGATCTCAGCTAAAGCATCCCGGACAGATGGCCATTCAACCTCTGCTTAAAAACCTCCAGGGAAGGAGAGTCAGGGATGAGAAATCTCAGGCCCAGATAAATGTGGTCCCCTAGCCTTTCTGTTTGGCCCTCAGGATTCTCCCCAAGGTCACACGTTATTTTCAGCCACATCCTTTGCCTGCCCTGCTTTACACCCATCTGACAGGAATATTTCCTGCATCTCTGACAATGTTCCTTGTTTATCTGGATGGAGGATAGGAAGGGTGTGTGAAGAAACTAGTCTACTCTGCAAAGGCAAAACTCCACTTAGGAGTGCTAAGGATTAAGCGGTATAGAAATGCCTTAAAATAAACTAATAAAATTCACTATTATAACATATTTGCTATTCATTTTCATCAGAAATTTCAACTCACAGTTTCAATATCTGCCACTATCTTCTTGCTTCCCTATCCCTCCCTCGCCTCTTTTCTCTCTTTCTCCCATTCGAGACTTTCCTTGTCAACCTTTTAAGCATAGCATTAAGTGCCCCTCTGTTGCTAGGCATGCAAACAGGTTTGATTGTGGGGATTGTGAGGATGGCTGGTGTCAAGGCTGTTGTCCTTCCGGCCTCAAATCAAGGGGTGGAAGAAGCCTCACCTGAGGCAGCTGCCTTTCCTCTGAGATGAAATGCTTTTGGTTCCCCAAACTCCCGCTTCCTCTCACCTATTTGACAGCATCTGTCCTGCTTCCAATGGCCAAGGAGTTGAAGCCAGAACGGCACAGAAGAGTCATGGAAACATTTGGAAAGGGTCAGCTCTGGGAAGCGTTAATCACTGTAGCCACACTTGTCCAGATCTCCAGGAGTTTCTGTTTCCACTTGAGAAGGAATACTGCTCATAACCATCTGGGTGGATGGGTGGGTGGAATCAACACAGAGAAATGCTGCCACATGGATGAGGTAGGATGTAGGAAAGCCTTTGTGTGGATAAAAGAAGTGCTAAGCAGTGTGAGAGATGCTTGCCTTTTGTTCTTGATTCCCCCCCCCCCACCCAGTACTAAAAACAAGGCTTGCTTTATCTTCTTCTGTCATCTCTTTCACAGTGGCAGCCAAGCTCTTTACTCTTTAGCAGTACCTAAACAGAAGACACTCCTTCAATTAGGATGTGAAGGAAAGAAAAGGATAGGAACGAAAGGAAGCTTTGTTTTGTAAGTTAGCCCCTTGTGCCAGAAAGATGTTTGGGCAAAGCCATTGTTCTCACACCAGCAGATTCCAATTTACTAGCCATCCTGCCGAGAAGATACTGTAAGGCACTTCTGAAATAAAATTACTTGGCTGTTTTCACAACATTCCTTGTCATTCTTATCTTCTGATGTTTAGGAATAGGAAAAAAAGAGGCATAACTCTTTTTTTCCAGGCTTGAGTACTGTTTATTTTCTGAAAGTCTTTTATAATAATAATAATAATAATAATAATAATAATAATAATAATAATAGAAACCAAACTCCCAACTCTACTTTCAGAGTTTAAAAAAATGGAACATGAACATGTGTGAAATAGTAAATTGCTAGAATTGCAAAAATCAGTTGACCACTCAAGAGTTATACTGGACTGCCAGATGATCAATGCTTTGACTGTTTGGGATTTTGCAGAGCCATTCTCCTAGAGTATAGAGTATACTTTTAATACATTTGTCCTGGAATGATATTTGGCAGGGGTAGCTGAATATGATTTTTATTTACACTTTTGACACTAGGCAAATGCATTCTTATCCTTTCAGGTATCTGTTTCTTTCACTGCTGCTGTGGTTTAATTATTTGCTTGTCTCTGTGTAATTTGTGTGTTTGTGTGTGTTGTGTTTTATTTAATCCACCCTGGAAGCTTGTTTGAAGTGTGGTATACAAATTCAGATAAAAAGCACAATTCTCATGCATTTTGGAACTATTTTCTGCAACAACTTTGAATCAGCTGGAGAACATATTATCCATGTGAATATTTTTTTTTTATCACCTCATGCAATAAACCTCCTGGTGATTTCCAAGAAATATTATTAGATATCGTGCTTTGTAATGGTCCATCGTCCTGGCCCCAGGCAGTCACAGCTAAAAGACCCTAAAAGGCTCTATGGGGTCTCCTCCTCCACATTCCAGCTGCCTTGGGTGCATGGTATAAGCAACCTGAGTGTAGGGAACAACAAATCTATCTATTTTGGTTTCTCTCTGTTTCTTATTTTTTAAAACTTAATTTCAATTCTCTACAGTTCTGTATCAGATCACTTTTTTAAAAGTTCTCATGAAATTTCATCAGTACTTTACTACATATTTCTTCTAATAGACATGTTCCTCCCGCTCAATAAATTTTCCCCAATATAATGCATCTTTATGTTATTGTCACTAATATCTGCAATGGATACATAGTTTCCTGCCCATAAGGACATAAGAAGGTGGCCCCTCGAGTCCAGTATTCAGTTCTCAGCGTGGCCACCCTGGGGCTTGCAGGAAACAGGCAAGCACAGTAATACTCTCCCTTCCTGCAGTTTCATAAAACTGATCTCTGCATTATTACACACATTACTTGAATGGAGAACTGCACTGCAAAATTTGAAGTAATGCATATTTTGAAGGAATGCTTCTGTTCATGCATTGTTTCTGGGGGTATGACTTAGGTAGGTTCACCTTTAGATGCAAACTGAGGTGAATACCTGAGATGAATACCAATCCCTACCTGAGTGTCATGTTTGGTTGTACTCTGCTCTCTCACCATCAGCTCCCAGAGAGTGATCCAGAACTGGCATGGGGTGCAGATGCATAATCTACCCCCTGACATACTTTATTCATTTTCAGTCTTTGATTTCAGCCATATGGAAATGGCAATTATGCCACTCAGCTAACATTAAGTACTATAAAGTTGAGTTTTCAGATGAGACTTTCAAAGGCAAGGCATGGTTTTTAATTATCTGGCTAACTTTATTTATTTGCTGAATTACATGTGCATGGTTTTAACAATATATATTCTCTGGGTAGTGCAAAAAAGTAAAAGAATAAAATATATAGTATTAAAAATAAAAACCATAAAAGCAGCATACAAATTTCTTCATTCTGGCAAATAAGCAGTAGGTCAATTAATATTAAGGATATACAATAAAACAACAAAATACAGTACATTAAGAAGCCCAGATTAGTTGAAGTTGTTCAGAAGGGCCTGCGAAGGAAGAAGAAAGTTCTTTGCCTGGGGCTGAAAAGACCGTACGGATGCGTGCCTGGTGAGCCTCCCTGAGAAGGCTGTTCCATAAGTGGACTGAGACGGGCAGCATATGCTCAAGAGCCCTGGTGCATATGCGTGCTGCTTTATGGGGTGCTGGTCTGACTTTGAAAACCTTCCATTTGAGGCTGGAACAAAAGGGAAGTGTTGTGTTTCACTGATTTCTCCAGTTTTGTGTTCTCCAGTTGAATGAAACCCCTTTCCAGTTCCAATATGCCTACAACAGTGCAGAAGCCGCTTGTCCATGGCTTCAGCTTTTGCTACAGTGGCAGCATTTGAAAAGTCAGGACTCCATGGGTGAGGCTAGTTATGCCTGGCCGTCTCACTGTATGGTTTCTCAGGAGTTAATACAAACTGCTCCAGATTAATTCCAGCAGCATCTCAGCAGCTCTCAAAACATAATATGCATAGTGCTAGAGGAGGAAGAGGTCACCCCAAGTAAAAGCTGTTCCTTTGGAGAAAATAGCTTTTCTAGATTTCGTTAAATACTGAGGGTTTCTCATCAACAAAGGAGAGTAACTGGAGCATCGCAGTAGCTGCTGAAGAGATTGTCAGGATCCTTCCTCTGGAAATATTGATTGCAGGCAGCCATTGGCTCCAATAGCCTCAGAAAGGAAACGACATTTCCATATGCAGTTGCTATACTGAATAGATACTGTGCATACCAAATCCTCATCAATTTGTAACCAACAAAAGGGGGGGGGGGAATTGATTTCTTTTCAGAGACCATTTCTATTCTACAATGTTGCTGCTGAAATAGGACCAAAAAACGCTGACATCTCTTAGTCACAGATCAAAGCCTTTTTTAAAAAGGGAGAACTTTGCTTTTGTCAGAAGAATTTGAAATGTTTAATTTTCTCTATAGGAAATGCTATGATAAGGCACAAATCCTTGAAAACAATCTCTCCTCTATCTCACTGTGGTATTTCAAAAGGGCAGCTCAGGTATTTATACTGAATAACAAAGATATTGCAAAGGATCTAAACGTCTTCTGACAACTGCAGCCCACGTTTCACACTGTGGATTTGGGAGTGTGCATGTTGGGAGGAGATCCTATAGCCCTACAAGAACCAAAATGAAGCAACATCAGAAATAAACAAACAGTTCAATGGGACAATGCAAATTGATGAAGATGATCAATTGATGAAGATGATCATCCAAATGTCATAGACCAAATGGAGCAAACCGCACGCAGACCTAGTGGTGGGAGGAAAAAATCCTTAAATAAGAGACATGGGGGAATGATTAATGGACTTCAATGTCTGTACACTAATGCGCAAAGCATGGGAAATAAACAAGATGAGCTTGAGCTCTTGGTACAGCAAACTAAATATGACATAATAGGCATCACTGAAACCTGGTGGGAGAAGTCCCACGATTGGAATGTAATAATGGGGGGATACAATCTATTTCGGAGAAACAGACCAGACAAGAAAGGAGGAGGAGTGGCGTTATATGTCAGGGATGTGTATACCTGTGAAGAGATCCAAGATTTAGAACCTCAAAGCCAAAGTGAGAGCATTTGGGTCAAAATTAAGGGAGAGAAGAATAACAGAGACCTCATTGTGGGAGTTTACTATAGATCCCCAAGCCAAACGGAGGACATAGATGATGCCTTCCTGGAACAGATGGCCAAGCATGCAAAAGGAAGGGAGATAGTAGTAATGGGGGACTTCAATTACCCGGATATTTGTTGGATGTCAAACTCAGCCAAGAGCATAAGGTCAAACGGATTCCTCACTGGCCTTGCAGACAACTTCATTGTCCAGAAAGTGGGAGAAGCAACAAGAGGAACAGCCATTTTAGATCTGGTCCTAACCAATGTTGATGAGCTGGTTAGTGGGGTAGAAGTGGAAGGATCATTAGGCGCGAGTGATCATGCTCTTCTGAAGTTTACTATACAGCGGAAAGGAGCAGCCAAGCATACTAGGACTCAATTTCTTGACTTTAAGAAAGCCGACTTCATAAAACTTAGGGAAGTGCTGGGTGAGATCCCATGGACAGTAATACTAAAAGGAAAGGGAGTTCATGATGGCTGGGAGTTTGTTAAGAGGGAGATAGTAAAAGCACAATGTCAGGCAATACCAATGAGACGGAAACATGGAAGGTGCCTAAAGAAGCCAGGGTGGCTATCTAAAGAACTTTTAACTGAGTTAAGATTAAAAAAGGATGTGTACAAAAAATGGAAAAGGGGGGAAACCACCAAAGAGGAATTCAAACAAATAGCCAGCACGTGTAGACACAAAGTCAGAAACGCTAAAGCACAGAATGAACTCAGGCTTGCTAGAGAGGTTAAAAGCAACAAAAAAGGCTTTTATGGGTATGTTCGTAGCAAAAGGAAGAACAAAGAAACAGTGGGGTCACTCAGAGGAGAAGATGGTGAAATGCAAACAGGGGACACAGAAAGGGCTGAACTCCTCAATGCCTTCTTTGCCTCAGTCTTCTCCGATAAAGAAAACAATGCCCGACCTGAAGAATTTGGAGCAAATGATTCAGCAAAGGAAACACAGCCCAGAATAACTAAGGAGATAGTACAAGAATACTTGGCTAGTTTAGATGTATTCAAGTCTCCAGGGCCAGATGAACTGCATCCAAGAGTATTAAAAGAACTGGCAGATGTGATCTCAGAACCACTGGCAGTCATCTTTGAGAATTCCTGGAGAACAGGCGAAGTCCCGGCAGACTGGAGGAGGGCAAATGTTGTCCCTATTTTCAAAAAGGGGAAAAGAGAGGACCCAAATAATTACCGCCCAGTCAGTCTGACATCAATACCAGGGAAGATTCTGGAGCAGATCATTAAGAAAACAGTCTGTGAGCACCTAGAAAGGAATGCTGTGATCACCAATAGTCAGCATGGATTTCTGAAAAATAAGTCATGTCAGACTAACCTGATCTCATTTTTTGACAGAATTACAAGCCTGGTAGATGAAGGGAACTCAGTGGATATAGCCTACCTTGATTTCAGTAAGGCATTTGACAAGATGCCCCATGATATTCTTGTAAAGAAGCTGGTAAAATGCGGTCTTGACTATGCTACCACTCAGTGGATTTGTAACTGGCTGACTGACCGAACCCAAAGGGTGCTCATCAATGGTTCCTCTTCATCCTGGAGAAGAGTGACTAGTGGGGTGCCACAGGGTTCTGTCTTGGGCCCAGTCTTATTCAACATCTTTATCAACGACTTGGATGATGGACTCAAGGGCATCCTGATCAAATTTGCAGATGACACCAAACTGGGAGGGGTGGCTAACACCCCAGAGGACAGGATCACACTTCAAAACGACCTTGACAGATTAGAAAACTGGGCCAAAACAAACAAGATGAATTTTAACAGGGAGAAATGTAAAGTATTGCACTTGGGCAAAAGAAATGAGAGGCACAAATACAAGATGGGTGACACCTGGCTTGAGAGCAGTACGTGTGAAAAGGATCTAGGAGTCTTGGTTGACCACAAACTTGACATGAGCCAACAGTGTGACGCGGCAGCTAAAAAAGCCAATGCAATTCTGGGCCTCATCAATAGGAGTATAGCATCTAGATCAAGGGAAGTAATAGTGCCACTGTATTCTGCTCTGGTCAGACCTCACCTGGAGTACTGTGTCCAGTTCTGGGCACCACAATTCATGAAGGACACTGACAAACTGGAACGTGTCCAGAGGAGGGCAACCAAAATGGTCAAAGGCCTGGAAACGATGCCTTATGAGGAACGGCTAAGGGAGCTGGGCATGTTTAGCCTGGAGAAGAGGAGGTTAAGGGGTGATATGATAGCCATGTTCAAATATATAAAAGGATGTCACATAGAGGAGGGAGAAAGGCTGTTTTCTGCTGCTCCTGAGAAGCGGACACGGAGCAATGGAGCCAAACTACAAGAAAGAAGATTCCACCTAAACATTAGGAAGAACTTCCTGACAGTAAGAGCTGTTCGACAGTGGAATTTGCTGCCAAGGAGTGTGGTGGAGTCTCCTTCTTTGGAGGTCTTTAAGCAGAGGCTTGACAACCATATGTCAGGAGTGCTCTGATGGTGTTTCCTGCTTGGCAGGGGGTTGGACTCGATGGCCCTTGTGGTCTCTTCCAACTCTATGATTCTATGATTCTATGATTCTATGAAATTTAGCACTTAAGATTAGGAGAAGGCAGGACAAAGTATAGGTGCCATGCAATTCTCCAACAATGAGAAGAAGAAGAGCATGGATTTGATATCCCGCTTTATCACTACCCTAAGGAGTTTCAAAGCGGCTAACATTCTCTTTTCCCTTCCTCCCCCACAACAAACACTCTGTGAGGTGAATGGGGCTGAGGGACTTCAGAGAAGTGTGACTGGCCCAAGGTCACCCAGCAGCTGCATGTGGAAGAGCGGGGAATCGAACTCGGTTCCCCAGATTACGAGTCTACCGCTCTTACCCACTACACCACACTGGGTGCTAGGTTTCTCATTGGTTATTATCCACTACTGTAATATTTTGATAGCTCATAATAATATGGATTCCATGCGGATATCCATAAACTGCACACTTTCTGTAGGACAATGGGTGTCAGAAAATTCTCCCACGCAAGTGTAATGGAAATGATTGGGAGGTGAGAAGGAGTGCAGCTTCCGTTTATGTCAGTGATACTTGTGCAGGAGTAAGAACGGCAGTGAGTGGGGAGTGCAGTGGTGCAGATGCTGGTGCTACACTTCTTAATTATGAATGGCTGCTATTAAATTCCTGAGAAATTTATGTTGCTAAAATACAAATATTTAAACCACAGTGTGGTAGTTTATATCTCCTTTCTGCAAAATGTATATTATTGTTTTTAGCCCTCCTATGCATCTAGGATTACCATAACTAGACTCTACAATTACATTTATTCTTTTACACTATAGGGGTAAATTGTTCTGTGATGTTTCAGTCCCCGTCCCCAACTGATACATTCCTACAGAGTGGTTTTGGATACCACTTGTTTCAATAAAACTTTAAAAATATTTATTATTATTATTGCAATTAATTTTTTATTTATCTTTTAAACCACATTCTCAAAATAATTTACAAATCAAATATTTAAAAACAGTTAAAAATGCAGCACAACCATGCATCTAAAACAAGACTAAAACCCTAAAAAGTGGACACATGGTAAGGAATCTGATGAAACGAGGAGGATTTTTACATCTGTACTGTTCTCATTTTGTTCACACTAATAAATATGTAATTTCATACTCAATGTAAATACAAATTTGGGGATGTATGAAGAAATCAAAAAGGAGCACTCAGTTCAAATGGGGTGATGGAAAATGGAGGGAGGGGAGAGAGAGGTGCTTCAACCCAGCATGGCATGATTTTCAACACAATATATGTCCAATATATGTCCCCATTTGTCCAAGCATCCCTAGAAAAAACTCAACTTTTCTGTGAGGCATTTTGGTTTGATTTTTATTCCAAGCTGTCATCATTTTAAGTGTGTGTAGTTGCATTTGCCGCATTCATCCCTCCCTATTTTTGTGCCCCTCCTCCGTCTCCCAACTGTCTGTTTTAGATTGCAAGTTTTCTGGGATAGGGACCCTAGTAATTTTTGCCTGTGACATTTTGTAAGCCACCATATACACTGATGGTGTTCTAAAAATAAATAATGGAAACAGAATACTGAATAAGTTTTCTCCCAACTTCAAATTTTCATGAATAATTAACCACAATGCTGTATATTTTGATTTCTGGCATGTTTACTCCCCCCCATCCCCATGTAACTAACAATATTCCTATAAGGATTCTTTTCATCCCACACTTACTTATCTGTACTCTCAACTCCAACTTCCTCTTAATGAATATTTTTGTCGGCAAATTTCCTCAGGGCTTTAAAACTAAATCTTAATGTAATTTTCTTCAAATATAGCCTTTCCAAGGGTTTTCAAGAAGATTTAGCTATATGGAAATTCTGAAAGGGTGCTTATGTGGCCTTTATCGCTAAAGGGGTTTCTTAAAAAAATACTATACCCAACCTTCGGAAAGGATTAGTTCTTGCTCTTAACTGATTATAGCTTACACATCACTTTTGCACAAACTATGTAAAAGTATGTTGTTCTCTAGTTGTGGTTGAAAGCATGTTATCAAAAAAAATAGACTTTCATGTTAACTTTTATGGTTTTCCACATTAGCAAGCCCAGTGCAATCAGAGGGAAGCAACAGCTTTGCCCATGTCTTTGGGTGGACAATGTGTTTGGACTTTGGGGATGCTACAGGGGAGGTGGCATGCATGGGGTGGCTTGGATTTTTATCTGGGATTTGAAAATTCTGTGGCAAAACCTCCAGCTCTGATAAAGATCTTCAATAAAAATTCAATAAAAATTGAATAAGGACAGGCTGAAAAAATAGTCTCATTCAAAAGAAGATTAAAATGGAGCATGCTGATTTATTTATTTTTTTAAGAGGAGGATCAATTGCTAATAATATGTCCTGGAAAGGAGAGGACAAGAGCAGGAGCAATGCTTTTAAATATCTTGTGGGGATTACTTAGGTTAAACAATAAAGTTGGTGACAGACAATATATAGGTTATCCTGCTGCTAGCAAAAATAGAAATTCTGCATTTTTCCTCTCTCCTGCCACGCTTAGCAAAACAACACATGTTATGCCACCACCAGTTTCACTGTCCCCTGCTACACTTCACAGGGAGCAGACGGCCACTTGCAGCTGGAAGGAGCCTTGGAGTGCCTGAGCTTTAATTATAGACATTACTAGAAGATGACAAAATGCAGGGCAGCCATGCACCCTCCATAATTTCTAAAACAATAAATCACTTACATGTAAATTCTGCATTGAACATAAAACATACCCTACACAGGTACAGTAGGTGGAAAACTCAGCAGCAAGGATACTACTCGCAAAGCATTGGAAAGCTCAAGATCTACCCACACTGGAAGAATGGCAGATGCAACTGATAGACTACATGGAACTGGCCGAGATGACCGGCAGAATTCGAGACCAGGGAGAAGAGAGGACTGAGGAGGATTGGAAGAAATTTAAGAACTATTTACAAAAATATTGCAATTTGAGTGAATGCTAAACAGGACGCTAGATCAATATAATTGAGCACCACTTAACTTAGATGATTTTAAGAAAATAAGTGAGATTGAGAAAATATAACTCTTTTTGAGAAGTAGAAGATTATGAAACATAGAAGGGATATAAGATTGCAAATAAGATAATAAATTGCTGACAAAATGCTATAACGATGAAAGTGGGAGCGGGAGATGTGAGGAAGTCCAAAGAAAATGTGAAACTATGTCAAGCTATATGTTACATTGTTTATTATGTGTATTGCTATTGTAAAACCCAATAAATTTCTATTAAAAAAAAAAAAAAACAGTAGGTGGAAAACTCTATTAAGCAACACGTAAGATTGTGCATGCAACAGTTTGCCTGTGTGTCTACATTGCAGGCAGCAGTTTGAAGAGTTTTCCAGGCTCAGTCCTGTCTGAGTGGCTTGCCAAATTGGGTCTTTAAGAAACAGGGGGTGGGGGGAGAGAATGCACACACAGTAAAGTTTGTGAATCAAATTTAAAGAGAGAGTCTCCTGAACAGTCAGTTGAAATCACTAAAACGAAAATGCCTCATTTGAATGCAAAAAAGAGCATATTTCCCTCATTTCCTTGCATTCACTTAGAAAGTATGCTGCCACATGGCGGAAATCTTCCAGTGTGACATTTCCAGGGCCTTGAATCTGCATGCAGCAGACCTATGCTGCAGACATCCTGCTGGATCCAGCAGATGAAGGCTGGGCCGTGGTGTTTTGGCTCTGGGCTGCTGAAATACTTAGGCTGAACAACATCAAAACAAAGCCCTTTCACTTTGAAAAGCAAGGGAGTAGGGATCATCCAATACAGTTGTTCTGAAGTCCTCTACATACTTTTTTTTTTTTGCTAGAGTTACAAGTTGGTGGATCTGGGGAATGCTGTGGACATAGTTTATCTCGATTTCAGTAAGGCTTTTGCCAAGCCTTATGAGGGACGGTTGAAGGAGGTAGGTATGTTTAGTCTGGAAAAGAAGAGACAGAGAAGATATGATGCCTGTCTTCAAATATCTGAAGGGCTGTCACATGGAGGAGGGAGCAAGCTTGTTTTCTCCTGCTCTGGAGGGTAGGACCCAAACCAATGGCTTCAAGTTGCAAGAAGGGAGATTCTGACTAAACATCAGGAAGAACTTTCTGACAGTAAGAGCCGTTTGACTGTGGAATGGAAGGTGGTGGACCTTCTTCCCTCGGAGGCTTTTAAGCAGAGGTTGAAGGACCACTTGTCATGTATGATTTAGTTGAGATTCCTGCATTGCTGGGGGTTGGACTAGATGACCCTTGGGGTTCTTTCCAACTCTACAGTTCTATGATTCTATGAAATGTGATCACAGGCCAGCCAGATATGCCATACCATCAGTGTCACTGTCCAAAGGCTCTTTCTTTGTGTCCCTAGTCAATATGTATGCGGCATCTTCTCATGCATAGCATCTGTTAGTGAGGGCCTCAGTTGTGGATTTAGAAGATTCTGTATTTGTAGAAGGGTTCAGCTTAACACCTGATGCTACATGTAGGTAGATGTTTTACCCATGACTGAAAGCTGATTGAACTCGGATCTTACATGAATAATGAGATGCCTAAGTCACCTGCTCTATTTCTTTTTACATAACTCTTTTCTATTTGTCTTCTTCATAACTGAAACACTGTAAAATTAACCATTCTCCAGTATCTTTTGTCCAGAAAGGATGCTAACCCTGAACCACACACACAGTTAAGTATAGCTAGGGTTTTTAATATAGCTGTTTTTAAATGATAGAATTCTACCATATATTTTTAAATAAATGCCATCACCTCACACTCCATTACACCCCAGGTTAATGAATCCATAACATTAGAAATAAAACCAGAGGTGTAATCACTGTATGGTAGGTACCATGGTTATTTTCTAAAGAGGCATAAATTATCTGTCATGGAATTATGCTAATAATGATACAAAATGATGGGGTCAACAGGTGCATTTTCAGTGTAATTAAACACTTGCCTGCCAATACATGACCTCTCTTAATCAAATGCTTCATATATCATGAATTTGTCAAGACATAGAGAAACAACCTGCCAAAATCTGAGGTGTACGTACAGAGTAGCTATTAACACCAGTCTTCTCACTCTGAGTCACTTGATGATAACTTATGTCACAGTTGGGAAAATACACAGTAAAACATTGTTTAGGCTTTTGATTTTGAAGGAGGCGAGGGTGGAATAGATCAGGAAATCAGTATTCTTACCATTCTCAACAGAAATGCAACTAAGAAGTTTCAGTCAATTAAAATCAATGGGTTTAAGCAAATAAATAATTAGCCTATATATCATAGAATCATAGAATCATAGAGTTGGAAGAGACCACAAGGGCCATCGAGTCCAACCCCCTGCCGAGCAGGAAACACCATCAGAGCACTCCTGACATATGGTTGTCAAGCCTCTGCTTAAAGACCTCCAAAGAAGGAGACTCCACCACACTCCTTGGCAGCAAATTCCACTGTCGAACACCTCTTACTGTCAGGAAGTTCTTCCTAATGTTTAGGTGGAATCTTCTTTCTTGTAGTTTGGATCCATTGCTCCGTGTCCGCTTCTCTGGGGCAGCAGAAAACAACCTTTCTCCCTCCTCTATGTGACATCCTTTTATATATTTGAACATGGCTATCATATCACCCCTTAACCTCCTCTTCTCCAGGCTAAACATGCCCAGCTCCCTTAGCCGTTCCTCATAAGGCATCGTTTCCAGGCCTTTGACCAATTTGGTTGCCCTCCTCTGGACACGTTCCAGTTTGTCAGTGTCCTTCTTGAACTGTGGTGCCCAGAACTGGACACAGTACTCCAGGTGAGGTCTGACCAGAGCAGAATACAGTGGCACTATTACTTCCCTTGATCTAGATGCTATACTCCTATTGATGCAGCCCAGAATTGCATTGGCTTTTTTAGCTGCCGCGTCACACTGTTGGCTCATGTCAAGTTTGTGGTCAACCAAGACTCCTAGATCCTTATCACATGTACTGCTCTCAAGCCAGGTGTCCCCCATCTTGTATTTGTGCCTCTCATTTTTTTTTGCCCAAGTGCAATACTTTACATTTCTCCCTGTTCAAATTCATCTTGTTTGTTTTGGCCCAGTTCTCTAATCTGTCAAGGTCGTTTTGAAGTGTGATCCTGTCCTCTGGGGTGTTAGCCACCCCTCCCAGTTTGGTGTCATCTGCAAATTTGATCAGGATGCCCTTGAGTCCATCATCCAAGTCGCTGATAAAGATGTTGAATAAGACCGGGCCCAAGACAGAACCCTGTGGCACCCCACTAGTCACTCTTCTCCAGGATGAAGAGGAACCATTGATGAGCACCCTTTGGGTTCGGTCAGTCAGCCAGTTACAAATCCACTGAGTGCTAGCATAGTCAAGACCGCATTTTACCAGCTTCTTTACAAGAATATCATGGGGCACCTTGTCAAATGCCTTGCTGAAATCAAGGTAGGCTACATCCACTGCGTCCCCTTCATCTACCAGGCTTGTAATTCTGTCAAAAAACGAGATCAGGTTAGTCTGACATGACTTATTTTTCAGAAATCCATGCTGACTATTGGTGATCACAGGGGGAAAAAAATATCACGTTACAATCCTTAAATTAGTTGCTTTATTGAGATATTAAATACAGTAGTACCTTGGTTTTCTAATGTCTCTGTTGATGAACATTTCGGTTTTCAAATGCCATAAACCCAAAAGAAAATGCTTTGGCTTTCGAGCGCACCTTGGAAGTCAAACAGGAAACACAGCTTCTGCTGAGTGCAAAACCCTGAGGCCTAGCTGTCAGCTACTGAGTGTTCAGTTTTCGAACATTTCAAAACCCGAGGTACCACTGTATATGGAAGTAGGGGCTGGTGATTCTGTGACCCCATTGGCATGGTCAGACTGCATCGTGATGAAGCTCAGGCTAACGGTGCTATTTCCTGCTTCAGGGGCGGGGCACTGATTAGAATGGCGCATCCCCATCGGGTCCAATGAGTTCCTGAATGCTTTTTCAGATGTTCTTTTGGATAGAGCTGGTGATCCTGAAACAGCCTTTGTCTTGCTTTGGAATTCTGAGATGCAGAAGTTTATCCATGTGATCATTCCTGAGGGCTCTCTCTGATGCTGGGGGCACATTCAGCTTCTTGGTACACTGGAGGGGGGGCACCTGGGAGCTTTGAAACAGGCAGGACAATTGGCACCATGCAGGCGATGAGAATCCCCTGGTTTTCAATAGTTGTGCCACCTTGTGATCAGTTTCAGTTTTTGTAGCCCGATAATGTGGAGAACGTTTGAGCACCTATGAGTCCTCTTGGCCTTAAAGGTATTCCGGGGGGGGGGGCATGGTGAACACATATTGATGTGAGGGCTGATGCCTGCTGCCAGTACTGCAGCTACTTCTGAAGAAACCCTCTCTGACCTGATAACTACCCACTTTTTGAGCAAAGTACTTGAGTTGGTTGTGGGTGTGCAGTTGCAGGCATTCATGGAGGAAACCAATTAACTGGACCCATTGCAATTTAGGTTCAGACCTACACTGGACTCAGTCTGTATGTGGTTGGGGGTGCCGTGTGAGTGCTAATACTCTGGATTGGAATACTGTCAAGATGAACGCTCTGTGTGTGATCCAGGAAGTCAGTCAGTTTCCTGCCCTTGAATTGCCACAGGGAATTCAGTAGCATACTCTCATTTTCCAGAATGAAACAGACAGAAACCTTGCTGTGGGGAATGCCTCTTGCATTTTAACCTTTCAAGCCCAAACATCTTGGGAAATAGATATCTGAGTGTCCTATCTCCTTCCGTGTCTCAATTCTGTACACGTTAGTTTGTGTGGTTTTATTTTCAGCAAATGCTTAGCACAGAAATATCTGAATGTTCTGAACGTATTGAAATTTTATGATGACTTGTTGCAAAAAAACATTTCAGTGCAACTCTGTAAAAGGACCGCTTCCTACCAATGAACTTATCCAATTCCTGGTCTCTTCCGGAGACTGTAATCTGGCAGCACCTGCCTTCTGCTGTGCGGTAGGTGGAAGCTATGATGAAGTATTTTTAGTTATGGCCCCATCTTTGGAGAGCTATCTTCTGGCACAAGGTGAGAATGTCTTATTTGCCAAGGACTGTTACATAATAATAATAATAATAATAATAATAATAATAATAATAATAATTTGTTTGTACCCCGCCCATCTGGCTAGGTTTCCCCAGCCACTCTGGGCGGCTTCCACAAAGACCAAAAATACACTAATTCCCCAGATAATTTGGTTGTATAGGTGGTATGGCTTACAAATGATGATTATCATTATGATATTATTATTATTATTATTATTATTATTATTATTCCACCTTTCATTTCAAAAAGAAATACCAAGGTAGTTCACAAACAAAAGCTGACAACGAAAAAACAAGAATAAAACCAATTATAACAAATAAAGCTACTTGTAATTAAAATATATAGTAAAACAAATGCATCAAAACATTCATAATTAAACTATGTATTAAACAAGCCTCTTAAAACAGCATAACAGGCAAAACAACAAACAAAGCAGGAGAGTCAAGTCAGGAGTACAAGGAAATAATAATAATAATAATAAGGAGGAGGAGGAGGGAAAGGAAGACGAAGGTTGGTAACAATAGCTCTATTATTTTAGTATTATTGCATTATTGCATTGTTTATTTTCTGTTTTGTTTTCCTTTCCGAATCCACCCTGGGGGTTCTTTGGAACAGAGGGGGGCGGGACATGGAATCGGACACCTTGTTCCTAGTAGTGGTGGCTTACACTTTTCATTCCTTTGTCGTCATTTTGCAGTGGGGTGTTGCTTGCAGGTTATGACAATGTAATGCCACAAATGCTGTATTGTTCCCTGTTCCCATGTGACGTGATGCCACTTTTATTTAAATATATGAGTACAAGATCCTCCAATCAGGCAAAGATAAACAAATTTATTCCTTTAATAACTATCATCCCATATGGCCTTGTTGTTTTTCACAACTCAAGAGTCTTTAATGGTTTGTTTGTAATTCTGGTGATCATCAAAGAAACCCAGACTCATCTTGCTTCTTTTTGTAATCTAGAGCAATTGAATTTCAGATAAGAAGGAGGCGATCTCTGTGTGACCCACATTTGTTGGAGATAAATGTGTCTCATACAAACCTCTCATTGCCAAACTTGAATTCAGGCTTCTCTTTGCCATCTTTTGTTCCTGTTAAGTAGGGAAGTTCCCCAATTCTCTTCCCACTCCAGTCATATGCAAATAATGTGTCTGATTCATTCCCCTTTTCATAGCACATTTGTTCATTAAACATTAACACACTGTCTGTGTTTTTCATCTCAATACATTTCCCCCCTCTGTTTAATACAAAGTCAGAGGGTGCTAGGGTACCTGCTTGTTATGTTGCTTTTTCCATCTCATTAACGTCCCTCTTTCCAGTTTACAATGGAATTCAAGATATAGTTGTGTGTGTGGCTGTAGAAAGCTAAATAAATTATTCTACCCCTTATGAACACTTTGGCAGTTTCCTAATAAACACTCTGCCTAGTTTCTTGGTTTTATCATTAATATATTCTCAAATAGTCTTCATCTGTTGCACAAATGCTGGGACTTTAATTAGAGAGCTGTTAAATCTTCATACAGATCTCCTCTAATTCAGTGTACTATCCAGAGACACAAGGGAATGGAAAATCATCAGGCGAAACTGGGTTTAAAATATCAGATGGTTTCATGTTAACTTACAGTTGTATACATCCATAAGAAGAAGAAAAACTCTCTGTAGATATTCTGATCTTAAAGGCGGTGGAACCAAAGTCCACTGAAATCATGTAGCATGAGAATTAAAATCTTGTGATACCATTTTCTCATTGTTATATTGCTAACAAAGGTGGAATGTGACATCTCTCTCAGTCTAAGGAGATACCTAAAAATCCCTCAGCTGCCACAATTCCTGGAGACATCTGCCATTTCGTAAGAAAGGAAGACATCACTGCTAGATTTGTAGTTGTAAAGGAGCTATCTGCTATAATCCCTTGGATGATTCTCTTTTTCTCTTCTTTGTGCTGATCAAAACAGGAAGAAAACTACCAAACCTCAAACTTCACACTGAACAAAGGAAAAACAAACACAACAACAACAACAAAAAAGTGATCAGCACTGACCCAGATGTAATTTGATTATAAATTATGGGAAATATTATCAGATTCTTGTTGATCCTATATAACATTCATACTGTTTCCATTTTTAAGGCATCTACATATTCTGTGCACTGTTGTATTCCATTCCAAGCAGGGAAGTGCGAAAAGAAGAAGATCTCTGGAGCACACCGTGGGGGAATTAGAAGCAAGGGGCATATCAAATTCTCCATGCTCCCTGGGGTCCCACAGAGAATTTCTTAAAAAAATAAAGAACTGAGTGCAGATTTGCTACTATCTCAGGGTTATTTATTGAAGTGTTTGCTTCACATACTTCTATTTAAGTAACACCAACAGTTCCTCTTCCAAAGGTAAAATATTGTTGAACAATAAAGGGTTGTTTCAATATAAAAAGGAGTTTATTTTCAATTGCTTTGAACTCTCCCTTTTCTGCGTAGGTAACACCCCAGGCTATCTCAGTGGTTGTTTCAATTGGGTCAGGTAAGTTCTCTGCAAAGGCAGACAAAGTCAAGACATGATGCCTCTGCCAACACTGTGCTCTACAAGACCACTGTAGACCTCACCCAAACACACCAGGTTATTGGATAAAAGTTGTGCCTACTCTCCAGAAATGGACAAGTCTACCCTGTCCACAGGCGGATGGGAAAGAGATCCCCACCCCAGGGGCTTCAGCTCTGTGAGCACGGCCTCTGCATGGCCTCTGACCAGCATCCCGTGACTTTGGTCGCAGTACGACTTTATTGGTGCCCAGGAGGGATGATTACGGCAGCCTGAAAGGGCCAGGTGTCACGGCTGCCACAGTATTACAGGTGAGTCTCAGCAGCCCTGACACAAGGACAAAAACTGAGTAGCTTCTTGAAAAACAGTAGCCTGTTTTCTCTGTAAATACTTATGTAACTTGCACTGGGGGCTGCATTTCCAACCCACTGCCAAGCAGTCTCTTGCCCAAAAGGTCCTGGGGTGGGAGGGAGGGAGCTTTTGCCTCATCAGCCATTTCAGTTCTTCCTTTGCTCTGAAGGTCTGCATTGGGGATTTGACAGCTGCTCCCATATCCTGTGAAGCCTTAAAGTGGGTCTGACGCTTCAGGGAGAACTTCTTCTCTTTGGGCTGCTTCAATGAAAACACATTCTGCTGGAGGCAGCCCAGATCCCAAAGTTTCCCACACTGGTTGGACTCGATGGCCCTTGTGGTCTCTTCCAACTCTATGATTCTATGGTTCTATGGTTCTGTATCCAAGTTTTGTCTGAAGCAGATGCACCTCTCTAGTGGAGACTGCCTTGGAGACTGCCAGAACGTCAGCAAAACTCTTGCCTTGTGCCTGGAACCAGCAACACCTGCAAGGTTTGATCCCAAGAAGTGATATGCAGATTGTGCCCCGACACTGAACTCATGCTGGGGAATTGCAAAAACAAGAAACTTCATGGCTTGCAGCACTAATCAGAGAAATCTCTTGGTCAGAAACAGGCCAGAGTTTTATGGTCAAGTATTTACATGTGCTGTTAAGCTGTTCAGTGAGGAGAATCCAAATCCTGGCTCAGGTTCCAAACACCAAGTACATTTGTTTGTTTGACCAAAAGATCTCAGGGTGGTTCACATAGCCTCAGTTGGCCAACTGCTGAACAGCCCTCTCGGTACCCTTAGAGCCAAGGCTAATGGTCTCCACTCCTCAAGTTGTGCTTGCTAACTTTGCAGATGACACCAAATTGGGAGGGGTGGCTAACACCCCAGAGGACAGGATCACACTTCAAAACGACCTTGACAGATTAGAGAACTGGGCCAAAACAAACAAGATGAATTTTAACAGGGAGAAATGTAAAGTATTGCACTTGGGCAAAAAAAATGAGAGGCACAAATACAAGATGGGTGACACCTGGCTTGAGAGCAGTACATGTGAAAAGGATCTAGGAGTCTTGGTTGACCACAAACTTGACATGAGCCAACAGTGTGACGCGGCAGCTAAAAAGGCCAATGCAATTCTGGGCCTCATCAGTAGGAGTATAGCATCTAGATCAAGGGAAATAATAGTGCCACTGTATTCTGCTCTGGTCAGACCTCACCTGGAGTACTGTGTCCAGTTCTGGGCACCACAGTTCTAGAAGGACACTGACAAACTGGAACGTGTCCAGAGGAGGGCAACCAAAATGGTCAAAGGCCTGGAAATGATGCCTTATGAGGAACGGCTAAGGGAGCTGGGCATGTTTAGCCTGGAGAAGAGGAGGTTAAGGGGTGATATGATAGCCATGTTCAAATATATAAAAGGATGTCACATAGAGGAGGGAGAAAGGTTGTTTTCTGCTGCTCCAGAGAAGCGGACATGGAGCAATGGATCCAAACTACAAGAAAGAAGATTCCACCTAAACATTAGGAAGAACTTCCTGACAGTAAGAGGTGTTCGACAGTGGAATTTGCTGCCAAGGAGTGTGGTGGAGTCTCCTTCTTTGGAGGTCTTTAAGCAGAGGCTTGACAACCATATGTCAGGAGTGCTCTGATGGTGTTTCCTGCTTGGCAGGGGGTTGGACTCGATGGCCCTTGTGGTCTCTTCCAACTCTATGATTCTATGATTCTATGATTCTAACTTGGCAGATACATCTGAGAGAGGTCTGCACCTCCCCCATCTTCAAGAGAGCAGAGTTATACAAAATTTCTTGTACTTTTACTTATTTAAAAAATTTTTTTAGTAATTATTGATAATTCTAATATTTCTTTTAAACTGCTTAGAGGTTTTACTACAATAAGGTGATGTATTATTTTGAAAGGAACATTCTCAGACTATTACTTAGTGATCATGAGTTGTATTCCAAATAAATTCTATGCAGAGTAGATCCACTGGAATTAATAGACCTCTGTTAGCTATGCTCACATTTCTGTAATCAATAAAGTCGTGGCCTAAAATTTTGCCCAATAACCTTAAACCAAAATTCTGTGTCAGTGTGAATTTTATTCTAAGGAGAGGCTGGTTTGGGGGCCTTGCCACGCAAGTCTTGTTTTGTTCCATCCCCAAATAAAATGAACTTAGAATAATGTATTTTTCAACAAAATATATTTTTAGCAATGATGAAAGAAGCATCCATACGTTTAAAGCAAAATATAACTTGGAATATATTTTGACATATTTTATTGCCAGACTTATTCAGATCACACCTGATCAATATGATTCACATTACTTTTAAAGAGAGAGAAGAAATGAAACAGAACTACTTTACAGGCAGATAGTGCTGCTGAAGAATTGTTATGCAAGAGTTCAAGGAAGAAGAAAATAAGTAATATCCAGTAAGCAAAAATGTATAATGTGCACATTTATAATTTTAATTATATAATTTGTAATGTATAAACAGAAGTGGGAAGTGGATTGAAATATTCTTACAAGCCAAATCCCCGCGACAGGGTGAGCTTCCATTGCTCTGTCCCTGCTCCTGCCAACCTAGCAGTTCGAAAGCACACCAACGCAAGCAGATAAATAGGTACTGCTGTGGCAGGAGGGTAAATGGCATTTCCATCCGCTCTGGCTTCCATCACAGTGTCCTGTTGTGCCAGAAGTGGTTTAGTCCTGCTGGCCACATGACCCGGAAAGCAGTCTGTGGACAAACGCTGACTCCCTTGGCCTGAAAGCGAGATGAGGGCCGCAACCCCATAGTTGCCTTTGACTGGACTTAACCATTCAGGGGTCCTTTACCTTTTTACCTAGTCACTTGCCAGTCCATGTGGGCAAACAGTTTCCTATCTGCAGACAGTCCTTTTGAAGAGCTAGAGCTGTGGATTGGGTCACTTTGCATTTGAATTCCTTCGGCAATCCCTACATCAGTGTGAGTCCCCTGGGTCTAATAAAAATAGGACTGTACTACCACAATTTCAGACACATCTCTTTGCAACACACTCTCTGTACATATCTGCAGCCTGGTAGCAATGCCATGGTTTTAACACTTTGCGCCTTTTATGAAAATATTTCCACATCAACTTCTGCATGATCTCAAGGATTCTGGGAAGTGTTCTAAGGTTCAAATTCAGTTTTGAATTCAGACTTCACCATGGGCCTAGAACGTATTGAAACATCCCTTACAGCTGCACTTTGTAGAGGAAAACTGCTAGATGTAAACAACTAGCAAGTTGTCCATCATGGTGAACTTTTTGTTGATGAACCTATGATAGTGTTCAAAGGAACTAGGATAGCACAAGGGCAGGGTTTTTCATTCTGAATTCTTATTCCATAGCTGGTACGTCAAATCCTGGAATTGGGACGATAGATGTTAATTACATTGACCTGCAGTCTAAACCTTATGAAAGGTATAGGATGCTGTATTTCACAAAACAATTTACTGTGAACAATTTAAGAGCTGGAACAAATAGTCAAAGAAGTTTAATTAATTTCACAAATTGTCACAGTGAAAATCTGAGAATTCATCCAAGGAAACAAATATTTGAATATGTTTCAGATATTTGAAAACTATTTTCTTCCTTTCCAATTAATTGGGTCATAGGGGGTTTGGCTCTCAGTTTATTGACAGTTTTCCTCTTCTTCTGTTAGGAATGTAATAGTTTCACAATTGCAGTGAATAAGATGGGGAATTTTTAATCCCTAAAATGTTTGCTTTCTCAGTAGGCTTCTATTGATTTTTCTTTCAAAAAGGTGTCAACCACTTAAATTAGTCCACGTCTGCAGGGCAAGCCTCCACTTCTCCCTGCCTGCTTGAAGCTTGTGGATTTCTTCAGCTTCTTTAACCATTCAAATTAACCTACTTTAAAAAAATGATAATAATAGATGAGTGAGTGGAAGAATGACAACTAGGGAGCGACAGGAGGAGAGTGTCAAGAATGAGTTGCAGAGGAAGACAGAAAATGAGAGGAAAGGAGGTGGGAGAGAGAAGGAAAGAAGCAGGGCAGCAGAGTGAAAGGCAGCATTACTGTTACAGAGGAGAGTCAGGGATCTGAGAAGTGCTGCTGGGGTTTGCTGGAGCAGCTAGAAAGTCTTTTAAAACTCAGATCATTTTAAAGCGTAAAACACTCGTAAGTTTAGAAAGGGTCTCCATGGCAAACCAGTGTGGCAAACCAGGCATTCTCCACGCCCCCCAGCCCAGAATGCCTGCATCTAAGAAGAAGGCCCCCTTGCACCCTCCCCAGGTGCCAAAGGAGGTGGGGAAGAAGCTGTCTTAACTTCCACCACTATTGCAGTCGTGAATCATGCTTTTTTAAAAAGGGGGGGGGCAGGGGTGTAGTAGTATCAGCAGCCCTGACATTGCCAAGAGGAGGATCTGCTGGACCACGCAGAGGACCTCCTGAAGTCTGGCACCAGCCCTGCGCACCCACTGGATGTCACACTGCTGTGGATCTTGGGCCACAGTTCTTGGCTCAAAATCATATCAACGTATGTACAATGTGCATTTTCACAGAATCATAGAATTGTAGAGTTGGACAAGCCCCCAGGGGTCATCTAGTCCACCCCGCTGCAATTCAGGATTCACAACTATGGATTCCATGACAGATGGCCATCCAACCTCTGTTTAAAAATCCACCACCTTCTGAGTGACCCCATTCCATCGCGGAACAGCTCTTACTGTCAGAAAATTATTCTTGATGTTTAGTTGGAATCTCCTTTCCTGTAACTTGAATCCATTGGTCCATGTCCTGCCCTCCAGAGCAGGAGAAAGCTACCCTATCACTTGCTTGCCTGAAAGGGTTAACCTGAGCCCTGAGCTCAAGTTGCCAGTGTGGGTGTGGCTTAGCAGGTCCCAGCAGCCTTTGCCCCACCCTCTTTCCCCCTCTTTTTGTGTTTCCTGGAACAAGAAGGAGCCATGTCTCCAGTGGCTCCCAGCTGCAATAAAAACCAAATAAACTGAATATTTCCAAAAGGGAATTTTTACAGTCTGCATCTTTGCTAACCCAAAGATTGCATGGTCCTTTTCAGAAGTAAAAAAAAGTACTTTTTAAAAAAAGTTGTTTTGAACATTTTTTACCATTACTACCAGCTGATGAAGACTTGTGTGATGTAAGTTCTGGAAACCTGTGAGTAAAACATTCACTTATTTGCCAAGCTAAGTGTCTACAATTTATTCTAGCCTAAGTATTTTCAGGGTAAACATTTGTTTAAAGGTGGATGAGGGCAACTATAACCAATCTAACCAAGTTTTAATGTGCTTGGAGCTATCACCACTATTCTAAACTCTGCTACGAGAGAGTAAGAACCTCTCCTCCAAACCTGTCCTTCCAGCAAACATTACAGTGGCTGTAACATGAAGCTGATGAAGCCAACTTCCGGGTTGGCACCTCCAGGCAATGGCGGAGTTCCTCCGATCGGGAGGAATTTGCTCTGTGGAAATTAGGGTCTGACCGCCACGGCGAAGGCGGAGACCCACTGAAATCACAGGCGGGAGAAGCCTGTGAACTTGGGATTTGGCTGGCACCCTTTGCGCCTCCCCTACTCGTGGGGAAACCCTGATTTGGGGATCCGGAGCAAAGTGGGGTGAGTGGTGCGGTGCTTCGAATTGACTGCTTCTTTCACGGAGTGAAGCCGCATCGCTGTTGCTGGAGAGCGCTGACTTTTTCCTGTGGACAATTGGATTTTAAACAGCTACCCGTGAGTAGAACGGAAAATTGGATCCTTAAATTCATTAATTTGGCATCAAAACGGGAAGGTTTTAAACAGGAAGTCCGCCTTCCTTTTTTGTAAATAGATTGAAGCAAAGAAGTTGCAAGTTAAAGCCTTGGAAAGTTTATTTTTGTAAAGGATTAAATCTCCATCGGTTAAAACTATTAAACCCCCCTTGGAAGCAGGAGAAGAGGGGGGAAATTTTGGACCTAGTGAGCCTGCAGGAGAGAGTGAAAAACCAAATTACCACTGCTCCGAACCTGGAAACGGGCTGCCAGAAAGAGTGACGTTTTTTGACAGCTAGCTAAATAAGAGAAATATATTGTTTCCATTGTCCTCATCTGCGTTTAAAAAGCAGGAAAAGTAACTGAAAACTGAAACTAACTTTATAGTTTAAATTGTGTTTGAAAGGATTGATACAAGTGGAGACTGTTTCCCTCTAGAGGGAGCTTTTGAAACTGTTACAAGAGTGGAGCTGGGGTTTTTGCAGCTGCAAGATAAGAACTCTGTGAATTAGAGATTGACCTTGGATTTTAAGAATGTTGACAGAAGGAGCCTTAGTGACTGTATTATGTAAGATAAGCTATTCGTTGGAACAGCTCCACAAGAAGACGGATGTTATGAATACCAAACTTGGGAACTTGGGACAAAAAGTGATTAATTTGGGACAAAAAGTGATCATTAATACAGAAATTGTTCAGGATTTGACACAGGAACCTACTTTGACAGGACAAACTGGGGAGAAGACGAAGGAGAATGTTGGTGTTGTTGAACCTAAAATAATACAAGTGGAAGCCCCAGTCTTACAGAGGCAAATTGAGGACTATAAGTGGAGGCCTTTTATGAATGAATATAGAAAAAGTCAGAATTTGAAGATTGGAGCCCTGCTTGGATTGGAGAAGGAAGGTTGGATAGACTCTTTCATGCAGAGATTTACTGACCTTTGGGTCCTGAATCTGGGTCAGGAGGTGATTGGAGTTGTGGGGGCCTTTGGATCTGGAGGAGCCTTGAAACATGATTTGAGATATTGTATGGACATTGGTTTTAGCTGTGGAGAGTTGGTTGGCCTGTCGAGAGGGAATGGGGGCATGGATGGGTCGGGGCCCCCCCAAGACCTGCGCTTCAGCATCTTCAGCATCAAAGAATATGAAGAAAAACTGCAGAAGGGACTTGGAAAAGATTTAAGAGCCTCGGACAGAAGATCTCCAGGTTGATGAACTATATGGAATGGACGGAAATGACTGGCAGAATCTGAGACCAGGGAGAAGAGATGGTGGTAGAAGATTGGGAAAGTTTAAAGTTTATATATAGAAATATTGTAAATTTAATGAGTGTTAGAAAATTGTTGGAATGAAACTTTATGGCTTTAGCAGAAATGTTATAAGGAGTTAAGTATAAATAAGTATTTCAGTATTAATGGAAAATAAGGTAAAAAATATGTTAAGATATTCATAATGATAAAAATAGAGAAAGATGGAAAGGAATTGCTGAAACAAGTAATAGAAGTGGAATGCAAAAAGGGAGGTGAGAGGAGGTCGATGAAATAAGGGAATGAAAGACAGAGTAATGAAATCGTATGGTATATGTTTTTAAATTGTTGTTGTTTTGTTTTGTTTAGTTTAGTGTGTTAAGGTTGTATTTTGTATTGTTTATTGTATTGTTTTTTTCTCTCTCTTTTTTTCTTCTCTGCTCTATTTTGTCTTTCTCTCTCGTCTCTTTTCTTCTTTTTTTCTTTTCTTGTAAGTTTTAAAAGCAATAAAGATTATTTAAAAAAAGAAGAAGAAGAAGCTGATGAAGCCAGAGGCCTGTCTGAATAAAAGCCTATTTGCCAGCTGGTGGAAGGTAATCTGAGAAGGGAACTGGATGGGGCTCACTGTGCTAGGAATTCCAGAGATCAGGACCAGCCACCCAGTTAAGTTCTGCCAAATATGCTTCAGGTCTTGGTCGGACAGAAATCAGTGCTTCCCCTGATGATCTTAAAACCTGGGAACGTTGCTGTTGTGCCATTGAAGGAATTCCCTTTTAAGGTCAACAAAGCAAGGCATACTGGGGTTGTTATGATTCCAGAAACAGACCCTTACGAACCTTTACATTCAGTGGAAAGAGTTGTGGCAGAAAGGAGAATGTAACTTCGCTTATTCCATTTTTCCAGCAGTGCATTAACTTTTTAAAATTAGAATACCAATTTTTAAAACTAAAACACCAAGCAAGGTAATTATTATAATTATAATTAAAATAGCTATTGGAATATTTTAAATACGTAATTTTTATGGTCTTATTCTTTAAAAAATGTATAGTTTTCTTTGATGTAGGTATGCATAGCATAACCTTATACAGAAGTCCTATTGAGTTCAACACGTACGATTACAGCTCTAAAAATATTAAATGTTTATATGAAATAAATGTTTGAGAGGGGCTTGGAACAAAAATTAAGCTGCTTAAAGGATTATTTGAACTGGAATTGATTCTTCTAACTAGCAGAACCTGCTTTCGTCTTGAGGTTACTGTGTAGGACTGATCTAACACAGAGGGTTGCTTTCCTGACAAAAGCAAAGGGGAAGCTGTTTGCACAAAGAGGGTTTCCACCCCTCCTTCCACTTCACTATAGTGACCTGAGAAGCCTTTCTTGAAATTTGGGGGCTGCGGCACAGTAGGTTGAAGGAAGCAGTTGCTGCGGGAAGTGAAACCAGGTTACCTTTCTCTGTTTTTATGGTTTTTCAGTAGAGTGCCGTATCAAAAAGTCATCATCAACAATGTCTCTTTTTTATTACCTTATGTCACAAAATTTAGCGTTTAGTTTGGAATCTACTGGTAGATTTCTGAGTTATTTGAATTAGATTTGTGAGGATTTTTCCCTTCTATTGCTTTAGCAATGACAACAACAAAACAACCTCTCCCCTAGGACTCAGCTACATTGGCAAAGAAAAAATGCTTTATATGCATTGTTTATGCATTCTAACACTGTGACACCAGATGGTGCTGTGGAGTTCGATTTTTGCTTACCCAATTTCTCATACAAAGTTTTTATCTATCTATCATCTATCTATCTATCTATCTATCTATCTATCTATCTATCTACGGCCCTATACCCAGAGGTCTCAGGGTGGTTCACAGAAAAGATCACAATATATAAAATCAAAATGAAAACAAAACCCAATAACATCCCCCCCCCCAAAAAGAGCCACATTTTAAAATGGTATAGAATGTCGATCAGGTCAACCAAAATTTGCAACATGCTTACCTGAAATGCTTCTTTGATGTGTCTAGATGCAGCCCTAACTTACACTGCTGAAATGATTAAACCTTGTGTGGAAGTCTGAAGTGTGGATTCTAGGCTTAGGAATGGTGACGATTTTCTCAGTACTTGAGCTTGCTCTCATGCTGAACTTCCTTTGCTTACTTGCAGTCATTTGTGAGCTTTGAAAGTCGAAAAGGTTTCATGCAAGTGTTAGCAATATTTAGCAGTACAAATTTATTTGGTCATGAAATAATAACGAACCAATGGGCAACTTACTGAACCAGACCATTCCTAACAATGTCTACACAGCAGTAAGTCCCATTTTAATCAATGCTACCTACTCCCTGGTAAATCAGGTTACAATTCCACCCTTGCTGCATTTGTTTTTTACTACCACTAAGTAAGTATCATAGAAAAATTCAGCCACCTCTGCTCTCCTATCCGCTTTATCATTTCATTGCTTGTTTAGATACCAAATCATCAACAACCAAGTATTTGCAGGTGTGATTTAAAAGGGACAGGATAGGAACACAAATTGCTCTGTTGGTATTGCACAAAGCCAAGAATAAAGACACCACAAGACACAAAAATTATGAAACCCTTGGGAGCATGCAAATGGATATTGTGTGCAATGATTAAAAGTAGCAAAACTGCAAATAGCAAAATCCATTGCACAACAAGTTCTTGCAGTGTAGCCTGGAGTACTGAAGTCAATTATGCAATTTTTGCAAAATGCAAGAGTGGGCTGACCTGACATGAGTTTTATGAGCAGTGGACTGAAATGAACCATGAGTTAAAAACTGAGCAGCTACAAGACTGTGAGCCCCATCCCCGGGAAGGACTTTAAGATCAGTTCATTTCTGGTACTCAGGACAAATTCCTGCACTAAGAATTCTTTAATCTTTGATTTATTTCTTTTGCACTGAACTTAGATGGATGAATCTGGGGGATATAGTGAAAAAACAAAGAAGACCTTGCAGCCCTAAATCTACAGTATTCAAAGCAGTGTACAAACCTGCTCGTAGAAATCCATACCAGGTAGGTTTGTATTAATTATGACTGTGGATTACAGGAGAAAGACTGGACTATGGCCCTGAAGGTTTGGGGGGTGGGGTGTCAAGATCTTGGAATGACTAAACACTTTGCTCAGCCTCCACTGTATGTATGCAGGAAACAATCAATTAGGAATCTCTTCTGAGCCTTCTAGGGCTGCCTAGTACTACAAAACTATGTGAGTAAATGCTTAAAATATGCTAATTAGAAGAAACTTTTCAAGTTGAATTCTGTGAAAACTCACTCAGAGGAAGGGGAGAATGAATGAAATAATAATCTGCTGTGTAAATCCCCCGTTGCTCAACCAAGATCCATAAGGGGGCAAAATGAATGTGGTAAAACTCATGAACTATGTTATAAAACGCAAATGAAACAATGTGTCACTAAGGCCTAGATGACTAATGGATGGCAATAGGGCGCCTTTGTTGTCATAATGCTTCAGGAGCTAGGAGAAGGTTCACAGCACATCTTAGTTATAGCTCAGGCCATATGTAGAGCATTATTTGTCAAAATGTCAGGCATAAACTGAAATTTCCCTGCCAGCACTCCCAAAATGTCAGGGAGTGTGCACTGAAGAAGCTTATGAGGTAAAGGGACACCTTTAGATGGATGGAGGATCTGAGCACAGACAGAACACGGATAAAGTCCACTAGACTGGTTTTCCACTTTAGATGCTGACTTGGTATGAAATGCAAGTTAACTGCAACGGTAAAAATAACAGAAGGTTAAAGGTACAGTTCTTCACTCAGTTATTCTGGCCTGTTTATTATTTAATTTTGTTCATCTGTTTCATTCAGAGTAACTGGCCATAGTAGCAGCCAACAACATAGCATGGGTTGCCAGGTCCCGGGGCAGGCAAGCCGCCACCACCACCACCAGAGCGTCCCCCCCAACCAGAGATAAGTGGGGTCGCGCTGCGCTCCCTGCGCAGACAGAGGGAAACCTGGCTGGCTGGCACAGCCCTTGGCAGGTGAATCCCCCCAACGTTCGTGGAAAGGAGTGCCAGGCCAGGATGGGGTCACCCCTTGCCGGCTTCCCTCTCCTGGTGCCCACTCATTGTGGGCCTGGGCTGCTCTGCCCCCTTCACTGGGGCGGGATGGGGATCCCCACGCAAGCTGGCACCTGCAGAGGGTCACCTGGTTGCACCCCCTCAGAATTTTGTGCCCAGGGCCCCCTTCCCACACCCGCAGGCTACACCACTGGTAGCAACAATGACTAGCAATACCACCCCTCTAATCCTCATCTAATCCACATCTTGCTAAGACTGTAAGGTGTGACTTGAAGGAACTGGCCCTCCTCCCTGATCTATGTATGGAAAGAATGATACTGCCCTGCCCTATATGCCTTTAGTAAATGGAATGGAAGACTCAGGTGGAATCTTTGTTGTTGTTGTTGTTGTTGTTGTTGTTGTTGTTGTTGTTTAGCTGTTTAGTCGTGTCTGACTCTCCGTGAACCCATGGACCAGAGCACGCCAGGCACTCCTGTCTTTCACTGCATCCCGCAGTTTGGTCAAATTCATGTTGGTAGCTTCGAGAACATTGTTCAACCATCTCGTCCTCTGTCGTACCCTTCTCCTTGTGCTCTCCATCTTTCCCAACATCAGGGTCTTTTCCAGGGAGTCTTCTCTTCTCATGAGGTGGCCAAAGTCTTGGAGCCTCAGCTTCGGGATCTGTCCTTCCAGTGACCACTCAGGGCTGACTTCCTTAAGAATGGATGCGTTTGATCTTCTTGCAGTCCATGGGACTCTCAAGAGTCTCCTTCAGCACCATAATTCAAAAGCATCAATTCTTAGGCGATCAGCCTTCTTTATGGTCCAGCTCTCACTTCCATACATCACTACTGGGAAAACCATAGCTTTAACTATACAGACCTTTGTCGGCAAGGTGATGTCTCTGCTTTTTAAGATGCTGTCTAGGTTTGTCATTGCTTTTCTCCCAAAAAGCAGACGTCTTTTAATTTTGTGACTGCTGTCACCATCTGCAGTGATCATGGAGCCCAAGAAAGTAAAATCTCTAACTGCCTCCATTTCTTCCCCTTCTGTTTGCCAGGAGGTGATGGGACCAGTGGCCATGATCTTCATTTTTTTTAATGTTGAGCTTCAGACCATATTTTGCACTCTCCTCTTTCACCCTCATTAAGAGGTTCTTTAATTCCTCCTCACTTTCTGCCATCAAAGTTGTGTCATCTGCATATCTGAGGTTGTTGATATTTCTTCCGGCAATCTTAATGTGGAATCTACACACATATAAAAAACGCTGTGAAAATGCTTTTTAAAAAATCTTTTGAAGAATATATTGTTTTTGCCATAACCCACCATCGCCATCTAGTGTCACATTTGTATACTGAACTTTAGAACACACATAATTTTTATTTTATATGCAGCTGTATAGCTGAATCCTCATTTCCACTTACCCTACTGTTGATTTATTCTGCAACAGTCCCCCCTGCAGGTGCGTTCATAACTGGCGTTCTAAAGCAGGTGCGTTCATAACTGGCCATAAAGACTTTCTTTTTAAAAACTTTTATCCCACAGTAAATCAGTATACCAAGTGCTCTTCATGGCTTCCTCCTCCAGCACTGACTACCTTGCTCATTCTTACTGTAAATTGGCCTAACATGGCAGAACGAGGGGGGGGGGGGATGTCTTTACCATGGACAGTTTCATCACAACTGCATTCCAGTTTCTGAGAACAGTCTCTGCACTCTCTTTTAGCCCAGCACCGTACACATAAAATGACATAAAAATTGTCAACCTCAGTTAACTGTTAACAAAGCTTCATCAATGAATAGTTTCATAAATACTTAGCTCTCATCTAACTATGAAAGTTTCTGCATATTTATGTAGCAATGTTTTCATGCACACACAACTGTAGATATTCCTACCCGAACAGTGGCGTCAACCAACTGTCACTGCACTGTGATTGTACCACGGTGATATTGAATTTTAACAGTTAATTACATCAGGGAATCAGGCGTAACCTCCTTCCCAAAATGAAATCATATAACTGTTGATTTGGCCTTGATTTGGCCAGAGATTATTCCACATCATCTGTCTTGGCTAGTTTTGGCATCATGATTTCTCAATCAATAGAGCAAAAGAAACATTTACAAAAGGCAAATACAGTGGGGAAAGAGGGGCTGTTTTAGAGTGGGAAGAGGATCTGCAATATTTTAATTTTAAAATATAAATTAAGAAATCAATTAAGTTCCATAGATCAGAAGGAATGTCAAATAAAACTGCTAACACATGCTGTCATTGCTGACGTTCAAGGCAGAATGGGATTCTGTTCCTGTGAGGACTGGAATTGGACCCCATTTCCTATCTTTTGTGGGCATATGGCAACAACAGCTGAACGGCTACAACCTGCTGATTTTGGACTGCTGTGCGCAAGGAGGTAGAACAAAATGCCAATGTCCTTTTTTCTGTATACATGACAGACAGCATAGAGGGATGCAAAGTAGATTTCATTTAAAAAAAAAACAAACAGCTCACACTCACAAATACATTTCACCAACATAATATATGTCTGATGGTTGTCAGAGGGCTCATATTAGCCATCAGTCTGAGCAAAACAGATGGCTGTGACTCCAGAAGCTTATTCCTGTAAATCTGCTGGAATTACTGCAACTCAGACCCTGTGGTGTTCTGTGGCAGCGAAAGGGACTTTGTGTGCTTGTCAAGTGGAACAGACCCAGGAAACCCCAGGACAACGGGAACGTGGCCAGAAATCTGTGTGAGATGGAATGGACCAGAACCTCACAGATGCCACTGCTGATAGATGTGTTCCTTAGGAGGCATGTCAGGCAAAGCCTGACATGCGCTGAAGATCTTCCAAAGATGCGTTAAGCTTTGTTTGCTCTGAGGGCTCTGGAGTCCAACTCATGCTGGATGCCTATGATATACAGGTGTCTCCAGGACATTCTAGGCCTTAACTCACAGAAATGATTGCAGACTCCATTCCAAACTGCAGAAATCTGTCTCTGACTCTCACTCCAGCAAAAGAAAAATAAAAGAAAGTAGAGCTCCCCCTCAACACTCCTTACCTGTCTAAGAGATAAGAACACACCAGTTTATTTCCCTGTTTTCTCATATTTTGCTTCAAAACCATGTGGAAATTCTTTAATTTTTCTGTATGCTTCTGAAATGCTTATCACAACCTGTATCACACAACCCTCAAGAACAAGCTATAAAATGTTCCCCAATCCTCCCTCTTCATCTCTCCTGGAATATTTTAAGGTTTTTATATCTTCTGAAATGGCAATTCACAGATAGGGTTGCCAACTTTTAAAACAGCCCTAGCCTTTTGACAGAAACATGCAAGTGCCACTTTTCCGCAATGTAAATTTCATCCCAGGAAAACACGTCACCTGCTCCATTTCTGCTTGTCATGCTGCTGTAAATGGTGGGTGGTCAGCAAAAAGCACAAGCCTCATCCTCTTACACACTTGGTCAGGACACGTGTTCTTCTAGGCACAGCACATGGAGAAGTGTGGCCAAGCCCTTAGAGTGGGTGAACATTGATTGCAAGATGGAGCAGGTGGGGGGCAACGTGGCCGTGAGGGACAAAGAAACTGAGGGGGGATTAGATTACTGCTAGAACCCTTTTGTATTGCTGTGCCTTTTAATCTTTGAATCACTGAATGCTTTGGCAGCAACTGAATTGTTTGCTAGTAGCTCCAACTGAAATAACTTGTAATTTACAGCAACCCTGAATGCTGTTCTAACTCTTAATTTTTATACGGTGCATTTCCATGCATGCTTCTGGGCCTGTTCCATCAAGGTTCCTACATGGCTTTATTCAAAAAGTAAAAGATCTTATATGGACAACTGCTCCAAATTTTTAATATCCTTGTTATGTCTGTTAGTCTGTTAATGTGGGCTGGATGTTTATAATGAATGCTCCCCCCATCCATTTTAATGTACAGTATGTGGGTTTTTTGTTTTTCGTATGTTGAGTTGAGTTGCCCTGGTAAGAAAAAGCAATGAATAAATATAATTAATAAGAATGATGATGATGAGATGAGGAAGATAGTCAAATTTGTATAGGAAAGTGTTAGGATAGCTGTTAGGAAATTTAAGATTTTGCCCTCTATAGACAAGTATCTGCTGAGCTTTTCCTTTATAGGCAAAGCAAACTAGAAGTGGTTTGAGCCAAGGCGCAGAACTGTGCTTTCCACTTTAGCTAAGCCACCAGTGAAGTTGGATCTTCCTCCAAGGGTGATGAATGAGAATGCCAGCGGTGATAACAAAGGTATGGCACCATTAGTATGGGCTCCAGGTATCCTTTTTCTATGTTCTGCAAGAGGAATGGAAATGGCTGTCGTTTCAGGGTGAGCTGGCTTGTGCCAAGGGGGACATCCTGTCTGTGAAAGTCTTGCTTGGCATTTCAATTCAAAATATTATAGCTGCTCTCTCCTTACAGATTTTAGCAGCTAAATCTGGACAGCTGAATCTGAAGGGTTGCCATATTCCTTTAGTAAAGATGTGGCCTGTTTAATCTTAGCTGCCACTTAACGCTGACCTAATTCCACAGGATTTAATAAATCAGTTTTTTATATCCAGTGTGTAAATGTAGCTGTTCATACTACTAACAAGAATGGCACCCTGGAATTTGGTGGATTCTGCTTTGTAGTTCAATGACTATGGCACAAAAAAGCTCTTTTTCCTCAAGTTTCTAAAAGTTCTGGCCTTCTATGTAAGACCTTGATTTGAAGATGTATGGATCTGCATGTTCTTTTTTGTTCTTGTTCAGTGATTGTTCCTGACAGGCCTCAGGAAGTATCCATCTATTTGCAATAGACTTCTAAAAGCGCTGTAACATGCAAGCCTCGAGAATTCTAGCAGGTAAACAGAAAAATAAAAAGGTGATGGTTGTCCATTAATGCTAGCCACCACAGTAAACTAAAACAATGTGATTTTTATCTGACTGGAAAGAGAGAAGGAGGGGGGAAGAGAGAAGACTTTCCTTGCCAATGAAAAACTGAACTTCACAGTTAAAGTGTGAGATTTTTGAAGTACCACAAATGTGTGCCTGACTACATAAGAGAACACACGCAGTTCTCTCTCGGTTGGCTTTACCTCCCACTGTGCCTATGGCTTAAAGTTAAGGGGAAAATGGAAACTTTCTGAAAGAAGGAAATGTTAGCCAATAAAAGGAGAGAGGGAGAGAAACTGACTATTTCAGGGCAATACAGCAAGTACTTTGTGCACTATGTTCATACAGTCTGAGGTGGTTATATTCACTCCAGACATCAGCACGGTGCCAAGAGTACAAACTATAACAGGAATGTTACAGAGAACAAGGGTTTCTTTTTGGCTAAGGTTTCATCTACTGTTTGTTTCCTCAATAATCCACCTAAGAGCACAGCTTTAAAAAAACCTTTGGAACTAGCAAAGTCTCTGAATCCTTCAGGTCTGCCAAAATTCAAGACAAAATTGAAGTAGCATTTATCTTCTGTCATTTGTGCAAATTCAATTAATGGACCCGGCAAACAATAACCATTTCAAGTCAACACTACCTGGGATGCTGCATCAATTAATTTACCTACTTTGTGGTTCCAAAACAATGTTAGAACCTGGCTGGATCAAACCAGATCCATTCCCTCTAGCCCTCTGTTTCGAACAGTGACCAGCCAGATTTCTGGAAAACTTGCAAAAGGGATACATGAAAGCAATAGTGTTCCCTGTTGTCTGTCCCCAGGATCTGTCATATAGACATAGAGATTCAATTTAGGTTCAATTTAGCTCTCCTGCATAATAGTTCCAATACCTTTTATTGCTCAATATTCAACCAAACTGCAAATTTCATGGGGGAAAATAGCATTCCATTAAGCAGGCAGGGAAATTCCTCAAACCCAATCAATTTCAAGAGTTTATATTTGCATAACTAATCTCATTTGCATATGCATTAGGAACTCAGGAAATGAATTTTCTTTATGACAAAATATCTTATGTTGAATCACAAGAGGCCCAGCATATGTAGGCTTGCAACTGGAACTATGAGCTTTTGCTCAAATAGAACCTCATGTGGGGGTGATAGAGAAGTTCAATATACAATTAGTTCATATTCACTTAAAGCATATTAATGGTGAGCAAGGAGGTAAGGAAAGTAATAATGTGATCAAATCCTTAAAACTATCTGTTGAGGGATAATTTTGTGGAAGAAAACCATGAACACAAATAATTTGCACATTTATAAGCCGGTCCTTCTGCTCGCGTTCTAGAGGTAAAGACAACTCCTCAGTCAGTGCAAAGCCTGTCTGAGCTGGCATTAGAATAAGACCTGGGGATTATCCAAATTGTAATGCACTAAGGAGTTTTGCAGTGGCAAATGTGGGAGAGGTTTGGTGAATAGCTAGCTGTGATGTCAGAGAATGATCAGAGGGATTACAGCTGCTTAAACGAATGAACATCTAGATAATAGGATATTTGCTTCCACCCTAGTTGTTGATTTTTTCTATAATTGCTACCAGTTGTCTAACAGAGAGTCCAGATTTTGCCATTGTCAGTCCATTATTCACTACCTTTTCTGTCTTTTGAAACTGTGTTTTTGCTATGAGAATAGTTGCAGGACTAGATTGTCAATGTGGAATAGAAAGTGTTGTTAGTCTTTGGCAATGCTTTGCCTTTCTACATTCTTAAGTCCTGCACTTCCACAGTACTGCTGTTATCCAGCTGCACAGTCTTTTCTTCCACAGCTTGAGTCTTTTTGGGGGGGGGGGGTCAACTTTTTTATTAAACTTTAAAAACTTTACATATATATTCCAGATTCCAAATTTGTTATACATTTCTCTTTAAACTTCATGCCTTTTCCTCTATGCTGTTCTTAATCCCATCCTATTTACATTCTGCATTCGAATCAAAATAATAATAATAATAATAATAATAATAATAATAATAATAATAATTTATTTAAACCCCACCCATCTGGCTGGGTTTCCCCATTTCACCTGAGACATATTATTCTATTTCAGCACCTTGAGAGGTGCTGCTCAAGATGGACTCTTCTTATGTTATTTTGGGAAGGACTTCTATAGGATGACAGGTGATTCTATAGGATGTCAAGAAAAGGAGAACTGTGAATAAATGGGAAAGCTCTCTCGCTTAATTCCTTGCCCCTCCCACAGAGTAAACACAAAGAGTCTGTGGCAGATTGAAACTTTTGATGCTTTGGCTGTTCCATACCTGCAAGGCAGGCCAGCAGTTAACCTTGCCGTTTCAAAGGAAGGTAAGAGCAACAGTCAGGCAGCTGATCCATTCTGTCAAAATGCCAGATGGTTATAAGCCTTTGCTTCTGTCTGCTAATAAAACTTGCTGCAAGGCATCTCTTTCTCCTCTCCTCCCCCCCTCACACACACAAAGAGAGAGCGATTCTACTTTTCTTATTGAGTTAAAAATAATTCATGATTTTAAAATGGAAGTGTCATTTAATATTTTATACAGAACAGTTATTTTTATTTTATTCTGAAATATGTATATTTGATTTAAACCTTCTAAATCTTCTTAATGTACGTATAAGACAATCCAATGCAGACTGAAGAACTCACTGAAATCAGCATGTTTAACACCATGTTCGAAAGTGGGATGGCATAGGGGGGCGGGGTGGGGGCTTTGAATGCCCCAGAACTCTCTTTGGTGGCAAGAGTAAGAAGGACGCTCCCTTGGAAATCAACCCCATTCAAATGAACTTGTGCTTAGAATTGGGAAGTGTCAACATGAACATGGAGATGCTTTAAGTTGCATCCTGTTTTAGAAGATTCAGGAACAGAATACTGTGGTACCTCGCTTTACAAACTTCATCCGTTCCAGAAGTCTGTTCTTAAACTGAAACCGTTCTTAAACTGAGGCGCGCTTTCCCTAATGAGGCCTCTCACTGCCAGTGCCCTTCCACTGTTTGGATTCTGTTCTTAGACTGAGGTAAAGTTCGCAAACCAGGACACTACTTCCGGTTTTGTGGAGTTTGTAAACCGGGCTGTTCTTAAACCAAGGTACCACTGTAGGTGGCTTTGGGCCTAGGAGAGCAGTTTTGGACAGTTCTGAAAATATATGGTCAGGTGTAAGCCTACAGCTAAAATTTGACTGAGCTGTCACTAGATATATGGATTATTTTTTTAAAAAAATATAATGCCTAAAACTGTGCTGAGCAAAATATAGCCTGACAACATTATTATTCAAAATGTTAAGAACAACCAGTTTTAAAAGTTCTTTGCCTTCTGTATCTCTCTGAAGAAAAAGGGTGTATGCTCATTCACCACACGCAAAACATGTCTTTCATTGGTACAAAACTGCCTTTTTTGGTGCTTGTTGCAAGAGCATGATTTCCCAGAAAGCGTTTCATCTTACCATAATTGTGCATCATTCCATTCTCTGGCTAAAATTCTAGTCTGCTTGCTATAACTATGCTAGTTACTCCTGTCAGTGCTGGACTTCTGCTCAGAATTGTAGGCTATTTTATGTATTCTCCTGCTCTGTAAAGTTGGCTTAACTGAACACCTTTCACCAGCCGCTGCTCTGCACACGGCTACGCACAACCCACAAATCCATGATGACTGTGCACAAATTTGAAACCTTGTCTGAAATGCTTCTCCACAGCTGTGAATATGCAGTGCTCACTTTGGGCATCAAAATCACATTTGTTGAAGGTTGCACCCCTAATGTTCACACTACTCCATTTCCTGACAGAACAGGATCTTTCTGTGAAACTTACTGTAGTAGTAACTCACACAACACCATTTTGCTACATGGAATGCTATGTAATAAATGCAAACATGTATATTTTAGCATATATACAGGTAGCAAGATGTGGGTGTATATTTATAATGTAATGACCTACATGTAAGATTCATGCTGTCTCCGATCTGCCACTGACTTCAGTGTGAAAAATTGTCAGGAATCCAATCTGTATGGAATCATGTGTGAGGAGGGAGAGGTTGCCTTGTGTGAATCAGCCTGTAGGCTCTTGAGACTTCTCGCTCAATATCTTAACAGTTTTGCATAAGTTCTTGTAAGTTAGAAAGTTTTAAAGATTTCTTTCTCCAGCAGAGCCTCCAAGCAAGAATCAAACCTCATCCTTCTAATTAATTTAAATGAAATCCCATGGCTTCTTTCAATGAAAAACTGCAGATTTCTATTATCCAGGACTGCATGCTACATTAAGTACCTTTCCTTTGTGCAGGGTAGAATTCAAGTAATCTGAAAGATAAGTGCCTCTAAAAATCACTTGGAATGTTATACAAATGAAAAGAAATATACCTCAGATTTAAAGCAGTCTGTAATGCTACTTGGGCTGCTTATAAGCCATAAGCAAAACTTGTTGACTTAAAATGTATTCTATCCATTTTCTCTGTAGCTGTGCATCAATAGTTTAGCATGCTGCCTGTGAAGAATACAGAGGAGCTTGCAGAGTATCTGGTCATTATCTATTTTTTCTGGATGAATTAGTTGGAAGTTTTACACTTAGGAGCTTGCTGAGATGGATTGGGCCACATGACTACAAGATTCAACTCAAGTAGAATTATGAAAGTTTGAATAGTATCCTACCTTCTTTGATCTTGTAACTATTGTCACCCTCCATAATATAATGCCAGCACAGGTACAATATAATCTAAGGCAGCCTAACCATCTCAAATCATATGTGGTTCTGCAATCCACACACAAGATTTATGTATGATGGGTGGGTTGGCATACATACAGAACAAGCAAGGAGCCCGTGGAGGCAAGAGGCAAATGACACAGTCTCAAAACAGGCCAAGGCTTAGGAATGGGTGGGCCATGTGCTTGCTCTGCACTGGAGGTGACAGACCGGGAGAAAGACCTAGGAGTCATAATAGAGAGCCCAAGGAAGATGTCGATTCTGTGTGCCGTGGCTGTGAAAAAGGCAAACTCCATGCTAGCGATCATTAGGAAAGCAATTGAAAATAAGACTGCCAGTAACCTCATACCTATACAGATCTATGATGGGACCACCTTTGGAGTACTGTGTACCGTTTTGGTCACCTCCCCTCAAGAAGGATATTGTAGAGTTGGAAAAGCTTCAGAAAAGAGCACCCAAAATAATCAAGGGGATGGAGCAACTTCCCTATGAAGAAAGGTTGCAGCGTTTGGGACATTTAGTTTAGAGGAAAGGAGAGAAAGAGGTGACATTCTTCACACACAGCATAGTCAGACTACGGAACTCTCTCCCCCGGAGGCAAGGATAGCCACCAACTTGGATGGCTTTAAAAGAGGACTGGACAAATTCAGGGAGCAGGAGATGGCTGCCAGTGGCTATTCTCTACTTCCGCAGTTAGAGGCAGCAATGCTAGCAGCTGGAAACCACAGGAGATGAGCATGCTCTTGTTCCCCTTTCCACTTGCTGGCTTCCCACAGGCACCTGGTTGGCCACTGTGGAAGCAGGATGCTGGACTATATGAGTCCTTGGCCCGATTCAGCCAGCTAAACTTATGTTCTAATGACAGCAGCCCACCCTTGAGGCTGATCTTGGTCACTTGTAACATGCAGTCACAGGAAAAGATTCCTTTCCCCATTTCTTTTTATTTATGTGTATTGTTTAGAAAAAGAATACACAGAGGAATTATACCAGAAAGATATGAATGTCTCGTACACCCCAGGTAGTGTGGTTGCTGACCTTGAGCCAGACATCCTGGAGAAGAGTTGGACACGTCTATACGACTAAACAACAATTGTTTAGAAAATTCACTTCCTTTTCACATTTAGAAAACAAAGGGAATAGAAAGTGTCATTGAACATTTGCCAAGTGCCTTTCCCATCTCCAACTCCTCAAAAGATTCCATCAGCGGTGTCTCCAAAAAATTTTATACATCACTTGGGAAGACAGGCAAACTAATACCAGTGTACTGGAAGAAGCAAAGATCACCAGTGTCAAAGCAATGATTCTTCAACATCAACTTCGTTGGACTGGTCATGTTGTGTGGATGCCTGATGATCGTCTTCCAAAGCAGCTACTCTATTCCAAACTTAAAAATGGAAAGTGCAATGCTGGTGGTCAACAAAAGAGGTTTAAAGACTCTCTCAAGGCAAATCTTTAAAAATGTAGTATAAACACCAACAATTGGGAAACATTTGCCTGTGAGCACTCCAATTGGAGAACAGCCTTTACCAAAAGTGTCATGGGCTTTGAAGACACTCGAACTCAGGACGCAAGGGAGAAATGTGTGAAGGCATGCTTGGCAAATCCACACTGTGATCAACTCCCACCTGAAAACCCATGTCCCCACTGTGGAAGGACATGTGGATCCAGAATTGGCCTCCACAGTCACTTATGGACTCACTGTTAGGACCGTGTTTATGGAAGACAATCTTACTCGGCTAGGAGGGATCACCGAAGAAGAAGAAGAAGAAGAAGAAGAAGAAGAAGAAGAAGAAGCCGCCTTTCCCTCCTTTCCCCATATTTATTGAGGCTCAGGTAGTGGTTCCCAAAAGGCGGGGGCAGCTGGAAGGGGCACAAATCCCCCAAATCTGATGAGATCCTGAGGAAAGTGGTGTCCCCTTCATCAATCAGCCAAAAATTAGTTAGACTGAATGCCTCCAGCAGTGGGCCCTCCTTCCTGCTTCATCAGCCCAATGTGATCTGAGAAGGGATGGGTACAGGAAAACCTGCTTCTTTGTTCTAGGTTTCTCCATGACTGGCTTTAGGATAGCTATATAATACAACAATCCAAACCCTGCTTACCTGAGAGTAAGGACC